>NC_073259.2:67565000-69965000 GCF_029289425.2 Pan paniscus
TAGCAGTTCCATTTTCCCCTAGTAGTCATGGTTGACCACCCCAACCCAGTAATAGTAACTCCCTTCTTTGCTTGTTTATCCAGAGTCATGAGGATCTCAAAGTTTCCAGTGGCAGTGCTAACTTCCAGTTCAGTGGAATTATTGTTAGGTCTCTTTGTGGCAGCATTTCTCCCTCTCGAACTAAGACCTCCAAGCTAGCAGAGCATAATGTCATAGGGACAGGAAAAAATTTTCTAGTGGGTCACTAGGGGTAATAAATAGTGAGTGATGCCACTCTGACATTCACCCCTTGATCTTGGACCCATGAATCCTGGCTCTGGGAGAAACAGCACCATATATTAGACACTGATTCAGAGCATGTGCAGCTTTCTGGAGAGCCTTGCACAATCCGTGATGGTGGTATTGGTCTCTAATCTTTCCAAGAATGTGGTATTGCTTTTGGTTTACTATTTTTCTAGATAGAGGCAGTTCTAGTTGTTTCTTCTTAGCCTTTCCCACCATAATGCCCTCACTCCACAAGTCAGGGAACTAATGTATGGATTCTGCCAGTTGCTCAGGATATCTTTTCCAGTTATGCATTCTGGAACTAGAGAAAAGACCACAGTACAGGTTAGGGGTCTCACTGGGTCTACTGTGAGACAGATCTAAACTAAAACTGCATTGATCACCTGACCTCTTATTCTGAGTGGAGGGCCACAGTGATGTTTAGGGTTTCCTAGAATTAGTGTCAGTTCAGACCAGTCTCCAGTTATCCCTCAAAAGTCTGGTTATTTCCTTTTTTCCCAACTCACAGTCTCCCTAGTAAAGGGCCAAGGGTGCCTTTGGGGAAGTCTGGGAGAAAGATTAAGTTTAATTTTTTGGCAGTGTATCAGGGTCCTTCCTCAAGGGACCTGGCCCCAACTTCATTCAAAAGGTTCTAGGTCTGTAAACTGGCTCAAGTCTGGGAATTGATCAGTGGCGCCATGATTATCTGTTTTGATGAGTCAAGCTACACTTTTTGTTCAGTTGACCTTGAGCTTTTCTGTTTATACAGATCAAATAAGATTAATAGACTTCTCCATCCACTTCACTTCTAGGAACATCCTAATCAACTAGCCAATGCCACAGGTCTCTTCAAGTCAGACTCTTCTGATTGCTGTTTTGACTCTGCTGTTCATTACAGTAACATGCCCACCTCGTCTTTGAAAATTGAGTGCCACTACTTGGCCCCTGCCACCCTAGGATCCAATCACTCCCATTGCAGTTAGGTTTTCCAATTCAGTGACAGGAGCTTCCACTGTAAATTCTGTTTTTCAGGAAGGGTGATCACAGAGCTCCTCTAGGATGCTGGGGCTCCCCTCACAAATTTATTTCTGTGGCCCAGCCAAGTTTACACAAAATTAATCCATTATATTTTTTCCTAACACATTCACTATATGTAGGACTTCTCTCACATTTTTAATGAACAGAATTCTTGCTTGATGGCTTGGCAGCTAAATGTAAAATACTTATTGACGGAAAGGGAGTTGTATTGATTTGATTTGAAATTATTTCTTTTGTCTATTTTTCACCTAAACTGTTCATTACTGAAATAATGTCATCTTTCAAAAATTATTCTATTTCTAGACCGTCTCAGCTTAAGTAACAAAATAAATAATATGAGGTATAAGATAGGTGTAATGATAAGAATACTGTGCTAGAAACCAGAAAACTTGGACATTAAATCTGATCTATTACTAACTCTTCATGTAAATCTGAATCTTGAATCTCTAAAGATCTGAGATTCAGTTTTCTCTTCTATTAAATAAAATTCTAACTATCCCACAGAGCTGCCTTAATAATCAAATAAAGTAATAACCAGGAGAGTTTGGTTAGACCAATGGATCCAACTGGTCTGACCAGAACAGAATCTGGTCAGATCCAGCTATTTTGCTCCTGGATCTAACTACCTAGTGGTTATGTATTAATACATAGTGAAGACACATCTTGTTACCCTGACCAACTAAACACTTGAAACAGAGACTGTATTTTTGTGTCATATTAGCCATCACACACTAACCAGCACAGAACAATGCAAAGTAGCTCAATAAATATTGTTGAATCAATGAATGAATGAATCAAGACTGAAAGTACAGAAAGGGGGTGGTGCACAAATGCTAGTGAGCATTCGAGTCACTTGGAAAGCTTTCTAAAGATCACTCTTTACTAGATCTCATTTTCTGAGATTTTAATTAAGGAAGGCTGAGATAAGGCCCAGGTAGATGCATTTTAATGAACATTCCCATTGATTCAGAAGTAAGAGGTAAGAGAAATTGGTGTAGGGAATTTGATTGAGTCTGTTCTCATTTCAGATCATGTCTTGTACCTTAGAATATATCCTTAATATAAGCCTATGTTGTCCCTATGATTTGGAGTTTTTTACCCTTAAAACTAATAATAATAAAATAATCTGCTTACTTGATAATTTACATTTCTAATGATAGTAGCAAATGGATGATATCAGAAGCAGCAGAGCATGACTCCAGTTCAGGCCACATTCTAAGTTTCTAGTTGCACTAAAGTAATTGTGATGCAAAGAAATTTCTACCTATTTACTATGAACATCAAAGATCACAGATGTCACACATAACAATACATGTATTAGAAGAGGTGGAATGTAGAGATACCCTTTCAAATGAATAACTCAAAGTTTTAAAAAGTATTTTTCCTTTGGGTTCTTACTTCCTGATGTTAAAAGTTGAAACAACTGGCTATTTAATGATGTGGAAAAATGTAGTGTAAATGCATGCACAGATAATAGAATAGCATACCAACGATTAATAAACTTACTGTACTACTATTGCATGAAAAACTGTTGCGGGAAGTCAGGGACCCCAAACGGAGGGACCAGCTGAAGCCATGGCAGAAGAACGTGGATTGTGAAGATTTTATGGACATTTATTAGTGGCCCAAATTAATACTTTTATAATTTCTTATGCCTGTCTTTACTGCAATCTCTAAACATAAATTGTAAAGATTTCATGGACACTTATCACTTCCCCAATCAATACCCTGGTGATTTCCTATGCCTGTCTTTACTTTAATCTCTTAATCCTGTCAGCTGAGGAGGATATATGTCATCTCAGGACCCTGTAATAATTGCACTAACTGCACAAATTGTACAGCATGTGTGTTTGAGCAATATGAAATCTGGGCACCTTGAAAAAAGAACAGGATAACAGCAATTGTTCAGGGAATATCAGAGATACCCTTAAACTCTGACTGCCGGTGAGCCAGGCGGAACAGAGCCATATTTCTCTTCTTTCAAAAGCAAATGGGAGAAATATTGCTGAATTCTTTTCCTCAGCAAGGAACATCCCTGGAAAAGAGAATACACACCTGGGGGTGGGTCTCTAAACTGGCCCCCCTGGGCGTGGCCATCTTTTATGGTCGAGACTGCAGGGGTGAAATAGACCCCAGTCTCCCATAGTGCTCCCAGACTTGTTAGGAAGAGGAAATTCCCGCCTAATAATTTTGGTCAGACCGGTTGCTGTCAAAACCCTGTCTCCTGATAAGATGTTATCAATGACAATGGTGCCCGAAACTTCATTAGCAATTTTAATTTTGCCCTGGTCCTGTGGTCCTGTGATCTCGCCCTGCCTCCATTTGCCCTGTGGTATTCTATTACCTTGTAAAGTACTTGATATCTGTGACCCACACCTATTTGCACACTCCTTCCCCTTTTGAAAATCCCTAATAAAAACTTGCTGGTTTTTGTGGCTTGTGGGGCATCACGGAACCTACCGACATGTGATGTCTCCCCTGGATGCCCAGCTTTAAAATTTCTCTCTTTTGTACTCTGTCCCCTTATTTCTCAAGCTGGCCGATGCTTAAGGAAAACAGAAAAGAACTTACGTGAATATTGGGGCAGGTTCCCCGATATACCCTTAAAAGTAATAATAATAAAATAATCTGGTTACTTGATAATTTACATTTCTAATGATAGTAGCAAATGGATAATATCAGAAGCAGCAGAGCTTGACTCCAGTTCAGGCCACATTCTAAGTCTAAGTTTCTAGTTGCACTAAAGTAATTGTGATGCAAAGAAATTTCTACCTATTTACTATGAACATCAAAGATCACAGATGTCACACATAACAATACATGTATTAGAAGAGGTGGAATGTAGAGATACCCTTTCAAATGAATAACTCAAAGTTTTAAAAAGTATTTTCCCTTTGGGTTCTTACTTCCTGATGTTAAAAGTTGAAACAAATGGCTATTTAATGATGTTGAAAAATGTAGTGTAAATGCATGCACAGATAATAGAATAGCATACCAACGATTAATAAACTTATTGTACTACTATAGCATGAAAAATATCTTAATTTCTTCTCACAAGATACAGTCATTTCTTCTGCCACTCCTATGGGTTAAGAGACTTATACAGGTTCATTCATGCAGAGTTTAGAAATAAAGTTGGAAATTTCTATTTCCCTGTTCTTACAACTGTATCTCAATGTGTTTTTCAACCAAGGAAATAAAGTTGGTAATTTCTATTTCCCAGTTCTTACAACCGTATCTCAATGTGTTATTCAACCAAGGAAATGAAGTGGAAACAAAATAGTTTAAATGTGTGAAGACCTTTAACAAGGCCTTGCTTAAAAGGAGATTGATTCAGCACCATAAACTAAGTCCACCAAGAAGACTATTGATTCATGGAATAACACTGAAAAACTGCTACAACATCATTGCACAAATTACTGTTTGCAACAAAAAGATGATAGTGGCCTAGATATAAAAACACATTGTTCTTTTGCAGATATGTGGATTAAGAGAATTTATTAATGTCAATGATTAGACACAGTATTTATTAACTGTATCTGTCAGAAGAAAAGGCACAGCATTAGTTGCTTCATACAGTGAGACTCCAGGAGCTTAGTCACTGCCACATATCAAGTAATTATTTCTTGAACCATGTGGAAAGTTACATTTCCTAAAAAAGTTAATATGAAGGCTAATTATGTGCAAATCAATATAATATAGTAAACTGGAAATCCTTATTTCCTAATGGAAGTTACTGATCGTAACCTGTGCCAATAAATTGACAGTCTCTTAGGAAATATGTGAGTAAATGTAAATACATGATTTGGAAATATGCAGTTAGTTCTGTATGTTAGTTATTAGTTATTATGAAATATTAGTTCTTTATGAAGAACAAATGATGAATTAAAGCTAATAATTTCCCTACCAAAATTGTCTCCATAGGAACTTGTTCCATGTTAGAAGAACAATAAACTTCAAATAGTATACTTATTTTTCTCTGGTAATATGAAATTCTATTTAAAAATCAGCAAAAGTTTTAGGCATTTGTCTTTAAGAGAAGGTACTCACAGATCTGCAAAAATTACTTCTTAATAGTGTTAAACTGTGAGTAGTAGCTACAGTACATAAGACTAAAAATACAAGAATTTAATTTTTTCATATTATTAAGTCTGCTGTTTTATGGTCTACACTCTGCGATATAGTTCATAATTTGACCCTTTATTTTAGAATTTATATGCCGATGCAATTTATTATTGACCTGTTTTGTATATAGGGCAAATATCTGTGTTTATTTTGTTTATCAATCTAAAGCTAATTTTGATTTCCTTTTGATTTCTGTGTATCTCACTCTAAGCTATTGTAAAGGTGTGGAGCTAAGGGAAAGACAGAAGAATTCCAAGTCTAAATTCCTGCCTATTTTCTGAGGGCCTGCCTCCAGTCAGAAAGAGGTGGAATTAGAAGAGGTGAAATGTTGAGATATCTTTTCAAATCAATAACTAAAAGTTTTTAAAACTTGATCTTTTTTTCTCTGAGTTCTTGCTTTCCAATGTTAAAAGTTGAAACAAATGGCTTTTTAAATGATGTTTAAAAATATAGTGCAAATGCATGCACAGATAATAGAATAACATACCAATGATTAATAAACTTATTGTATTACCCTGGCATGAAAGGGTTAGATCTCAAAGCATCCTAATTTCCATGTACCATGATAGTAAAAAGGAAAATTTGATGTATATATATAAAAAAAAACTATAACTATATATACCTAGCTATACTTATATAATTATATATAGCATATTATGTATAACAATATCATATAATATTAAAATAGTAAGGTGACTATAGGAAGGAATTTTAGCTCCTTTTAGCGATGAATAGTAAATCATTTGTGTATTGTGAAGCTGGTTTTGAATAAGAAGTATTACTGGAGATGTGGGAATGCAAGAAGGTATTTGGGGTAGTGATGTTGGGAAAGCAAGGGGAGATGAGAAAGTCCGATGTGTATTCTAAGTGCAAAGTATGGCTGTAGAAATTAGTTCCTGGGAGGAAAGCAAAGAATCCCAGGCTAGAAGAATAGATGACAACAGAAGATGGAAATCCAATGCCAGCATAAAGAGGTAGATTTTTATAGGGACTGGATATTTCTGAGCAATAAAATTATAATGACCAGAAGAGGCTGAGAATGAGACAAGAAACACACATCTGGAGTCTATTTCAATGATCCAGGCCAGAGGTATGGAGGAGTTGAACTGGGGCAAGGCAGTAGTGGTTCTCATACTTTAACGCAAATCAGAAAGAACCATCTGGGAAGTTTACTTATTAAACTTGCAGATTTGGAGACCCCCCAAGCCCAACCCCATTCTGATTCAGGGGATGACTAATTTAATGAGTACTGACACATAAATAAAGCAGATGTGGGTTTGAATTTTAGCTCTACCACTTACTAGCTATGATCTTAGGCAAATGACAGGCCATACCAGTTGCTATTTCCTCATTTGTAAAGTAAGAACAATACTATTGGGAAGACTTACTTTAAAAGGGCAGACAGGGCCAGGCGCAGTGGCTCACGCCTGTAATCCCAGCACTTTTGGAGGCTGAGGTGGGCGGATCACGAGGTCAAGAGATTGAGACCATCCTGGCCAACGTGGTGAAACCCCGTCTCTTACTAAAAATACAAAAATCAGCTGGGACTGGTGGCGCATGCCTGTAGTCCCAGCTACTTGGGAGGCTGAGGCAGGAAAATCGCTTGAACCCGGGAGGCGGAGGTTGCAGTGAGCCAAGATCATGCCACTGCACTCCAGCATGGCCATAGAGTGAGACTCCATCTCAAAAAAAAAAAAAGTGCGGACAGAAACTGGCCTGTTTTACAGTTGAGTCAATGAGGCTGGAATGGAAGGGATGGGTGGTAGAAACACTGGAAGGACAATGTGCTTTTTCTCTTAAACTCTTATCATATTTGATCTTGTATATTTGTGTCCATGATTTTCTGCTGTACAAGTTCTTTAAGGGTAGAGACTTTAGTCATTGTTGTATAGCCTAGATAGTGTAATTGAATGAATAAGTTCTGTCAGATCTTGTCTCTAGCTGCATTTGTGTTCATCATCGATTTCATATCATGTGCTTGGGTTCTTTAGGGTGGGAACAATAGATTCACTTTGCATCTCTAGTGCCTGGGAAGCTCTCAGTGTCCAATCAATGCTGTTTAAGAGAATGAATAAACGAGCAAATGGATGGATAAATGGATGTTTGGAGGATGAAGTGCACACTAGCAATGGCTGAATGCTAGGCCGGGTCTCTTTTCTCTGAAATCCTGGTCTCCAGGGTCTCTGCTACAAAAAATGCAAGAAGCTCTGCCTGTCACTTTGAGATATACAGTTCCTAAGAGGTTGTGTGAACCAACTGGCTTGGAACATATTTCTGTTAAATCATTGGAATAAATTTAGCATTTAGAGTTCAAAGTTGGCACCACTTCACACTGACACTAATAAGAAGCTACTTTATGTCACCATGTCACCTTTCTTTCCTGTTCACTGAACAAGGCTTTAAAATTGTATTTAATGTGTTCATTGGCACATTCTTTCCTGAATTCAGCATTTTTGGAGCATGAAGTGACCAAAATAGTCATTTTTGATTTTGTATAAGTTCTATGATGAATCATTTGATTATTTTTAACTCAATCAGATATTGGGAGCACTGGTGAAAAAAGAACATACAGGAATATCCAAATGACATAGCAGATAATAGGAAAGGTAATGTCTACTATCACCACAATAGCTATTTGATATAAGTTGGGAAATTCATTCATTCATTCATTCATTCAACTGCTGATTAAATGTACACTATGTTCCAGGGATTGTGCTACATGCTGGGGATACTATGATGAACGAGACACCACCTGTTCAGTATGAGGTGCTTTTTCTCTCATCTTTTAAAGGTTCTTATTATTGAGTTTTTAACAACTGCAGATGCCTTTAAACTCATTGATATTCCAAGAAGAATACATCCTAAACTCAACATGATGTTAAAGACTTACTAGAGCCCTGGAGTTTCTTTTGGACTTTAACAGTTCCTAGAAGAGAAATGAATGGGATGGCAGTTTCAGACTTTCCTAAGGAATTCAGAGGTATTAGGCCTATAACTGCTACACCATTCCAACGCTGGCATAATTCCACAGAAAATGACCAGGATATATCAACATAACCTGAGCTTCTCCACATCTGCCCATTTCTAATCCAAGACTCCAACACTGAGATCAAGAAAAACATACCAGATAGCAGTGGTTTCAAACACTTGATGAGTTATATTATTTACTGAGCACCTGCTACACGACTGCTCTCTGATGAATGCTTCATTGAAACTGAATTTACAAATGAGAAATAAAAATGAAAATAATAAAATAGAACTTTGACCTACAACTGGTAGCAACTTGCCCAGGAAACCAACCCCTTATCTATAATAAACAATCCAGGAAGCCAGCCTGCTATAAGTCAGACTTGCAGGAAACCAGATTGCTATCTCCAGTGACAATCCAGGAAGATAAATGATCATTTCTGTAACAACTGGCCCCAAACCGACAAGACTTAATTACTGACAGCTTCCCTAATTTTGGCCCCACTTCCAAGTTAACACCAACCACAGAAAATCAAAAATACACCCCCTAACCAATCACGCAGGGTGCCCCACCTCTAGCTGGCCTGCTTATAGCTTCCCCATGCAACAGCCTCCAATCAGGGCAGAGCTGAAGCCTTCCTGTTTTCCACTATAATGCTTTCCCACTCTCCTGCGTGCCTTTGAGTCTCTGCTAAAATGTAAGTGATGCTGGCTGACTCCCTTGCTGTAGCAAGCTTGGAACAACTAGCCTTTCTTTTTCTCATTTGGTAGATTTTCATTTAGTTCCACATAACTATTATACCCATTTTTACAGATAAGGGGATTTATAAAGATTAGCTTTTAAATGGGCCACACAAGAAGCAGAGCAAGAGTTGGAACCTGATCTCCCTCATTCCAAAGTTATCCTATTAACTAGTACCCAAATGTAGAAAAGAAAAGAGAGGTTTTTCCTTTACTGTCCTCTGCCATACCTACTCTGTCATTTTGAGTACTTTCCTCTTTCCTTGAAAGAAAGTGACTCTAATACCGGCCTGCAGGCCTGCTGGTTTTGCAGACAAATGCAATTCAGATACACTGGTAAGAGTTTAAGGCGATACTGAGGATGATAATGGCAATCCTACTTCTGTATTTCTTTACCGTAGGTTGAATATATGAACAGTCGGGAGCCCAGCAGGTGGTGAGACTTGCGTTGCTCCTGGGGAAACAGTTCTCTGCACTGTCACTGTGTCACAGGACCACAGCGCTGCTCACTTCTGCTGCTTCCCAGTGACTCAATTAGGGAATTGCACTTAGTAAGCGTGGGCGTTTATGTAACTTGAAAGCATTTCAACATAACATGCCAGCTTGAGAACACAGGATTTCAGCACAAGCTTATTCACTGAGAGGACTGGGTAAACTCCCTAGTATAATGCTATTCAGAGGTCAAAAAGAGAAGTGGATTAACAATAATTTTTTTAAAGAAGCTTTTGTCTTCATTACTACACCTTATTTGTCATTTTGAGTCACCCAGTTCTAAATGGAGTGAAGCCAAGGGAAAGGCCTCAAATACATAAACTTCCTTTCTAGCTCCTCAGAAGTCTTGAAGTCGTGTGTCACACTGGTGTGACTCCTTAGGTGTAAAGTGGCGTGCTGAGCATTAACATGGATGTTCGCAAACATTTGAGGCAAGGCCTATGCTCTGCGTTCAGACTTAGCACCAGGAGAAGCCCACATTGCTCCCACATTTGCCATCCTCAGCTGTCACGGAATATATGGGCTGAGGTGATTTCTCTGTAGAGACTCTAGTGAGGAAAGGGGGGATTTGTTCACAGCTTCGATGCACGCACCCAGGGGGTGCTACACCCATCAGCAATTCTCTCTGGAATCAACCATTCCCTGGAGCATCTGAGGTGCTCCTGCCTCCTCGGAAATGAAAAGCAGGAAAAACGGCAAGCAACCCAAGTCCTGCTGCTGGAATAGGCAACAGGAAACAGGAGACTTTTCGTTTTGAAGGTGTTTGCCCTGCTTTTTATTTCAAATATTGATCTGGGAAAGGAAGGGAGATTTTACATTTCATACATCTTTTAAAAAGAACTCAGCATCAAAGGAAACATTGAGAACATTGTCAGGTTGTGATAAAGTCTGCAAAAAACACCTCAGTGTGAGAGAATAAAAAAAGAAATAAGAGAATTAGCTGGAGAGATAAGAGGAAGGAGAGGGAGAACAAACTCATTTTTTTTCCTGAAGAGAAGGGAAAAATACTGAGTAGTATAAACACACTAAAACAGAAACCATGATGTACAGAATAACTAGATCAATCTAAATAAATAAAGAAGATCAATCTAAATTTACAGAAATTCCTCTTTCACTTTCTTGAGAAAGTCTTTCCAGATTTCCATCAGATACAAAATAGAAAGCCACAGCAATATTAGAAGAAGAAAAAAAAAGATGAAGTGGAGACATGTATACATACGCATTTTGGCATATGTGTACATACATACAAAAGCATCCACACATTATATTTGTACACACACATACATTATATGTGTAGCATGTGCAGAGCTGAATCTTTCTTTAGTACACATTCAGAGTGGCACTTTCAATACTAGCTTTTAAATACACAGTGAGGCCGGGTGCGTGGCTTATGCCTGTAATCTCAGCACTTTGGGAGGCTGAGGTGGGTGGATCACTTGAGGTCAGAAGTTCGAGACCAGCCTGGTCAACATGGTGAAACCCCGTCTCTACTAAAAATACAAAAACTAGCTGGATGTGGTAGCGCATGTCTGTAATTCCAGCTACTCAGGAGGCTGAGGCAGGAGAATCACTTGAACCCAGGAAGCGGAGGCTGCAGTGAGCTGAGATCGTGTCACTGCACTCTAGCCTGGGTGATGGAATGAGACTCAGTCTCAAAAAATATATATAAAAATATATATATATACACACATACACACAATGACATTCCTAGTGCTTTAGAGAAACGTACATATATTTTTAAGATGTATACCTTGTGCCTGTGATTAATTACAAAGTTCAGTTACCTTTTTCAATGACTTCATCTCTGGATATAGTTACTAAACGCTGCCTGACTACATTCCAGAGAGGAGTAAGAGAGCTTGAGTGCCTGGTGGGAGAGGGAATGCCCATGAAGCAAACTGGGCTGTGGATGATGAGACAAGGCAGTGAATTCACATTTTCAAATTAAAAAAAAAACAAACCCATTTTGTGCCATGATTTCTCTGTGTCACCTCACCCCTTCTGGGAGTGCTTGCTACACAGTTATATTGGTGGTACTTTTGGAAAGTGGAGCAGCGTCGGCCATTGGAAGTCATATGGAAGGAGGAGTCCTGACAGGTAGGGAGCCAATTAGCAGGGAGAGGAAGAATTGCATTGAAGCAGGACTTCAGAGTGGGAGTTGATGGTGAAAATACAAGTTGGCCAGGAATCCCTGGAAATGCAGGTGTAAGCTCTGACTTCCAGAATGCTTGGAATCTGGCATGAGTTATGTTTTTGCTTACTAAAGGGAAGGTTGACTCCAACCTGTCATTAAAATATCTGAAATTATACTATTTTGTATAAACAGTGGTAAGTGAATCTTATGAGCCACGTTGTCGACAGCTGGAGTCAGGAGAATATAAACATTTGTCTTTTTGATAGAGAAAGAGATTTTGGAAGCTCTTGGAACGATGGAAGATGTGAAGGCTAGAAAATTGGAGCAGCAGATACCATCTCAAATATAGGATAAAAGTAATATGGAAAGTAAGAGCCAGATGACTGGATAGTGGTTCTCTGAAAAGGACTAATATAGGGGCAAAGAATACCTAAATCATCTTTCTGTTTTAAAACATGGAAAGCTATCTGTCCTTCTTGTGTAGCAACAATAAATAAAATACAACAGTAAGATTTCTGTCATTAATAAAGTCAGAGGATATATATTAATCATCTACTTAGAAGAATTTTCAAAACCTGAGTTCATATATATAAAGGATTTGTCAGATTTTAAATTATTATTACATTGTTGAAGGATAATATTTCTCTGCCTTTGCACTTTGAAAAAATAAAAAGTCTTTGGTTATGATGACTTTGGGGGACATTTGTTTTGTGGCTTTCCAGCATTTTCCTCTACTGGTCATCACCTCACATCATCTCTTCCCATGTGGGTAGTCTTTTGGGAGCTGTTACTCAAGATGCTCTGCCCTCTTAGCCAAGGGATAAAATTTTTAACTTTGAGTAAAAGGACACAAAGTTTTATACACACACACACACACACACACACACACTTGATTCATTTAGCTGTGGCACATTGGCCAGATAATCTAGTCAATTAATACTTTTCTAGATACAAAAAAACAGGACTTTGATAGCTCTTAGGAAATGGAAAGGGTTTCCTGCCCTTTCTCATGCCAGTTCTCTAGCCATTCCATTGATTGCGTGGCTATCCCCTTTACTTCCAGTAAATTCCCTATTTGTTTAGTTTGCTAAGGAAGGTAGAATTCTAAGATGAACCCTAGTGACTCACTCCGTGTGTAATCCCCTCTCCTTGTGAACAGGCAGGTCCTATAACTTGCTTCTAACAACAATACAGCAAAGCTGATGGACCATACTTCCATGAGTGTTACTTATTATGTCAAAAGTGAAGAGATTTCACAGATGCAATTAAGGTCCTTAACTGCCTTTAAGTAATTTAAAGGGGAGATTGTCTTTGGCTGGCCTGACCTAATCAGGTGACCCCTTCAAAATAAGTGACAGGCTTTCTGAAGAAAGAGATTATTTTACTGGCTTTGAAGAAGCAAGCTTCCATGACTTCTACAACTCACGGAAGCATGGAAACTGTGAGATCATAATTACATGTTGTTTTAAGCCACTAAAGTTTGGGTCATTTGTTATAAAACAATAGAAAACTAATACAGTTTCCTTAGTTGGCTTATTTTGCTTTCAATCAAAGAACTCTGATAAAATGTGGGATCTCTGGAAAAGTTCCCTGGTTGAAATATATAAAGCATATTTTGATCAATAAACAACAAAATAAATTACATTTTTCTCAGGATTAAATGTCACAAATGTTGGTTTTTACTTATGTACAGTTTAGCATAAGTAAAATAGCCCTTCCCTCACTATGATCAGCTAAACTAGCTGTTTCCAAACATTTTGTCTCAGGATTTCTCTATACTCTTAAAATGTATTAAGTACCCTCAAAGAGCTTTTATGTAGTTCCAGCCACCAATATTTAGCATATTAGAAAATAAAACTGAGATATTTTTAAAATATTTACTTATTATTTAAAACATTGATAAACTTATTGAATGTTAAAATAAATAACATATTTTCCAAGATAAAATACATATATACAGAGAGAGAGAAAATTGGCACTGTTTTATATTTTTGCAAATATCTTTAATTGGGTATCTTAGTGTTAAAATAATTTAACGTCTTCATTGAAACAATTAGATTTCCATATCTGTTTCTGTAATCAGTGTATTGCTCTATATTGTTTGGGTTGAATGTAGGAAAAAAATCTGGCCGTACGCATATATGTAGTGGGAAAAGGGAGGAGTATTTTAAAAAGCCTTTTTTAGATAATTGTGGATATTCTCCTTTGATAGTATACCCAAAACTTGGCAAATTGTGGTTTCTTAAACTGCAGTGCAATGTAGAATCTAAAACCATATCAGTGAACTTTTCATATTCTGTTACATTAAAATCCAGTGGCCTATCTTGCTCATTAGATGAATATTTTACCCATGCATAATGTTTTAACATCGTGCATTGGTCACTTGGAAAATAATGGTTCCCTGAGTTATGCAGCTCTTCCAAATATTGACACATCTCATCATGTAATATAAAAAATGATGTTTTTAATACCATCACCAATCTCATCTTTTACATGTTGGAAAGATGTCAGATTCACAGTGACTGACTGAAGTCCTCCAAAACTCTAATTTTCATTTGAAAATTCAAAGTTTATCATTAGCAAAAATGCTGTCAGTTATTTTCCTAAGTGACAGGTTTGCATACTTTATTTTGAGAAAATGTCTGCCAAATACCCAGATCTGAACAATAGTTTGTTTACCAGTCATTCTGTCAGATAAAAAATGATATTCCATGAAAAGATTCACCTAGTTCAGCTGACAGCTCAATCACACAAGTGTTTTCTTTGAGACAACCATCCTACTTAGGAATGCAGCAGCAGTTCTTAATACATACTTTCTATTTCATCACACAAAATATTAAAGACATGTGCACAAGGGCTGAAATCTAACTATTTTCAAATACTCCTTTAAGGACATCTTAAGTAAAACCAGCAATTTTGCTTTTTTAACTCTGAGTGCCTGATAAAGAATACAATTACCGCTGTCCCAATTCATGGTATTTTGACCCACCATTGCTTTTGCACCAGTAGTGAAAATATCAACACAGTAAAAAAGGCAAATAACATCTTGGTATTTTTATGAAAATGGTTTTGATCCTGTAGACCCTGGAAAGTGCCTTAGGTACCTCCAAAAGTCCGCGGACCACACTTCAAGAACTGCTGATCTAAACTATCACTTGAGGACAGTATTCCAATCACTTTGCACTTAACTCAAGGGGAATCTAACAATGCGTTTCAGTTTGGGTGTAGAACTCATTAGATATTTTCAAGCTGAAAAAAATATTTTCAAGTTGATACTGTTTATAAGCATGGAAGTCTTTATCTTTAATTGATTACACAAATTTGCCAAAATAAGGCAGGAAAAAGTTTCTTTATATTTTAGGTTGGGCTAGTGATGATCAAGAATTAGAAATATCTTCTATAATGACTAAGCCACCTTGCTTTAACTAGCTAGTTAACGATGACAACACAGCTTCACTGTAGTGGGGTTGATGCTCTGTTGCTCTGGTTTTCTTATATTTCAAAATTTTAGGCATTTTCAATTTCCTGTCCCACAAACAAGATACTAAGGCCCATAGTTACCAAAGGAAATGACATAATTTTGCTCTGTGTCCCCACCCAAATCTCATCTGGAATTGTAATCCCCAGGTGTCAAGGGAGGGACCTATAATCCCCACACCAAGGCAGGGAAGTGATTGGATTATGGAGTAGTTTCCTTCATGCTGTTCTCGTGATAGTGAGTGAATTCTCATGAGATCTGATGGTTTTATAAATAGTAGTTTTTCCTGCACTATCACTCTCTTTCTCTCCCACCTGCTGCCAGGTAAGATGTGCCTGCTTCCCCTTTCACCATGATTGTAAGTGCCCTGAGGCCTCCCCAGCCATGCGGAACCATGAGTCAATCAAACGTCTTTCCTTTATAAATTACCCAGTCTTGGGTATTTCTTTATAGCAGTGTGAAAATGGACTAATGAAGCAGGATCCTTCCTTTTCTCAGCCATGTCCTGGTTCCCCTTCTTTGGCTTAGGGTGTAATTTGCTGCTTCAAATGGTTGAGGGTAATTCTTGCCGAATATTAAAGTTTAGTAACAAAAGCACATGTGTTTCTACTAGCCATGTCTCTTAATTGGCAGACTTATTCTACAAAAGAAGATTTCCTATTATTTTGTTTTGTTTTTATTGACACATAATTGTGCATTTTTATAGGGTACAGTGTGATAGTTCTATATATGTATACAATGTATAATGATCAAATCAGTGTTTTTAGCATTTCCATCACCTCTTACATTTATCATTTCTTTGCAGTGAGAACATTCAAAGTACTCTCTTCTAGCTATTTTGGAATATGCTTTACAATATTGTTAATCATACTCACCCTACTGTGCAATAGAACACCAGAACTCATTCCTTGTTCCTGTTTGTACCTGTTGACCAGTCTCTCCTTATTTCTTCCCCCCTCCTCCCCTAGGTTTTGTATTTTTTAATTCAACCTAGAGTTTACTGAAATTATTGGAAAAGCAATATGGTAGTGACCAGCAGCACCTTATTTTCTGACAAAAGTCTAACTCTTATCTCATTTGCTCCCATCACTCACTACCTTTTTTTCCCCAGAGCTGGGCACAGCCTCAAATAAAGCACAATGTCTGTGCACTGTAGGTGATCAGTAATGCTGGTGGAACTGACTACATGGGCCAGGGCACACTCTAAAAAAGATAACATGCAGTGAAAAGTTCTTGCATGGCTTATAGGTTTACCACAAGAGAAAAAAGCTCAGCCATTGGTAAATCTATATTTGCTACAGATTTATCTTCTTGCCATGGCTTGGAATTCTCAGTGTGCCTCTTTATTGTCCACTCACTTCAGGACTTATTACAGGAAGTGCTCACTAATAGCCAATTTTCAAGTGAATGAAATTGTGGAGAAATATCAAGAGATACATAAGAGGATTTTTCCACCACACACAAAGCTGCTAAAATTGCAACCCCAGCATGGACTGCAGCGAAAATATGATGGGATTTTCTAATTGGCACTTTTTAAATCCAAGCTATCGTTTGGAATGTCATTCTGCCTAGAAACAGGGTCTTTATTTTCATTCTAGTACATTAATCATACCCAGTTTTTCTATGAACATCTTTCCCACTGCTAAACACTATAGAATGACTCATTCAGGCCTTCATTCAACAAGTATTTATTAAGTACCTGTTATGTAGCCAGCAAGGGGCGATAGTGAATAAGAAGGATGTGATCTCTGCTTTGTAAAATGGAAATAACGGTTGCTATGAGGACAAAATGAGTCAATACAAGTACAACACTTAGATCAAACTTGGCACATAGTAAACATACATAAGTCTTGTTTTTATTGTTCAGTTCACATTCAAAGAGAGAAACATACACTCTCCAAGATATTGCAATAAAATGTGATATATGCGTGATGAATAATTACAATTGCTAAGGTGAGTAATTGAAATAAATAATAAATAAAATACATAAGCTATGAGGACACCTTGGATGGGCATTTAACAGATATTGAAGGCAGAATCATGAAATGGTTTTCTGAGGAGAGAGTATCTGAACTGCATTTGACAGGATGAGTAGGCATTACTGTAGTCAGGAGAAGAAGAGTGAAGGGAGGTGTTCTAGGCAGAGATAATAGCTGTAATCATGAGCTATACCATAAAGGGATGAGTTTTATCCTGAAGGTTAAGAGTACCACTGAAGAACTTTGAGGAGGGAAGTGACATGAACAGATCTGCAATTTAGAAAGTTGATCCAGTTGCAGTGTGGAGAGTGAATTAGACAAATAGCAACTCGAAGCAGGGGAACTGGATAACAGACTATGTGTAGTAATTTAACAGAGAAATATAGAGAGCCTGAATCAAAATATAGCTGTGAAAAGGGTGAAAGAAGAGACAGAAATTTAATATGAAGAAGGCAAAAACATCAGGACTTTGTGACTACTGGATGTAGAAGGTGAGGCTGAAGAGGGATGACTTCCTGGTTTCTGGTTAAGATAAGTACACAGGTGCTGATGATATTGACTAGGAAAGGGGAAAAAAGAGAACTATCGGGTCTGCTGAAAAAGATTATGAGAGAAGCTTTATGCAAAATTTCTGTTGCTTTTGCATATCTAATAAAGCAAGTAGATATTCCAACAAGCTTGGGTTGGAAATTCTAGTTTGGAGAGTCAGCACATCAGTGGTAACTCTAACCATGGGACTAGATGAGTTCATCCAGTGGTGTCATACCAATATTTAAGGGACAGATCGAAGAGGAAGAGCCTACAAGGAGCGTGAGAAAGACTGAACATAGAGGAGAAAGCAAGGACACTGAAGACAAATGAGATTTCTCATCAGTGTCAAATGGGGCAGAAGAACTAAGTGAAATAAGAATAGGGCAATGTCCATCAGTTTCAACAACTGGGACATAATTAGCAGTCATTGAAGGAGGAGCTTCATTGAACTGGGGAGGGCAGAAATTAGACTGCAGTCAGTAAGAGTGAAAGCAAGTGAAGCTGTGGAAGCTCTATAACAGGATAACTTGTTCCAGAAGCCTAGCTCTGGAGGGAAGAAGGAGCTAGAATGGCCAGAGGAGGTTTGCTTATTTTTATGCTTTGAAATATGAGAAAGACTTAAATGTATTTTACATTGATCTAAAAACAAAATTAATAATGAAGAATAGGCTCTTGATACAGTAAAGACTTAGAAGCATTGATTAGCAAGAAGAGAAACATGCAAATGCAATCCAGAGCCAAGTTCAAGCATTAACCTCTGACACGAGGAGAGACATCTACTAATTTGGTGTAAATACAAATAAATGCATGCAGGCAAGGAAGTTGACAGATGGTACAATTTATCCCTGGGAGCTCTGGATAGATTTATTGTATTAAGGCAACTATTTTCTCTTGAGATAGCAATGGATGTCATGTGCTGAAAATGGTATGAAAATTGTGGGTTAGAGGGCTTGAGGAGGATAGTGAAGAGTGAAGGAGTGAGGACTGTGAGAAGGAGATGACCAGGGCAGACAGAAGTATTAAGATGCAGAGTCTATCCAAAGATTGGAGATCATTATTGGCATCAATCTGCATGAGCATGTAATCTTCCACAGCTGTGCCTGGTGTGCATAATCAGGTGCAGAGAAGCTGGACATTGGAGTCCTTCCAAAGTTTGGATTCTGGAGGTAAAATAGGGACGGTAGCAAGAAAATTGAGTGTATGGTTTAAGAAAATGGTTTAGGAGAATGATTAAAAATTATGTCACCTGGGCCAGTTAGAAATGGAATTGAAGCCAAGAGGGGACTGATAGATTGAGAGAAAATGAACAGGGGCAAGAGATTGGAGCACTGAATAAGGTCAGAGAATAAGTATGGTGATCACAACACAGAAAGCTCTTTTCAGAAGCAGATCATTGCTTGAGAATGAGATATTGAAATTCAAGATTCCAGAGTTGAAGCAACTCTGGGTGACAAGGTCCATAGTGTGGCCAAGGGAATAATTTTCCCATGAAGAGTGGGAAGGGCACTCTGTGTGTGTGTGTGTGTGTGTGCGCGCGCACACGCGCGTATGTGTGTGTGTGTGTGTTTGTTGGGTCACCTGAATCAATGTGGCAGGATTTGCAATGAAGAGGAAGATAGGGACTCAGGTGCCAAAACTATGAAAGACTATACAGAGAAATAACCATGATGTTGATGGATGACAGTGATGCTAAGTAGACTAATAATCAGATGGCCTGACCAAAAAAGATGGCTGGAGGTATGATGTTCAGGATGCAAGAAAATGCTGAACGCCCTCTTGACAATGAAAAACAATGAACAACCTCTATTTGAGATAGCTACAGTGGGAAGTCGTGTCCTAACGGATAGTCAATTTTCAGTTAAGGTAAGGAGGTAAAAGATCTAAGGGACTTCCAAGAGCATGATGGAAAGATTAGAAGGAAGAGAAGCAATGGGGTGAATATAACATGAGGAAGGGAAGAAAATTAAAAAAGGACGTGAAGATGCGAGTGGGGGAAGGACAGATGACTAAAGAAGTTTGTAATTTGGATATTGGCCAAGGGTGCAAAGGATGTGAGACAGGAAAGAACCAGGATAAAGCTGTTTCAGGGTCAATGCAGACCTCAGGAGGTGTTAGATGCTGACGATATGCACAGGCTGAGGCCTTTGCTCTAGTTTTCAAGGGGAAAGTTGGTGAGAAAATGTCTCTGAAGAAATGTTAGTCTGGGATTGCTACCAAATAGTTCAATCTTGGGACCCTCATCTTATATTGGAAACTGCACTTGTTCTCTCCTAGGGATCAATTACACAATCCAAATTCTGTCCTTGAGAGACTCCCAACCCCTTTGAGATATGTTCTTTCTCAATTTCATAGGCCATAATATCATGCTTATCTATTCTCCAAGCATTTGAAAATCTACCTTGCAAAAGTTTCAGGATGTGCATCTAACTGTGCCCAGTGTTCCCACAAATACTGTCCTGTTGCAACCTCTCTTATATGACAGTGAGATTCTTGATGGTGAGGATTGTTTCTTTTTTGTTTCTGTATCCCAAGAACTTCAGGATGTCCATAGTGCATGGTAGGTGTACATTATGTTTGCCAAATGAATGAAGCATACAAATAAATATACTAGTATCTGCACGCATCATTTTCAACAGAGGGAAAAGCTGTTCCTCTTCGTATAGAAGGCTTATGCCCCCACTTACATTTGAATTCCATTCTCTCCAGTCTTCTCAGAGAGCTACATGATTAACTATCCTTTCCCTCTTGCATGTATCAATCTTCCCTTCTAAAAACTATTTTTTCTTTAAGTTTCAGAATGTCTCTCACAAATTAATGCCTCCTGCCTTGACCTTACCTCTGCATTTCAGACCATGATGGGTGCACAATTGCTTATTGACATTTCTACTTGGATTTTACATAGGCATCTTAATCTTATGACCTTTCCCCTGGTCCTATTCCAGTTTTTCCTGTCTCTATGAATGAAATCACTGCCCATCTTGTTGTACAAGCTAGAAAGCTGAGTCACCTTTGACACTTCCCTCTCTTTCACCTCCATATTGACCCACTATGGAGTCCTGGCATTTGCCTCCTGAACAGCTTCTAATCTTCTGCCTGGTCACGTCTACCACCACCACATGACCTAAGCCACCACAATGTCTTGTCTGGACTGTTGTATTTCCTAACAAATATTCCTGCATCCACTCTTACTCCTATCAATCCCCAACTCCAAACTCTTTGCCAGACTGCAGCCAGTCCCAGTTTGGAACTCTTAATCTGATACCCCAAACTCATGGATTCCTGTTGCTTTTAGGATGAGGGCTGAAATCTCCAAAGTGCTCCCCAAGGCCAGTGTAGTCTGGCCCAAGCCTGTCTCTTCAGCACATTGGACAGCATGGTCTCCTATGCTTGCTTTGGTCAGATATTGACTTCTATAAGTTCATCAAATATGACAAACTCTACCCACCACAGTACTTGGGATATCTAAAAGGCATCTCTGACTTTACCTGACTCAAAACAATCTCCTGAACTACCCCTCACAGTCTCTTCCCTTAACCATTCTCCCTATCTCAGTGAGTAAGGCTCTATTCTATGAGTTCTTTAATCCAAAGATGTTGAGGCCACCCTTGACTCTCTTTTTCTCACACTCAATTTCCATTCCTTTGGCAAATCCCATCAGCTCTACCTTCAAAGTATATCCAACCACATCTCTGATCACATCTCACCATCTCTGCTTGTACCAAACTGGTCCAAACCATTATTGTAAAAGCCTCTAAGTGTTTCTTGCTGCCCTCACCTTTGCAGCACTAACAGTCTATTTTTCATATGTCAGACCCGGTGATCCACTTCTTTGCTAAAACTCTCCAAGGGTTGCCTGGCTCACATGCAAGGCACTGGACAATTTGGCCCCATGACCTCTCTGATTGCATTTCCTATCACTGCTCCTTTTCCCCCTCCCATCACAACACATACTCAGACACAGTGCTGTCTGTTCCCAGAACATGCCCAAGGATGCTCTACTGCAGCTCTCAGCCCTCACTCCTCCCCCTACCCAGAGGCCTCCCTCACTCACAGTTGCATGATCTGCTGCCTCAGCTGAAAAGCTGATCCCTGTAATACCCACCTCACCTGCACACTCTGGACTCCTGTTCAGCTCATCCTTTCCATTTCTTCACAGCACTTAACACCACCTGATGTAGTTTATGTCATCTGTTTCTAGTCATCTGTTTATAGTTTATCTGTCATCTGTTTATTCAGATGACATCTGTGTATGTCATCTGTTTATGACATCTGTTTATTCAGTCATCTGTTTATAGTCTGTTTTTCCTTCAACTAAAACATAAGCTCTCTGTGGGCAAGGAATTTGTTTTGTTCACTGCTGTATCCTCAGCACCAGCACAGTGCCTGAAGTTGTTGAAAGGCTGCAGGAAGAATGAACGCCGTTCCCTTTACCTAGAATGTTCTCCAGCTCTTCTGTGTTTTATCAGCTCCCAGTCATCCTTCAGATGTCAGTCTAAGAGTCACTTCCACAGAGCTTTCCCTGACCTTCAGTATTCTGTCTAATCTGTCATTTAAGCCCTTTCCATATACTCTTTTTTTGTGACCACTTACCACAGTTGTAATTTTATGCTTATCCGTATGATACAATTGATTATGATTATTCTCTTACTGGACTTTAAACTCCATGAGGGCAGGAGTTTTAATTTATCTGTCTGCTTTTGCTCATCATGGTTTCCTCTGAAAGTAGTGCAGAGCCCAGCATTTGGTAGACAATAAAGATTCCTTGAGTAAATGAAAAAATGGAGTGAATTAATAAATAAATGAGTTAATCAAGTAACAAATAGATTTGGTCTTTTTTTTTCTTTAGTTTCTTTTTTAAAAACAGACCTAAAGCTTACAATTCTTTGAGTTTCTGACACCTTTACTTCGCCAACCAATTTATTTTTGCTCCTCAACACCACTTAACTTATCATTTTATTTTCTTTAAATTGAGAGATGAAGTTGTCAGCAGGTAGGTCATGAATTTAAAGCAGGAGTGCTAGAATAATGATTCCCATCTCAGTCACCTGCAGAGCTTGTTTAACAATCAGACTTCCAAGCTTCAGGCCTCAGTTTTTCGTAAGGATCTATTAAGAAAGACCGGATAACTTTCAGGAGCCTCATACCTTATCTTATGTTGTTTCTTTATCCTTAGAAGAATTAAAAGGAGACCATAACTCAGAAATATATCAATTATCAAACAACAGGTGAACTGCAAATTGAAGCTCAGCTTGCCATACTCAGCGGGGAAGACAGTCTTTAGAATACACTCTTTCTTGCATTAAAATGCTTTTAAAAACAACCATTGTTGACCTAACTGCAAAGAATGTCAAAACTGAGTAACTACAGGAAGAACATTGCTGGGTTTCTGCACGTGAAGAAAATGAAAAACAAAAAGGCCCCAAAAACCTTAAGTCTCCGTGTTTTTCTTCTGCTCAAGATAAAGACATTTTTGGCTGGGCACGGCGACTCATGCCTGTAATCCCAGCACTTTGGGAGGGCAAGGCCAGCGGATCACTTGAGGTCAGGAGTTCGAGACCAGCCTGGCCAACATGGCAAAACCTTTTCTCTACTGAAAACACAAAAATTAGCCAGGCATGGTGGCGGGCACCTGTGGTCCCAGCTACTCAGGAGTATGAGGTGGGAGAATGGCTTGAACCCAGGAGGCAGAGACTGCAGTGAGCCGAGACTGCACCACTGCACTGCAACCTGGCTGATAGAGCCAGACTCGACTGTAAAAACAAACAAACAAACAAAAAAGACTGAGTTTCACTAATATACAGAAGGTCAGTAAGGGACATCTGTACTTCAGAGATTATTAAGATCTGCCAGAATATGATGAAAACAAATTTGAATGAATCATTACAAAAATAATCAATCTTATGACAAGTTTTCTAAATGAAGTTTTAAAAATAATAAAATACTTTAAAATAATAACTTGTTTAAAATTTAAATCTTTAAAGTGACTTTAATTCTAAGAGAGAGAGTGCCATTTTCCAGATGAAAAAACAGAGGTATCACCCCAATATTGTAAAATAAAAAATCCTGACTTTTTGTTGTTGTTGTTCATTTGTTTCATTTGGAAACACAGCAACCAACATCAAAGGCTGCAATGTAGGACTATTAGAACATTTTGCTGAGGAGAAGGTAAATTGATTAGTAAAGATAATGAAGTTTGAAGAACCTACTTCTTTTTTTTTTTCCTTTTTTTTATTATACTCTAAGTTCTAGGGTACATGTGCACAATATGCAGGTTTGTTACATATGTATACATGTGCCATGTTGGTGTGCTGCACCCATTAACTCATCATTTACATTAGGTATATCTCCTAATGCTATCTCTCCCCTCCTACCCCCACCCCACGATAGGCCCCAGTGTGTGATGTTCCCCTTCCTGTGTCCAAGTGTTCTCATTAGAACTTACTTCTTAAAAGGAGAAAAATGGAAGCCAATTTTTTTTTTTACCTTAGCAAAGTATACCAATGAAATGTGCAGTTTTTGGTAAGTATTTTGGTTCTAGTGTTAAGTCTAAAACAAGGAAGGCTTTAATTACCCTAAGAAACTAAATGCAACAAAAAAATTCTTAGGAGAAAAAATTTTCCCTGCAGTCAAGAGAATGCTGCTTTTACCGACATTTTCTTATCTCTTATTTCAGTATTCTTGAAAAATTGATTGATTAATAAGGCAATTCTGTCTAGGTAAAACTGCCTGGAGACAATCAGTTGTTATATTCCTGTGTACAGGGCAAAATGACAAAAAGGATAACGCAGGAAACCTTGGGGCAAGTACTGTAAATTACAGAGTATCTGGTCGATGGAGAAGCAATTATGAAAGAAAAAGGACCTACTTCTTCCTCATAACTGAAATCACGCATTCATTGTTATTGACCCTAAGAAAGATGAAAGGGAGGAACGCCTGTTGTTAGGAGTCAAAGAGATAATAAGAAACCATTGAATCAGGAATACGGGATGAACCATTATTTATTTATATTGACAATGTTTTGTTTCAGATATGTTGATTGTAATGTTTCTATTTTCTCTCATTTAAATTCCTTCTCACAATGTTCTAATAACTTCTTTCAAAATTGCTAATCAAAATGCCTTAAATAAAATGTTTTACCAGCTCTCAGCATCAAAGGGGTCAAATCTGGTGACAAACACCAGAATCATAAATATAACAATTATAGGCACGTAAGGTGCCCTGCGGAAAACAGAGCATCTCCACACTCTAAGAAATCTCTCATTCCTCCCAAAGACAGAAAAAATAATCCCCTTAAAAAGGGGGAAAGTGACATTTGTTTTACATTTTATTTTCTAATCCCATTATTTTTTAAAAGATCTAAGTAAAGCAAGCCTTCTAAAAGTATGCTATTCCAGCTTCTTCCTTCTCATTGTGTTTTATGTAATGCTCCACCAGGTTATGCTTACCATCTTACAAATGGCTCTAGGTTTTGCTCTAAAAGAATTCAGTGGTGAATTCTTTTTGTGTAATACCATTACACACACAAAAAATGTGTAACACATTGGTAAACATTGTGTAATACCAATTCTTTTCATGTAATATCATTACACAAAAAAAGCATGGTTAGAGGAATTTAGAGACACACAGGCTTTAAACCAGGATGGGACTAGGACTAAAGTGATTCCAAGGTGGAATGAAAAAAGTACAAAAATTAAATATCTAAACTCTCTGATAAGATGGGTAGAAGGTTATAAAATATATGACCACCCCACAAGACTCAATCAAATGCATTAGAATTTCATTTTGGAAGTGATTCACCATCATAAAAAAAGTTTGTTTCCCATAGTTTGAAAGAAACTCTTATAATTTAAACCTTTTTTTCTCCCCAGAGCAAATCTGCATATGAATTTTTGCTGTTTAACTGCTTAGAGGTACTTTATTAACAAAGATCTTGTCCCAGGGCTTTGTGAGCCTTCACTATTAAATGAAAAGTACAAGAGTTCAAATTTGAAGACAATTCTCACATCCTATGTTATTAATAAATAAAGCAAGAACACAGCCTGGGCTATAGGTGTGAAGAAGAAAGCCTTCTAATTCTCCTTGCTTACAATTTTTTTACTCTGAGTCAAATACAATCATAAACTAAACTGTATAATAGAACCGGAATGATATCTAACTTTTCAGTGCAAATATCATCCAACAAAATAGATAAGAATCACTAACATTTATTGGGCACTTACTATGTTGCAGACAATGTCCCACACATCATGCAATTATTTTATCATATAATCTTTACAATAACTCCATGAGGTAACATATAAAAATGCTCAGGGCAGAGAGCTTAAGTAATTTGTACGAGTCTGATTGACATCTGATTGCTGGGAGAAAGAGCAAGAACCGTCACCCAGGATCTCTATCTCCAGAGCCATATAGTCTCCTTTCCTGTATGAAACTAGTAAGATATTTCTGGCTAAGTATTCTCTAGGGTAAAGAGCATGCACTTTCACTTTCACATGTGTGTTATTTCCAAACCATAGTCCTTTGTTTGGAAATGAAGAAAGCTGCAATCATTTTTGAAATTGAAAAAAGGTGAGGCTTTGTGAAGGTGCACTAATATGATAAACAAAGCTGTGGCAGCTCCAGTGGAGACAGAAAATCATTCTCTTCATTTACCTTCGCTGCTTGTTTATTTTGGAATTTCCAAGTAAGCATTTGCCCCATTGTCTTAGGGCAGCGGAAAGGCTAGGTTCTATATGAGTTCTGATCCTTCTTTGAGGTGTACTCTGACTAGAAATAGTATTACAGAGCTTATTCCAGAGCACCTTCATCCAATTTTCCCACTGGAAAAAAATATGCGAATTTTTTAGAGCATTATGTAATTGGTACTGTCTTGTAACTGTAAGCTTTGATCAACAACAACAACAATAATAATATAGTAATAGTAACAACAATAGCTAACACTTTTTGTGCCAGGCCTTCTGCTAGGGGCTTCACATGTATTATCCCACTTAACCTTTACAATAATCTTAAAAGGCAGACCTCATTATTACAGATAAGACAACTGAGGCTCAAAGAAGTTAAACAAATTGTCTAAACGTTCTTTATTTACAAAGTTAACTAACTGCTTTTCATATTATTTATTTATTTATTGAGACAGGGTCTCACTCTGCCACCCAGATTGGAGTACAGTGGCACCATTACAGGTCACTGGAGCCTCGACCTCCCAGGCTCAAGTGATCCTCTCACCTCAGTCTCCCAAGTAGCTAGGACTACGGGAGTGCACCACCACACCCGGCTAATTCTTTCACTTTTTGCAGAGATGGCATCTTGCTATGTTGCCAAGGCTGGTCTCAAACTTCTGGCCTCAAGTTTGGAGGCCTCAAGTGGGAGGCACCTGTCTTGGCCTCCCAAGGTGTTAGGATTACAGGTCTGAGTCACCACACTCGGCTCTAACTACTTGTGAATTCATGTTATTTTTATATCCCTTTGCCTCAAGGAAGGATACAAGGCAATTAATATTCACTTGGGAACTCTTCAACTGTTCTATATAATCATACATATTTCATATTATTGCAGTAATTCCATTTGCAATTTAAATACACTGTTATCTTTTTAAAACATTACATACGTCTAATAAGTCACTGCTTTGGTATGTATAGAATTTGAACATGTCATAGAGAAGCCAGATGAAGAAAAAGAAACAAGTAAAATGTTTGTGGAATGAAGGCCCTCTTCCAATTCACCCATACCCAGCAGAATAGAACCATCGGCCTTCTGAGTACTTTGAAGTTGATTATTTAATGAAAAGCAAAAGGCAAAAATCTATAGTCAGGGACAAGATGGAATGTATAATCTCTGCTGTAAGTACAAAAATTTTTTTGTGTTTTAATTGATTTTCCTAGGCAAATTCAATAAAATGATCAAATGCAATTAAAGTATCATATTCTTCCCTGGAGCTCTCAAGTTCCCTGCTACTTTAATCTATGCTTGAATCCTATATGAAAACCCTTAGACTATAAATATGCAAGAGGTGTGCCAAAGTGACACTTGGTGATACAGAAACTTACTGCAGAATTGAATTTCAGAGACTGGAAACAACTGTCTTCCTCCATCCATCCTTCCAACCCCCTCAACCCCAAAAAGTTCAGCATTTCATTTCATGCAGTCATAGTGAACTTGGTCAGTTTTTCTTCACTCAAATGCTTCAATAACTTGCAACAATTATTTGGCTTGGACTTCACAGCACAAGGTGAACCAAGTACTTATTTTTAACCAATGTAGACCAGATTTCTTGATTCTGCTTCACAGAAAATTAGTCATCGATTTCTTAGGATAAATGAGTTCTGCTGAGCTATAGTGCAGACCAAGGAAAAGTGTAAATGAGGTAAAAAGACCAGTCTCTCACCCTAAGATTCATTCAGTTTGTCACTCCTATGAATAACGTTAGCAACAGCTGAGACTGCATTTGTTGCTTGGTTTTCTCTTACCTTTTTGTCTAGTTTCTCTGGCTTCAGGTTTCTCTATGACCAGAATACGAGCTGAGCAGACAATGTAGCAGAAAAATTTAAATTACTTCTAAAGAGCAATGAGAGGGGCTCTCACAGTATCCCAAGACCAGCACCTTTTCAGAAGAACCTTCGGAAGAATGGTTCATCACACTATTATATCCCCATGCCTGAAGTCCAGCTCACCCCAAGCTGAATTGAAAGGCTCTGTGGGCTGAGCTTACCAGGGACAACTGCAATCATCTTTGTATTGTGAAATGCAAGTAATGTGTTCTAGTCCTAAAATGTTGTCACTGCAGCCCTCAGCATGACAGAGTTTGAGAAACGTAATTTGGTTATCTCTATGGTGATCAGAAATGGAGTATCCAGTCATTTTGTTAATTCATTCGATCAGCCATTTACCCAACAACAAAAATTATTGATGACCTGCTAAATACTGCACTATGTTTTAGAGATTAAAAGTGCTGAAGATGAAGAACATGACACAGTATATGGACTTCCACAAATGAATGTCATCCCAATTCTCCTACCTACCTCCCAGTTCTGTGTGTTTGCTCAGAGAAAGGAAGGAGAAGAGATTTACAGAAGTAGGAATGCACTGTAGTAAACACATCATCTCAAAAGTTATAGTGCTAGGTTCCAATCACAAACCTGACATATTATAATTGAGTAACTTCAGACAAGCTTTGAAACTGCTATGTGTCTCAGTTTCTCTGTCTGTAATCCTGGGATGGGGCTAGTAATAGTACTTCCCTACAGACTGTTAGTAATACCTCCCAATAGACTGTTGGGAGGACTAAGAGATTAAACCATGCAAATGATTCAGGACAGTACCTGGCAAATACTAAGCACAATATAAATACTACAAATATTTTCATTACCCTCTGAGTTTAATCAGATTTCCTAGAATTCATTTGGACCAAATTGTCAGTGTGTGTGCAATTCTGCTAGATAATTTTGTTCTTATGAAGACAGCTGGCGTCAGTTACCTATAATGTCATTATGAGTAATGATGGAGCTTATTTTCCAGGTCTAGAAAAGAACTTGTAAAGTACATATAGCATTCTAAATTGGTCCTTATTAGTGGGTGAATTCAAATTTGAAAGATTAACAAAGACAAAGACTTCCTCTTTGACCCAACTTTAGTCAGGCTCCTCTTCTGAACTAAGCCTTGACATTGACCTCCTGAACCCTGCTTTAGCAAAGAATCCTATTAAGCCAGTTTATTGAGAATTCTCCTCACTCTTGATATCTAGAGTGATATCAAGGTGTCCCATGAAGAATCCAGATGAAGAAAAAGAAACAGGTAAAATATCACTCTAGATATCAAGAGTGAGGAGAATTCCTCTCCTCCTACCCCCTTGATACCTTAAGCAAGTTCCTCGTAGTAACTGTCCATTTTCTCTCCTACTCTAAATCCCCACTTGTCCCTATTTGTATTTGGAGTTGAATTCACTCTTTCTCCCCTAGTGCAATAGTCTTGACCCCTATTGCAATAGTCTTGAATAAAATCTTTCTTGACACTTAAAAAATGTGTTTGAATAATTTCTCTTTAACAATCAAAACAATGAAATATCACTATGATTGAAACATTAGTAAGTCTCTACATAAGGCAATGGGGACAAGTTCAAATAGATTGGAAGAGTATGTAATGCTCAGAGACAGATTTTCTTATAACAGTGAGTGATGAATGTGAAGAGTGGTCGATCATAAAAGAAAATTTGGGCCAGACACAGTGGCTCATGCCTGTAATCCTAGCACTTTGGGAGGCCGAGGCGGGCAGATCACTCGAGGTCAGGAGTTTGAAACCAGCCTGCCCAACATGGTGAAACCCGTCTCTACTAAAAATACAAAAAAATTAGCTGGGTGTGGTAGTGGGCACCTGTAATCCCAGCTACTTGGGAGGCTGAGACAGGAGAATTGCTTGAACCCTGGAGGCGGAGGCTGTAGTGAGCCAAGATCATGCCACCGTATTCCAGTCTGGGTGACAGAGCAAGACTCCGTCTCAAAAAAAAAAAGCAAGTTTGGAAAATTTGAAGCAATTCTCTGAGCAGCATCTGTAATTGTATCTCCCATTAAAAATAAAAGGTTTAAAGTCAACGCAGGATGACCCTAAAGCGAGCTCATTTTCTAAAATTGGTGGTAATAATAATGATACATCATTCTTACGTATATAGCATCATGCCTGGCTGCAGGATTAAATTGGGGGAGAAAACTGGCTTTGAGATAGACCATTTAGCAGGAAATAAAGTGTCTAAAATAATTCGACAAACTTGAAAGACAAAAGAGAAATCGAATAGATGGGGTAGTTAAAGTAGTTAAATTTCATTCAGTCTGAATATGTGTGTACTAGAAGGAATTAATAGTTATGATATTTGCATTTTCCAATTGAAAACAATCCTTTAGTTTTCCAAATATATCAGTCAGATTCCAGAAACCCTAACTGGGAGACAGGGAAGAGGTTATGTTACAGTAGGTAGCTGGTCAGGCAAGAGCAGGGTGGGAAAAGGCTCCCCGCCCCCACCAGGAATGTCAGGCAACCATCAGATGATGGTCAGGTGGTTATTACACTTTCTCTAAAATAATAATTGGTCGTAGTCGGCATCAGGGAAAGGCAGTTCTCCCAATAGGTAGAAAAACCTGAAACTGGTGATTAGCTTCCAGATAAGATCTCTGGAGTTGGGCAAGTGGGCTCGAGCATGCGCACTAAGAGGTAAAGCGGCCGATTTTACGGGTATATGACCTTACAGGAATACGCCACTGGTAAGGGAGTGTTGTTACCAGTTACTGGAGTTGTACGCACGCTCACTTCATGCCTCAAGTGAGCATGCGCACAACTCCAGTAAACACACTGCGCCTGTAGCCCCTCCCAAGCGCTGGCAGCCCAATGTGGATAAGGACAGCCTGCCCCAAGGGAAGAATCGGGGAGAAGGGACACAAGACCCCAGAAGTATGCCAACATATAAAACCCTAAGTCGAAGGTCAAACCATGCACTTGATCTCTCACGTCGCCTGCTTGGCCCTCTTCCAAGTGTACTTTACTTCCTTTGGTTCCTGTTCTAAAGCTTTTTAAATAAACGTTCACTCTTGCCTCGGACTCTCACTGTGCCTTTTGTCCCTTGGTCAAATTCTTTCTTCTGAGGAGGCAAGAATTGAGGTTGCTACAGAATCGTATGGATATCCCACTGGTAACATACTTTGGTGCCGTGTGACTGGGATGTTACACTGCTAACAATGAGAGAAAATGTTGATGAATGGAGAAAAAAATGGGCATTTACACTAAATATCATAAACAATTTTTTGTCAGTTACTTTTTAAATAGGTAACCACCATATTTTCTTGAAGTATAAATAGTAAAAAGGCCTTGATTTTAAGCTCAAATTGCAGATTTCTGCATACTCATCCATTAAATTAATAGATAAACATAGCAAGTCATTTAAGAGCACAAATTCCACCTCTCTTAAGGATTACTGCAAATTAAAATCTTTCCTATATGCTCAAAGACATTAACCCACAGGATTCCCTATACCTTTTGATTTATGGAAAGAAACTCATCTAAGTCTTGCACTGTACTCCGAGAAAGAGCTTTGAGTGGGTGATGTTCTAAATCTATATCTGACATTCATCATCAGGGAAAATGTAACCAAGAAAGGGTCTGCATGGAGGAAGTGAAAGAGGTCTTAACGAAAAATTGACGCAGCCAGAGTCCATTAAAAATTCACCTTGAACGTCAAAGCAAAGCCCTGGGTTCTAGTGCCAGCTCTGTTTCTAATTAGTACTGTGACTACTGCCAGGACTCAACTGGATCATTTGTAATGTGCAGGGATCATAATATCTAAGTACCCCACTAGCTCTAAAATTCCTTGATTTGTAATGGGTAATCAAATACAAAATAAAATAATTGATTTTAAGCACCATAATAAAAGATTGGCTCCAAAACACTTCAGATTCTGGGTTTCTAAATCTGGCTTGAATGTTTCTCTTTTTCATTCAATTTTTCATCCTCAAAAAGGAAAAGAAAAGTTTTCTTTATTTGAGTTCTAAAAAAAACATAGCTTTTAGGATAAAGGAAAACGATGATATCACTTTCCTCCTTTGGGGGTCTTCTGGAAATGAAAGAGCTGCTGTCAGCATCACAGATATGGGCATTGGCAGAATGACTTATATGTATGTAACCAAGCCAGTTTCAGTTTTTAAGCATTTAAATATATCTAAATTTCAATGGCTCCTTCTCTATTTTTTTTCTTGTCTACTCAGAGTTAAAACACATTTACTATAAATTATTATCAGAAGGTTTTCTCATATCCATGATGCAGATTCCCTAGGTACTCGTCTAGGTGCTGATGTACAGCAGTGAACTAAACAAAGTCCCTGTTCTCGTGGAGTGTGTCCTCTATCAGACCTGTCCTGCTTTAACAATATTGAAAGTTCCTGTTTATGTAAAAATATGAGGAAAATAAATACCACCTATGTTATGTTATGATATTGTTCCATTTGCTTCAGGTATTCTTTTCCCCAAGAGAGATTATAGCAATTTACAATCCCAGCAACAGAGTAATTTTTATTTTATGTATTGAACATTACTTTAGTGTTTACTATGGGCCAGGCTGTTTGATCCTCATATAAATAAACCCTGTGAGGTAGGTAATAATAGTACCTATCTGGGGTATAGAATTCTAACGTGGGCTGGGCACAGTGGCTCATGCTTGTAATCCCAGCACTTTGGGAGGCAAAGGTGGGTGGATCACTTAAGCCCAGGAGTTCAAGACCAGCCTGGGCAACATGGTGAAACCCTGTCTGTACCAAAAATGCAAAAATTAACCAGGCATGGTCTCATGTGCTTGTAGTCCCAGCTACTCAAGACGCTGAGGAAAGAGGATTGCTTGACCCCAGGCAGAGGTTGCAGTGAGCTGAGATGGCACCACTTCACTCCAGCCTGGGCGACAAAGCAAGACCCTGTCTCTAAATAAATAAATAAATAAATAAAATTCTAACACGGAAGGTTTCTATTTTCAGCATTTAAATATATCATTCCATTATCTTCTGATTTTCATGGTTTCTGAGAAGTTTGCCATTATGCTCACTGTGCTTTTCCTAAATATAACTTTTTCCCCTTCTAGCTGCTTTTAAGATTTTTCTCTGTATTTTTGTTTTACAGTCATTTTCTAGGTGTTATTTTCTTTGTGTTCATCCTGACTGGCATAACCTAAGATTTTTTACCGTGTGAGTTAACATTTTAAAAACCAATTTTGTAAAAGAATCTTAGTGATTCTTTTCAAATATTTCTTCTGCCCTATTCTTTTTCCTGTCTTTCTGGAACTTCAGTTACACATATATTTGACTGTTTGAGATTGTCCATGTGCTTTTTCATTCCCTGTTCAGTTTTAGCTTTCATTCCTTTCTTTTCTCCTTGCTTCAGTTGGGATCATTTCTATTAATATACCTTCAAGTTCACAGATTCTTTCTCTCTTCTGTGAATATTATATAATCAAGCCCATCTTTTTTTTTTTTTTTTTTTTGAGACGGTGTCTTGCTCTGTCACCCAGACTGGAGTGCAGTGGCATGATCTCGGCTCACTGCAAGCTCCGCCTCCCAGGTTCACGCCATTCTTCTGCCTCAGCTTCCTGAGTAGCTGGGACTACAGGTGCCCGCCACCATACCTGGCTATTTTTTTTTTGTATTTTTTAGTAGAGACGAGGTTTCACCATGTTAGCCAGGATGGTCTCGATCTCCTGACCTTGTGATCCACCCGCCTTGGCCTCCCAAACTGCTGGGATTACAGGCGTGAGCCACCACACCCAGCCAATCAAACCCATCTTAATTTTAGATATTTATCATTCAGTTCTACAGTATCATTTTATTATTTATTCTTCCTCCTCCTCCTCCTCCTCTTCTTTGTCTTCTTCTTCAGAATTCCATTTCTTTTTTGGAATTCTACATTTCTTAGTTCATTTTATGTTTCTTTTCCATTAATTTCTTTAACACATTTGCAATAGTTATTTTAAAGAGCTTTCCTGTGAATTCCAACATTTGTGTCCTCTATGTGCTATTTCTACTGACTAGCTTTTTTCTCTTGACTATGGGTCACAGTTTCCTGTCATAATTATTTATTTTATGCTGGAACATTGTATTTTAAAAAACCATATAAAGGGGAGTAAATATAGTTTTCTCCAGAGAGGCATACTGTTTTCTCTGTTAGACAGCTAGGGAGAGTTTAATTACTTCAATCCAATCAGGAACTGAGTTGGGTTGAAGCTGAATTTAAATTTTGGTAAGTTCCAGCTCACATCCGATTTTGAATATCTTTAGGATGAGATGTGTCCTGTGTGTATTATAGGCTTTTTCTTCTAGCTTGACTTTGGATTTTAAGCACCAGGAGTTAATGGAAATCTCTCTCTGCCTTTCTAACCCCACCTCCAGCTTCCTGTACTGCTTCTTCTGGGAACTCAGCAAAAGTCCCATGGGGACAATCAGCAGCTAGGAAGAATCAGCTCTATGTTTTGGGTTCAGTTTTTACTGTTGCAATCTGTCATGCCAGCTAAGATTCTTAGTGTAATACTTGTTTCTCCTTTCTTCAGAAAGGTCTCAAGCAAGATTCTCCACCTTCCCATGCCCGGACTGAGCAGATGCCTCCAGGAAAGTGACCTCTAGCATTCACCCATCTAGAAAGGACTTCTCTAAATTTTCATTTCTTTAGACCATTTTTATTTGTAGTTTTTTGAAGTTTTTTAAAAAGTGTATGATAACTTATCTATTTTTCCTACATTCTAGTCAGAATATCCTAATCTCCTACATTTTAACCATGTGCCTGGTAGGGGTAAGTTATACTAAAGAGCCAAAATATTTTTTAAATGTGTCATTTTCTTTTAGTCTTTAAATGCCAGCGATTAGAGAGCCTTACCTTATGACGGATAGCTCTGGTGTTGCATTATTGTTATTCGTTTAGTTTCTTTGGCAAAGTACTGTGAATATCTGAGCACACATCTACCATTATACACCAAAGTGCTTTGTAGCTCTTTTGATAAAATCTAATTTCTCCTACGTGATATGAAAAGTTTAATTATTTGACATTATGGAAGCAAAATGCTGGACTTATATTTTGGTATATTTTTGGAAGTCTAAAATATTGAAATGCCTGAAATTAACTCAAAATGCTATATGTTCTGGGCTGTCAGAAAGAAAAATAAAACCCCTGAAAAGGCTAACAGCAGCCTTTTTTTTTCAGCTGTTTCTTATTAGCTGCAGGTTGTTATGATGTGAAGGCATAAAGTGCAGTTGATGGGGTTAGGAGATTTGAAAGGTTTTATAATCGGTGGGAGCTCACATATAAAATTTTGTAAAAGTTTCCCTTTCTGAATCAGGCTTAAAATGACATAGATCCTTATCTCATTGCAGCATCTGCTGCACACATGAGAGCAATAAGAGATTCCCAGAGTCAGTGAACCCAAGATCCCCAATCCCCATCAACTCCATGAACTGTGTGTGACCAAAGCCCTAAAGGGCAACAACCAAAGGGGAGGAAATTCCTGGTAACATAAAAACATAACAGTATTGGGCAGTATCATTGAAGATACCAGTGAAATAGAGCAGTCATTGGGTGGAACGTTGTAAATAAGACTGCTGAAGGACAGGGCTTTCTAAAAAGGCTTCCCTGAAGAAAATTACCATGGAGAAGCCTGGAGGTAGATAGTGTCAGATGAGAACTGTTTCTAGATTCATTAATTTAAGGTAGTTCCTAACACTCTGGAAATTGTCACAGTCCCGTGAGGTTTCAGAGACCAGCTGAAGATCTGGGTAATATCTTGCTTAATCAGAAGGGCAAGGGATTCAGTTAGGGATATAAGTTTACTTCAGCCTGTGGCACAATTTGGGGTGCCGTAACTCAGCCCAGAGAGCTGAGGTAGAGTTATATTGACCATGAGGATGCAGAAGGGTGAATCCTAGGAGGACGAGAAGGATTCATAGGGCCATGGTTATATATTTAAAGCTCTCCTTGGAGCTCAAACTCAATGAGAGTAAGGGAAATCGTTCTTATACTCTTTTAAAAATAATTTGTGCATATCACATATTCATTCCATTTAATGACTATTTTTGTTTATATATTGATATATTAATTTTATTTATAAACTATAACCACAGTGTGTCTAAGATAGGCCTTGGCGACAGTGGAACCAACATAGAATCTGTGGTTTGGATTCTAAAATATTTAATGATAATTACCTCAAAGTTAAGATTTTGTTAATATGAAGCTATTACAGACATCCTCAAAGTTAAGACACTGAATTTACCTAAAAGTGCATATTGATAACAGATTTGATTTTTTCCTAACATCTAAATTACTGTTTCCAAGAAAGTGGGATTTTTCTTTATTTAACAGATACGTTTCTTAATTATTTGATCAGTTTCCATGTCAAAAATAATGTACAAATGAAAGATGCCTGTGACTACGGGAGCTTAACCAAAACAACAGACCAAACATAACATCAATATACAGCTTAAGCTCATTCACTCATCTTCTTACAAACATTTCTACATCTTTTATTTTTCTTTCCCTTTCTTTGTTTCTACCTCTTTGTTGGACATACAAGACAAAAGCATGAGGTTTCTTGTTTTTTAAATTTAATAAAGCTTTATGTACTATGGTCTTCATATTTAGCTCAGAAGTATGTATCTATTTTTGTTAATCAAATAAAATGTAAACTCTTCATTATACATCAAGATCCTACATGAGCTGTCTCTCATTACATATCCATTTCTCTCTCATGACTACACTGTAGGTCCTTTAATAATTTTTCTGATTCTTGAACATGCCACAGTCATTTCTGCCTCAGAGATTTTGCCTTCGCTCTTCTTTGAATATTATACGCTTGCACTAGATCTTAGCATGACTGCTTCTTTTATTACATTCAGGTCTCAGCTCACAATTTCAATTTCTCAAGAGTGCCTTTCTCGCCTTTCTCTAGCCACCCACTAATCTAATTCTCTCTTTCCCTGTCGTCAGTCATATCACCTATGTTCACGTTCTTTATTTTTTTAATTATTATTATTATAATTATCATTTTATTTTCAGATGGAGTTTCGCTCTGTTGCCCAGGCTGGAATGCAATGGTGCAATCTTGGCTCACTGCAACTTCCACCTCCCTGGTTCAAGCCATTCTCCTGCCTCAGCCTCCTGAGTAGCTGGGATTACAGGCACCCACCCCCACGCCTAGCTAATTTTTTTATTTTTAGTAGAGACGGATTTTACCATGTTGGTCAGGCTGGTCTCGAACTCCTGACCTCAGATGATCCACCCGCCTCAGTCTCCCAAAGTGCTGGGATTACAGGCATGAGCCACTGTGCCCAGTCCCATGTTCCTGTTCTTATTCATGTTCATGTTCTTGTGTTCTAGGTTCATGTTCTCATTTATTTATTTGCTAAACCAGCTTTCCCTAAATAATGTAAGTTCCACGAGGACAGAAACATCGTCTGTCTCATTACTTCTGTTTCACCAGCAATTAGAACACTTTCTGGCACATGATAGGCAACAAACATGAAGAAATGAGTGAATAATTTTTTTCTCTTCATTTAGAGTGTGTAATGTGCTCCTAGTAAGGCCTACTTTATATGCCTGAAGTCTGGTTAGGAAAAATATTGCATCAACATTTAATCAGCAAGTGGTATTCTCAAATACCATGCATAAAATCACTAAGCAAATCAGAAGAGCAATATTCTTTCAGTATTATTGGAATAACGCATCCAAGCTAAAAGCTTCTTGAAAGACAGGTTGACAAATTAAATGAAAATTGATGACTTGGATGACGAAATGTGCTTAAATTTGCAAGTGTGCTCAAATGTGATGGCATTTCTGAAGGCAAAATAAGAAACTTTGAGGTGTGGATTTGGGGTAACTCTGGAGTGGAACTTCAGATTATATTTATTATTAATCCAAAGCTCTCTGGTGTTTTCTTATACAAATTATTGGTTTTAATCAGACTCCTTCCATTAACTGCCACAAAGTTTGCCATCTTGGGGTTGAGTGGAGCTGGGTAAATTCATTTAAAGGGAAGTTTACTTAAAGGAGGTCAAAGCATGAAGGATGGAGATGGTTTAGGTTGACTGCAGCACACATTTTGTAGAAGGCAACAAAGGGGATAGGGCAAGAAGAATAAGTTGGAAACCAATTACAGATAGACTTAACCTTTTTTTTTTTTTTTTTTTTTTTTTTTTTGAGACAGAGTCTCCTTCTGTCACCCAGGCTGGAGTGCAGTGGCACGATCTCAGCTCACTGCAACCTCTGCCTCCCAGATTCAAGCAATTCCCCTGCCTCAGCTGCCTGAGTAGCTGGGATTACAGGCGTACACCACTACACCCGGTTAATTTTTGTATTTTTAGTAGAGACAGGGTTTCACCATGTTGACCAGCCTGGTCTCAAATTCCTGGCCTCAGGTGATCTACCCGCCTTGGCCTCCCAAAGTGCTGGAATGACAGGCGTGCGCCACCGTGTCCGGCTGATAGACTTAATTTTATTGTACTCATATATGGCAGGGGCCTTTATGATTCAGTGCTCATATGTGCCCTCATTTTGTATTTCTATTAATGTTCTATGGCCTCTGCAGTGAATTTGTGTAGGTTTTACCCATAGTAATTTTATTCCAGTAAGGACTATTATTAGAGTCCTACTCATCTTCTGCTTGTTGCTACAATAAAACACATGCTAAGGGAGCTGAACTTTGTCACTTTGAAGGAGGAAATGGTGAGACACCAAATGCTTCTGAATAGGAGACTTACAAGGCAGAGATATTCTGTAGGGATAAATTTGATGGACTACACACTATATATGGGAAGGAAGTTTGAAGAAGGAAAGACCAATTATTATGCTATTGTAATTTTTAGATAAGAGACAACAAAACCTATCCTGTGACTGTTAGTGGAATGAAGAAGGGATGAATGACACTACAAAGGAAAAATGATAATAATTATTTAGCCCTTATTTTGTGCAAGTTACTCAGCTAAGTATTTTACACGTTATCTTGTTTGATATAAGCCCATGATGTTAAGAAACATGCCCAAGGGCATTCAGCTATTAATAGCAGGATAATTCAAACCCAAGTTTGGCTCCTGCAAAAACGATTCTGCTAACCATGAGACTATAGCAACTGGTTATAATTATGGAGAAAGAAGAAGTAGTTAAAAAGAAGTTTAGGTAATAAAACTTGGTAATGCCGTTTTATGGGGGAAAAGGATGAATATCATTTGGATATCCCAAGTTTGCAGTATTGGCTGGGAATGTAGGAGGGCAATTTCAGGAGATGGTGGAAACTCAGGTTTGGAGACCTGGCAAGAATTCAAAGCTGGACGCAAATTTGGGGGTCATCTATATATGGAATAGAATATAAATTATGAGTAATTATGCCAAATGACAGGAAAAGAAGACATAAGAAAAGGAGATAAAAGATAGCATTCTGAGTTATTGTAAGTATAGAAGATTTAAAACAGGACAGAGAACAGCAGTTAGAGCAGTAAAAGTGAAACCAAGGATGGAGGTCACAATCATGGAGTGGAACTACCAAGGACAGTTAGTGGTTAGGGGTAAATGGAATAGAATGGTCAGCAAGAATAAAGACCTAAAATGGGTCACTAGATTCAGCAATTATTTTTTTCTAAAAGAACATATTCATTTTAATTTTAAGGCAGAGGTAGAAGTGGAAGCCAGATTTTTAAGTATTTGCTTTAAGTTGTCTCAGGATTAGATTCATATAATTTTATTGGTAGTAGCTTGATGAATAGGTATTTGTTCTCAAAAAATAGGATAAAATATTTCTGAACGTACTTTGAGAATTTGTCTTTTATTTATTTATTTTGAGACAGAGTCTTGCTCTGTCGCCCAGGCTGATCCCTCTGAAGGCACTAGGGAAGGATCTGTTCCAGGCCTCTCTCTCCTAGCTTCTGGTATTTTGTTGGCTCATGACAGCAAAACTTCGTTATTCACATGGTTTTCTCCCTGTGTGTGTGTGTGTCTCTGTGTCCAAATTTTCCCTTTTCATAAGAATACCAGTCATACTAGATTAGGAGTCCACTCTGCTTTGGGATGACCTCGGCTTAAGTAATTATATCTGTGACAACAGTTATTTCCAAATAAAGTCACATTCTGAGCTACTGGGATTAAGACTTCACCATATGAATTTTGGTAGAACATGATGCCACTCACTTAGCACCATCTTTTTCAATCTATTTTTTCTGCAGCTATGATTTTTCTACAGCTATGAAGTTACAGGGAGTTGATTCTCTCGTAAGTCACCATTGCAGCTCAGTAACTTAACGGGTCAGTTGCTCGCTTATGATGGCACAACTACTGCAATAGGAGCAGAAAAACCTGCATTCTGACCCTGAGCCAACCAGTTACTAGACATGCACTTAATTTTTCTGAATATAGTTTTCTAAACTTGTTGATATACTTAACTTGCTAGGATAGACTTATGTGACAACATTATGATCAGTCAAATATAACAATGTATATGCATTTCATAAATGTAAAGCACTCTTTAAAGTCTTAGAAAGAGGCTAGGAGGAGCTTATCTGTCTTTTTGACTGGGTTATGTAAGAACACCCACAAGATATTCAAGATATTCTTTTTTTCTTTTTGAGACGGAGTATTGCTCCATTGCCCAGGCTGGAGTGCAGTGGCGTGATCTCCGGTCACTACAACCTCCGCTTCCCAGGTTCAAGCAATTCTCCTGTCTCAGCCTCCCAAGTAGTTGGGATTACAGGTGTGAGCCACTGCACCTGGTCCACAAGATATTCTTAAGAAGAAGAATGCAACTCAGCAGAAGCCAGACTAAAAATCAACCCTACAGAGATCAGTTTCATGAAAACCTACATATGGCTAATATATATATATGCACACACACACACATACACACACACACTATAGGCATGAAAGTAGTAAATGACTCTCCCACTTATAAGAATGATATAGTTTTTTTTTTTGTTTTTAAGACGGAGTCTCACTCTGTCACACCCAGTACAGTGGCACAATCTTGGCTCACTGCAGCCTCCGCATCCCGGGTTCAAGTGATTCTTCTGCCTCCAGAGTAGCTGGGACTACAGGCCCGCGCCACCGCACCCGATTAAGTTTTCTATTTTTAGTAGAGACGGGGTTCCAGCATATTGGCCAGGCTGGTCTCAAACTTCTGACCTCATGATCTGCCCACCTTGGCCTCCCAAAGTGCTGGGATTACAGGCATGAGCCCAGCCAATACAGTTTTACAAGAGTTAAAAAAGAAATCATATTTGGAATGGCCAGCTTAGTCCTCTGCCAACTGGCATCACAATGAATATGTAACAGAAAGCCTAAGTCACTGCGGAACATTCATCTATTCTTATTGCCAGAATCTCTACTGTTTTTATATACATAAATATATTTTTACATACAATAAGGCCAAACCACTAGCAACTGAAGACATGGCTGGCCACTTATGGCATAGCTCTTCCTGACGACATGCACCTCTGGTGTGAGGTGGCACAAAGAACCTGGGCTTGGAAATCAGTCTTGAAATAGACACTTGCAAGGTCCCGACTTTGGATAGTATTTTTGAGTTTCTGTTACCTTGATTAGAGTATCTTAGAGTAAACACTGATAAACTGTCTAGCTTGTGATAATAATTGCTTTTTTTCTAAAACAGAATTAATTTAACTAATTAACTAATAAATATTTAATTAATTTATTTTGAGAGAGGTTCTCACTCTGTCACCCAGGCTGGAGTGCAGTGGCATGATCCTAGCTCTGTAGCATTGACCTCCGGGGCTCAATTGATCTTCCCACTTCAGCCTCCAAGTAGCTGGGACTACAGGTGCACGCCACCACACCCGGTTGATTATTTTTATTTTTATAGAGACAGAGGTCTCCTTATATTGCCCAGGCTGGTCTTGAACTCCTGGGCTCAAGCAATCTTCCTGCCTCAGCTTCCCAAAGTGCTAGAATTACAGGTCTGGGTCACTGTACCCAGCCTAATAACAATTGTTATGATGCTGATGAGATGAAGTAAGAAAAGCATAAGAAACCATAAGAAATTAAATGAATTGCCAAAGTCACAAAATTAGTGTATGTAAATGAGTATTGTGAGGCAGGGCTGAAATTAAAATCAGCTCATCTGCTTTTTAGTTCACTATTCTTTCTTTTACACATTCTTTTATTCTTTCTTTTACACACACACACACACACACACACACACAGAGCAGACATCCTTCCTTGTAGCAGAAAAGAGTTGACATATTCTTACAAACTAGTGGCAAGGAAGCAAGCCCACAATATTCATTTCTACACAGCCAGCCTAGCAAACCCATCTTCCAGTTTTCCTCCAGCAGAACTGGAATTTCAAGGGCCAGCAGTAACTTCTTCCCAGGGTCAGAGGCAGTGAAATCACCACTCCTACTACTGACCCAACCTGACCTTTGTAAACTATTAAATGCTACCTGTCCTAAAGGAAGACACCACTTTATGAGCTGAACAGGTTCAGTTCTAGAAGACTTGGAGCCCAAGATAGTCCAACCTCAAAATCAATACATTGATGATTGACCCGATGCATCCTATCTAAGGGAAGAAAGAAGATAGTGAGAGAAGACTTTAAGCATAGGAATACACTTGTAAAATCAAAAGCATTTCTAAAGGCAATAACTGCTGAAAACACTGATGCCAGGGGACAGCATTTTGTTACTCATTAAAGTATACGATCTCTCACCTTCCTCTTTAGCTGGAAACATTATATGACCCTTGGACTCTTCCAATGAAATTCCCCGTGGGTCTTCTTATTGCTTTTCCTGTGTAGTACTTTTTTGTTTTTTTAAGATTAGTTCAGGTCTGAATTACCTCCTGCCTGAATTTCTGCAATAGCCTCTGAGCCTGTCTTCTGACTTGCCTCGTTCTCCCTTCTGAGTAGTCTGTGTGTCTTCATCAGACTAAACCACCTAAAGCAGGTTGGTTTCCTCACATTAGCTTCTATTTTGCCACACCAAGGTTGCATTTTGCCATTGGAACATTCTCCCATGATTTTGCTCATTTTCCCCGCACTACTAAGAAATAAAATCCTATTCATTAGTCCAATTCTAGGTTTCAGATAAACACTCCAGTGCACACAATGATTTCCTTTTCAGAATGTGTCCTGCAGCTGTTGTAAACATCTCTCACTTTAGCATTCATTTACTCTCTAATTAGCTCATATTTTATAATTTTGTCTCCAGAGCTAGACTGGCCAACAGGTGGGCATTTTTTTTTTCTCTCTGGCACTCAGCTCAAGACCAGAGTTTTAATAAACACTTCCTGATACCTGAATAACGCAGAATTACACTTCTTATGAAGCCAACCACAGTAAACCTTTTAGTAAAATCTGATGATAGAAATATAAATGATGTATAAACAATATAACAATTGTGATCATTACATAGCTGCATGCCACACCTTGTTAAGAAAGGTTACACGGTAAAATTAAGAGGGAACATTTTCTGCCTCTTGGCCTCCTCTTTCAATGGACCAAGTAGTAGGACTGCAGTTCCCACGTCACCACAGTCTGGGCTGCAGACTGCCCTGTCTAGCCTGTGCCTGTTCAGTGATGCTGAGTGGGAGTAGAGGGTAGGAACTGAAACATTCTGTGGAGGTCACCAGCAGTGCCCATGGTCTTTAAACTTCAGTTCAGAGGAAGAAGGGCAGCAGGAGGATTTCCGTTGCTTTTAGAATGTAGTTTTTCTGCAGAGATGCTGCAATCATGCTCAAAGCTCTTGCCCAGCTAGGAAATGCTGAGCTTCTAGTCAGCTGCGAAGCAACACACTTCTTTTAATACTAAAACACAAACTGACTTGAAATACTATTTTATATAAGTTTTTAAAACATATTTCGTAGGGATGGGGATCTCGGTCTGTTGACTAGGCTGGGCTTGAGCTTCTGGACCCAAGTAATCCTCCTGTCCTGGCCTCCCAAAGTGCTGGGACCACAGGTGTGAGCCACCATGCCTGGCCTAAGTAAGTCTCACTATATGAATAAGCAAAGACTTACAGTTAATGTGCTGTGTTCAAGTTCCTGCATTAGGACAGTAGTGTGAAATTTATTTTCTTTAAAGGTCTAACAGAATTTTATCTGCAAAGAGTCTTATAAAGTGCCAGCTGTAAGCTGAAATATTTCCTTTTAGTTAGGCAGTCCTCTTCACAAATAATCTATCCCTATGTATCATCTGTCTATCTATCCATCCATCCATCCAGTCTGTTTCAGCCCAATATTAGCCATAATATGATCATAACTTTACCCAGGTCCATTCTTCAAAAAAGGGAAAAAGAGAAAAAAAATCAGAGAAACGAGAACAAACCATAGTAGCAAGTGAATGGAAACTGTAGTGAAAGCATCCGTAATTCTGGAGGTGATAGTGCCAACTCCCTTTGTCCTTGTAAATGGGATGAGAACCCAGGGTGGCCTGCTTTACCTTGTTGGAGAGACTAAATTTGCTGCCTCTTGGTGACCCCTCCTGGCTACTACTCAGGGGAATTCTACATAGTACTTGTACTTTCTGAATCACATTCCCATAGTATCAGCCAGGATCCTGTATTTGAGAGAATGAGGAACTGGTGAAGTATTAGCATGTGTCTACACTTATTTCCTGTTAAACCGAAGTTTCTAAGCAGGGGGCCAGAGTGGGAAGTGAGGAAATACATGATACGGAGGAAAGCAAATATTTCTCCAGCTGAAAAAGTCAGGCGTTGTGGCTAAATTTACTCCATTATCCTCAACAGAAGAAAGATTGTCAAATACGTTTCCAAATTCCTTGGCCTGGTATGCAAGACCATTTAAGAGTCAGATGCAACCTGACTTTTCTGCCTTCTCTCTTTTTTTCTCTCACACCAACTTTCTCCTACAACGAAACAAGCTTTGGTTGGCAGACCAAAGCTTGTTTGCTGAAACCTTTATGTCCTTCTTCAGACATTCCCACTCCTCTTCTGTGCCCGGCTGGTGGCATCCTATTTGGCATTTTTTGAAATCTTTCCAGATGGCCCTTCTGTCCAGGGTGGGTTGAGAATCACTGACCTATCCGATGCTCACACCAAATCTGACTTCATCCCTGATGCCTGCCCAGGCTACTCTGGGATGCCAGGTGTGTCTCTCTCCACCAAGCCCACTGTAGTTACATCAGTCCTTTGGCACGTAATCATGAACTGCCTTATGTCATCTCATATTATCATCTTCTTTTATTCCTATTTAACACTTAGCCTATTCTTTCCCTTCCTTAAATGTCTGTGTGTCTTAATTCCCCAATTAGAGGCAGAAATTGTGAGAATTGAGTCCCACTGTGCCTTCCATTTAGTTAGGGGTCAATAAATATTTTTGATTGCCTGAAAGGGGCCAGAGGCACCAAAGCAAAGCCAAACCATTATTTTATCCAGGACAGCCACAGATGAACTTTGTGGGAAAGTTGTGTGCCCTGTGGTACCATGGGGCAGGGCTCTCAGGGTCTGAGGCCTTGTACCAGGTTAAATACATGCCAGCATCTGGAACATTTCAGTACATTTTCTCAATCAGTCTTAGCACAGATGAGCCAAGTATTTGTATCAGGTAAACTCTGGCGTCACCTTTGGAATATACTGGCTTAATTGCTCCTGGTACCAAATCTCGAAGGAATGTTGCAACAATGTGAAAAAGTTCAATAGGCAATAGAAGTCACTGTGATCCAATATGCAAAACCTGATGAAAGACAAGCTGCTTGGTTCAATTCTGCACAAGGGTGAGGACTGCTGGATCTTTGGGTGGTCCTCATCCATTCCCTTGGGAAACAAGTCAGACAAATAAGTGGTATAGAACCATTCTCACTGGCTGAATATGCTTCCCAGCAATGACTAGTGAGTATCTGAGAGTAAATGAAAGGGAAACACTATTTAATAAATTGCATCTTTATTATGCTTCTACTCCTGAGAGATAGCTACCATTAAGACATAATTCCTAGCCTCTAGTCAAAGTAGAGGGATTGGTTTTTTTAAAAATCAGCTTTTCATAATGAGCATCTAATCCCCACAATCCAGAAAAATAAAATACAGCTAATTAAAAAAAAAAAAGCAAAAACAAGAATAAGTTCCGGGCCTCTTTAATATTAAACATCTGCAGCCTCCTTTAACATTCAGCTGTGTGACATAGTTGCTATTTCCTAGAAATGGAGATTTCTGAATCACTGAGACCCTTTCAGACATCAAGGATGCTTCTTGTTTTCCCTCTATGTGAGAACCTTTGAGTTTGGGTAGTACTATTATTTCATCCAGATTTAAAGGACCATGAGGCTTTTTTTCCATTTCATTGGCCTCTTTGTCTTCAGAACCTGTTCTGTAGCCTCTGGTAGCATTTGGCTGCACTATCACCACATACCTACCAAAACAGCAAGAGCTTAAAGTGTGGAATAGATTTTAGTATCCACATGTCATTCATTTTTTTCTTCTCTTTTAACCATTCAACAAACACTATGATGTGGAAATTTTGTGCTTCAGATCAGCAGAACACGTAGGGTAAGAGAACAAATTTTGGTATAACACATCAAGAACATTGGAAATTATCAGACATGTTCTTTGCTGAGACTGGATAAAATAATGCTTTATCCCTGTTTGACAGACCTCTATCCATACCTCTGAAAATCTCTGTAATAATTCAGATCTGGTAAGCGACAAACAAGTACTATTTCCTGGACACAGTAAAATGCATAAACTTATAGTACCATACCCAGTCACAGCAACAAGGGTGATTTGCATATGGTGGGTTCCACTGTATAAGTCAATGGAGAACCTCAAATTTCTCCATGAAAGCAACAATGTAAAAAGTTTTGTAATTATTTTGATATCATAAATGGACCATCACTAAGATTCCATCAAGAAAAAGATCTTGTAAGAGCACATGGCAGCTGAGCAGGTACAGAGCTTGATATGGTTTGGATCTGTGTCTCCACCAAATCTCATGTTGAATTATAATCTCCATTGTTGGAGGTGGGGCCTGGTGGGAGGTGATAGGATCATGGGGGTGAAGTTCTCAGGAATGGGTTAGCACCATCTCCTTGGTGCTGTTCCCGTGATAGTGAATGAGTGAGTTATTCTGAGATCCGGTTGTTTAAAAGTGTGTAGCACCTCCCCGCTTCCACCCATTTCCTCCTGCTCTGGCCAGGTAAGATGTGCCTGCTTCCTCTTCCCCTTCCGCCATGATTGTTTCCTAAGGCCTTTCTAGAAGCAGAAGCCAATATGCTTCCTGCACATCCTGCAGAACCGTGAGCCAATCAAACCTCTTTCCTGTGTAAATTACCCAGTCTCTCGTATTTCTTTATAGCAGTGCAAGATTGGACTAAGACGGAGCCCAATCTCACCCCAGGGCCTTTGCACAGGCCTTCTGCAGAGACCACACCTTACAAAGATAGTTTCTGCTTTACACTTAAAGTCTAAGCTTTAAATGCCTCATCCCCATAGAGGCCCTCCTAAACACCCTATGTAGAGTAAATGAGTCCTCATGTTACTATCTGTCAGATTCATGTTAATTATCTTCCCTATGGCAATTTGGCATTGTTTCATTTTATATGTACCTCTTGATATCACCCCATTAGAATATCATCCCTGTGAAGACAGGGGCCGTGTCTTCACTGTCTCTTCAGGGCCAATATAGTCCTGGTTTAGAGGAGGTACTTGAAAAAAAAAATGTGAAAAAATCTGCATCTGTCTGGAGAACAAATTTATTTCCATTTTGTACACAGACATCATTCCCACTTGCTGCTATACTCAAATAGCAGAAAAAAGTTGCTGCAAGTTGACTGTGCTACTTGCCAAGTTATTGATTACACAATCATGCTGGGTTTTACCACTTTGGATTCTACTGAAAGGCTACACTTTACCTCTGACATAATTTTCTTTTTTCTTTTTTTTTTTTTTTGAGATGGAATCTCGCTCTGTCTCCCAGGCTGGAGTGCGGTGGCGCAATCTCGGCTCACTGCAAGCTCCGCCTCCCGGGTTCACGCCATTCTCCTGCCTCAGCCTCCCGAGTAGCTGGGACTACAGGCACCTGCCACCACGCCTGGCTAATTTTTTTGTATTTTTAGTAGAGACGGGGTTTCACTGTGTTAGCCAGGATGGTCTCGATCTCCTGACCTCGTGATCCACCCTCCTCGGTCTCCCAAAGTGCTGGGATTACAGGCGTGAGCCACCGCCCCCAGCTGACATAATTTTCATCTACTTGAGAATCTTCTACCATTTATGAGCTTCTGGTGGTTCTCACACACCATGCCCAATTGTATCCTTCACTCCTACACCGAAGTATAGTTTTTCATTCAGGTAAAACAATATTGTGGGGAATGAAATGGATTCAGTGACCTCAGAGGTGTATGACCATACAGGCCTAATACAGTTGTTGTGACTTAGAGATTTTCTTGGGCCCAAGTATAAGTATGTAGACCATTCCCACTAATTACAGTTCACACCAGGAACTCATCTTGGATGATTCTATCATGTGTACCAAAAACCAAGAATTATTACCTCTCAACTAGGTAATACTTCTTTGCAAAGGAGGGTAGGTGTGCAGCATGAATTGCTTTCCTGCAAAAACGATAAAGGCAAAGCAGTTACACTGTGGTAGGAGAATTACTTTATTTTAATTTTCATGTGTGTGGCTTAAGGAAGAGAGTCCTGGCTTGTTAGAATGTCACATAAACTAAAGATCACAACTTTAAGATAAAAATTTAACAAAATGAAATTTTATAAAGTGTTCCTCTTCTCTGTAAAATACAAAATATCAGTTCTTTCTTTAGAAGTCATCTTTAAGATGAACTATAAAACCACTTCTAATGTCTTGTTTCCATAAATTCTCAGGGTCTTATGTATAAGTTGACCAAAATAGCATCCATCTTCTAGAAAAAGATTACTGAGACTAATTTCTTTTATGAGTCTCAGATTTTCTATGAAGATATTTCTAGAATGAATTTGGGATCACTGTTTCACTGGAATGTCCTGTGTGTTAGTTTGCATTGCTATAAAGTGATACCTGAGACTGGGTAATTTACAAAGAAAAGAGGTTTATTTGGCTCACGGTTTTGCAGGCTGAACAGGAAGCATAGTGCCAGCATCTGCTTCTGAGGAAGCCTCAGGAAGTTTACAAGCATGGTGGAAGGTGAAGGAGAGCCAGTGTCTCACATGGAGAGAGAGTGAGCAAAAGAGAGGGAAGGAGGTTCCAGGCTTCTTTAAACAACCAGCTTTGGTGTGAACTAAAAACAAGAACTCCTCTCATTACTGCAAGGATGGCATCAAGCCATTTATGAGGGATCCGCCCCCATGACCCAAACACCTCTTACCAGGCCCGACCTCCGACACTGGGGATTACATTTTACCATGAGATTTGGAAGGGACAAATATGCAAACTAGATCTTACTGCTAGTGCCTGTCAGACTTGTTTTTTAATAGCAAGGAAATAAATGACTCTATCAGTACGTTCTTAAAAGAGTTTGACTTCTACCAAAAAGTTGGTAGTGATGACTGCCACCATGTTGATCTGTTAAATAAATGTCCATTTGAGAATACAAACAGCTTTTTGAGGAGTCTAGAAGTTTCTGCCATTATCTTCTGGGTATACCCCAGTGATCATGTACTATATTTTACTTGCAAAAAAGAAAATATAACCATGTGGTGATTTTTGGAAAGCAGCTTTGAACAGGTAGATTTTGGACCAGATAGATGTGAGTTTGTGTCACTTGTCCTCTCCTAACCCTATTTTCCTGCTTTGTATAATGATGATGACAACATAAGATAATTAATAGAAAATAATAATAATAAATATCAATTAGCAATAAGTATAACTAATATAAAGCACTTAGAGCACTGAAGATGCTGACTGAAAGTTAATTACCTCTTTTTAAAAATTATATCAAATACACAAAAAAATCCTCTATGTGGTATAATATAAATTGTGCACTATTGCAGAGGAACTCACTTATTTCCTGAGAGTCATCATCCAAAGCCGAGAACTAACAGAAACAATCAACAGTCTTCTGGTGCAGCGCTGTCCAATAAAACTTTCTGTAGTGGTGGAAATCTGCACTGTCCAATACAGTAACCACTAGCCAAACGACTTAGCACTTAAAAGGTGGCTAGTGTGACTGGAAAATTGAGTTTTTATTTTTATTTAATTTTAATTAATTACATTTCAATTTTATATAGTGACATATGGCTAATGGCTATTATACTAAACAGTGCAGTTCTAGTGAAATAATGGGCTCAGGTTTGACCCAGGTATAGCAAAGTCATCAGTCACAATTAAAAACATGAATAATGCCATTATACACGTTATGGTGAATTCATCTTATAAGTTTCACTGTAATACACAATAGGAAGTAAAGTTCTTCCCTTGATGAGTCTATTACTTGACCTCCATTTATGCCCCGGGCTCAAGTCTACATATAGAGGAAGAAAGCACTTGAGTTAAGGGGCCAGATGGTTTGGTATAACTGTCTGAAATCAGGCTGGTAACATTTTCCTTGTCCAAAATGATGACAGCGTATATGAAGGAGACCTCAAACTCCCTTTCATATCTTGTTCAGAAGGTGTCTGTATTCAAATACAAATATATGCTCACACGTATGTAAAGGGCAGTAGATATCTATGAGAATTGTGTTTAAAACAAACATGTCTTGTGAAGACCTAAAGAAAAGACTGTAATTCTAAGAGGGCAGGCTCAGGTGCAAATAATGGCAGCATCTGTGAAACAGTAAGAGGAATGAGAAACAAACCAAAATGTATCCAGATTCAAAACAGGAGGAGAGAGAGGAAACCTTCAAGCAAAAGGAAGATGATGAATAGGGCATCCAAATGCTAGACAGGGTGGAAGGGATAGTTGCGGCAGCACTCCTCTCAAGGGGGCACCAGCTGCAGGGAGTCTGTCCCTTGCAGACCCCTGACCTGGTGACGGATGAATAAAGTACACTGACACACGGATATTCTCCTCTGCCAGATCAGCTGTGTTCGAGCCGCTTATAGACTCCCTGCTGAGTCCTGTAAACAGTTGCGACTGGCCCTGATCAGCTAGTCAGACTCACATTTATTCAGTAAGATTAATTAACAAAAGCTTGAGTCAACACCATTAGAGGGTAATTGACATTGTGGGCTTCCTGAGTAAAACGCACTTAAGCACCCATGGTACATCAAAGGTTAGTCTTAAGATTATATGAGTAAACAAGTTAGCTAGGTAAACTACTCTTCCTTTATTGCTATTTTAATTTGTTTAACTAAAGGTAAAGGGATCAGGCTGCCTCCAGCCAGATCTATTACCAAAGTTATGCAAACTTCTCAGCCTTCCAAGAAGATTTGTGTCTATTTCTATAACTATCTCTAATATTTTTCCCACCAGCCTGATTGAACCCCAACAGACAGTGGCTGGGGTCAAGCATCTTCAAGAGGTAGGAGAGAGAGACCATCCCAAATTTAGAAGAAGACTGATTGTCGAATACTTTCAGATCCCATGTACCTTACTTCTGAGTCATAGTTGACAGCCGTGCCACTCTTTCGGCTTTGAAACTCTATTCTCTTCGTTTCTACGCCACTTGATATCTTCTTATCTGCCTGGTGGCTCCTTCTTAGTCTCCTTGCCAGCTGATTTTTCACTGCTGGCCTCATGGCATGGTTTGGGGAGGCTGTGTACTGCCCAGCACCAGGGAGTACCATTCACACTGTAGTCTTCATAAATTCATTATAATGACTTTCTGGCCGATAGCAGTAAAGGTGCTTTCTAATTCACATAAAGGCACCATATGGCCTAGAAGTCCCCCAGTTTGGTCCTTAAGAAGGCCTTCCCTTAAGTGCCACCCTTAACCCTTGTTTGTTTTCATTTTTAATGAAGCTACTGATGATGTCACTCATAGAGCTTCAACTATGATGACTCTTAAATCGATATATTATCATAGCCCATACTTCTCTCCTGAGCCTTAAACTCACATCTAATTGGGTTTTCTACTACTCTATTCAGATGTCTCAGTGGCACTACCAATACAACATATTTTAAAAAATGAATCAATCTCTAATCCTGATTAATGCCACCATCTTCCTCCTGGTCACTCTAACCAGAAACATGAGACTTATCTCCATCTCACTTAATCCTCACATAAGATCAATCTATAAAGTCTGGAGAACCTGCCTCAGTCAACCTCTTTCATGTGTGTCGCTTCCACATTCTTACCGCAAGTGCTTGAGACCTCTGCCTGCCATCTTTTATGTGAATATGTGAATCTTGTCCATTCTGCCTCCACACTGCTGCCAGTGAGATCTTTTGTTTGTTTGTTTCTTTTTTTTTTTTTTTTTTTTTTTTTTTTTTGATTCGGAGTCTCGCTCTGTCCCCCAGGCTGGAGCGCAGTGGAGCGATCTCGGCTCACTGCAAGCTCCGCCTCCCGAGTTCATGCCATTCTCCTGCCTCAGCCTCCAGAGTAGCTGGGACTACAGGCGCCCGCCACCACGCCCGGCTAATTTTTTTGTATTTTTAGTAGAGACGGGGCTTCACCATGTTGGCCAGGATGGTCTCAAACTCCTGACCTCGTGATCCACCAGCCTCGGCCTCCCAAAGTGCTGGGATTACAGGCATGAGCCACCGCGCCCGGCTGAGATCTTTTCAAAATGCATATATGTTCATTTCATTCTCTTGCTGACAGTTCTTTAATTTTTATGCCTTGTTAATATGATTCAGGATAAAATTTGAATTCCTGATTGTGTCATACACTATGGCATATGTGAGCTGGCCTGCATGCATTTCCATTTTCAGCTTCTACCCTTTCTCCTAACATATGCCCACACTTGAGTCATACCTATTACCTTTGGCTTCCTTAACAGGCCCAGCTCAACCACTAAGACTCAGCTGATGTCCTTTACCTTTACGGTGGTTACTGCAATTGTTTCCACATCTGTCTTCTTTAGACTTTAAGTACATTGAGAACAGGAATATGATTTTTATCTTTGTATCTCTGCCACTTGCCTAGCACCTGGCACACAGAATAAATGATTGACAAGAAGATAGATAAATGCAGAGGTCAAACAGAAGAGAAAAGGAGGAAATTAATGAACTTCAAATGTCTCTGGATGATCATGAGAGGCAGGGAGTGCGATGAGGGGGCATAGGAAAGAAAATAGCGGTTATGACGCAGAAAGTATCTTTAAATCTAAAAATAATTGTGGTCTTTTCCTACCTTTCTAGGTAGAAATATAGAGTTGATTGTAGCATTGTTTCACAGAGATCTAAAATTTTTATGCTTCAGTTTTTAAAAAAATGTTCAAAAGGAAAAAAAATCAAAACATGAATACTCTAAAGCCTTTGTCTTCTAACAAAGCTATGAACATTACTTGTAAACATAAAGGGAAGATGGTATGATTTAAATGTAAAAGAATAATGGGAGAGGCCAGGCGCGGTGGCTCACACCTGTTATCCCAGCACTTTGGGAGGCCGAGGCAGGCGGATCAAGAGGTCAAGAGATTGAGACCATCCTGGCCAACATGGTGAAACCCTGTCTCTACTAAAAATACAAAAATTAGCTGGGCGTGGTGGCAGGTGCCTGTAGTCCCAGCTACTCCGGAGGCTGAGGCAGGAGAATGGCATGAACCTGGGAGGTGGGGCTTGCAGTGAGCAGAGATCATGCCACTGCACTCCAGCCCGGCGACAAAGTGAGACTCAGTCTCAAAATAAAATAAAATTAAGTTAAAATTAAAATAAAAAACAGAATAATGGAGAGAATATAAATATATCACCTATGCGCAAAACTGTGTCAAAACAGTAAGCATAAAAAGAAACTCTCCAAGCATATTTTTTGCTTTTCTATTCTTTTTTCTCATTAAAAATTTGTTATTTTGAAAGTACACAGCTGTTCGCAGCTATAAATAAAGAGGCAGCAATGTCACATCTACTTGAAATACATTTAATGTCACCATTACACTTAATATAATCATTACATTTAATATCACCATTAAGCTATGTTGATCATTTGCTCTATGTTCAATCCATAGAGATGAGTTTTGGTTCATACAAATGGTCTTATATTAAGTCTGAGGTTTTGCTTTTTCTTGAGTTCAAATATCTGAGGTATGTCTACTTGCTTGATTGCCATGATCAACAGAGCCTCTGATACAATACTTCATTTCTTAAATGAATACTCAGAGAGTTTTGAAAGAAGTCAATGCTCCATATCATTAGTTTAAGGTATAATGAAACCATAGGCTAGAAATTGCCTTTCATAATTTCAATTATAGATATTTAAAAAATATATTAATTAAACTTTTTGTTAAGTTTAAAAAGTTTTACTGGATCCATATTTTGCTTCATTTGTATCCTCCTCTATAGTATCAAACATTCAGGAAGTGCTCAACAAATACTTGGGCAAATTATCTAATCTTTCTGAGCCTCAGTTTACTCATCAACGAAATGGGATTAATACCCCTATCATAAGTTGTTGGAAGATTAAATGAGATAGTGCTTTGTACTGTTCCTGGAACATGGCAAACAACCCAATCAAAGGTTGCTATTATTATTTGCATACCTGATCCTTGTAAGCCTTGCCTAAGTAGCCTTTTAATTCTCAACATATTCCTGTAAGTGTAAGACTGTACATCTCTTTAACAATGTGGTATTAGCTGAGTTACAAAATACAATGACAGATTCTCTTGGAAACTCTAAATGAACATAGCCAGTCAATAATGAGAAACTGCTCTAGTAAGGACTAAGTAGCTTATGAAACAAACTTTCCCTTTTGAAATAATGTTTACCTGCCAAACAGGCTAAAGTTAGTATTGAATAGCATAATACCGTTATGCTGTTCATACATTATAGGTCAAATGCAAATGTTGCTTCATGCCTATTTTCTCTCCACCAAGGATTTTCGTCAATTCTCACACAAATGTATGACTTCAAATAGACTAAGAAGCACTAGACTGCTGGAGGCAAGAATCTACTTTGTTCTTTTACTTATAAGCATATTTAAAAATATACAGTTTACTTTTTAATGAGGTGGTTTCTCTGGTTGTTGTTCTTGAGCTGTTTGTGTTCCTTGTAGATTCTAGATATTAGTCCCCTGTTACGTGCATAGTTTAAATACTTTTTCCCATTCTGCAGGTTGTATGTTCACTCTGTTATTTCTTTTGCTGTGCAGAAGCTTTTTAGTTTAATCAAATCCAATTTGTCTATTTTTGTTTTCATTGATTGTGCTTTTGAGATCTTACTCATGATTTTTTTTTGCCTAGGCCAATGTCCAGAAGTTTTTCCTAAGTTTTCTTCTAGTTTTTTGTAGTTTCATGTCTTACATGTAGGTCTTTAATCCACCTTGAGTTGCTTTTTTTATATGGTGAGAAATAGGAGTCCAGTTTCATTCTTCTGCATAAGGAAATTCAATTTTCCTGGAACCAACCCCATTAAAAAGTAGGCAAAGGACATGAACAGATATTTTTCAAAAGAAGACATACACATGGCCAAGAAGCATATGAAAAAATACTCACATCACTAATTATCAGAGAAATGCAAATTAAAAGCACAATGAGATATCACCAGGTGCCAGTCAGAATGGCTACTATTTAAAAAGTCAAAAAATAACAGATGCTGGTGAGGATGCAGAGAAAATAGAATGCTTATATACTGTTGATGGAAATGTAAATTAGTACAACCTCTATGGAAAACAGTAGGCAGATTTCTCAAATAACTAAACATAGAAATCCAGCAATCCACTACCGAGTATCTACCCAAAAGAAAAGAAGTCATTCTATAAAAAAAAAGGCACCTGCACTTGTATGTTTATCACAAAACTATTCACAATAGCAAAGATATGCAATCAACCTAAGTGATCATCAATGGATAATTAGATAAAGAAAATATGTCATGTACACAATGGAATACTATTTGGCCATAAAAAAATGAAATCATGTCTTTTGCAGCAACATGAATGAAACTGTAGGCCATTATCTTAAGTGAAACAGCAGAAACAGAAAGTCAAATACAGCACGTTCTCACTTATAAGTGGGAAGTAAATAATGTGTACACATGGACATACAGAGTGGAATGATAGACAATGGGGACTCAGAAGGACGAGGGGAAGGTAAGGGATGAGAAATTACTTAACGGATAAAATGTACATTATTTGAGTGATAGTTACACTAAAAGACCAGACCTCACCGCTATGCAATATATCCATGTAATAATTGAAAGGAGTGCACTGGCACTCCTTAAATGTATGAGAATAAAAAACAATAAAAAATAAACAGTTTTAAATAAATCCTTTAAGAAGAGGTTTTTCTCTGAATCTCCACTATTTTTGCAGATGTTTTTCAAATGTATTCTGAATATTTTCTATTTCTCTTTGAGTATATTCTTTTGTTCTCAGCATAGATATAGGACCATCAGCCACAGTCCTTCAGAATTGATCTCATCTTTACTACTTTACTCTTTATGCATCACATAATTATTACTAGGAATTTTCTCTGCTGTTACCAATATTCCACAATATATACATTTTTATCCTTTTAAATGGTGACATGGAAGAGTAGGGTCAGTGTTTTGTAATAACATTCAGGATGAGACTTCATAAGCAATAGAAAGAAGACACTGTCATCCAGTTTGTTAAAATACTGAAAGTAATTGTAGATGGTAGATAGTAGTTTCCTTGGAACACTATGAGTTAAAATAGTCTTATTCTACCCATAACAGATGAGATTTACTAACCTGAAGAAATTACCAAAAGAGATGTATTGACACCCAGTTTAAAGTGCAAGAAGGACTGCGTCAGAAAATGTATTGAAATCTCCAACATCAAATAATGTTTTGAAGAAAAATGTATAAACAGAAGTAAATAGCAAGAATTTATAGGGCTTCTCTTTCCTAACAGTGATCAAAAGGTAGAGACACAAAAGCCTCATATGCTGGAATCCAAAAAGGCTTACATTGTTGTGAGACAGAGATGCCACTTAGACTTAACCATTCATAGTATGGACCATTTCAAGAGGGGTCACCATACTTTGCTTCAATTCCATGTTAACTAAACAATCTTTTTCTTGCTAATCTGAACACCCTGTGCAATAGAGTCTGACTCCATTTTTTGATGTTTGACTGCAGACATCTTTTCAGCCTAACCCTTCCATCTTCTCTTTCTGTCCAACACTGGGGCAAGCTGACAAAAATCCTCAGGCTCTCTTCTTCTGTAACCAGCAGTAAGTTCGAATCATACACTGCCACCCTCACCCCAGCCCTGTCCCTTAACCACATTAAAACCCAAAGCCAGTCTCCTTTAATTTTATCCCAGCTCTCTCAAGACATTTTCAGCTTGAGATGCCTATCCTGCTTTCTCCAGAAAGCATCATTATGGGAGTAATAAACCTCTTCATACCCTCCTGTGGGGTGTGTGTGTGTGTGTGTGTGTGTGTGTGGCATCACTAGCCTGGAAACCTAAATCAAATTTTGGATGGAGGTCTGTTCCAACTTTATGGACTAGCCACAATACCCAGTCAACATGATCTTAGAAAGTGGGTCTCGTGGAATGCAGGCACAATCATATCAGTACCTAGGAAGAAATGCGCATTTAGCTTAAACATCAATTTTTCACGAGTTCACATACTGGGAATCCATTCCATTGAATCTAGTCAATGCTAACATGATGCTGAGACTGAATTTCAGAACCTGAGAAGTTGAAGATTCGTTCTGAAATTTGGTAACCTGTCCAATGGACTACTAGAAGACATCTTGACTTTTTGTTTCTATTAACTATAAAGGAAACCCAGTTTTATTCCTCTAGGAAATAATATATACTCCATTTGAAGGAACAGTTCTACATTAGGATGAGCAAGCTTAAATGTCTGCAGGGGGCAATGGTTAACCTACGGAGAGAGCAAGAGAAAATTGACATGCCAAGATTTTGTATTATAACTTAGAATAACATGTCTCTAGTACATTGTCTATTGAAATACTATATTGTGCTTAAAAAGGCAAGGTAACAACTCCACACCAATTAGAACCCCAAATCCCAAACACATACAACACCAAATGATGGTGAGAATGTGGAGTGATAGGAACTCTCATTCATTAATGGTGGGAATACAAAATGGTACAGCTACTTTGGAATACAGTTTGGCAGTTTCTTACAAAAGTAAACATGCTCATACCATATGATTCAGCAATTATGCTCCTTGGTATTTACCCAAAAGAGGTGAAAATTTATGTCCACACAGAAACCTGCACACAAATGTTGATAGCAGCTTGATTCATAATTGCCAAAATTTGAAAGCAACTAATATGTCCTTCAGTAGGTGAGTGAATAAACAAACTGTAGTATCTTTAGACAATGGAATATAATTCAGGGCTAAATGGAAATGAGCTATCAAGCCATGAAAAGACATGGAGGAAACTTAAAAGCATATTACTGAGTGAAAGAAGCCATTCTGAAAAGGCTACATACTGTCTGATTCCACTTACATGACACTCTGTAAAAGGCAGAACTATCGAGGCAGTAAAAATGATCAGTGGTTGCTAGGGGTTAGGGAGAGGGAGGAATGGATAGATGGTACACAGAGGATTTTTAGGGCAGTGAAACAGCTCTAAGATACTATAATGGTGGAAACATGTTATTAAACATATGTCCAAACCTATAGAAAGAACACCACCAAAAGTGAACCCTAATGTAAACTATGGATTTTGGGTGACAATGATGTGTCCATACAGGTTCACCAGTATAACAAATATACCACTCTTGTGTAGGATATTGATAATGGGGAGGCTGTGCATGTGTAGGGGCACAGGGGATGTGGGAACTCGCTGAACTTTCCATTTAATTTTGCTGTGAACCAAAAACTGCTAAAAAAAAAAATAAAAGCTTTAAAAAAATGGTATTTCAAGGTCAGCTTTTGACCCTCTGCTATAAATGCTAGGGTAGAAAAGTTGCTAGCTAAAAATTTAAGAATCTTAATCATGTTGTTAACAAATGAAAAAGAAATCTCTTAATATGTACGGTGTGGATGATAATTACACATTTGTATATAAATACAAAAATTGTCACTAAAGAAACCGAAGCATTTGTTTTGAGTCTCTTGCTTTCCATTTCCCTTTCATTTTTATTTATGCCAACCAGACTCCTGTGCTTCATGAACTGTTATAAAAGCTGATGCTCAATTAATCGACCTCATCCCTTACACAGACAAATTAGTTGATGTTGGTATTTCATGCACAAATGCAATGTTTTATGGAATGTTGAGCTACTTTGTAAACATATAACAAATATCACTTGTTATATGTTTATATATAATATAACAAACATTATTTGCTGTATAGAAATCTGCAAATATACAGATACTGTTTAAAGAACTCAGGGGTTTAGAGTTACCCAAAACTAGGTTCAAATACTGATTTCACCAGTAGTTAACCACGTAAATTGGGAAAGTTGGTTCACAACATCTGCCATATGGAGAATCCTAAAGATTAAAAGAAGATTGCATATATAAAGCATCCATCATAGTGCCCAGGACACAGGAGGTGCTTAATAAATATAACCTCTTTCCTTTCCAAGGTAGTCTTCTTGGCTTCTTTGGGTTTTAGTACTCTGAAACCTTGTAGGGGCTTCATGCGTCCAATTGTTCATATTTATTCAGAATATTCACATTTGCAAAATCATAAAATGTGCATAAATCAAATTTGCATCCGTTTAATTTATTTAATTTGTGGAAATGCAATAACAAAACAATGGAGAGAATTATTCACTGTAGTGTGCAATTCACTTATTTTTGAATTTCATGTGATTTGAATTCGGTGAGATAATTAATGATGGTTATTTCTCACACATGGCTACTCACTGGGCCATAGCTATTTTTCTCCTACTACTTTCTGAAAGTCACGGGAAAGCTAACTGTTTAGAGGCCCTAGCCAAAAGTCCTAATCAACCAATACAAATAGTCAGGCAACTGACTTTCTGATAAGTAAGAGTCCACTATTTATTTTAAAGGAGTAGTAGTCTCTATACAAGAATTCGTTACCTTGCCTTGAAAAGCATTGTTACAAGACAATTTTGAAGAAGTGAGCTCTGATGCTAGGAGTGGATGAAATTTTGAAAGGAATCAAGCTTTCTTCATTCTCCTTCTTAAACAATTTTTAGTTCAAGTTACTCTCCCTGAAAGCCTGAAGCAAAGCCGCATACACCAGGTAAATGCAAGAGCCTGTTAATGCAATGCTATGGCTGAACATGTAAGTGTATCAAAGGTCAAGTTTCACTTACAGTTCCCATAGCAATTATAATTTAGCCACTTAACACTTCAGTGGTAACCATCCTCAGAGTATACACAAACAGAGAAAGCATTCCTGCAGTAGCTCTAGGTGTTTCTGTCAAGTACAAGTTTTGGCTATTATGTTGCATTTGTTTTTAGTGTCTTTACACACATCGGTGTTTCAAAAGCATCATATTTAACTTCTGTCACTGAAAGCTCGTCTAACCGGCCTTACTGTCTCAATGGTGATGTCTTCAGCCACACATAATCTTGCGATTGTCCATTTCAGTTCATATATGGCATTACAAGTTTTCTCCTTACACTTTTATGGAGAATCACCTGTGACAAATCCTCCTAAGCATATTGAAAGGCTGTTTTACTCCCTTTTCCCTTGCGGGGCTGGTAGGAGCCTGGCTCAGGATAGAGATGGGGGAAATGCAGACAGGACTGGAGAAATGCGCAAGACTTGGAGATCTGGCCTGTTTATCTGAGACTTGGTTTTCTATTTTGGTTAGGAAGGGAAAGAAGTCCCTGATCATAAATGTGTCTGCAGATTTTCTACAGGTCCTTTTCAGCTAGGTATGGAAAGCACTGTAGTGCTCTTCCACTGCCTACTCCCAGAGCTAGCTCACTTCTCTCTGTCTCTTCAGAAAGCTGTTCACAGACCCAGGGAGGGAAATGAGGACAGGGGCAGGAATGAGTTTTCAATTGGAGCCTCATGAAAACAGAACAGAACATTGTATTTCAGAAGAAGAGAACACCCATTAATCCCAAAGAATTGATTTAATAAATGTTGAATCATCTCCAGTTGCCTCCCCAAAGCAGTAACAAAACAAAATTAATGTAAAAATTGAAATTCTTCTGATTGTCAGTGGAACCTCAAGAGCAGTGAGGAAATGTGTGATGCGGACATCTCAGATAAAAACCACCGTGAATTTTGGCCGGGCGCGGTGGCTCATGCCTGTAATCCCAGCACTTTGGGAGGCCGAGGTGGGTGGATCACCAGGTCAGGAGATGGAGACCATCCTGGCTAACACAGTGAAAATCCGTCTCTACTAAACTACAAAAAATTAGCCGGGTGTGGTGGTGTGCGCCTATACTCCCAGCTACTCAGGAGGCTGAGGCAGGAGAATCCCTCTAACCCGGGAGTTGGAGATTTCAGTGAGCTGAGATTGCACCACTGCACTCCAGCATGGGCAACAAGAGGGAAACTCCGTCTCAATAAATAAATAAATAAATTAATTAATTAAAAATAAAACTACTATGAATCTTGAACTCTAGCAGAGAAGTGAAATCACCTCTGCTGGCTCCTCCTCTGCTCAACCCCTAAATGCTGAAGTGTCTTGTCTTGGGACTCAGTGCTGATCCTTTTTTTTTTTTTTCTGTCATCACTCTTGCCTTCTCCCTGGGTTATCCCATCTAGCCCCCTGGCTTCAATTACCATCTGTATGCTGATAACACCATAATTTATATCTCTAGTCCAGACTCCTCACAGGAGCTCCACACTCCTAGGCGCACCTGCTCATTTGACATGTCACCTTGTCTAAAGAGCTTCTCAAACTTAGCAAGATAAAAACAGAACTTTTGATGTCTGTATCCTCCCCTCCAAAGCTGCGCCTTCCCTAGTCTTCCCCACCTCAGCAAATGGCATCACAGTGCACACATTTCCTTCAGACCTCCAATCCATGAGTTGTCCTTCATCCTTCTATTTCCCCTCATTCTCCTACCCCTACTTCATATCCAAACTGCCATCAAATCCTACCAGCTGTATCTTCAAAGTCTGTCTGGAATCAGCTCCATCTCCTCCTTGTTGTTTGTTACCATCCTAATTCAAACCTATATCATCTCTTGCCTAGATGACAACAGCCTAAACTGGTCTCACTGCCTCCACTCTTGGAACAGTTAGTTATCCCTTTTTGTCGCTGTTGTTTTATAAAATATTTTTGGAGTGATCTTTTAAAAATGTGACTCAGTGAGCCCTGTGGCAGTGTATTAGTACAAACTCATGTTTAGTTTAATGTAGATACAGATGGATAGATATATAAATATTTATAGATATGTGTATATATATGGGTTAGTTTACACAAATCATGCATTTCTTAGCTATGTTAACTGAGAGGGCCTAGAGTCAATGACACCTTGCTAGCAATTAGAACACTCAGGGCACAAATCTTGGTTTCTAATATCATTCTCCAACAAGAGGAGCCAGAGTCCTTGGAGAAATGGCTGATTCTAGCACTGGGGAAGGAAAAATACAAGGTGAGCGTACAGCATCTTGTAGTGGCAGAGAGTAAGATAGTGCTCAAAAAAAGGATACGGGTATATCAAAGGAATATAGGAGCCAACCTGAAAGAGCTCCCACCAGCCAAAGCTGGAACAAATTGAACAATAAAATAAATAACGTAGTATTTGGATTATTACACAAAGTATGATATCATTATCCATGAGTTTGTACTGATATAAATAAATAAATGTTTGAATAAAGAGATAAGTGAGGAATAATGGGCAAATCTTCCATACAGGAGAATTCCAAATAATAAATGTGGCTGTTCCCCTTTCCGGGAGATGCGGCTGAGTTCCCTTTCCCCCTTCTCCTTGAAGGTTGGGTAGACTTAGTGCTCTGCTTCTAAAGCATAAAATATGAAGAAGGAAAAATAGTAACTTTATAGGGGAGAAATTAAGCAAGCGCTACCTGAACTAAGTGATGAAGGTTAACATCTCCAGTAATGGCATGTGGCTACCTATCAAAAACCCCTGATATGATATGATAAGAAGGACACATCACCTCTAGGGCAGTCTTTCCAAACACCCCTAATTTGAGCCTAATTATGAGGGGAAAACATCAGATAAACCTCAGACTGGGAAAATTTTTATAGGGTACCTGACCAGACTCTTCAAAACTGTCAGGGTCATGAAAAAACAAAAAACAAAAAACAAACAATCAAACAAACAAAAAAACAAGAAAAGACTGAGGAAATATCAGAGATCAGAGAAAACTAGGGTGATTTGATGACTAAATGCAGTGTGGTAGCTGGGATTTGATCCTGGAACAGAAAAAGGAGATTAATGGAAAAACTGGTGAAATTCAAATAAAGCCTTGAGTTCAGCTAGTATTCATGTACCATGGTATATTAAGATGCTAACAATGGTGGGAACTGGGTGAAAGTGTGCAGAAACCCTCTGTACTATCTTTAAACTTTTCTGTAAATCTAAAATTATCCCCAAATTATCAAATTATCCCCAAATTATCAAATTATCCCGAAGTTCATCTTAAAAACTTTAAAAAAAAGGCTGCTTTTACACTGTAGGGTAAAAGTTGGAAAATTTAGCAGAGTGTTCACTATACAGCAAATGAACATAAAATGAGAAATAAATGAAATTTAAGGGCAGAAAAGCTGGGTGGTTATAGACCCGAAGCTAAAGGTGAGGTTTTATGGACCTCACTAAAATACTAAAAGAAAACAACAATGGAAAAATTGGGAAATTGTGTTTTAAAAGCAGAAGCATAAATATTTTTTATAATATACTTAGTGGGTGAACTAGAAGAAAAATAAGTTTCATAGTGATACAATAATTAGTAATCCCTAAATCTGTCTTTTTTGAATTTAAAGTCATTATAACAACTCAACATCATGAGGCCAGCATGAGGATGGGAGATGGGATGAGCAGTCTATACAGTCATAGTGAAGGTAGTGATTCTGAAATAGCCAGAACAAGGGCCAGCAAATTATGGTCCATGTGCCAAGTCCAGCCCACAGCCTGTTTTCGTAAATGTAGTTTTACGAAATGAAACTGGCTGATTGGAACACAGTCAGTCCCAGTAGTTTACATATTGGCTACAGCTGCTTTCATGCTACAATGGGAAGCAGAGTTGAGTAGTTCTGACAGAAACCATTAAGTTGGTAAAGCATAAAATATTTATAATCTGGACTTTACAGAAAATTCAGCCAGAAAGTATAGACAAAAGCAGACATACAGATCCATTGTCCAGATTACACAACTCTCTATTTTGGTGGAGGAAAAATAGACCCACAAAAATATATGTAGACTAGAAAAGGCCATTTATTTTATTCTCTTTTTAGGGCACAAAGGTATCAAATCCCAGCTAAATTATGAATAAATCATTCCCTTAAATCTTTTCAGACAAGATGATATGATTGCCTCTTTCTCATGATCTAAACCTGGATGTACAGGCTCAATATACTTTAAAATCTATGGTTTGCTGGGTTTAAAGACTTAAAAATTAAAAGGCTTGTATCTGAAATCCAAATAAAAAATTATATATATATACGCTTCTTACTTCAGGGTTATTTCAATTGAAAGTCAAGCAGAAATAAAAAGATTTATGAAAAATAATTATATAATACTCCAAGCAAAACGTTATTTAATAACTGAGCTCTAGAGAAATGAAGAAAAATTGACAAAATAGTTACATTCAATACAGCAAGAAAGAATGCCAGAAGGAGCTGAGTAACACATAAAATTGATATTGTAAAAAAAAAAAGGGTTAAGACATAAATACTTTATTAGCTGGAGGAAATACAGGAATGTTTATGGAAGTTTCAGCAAGAAAAATTACACAAATACTACTACCAAGAACAGTTATAAGAACTAAGCGGGGCCGGGCGCGGTGGCTCACACCTGTAATCCCAGCACTTTGGGAGGCCGAGGTGGGCGGATCACGAGGCCAGGAGATCGAGACCATCCTGGCTAACACGGTGAAACCCCGTCTCTACTAAAAATACAAAAAATTAGCCGGTTGTGGTGGCGGGCGCCTGTAGTCCCAGCTACTTGGAAGGCTGAGGCAGGAGAATGGCGTGAACCCGGGAGGCGGAGCTTACAGTGAGCCGAGATTGCGCCACTGCACTCCAGCCTGGGCGACAGAGCGAGACTCGGTCTCAAAATAAATAAATAAATAAATAAATAAATAAATAAATAAATAAATAAATAAAAAATAAAGAACTAAGCTGTATAATTCTAACAAGAAGGGCAATTAGGGCAAATGGTAAAGATATTGCATATTTTTCAGAAAAAGAATATGTCCAGCCTGGAATTATGAAATGGGCCATTTAGCTCCAGACCTAAAAAAAATACTCAAGTGACTCATCCAGAAATCAACTTGCAACTCCTTAAAGATCAGAGAAGACAAAATAATCTCAAGCGATTATTTGCAATTTGCAACTCCTTAAAAGATCAGAGGAAACAAAATAATGATGAACATGGATTTGGCTTTCTGTAAAACAGTCTATCAGACCAATCTCCTGTCTCTATGACACAGTGACAGGAACAGTAGACGGAGTCAGCTGAAGTCCTGCACTCGGGTGCTTATGACACTAATTTGTGAGAAAGACACACAGGATCTCCTAGAGCTGCAATATGGGGGCCACACCTAGGCACATGTGGCTACTGGGCACCTGCACTGTGGCTAGTCTGAATTGAGATGTACTGTTAAGTATAAATATATAACAGATTTTGAAAACTTAGCACAAAAAATGTCTCATTAATAATTTTATATTGATTACATATTGAAATGATAAAGGTTTATGTAGACAGGGTTAAAGAAAATATACTATCAAAATTAATTTCACTAGTTTTTAAATATTTTAATGTGACAGCAAATTTAATATTACAGGTGGCTTGCATTTATGCCTCACATGATGTTGCTGTTTAATAGCACTGTCTGAAATATAGACTAATGCTAAGCCCAGAACATCATGGAAAAATCTTGTATCTTATGTGAACATTAGTTTTTCCTTCTGTCTATGGGGCAGGGGGAGGTTGAGAGGTTGGCGTGTAGGATGGGGGCAGGATAATTATTTGTTGAGTGGGCGTGTCCCTTGTATTGCAGTATGTTTGGTATTTCTAGATCCCACCCACTCATGCTCTGCCACCTCTAGTCATGACAACCAAAAAACACTCTTCTCATGTTACCAAATGCTCCTGGGGTACAGTGGGGCAATATTATCCCATGTCAAAGGCAGATGAGCTAGGAGATAGCAAAGATTCTTTCCACTGCTGAATTTTTATGATTCTACAGTGTGATTTTTATAAAACTCCCTTTTTTGTCTTGATTTTATAAAAATTGCTTTTTTATTAATATATTTACCTAATGTCTAATGATGGCTTATTGAGGGCTGAACTACAAAATCATTCTTGGTGTTTACCGTGTATAATGTTCTAAGTTTGTATGAAGTTTATTTTTCTGGTGCTTGTTTCCTCCTGCTTTTTATTTTATTCATTTGTATACATGTTTTGTGCTGTAAGCAGGATCATAAGCTCTGATGGAAGAAACAATAAACTTTCTCTCTCATAACAAATGAACAATAGATACCAATGAAGTAAAGGGATCCAGAGGACAGGATAGTTTTCTAGATTGACTTAGCATCTGGTGTTATTTAATATTTTCAGTGGGACTAGGGTAGTGGAATATATCATTAATTTGAAATTTAACCATATACTGCCTTATGTAGTAAAAAACTGACATAGATTTAAAATTATCTATGAATTATCCACATGAAATAAAATTAGAATAGGGCAGAGAATTATGTCTTACTGAGGTAATAAATTACATTTAAAAATAACTATATGATATCATGTACATTTTCTAATTTAGGAATTGAAAGAACCCTATGAAACAGACATTATCACTTCCATTTTATTAGGAGGAAACTGAGGTTTAAGGTTAGCAACCTGATGATAAAAATGTCAGAATTTGAACCGAGAACTTGAACTTAGGTCATCTGATGCCTAGGCTGATGGTATTTCTACCTATTCCTACTGAGAATTCAACACAGAAGAAATAGATTCTTAAAAATGAAGGAGAGATTTAACTAAGCCTCACAAATTTTGAGGGTTGGGGTGAGACACCAGAATATGCTACTAAAGATTTTTAAAACTCCCTCTTTAGGGACCTTTAAGAATGAAGGGGCCGGGCTCGGTGGCTCACGCCTGTAATCCCAGTACTTTAGGAGGCTAAGGTGGGTGGATCGCTTGATGTCAGGAGTTTGAGACCAGCCTGGTCAACATGGTGAAACCCTGTCTCTACTAAAAATAGAAAAAAATAGCTGGGCATGGTGGTGGGCACCAGTAATCCCAGCTACTCGGGAGGTTGAGGCAGGAGAATCATTTGAACCTGGGAAGCGGAGGTTGCAGTGAGCTGAGATCGCGCCATTGCACTCCAGCCTGGGCGACAGGGCGAGACTCCATCTCAAAAAAAAAAAAAAAGATGCTAGATTGGCCTTTACAATGGTTCTTAGGAACCAGCCCATATAATTTTTCACAGTGAAAGAGTGGAAGTAATTCAAAAGAAGTACAGTCTTGAACTCTGAGTGGTATTTAAGAATTCAGTGACAATTTACCTTGCCTACACCTCTTTATTTAAAGCCTGACCTAATCTTTCCCAGAACTGCAGATTCAAATTGATTTCTGTGGCTTGGATAGACAATTATCCCAGTGGAGTTATGTAAGGTCCTTTATAGAGGAGAAAAATCAGCCTCTCAGAAATTTTCTGCCTTTGTGCTGATACTTGTTTTTATTGAGGTAAAATTCACATAACACAAAATAAATAATTTTAAAGGGTACCACTCTTTAACATAATTTTTTGTTATGTGTTGCCACTTAGTAATTCACAATGGTACACAGCCATAACCCTTATCAAGTTCCAAATCTGTGTTGATATTTGCAGTTAAGAAAATTTTAGCATTTTTAAAGGTTTCCTAATAAAATAATGAGGTGGTATAGATTCTGAAAATCTGAAGCCATCTAGTAAATGTTCATTTGGAATTAAACTAGCCATTTAATACATGAATGATACATGATTGTGCTTGATAAATGAATGATAATAAAAGTTAAAGTGCTGTTAAAAACCAAGGTAAAATGCTAGCTAGAGACTGTCTTACGGAAAAGTCCTACTTCTCCATTTTATCTTCAGTACGAACATAAAAGCTGTACTACAAAACACTATAGCCATATTTCAAGTGAAATTTGATTGCTGTTAACTGTAGAAAATTCCATATTTATTGGAAAAAGATGCATTCCAGATGCATTTAGAAAGTATAATTAACAGAACAGATGGTGAGATGAATATGGCAGTGAAGGAGAGAATGTTGTCAAAAATCTCCCTTAAGATTCAGACTTCATTCATATAGGCCAGGAACACTTAGAAGAAACCTAGTTTGGAAGGAAGATCTTGAGTTCGAATTGGGCTAGGATCAATTTCTAGTCTCTTCGAGACAATCATATGAGTTAGGAATAGAGAGGAGTTGTTTGGATTGGAGATTATGTTTGTGAGTCATTGATATGTAGGTGATAATAATTGAAAGGGGAGGAATGAATGAAACTGCTAAGGGAATTGGAAAAGGAGGCCAAGGAAAGAATGTTGAGGAATCTTAAAAGAGTGAATTGTCAGGATGGGACAACTGAAGACCTTGAGAATGAGCAACTGCAGAGGTAGGAGGAAAACCAGGAGAGTGTATTGTCATAAAGGCCAAAAAGAAGGGGTATTTCTAAAACGATGTACTGACAAGAGTTGAATACCACTGAGACTTCTGCTTTAATGAGGACTGGAATGCAATTGGCCTTAGGGATGTGATGGTTACTGAGATTTTACTGTAGCAAGAGTTGTTTAGTGGAGTGATGGAGGAACAGGATTACAGGTCAGATTGGAATGGACTATGGAGTCAATGGAAAGTAAAAAAAAAAAAAAAAAAAAAGACAATGAGTAAAGATAATTCCCTCTGAAAATTCCTCCTGAAGGGGCAGAGATGAGCAATAGCTCTGGAAGGAATAGGTGTGAATGGGAAAATGAAGAGATACATAGATAACCCTTATGCTGCTCAGGGTCTCATCCCCTAAACTGCCCTCTCCCAGTAAAACCCTCCATCTACATCCTTGATGTTGAGGGAATTCACTTCATTTATCCATCCACTCTTGGCCCAACTAAACCAATCTCTTAAACTAGTAGAAAGATATGGCCCCTTCCAGGCACATACTTACATTTTAACCAGAAACTCCTTGTCTTCTGATAGTGAGAGGTGAAGCCAGCTGGACTTCTGGGTTGGGTGGGGACTTGGAGAACTTTTCTGTCTTACAAGAGGATTGTAAATGCACCAATCAGCACTCTGTAAAAATGCACCAATCAGCGCTCTGTGTCTAGCTAAAGGATTGTAAATGCACCAATCAGCACTCTGTGTCTAGCTAAAAGACTGTAAATGCACCAACCAGCACTGTGTAAAAATGCTCCAATCAGCACTCTGTGTCTAGCTAAAGGATTGTAAATGCACCAATCAGCACTCTATAAAATGGACCAATCAGCAGGATGTGGAAGGGGACAAATAAGGGAATAAAAGCTGGCCACTGCAGCCAGCAGCTGCAACCCGCTCGGGTCCCCTTCCTTACGTGGAAGCTGTGTTCTTTCGCTCTTCACAGTAAATCTTGCTGCTGCTCACTCTTTGGGTCCACACCACCTTTAAGGGCTGTAACACCTGCTGTGAAGGTCTGCAGCTTCATTCTTGAAGTCAGCGAGACCAAGAACCCACCGGAAGGAACCAACTCCGCACACAATAGTAGTGTTAGTACCCAAGGATGGCTTCTATGGGAGAGATACTTGGTCTGGGAATCTTTCCTCTCTTCAAATCACATACATTTTCCTAAGATTACATGTATTGTTCAATGAGCTATCTATCTATAATCTGTCTATCTATCTGTCTATCCTCTATCTGTAAAATCATCTTTAACCTCCATTTATACTCAAAAAAATACAAAGGCCTGAAAATCTCCAGATTGCCTTTTATTTTCTTTTGTGTTTGCTTTTAAGATGGGATATTCTTGAATATTCTTAAATGCCAATAGGTAGAATCAAGTATTGGGGGAAATGTTGAGATTAAAGCACAGAAAAAATAATTAGGGTGTGAATTGCCTGAAAGGCAGAAGGGTATCCAACTTAGAGCCCAGATGGGCAGATTTACCCTAGATTGGAAGAGGAACAGCTCCTCTGTACAGCAGTAGGGAAAGAGGAGCTGATGGGTGTCACTGAATTTAGGTCTGTTATTCTGGTGGGAGGCAGGTTCTTTCTACTCTCTTGCATCTTCTCTGTGAAGTGAGTCATGTGGTGAGAGTGGAGTGGAGGAGAGGCACTGAAAGTTTCCGGAAGCAGTGAAAACACAAGTTGACAAGAGAAGCCATTGTTGTCATTGCTGTTGTTTTGATAATTTTATAAGTTAGAAATTTGAGCTAGGAGTCTATTTTCCATAGAACATGTTCTCCTAAAAAAATTGGCTAGTTTTTCATGAAATTCATAAAAATCTTCTTAATTCTTAATGAAGTAGTAGTAATATAATATTAATGATACTATTTTAGCTTTAGTGACCCAAAGGAGGTGTTTAATAAGTGCTTTTATTAAAAAAGAAAAAACATTCAACCTTTAGTGTGTAATTTTATGGGTGAACATCAGGAAAACTAATCTAAAAATTTATCTCTCTGTTTCTCAATTGTTACAAGATGTATTTGAAAGATTCTAAGCATAATAACAAGATAAACACTGGTTATTGAGTCAAGTAGAAAAACATGCAAGTCTATATTTTGTAGATACGTACATAGGAATTAATGAATAAGGGTAATAAAACTAGATACAACATATTTTGATTATGTAAAAATATATGTGCTTGGAAAAGATAAAAAAAGAAGCTGTCTTCCTCCTCCCACACCAAAAATGTAAGAAGATATATCACAAACTGATATTCTTTCTGTACACAGAAGGATTATGAGAAGAAAATGAGAAAACCAAATGATTTCTCAGGCAATCTGGAGGTTTTCAGGCTTTTATATTTTGTGAGTATGAATGGAAGTCAAAGGCGATTTTACAGATGATAGATAGATAGATAGATAGATAGATAGATAGATAGATAGATAGATAAACAATGAATAATACATGTGATCTTAGGAAAATACATACAATTTAAAAGAGAAAAGATTCCCCAGACCAAGTATCTCTCCCATAAAAGTCATCCTTGGGGCCTAAAAGTACTATCAGAAGACAATGAAATTTCTGGTTAAAATGTAAATATGTGTCTGGAAGGGATCATATCTTTCTAACTAGTTTAAGAGGTTGGTTTAGTTGAGCCACAAGTGAATGGACAAATTAAGTGAACTCCCTAAACATGAAGGATGTGGATGGAGGGTTTTATTGGGAGAGGGCAGTTTGGGACCCTGAGCAGCATAAGGGAACTGGAAACTCATGTTGGAAGAAGCAAAGAACTCAGAGGCATTTTGCGCACCCTTGAGTATCTTTATGATACTGGGCTTCTCAAGATAATCATTGAGTCATTACTGCTCTGCAAGAACAGGGCATAATGAGAAGTGATATCTTGCTTTGTTTTGGTTTTTTGATCAAGAAAAGCAATATCTTTTGCTTCATATAAGCATTCTTTTATTATTTTACCCACCGTGAATTTGCTTTTAGATTAGCTCCACACATCACACCTTCTGCTGGTAAGAGTGAGTGAGCCTTTGAGGGAAGTTTTTGTTGAATTTGGCTCTCCTGGGGATGGTTGATTTTAGCTTTCCTTGACTGATTTTGTGAACTATTGAATTGTCTCAAGGTTGCTCTTAAAGAGGATTTTCCATTGCAAATATGAGATAAACACCCAAGTCTGTAATATCCATACTCCTCAGCCCAGCTACTTTGAAAGGCAAGGTTTTTTTGTTTGTTTGTTTTTTTCATCAGCCACTTTTCTCCTCTTGGAAGTAGTCATAGAAGAGTTTTAAATTTTATAGAGAAAATGGCCCATATTATTATAGGAAAAGTATTCCTGAAATTAGATCATACAAGGTAGAATGGCCATGGACTGCCTGACAAGGTCGGAGTAGGTAGGTGTCACTCTGATGTTGTGGAAAGTGAACAAAGGAGTCTTAGTATGATAGGTCGGGGTGTGAATGCCAGCTTTGAAAAGAATTTTCACCTTTGCATTTCAGTTCTGTCTTCTGTTGAATGGGGCTCATGCCTGGCTTGTTGCTTTGTTGTGAGGCTTAATGGGAATGTATGTAAAGAACCTGGCATAGGGTAAGTACACAGCAAGTGGCTATGAATGGAAATAAAATCTCTGAACTACCTAGCCCAATGTTCCAGGCACAGGAGAAGCCTGCTACATATAAGTGTCCTTGCTCTTTCCTCCTCCCATGATGTATATCAGCAACTTTCTGAATATTGACATCAGGAGTCACACACAATGCAATTAAGAGATTGTTATGGGCTGAATTTTGTCCCCCTCAAATTAATATGTTGAAGTTCTAACCTTGATAACCTCAGAATGTGACCATATTTGGAGATAAGGACCTTATAGAGGTAATTCAGTTAAAATGAGGTCTTTAGAGTGGGCCCTAAACTGACCTGACTGGTGTCCTTATAAGTAGAGGAAACCTGCATACAAACACATACAGAGAGAAAATGTTCTGAAGACACAGGAAAAAGATGGCCATCTACCAGCCAAAGAGAGAGAGAGGCCAGGAACAGCTCCTTCCCGATGGCCCTCAGAAGGAACCAACCCTGCCAGCATCTTGATCTCAGATATCTAGCCTCCAGAACTGTGAGAAAATGCATGTCTGCTGTTTCAGCCATCCAGTCAGTGGTATCTTGCTGTAGCAGCCCTAGCAAATTCATCCAGTGAAATTAAGACAGAACATTCAATAAACACGTAAATTAAGCCACATATTGTCAGCAAAGGAAGATATTTTTTGAATAAGTTCTCTAATGTAGTTTCTCTAGTTTCCATATCCTATACTACAAGAAGCAATATCAAAGAACATGGGCCTTACCATATTAGAAAAACAAGGCTGTCCCCCGTCCTGGGCCCCTTTTTGAAAAAAAAAATTGAGACAAGATCTTGCTGTTTCACCCAGGTGGAGTACAGTGGCACTATTGTGGCTCACTGCAGACTCGACCTCCCAGGCTCAAGCAATACTCCCACCGCAGCCTCCCAGGTAGCTGGGACTACAGACACGCACCATCATGCCTGAACTAATTTTTGTATTTTCTTGTAGAGATGGGGCTTGGCCATGTTACCCAGGCTAGTCTCCAACTCCTGGGCTCAAGCAATCTGCCCACCTCAGCCTCCCAAAGTGCTGGAATTACAGGCATGAGCCACCACACCCTCCTTTTTCTTAAAACAAAATTATTTATGGGCATATGCTTTTTAAAACATTATCACTTAATGTAAGTTTTAAGAACATAAAATAGTGGTGGTACTGGGAATGAATTTTACTCCAATTTTTTTTTTTTATTGTTATAATGGTTACAACTAATCTCATCCATTTAGGCCACTATTTCTGAGGACTATTAATTTTACAGTGACCACCAGATGAAAATCATTAGTTTATTCTTCATGTAGCAGACCAGGAGTGTGTGTCTCACATGAGATGCCATGAATTGCATTTGAAATTTTAGAGGCACAGCATAGACTATCCACCATCTTGTCACTGAGCTCCTTCCCATTAGCAGAACAGATAATGGAAATTTTCCTTACTTCTTTTTGCATGATTCTTCCCATAATGGCAATTTGCCTTCTGGAGAGAATATACAGTGGCTGAGGTTTTTTTTTGTTGTTGTTTGTTTTTTGTTTGTTTTTTTGTGCTTATACTACAATAGCTATTTAATTATAAAGTTAATAATTACATGTAATCTCAGGAAAATCTTGGAACGCATCTGTGAAATGGGGATAAAAATACCATCTAGAGCCCAGAGTAAATGCCCCACTCTAGGATTTTGTCCAGTTCTGAGATCTATGAATGTGTGAATTTGACTACAGTTCAGGTACTGTGTCAGAGTAATGTAATTTCAATGCTTTTTTTCAACCCACTACCCATTTTTATCATTTGCAAGTACCTTATGACTTCTCCATCTGTCGGAGAAAACCCTAGGATAGCCCTTGTTAGTTAGCCACAGGAAATCTGGTTGTACCCCAATTTTTAGTTGAAATTTCTGCCACTGGCAGAGTTCTCAGTGACATCATTCTTCTATCCACACTTTTTTCACAGAAGTATTTTTATAATAATACTTTCTAGTAAAAACACAAATAGAAGCAGAAAAGAGCACCTCTTAAAAATCTCTAATCAAACCTGGAGCCAGCTCTGTTTTTTGCCCTGTACATTATTTGGAAACTACAGATCTCCCCCGCCATTGCTATCCTGGATCCATTGCAGCTGGAATAGACTGGAATAAGACTGATGAGATTCGGGTCAAGTGTCTGAAAATCTGGGTGTTTGTTTGAAGGCACTCAAATATCATCTCTAAAAGATTTGGCTCCATTTCCTGTTGCATCATTCATAAACTTCCTCAGGCTCTTAATCGGGTTATTTATTTAAATCGAATGCATTTCAGAAAGTTCCTTGGCTTGAAACAATATTGACTATTGCTTCATTTTGTGACATAAGCACTCGGTGTTGATCAGTCTTGTTTAACCCAGTTGATGATGGACAGGAGGTCAGCATGGCTAAATGAAATTTATTGGTAGTTTGTTAAAGAATACTAATTTAACCTATAATTTCTGCCTTCTCCACAACCAAGCCATCACTTCTTTGAAAAAGTATTCAGTTAATCTATCTCAAGTTTCCTTTTTTTCCCTTTTCTCCATTACATTGACGTGTGTCCACATTGCCCATATGAACACAGAGTAGCTAAGGCAGAATCAAAATGGTCAGGGGCACAGCCTAAATGTTTACATACTGAATTCAAGATCTTAGGCAAGTTTAACACATTCACATTTTCTTTATACTATATTTATAGCATCATTTCCTCAGCCTGTGTTATAAGCCACTGAGTAATTTTGACTTTTTGTTCAAATATCATAACAGTTGTTAATATAAGCATGACAGTTTTAGCTATCATTCTTATTTCCTTTTTTCTAGATCATCTTTCAACTAGTTAATATAAACAATTTTCTCAAATAAAAATGAGCTTTCTTTTTCTGAAAGAGCTCTTTTCCCAGTTGAAAAAAAAATGCAACTAAAGATGTTCAAAACGTTGTCTTTGAGACTGACAGATGACCTGCCTGCTTTCACTGTTCTCATTCAAACTCAGCTGGAATTCTGATGACCAGACATCACAGAGCTTCATGGCAGGCCAGTGGCTCTGATGATGGCAAAGCACACCACACGCAGTAAATTGACTCAGAAAAGCAAATGAACAATTATTTCAATTACTGAAAAATAAATATCTTATATCCATTAGAAATTAAATCTTTTCTTTAAATAAAGCTGCTAAGCATTTCCCCAAAACTTTCATATGAGGAATCTGGGGAGCGTAAAATTAAATGATGATAATGATGATCTTAAAATACTTCCTGCTATGTTTAGTGCTTTTGAAAATTTAATTACTATGTACGTATCTTATAAAACTACAGAAGTGCAAATTTAAAATTTCCAACCTTTTAAATTTCATAAACTGAGGTCACCTAGCTTTTACTTTTGATATTAAATTTTGGTATTTTGCTTTATTTTTCAATTTTTACTCTAGCGTTTTATAAGATTGAGAGATGAAGCCAGCTGGACTTCCTGGGTCGAGTGGGGACTTGAAGAACTTTTCTGTCTAGCTAGAAGATTGTAAACGCACCAATCAGTGCTCTGTGTCTAGCTAAAGGATTGTAAATGCACCAATCAACACTCTGTAAAAATGCACCAATCAGTGCTCTGGGTCTCGCTAAAGGATTGTAAACGCACCAATCAGCACTCTGTAAAAACGCACCAAATCAGCACTCTGTGTCTAGCTAAAGGATTGTAAATACACCAATCAGCATTCTGCAAAATGGACCAAACAGCACTCTGTAAAATGGACCAATCAACGCTCTGTAAAATGGATCAATCAGCAGGACGTGGGCAGGGACAAATAAGGGAATAAAAGCTGGCCACCCCAGCCAGCAGCTGCAACACGCTCGGGTCCCCTTTCACATTGAGGAAGCTTTGTTCTTAAGCTCTTCACAATAAATCTTGCTGCTGCTCACTCTTTGGGTCCACACCACCTTTAAGAACTGTAACACTTGCCGTGAAGGTCTGCAGCTTCATTCTTGAAGTCAGCAAGACCATGAACCCAGCAGAAGGAAGAAACTCAGGACACATCTGAAGGAACAGACTCCAGACCCACCACCTTTAAGAGCTGTAACACTCACCACGAAGGTCCGCGGCTTCATTCTTGCAGTCAGCGAGACCAAGAACCCACTGGAAGGAACCAATTCTGGACACACTTTGGTGACCCAGATGGGGCAATCAGCTATCGCCAAGTGGGGAGTACCATCGGATCCCTTTCACTTGCTATTCTGTCCTACTTTTCCTTAGAATTTGGGGGCTAAATACTGGGCACCTGTCGGCCAGTTGAAAGTGACTAGTGCAGCTGCCAGACTAAAGACATGAGTGTCAGGCTTTCTGGGAAAGGGCTCTCTAACAACCCCCAACTCTTTAGAGTTGGGAGCGTTGGTTTGCCTGGAACCAGGTTCCACTTCTCCTGTACTTCTGGGCTGAGCCGAGGGTCGCCAGAGAGGAAAGCCATTCAGCTTCGGGGTCCCGACAACAAGTTGGTTGACCTTGTGGCCATGAGTGGAACTCTCAAAGTCACATCGCCCAAGTGAGACTCGCCCTTCTATCCTATCTATCCTGACCCTTGCCTCCTGGGTCCTAACGCCTGTCAGACAAACTTCTTCTCGCCTCTCTTCTCCGAGGCTAGTCCCACTTCTAAAAGCCACTCCTGGCCGGGTGCGTTGGCTCATGCCTGTAATCCCAGCACTTTGAGAGGCCAAGGTGGGTGGACCATGAGGTCAGGAGATCGAGACCATCCTGGCTAACACAGTGAAACCCTGTCTCTACTAAAAATACAAAACATTAGCCGGGCGTGGTGGTGGGCCCCTGTAGTGCCAGCTACTTGGGAGGCTGAGACAGGAGAATGGCATGAACCAGGGAGGCGGAGCTTGCAGTGAGCCAAGATTGCGCCACTGCACTCTAGCCTGGGTGACACAGCGAGACTCCATCTCAAAAAAAAAAAAAAAAAAAAAAGAATAAAAACCACTCCCTGTCTCTGGTGCTTTTCCAGTTTCTCCTATAAGAATAATTTCTAGTATAAACTCCAGGACTCCATTCCCTTCTTTAGGCACCCGGGCTCATCAATCAGAAAGACATATTTTTTGCTCAAAGCCCCATCGTGGTAGGGGAGGGGCAGACTATCTTCTCTGGAATGTTAGGATCCCTCCTCAGACTAGCAGGCCTAACAAAAGCTATTCCTGAAGCTAGGATATGGGGAGCTTCAGAAATGATATCCTTCCTATTCAGGTGAGGACAAAAGGCATCACTCCTCCAACCCTGGAGATCACTTCCCTCCCTCGGGGTATGGCCCTCCACTTCATTTTTGGGGCATAACATCTTTACAGGACAGGGGTAAAGTCCCAATACTAACAGGAGAATGCTTAGGACTCCAACAGGTTTTCGAGAATGTGTCAGTAAGGGCCACTAAATCTGACCTTCCTCAGTCCTCTTTGTGGTCTAAGAGGACAGGCAAGGGTGCAGGTTTTTGAGAATGTGTTGGTAAGGGCCACTAAATCCAACCTTCCTCAGTCCTCCTTGTGGTCTAGGAGGAAAACTAGTGTTTCTGCTGCTGCATAGGTGAGTGCAACTATTCTGATCAGCAGGGTCTAGGGACTGTTGTGGGTTCTTGGGTAGGGGGGGTGTGGGGAAATAAACAAACCAAAACTGCGGACGGTTTTGTCTTTCAGGTGGGAAACACTCAGGCATCAACCGGCTCACCCTTGAAATGCAGCCTAAGCTATTGGGACCAATTTGACCCGCAAACCCTGAAAAAGAGGCAACACATTTTCTTCTGCACTATGGCCTGGCCCCAGTATTCTCTCTCTGATGGGGAAAAATGGTCACCTGAGGGAAGTATAAATTACAATACTATCCTGCAGCTTGATCTTTTCTGTAAGAGGGAAGGTAAATGGAGTGAAATACCTTATGTCCAAGCTTTCCTTTCATTGAAGGAGAATCCACAACTATGCAAAGCTTGCAATTTACATCCCACAAGATGACCTCTCAGCTTATCCCCATATCCTAGCCTCCCTATTGCTCCCCTTCCTATTAAGGATAAGCCTCCTCTAATCTCCCCTGGCCAGAAGGAAACAAGCAAGGAAATCTCCAAAGGACCACAAAAACCCCCGGGCTATTGGTTATGTTCCCTTCAAGCTGTAGGGGAAGGGGAATTTGGCCCAACCCGGGTACATGTCCCCTTCTCCCTCTCTGATTTAAAGCAGATCAAAGCAGACCCATGGAAGTTTTCAGATGATCCTGATAGGTACACAGATGTCCTACAGGGTCTAGGGCAAACCTTTGACCTCACTTGGAGAGAAGTCATGCTACTGTTAGATCAAAACCTGGCCTTTAGTTAAAAGAATGCAGCTTTAGCTGCAGCCTGGGAGTTTGGAGATACCTGGTATCTTAGTCAAGTAAATGATAGAATGACAGCCAAAGAAAGGGACAAATTCCCTACCAGTCAGCAAGCCATCCCCAGTATGGAGCCCCACTGGGACCTCAACTCAGATCATGGGGACTGGAGTCAAAAACATCTGTTGACCTGTGTTCTAGAAGGACTAAGAATTAGGAAAAAGTCCATGAATTATTAAATGATGTCCACCATAACTCAGGGAAAGGAAGAAAATCCTTCTGCCTTCCTCGAGCGGCTACGGGAGGCCTTAAGAAAATATACTCCCCTGTCACCTGACTCACTCAAGAGTCAATTGGTCCTAAAAGATAAGTTTATTACCCAATCAGCTGCATATATCAGGAGAAAGCTCCAAAAGTGAGCCCTGGGTCCTGGACAAAATCTGGAGGCATTATTAAACCTGGCAACCTCGGCGTTCTATAATAGGGACCAGGGGAACAGGCCAAAAAGGAAAAGCAAGATCAGAGGAAGGCTGCAGCCTTAGTCATGGCCCTCAGACAAACAAACCTCAGTGGTTCAGAGAGGACAGAAAATGGAGCAGGCCAATCACCGGGTAGGGCTTGTTATCAGTGTGGTTTGCAAGGACACTTTATTTTTTTTTTAAACTTTTAATTAAAAAGTAAACTTTAATGTTGAAAATGCAAACTTGGGGAAGACAGAAAAGATCACACACAAGGCTGTCACTTCACACTTGGAAGGTTGCACAGTGGCTGGGCAGAGGTGCTCCTCACTTCCCAGATGGGGCAGCAGCCAGGCAGAGGCACTTCTCACTTCCCAGATGGGGCAGCGACCAGGCAGAGACACTTCTCACTTCCCCGATGGTGGGGCGGCCGGGCAGAGGCACTCCTCCCTTCTCAGACAGTTGGTGGCCGGGCAGAGGGCACTCCTCACATCCCAGATGGTTGGTGGCCAGGCAGAGGCACTCCTCACTTCCCAGACAGTTGGTGGCTGGGCAGAGGCGCTCCTCACTTCCCAGACAGTTGGTGGCCGGGCAGAGGTGCTCCTCACTTCCCAGATGAGGCAGCAGCCAGAGGTGCTCCTCACTTCCCAGACTGGGCGGCAGCCAGGCAGAGGTGCTCCTTACTTCCCAGATGGTTGGCGGCCGAGCAGAGGCACTCCTCACTTCCCAGTCAGTTGGGCGGCAGGGCAGAGACACTCCTCACTTCCCAGATGGGGTGGCCAGGCAGAGACACTCTTCACTTACTAGACAGGGCAGCAGCCAGGCAGAGGTGCTTCTCAGTTCCCAGACAGTGGGCAGCTGGGCAGAGGCACTTCTCACTTCCTGGATGGTGGGCAGTCAGTCCGAGGTGCTCCTCACATGCCAGATGGGGCAGCAGCTGGGCAGAGGCCCTCATCACTTCCCAGATGGTTGGCGGCCAGGCAGAGGTGCTCCTCACTTCACAGGCGGTTGGCAGGCCGGCAAAGGCACTCCTCACTTGCCAGATGGGGCGGCAGCTGGGCAGAGGCACTCCTCACATCCCAGACAGTGGGCAGCTGGGCAGAGGTGCTCCACACTTCCTAGATGGTTGGGCAGCCGGGCAGAGGCGCTCCTCACATCCCAGATGGGGTGGCAGCTGGGCAGAGGTGCTCCTCACTTCTCAGATGGGGCAGCAGCCGGGCAGAGGCACTCCTCATGCAAGGACACTTTAAAAAAGATTGTCCTATGAGAAACAAGCTGCCCCCTCGCCCATGTCCACTATGCCAAGGCAATCACTGGACGGCACACTGCCCCAGAGGACAAAGGTTCTCTGGGCCAGAAGCCCCACACCAGATGATCCAACAACAGGACTGAGGGTGCCTGGGGCAAGCACCAGCTCATTGATGGCCAGGAAATTGACTTCCTCCTGGACACTGGCATGGCTTTCTCATTGTTAATCTCCTGTCCTGGACAGCTGTCCTCAAGGTCTGTTACCATCTGAGGAATCCTGGGACAGCCTGTAATCAGGTATTTCTTCCACCTCCTCAGTTGTCACTGGGAGACTTCGCTACAGATAGTAAGTATGCTTATCTAATCCCACATGCCCATACTGCAATATGGAAAGAAAGGGAGTTCCTAACCTCTGGGGGAACCCCCATTAAATACCACAAGGAAATCATGGAGTTGTTGCACGCAGTGCAAAAACCCAAGGAGGTGGCAGTCTTACACTGTCGAAGCCATCGAAAAGGGGAAGGTGAGGGGAGAACAGCAGCATAAGCGGCTAGCAGAGGCAGGGAAAGACCAGCAGAAAGGAAAGAGAGAAAGAGAAAGTCAGAGAGAGAGAGAGAGAGGAAGAGACAGAGACAAAGAGGAGTCAGAGAGACAGAAAGAGACAGAAAGTCAAAGAGAGAGAGGAAGAGACAGAGAAAAAGAGGGAGTCAGAGAGAGAGAGAAAGAGAGAGACAGAAAGTCAAAGAGAGAAAGGAAGAAACAGACAAAGAGGGAGTCAGAAAGAGAGAGACAAAGAAGAAAAAGAAAAAGAAAGAGAGATGAAAATACTAAAGAAAAAACAGTGTATCCTATTCCTTTAAAAGCCAGGGTAAATTTAAAACCTATAATTGATAATTGAAGGTCTTCTCCGTGGTACTCCAGTGCCACCTTGTTGTCAGTGTAAACAAGGGCATAGCCCGAAAGCACTGAGGCCACTGACAACCCATAGCCTTCCTAACAAAAATCCCTAACCCAGCAGGTTTCCTAACAGGGGATCTAAATCTTAATTACCATACAAAGGTCTGACCAGACCAAGGAGGAACTCCCTTCAGGACAGGAGATAGATGTTTCCTCCCAGGCGATTAAGGGAAAAAGACACAATGGGTATTCAGTAAATGATAAGGAAACTCTTGCAGAAGCAGAGTTAGGAAAATTGCCTAATAACTGGTCTGCTCAAATGTGCCAGCTGTTTGCACTCAGCCAAACCTTAAAGTACTTACAGAATCAGGAAGGAGCCATCTATACCAATTCTAAGTTAATATGGGCTGAATGAGGTCTTATTAATAGCAAAGAATAATTGAAATCCCAAACTTACAAGGTTTTCAACAAAAGTAAAGTTTGCTTAAAAAGTTAACAGTGTAACTTGTATTATCCTAACTTCTAATCTTACGGAAATCATACCCTATCTGTGCCCCTCAAAGCTCAAGTCCGAGAGTGCAGGGCCATACAACTAATACCCCTACTTAAACGGTTAGGAATGGCTGCTGCTACAGAAACTAGAATAGCAGGTATATCTACTACATTATCCTACTACTACAAACTCTCAAAGGATTTCTCAGACAGTTTGCAAGAAATAACAAAATCTATCCTTACTCTACAATCCCAAATAGACTCTTTGGCAGCAGTGACTCTCCAAAACCGCCAAGGCCTAGACCTCCTCAATGCTGAGAAAGGAGGACTCTGCACCTTCTTAGGGGAAGAGTGTTGTTTTTACACTAACCAGTCAGGGATAGTAGGAAACGCTGCCCGGCATTTACAGGAAAAGGCTTCTGAAATCAGACAATGCCTTTCAAATTCTTATACCAACCTCTGGAGTTGCACAACATGGATTCTCCCCTTTCTAGGTCCCGTGACTGCCATCTTGCTATTACTCGCCTTCAGGCCCTGTATTTTTAACCTCCTTGTCAAATTTGTTTCCTCTAGGATCAAGGCCATCGAGCTACAGGTGGTCTTACAAATGGAACCCCAAATGAGCTCAACTAACAACTTCTACCAAGGACCTCTGGACTGACCCACTGGCCCTTTCACTGGCCTAAAGAGTTCACCTCTGGAGGACACTACAACTGCAGGGCTGCTACTTTGCCCCTATCCAGCAGGAAGTAGCTACAGTGCTCATTGCCCAATTCCCAACAGCAGTTGGGGTGTCCTGTTTAGAGGGGGGATTGAGAGTTGAAGCCAGCTGGACTTCCTGGGTCGAGTGGGGACTTGGAGAACTTTTCTGTCTAGCTAGAGGATTGGAAACGCACCAATCAGTGCTCTGTGTCTAGCTAAAGGATTGTAAATGCACCAATCAGCACTCTGTAAAAACGCACCAAATCAGTGCTCTGTGTCTAGCTAAAGGATTGTAAACACATCAATCAGCACTCTGTAAAATGGACCAATCAGCACTCTGTAAAATGGACCAATCGACGCTCTGTAAAATGGATCAATCAGCAGGACACGGGAGGGGACAAATAAGGGAATAAAAGCTTGCCACCCCAGCCAGCAGCAGCAACCTGCTTGGGTCCCCTTCCATGCTGTGAAAGTTTTGTTCTTATGCTCTTCACAGTAAATCTTGCTGTTGCTCACTCTTTGGGTCCACACCACCTTTAAGAGCTGTGACACTCATCACGAATGTCCACGGCTTCATTCTTGAAGTCAGCGAGACCACGAACCCACCAAAAGGAAGAAACTCTGGACACATCTGAAGGAACAAACTCCAGACACACCATCCTTAAGAACTGTAACACTCACCGCGAAGGTCCGCGGCTTCATTCTTGAAGTCAGCAAAACCAAGAACCCACTGGAAGGAACCAATTCTGGACACAAGATGAATACTAAATTATGATTATTGGTAGTTTGAATTACTTTCTGTTAATTTCTTTCTGAGCCTGTTCTTTAGAAATGAGCTTTTGAAACATCTGAACATGCACCAAATGAGGATGCCTCACAGGGCCTAGTCTGTCAGTAAGCACACTGCTCTCCATCCTCAGAAATGAGCTGACCAGAAATATCATCAGGGTAATTTGAAATTTGCTAAGAATATAAGGTCCCCCACGTACCCTCACAGTATCATAAATCTCAGTAATTTTTGTCAGCAAAGGCAAGGGTTCATCTAATTGCAGGCTTCCCTTTTATGGAGCGAGAACCAAAGTTCAGCAACTCCCAGCTGGCCTCTGGTTTCAAGCGGGATAAACTAACTGTGCAGGAAAGACTTCCCTGGCATCTGTGTTTACTCTTGACTGACACATTATCAAGATCCCACCCTCTGCTACTTTCTGGAATCCTGCGTAAAAAAACTATTTGTATTTCATCTATGAGGGTATGCACATTTATTTTGACGACACTGTTTATTTGGGAAGCACCATCTCTCCAAGAATGTCACATTAGTAACTGGTAATGAGGAATTTTTTTCCCACAATTCCCATCACTATCCTTAAAGTTCTTGTTTCTTACACGAGGTGTAATAGTTAATGCTTTGATACTCTCTCTAGTCATTGGTCAAAGCTGCAATTTACCGTCATATATTTATCTAAAGCAAACTTCCTTACTGAATAAGGCAAAATGTCAACATAGAAGTGACTAAATAAAGCACCAAATTGTCAGGATAATTCGTGAACTGTTGTTGGATTGTAGTATTTATATGACAACTCTGTGGAGGCATTACTTAATCAGAAGAGATAATGTAAAGTACCTCTGGGTGACATTCAACCACAAGAGGAAAAGTGATATAGGATAATGACGTAACAATTGAAGAATAGAAGGATGTAAAAATAAGGGTGTGTGTGGAATGCTCATTTATTTGTTAGTGAAATGAAATGTTTGAGCATCTACATGCTCTGAGAGACTGAAAAGGAGAGAACGAAAATAAGTGGAAGTAAGCCTCTGGAGAAGTTCAGAGGGAATAAAATTTGTAGAAAAAAGTAGGTCAGACTTGAATAGGGGAATGTCATGTCATCCTCTAAAAAGAAGGAAAAGAGGGAGGTTGGAGCAGAACCAGAGACAGATCTTTGGTTATTTTTCTTTTCTCTGTGGAGTGTGAGGCAAGATCATATAATGTTAATTTAAAAGTTGCAAGTAAAGGAAAAACCTCCTGGAAAGGGGTAAATATTTATAACAACTCCTTCAGATAGAATAGAAAACACACCAGAAACCAGCAAAGAAGCTGAAAACAGCAGAGTATCCAATGGGGATAGCGATGGATTTGTACCACCTCCATTTCATACACATACTTACCTGGTTTTTCTCCAGCAACACCTGACTGCTGGTGGTTGGAGCAGGAAAAATCGATTATTGGCAAGATCCAAATTGGGAGTAACAAATAAAAAGGGTAGGAATAGAAGCAGTTGGCAAGGGTACTCTTAAAGTAATTGACCTAGGCTACACAGAGAAGGAAGTAAGATCCAGAGGAAGCTCATTGACTATGAGAAAGTGCATATGTTTATCTGTATCAGGGGCAGGGATCGTGGGGAGTTTAAAGAATGAAAGTCCTGCTGAACTGGAACCATAGCTATAGGGGGAGAAAGAAACTAAGAGAGCTGGAAGTAAAGAAGGTCACTGTCCAAGAGTGAACTGTCAGATTTAGAGATTTCAGATATAGCTGTCTGGAGCAATGTCAAAGCCTGAGGACTTGCCTTGGAAGTAGGTTTCTAAAAATTGGGTGCTTTAGTGCTTAAAATGAAAACTGATGAAAGTGTGAGGTCAAAGCATCAGAGTTCTGAATGTTCATCCACATGGACTTCGAAGTTAAGAATACTCTCAGAAGTAGGAAAGGAGAGGACATATGTGAGCCACATATTTGATAAATATCAGGGAATAATCTGGAGGTGACGGGCAACAGCAACAAGGACTGACAGAAGCTATGGAAATTGCCAAAGAGGAGAGGCTTTCCTTTTGGTCAGAAAGCAGAGATCTGCATTATCAACATGGAAAGATAAGACAACACTTGGTCCACCTCACAAGGTTACTCAGGGACTCACATAAAATAATGGACATAATAAGTCCTCTAAGGAGTGTTAAATGTAATTTAAATGAAAATTACTATTATCATGTATAAAATTATGTATAGATATAGATATTAAAGTCTGTACACACACACACAAAAGACCTTATCAGTCTTAGATACTGTCAATACCATTTACTATTAATATATCAGCAACTCTTATAATTTACATCTTAGACTTTATATTAACAATTCTCAAAGCATTTCATGCACACATTTCAGTATCTTCTCACAAAAACCTTGGGAGATAAATAGTGTAGATGTTGTTATTCACAGATGAGGAAACTGAGAATCAGAGACAAGTAGTGATTTGGCTAAGGCCGCTGTTAGTGACAGAGCCAAGACTGAAATTTTGATGAAAGAAATTTACAACTTCTAACTGCTATAGGACAGGAGAAAGCTTTTTACCAGGTGTTTATTTGCTTCCTGTTTTTCCTATACAACAACATCTAGGACATTTGGACACCTGATAACTCTGTTCTATATTTTTTTTCTTAATTACCATGTATTAGAACATTAGAACTCTGTGAACTTAAATGTATTGAATTTGCAAGGAAACTCTAACCTCAACAGCTAATTTCCTCTTCAAGGCTCCAAATGTTTACCTATTTGGTACAACTGCTTTCCAAACTGTCCTTGATAACAAAGACACTCTGTTCTTGAAAAATTTGATCATCGAAAAAGAAGAAAATCATTTTTCATTGATTTTCAGGCAAATATGATGCTACTTTTAATAGAAATGTGTCTACTACATTCAAACAAAATGGGAATATTTCAACACCCAAGGCATTCTTTAGGTTAGTTCTCAAAGGAGATTTTTGAGTTGGAACTCTCTCCTAACCAAAATTATGCTTTCAATAATAACTATATTTTTATGTTAATTGCTTGCTTAATGATTACATTTTAAACTTTGTGGGCCTAATTTTCCTCGTCTGTGATCCCTGGGATTGATGCGACAAACTTTTTGTAAAGTGTCTTGCACTTGTGAAACATTCAGTAATTAGTAAGGGTGATTTTAATCAGCCATAATTTGTAATTCTGAATTTCATCCTTAGAGTATTTCCTTCTTTTGTGTAAAATGTATCACTAGGGTGACACCAACAAGAGAAAAAAAACTATTGCAAACTTGAATGGTTGCAAACTTGAAACCACAGCCTAACATAGGAGAGGTTTACATACTAATTACTTAAAATGTGAAGCAGATAGGGAATCATCTCCTTAAGCAAGATACAAATACCTGAAAACAAAGAGAAAATATTCAGTAACTTCACCTACATTAATAGTAAGAACTTCTGTGCTTCAAAAACACACAAAAAAGGAAGTGAAAAGACAATTCACAAACTGGAACATACATTATAAACCAACAGTATGAGTCATCGTTAATCTGTTTATGACACCAGGCAACAGCAAGTAAATAGTTCTGTAAGGAACTCCACTCATACTGCTTTTACTGCTAGGGTGTCCAGATTGCTACTGTGTCCCTGTGATTTAAAAGACACAGGAAAGATACATCTTTAGTTTAGTTTTGTTTTTCCTGCTTCTTTAACATCTCTCTGCATCTTGGTTCATGCACAATTGGAGACTCATCACACAAACAGTCTAAGGCTCGTCAAAGTCATGCAACTAGAACAGGGTTCTTCAGTAGCCTCTGTGTCTGTCCTACTCCTCAGTTCATGGCTCAGAGCTGGAGATCCCTTCACTCTCCCCTCCGTTCTTCCCTCTCCATAGCCTTAGATATGCCCTTCTCCTTTTCCCGTCTCTGCAGGGCCAGCCGGGGTGTCCAGAATACCAAGGGCCTTCAGATGTTGGATGACCAGTATGTCCCCAATATCACACACTGTGAGGGAGATGGAAACTAGGCCTGCTGGTACCAAGAGTTGGGCTAGGGAGGGAGTGAGGGTGGAGGACAAAAGAACAGGGAGAGGAAGCTAGCTCATCCAAGAACTTTGATGCTAAATTTCCTTTTGGAGCAGAAGCCAATTCCTGTCTAGATGCAGGCATGAAAAACAAGCAAAATGGCAGCAGCCGTGTCGGCAAAAGTAAACCCAGCTGTATTCTTAGGGACTAACTGCCTCATCAAGGCCTCGTGCCTGCATAAGTGAAGAATGGGAAAGAGACCTAAATAGGTGTACTATGCAATTCCTGATTGTTCTTCCTAAATGAAGCTTGGTGCAATCGATTTTGAAAAAGCTAAATGGCCTTAATAATAAGGGAAACACTTCCATAGTACTGTATTACGTGTTGAGCTCTGTCCTAAGCAGGTAACACACACGAACTCATTTACTTCTCAGTACAGCCCCTTAGAGGGTATCTATTATTAGGTCAAACCATATGAAACTGCCAACACTCAACCATTTTGACCTACAAAGGGCGATTGTGCATGGTTCAATCTGCATTTCACCTGCATTTTACAGATGAAGAAAGCCAGATGCAGAACATTTAAGTAACTTGCTAGTAAGTGACAAACCCTGATCTAGGCAATAGGGCTCCTGTTTCTGTGGTCGTGATTAACTGTGGAAATACCTGCCTCTCTACCACACTGAAATAAAATGATGGAAATGGTTTCTTCCAACCTAAAAATTCTATCCACGAATCTGTCTCCCAGTCTCCACACACCTATCTCTTCTTGACTTGCCTGTTTCTTTTGAAATGATATCACTGCTCACTCAGTCACTCAGCTGGAAATCTAAGAATGGATTTTGATTTCTTTATTTCTCTACCACCAGAATTCAAATCATATTTATTAAGTCTATCTCAGCAGAAGCTGCAGAATCATAGGACATGAGAGTGGAAAGGAACTTTAGAGATAATATAGTCGTTTATCTGATGTAGACATAGAGCACAATCAGGACAATAGTCTGAACTCCTGGGTTCTGGTCACTGCTCTTCTGCGTCTACTACAGTTGTCACAATGGACAAATGCTGTGGATAATACCTCTTTGCTTCTCCAGAACTTCGGGACCAACTGTAATGCTGTAACTCTCACATATGACAATAGCTTGACTCACTAAACACATACTCAGTGTCAATCACTCTTCTAACGGAAGAATGAATTAGCAGATCAACTCTATGGTGGTTACTATTATAAACCTCATTTAACAAATAGAAAACTAAGGCACAGAGAAATAAAGTGATTTGTCCACGGTCACACATCTTGTAGACTAGCTCTAGAGGCTATGTCCTCCATTCATCCTTCATCCTGTCCTATCCTTCAGTGGGCAAACCTCAGACTTTGAGAAGGGGTTCCCAGGTCTCCCCTCACTCTGGGCTGAGTTGAATGTCCTATCTGCCAAACTCTCACAGCCTCTATTCATTATCACATTTATGTAAGTGACTACTTAGTTGTCTATTTTCTCCACTGGATTGCAAATGCCTTCAGGGCAATGACTGTGTTTTACTCTTCTTAATATTCACAGAACTTAATACAATACTTGGTACAATAATCATTGAATAAATACTCGTTGAATGAATGCATGAAAGAATGAATGGCCACCTAGCTAATCTTTCTGCCTTCAATCTCTCCTTATTCCATGTCTTCCATCTTGATGAGAGTTGGGGGAACTAGTGAGACATTAAATGTGTGAGTATAATGAAGACAAGTGGGCCCTTCATTTGCCTTCCTTAATAATAAAAGATAAGCCTTTTGGTTATTTCTCCCCAAATGTTTGGTCAAGACCTTTTCACCTATTAATTTTTTTCACCAATAACCCTTATGTCTAGGATCCAAATTAATTTTAAATTGTATACTTTGATTTTTTAGAGTGATCTATTTCCAAGGGGATGCATTTATTTGTTTTATTTTACTTAATCTATTAGACCAGAAATTAGGTTCCTGCAAGCAGATTAAATGAGCATTTGACCTTAACACTGAACAGCCTAGGCTATTCACAGTCAAAATGGGCTGCAGAAGTCATTATAGTGAGATATGTTTCAAATGACTTGATCCTTAAATGTGTTCATTCTGAGGTATCCAGACTGCTACTGTGTGCCCGTGATTTAAAATGAAATGCAGAATTCTAATGATTAATGTTGAGTCAATTGAATATCCACATGGAAAAACATGTATTTTATTTCTCACATCACACAAAAAATTAATTTCAGATGGATAGTATAACTTTTAGTGTAAAAGGCAAAACAACACAATTTTTAGAAAAGAACATCTTGCTTCATGAGTAGGCAAAAAATACTATGAAGAACACCACTAATAAATTGAACTCTATTAAGATTAAGAATTTGTGTTCATTAAAAGATAAAAAAGAGCAAAAAGGCCAGGCATAGATTGGGAGAAGACATTGACAAAGCACATATCTAACAAAGGAATTGTATCCAGAATATATAACGTATACCCACAAATAACTATGAAAAAGATAGATAACCCAATAGACCAATGAGCAAAGACTTGGGGACATCACAAGAGAAGATATCCAAGTGGCCAATAAATATATAGAAAGGTGCTCAATCTTTTCACTCACCAGAGAAATACAAATAAAACTGCCATGCCTCACAACTACTCTCTCACCCAAATGGTGAAAATGAAAATGACAGAAAATAAGAAGTGTTGACAAGAATGTGGAACAAGGGAAATTCTTGACTACCACTGCTGGAAGTATTACTTGAACGATCACTTTGGAAAACGCTTTGGCAGATTTATTAAAGCTCTTTGTATAAAGCAATTTCACACCTAAGTATACCCCAAAGAAATGTGTACGTATGTTTAACAAAAGACATTCTCAAGAATGCTCATAGCAGCTCTAGTCCTAAGAAACTCACAATGGAAACTACTAAAGTCTTCATCAACAGAATGCATAAAGTATGGCATATTCACAGTATGGAGTACTACACAGCAATGTGAATGAATAATCTACAAATACACACAATAATTTGAAAGATCTCACAAACATAATATTGATTAAATAAGCCAGATGTAAAAAAAAGTATTACTATATAATTTCATTTATACAAACTCCAAAAACTGGTAAAGCTAATCTATGTTTGAACTTAGCTAATCTGTGACTTAGAAGTCAAGACAGTGGATAATCTGGGAGGCACTAGGTACTGACTGCCCAGGAGTATGAGGGGAGCTTATAGGATGCTGATAAATGTTTTTCTGCTTTTCTTTTTTAACTTGGAAGATAGAATCTGGGAGGTGTCTGTGTGTGTTAAATGCATTTGTGATATATTCACTTTTCCACACCGATGTTATACCTAAAAAATAATAAAGATCATGTGGAGAAGAAACTCTTGGTGAAGTCAGTAGTCATTACTTATGTTCACTATTAATCCATACCAAAAATATATGTACTTTTTTTAGTACACAGAAAGTGGTTTGCAGATAGTTTCATCTCATTTTCCATTGTGATAATAAGGAGTCGAGTAATAATTTCCTGGGTGTTATGGGTTGAATTATTTTATATGTTGAAGTCCTAAACCTCAGTACCTTAGAATGTGACCTTATTTGGAAATATGATCACTGCAAATACAATTAATTAAGATGAGGTCATACTGGAGTGGGGAGGGGTCCCTAATCCCACATGATGGATGTCTTTATAAAAAGACAGATACACGCATAGAAAGAAGAGGATGTGAGACACAAGGAGAAGACAGCCATCTATTAGCAAAGAGAGGTCTGGAACAGATCCTTCCCTCACAGCTCTCAGAAGCCAACCCCGCTGACACCTTGATCTCAGACATTTAGCCTCCAAAACTGTGAGACAATACACTTCTTTTTGTTAAGCCGCCCAGTTTGTGGTACTTTGTTACAGCAGCCCTAGCAAATGAATACATTGGGAAGACTGAAAGGTTAAGTAACTTGCCTTTGAATACAGCCATATAGCAGGAAGTTAAGTAACTTGCCTTTCGATACGCAGCCATATAGCAGGAAGTGAAGGTGATATCAAGGGTTCTTCTGCACCGGAAACACCCACCTCCCACAGTCTACCTCAATTAGCATCTCATACACTTGGCAAGGCTACTGTAGGGAATGGAGAGCCATGGAAGGTGTTATGCAGGGGAATGACATAATCCTTTCTCTGTTTTGGAACAATGTAATGCTCATGAATCACTGAAGATGAAATATAAAATCCTATGTACCCCAAACAGCTGTACAGTCTCTGTGAGGAATCTTCAGAAGGCATCTTTCCTGACCTGACAGTGGCCAGAGTATAGAGAACTTCAAGGAACTAAAATGGCCCACTTAATGGCTCCTAAAGCAGTCATTACCCCATGTTGTTCTGGTCATGAATTCTGTGAGAATCTGTTGAAAGCTAGAAATCCTCTCATCAGACAATGCCTGTACTCATCTAGTTCAGGAGAATAAGTAAGGACTTATAGGGCAGATGGTTGGTTTTTGATCTTGCCTCCAGAAATAAAGACAGATAGCTGAAGATAATGGGGTTTTTCCACTTATCTTAGAGGAAGTAAGCAACTAACTACTGATCCTATGCCAAGATTCAACGGTATCATTCTGGAAACTTCATAACTTCTTCACATTGGTTATTTTTGCTCTTCCCCTCTCACTTTCCCTACAAGGATTAGCACTTAAGTACTTAAAACACCAAGAGTTTGTGTCTATCTTTAGATACAGAAGGAAAGGAAAGCTAGAGGATGCAAGCTACGTCTCAGCCGGTTTGAGGAAAGAGAGGACCTGGTGACACAGTGAGTAAACGAGAGGAGAGACACACAAGCTAATAACCCCCAAGACTTGCGGTGGTGAATCAAGAACATTGTTTTCTGGGGAAGAATTTTCATGATCTTCCCTATGGAATTTTTCATAATTCATTTCAACTCTATTTCCCATCATACCCTCTTTTTTTTTTTTTTTTCGAGACAGAGTCTCACACACAGTGGCGCAATCTTGGCTCACTGTAAGCTCTGCCTCCTGGATTCACACCATTCTCCTGCCTCAGCCTCCCGAGTAGCTGGGACTACAGGCACCTGCCAATACGCCCAGCTAATTTTTTGTATTTTTCGTAGACATGGGGTTTCACCATGTTAGCCTGGATGGTCTTGATCTCCTGACCTCTTGATCCGCCCGCCTTGGCCTCCCAAAGTGCTAGGATTACAGGCGTGAGCCACCGTGCCCGGCCTCCCATCTTACTCTTATTGGTGTTAAGTGCTTGGTGCTATGGGAAGTCAAGTCATTGACTGGGGCTAGTTAGAAGAGGGAAGAAGGGAAAATAAAGATATATGAGCATTGTATATTTACACATTGGGTATCATTACTGAAAAATTGCACAAACTCCAAGTTGCAATCGGCCAAATATTGCTCAAAGAGTAGGGAGTACTAAAATTTGAGGGCTGGTACTATAACTTGTTTTGCATTCTATTTGCAAAGCTAAACACCCTGCCTGGCACACAGTAGGTACTCAGTAAATAGTACGAATGAATAAATGAATGAATGGAATGGAATTGTCATGGGATTTGCAGTCATAAGATGTGGATACTAGCCTTGATGCACCCACTAACTGGATGTGTGACAAGCCACTTTACGTCTTCAGGACTGGCTTTTATTTTCTTTAAGAGAATTGAACCAAATATAGGTACGGTACTTGAACATTCTACAATTTCCAGTGTGAATATACTTAGTTAAGACAAAGCTATTTGCACTCACTACTATGTACCGTAGACAAGATGGTGTGATATGTGCCAACATATAGTATGTCTAGGAGTTCAAGGAAGTCTAATTTGGGAAAAGTTTGCTCTGTCCTAAAAGAAACTGAGACCTAAATTTACCTAAGTGTCATCCTGTGATCAGCAATGCATTCAGTGGCACTTGCATAACCATTGCCTCCGGCAGGACTGCACCAAAATAGCAGAAGGAGAAGAAGGAAGAGGCAATGTCACACTTCTGCTAAGAAGAGAGTTATGGCAAGTACAAGTTGCTGAGAAAGAAGCAAACTGCTCATTTGGATGAAGGAAATTAATTCTTTCAAGCCATCAAAGATTCCTGCAGCTTTGAGAATAGTTTGGTAAGTGGATCTCAATCCCCAGAAAACTCTTTGGTAAAAGAACAAGTGCCCATCTTCTAGATCATGTGCTTAGCTTCAGGGCAGATATGTCCTGAAGGTCTTGTGTAAACAAAACACAAGTGAAATAATATTCAATTCAAAATGAGACAATAGTTACAGTGAAATAGAGAAATACAAAGTTGGTTTTTTTACTTATTATTATTTACTGACATCAAGTTGGTTTCATTAATATTTACTTAATATCTATCAGGAACAAATATTATTTTAAGTAAACAGTTTCTCTTAAGTTTTAGGCAAATTGCTCTATGATTTCACTAACTGAATACCGTCCATCTTTAAGATGCTAAAACTATGTTACTTCTATCCATACAACTTTCAGTATTAAATATCCTTTATTGAAAATAATAAGCAAAAATCTTTAATACATGCACAAACACTGACTTGTTACAGTTTCTTTTACTCAGTTTATCCATTTCTTCTGGGCAGATTCTTTTGGTTTCTTGACAATACTGTGCACTGGTGAATCTAACTCTGCTGGAAGTGCTTAAGTGGTTTCAAATATGTTGGGACCAGGACCAGACACATAACTTAATTGCCATCCTAATTTCCAAGGATCTTGCTTTCAAGGATACCTGGGATTTTTGCTCACTTCTGTGGAATGTGCCCTCTCAATGACCTGTGATAAATAGTGCACGATTTTTAAAAAATGATCTAAAATGTAGGGTGTTTTTATAACTATTTCTCATTTCTTGGCTCAGGAAATATTATTCTTGCCTCCTATGGTCATCCTGTTATTCATCAGCAGATGCTACTGATCCAACAGCTTCCCAGCTAAGATGGAAGGATGAGTAAGTGGTTGGAGAAGCCATATTTTTGTCTTTTCTACACAAATTCACAGGGAGGAGTGTTTGCTTTCTCTTCCTCCCTTCAGGTGTGGGCTTCAATGTTTTGGGGCTGTCTCTGGAGAAGCCTGGGAAGTTAAAATGCCTTAAAAGCAAGATGTCCAAAAGCCATAGGGGATACATATTATCAACTGCAGGTTGAAAAATACTTTTGCAAACCTGCAGCAGTTAAGGATACAAAATGATCTAGGACTTTGAAATAATACAGCTAAATCAACAAGCAAATGTTATTCTTAGTGTCTGGCAATTATAGTAAGGTTTTTTTTTCATTGTTTAACCACATTGTTTAATCAATTTTCATTGTTTAATTGCATTGTTTAATCACATTGATATTTTAATACTGGTGTTGATTAAAGTGGGAAAATGTCTATTGAATGAAGGTGTCACCTGAAACCAGTCCTCTTTATAAAGTTAGATATCTCACAGAAATCTTCCAATCAATATGGCTGGCAATGAGACCCATAATCCAAACTCTGTGATCACACAGCACACCCTCGTCTGAAAATATTTTATGACAGCAGTAACAGAGCCAAGCACCAGGTCTCGAAGGTCTTATTTTCTGACTCTACGTTCCATGGAAATACCTGGACTAGCTATTCCAAAATCTCCCCCTATGCTGTGGCAGCTACTTATGAAACCCCTGGGGATCCTCACGCCAAAGATTCTGATTCAGTAGGTTTAAGGTGGGGACAGAGAAATTTGTATTTCTGTCACCCAAAATTGAGGCTGTCACCCCTAAACTACCACTCTTCATATAAAAGTGTGCATTAATAATAAAAAAAGATTGGCTTCATTATTGAAATAAAAATCAGAGGTGACTACTCATAGGAAATCCAATCTGCTCAGAGGTAATAAAATAAAACAGTTAAGTTATATTAGATTTAATTTCCCCCTTACCTCTGGACGCCGTAGTTTTATTTATCTGAGTGCCTATCCTGTATACATGAGTTCAAATGTTTGAATAAAATTTACAAGTGATCACCTTTGCGACTGTCTTCTGCTCTTTACATGGGCATGTAGCGTTAGCAACACTAGCCATCAACAAAAACTGGCATTGTCACGACTCCAATGCCAAAAATAGTTTGTTTCATTTTTAAAATTAATATTATTTTAAATTTACAAGTTATAATTTCATACATTCAGAGGATACAGTAGCCATCACTTATCTTTTTTTTGGTGAGACATTCGAAATTTACTTAGTTATTTTTAAATGTACATTATCATTGACTATAGTCATTCCGCTGTGCAGTAGATCTCAAAACGTATGCCTCCTGCCTAACTGAAAATTTGAACCCTTTGACCAGCAACTTCCCCCCACCTCCCCACACCCTGCACCCCTACCACCTTTTGCCTTCAACCTCTAGTAACCACCATTCTTCTCTCTACTTTTATTTATGAGTTCAACACGTTTAGATTCCACCTAAAAATGAGATGATGCAGTATTTCTCTTTCTGTGCCTGAATGCCAATAATGTTTGAGGACCTACTAGGAAGTCAATTTAACTATTTTATTTCTATCCCCTCATAAATTAAACAAATGAAAAACAAAACAATTAAGATTACCTATGGCAGGTGAGTTTCATAGCCTTAGAGCAGGGGTCAACAAACATTTTCTGTAAAGGACCACAAGGTAAATATATTAGGATTTAAAGGTCATAATAATTGATTGGTTAGGGCACTAAAGCAGTCATAGCCAATAGGGATGACTAGACGAATGATACAAGCTGTTTTCTGATAAAACTTTATTTATAGACACTGAAGGTTAAATTTCATATAGGTTAAATTTCCTATAATTTTTCCCATGTCACAGAATATTATTCTTTTGATTTTTTCAAAGTTTTAAAAATATAAGAACCATTCTTAGTTCAAATAATAAACAAAAAGGCAGGGGCCAGATTTCAGCCTTGGGCCAAAGCTGCTGACCCCTGGGCTGGAACACAGAGCTGATGAAGCCAAGGAAGAATTCTACAGCTGTGTGAACCTGTTTCTTCCATTATGCTCTGCTGCACTGTTCTTTGGCCATAAGTTGCATTTCTGCTTCCAGCCTACCACCATGCAAATGCATGGGGATCCAGGAAGTGGATATATGAGACTCAAAAACCAATGTTCCTACAGATGCCCTATGTAGTCACACTGTATTGCCCTGCAGGGGATGGCTTACAAAGATCAGATAAGGCCCAGGCCTACCACGGGACCTAAGAGGCCCTGGGGAGTCTTCCCCATTGTTTATGCCTCAGCACATGTATTAAACATAGACTTCACAAAATGCATCTTGATGAGGTCCTGCAGAACCTTGCCAAAGAAGTAGAAATGAAAAACAAACAACAATTTTGCTTTTAATCAGACTGCAGATCCTGTTTCTGAATATCATCCACAGAGCAGGGTTGTTTTCATCATCAACTTAATGCCTATTAACAGAGTCAATTCCAGTCTCCCGCTTTCCACCAACTAAGTAGGATTAAAGAGACGAGAGAAGCTTATGGTTAATAGAGAACTGTAGATGTTAAAAGGTTTAATCTATTAATATAGGACAGCATTTCCCAAAGCGTGTTATGCTGAATGCTGGCTCTCTTAGATGTTCTGCTGGAAAAGCATTTCAACGTCAAGTTTAGGAAATGTAGCATAAAAGATCTCTCTTTTCTTGATGATTATTAACATGCATTAGGACATTAAAGGCTCTGAGGATTCCTGCAATAAAACTGGTTAAGTAGGGGCCCGGTGCGGTGGCTCACGCCTGTAATCCCAGCACTTTGAGGCAGGCGGATCACAAGGTCAGGAGATCGAGACCATCCTGGCTAACACGGTGAAACCCCGTCTCTACTAAAAATACAAAAATTAGCCAGGCTTGGTGGTGGGCGCCTGTAGTCCCAGCTACTCAGGAGGCTGAGGCAGGAGGATGGCATGAACCTGGGAGGCGGAGCTTGCAGTGAGCTGAGATCACACCACTGCACTCCAGCCTGGGCAAGAGAGAGAGACTCTGTCTCAAAAACAAAACAAAACAAAACAAACAAACAAAAACAAAAACAAAACCACAACTGGTTAAGTAGGTTAAATCAAGTGTTTCTCAAAGTCATATCATCAGGGAAGCTTTTCTTCCTTTACTTAACTGTTAATATCCCAAGAAAATAATAATTCATAGACTGCAGTTTAGGAAAAACTGCTATAGACAAGGAAGAGGAATGACAGGGTTTTAAGCAGGGGAGTAAATTATGTTTTGGAATAATTATTTTGGAGAGGATCAGATCTTTCTTCCCTAATTTTTCTCATTTTAGGAAATTACACCATATTCCATCTATGTGCTCAAGTCAGAAAGACAGGAGCTATATCTGTCATGCTGATAACTTTTTAAAAAATTATAAAATGCAAGCATGATTTTAAAAATCATTCAAACAGTAGAGAGGATAGTATGAAAAGCAAAAATCTCCTCCCTCCTTTCTCTCACCCCTATCCCAGCAGCCAGTATACTTTTCCAGAGGTAATAACCAGGGCGATCAGTTTTTGTTTTATTTTTCAGTTCTTCTTACGGCATCTCTAAATCATATGCATCTGAGCCTACTGTTTTGGATTATAAGCATTTAGCAGTATCTATTAAATGAATTCATTCCCACTCTTCTTTCTGCCTCTCCCACCTACCATATCCAATCTATCACCAAGACATGTCAATCCAACTCTCAAAACACACCTCAAGTCTGTGCACTTCTCTCCCTCCTCCCTGACTGTACTCTCACCTGCACTCTGTCCTCCCTGGTCTTCCTACCTCCAATCCTTTATCCCTCCAGTTCACTCTCCTTATTGTCTACATAAAGAGTTCCTCAAAATAGAAATTAGAACAGTCTCTGGCTTAAAAGTCTTCAATGGCAACCCACTCAAATTAAATTCAAGATCTTTATCAACACCTGTGAATTTGGGCATGACCAGCCACCTGCTCCCCTCTCCAACTGGTGTCCTGCCTCTCAGCAGCGCCCTCACCTAAGTGCAGTCACAAGGCCTGCCTTCTCTCTGTCCCTTGAATGCTGCAAGCGTTTTCTCTTAAGACCTTCCCATTTGCAATTTCCTGTGCCCAGATTGCTTTTTCTCTTTGTTGATTTTTTTTTTAAGTCAAGTTAACCCCTATGATTCTTTCCAATAGCAATTGAAATCTTTCTTTGTCAAAGAGCAAGCCTTCTCAGAACACCAAAACGGAGTCAGTGCCCCTGATTTTTTTCTTACAGCATTCTGTTCTTCTCCACGCTACTTCCCACAATGTATTCCTACATGTTTATTTTGTAAATGTCTGTAGGTTCCAAAAAAATAGGGAACACGTCTGCTTTGTTCAACACCAAATGTGGAAAAGCTGGCACAGTGTCTGGTCACAGAATGGGCTTAATTATTTATTACATGAATGAAGCTAGCTAGAGGGAATTTCTGTTACAGACTTATCTCCAGCCTTTTCCTTACATAAAACTTCAGCTGCATCCAGATATTCCTTTTCTGCACACTTCCCACCCCAAAGTGCCACTGTGGTCCCTGGGCACCCAAAAGTCTTGTTTGTTCATCTCTGTTGCAGAACTTTAAGGGCTATCTCTAAGGGCCTTTCCTCTTATGCTTCCCTCAGCATTTCAGCTTATTTTATTCTCTTCTTGGGAATTAATTGCACTTATTTTCTGCACCACTCATTTGGTGCCAAATCTTCTATTGCCTTGTAACTACTTATTTGCTATTTTAAATTAATACCTTATATTGACATATTTGTCTTACTAATGATGTCATAAGTTTTGAATACAGGAACTGTTACTTTGTATCCTAAAGTACACTGCATGCCCCTGCACAGAGTAATTGCATGAAGAACGAATCTCCATTCATCCCTTCTAGTGCCATTAGAAGACCTTAATAAAGGAGTTTGATCAATTCCCTTTCACACTATTTTATTCCTCAGTGGTTCTGAGTGTATTGCCATCATGCTAACAAGGACAGCTGGAATAAAGATAAGTTTTGAGGTCAGAGAGTAGTTAAGGGAGGAGTCTGGGGACAGAGGACTTGCCTGTTTTTTCAGTTCCTCTTTAAGAGGCACCAGAGTTACAAAAGGTCACTAGGTGTATTTGGCAAGAGACTAGGTGTACTTTAAATTGATTTGGCATTTCCTAGGATATTTTAAAGGATGACTTGATCAAACTTTTGAACTTACAGATTTTTTAAATTAAATGAAACAAAAAGGATTACCCCCTCAAAAAATTTCAGTCATTGGCTCATTTTCTCACGGTTCGATGTTTGGATTAATTAGACCCAAACATTAATTTAATTCAATAACTACCTTTGGGATCCAAGAAGTTATTCTGCACCTTTAGTTGAAAATTCTAATTTTGTCCAAATAATGATATTTCAGGAGTATTTAACACACTGAATACTTGCCTACTTTTTGTTTTATTTTCCACCAAACTATAAGGGTCAGAAAGGTTCTACAGTCTTTTTAGTGTGCTCAATCAACCTTCCTCAAGCTACTTCTGAAAAATGGAGGGCAAAGTTTAACCCTTCAACAACAGCATATTTTTTAGAAAAGAATTATTCAAAGCAAGTAGACATTTTTTACAATTATAACCTCTTTTTACTTAGAGATAATACAACCTTGAAAATAAAGAAAGTAGAAGGTGTCATCTGTTGTCTTTATTTTGTCAATGAGGAAACTGAAATGTAGGAAGACTGAATGACATGTCCAAGAGCACCTAAGTGAGCAGCAGATAAATTTCAGGTTTGTACTGGAGAACTCACCATAAATGTGGGATTGCTGTTAAAACACTGTTATTTGGTTAGTTTTAGACCAAGTTTGTCAGCCTGGTGTCAGGATATAATTTGTAGGACCCAGTTCAAAATGAAGATCCAGAGCCTCTTTGAAAATTATTAAGCCAGCAGACGGTGATAGCAGAACATTACCAAATGCAGGGCCCTTCCAAGTGCAAGGCCCTGTGCGGTTGCAGTTTTGCATTTCCATGAAGCTGGCCCTGCCTGGAGCCTCTAGACATCTAGAATGTAGGAGGCTGGGCATCAAGGAGGCCATGAACTCCTGAAATTGTAGGTGGAATTTTGTGTTAATATGTATGTATTTGTCTTTCATATTCCACAGCTTTCATCAGATTCTCAAATTGGTCTGTTACCCTCTTCAAAGGTAATACATGTTCCAACAGAGCCTACAATGTCAGAATATATTGGTAGGGACAAGCATGCTGGTGGTCACTGTGCATGATCCTTCACAAGGCTATATTTGTGAATAAGTAAGTTTTCATGAGTGCATGGGAATTAATGCAAAATCAAGGAATTCTTAACACTGATGAGATGTTGCCAGAAACAAATGCACTCAAGAATGCTTCTTCCTCAGGAGATAGGAAAGCAGATGGTGAGATGGTCAAGATGATCATATGCTTTATAAACCCCAAAGTGATACCCTAATATAAGCCATTTTATTTATTTTCAACCTCTCCCTCTTCCTCTGTAATTGGATGTCACATTTTAGCTTCCTTTAAGGAAAGCATATTTTCATTTACTTTAATTTCTCTAATAGCTGTATGATTTACCAACTCATGGTGATTTACATCTCTTTTATAGATAATTATAGCCCAATGTTAGAAATAGGAGTAAGTGAGGAATTTGTTAATACAGCAGGGGCAGAAGCAGCCCTCAGAATTAGGAAAAGAGTACTGTAAAGACGTGGATCCTGAGAAATACTACCGATGAAATATTGACACACGCGTCGGCCTGGTAAAAACCTCATGCCCATCTCCTAGAAGTCTCACACACAAATATCCCTTCTGCGGAAATGCCTGCTCTTGCAGTTTAGGTGGCTGCCTTAAGTTTTTATTTAGTCCCTTGCGCCCCTTTCTAAATTTTGGACTAACTACACCTGTCAGTCAAATCTCCAGCTCTTATAAATGGGAATATACAGAGATGGGTAATTGAAACCACGGGGTAATTCTCAAATTTCCATTTGCCCAGTGTCAAATTTCTCTCGACCTAGCAAACAGAAAAGCACGATCTACCTGAATTCCCTGGTCACTTTTCTGACCCTACTCTGTCCTTGCTCATCACATAATGGGGGCACTTTACGTGATTCAACGAGTGGCCAAACTCTTGCAGATCCAGCGATAACCTTGGTTGCTCACACCACATAACTCAACCGCGGAAGAAATGGTGCCACCGCTGGCAGGTGAGACGCCTTCCTCTGGTTTGTAGGATAAGATTGGGCATGAATTGTTTTAATAGACTGAGACTGCCCCGCGGGTAATTCTACTTGCTAGGAGTGTTGAGCAGCCTTCCTGCAAGCCATCTACTCCAGTTGGAGTCTTCTGGCACCTGCTCCCCTGCACACCCCCAGGATGCCCAGGCCGCAGGAAGATGTCTAAAACTTCCTACAGGGGCAAAGCCCGCCCTGGCCTCACCAGTCGCCCCAGCGCGCGTCAGCCACGACCCCGGCGAGGCCCAGGTGGGAGGGTAGGGACGTGCGCAGCCTGGGGTGGGGCTGGGGGCTGGCGAGGACCTGCTCCGGGGACCAGGACTGGGCGCCCTGGCGGTCCCAGGCACCGGGAGGGGACCTAGGACGGCTGCCGTTTCACACGTGGCGCCAGCACTTTCGCGCTCTCTCCAGGAATAGCCCCAAGGGCCCAGGAGGCCTGGGTGGGACTCGGCCCCGCGCCTCTCTTCCTGGGTCCCCAGTCCCCAAGGCGCGGCCCCCCACATTAACCTTGCTGGGTCCTTCCCGGCTTTCTGCCCTTTGCAACCCCCGCGCGCCCCACCTTGGCGGGCTCCGCCGACGCCAACCGCGCGTAAACGGCCGGTGACGATTGGGGTGCAGCCGGGGGCAGCTTCAGGGGGCAGAGCCTCCGCAAATGCTTCTCTCCTCCCACCCGGCCTCACACCCACCCTCCTCGAGGTCCCGCCGGGAACCGCCCCGCCCTGCGAACCCACCGAGCCCTCCCTCCTGGGCCACCCCCAGTCCGGTCTCTGCCTTTGGAGCGCGTGAGCTCTGCGAGCGCCAGGGCTGGGGACCCTGGAATACCTGTTCCTCCAGCACGAGGATGGGGTCCAACTAGTGGTCCTCGAAATCCTGCTCCTTCCCCGAGGCTACGGGAAGCGCTCCAGCCACAAGGAAACGGCTCCAGTCTTTCGGCTCCCAAACGTGACACTCTATATATCCGGCTCGGAGACTGGGTGTGGGGCGGGAGGAAACCACCCTCCCTCCGACCTTCCCCGGCTCCGCCGCTGCCTCGGCACTGGGCGCGAAACCGGCGGCAGCCTCAGCCCGGGGCGGGAGGAGGGTGAGGGGCCAGCGAAGGCCCTACAGGTCGCGGGGGCGACAGCATCGTGGGCAGGGCGGCCGCGCGCGCAGGCCCGCCCCGCGCTTCCATTCGTTCAGCACCAGCGGATCCACTGGCTATGACTCCCGCATTTGTGTGGTTTGGGGGAGGGGAGTTGGTTTTGGTTTCGGTGGGTTTGGTTTGTTTGTTTGTTTGGGGCTTTTGTTTTGTTTTGGGTTTTGGGGTTGGTTTTTTTCTCCATTTTTTAATCAGTGGGCGAGGGGACAAGGAAGCTAGAAAGGCGCCCCTCTCTGGTGTGGGAAAGGAGAACTCCCACACCGTGAAAGGTGGCGGGGTAGGGGGTGGAGGGAGAGACCGAGACAGGAGAGAGATTCGAAGGTTCTAGTCTGAACTGAACGCTTGGGGGACATACCTTTCCCCACCCACCCTAGCAGAAAAGGCAGCCAAAAATCCCAGTTTACTCAGCTTGACTACACTGCACATCCCGTGGGAGGGATGCTCTTGTATCTGCTAAAGACTGCGGAGGCGCCCTGCAGTGACCCACGAACGCAGTGGCTTTTTAAAACCCAAGGGCGTGAGGGTGGAGGGTGATGCGAGGACTTCAGGTGAGGCTTCCTCACACTCGGGGTTTGAAGGGCAGAAATCCGGCTCTGCCTGCCTATGGTGGGGTGGGGGGGGGGGTAGGAGACTAGAAAGGATCAGAGATGGGGGCCGCAGAAACAGCAGCGAGCCAGCTGTGCTCAGCAGCACTTCTCCGGACTTAAAAGAAAAAAAGATGTTTCATTTCTTAGCCTGGTAGCTTTTTTGGGATTTGGTCATTGTTAAATTTTAAACGGAAAAACAAGCTGCCAGGGAAGCCTTGTAGAGGGATGGACAGGCACGTGAGTGGAGCCCTTGGCCTCAACCAGGAAGTGCTGAAAAACGGCCAACGCCCATCCTAATTCCCTGGACAATGTAGGAGGTAAATTTCCAAATAAATATGGTGTGTTAAGAAAAATAGAAAAGAAATATTGTCCTATAAGCTGTTCTGATTCTCCTCATTATAACAATCCACATGCAATTAAAGAAATAAAATTTGACTTTTGAAAGTTAGAATTAAGGAGTGATTTCATGAAATTAAAATAATAACACCCGTCTTGAATTCTCTACTACTGGGCTCTTTAATGAAATGTGTTAAGCTAAGTGTAGCCTAAAGGCACTGACTAATTTCCTCTGGTGACCGCCTGAATGCAAGAGACAGAAAAAAAGTTACAACCAAATTTATAGTATTTTTCGTTACCCCTCCCCTCCTCAAGAATAAATTTGAATGTATCTTCAAAATGTGTGTGACAGCACTTCAAATGATAATGTCAAATGCTGGTGAAAACGTATAGAAATCACTTAACAGATAGCAGATGGAAGGTAAATTGTAATCACGCTTTTGTTGGAAAGCAATTTAGCAACACATTCCCAAGGTGTTCAGTAACGAAATTTTTTCTTGTTCTGGACCTAGATTCCCATGTCTTACAATGTATTCAAAGGAGATAATCCATAAAAGAGAAATGCCGCATGTACATAGTTGCATATTTATTACCGAGTTGTTTATAAAGTAGGAAATTAAAAGCATACTTTCAGTGGAATGTTCATAGATAAAATACAACATTAATTATAAATTACAAAACCACAATTTGATTATCACCATTTAAAATGCTATTCATATATGTAGAATGTATTAGTTTGCTAAGGCTGTCATAAGGATGCACATAAACTGGGTGGATTAAACTATAGAAATGTATTATTTCACAATTCTGGAGGCTAGAAGACCAAGATCAAGATGTCTGCAGGGTTGGTTCCTTATGAGGGCTTTGAGAGAGAATTTTCCATGATGCTTACCTACTTCCAGTGGTTTCTTGTTGGCTTGTAGACACATGACCCCTGTCTCCTATAATCTTCATATGGCATTCTCCCTATGTTCATGTCTGTGTCAAAATTTCCCCTTTATAAAGATACCAGTCATATATGATTTAGAGCTCACCTTAATGGCCTCATTTTAACTTTACTAATTAAATTTGCAACAACCCTATTTCCCAATAAGGTCACATTCTAGAGTACTGGGAGTTAGGACTTCAATATGTGAAACTGGCAGGGGCGGAGAAGAACGCAGTTCCACCCATAACAGATAATAACAAAAAGAAGCAATGTAGTGGGTTGAATAGTGGCCCCAAAAGATATGTCCTGAGGCAAATCCCCAGAATCTGTGAATGTGACCTTATTTGAAAAAAAGACTCTATATTTAACTAAGTTAAATATGTTGAGATGAGATCATCCTGGGTTATCCAGATGAGTCCTAAACCCAATGGCAAATATACTCACATGATAAAAACAGAGGGAGATTTGAGATACACATACACTGGAGAAGGTGATGTGAATATAAGGCGGAGACAAACTGGAGCCACGTGGAAGCCAGAGAAGCCAAGAAATGCCAACAGCCACTAGCAGCTGGAAGGGGCAAAGAAGGATTCTCCCCTGGAACCCCTACAGGGAGCATGGCCTCAATCTTAATTTCAGTTTGCTAACCTCCAAAATCATGAGAGAATAAATTTCTGTGTTTTAAGCCACCCAATTGATGTTAACTTTGAAAGGAGTTAGCCAGCTTGCTTTAGGCAGACAGTAAGGAAGGGTCCCCAGAGAACCTCCAACCCATGTTTTGTGCAGATAAGGGAACTTGCATAGAGGACTTATCTAAACATGCCTTCAGAGGACTAAGGACCCACATGCACACTGGAAGAATGGGGTGGAGCTGCCAGGAATTTGTGCCTTATACAAATAGGGAACTCAGCCTTATCAGCTTGTATGTAAAACCCCTTGTATTCAACTGTAAAGGGGGCAACTAGGAACCTGCTTTCAGGACCCCCTCTTTGCTTAGAGCTTTCCTTTTACTTAATAAATTCTACACCACTCACTCTTTGAGTGTCTGCATGCCTAATTTTTCCTAGTTATGAGACAAGAACACAGATCTAGCTGAGCTAAGGACAAAAAAATCCTGCATCAGTTTGGGTGCTCGCCTGGGATACCTGGAGGAAGAGTAAACAAAGACTGTCCCAAACCTTTCTCTTTCCTTTCTGTGCCTTCTTGTCCTCAGACTTTTTCTGAAGGCAGATGCAGCACGGAAACTCTGGTGAGCCAATTAAGAATGAATGGCACAGCTACAGAGGACAGGATGCTGGAGAGGAACCCAACACCGCCCCTCCATCATTCTTGGGGGTTGGGAATGTCGGCCTCGTTCCAATCCAATCTTTTCTATGGCATTTTCCTTCTTTTTGGGGAGATTGTCACGGTGCCTATCTCTTCTTTTATAATGTTAAGGGTATTATTACACGCTGCACAGATATTACTAGGTAGAGTGAGCCTTTGGCCCAGTCATCAGATATGCAATTCAGAACAATGTGATTTCTGTTCGTTCTTACAGGCATTCCACACCCCACCTCAATGGTTAGGGGTATACACATGGGACACACAGGCAAGCAATGACTCCCTGACCACCCCCCCATGCCCCCTGCTGGGGCACATGGCCAAGTTGGCCACATGCGCATGCTCTGTCCAATGGCCAGGCAGGGCAGGAATGAGCCTTGGGTCCCAAGGCAGTCTCGGAGGCCAAAGTCCCCACGCAGCTGGCTGGACAGCTGGCCAGCGTTTCCCATTCACTGCCCCCTCCCGCCACATGAAGTCTTACTCCCCTGGCTGAGCCAAGAAGAGGGTTCAACAATTAAGAGTTTTTCTCCCTGTTAGAAGAACCCATTTGCATAAAGCAAGAGGTTTTTTTCTTCCTTTTTTTTCCCCTGCCCCAAACCATCCTCCCCACCCTACACTTAAGCTATTTTATTTTCCCCCTTTTCTCCACCATGTCAGGAGTTAGGTTTCTTTTCCTTTCGGACGACCTCTTATTAGGCCCAGACCCCTAAACACAAGACACTCTTTTCTCTCCCTTGTTTGAGGAGGACCCAGCTCCACAGCTTTTCCTTAGCATGATGAATTCCTGCCCATTAGGCCCCCTTTCATTTCATGGATGGAGGTCATGCTAGTATCCATGGCATAAATGAGGTCTAGGGAACTCAAAGCTTACTAAAAACAGGGAGGAGGCAGCACATGGCTAAATGCAGGTAATTATCACCACCTAGGCCTCCCTGTTAATATGGGGGGAAAAGCAGCATTGGCACCCTTGGGCAGCACCCTGTTGAGGTTACTGGGACTTGGGGATATGAAGATGGAAGAAGGAAGGGGGGCCTCTTCTCTCTCTCCCTCACATACCCTGGATATTTCGCAGAAAGAAAAAAGAACTAGGGACGCCTTGTTCCCCTCTTCCTAGATGGGTAACCAATAGTTTTCAATCTGTCAGAAGTCTTGAATACCTCCCAAATCACTGGGACTCCTCTGGAAAAAAAAAAAAAAAGAGATAACTTCTTCTTTTTTCTTTTTCCTCCTCTGTCCTCTCTTCACAGATGGGTAATTGTGTCCCTGTAACACAGGACACTCTCCTCGGATGCTTCCCCCAAACTGGGAAAAATTAGTTTCCTCAAACCTTAAACTGCTTGGCTTAAAATTGATCTTGGAGGAGGGGAACCCAGAAGGCTGACATGCTGGCAAAAAGTAAAAGTTCTTACCAGTCAGACTTTTGGCCTGTCTCTCCCTGTGCAAACTGGTAACATAAATGGTAAAGGTCACTGTTTACATCCTCTGTAACATTTTGATTAACGGAAAAAAGGATTTATGAGGCCAGTCTCGGGCTATAGCCAATCTGGTGAGCGTTGTGTGTGTCTTTCTGTATGGTTTTGTCACATGGAGGAATGCCTTAGGATAGAATGCAGGCCTAGGACCCCAAAAAGCCCGCTGTTCAAGCCAGCCCAGCAAACTGGTCAGTAACGAGCTTTGGTGCAGGTCTCCATCTTGTTTTACATCCTTGGGAGCTTGATCTTGTAACCACATGGTAGTACTTTCTTTTGGCCTTTGCCATTTTACAATGGCAGCATGGGTTCAATCCTGGCTTAGGGGATGGATACTTTCTGGTTAATATCTGTGTTACTTTGGCCATTTGCTGATTCTTTTTCTCTCCGTGAACAACTTCTGGCTTCCTTTGTTGAATCATTCTTTCTCTCAGCTACCTTTAAAGATTCTAGATTTTGTAGAAACTGCTTACCACCTCTTTGAAAATACTTTGTACACTCACGGTCAAGTCATAACCTTAATTGAGGCTTGTTATTTTCACCTGTTTCACTTTTGGTAAAGTTCAAAAGCTAGAAATATTGGCTACTTGGCATGGCTAAAGTTGGGTACTAAGGAATTTAAGAGGATTTTCTTAAAGGATGCTCAGCTTAATTGAAAGTGGATATCAAAGTTATAGGTATATTTTAAAGGCCTTTTTGTTTTTCTCTTCCTGGATCTTGTTTTTCTGGAAAAAGGTGTTTTTCTGTCAACTGAATTATTTTTCCCCATTTTGTCTTGCCACTCTTTATGCATGCAGGAGAGGCCCTAAGGTAACTTCTGAGGGCATGGGACTTGGCGGTAAAAACAGAGAAGGTGCTGTGGACCCCATTTTCGGAAGAAAACTGTTTTCCTCACAGAATCCCAGGAATTGAAAGCTGATGGATACCTCTCAAAATCTGTTTTTGTCTTCTGGCTATGCCTGTTTATTAGGCTGTAGAAACTGTATGCTCTCCTAGCCGTGCTTTTGAAAGCCTCCACCCTGAGGCCAATAATCCAATTACGAGATTGGCAAATGAAAAATCTTACAATTACTGTATCTTCTTCTATCTGTCTGTATAGTTATATATGTGTTATGCATGTGATATTTATAAAAAAGAGCTCTAATTGATTAGCCTAAAGAAAAATAAGTGCTTAGACCAAATATTTTGAAGGAAAAATAAAAGCTGTAATGCCTTTTAGTTCACGTGACTTTGATCTTTGAGAAATAAAAACAATTTTAAAGATAATTGGTAAAATACAAATGTCTTCAGAATGTAAACAAGTGGTCTAAATTATGTGGGTTAGATACTAGGTTTGTGAAATGTTTTAAGGTTATAAACTACTTCTTTGTTATTTGAGAACTTTTTGACCTGCCTGCTTTACAATTTGGTAAGGCTGAGGACATATGGAATTAACCACACCCTTAACTATACTGGAAAGAGTCAGATCTTATCTGTGCCTACTACATAATTTAAATAACCAAGTTTTACACTAAAATTAAAAATTGCTAAGAGTTGCTGTTATAACATGTAATTGAGACTACTGAGAATAGACTTACATGCAATGTGTGTAAAGAAAGTAAAATATGTTTTTAGTAAAAGATAAGACAAGGGAATGTAAATTTTTGCCTAGGGTTAAAGGATTGTTTTGAATTAGACAAGATAAAACTGAAGGTTTAAACAAGTGGAGAAAGGTTTATAAAAATAATCTTATAAAAGAAGCTCTATGTGTAACATATTGACTAACTTCAAAAGGGTATTATTTGGTTTTTCTGTAAATTAAGCATTGAAATAAAAGCACAACAAGGTTTTCTTGAGGCACTGACCTGCTCTTTCACAAAAATTTGTAGAGTTATAAAAGGATTACAAGAATTTCATCTCATGGTCAAACTGGTTAAGATTGAATAGAACTATCTATAAGGTTTCATTTAAAAATGGAGTTGATATTAATAGTAGACTAATGCAAGAGTAAAATTTGGCTTTCTCTCTTGAACAAGATTTTCATGTAATAGTAAAAGATAATGAAAAGTTTTTGCCTTTTTAAAAATTTCTGAGTCATCATTTTGGCTAAATAAATAACTTATGGTAATCTGCTATTCTATTTCATAATATCAGGTGTTTTGAACCTTCAACACATTTAACAGACTTCCTAAAGTCAAACTTCAGCTTCAAAAATTGTCTTTCCTAACCTCTAGCTTTTGGATGCTACAGAGGGCTCTTGGAGTATTCAAAAGAAAGGTAAACAGGATTATTTCACATGTTTAGTTACATGGGATTGCCAAAATAATGTTTAATCTTCTTCAGGTTATATTTCAGTGAATAATATTAATATATGTTCCAAAGTTGTATGGGATTTTAAAAATTCTAATATCTGAATATATGCTATCAATCATAATTAAGTTTATTATGTCAAGTTATTGTAAACCACAGAAATAACTACATTTCTTTGTCAATTGTGTTTTTGACTGTAACTACCCTGGATATTTTGTCATTCACAGATAAGTGTTGCCTTGCTTTAATCCTTTTCAAAAGATGGTTTATAATCAGCTATAGGACTTTGACAGGTGCTGTTAAATGTAGGTTTCTGATATCTCTGAAGATTGTAATATTGGAACAAAGGAAAAATGTACAGGACACCTGAAGAGTTGAAATGTTCATGGATATCAAACAGAATAAAAGTTAACAGAATGGACTGAACTAACAGAAAACTGAAGTAATCTTTTTAACCTTTGTGCTTAAATCCTTGCTGATACTTGTTTTGTTTCTCAGAATCAAGGAAACTTATTTTGAGCTATTTACAGTGTTTAATAATTGAGTAAAATATATACCTGTGAACAAAATTTCAAACATATTTGTTGCTCTCTGCCTGGCTTCTCCAGAATTTGAAAACTATTTGTGAGTATTCTTAGCTTATGGCAATATACTTATTTCCATTAGTGCAATAAGAATCCATTTTCTTTTGCAACAGGACACAATTGGAGAAACTGGTTGTTTTACCAAGGCTTTGGCTGGAAGGATATGCTTCCCTTTAAGGAATCAAGTTTGACTTGCAGAGGCAATAAAAGCCCCTTGGGAAAACTGGCCTCATACTTTGTTTACACAGCCCCCATACAGGGTTTCTAAACTGTGGTGAGTAAAGAATGTCACTTTCTTTCTTTTTTTTTTTTTTTTGAGATGGAGTCTCGCTCTGTTGCCCAGGCTGGAGTGCGGTGGCATGATCTCGGCTCACTGCAAACTCCACCTCCTGGGTTCACGCCATTCTCCTGACTCAGCCTCCCAAGTAGCTGGGACTACAGGCACCCACCACCACACCCGGCTAAGTTTTTGTATTTTTAGTAGAGACGGAGTTTCACCATGTTAGCCAGGATGGTCTCGGTCTCCTGACCTTGTGACCTGCCCTCTGCAGCCTCCCAAAGTGCTGGGATTACAGGTGTGAGCCATTGCGCCTGGCCAAGTATGTCACTTTCTATCAGGCCCAGGAGCCCCATGCTTTTGCCACCTTAAGAAGAGAGGAATTTACCTAACTCATAGGTATTTGAGGGTACAAACCCATTGTTAAGCTCAGCTTTAAAAGGTCTTATCTGAAATTCCTTGTGGAAGACAGTTCCATCAAAGCCAATTTAAAAGTGTCAGGCCTCTGAGCCCAAGCTAAGCCATCATATCCCCTGTGACCTGCACGTATACATCCAGATGGCCTGAAGTAACTGCAGAATCAGAAAAGAAGTAATATTTAAATGGCCTGTTCCTGCCTTAACTGATGACATTCCACCACAAAAGAAGTGAAAATGGCTGGTCCTTGCCTTAATTGATGACATTACCTTGCGAAATTCCTTCTTCTGGCTCATCCTGGCCTAAAAAGCTCCCTGACTGAGCACTTTGTGACCCCCACTCCTGCCTGCCAGAGAACAACCCCTCTTTTTCCTTTACCTACCCAAATCTTATAAAACAGCCCCACCCCTATCTCCCTTTGCTGACTCTCTTTTTGGACTCAGCCTGCCTGCACCCAGGTGAAATAAACAGCCTTGTTGCTCACACAAAGCCTGTTTGGTGGTCTCTTCACATGGATGCAAGTTAAATTTTGGTGCCGTGACTCAGATCAGGGGACCTCCCTTGGCAGATCAATCCCCTGTCCTCCTGCTCTTTGCTCCGTGAGAAAGATCCACCTACAACCTCAGATCCTCAGACTGACCTGCCCAAGGAACACCACACCCATTTTAAATCAGGTAAGCGGCCTCTTTTTACTCTCTTCTCCAACCTCTCTCACTATCCCTCAACCTCTTTCTCCTTTCAATCTTGGCGCCACACTTCAGTCTCTCCCTTCTCTTAATTTCAGTTCGTTTCCTTTTCTCATAGAGACAGGAGACGCATTTTATCCGGACCCAAAACTCCAGCGCCAGTCACGGACTCAGGAAGACAGTCTTCCCTTGGTGTTTAATCACATGGGGATGCCTGCCTGATTATTCATCCACGTTTCAGAGGTGTCTGACCACGCGAGGAAGCCTGCCTTGGTCCTTCACCCTTAGCGGCAAGTACCACTTTTCTGGGGGGCAAGAACCCCCCGACCCCTTCTCTCCATGTCTCTATCCCTTCTCTGCTTTTCTAGGGGGCAAGAACCCCCTGACTCCTTCTCTCCTTGTCTCTACCCCTTCTCTGCTTTTCTGGAAGGCAAGAACCCCCCAGCCCCTTCTCCTTCACCCTTAGCAGCAAGTACCACTTTTCTAGGGGGCAAGAACCCCCCCAACCCCTTCTCTCCATGTCTCTACCGCTTCTCCACTTTTGTGGGCGGCAAGAACCCCCCAATCCCTCCTCTCCGTGTCTCTACCCCTTTTCCACTTTCCTGGGGGCAAGCACCCCCCACCCCTTCTCTCCGTGTCTCTACTCTCTCTTTTCTCTGGGCTTGCCTCCTTCACTATGGGCAGCCTTCCACCCTCCATTCCTCCTTCTTCTCCCTTAGCCTGTGTTCTCAAGAACTTAAAACCTCTTCAACTCACACCTGACCTAAACCTAAATGCCTTATTTTTCTTCTACAATGCTGCTTGACCCCAATATAAACTCGATAGTTGTTCCAAATAGCCAGAAAACAGCACTTTCAATTTTTCCATCCTACAAGATCTAGATAATTCTTATTGTAAAATAGGCAAATAGTCTGAGGTGCCTGACGTCCAGGCATTCTTTTACACATTGTTCCCTCCCTAGTCTCTGTTCCCAATGTGACTCGTCCCAAATCCTCCTTCTTTCCCTCCTGCCTGTCTTCCCAGTCCCAACCCCAAGCGTCGCTGAGTCTTTCTAATCTTCCTTTTCTACAGACCCATCTGACTTCTCCCCTTCTCCCCAGGCTGCTCCTAGCCAGGCTGAGCCAGGTCCCAATTCTTCCTCAGCCTCTGATCCCCCACCCTATAATCCTTTTATCACCTCCCTTCCTCACACCAGGTCCAGCTTACAGTTTCCTTCCACAACTAGCCCTCCCCCACCTGCCCAGCAATTTCCTCTTAAAAAGGTGGCTGGAGCTAAAGGCATAGTCAAGGTTAATGCTCCTTTTTCTTTATCAGACCTCTCCCAAAATCAGTTAGCATTTAGGCTCTTTTTCATCAAATATGAAAAACCCAGCCCAGTTCATGGCTCGTTCGGCAGCAACCCTGAGACGCTTTACAGCCCTAGACCCTAAAAGGTCAAAAGGCCATCTTATTCTCAATATACATTGTATTACCCAATCTGCTCCTGACATTAAATAAAACTCCAAAAATTAAGTTCCAGCCCTCAAACCCCACAACAGGACTTAATTAACCTCACCTTCAAGGTGTACAATAATAGAGTAGAGGTAGCCAAGTAGCAATGTATTTCTGAGTTGCAATTCCTTGCCTCCACTGTGAGACAAACCCCAGCCATATCTCCAGCCCACAACTCTAAATGCCTGAACTGCAGCTGCCAGGGGTTCCTCCAGAACCTCCTCCCCCAGGAGCTTGCTACACATGCCAGAAATCTGGCCACTGGGCCAAGGAATGCCCACAGCCCGGGATTCCTCGTAAGCCGTGACCCATCTGTATGGGACCCCACTGAAAATTGGACTGTTCAACTCACCTGGCAGCCATTTCCAGAGACCCTGGAACTCTGGCCCAAGGCTCTCTGACTCCTTCCCCAATCTTCTCAGCTTAGTGGCTGAAGACTGACACTGCCCGATCGCCTCAGAAGCCCCCTAAACCATCACGGATGCTGAGCTTCAGGTAACTCTCACAGTGGAAGGTAAGTCCGTCCCATTCTTAATCAATACGGACGCTACCCACTCCACATTACCTTCTTTTCTAGGGCCTGTTTCCCTTGCCTCCATAACTGTTGTAGATATTGACGGCCAGGCTTCTAAACCTCTTAAAACTCCCCAGCTCTGGTGCTAACTTAGACAATACTCTTTTAAGCACTCCTTTTTAGTTAACCCCACCTGTTCAGTTCCCTTATTAGGCTGAGACACTTTAACTAAATTATCTGCTTCCCTGACTATTCCTGGGCTACAGCCACACCTCATTGCCATCTTTTCCCCTAGTTCAAAGCCTCCTTCACATCCTCCCCTTGTATCTCCCCACCTTAACCCACAAGTATAAGACACCTCTACTCCCTCCTTAGCAACTGATCATGCACCCCTTACCATCCCATTAAAACCTAATCACCCTTACCCTGCTCAATGCCAATATCCCATCCCACAGCACGCTTTAAAAGGATTAAAGTCTGTTATCACTCACCTGCTACAGCATGGCCTTTTAAAGCCTATAACCTCCCCTTACAATTCCCCCATTTTACCTGTCCTAAAACCAGACAAGGCTTACAGGTTAGTTCAGGATCTGCGCCTTATCAACCAAATTGTTTTGCCTATCCACACTGTGGTGCCAAACCCATATACTCTCCTATCCTCAATACCCATTATTAATACCCTCAATACCCTCCACAACCCATTATTCTGTTCCAGATCTCAAACATGCTTTCTTTACTATTCCTTTGCACCCTTCATCCCAGCCTCTCTTCCCTTTCACTTGGACTGACCCTGACACCCATCAGGCTCAGCAAATTACCTGGGCTGTACTGCTGCAAGGCTTCACAGACAGCTCCCATTACTTCAGTCATGCCCAAATTTCTTCCTTATCTGTTACCTATGACGGCATAATTCTTATAAAAACACACATGCTCTCCCTGCTGGTCATGTCTGACTGATCTCTCAAACCCCAGCACCTTCTACAAAACAACTCCTTTCCTTCCCAGGCATGGTTAGATACTTTCAACTTTAGATACCTGGTTTTCCTATTATAACAAAACCATTATATAAACTCACAAAAGGAAACCTAGCTGACTCCATAGATCCTAAATCCTTTCCCCACTCCTCTTTCCATTCCTTGAAGACAACTTTAGAGACTGCCCCCACTCTAGCTCTCCCTGACTCATCCCAACCCTTTTCTTTACCCACAGCTGAAGTGCAGGGCTGTGCAGTCAGAATTCTTACACAAGGACCAGGATCGCATCCTGTAGCCTTTTTATCCAAACAACTTGACCTTACTGTTTTGTCTAGCCCTCAAGTCTGCGTGCAGCAGCTACCACCAATCTAATACTTTTAGAGGCCCTTAAAATCACAAACTATGCTCAATTCACTCTCTACAGTTCTCATAACTTCCAAAACCTATTTTCTTCCTCACACCTGACACGTATACTTTCTGCTCCCTGGCTCCTTCAGCTGTACTCACTCTTTGTTGAGTCTCCCACAATTACCATTGTTCCTGGCCCGGACTTCAATCCGGTCTCCCACATTATTCCTGATACCACACCTGACCCCCATGACTGTATCTCTCTGATCCACCTGACATTCACCCCATTTCCCCATATTTCCTTCTTTCCTGTTCCTCACCCTGATCACAGTTGGTTTATTGATGGCAGTTCCACACACCAGCAAAGGCAGGCTATGCGATAGCACAAGCCACTAGCCAACCTCTAAGAACCTCTCATTTCTTTTTCATCGTGGAAATCTATCCTCAAAGAAATAACTTCTCAGTGTTCCATCTGCTATTCTACTACTCCTCAGGGATTGCTCAGGCCTCCCTTCCTTTCCCTACACATCAAGCTCAGGGATTTGCCCCTGCCCAGGACTGGCAAATTAGCTTTACTCAACATGCCCCAAGTCAGGAAACTAAAATACCTCTTGGTCAGGGTAGACACTTTCACTGGATAGGTAGAGGCCTTTCCCACAGGGTCTAAGAAGGCCACCACGGTCATTTCTTCCCTTCTGTCAGACATAATTCCTCAGTTTGGCCTTCCCACCTCTATACAGTCCTATAACAGACCAGCCTTTATTAGTCAAATCACCCAAGCAGTTTTTCAGGCTCTTAGTATTCAGTGAAACCTTTATGTCCTTTACAGTCCTCAATCTTCAGGAAAGGTAGAACGGACTAATGGTCTTTTAAAAACACACCTCACCAAGCTCAGCCACCAACTTAAAAAGGACTGGACTGGCCGGGCACCGTGGCTCATGCCTGTAATCCCAGCACTTTGGGAGGCTGAGGCAGGCAGATCACGAGGTCAGGAGATCGAGACCATTCTGGCTAACACAGTGAAACCCTGTCTCTACTAAAAATACAAAAAATTAGCCAGGTGTGGTGGCAGGTGCCTGTAGTCCCAGCTACTCCGGAGGCTGAGGCAGGAGAATGGCATGAACCCAGGAGGCGGAGCTTGCAGTGAGCCAAGATCGTGCCACTGCACTCCAGACAGAGTGCAGTGCAAGACTCCATCTCAACAAAAAAAAAAGGACTGGACAATACTTTTACCACTTTCCCTTCGCAGAATTCAGGCCTGTCCTCAGAATGCTATAGGTTACAGCCCATTTGAGCTCCTATATAGACACTCCTTTTTATTAGGTCCCAGTCTCATTCCAGACACCAGCCCAACTTGAACTGCACCCCAAAAACTTGGATAGAGCCTAAAAATTCACCAACCAAGCAAGTAATTACGCTGAACCCCCTTGGGCACTCTCTAATTAGATGTCCTGGGTCCTCCCAATTCTTAGTCTAATATCTGTTTTTCTCCTTCTCTTATTCCATTTAGTTTTTCAATTCACACAAAACAGTATCCAGGCCATCACCAATAATTCTATACAACAAATGTTTCTTCTAACAACCCCACAATATTGCCCCTTACAATAAAATCTTCCTTCAGCGTAATCTCTCCCACTCTAGGTTCCCATGCTGCCCCTAATCCCGCTCGAAGCAGCCCTGAGAAACATTGCCCATTATCAATCCATGCCACCCCCCAAAAAAATTTTCTCCCCACCCCAACACTTCAACACTATTATGTTTTATTTTTCTTATTAATACAAGAAGAGAGGAATGTCAGGCCTCTGAGCCCAAGCTAAGCCATCACATCCCCTGTGACCTGCACATCTACATCCAGATGGCCTGAAGTAACTGAAGAATCACAAAAGAAGTGATATTTAAATGGCCTGTTCCTGCCTTAACTGATGACATTCCACCACAAAAGAAGTGAAAATGGCCGGTCCTTGCCTAAACTGATGATGTTACCTTGTGAAATTCCTTCTCCTGGCTCATCCTGGCCTAAAAAGCTCCCTGACTGAGCACCTTGTGACCCCCCACTCCTGCCTGCCAGAGAACAACCCCCTTTTTTCCTTTACCTACCCAAATCTTATAAAATGGCCCCACCCCATCTCCCTTCGCTGACTCTCTTTTTGGACTCAGCCCGCCTGCACCCAGGTGATTAAAAGCTTTATTGGTCACACAAAGCCTGTTTGGTGGTCTCTTCACACAGACGCCAGTGAAAAAAGGCCTATGTGGAAAATGATTATTCTTGCTACACTTTATGCAAATAACCAGGCCAACCATGAGACTAAAGTTTATTTTGCAAACAACTCAGTCCTATCATGATTTGTTTTTGACAAAAATGAGGACTGGAGAGAGAAAACTTATGTTTCAAAACTTACACACTTGTCATTAAATTCTAATCTCATCTTTTTTTTTTTAAGTTTCTGCCTACATTTTAGACTAACTCTGCTTATTCCTGTGAACCAACCAGTGGTCTCTGGCTGCAGCTCAGAAAAAACAAAAGGGATGGGTAATGTAAAAATCTGGATCAGTATTCTAGTTCTGGGCAATTATCCTGCAAATCCTGCCAGGTGGTATGAGTAAATAGGATGCCTATAACCAGGAGGTTTCTTTGTTAGGAAAATAAGATCAAGGGAGCTAACCAAAGCCGAGGCCCATGTACCGAAATCTTAGCAGGCATAACTATAGTCACCAGTTATCAGGTTGTGTTGACAGCCTAGGGATTTTTGAGCTGCCCTTACCCACCTTTGTTTCGTTTTGATACATGTCTTCTAATAAGCTAAATTGTTTCTTCTCACTTAGAGGCCATTAAACTTCAAATGGTGATGCAAATGGAACCACGCATGGATGTGCCATTCTTCTGGGGACCCTTAAACAGACTCAGGAGGAGCCTGAGATTAACAATTTGTTTAAAACCCTGTCAGCAGGAAGCAGTTAAGAGCAGTCATCGCCCACTTTCCCCAACAGCAGCCTGAGTCTCCACTCCTGATGGGGGGAATGAAAGGAGTTAGCCAGCCTGCTTTAGGCAGACAGTAAGGGAAGAGTCCCCAGAGAACCTCCAACCCATGTTTTGAGCAGATAAAGGAAATTGTACAGGGGGCTTGCCTAAACATGCCCACATGCGCACTGGGGGAATGGGGTGGAGCCAACAGGAATTTGTGTCTTATGCAAATAAGGAATCCAGTTCCATCAGCTTGTATGTAAAAGCTCTTATATTCAACTGTGAAGGGGGAAACTGGGAACCTGTTTTCAGGATCCCTCTTTTTGCTGAGAGCTTTCCTTTCGCTTAATAAATTGTATTCCACTCACTCTTCAAGTGTCCACATGCCTAATTTTTCCTGGTCATGAGAAAAGAACCCAGACCTAGCTGAGCTAAGGAGAAAAAACTCCTGCACCAGTTTGTTATGGCAGTCCTACAGGAAATTTGTCTTAGGTGGAATTTCATGTATTTACTTTTTTTTTTTTTGTAGGAGAGTGATGTATGATTTCATACCATTTCAAGTAGGTATTTTGATAGCATTCTCTTAACATTCTTAGCCACTTTTGAAGGGATGAGCAACGGACATGCTAAAGATTTTATCATCTTCAAAACCAAACTCTCCAATAGGCCCAAATGCAGCTAAAACTGCAACAAGTTCTGATCTTTCTCAATGAGATCCATTGTTCTGGACCCTCATACATGGTGTGCATGCAACTCCTGTTAATATGAATTCAGTTTCACATTGGTTTGATTAAAGTCCGAAGATTTGTTATCTCAAAAACAATGTTGCTGGCCGGGCGAGGTGGCTCATGCCTGTAATCCCAGCACTTTGGGAGGCCGAGGCAGGTGGATTACCTGAGTTCAGGAGTTTGAGACCAGCCTGGGCAACACGGTGAAACCCTGTCTCTACTAAAATACAAAAAATTATCCGTGTGTGGTGGCATGCGCCTGTAATCCCAGCTACTCAGGAGGCTGAGGCAGGAGAATTGCTTGAACCTGGGAGGCAGAGGTTGCAGTGAGCCAAGATCATGCCACTGCACTCCAGCCTGGGCGACAGAATGAGACTGTCTCGAAACAAACAAACAACAACAACAAACACACAATGTTGCTTGTGGTCAATGTTGAGAAGCAGATTATGATAACTGTCTTCTACTTTCAGTGTTCTCTCTCCCTCACTATTGCTCATTCAACCCCGTTAAACAAATGTTTCTTCGTAAATCTGCCTAGAGGTTCTCATTTAAGATGCAACATGCCTACAAAACATGCCATACCTCAAATAATATGTCAGATCATTCTAATGACACCCTAAAAAAAAGTGAATCTAGTGATACAAAGGAATGCTATCCTTCCCCAGTGCTATTTTTGGTTTTGTTTTGTTTTTTAAGATGGAGTCTTGCTGTGTCACTCAGGCTGGAATGCAGTGTTGCGATCTCAGCTCACTGCAACCTCCACCTCCTAGGTTCAAGTGATTCTCTTGCCTCAGTCTCCTGAGTAGCTGGGATTACAGGCGCCCACCATCACGCCAGGCTAATTTTTGTATTTTTAGTAGAGATGGGGTTTCACCATGTTGGCCAGGTTGGTTTCATCAAAATCCTGACCTCGTGATCTGCCCACCTTGGCCTCCCAAAGTGCTGGGATTAGAGGTGTGAGCCACCACACCTGGCCCCCAGTGCTATTTATTTTAAAATAAGTACTGGTTCTGTTAATTGAAACAAAGCTTTGACTTTGATCTACAGTAGAATTCTAAAAATATGCTATTCTAGAACCAGAAAGCTCATGCTTTGGACTACTATTTTTCTTTATAGTGTTGGAGATTGTACATTATATCTCTCATGTAAGGTCACCACGTTAGTTTTCTGTTGCTCTCTAATCACTTACCACAAACCTAGTGTTTTATAACAATTTCCTTTAATTATCTCAAAGTTCTGTTCGTCAGCTGTCTGGACATGGCACAACTGGTTTCTTTGCTTACAATGTGGAAATCACAATGTCAGCCCAAGGTTGTGTGATCTCTTTTGTGACTCTGGCTCTTCTTCCAGGCTCTTCATTGGTTGTTGGCAGCATTTAGTTCCTTGCAACTTTAAGGCTGATGTCCTCATTTCCTTGCTGGCTGTTGGCCAGAGGTTTCTTCCAGCTCTCAGAGACCATCTTCAGATGCTAACCATGTGCCATCTCACAATGTGGTTTCTTGCTTCTTTAAAGCTAGCAGAAGAAATTCTCACTTTTTCTCTTTAAATCTCTGACCCTCCCTGTTTAAGGGCTGACATCCAATTAAATGAGGCCTGCCTAGGATGATCTCCCTTTTAATTAACTCAAAATTAGCTGATTTGGAGCCTTTACTGTCATCATATAACATATGATCACAGCAGTGCAATCCATCATATTCACAGTGTCACCCCCTTTCAAGAAGGGACTAGACAGGACATATAAATTAGAGTGTGGTAATCTTAGAATTCTGCCTGCCATAGTCAGTTAGATGGGGGGATAGTAGCATCAGGAATACAGCAGAGTCTTACTTTGTGCTTTACTGAGGAGTTTTTTGCATAAGGAAAATTATTTTTCATTGGCCATTTTGTGAAGCAGGTAGTTATGGATTTTTACAGATTTTTTTCTTGTCTTTTATTCCCGTCTAGAGATATACATATCTTTGAAAGTAACACAATTTGTTTTCTGACAATTATAAAAGCATAACAGGTGAAGACTAAACCCAGGTTTCCTGATCCTGTGTGTGGTGCACTCTTAAGTTGGTGGTTTTTAAAACCTTGGGTTATAAACACCAAAGGTCTTTTGAGAATGCTCTTGAGAACATTAGGAGAATCCATACTGAGAATACAACATGGTTACCACTGAATTGACTAAAGGCATATTCTCTCTATTGCCTATTATGCAGACCTTAAAATGAATTAATTATAACTTTGTCAGTTGGATTGCACTAATTTCCATGAGGTTTAGCTTGTGAAGAAAGTAACAATATGAAAGACATTTATAATATGACTTTGTTGCCTTTAAACCATTGTCAAAAAACTTTCAATATGTTTATATATAGAGAGAAATATAGGTCTATCCCAGCACTTTGGGAGGCCGAGAAGGGTGGATCATGAGGTCAGGAGATCGAGACCATCCTGGCTAACACGGTGAAACCCCATCTCTACTAAAAATACAAAAAAATTAGCCGGGCTTGGTGGTGGGCGCCTGTAGTCCCAGCTACTTGGGAGGCTGAGGCAGGAGAATGGCATGAACTTGGGAGGTGGAGCTTGCAGTGAGCCGAGATCATGCCACTGCACTCCAGCCTGGGCGACAGAGCGAGACTCCGTCTGAAAAAAAAAAAAAAAAAAAAGAAATACAGGTCTATAAAAGCATACAGAAAATCAGAAGGATACATACTTGATTATTAACATTATTTTGGTTGTTGGAAAAGAGGCACTAATGCATGGGGGTGGGGGAGTGAGAGAGGACTACCAGGCAAGGAAGAACAAAGAAAAAGACTGAAACACAATTCGAGGTATCATCTAGTTGTATTTATGCACATATGCAAAATTATATTTAAAAATTTTAATTAAAAAGTATGTTGGGAGGCACCACTTCATCCTAACCAGTATATAGCTGAACAAACTGAAAAATCAATCACTTTTCTTAGATATGTCAGAGAAGTGAGGTCACAGGGCAAACTGCTGCCCTCAAAATTGGAGAGACAGATGGGCAGATACAGAGAATCACAACTTACCAGAGCAGAAACCTGTGTGGGAACCAGTGTCAGGGTAGGAAAACCTAAACCATAAATGATGAATTGCTGGAGGCTTGGTATTGACAAGTGTAAGAGCTAAAAGCTCCAGGGAGAAGACACCCCCAGAAACACAATTTTGTGCGTTCTACCTTAAGGACCTCTTTTCATATCCTCCTAGTAAATATTAAGGAAAAAATCCTCTCTTACTTAAAGCGCTGAAAGAAAAGACACACCAACTTCAAATCCTGTGCCCTGTGATATAATCCTTCTAAAAAAGAAGGAAAAACGAAGACTTTCTCAGACAAATAAAAAAATGAGGGATTTGTTGCCAGTAGAACTGCCTTGAGGGGAATGTTAAAAGAAGTTCTTCAAAGAGAAGGAAAATGATATGGATCAGAAACTCACATCCACATGAAGAAAGGAAGAGCATCGGTGAATGAATAAGTGAAAATAAAACAAAACCTTTCATTTTCCTAGTCTTAACTGATCTAACAGATAACAATTTGTTTAAAATAATAGCAATCATGTATTCAATTTATATGCATATATATGCTTGCGTGTGCTTCTGTATACATGAAACAAATGACAGCAAAGATATAAGGGATGGGAGAGAGGAATTGAGAATATTTGGTTATTATAAGGTACTTACACTACCTGTGAAATAGTATAGTGATATTTGAAAGTGGATTTGGATTAGTTGTAAAAATATGTTGTAAACTCTAGGGCAATCACCAAAAAAAGTTAAAAAGGAAATATAAAGATAGGAAAAAACCTAGTGCATTTTCTGTGTTCACACACTGAGCACAAACCTTCTAATACCAGATGTGAGGGGGATATTCCCCATACACCAAGCAACTCTCCAGCAGACACCAACTGGGTGTCCTATAATTCAATTAAATTCTGACATGATCTCCCTGGAGTTAGAGTCATAGCCCATAAAGTTTCTGTGCCGCATACTGCCCCCCAGTCCTAGATGCTAACAGTAGGTTGTCACCTATACTTCTCACTGACTGGCTATAAATTGGGAGTTCCCAGGACACCCTCCTCTGGTTCAATTAATTTGTTAGGGAAGCTCATAGAACTAGGGGAAACACTTTCACTTTATTTATGTTTACTGGTTTTACTAATAAAGGATTTAATCAAGGACACAGATGAACAGCTAGATGAAGGGATGCATAGCGAGAGATCTGGAAGGGCCCCAATGCAGGAGGGAGCTCCTGTCTCCATGCAGTTGGGATGCATCACCCTCCAGCTCATAGATGTGTTTGACAACCCAGAAGCTCTCTGAACCTCATAGTTCAGGGATTTTTATAGGGGTTTTATCATGTAGGCATGATTGATTTTTAATTCCATGTCTGGCCTCTCTCTCCTTTCTGGGGTATGGAGAATGAAGCTGAAAGCTCTAAGCTAATCATGGTTTGGTCTTCCTAGTGACCAGCACCCATCCAGGAGCCCACCAAGAGTTACCTCATTAAAACAAAAGATGCTCCTGTCACCCAAGAACTTCAAAAGAATTTAGGAGCTCTGTGTCCTATGCTTCGATTACTCAGGATATTATAGAGGTTTTAGGAGCTTTATGTCAGGAAACAAGATCAAATACCAAATATTAGAACAAAAAATTCTCCTAGCACCCCTATGTACATATTAGAAACTCTATCTCAGGAATTGGGCAGAGACCAAACATTAGAAAAAAAAATTATCCTAGCATCTCTATTGCTCAGGAAATTACAAGGGTTTTTGGAGCTCTGTGCCAGGGACAGTAAACAGACCAATATATACATTTATTATTTCACAGGAGGTATAATTGATATACTAATAAGGGAGAGAAAATAGAATCATATAAAATGCTCGATTAAAACCAAAAAAGGCAGAAAAAGTATAGAAGACAAAAATAGGAACAAAGCACAAGGGTAACAAGTATAAAACAGTAACAAATATGCTATATCAATATGCAGTTATATTAATAATAATCTTAAACATCAATGGTCTAAAAGTATCAATTAAAAGAGATTACCAGAGCAGATCAAACAAAAACCCAAATATATGTTGTATAGACAATCAATTTTAAATATAAAGACATATATAAGTCAAAGGGATGGAGAAATATATACCATGCAAACACTAATCAAAAGAAAGGGTATTAGCTTTATTAATTTCAGATAAAGCAGACTTCAGATCAAGGAAAGTTAATCAGGAACAGAGAGGGATATTAGATAATAATAATAATGTCACTACTACAAAAAGACATGACAATCCTTAACATGTTTGTGCCTAACAACATAGTGTAAAAATACATGAGGCAAAAACTGATAGAACTGCAAAGAGAAATGGAGGACTCTCCTATTGTAGTTAAGAGATTTTGACACTCCTCTATCAGAAATAGACAGATTTGGCAGGCAGAAAATAAATAAGAACATATCTGAACTCAGTAGCACCATCGATGAAATAAATATAATTGATATCTATGGACAACTTTATCCAATAACAGTACAATACATGTTCTTCTTAAGGTCATATGGAACATTCACCAAGATAGAACACATTCTGGGCCATAAAATACACTCAACAAATATCAAGGTACAGAAATCATACAATGTCTGCTCTCTGACCATAGTAGAATTAAACTAGAAATGAATAATAGAAAGATAGCTGGAAAATGCCAAGATACCCGGAGATTAAACAACACACTTCTAAATAACACATGGCTCAAAGAAGAAACCTGAAGAGAAATTTAAAATTATTTCGAACTAAATGAATAAAAATACAACTGGGTAAAATTTGTGGCATGCAGCAAAAGCAGTGCTTACAGGCAAATTTATGGCATTGAATGCATATTTTAGAAAAGAAGAAAAATCTAAAATCCCCAATATAAGCTTCTAGATTAGGAAAATAGAAAAAGAAGAGCAAATTAAATTCAAAATAAGCAGAAGAAAAAAAGGAATAAAAATTAGAGCAGAAATTAATAAAATTGAAACAGGAAATTAATAGATAAAAATCAACAAAACCAAAAGTTGTTTTTTGAAAATTGATATACCACTAGCCAGGCTAAGAAAAGAAGAGCGCAGTTACATATTATTTATATTGAAAAAGAAAAAGGTGTTATAATTACAGATCTTGTGGACATTAAAAGGATAATAAAGGAATATTATAAACAACTCTATGCCTATAAATTTCATAATCTTGGATCAATTCCTTGAAAGACAAACTTTGCCAAAATTCAAATAGAAAAATACAATCTGATAAGTCCTATCTATTAATGAAAATGAATTGATAATTAATAACCTTCCCAAACAAGAAGAACCAGGCCGAAATTGGTTCACCAGGGAATTCTACCAAACAGTTAATGAAGACATTATATCCATTCTCAAAAGTATCTTTCAGATGATAGAAGCAACAGGAATACTTCCTAACTTATTCTATGAGGCCAGTATTACATAATGCCAAAACCAGACAAAGGCATTACAAGGAAAGAGAACTACAGACCAATACTTCTCATGAACATGGATGCACAAGTTGTCAACAAAATATTAGCAAGTCAAATTCCACAATATATAAAAATAATTGTATATCATGACCAAGTAGGATTTATCCCAGGCACACAAGACTGATTCAACATTTGAAAATCAATTAATGTAATTCATCATATCAAAAGGCTAAAGAAGAAAAATCACATGATTATATCAATAGATGCAGAAAAAGCATCTGATGAAACCCAACACCCATTTATGATAAAAATTCTCATAAAACTAGGAATAAAGGAGATCTTCCTCAAACTGTTAAAGAACAGCTATCAAAAATCCTGTAGCTAACATCATACTTAATGGTGAGATACTTGGAACGTTCCCTCTAAGATCAGGAACAAGGCAAAGATATCCCCTCTCACCACTTCTTTTGAACATCGTACTGGAAATCCTATCTAATACAATAAAATAAGAAAATAAAAGGTACACAGATAGGGAAAGAAGAAATAAAACTGTTCAATCAGATGGCATGATTGTGTAAAAAATTCAAAAGAATCTATTAAAAAATCTTTTGGAACTAATAAGCAATTATAACAAGGTTGCACCATACGTAGTTAATAGTCAAAAGTCTATCACTTTTCTATATACCACCAATGAACAAGTGCAATTTAAAAACACAGTAACAGTTACAATAGCAATCCTCCCCCTCACCAAAAAAGAAATACTTAGGTAGATGTCTAACAGATTATATACAAGATCTATATGAGGAAAATTACAAAACTCTATAAAAGAAATCAAAGAAGAACTAAATCAACAGAGAGATATTCTATGTTCATGGATAGGAAACTTAATTTGTCAAGAAGTCATTTTTTTCCAATTCAATGTATAGATTCAGTGCAATCCGAATAAAAATTCCAGGAAGTTACCTTGTGGATTTTGACAAACTGAAGTTTATATGAAAAGGCAAATGACCCAGAATAGCCAACTCAATTCTAAAGAAAAACAAAATTGGAAGAGTGACACTACTGAACTTCAAGACTTACTATAAACCTATAGTAATCAAGATAGTGTGGTACTGACAAAAGAAAAGACAACTAGATCAATGGAACAGAATTGAAAGCCCAGAAATAGACCATTATAAATATATCCAACTAATCTTTGACAAAGCAGCAAGGGCAATACAATGAAGCAGAGACAGTTTTTTTCAACAAATGGTGCTGGAACAGCTGGACATACACATGCAAAAACAAAACAAAACAAAACAACAAACAAACCTAGACACACACCCTACACCTTCACAAAAATTAACTCAAAATGAATTATAGACCTAAATGTGAAGTGCAAGACTATAAATCTCCTAAAAGATAATGTAGGAGAAAACCTAGATGATCTTGAGTATGGTGATAACTTTTTAGAAACCACACTGAAAATGTGATTGCTGAAAGAAATAATGATAAGCTGGACTTTATTAAAATTAAAAATTTCTGCTTTGCAAAATTTAATGTCAAGAGAGTGAGAAAACAAGCTTTGGGCCAACAGAAAATATTTAGAAAAGACAGGACTGTTATCCAAAATATAAAAAGAATTCTTAGAACTCAATAATAAGAAAATGAACAACCCAACTAAAACGTCCAAAGACCTTAACAGACACTTCATCAAATAATATATACAAATATCATGTAAGCATATGAAAACATGTTTGATATGATATGCTATTAAAGAATTTCAAATTAAAATGACAATCAAAAAATTACTATGCACCTATTAGAATGGTCTAAATCCAAAATCAGAAACCCTGACAACACTAAATGCTGGTGAAGATGTGTGGCAACAGGAAATCTTATTCACTGTAGATGGGAATGTAAAATGATACAGCCACTATGGAAGACTGTTTGGCATTTTCTTATAAGACTAAACACACTCTTACCGTATGACCTAGCAATCACACTCTGCTACTTCCCTAAACAAATTTAAAACATGTTTACTCAAAAACCTGCAGCCTATTCATAATGGCCTAAACTTGGAAGAAACCAACATGTCCTTCAGTAGGTGAGTGTATAAATAAGCTGTGGTACTCAAACTACATCAGACAATAGAACATTATTCAGTGCTGATAAGAAGAAATGAGCTATGAGAAGATATGAAGGAAACTTAAATGCATATTGCTAAGTAAAATAAGCCAACCTGAAAAGATTATGAACTGTATGATTCCAACTATATGACATTCTGGGAAAGGTAAAAAAGTTGGAAATAGTAAAAAGATTAGTGGTTGCCAGGATCTGGGCTGCAGGGGGTTTGGGGGGCAATGAATAGACAGAGCAAAGAAGATTTTTACGGCAGTGAAACTATTCTGTAAAATACTACCATAGTGGCTACATGCCATTATACATTTATCAAAACCCACAGAAGGTACAACACCAAGAGTGATCTCTGATGCGAACTATGGACTTTGGGTAATAACAATGAATCAACGTAGGCTCATTGATTATAAGACATGCAGCACTTTGGTACAGGATGTTGATAGCTGGAAAGGTTGTGGGTGGGAACAGTGAGTATATGGGGAACTCTCTGCTCAATTTCTCTGGTGCATGATGGTGATAAACTGTGTGCTTTGGGGACAATGAGTATACAGGAACTCTGTACTTTCTGCTCAATTTGCTGTGAACCTAAAATTACTCTAAAAATGAAGTTTATTAATTAAAAAATAGAATGCTGCTGGAGAGGTATCAGATATGAAGAAGATATAAATGAAATCGAAGATGGTTAAAAAATGCATGAGTTCTAGAAATGAACATCAAGAAAAGAGACTATAGAATTCTCTAGAAAGAAGATTGGTGGCTCTTATTTCATTCTCCCCAAATAAAAAAAATCCTTTCATTTCTAGGAGAAGGATCTTGTAATAGTAACTAGAATTAGGTTATGGAGCTACAGGAGAAATCTCCTTTATATGTCACTGGGTAAAAGAGTATGAGAGTGCCTATACTCCAAAGAACAAATAAATATGTACATGTTTTGCATCTCTGTGAAGCCTTAAATCAGCAATGTTCCCTGTGTCCACACTGTAAACAAGAATATCATCTACCAGTAGAGAGAGTTTCTCAAAGTGTTGGAATGATAACCCAGTACATTTTGACTTTATTCTGATGCTTTGTCTATATCTGCTAGCAAGGTTTATGACTAGTCTAGATGTTTTAAAAGCCACAACACAAGCTAACAAACTACTATATAAAATATGTTCTACCCTTCTACCTTGACAAATGTATATTTAAATGACAAAATAAAAATATATGTGTAAAGCCATGATGTTTATATGGCTAAAGTTGCCAAGGTTTCAGGATGACTGAATTTAATTATTATTGTGTGTATGTGAATGTTAATTTGATGGGCTGGCAGTGTTTGGGTGAAGAACAAAATAAAGATACACATAATTCACAAATTATTTCTTATTTATTCTAAGAAATCAATTTTTCTTGGCTACATTTAAACAAATCACTAATTTTATTATTAAAGCCAAGATAACATCATTATTTGTATTCTATTTGAAGTAAATGACCTAAAGGATTAAAGAATAAAGTAATATTTAAGAGGGGATAAAGTTTGAAATTATTTTCCCAAAAATGTGGATTAAATTAAATGCAAAATTTGGAAAAATACAGATTTTAAATGTTTTAAATAATACATTTAAATTACATATTTGAATCAAAGGCCCAACTGCAAATTAAATTATTGAATATTGAAGTTTTAAATAAAACTTATTTATGTATGTGTTTATTTTTAAAGACACTGCTTCATTCTGTTGCCCAGGCTGGAGTACAGTGCTGTGATCACAGCTCACTGCAGCCTTGAAATCCTGGGCTCAAGGGGTCCTTCCACCTCAGCCTCCCCAGTAGCTGAGGCTGCAGGTGCACACCACCATTCCAGGGTGAATCATTTTATAAAAATTTTTTTGTAGAGACAAGGTCTTGCTATGTTTCCCAGGCTGGTCTCAAACTACTGGCCTCAAGGGATCCTCCTGCCTTGGCCTCCCAAAGTGTTGGGATTACAGACAAGAGTCACTGTGCTGGGCCAAAATTATTTAAATAAAGCTAATTATATTTTATTGTTTTGAAATATCTAATAAATCTCATTAAGAAGTTTTATACAAATAAAAGTATTCTCAATTCTAGTGTTTAACTTTCTCTAGTTGCCAAGGCAAGAAAAAAAATCAAACCAGTAACATGCTTCAGTGTTACACTGAGATGTACATATATACAAATTTAAGAGTAATGTGGATTTCATAATATGAGCAATTTTCCTCAGCCATGAAAAGCAACTGTTGCAAATACTACACTGATATGGAACCAGAAATTAGAGCATAAAGGGAAAGGAGACATTTACCTTTCAGCACTTCAAAGAAAAGACACTTCATGCGTAGTTTACTGCATTCATGGTCTGTGAGAGTCAGGATTTGATAATTATTTTATCTTTTCTGTTATCTAAGTGCTTCTGTGACTTAAATCCTCATCACACTTCAAAGCAGTGTCCCTCTCTGATGCAATGGCACAACCCAGAACCTTCACGTCATTCAGATGTAGTCGTATTGTGTTTTGAAGATGAATGGTAAGAGATATGTGGACAGTATTTTCTGGGACCTGAGTGGTATTTACCACGAGAGTGGATGTTTGGGATTATACATCAGCAATGTGCCAGCAATGAATGCTGGATTCTCAGTGACCTTGCATCCTTTAATAATTGTTTTTTGTGTGTGCAATTGTGATATGTAGAACCCTCTGGAAGGCAAATCCTAAGGAAGAAAGCCCTTGCTTGGGTTCAAGATCACTCTTAGATTGTATAAGCAAAAGACCAATGAAGAGAAGTGCTAAGCATCAATACAAGATTTTCAACCATTACCCTGAACCTGAGAATTGGTAGAAGGGGCAGAGGACCAGGTAAGGAGGTGGGATGCTCAGCAGGTGTCTGACCTGGCTCAAGGAAGAACATGAGTCCAATAGAATTTGGCCATAAGTATTGGGCCCAGATCATTACACAAGGACTGATAGGCACAACAGAATGGATATAAGAATTTTTTTTCTTTTAGAGGCAGGGTCTTGTTCTGTTGCCCAGGCTGGAATGCAGTGGCATGGTCATAGCTTACTGCATCATTGAACTCATGTGCTTGTCATCCTTCCACATCAACCTCCGAAGTAGCTGGGACTAGTGGCATGCACCACCACACCCAGCTAAGTTTTATTATTTTTTTTTTTTGTACAGATGGGGTCTCACTATATTGTCCAGGCTGGTCTCAAACTCCTGGCCTCAAGGGATCCTCCTGTCTTTGTCTCCTAATGCACAGGGATTACAGGTGTGAGCCACTGCAGCCGCTGCACGTGGCCAAGAATGGGTATAGTATTAACTCAGGTTTTACTCTTCTTTTTGCTGTGGTCACAAGCAATGTGGCTTCCCCCCATGACCCACGATGGTGCAATGTGTTAAACTGGTGCAAAAGTAATTGCAGCTTTTGCCATTAAATGTAAACGGCAAAAACCGCAATTACTTTTGCACTACCACCTAATAGGTTTTGGTGAAAGAAGACCATTGGGTCATTCTTGTGAATGTATGATGGCTTGGATGACTGTAGTCATTCCACAGCACAAATTCTACTTAACAAATGACCCACTACACAGTCTCATTCCCTTGGAACGGGGTACAGCTGGGATTCAGAAATCCCTCTCCTAATCACCTTCTATAATTATTTGGAATGTGAAAATAGGCGTTAAGGAGAAAGGGTGAAAGGGCTGGTTTCCCATCAACACGTGCTTTTCAAGATATCTACATGTTACAGTTAATATATTCTGGCTTGGGCCTGCATTTTCGAGGCCTAGAATTCCATTAGACAACTGGGTGCCAATACAAATTGTCTTTTTTTTTGTTCTCCATTACTTAGGTCAGGACCAAATCTGCTATTAAATACATAATCACACAATTTACTACAGTCTTCCCTTCATACATTTTCCAAGCAGAAAAAGTGAAGTTTTCAGCTTTGTGCTTAATAATTACTGTTTCATACTCTTCTGAATTTCATGTCTCAAAGGCATGTTATACCTCAGTAATCTTCTTTATCTCCATACATCATTATTACAAAAGCTATATAACTCTAGTGTTTCGCATATGTAAGTCAAAAGAAATCCTCTCCCTACCTACATCTCTCCAAATAAATACTATCAAGTTTGACTAAAAAATAGCTGTATTTAGCTGTATTTGTAAAATATTGAATATTAATCATCTTTGGGTAAAGATTCTGCCAATTCCCTCTTCAAACTTTCTATTTGTGAGTTAGATGTCTTCCTGTTCATGTGCTAGATATCATGAAATGTGATGCTCAATTTCCCTCTTTGAGAACTGCCCTGATACATACGGATGATCCTCTGTCATTACTCATTTATTTATTTATTCAGAGCAAATATTCATGGACCATTTGCCACGTGCCAGGCAGGGTACCAGTTTTGAAACCAAGACAAAATAATTGAAATCCTTACCCTCTTACAGATTGTAGAGAGAGATGACAGACATTAAAGAAGTAACCTCTCCTCCTCCCCACTGGCAAATAAACATCTGATAACCAATTGTGATAAGTCTTATGAAGGAAAACAACAGGCTTCTATGAGAGAGAATAAAAGGGAAACTCAGTTTAGATCTGGGGCTTCCAATAACACCTCTGTGGAATGACATTTTGGTTGGTATTTAAAGGATGAGAAAAAGATTGAGTAAGCTCTAGGCAAGGAGAACAAGTGCAAAGGGGTACCTGGGTCTGTGGTTTGAGATGAGTTTGGAGAGCAGACTGGCACCAGATGATCTAAGTCTTCATAGGTTTGGGTAGGATATGTGGACTTGATAAGAAGTAGGGCAGTACAAGGAAGGATTTTAAGCAGGATGTTAAGACCCTACCCTTGTGATCAGAGCTGACTGATCCAAGAGTGATCACCTGATTTTAGCTAGACCAATTAGATTTTTCCCTTCCAGAAATTTGGATTTCTGAACCAAAAGACACAGGCTCTGAAAGTTTCTGGAAGCTCAGTGTATTAGTCTGTTCTCACACTGCAGTGAAGAAATACCCGAGACTGGGTAATTTATAAAGAAAAGAGGTTTAATTGGTTCACAGTTCTGCATGGCTGGGAAACCTTATGAAACTTACAATTGTAGCAGAAGGCACCTCTTCACAGGGTGGCAGGCGAGAAAACGAGTTTAGAGCAAAGGGCGAAGCCCCTTATAAAAACATCAGATCCCATGAGAACTCACTCACTATCATGAGAACAGCATGGGGGGGAATCGCACCCATGATTGAATTACCTCCCACCAGTTACCTCTCATGACATGTGGGGATTATGGGATATAATTCAAGATGACATTTAGGCGGGGGCACAAAGCCAAACCATATCACTCAGCAACTCTAGAGAATATTCTAGAAAATCCATTAATTTCTGTTAGTAGTTGTCCGGAGCTTCCTAGGTTCTTATTCTTTCCTTAGGTTTTTTATTCTTTCCTGAATTCTAATAAATACATCAGTATTCCCATAAAAGTATTTCTTATTATTGTTTTTATTTTGCATAAATTAGGTAGATTTCATTTTTTAAATTTCAACAAAAACAATATAATTATCAGTTGAAAATTGTATGTAGTAGCTTTTATATTTTGTTAGTGCTTTTAAATGGCTAAACCAAAGAACAAATATATAAGAAAGAGGAGCTAAGATATAATAATTTTGACATTTCTGATCACCAGTTTTGCTTTGTTGAACTAAGAAGTTTTGGAGTTTTTTTTTTTCACTGAGTGCACTGGGTAAAAGAGCAGCTCCTCTCAATTCATACACTTAGATCCTTAAAAACAAGGATACAACTCAACTAAATCTGGAAAGTTAAAAAAAGGTCAAAAATGGATAACTTTTCCTTTTCCCCTTCTTGTTTGCTTCAGTAAAATTTCTGATTGTATCAGAACAGTGGCATTATCAAAAGCCCCGAGTGTTTTTAAACAAGAAGGCACATGTCCTACAAGGACCTTCTGTTAACCCTAAATTGATAGGCTCTAAATTGGTTAGAATTAACTTATCTTCAAATACAGCACTAAATCTTTGTTCTAGAGCAATTCTGTGCCCTCATTCTTGGAGAAATTTGAGCTTAGTGGGAGGAAAAGATGTCAAAAATCAAGCTTTTACCACTGTTAGGCTGAGTGAATTCTCCCTGGGAGATTATAGAAGACAAGTGTCTAGAATCAAAAAATAAATGTGAAGTGCAAAACAAAACACCGCATTATCTCAGTTATTTCACCTTTAATTTAAACTTCATAATTTATGAAAATGTGTAAAAAAAGTTTTCAAATTTAATATGATCTTGATGCAATATTATAAGAGAAGTAAAAAAATTCTAATTTATCTTTTTCTCTTTCCCTCTTGCTTGCTTGCTTTTAACCCTTGCTCTCATTATCTCTCTTTTCTCATCTCTAAAAATGGGAATGATAATGCTAACTTTCTAAACTTGCAATGAATATGAAATGACAAAAATGTAAGTAACAGTGAATAGCATAGTGGATAAAGTATAGTCATGTCTCAATGGACTTTTTCCTTTCTCTTTCTGATCAAACAAAAATTGTATCAAGTAAATGTGTATACATTAATTAGAAGAAATAATTTAGAATCAGAAACCACATGGCTTATAAAAAGAATCAAAGAAGATGTATTATCAAACACAAAACTAGTCTATAGTAATAAAAGATAATAAACACACTGCAATTAATTTTGCTAATACAGTCATGTGTCACTTAATGATGGGAATATATTCTGAGAAATGTGTTTTTATGCATTTTTTTGTGTGTGTATGTGAACATCACGGAGTGTACTTACACAAACCTAGATGGAATAGCCTACTATACACCTAGGCTATATGGTATAGCCTACTATACACCTAGGCTATATGGTATAGCCTATTGCTCTTATGTTATAAACCTATAAAGCAGGTTACTGTACTGAATACTGTAGGCAATTATATCACAATGGTAAGTATTTGAATGTCTAAACATAGAAAAAGTGTGGTAAAAATGTGATATTTTAATCTTATGGGACCACCATCATATGTGCAGTATGTTGTTGACTGAAATGTCATGTGGTACATAACTGTAGTTGTTTCTTCACTTTGAGATACGTTCTGTAACTGATGATTGCTGTCTTTATTAGAAACTATACCAGCCCAGAATGATATTTATCTTCCTATAGGTTATCTTAAGAAGCAAAGATTCAGTGGAGGCACAACTTGTTTTTTGTCCAGGTTCACCAAATCCAGAATGTATGTGTTGGCAGTCCCGAGTATCACTGTTAAATAAACCAAATTGAGAAAGCTTAACTATAGGGTCAATTGAACAATTTTCTAGTCTAGGTGTATAGTTGGCAATCAGCTAACTTTAGCTGTGATGTGTGTCTGAAACAACACAGTACCTCAGACTCCTCTAAAGGGGGAAATGGGCCAATACAAGTCAATAAAAAAGCCAACTGCTGTTTTATTTTTAATAGAGTCTTACATAATGTTTACTTTGTCCCTGCCTCTAAAGACATTATATATATTAATTTATTTAATCCTCATAACAATGCTATACAGAAGGTACTGTTGTGGCATGCCAGGTCTCACTAACGCAGGCCTCCATAACAACTGTTTCAGTACTGACTGAGTGGTTAAGTCAAATATTAAAAGCCAGTGCCCTTATACAAAGGCTGAGGTGTAACAAAAGCCCACCAAGAATTTTGCCTAGGCCGTTTCCTGGGAAGGAATTATTAACAGGACCCATGTAGGATTAAACAAGTTTTATTGTGGGTCTGTAGAAAGTCCGTAGGCCTCTACAAACAAGTTTATTGGGGGTCTGAAGGAACTCCCCAAACCTTCGTGATTTGGAGACAATCATACAAGGAGACAAGATAAGGGTAATCACACCCCAGCATCTGAACTCATTTTAATTAAGTAAATTTACTGAGGCTCCAGAGGAAGCTCTTTAGGACTGAGACCTTAGTTATAGATTAAAAGAAGTTAATCACCTATTTCTTTTGATGAATGCACACTTACACATAGACTTAGAAAGTATATAAGCTCTGAAAAACTTTGTAATTTTGAGTTGGTCTGATGATAATTTCCAGGCCTTCTCCCTGTAACTGGTTGGAGAAATAAAAACTCTCTTCCTCCGCAGTTCATCTGCATCTCATTATTGGGCCACAAGAAATAGCAGCCTGACTCTCATTTTGGTCTGGGAAAACTATGATTCTCCCGATTTTGTAGATTACAAAAATGAGGCACAGAGAAGTGACTTATGTTATTGTTGGATGAATTTTGTCTGTTCTGGCTTCCGACGCTAACCTGCCCCTCCGACTTTGGCCTTCTGACTTCTCCTGTAAAATGGTGCTTACATAACCTGTAGTCTTTCAGGTTGAAAGGAAGAGACCTGCCCAAGCTATATGAAATGGTGGGGATTTATGAGAATTACCAAGAAGTGAGAAACCACCAAAATCTATTTTAGCACTATGGAGTTAGGCTGGGTCCTGAGGCTTCCGAGGCCGGTGGGTACCTACAGCAGGCATCAGGGAGAACTGAATCAATAGCTCATTGCTAATCAAAATACAATAGCTCCCTAAGTGCCCTAGTTATTTTATTGTTTCATAAGAATGGTTAATATCATTAATCCCTGTTGCCTTTTTTGTGTGCAATTTAATTCCAGGACATCTGACTAGGGGCATTTTGTCACTGTCTCACATTAAAAAGAACTTTCAGGGAGGAGTTTGGTACTAAAGTACCTCTCTGATAATTGACCTCTCTCACCAGTATCCACAGTTGTTTCAGCTTTGGGCACCAAAACCGGGTTCCTTCAGTCATGATGGAAGTGGCAGTATCACATTATCTAAGGCTTTGCAACTTTACAAAGACTCACCTAGGGCAACTGTTATCCAAAGGGAGCCCTGGCGCTAGTAGACACTCGGAGGTTTACAGTCTCTTGTACCATGCAGGTTTCCAAAGCTTCACATTGATCTCATTGCCCAACCTGACTCCTTCAAGATGAAAGACTAAGTTTGCTGCCTGGCCATATTGAGAGGAGAAGCAGACGGGCTTCTCCCTCCGGTGGGGACTTGGAGAACTTTTCTGTCTAGCTAAAGGTTTGTAAACGCACCAATCAGCACTCTGTAAAAACGGACCAATCAGCACTCTGTAAAATGGACCAATCAGCAAGATGTGGGTGGGGCCAAATAAGGGAATAAAAGCTGGCCACTGGAGCCAGCAGCTGCAACCCACTGGGGTCCCTTTCCACAAACTGTGGGAGCTTTGTTCTTTCACTCTTCGCAATAAATCTTGCTGCTCACTCTTTGGGTCCGCACCACCTTTAGGAGCTGTGACACTTGCTGAGAAGGTCCACGGCTTCACTCCTGAAGTCAGTGAGACCACGAACCCACTGGAAGGAATAAACTCTGGACACACCTGAACATGGGAAGGAAGAAACTCTGGACACACCATCTGTAAGAACTGTTCACTCATAGTGAAGGTCCACAGCTTCATTCTTGAAGTCAGCAAGACCAAGAACCCACCAGAAGGAACAAATTACGGACACGGTATCATCTCTACCATTCCAACAGATTTTTGGACTTTCTCTCCATGATTGTAGTAATCCTTTGATGATATCCCTATGTATACCTCTTGTCTGAACTTTACATTTCCCATGTCCACCCTGAACTCATCATCATCTTCCCCAGACCTGTTCTTCTTCCTGTGTAACGTGTTGGTGAATGTAGTTACTATCTTTCCTATAGAGAAGGAAAAGAAAACTATAGATTAGTTATCAATATTCATTCAGCTTTCCTCCATCTTCTAAATGCCCATCAAATAAGCCCTTTTCTTTCTTTTTCTTTTTTTTTTTGTGAGACAGAGTCTCGCTCTGTCACCCAGGCTGGAGTGCAGTGGCACGATCTCGGCTCACTGCAAGCTCTGCCTCCCGGGTTCACACCATTCTCCTCCTGCCTCAGCCTCCTGAGTAGCTGGGACTACAGGCGCCTGCCACCGTGCCCGACTAATTTTTGTATTTTTAGTAGAGATGGGGTTTGCCTGTGGTCTCGATGTCCTGACCTCGTGATCCACCTGCCTCAGCCTCCCAAAGTGCTGGGATTACAGGCGTGAGCCACTGTGCCTGGCCCAAATAAGCCCTTTTCTTTCTATTCCCACTATCTTCTTCTCTTTAGTTCACATCACCACATAAATAATTTCTAGACTGTGATTGCAATAGTTTCTTAAATACCTCAATATCGACTCTTTCCAGAGTTATTTTTTTTCTCAACAAAAATATTATCCCATCAACCTTCTAATGAAAAATTTTAATGCATTTCCAGAATTTTAGTGATTTTAGGCTTGGACATGTAGTTCAAGATCTGACTCCAAGTTGCTTCTCTGTGTCTCCTGCCATTTTCCCTCCTGTTCCCTTTGATGCCTTGGAGTCATCTTTGCATTTCCTTTGAACAAAGCATTCCATGACATGCAGTGATCTTTCAAATATGCTGCTCTGTCTTTCTAGAATATCTGCCTTAACTTCTGGGTCCTTTTCTCCACCTTGTTAACCAAGGTAAGGCACTCATCTCAGGTGCAAAATTTAAGAGGTTACTAAAATTCAGAAATCAAGATAACTGGCACATTTAATGCAATATTTTAAGAGGTTAACTTAAAAATTCATGATGAACAAATACTGTAATACAGATGGAATCTGATCCCACATTTCCATGATCCTGCCTCACCCTAATCGTGGCCCTTGTTCCAATAAAACGTTACTAAAACAAGTGGTCAACCTGAAGACTATAGTTTGCCATGCAACTTTTAAAAAATATGGCATTGAAATATCATTTATATTGATTACTGAGTATTTTGGCACTCCTTAAGTTATGTGCCTGAGGCAAGTGCCTAACTCACTCCTACTTTCCCTTCAGATTCAGCTCAGGGAAGGCTTCAAAGTGGGTGACTAACTGCATCTGGTATCTGCCTTCTCCACAAAGAAGAACCAAAATAGCAAGTAGATACTCACATATTGAATAGATCACCTAAGGAAGAATGCTGGAATTCAAGAGAGAAGTGATAGGAAACACCTAAAGCAAGGGAGGAGAGGGAAATGAAGCAGCCTGCATGGCCAGGATTGGCTGGGAGCCTGGAGAGACTCCCCAGTGTGGGGAAAGAGTAAGTGAGTGATCTCTAGCAGTTCACATCCTCACCATAGACTTCTGCAATCCTGGCCATGGGAGAGCCCCTCAACCCAAATGGACCCTAAGACTAGCATAGAGAGCTGCCTGGATACTGTGTGATGGCATTGCTCTAGAGGAAGCTCATGTCGGGTCCTATATACCTTCCAGGTCCTAAGCAACTCCACAAAGTCACTATTTTGAGAGCTTATCAACCACCAGACTGCATTCTGTCTTGGGGATCAATGACTCCTTTATCTTTATATCCCAGAAGCCCCATGTTCATTTCCTGCATGCAGCTGGGCACTGCTGCTGGCTGCTGCCACCAGGGAAAAAATGTGAGCCATTGGCAGCAAACCCACTGCTCCCAGTCACAGGGCTGCCATATATTTAAAGGTGCCCCAAGGAAAGGCTACCCTACTTATAGCCACCACCTGGGGCTGAAGCATGTGCTCCCCAGCCTCCTGTTTATAGCTGCTGCCACCAAAAGCAACCCTATCATCCCCAGGAGCAAGACTGCAGCACAGCTGCTGCTGCTCCTGTCTCCCAAGCATTCCATCAGGGCTTGGGGATCACACTGCCTCTGCCTGCCACAGCCAGAACCTGCATGCACTATTGGGGGACTTGAGGACTGGCCTTCTTAGTCTAGCTCCACCCCCTCCCCAAGTACCCAAGCATGATACTAGAAAACTAACAAAGAAACATTAGATGTTCCTACCACTGATGCCAGCAAATACCGCCCTGGGGCCCAAGGACAGGTAGGCTCAGTCTGCTGCTGCCACCACTGGGCTCAAGGACTGGCCTACCTAATGTCCTCATCCCCGGCAAAACTTCATCACAGCCTCTGCTAACAACTGCATCCTAAGCAACCAAAGAAATCATAAATGCTACTGACACTGCATATAGCCAAAGAAATCATATGGAGACTACAATACTGCATACACCCAGAATCAAAGCCAAAGTTCCTTGTCCAATCAACACCATAGAAACACCTTCAAGAAAAATTCCTTCTCTATGAAAGCAAATGTTAAAAATTGGAAGAGGTGACGGTTACACCAGATGTGCAGGTGTCAGTGTAAGGATATAAAAAATTTGAAAAAGCAAGGAAAAATGACACCTCCAAAGGAATACAGTCATTATCAAGCAACAGATGCCAATGAACAAAAAATTTATGAAAATTTAGATAAAGAATTCAATACAATGTCATTAAAGAAGCTCAGAATAACAGAAGATACAAGAAAGGTAACTCAGAAAAACAGTTTAAATAAATAAATAAAAAACAAGATATGAAGGAGAAATTTCCCAAAAAGATCCATGTCATAAAAAAGAACCAAACAGAAATTCTGGAACTGAAGAATTCATTAACTGAAATGCAAAATATATTTCAAAGTTTAAACAATCTAGAGTAGCAGAAGAAAGAATTTTAGAACTTGAAGACAGGCCTTTTGAAATAACCCAGTCAAACAAAAATTTAAACAAAGAATAAAAAAGAATGAACAAAGCCTTCTTTGTCAAATGGAACACCATAAAGTAACCAAATATTCACATTGTTGGTGTCCCAGAAGCCAAAGAAAAAAACAAAAAGGGAGAGAAGACCTATCTAACAAAATAATTGCTGAATTATTGCTCCTAAGTCTAGCAAGAGATTTAAACATCCAGATACAGGAAGCTCATAGATCCCAAGACACATAAAGTACAAAAAGGTCTTCTCACTATATTGGACAATATACCCAAACTGTTAAATGAAAAGACAAAGAGAGAATTATAAAAATGGCAAGAGAAAAGCAGCTAGTCATTTGTTAAGAAAACCCATATAAGACTAACAGCAGGTTTTTCAGCAGAAACCTTACAGGACAGAAGATCATGGAATGATATATTCAAAGTGCTGAAAGAAAAAAAAACTGTCAGTCAAGAATACCATACACATCAAAGCTATCCTTGTTGGGTACAGGGAGAAATACAGTCTTTTCCAGATAAGCAAAAGCTAAGGGAATTCATCACCACTTGAGTGACCTGGCAAGAAATGCTTAAAGGAGTCCTAAACATGGAAGTGAAAGGACACTATCTACCATCATGAAAACCCATAAAAATATAAAACACTCTGGTAAAGCAAACACAAAAATGAGGAAGAGAAAGGACTTAATGTTACCACTACAGCAAACCACTAAACCACAATGATAAACAAGCAGAACCAAAGGAACAAAGAATAAACAAAACAACTAGAAATCAATATTCATTCTTAATAAAATAAAGAAATAAGCCCTCAGATATAAATAATAACCTTGAATGTAAATGAAGTAAACTTTCCACTCAAAAGATATACACTGACTGAATGGATAAAGAACCATGACCCCAACTATATGCTGCATAAAAGAAACTAATCTCACCTGTAAAGAAACATAGAGACTGAAAGTAAAGGGTTGGAAAAAAAAGATACCCCATGCATACAGAAACCAAAAATAAGCAGGAGTAGCTAAGTCTATGTCAAATAAAACAGACTTTAAGTAAAAATAGTAAGAGATAAAGAAGGCCATTGTATAATGATAAAGAAATCAGTTCAGCAAGAGAATATAACAATTTTAAACACGTGTACTCACCATTGGAGCACTGATATAAATGAAGCAAATATTATTAAATCTAAAGAGAAGGATAGACTCTAAAACAATCATAATTGGAGACTTCAACATTCCACTCTTAACATTAGGCAAATCATCTAGAACGATAATTAACAAAGAAACATTGGATTTAAACTGCATGTTAGACCAAATGGATCTAACACATATTCACGGAACATTTCATCCTACAGCTGGAGAACACACATTGTTCTCATCAGCACATGGGACATTCTCCAGGATACACTATGTATTAGACACCAAACAAGTCTCAACATATTTTTTTTTAAATTGACACTATGTCAAGTATCTTCTGAGACTTTAATGGAATACAACTAGAAATCAATAAAAGAGAAACTTTGGAACTGTACAAATACATGGAAATTAACAAGATGCTCCACAGTGACCATCTGGTAAAGAAAGATGTTAATGAAGAAATAAAATAATGTATTGAAACAAATAACAACTGAAACTTAACATACCAAAATATATGGGATACAGCAAAAGAAGTGACAAGAGGAAAGTTTACAGCAATAAACACACACATCAAAAAAGTAGAAATAGTTAAAAAAAACTAACAAGTCACCTCAAGGAACTAGAAAAACAAGAACAAACTAAATCCCAAATCAATAGACACAAAGAAGTAGTAAAGACCAAAGCAGAACTAAAAAATAATACAAACTAAAAAAATTCAAAAAATCAATGCAATGAAATGTTGGTTTTTGAAAAGACGATAAACTATTAGCTAGACTAACAAAGATGAAAAGAGACAAGACTCAAATAAATAACATGAGAAATAAAAAGGAGACATCACAACTAATACTACAGAAACAAAAAAGTTCATCAGAAAGAAGTAGAAACCTGAACAGACTGATAACTAATAATGAAATTGAATCAGTAATGAAAAGTCTCCAAACAAAGAGAAGTCCAGGACTGGATGGCTTCATTGCAGAATTCTACCAAATTTACAAGAAAAACTAACACTAATTATCCTCAAACTATACAAAAAATTAAAGAAGAGAGAATTTTCCTTAGCTCATTCTATGAGGCCAGAATTACCCTGATACCAAAACCCAAATAAGCAAGAAAAAAAGAAAATTACAAGCCAATATCCCTGATGAACATAGATGCCAAAATCTCTAATGAAATACTAGTAAACTAAATCCAATAGCACTTCAAAAAGATAATGCATCATGATTAAGTGGAATTTATCCCAGAGATGCAGGGATGGTTCGGTATACACAAATCAATATACCTGACACATTATATGAACAGCATGAAAGACAAAAACCATATGATCATTTCAAAAAAAACAGAAAAGGCATTTGATAAAATTCAACATCCATACATCATAAAAATTCTCAACAAGCTAGGCATAGAAGGAACAGATGTTAACACAATAAAGTTTATATGCAAAAAATCTGTAGATAAGAACATATTGAATGGAAAAGCAAAAGCCTTTCCTCTAAGAACAGCAACAAGAAAAGGATGCCCACTTTCCCCACTCCTATTCAACAAAGCCTTAGAGCATTCAGGCAAGATCAAGAAAGAAAGGGCATGAAAATTGGAAAGGAAAAATCAAGTTAGCCTTGTTTGCATATGAGATGATCCTGTATTTAGAAAAACCTAAAGAATCTACCAAAACACCCTTAGATCTCATAAATAAGTTTCAGGAAACAAATTTAACATACAAAAAACCAGTAGTGTTTCTACATATCAACAGTGAGCTGGCTGAAAGAGAAATCAGAAGGTAATCCCACTTAAAATAGCTACAAAACATGTAAAATACCTAGGAATAAAGCCAAAATAGACAAATGGGATCTAATGAAACTAAAGAGCTTCTGCCCAGCAAAAGAAATGACCATGAGAGTGAACAGGCAACCTACAGAATGGGAGAAAATTTTTGCAATCTACCCATCTGACAAAGGGCTAATATCCGGAATCTACAAAGAACTTAAACAAATTTACAAGAAAAAAAGCAAACAGCCCCATCAAAAAGTGGGTAAAGGATATGAACAGACACTTCTCAAAAGAAGATGTTTATGCATCCAACAGACACATGAAAAAATGCTCCTCATCACTGGTTATCAGAGAAATGCAAATCAAAACCACAATGAGATACCATCTCACTCCAGTTAGAATGGTGATCATTAAAAAGTCAGGAATCAACAGATGCTGGAGAGGATGTGGAGAAATAGGAACACTTTTACACTGCTGGTGAGAATGTAAACTAGTTCAACCATTGAGGAAGATGGTGTGGTGATTCCTCAAGGATCTAGAACTAGAAATATCATTTAATCCAGCAATCCCATTACTGGGTATATACCCAAAGGTTTATAAATCATGCCACTATAAAGACACATGCACACGTATGTTTATTGCAGCACTATTCACAATAGCAAAGACTTGGAACCAACCCAAATGTCCATCAATGAGAGACTGAATTAAGGAAATGTGGCACATATATACCATGGAATACTATGCAGCCATAAAAAAAGGTTGAGTTCACGTCCTTTGCAGAGACATGGATGAAGCTGGAAACCATCATTCAAGCAAACTATCACAAGGACAGAAAACCACACACCACATGTTCTCACTCATAGGTGGGAATTGAACAATGAGAACACTTGGACACAGGGCAGGGAACATCACACATGGGGGCCTGTCGTGGGGTGGGGGACAGGGGGAGGGATTTCATGGAGAAGTACCTAATGTAAATGATGAGTTAATGGGTGCAGCAAACCAACATGGCACATGTATACCCATGTAACAAACCTGCATGTTGTGCACATATACCCTAGAACTTAAAGTGTATATATATCTATCTATCTAAATAAATATGCTTTATATATTATACATATTTAATATATAATATATATTAAATATTAAATATATATAAGGTGTATATATATATATATTTTTAAAAAGACAATGGTCAAATGATGGGCAGCACTTTTACAGTGTGTGGGGGCAGGAGCTACAGTGTGTGAGCAGAGCAGTACAAGTGTATCCCAGGGAGCAGCATTCTCAGCTGCTTTCAAGTGGCCTCTGAGTTTGGTTATTTTAGTTTATTTGGTTTCATTGTTTTTGGAAAACCCTTTTTTTAAATTATAAAAATCTAACATGCTCACCAAAAACCTTAGAAAATACAATGCATTTTAGCAAAATAAAAATAAAGGTTGATCCTACCACCCTGACATAAATTCTATGAATACTTGCTATACATCCATCTCAACATCTGTTTGTTTCTTAGTTTAGCATTGCTTTCAGGGTACAGGCTGTGCCCTCGCTCCTTCGCCATAACAGCTTGCTCCTGATTCTTCTCTGCCTTTCTCTGGCTTGAGACATCACCTTGCATTACAGCCGCCTTCTGTCCTAGGTGCACTGCTGGACTCTGTTTCGGCCAGCTTCCATTAAATAAGGTGCAAAGATGATTTTGATGTACAATTATATTTTGTTGTTATGTGTGAGTGTTATGGCATAAAATAGATACTATTGGAATAGTTTTATATGTTCAAGTTTTATATAGTTCAGGCAATTTCATCATGCTGAAAATCTTGCAATGACTCCATTGGGGGTACCAGGACTGCTCAGATATGATTTAAATAATCCCTTCTGTTCTCCTCTTTATTCTGCCTCCAAGGTAAAGCCTGTTCTTAGCCTGTGTGAATTTAGATCCTGCTCTTACACTTTCCATGTCTCCATCCTTCCTTCTACTTGTCATCCGCAGGTTCTGTTCTTCCTCTATCCTTCAGTTTTTAGTCTATTTCCTTTTTCTCCTTTTTGATAATTTGCTATTCCCCTTCCACGACATCACCGCCACACATCTCTGCTCAGCTAACTATTTTCAGTTCTTCTCCCTTTGGCTTGCTTTATGCTTTATCAGCTCTGTGTCCATTCCTCATCCTCCAGTCCCTTTACAGGCCTGCAACTGGCCTAATTGAATCCATGTCACTATGGCTTCAGAATACCATCTTCCTAATACACATCTTCATTTGCAAAGCAACACAAAATAGATTTTTGCTACTACCAAAACTAAGATTACTCCTCACACACGTGAAAAATTCAACACAGACAACTCTAACCTTCTTACATAATCATCATTTTATGGAGATGAACTTCTTTTCTATACTACTTGTACTAACTTGTACTTCTGTTTGTTATCGTTGCTTGTAAGGTTGTTTTGGTTTCCTACAGCCTAGGCTTTCATGTCATCTGAATTGTGGATGTAAATTGGAGGAAATGTTTCATTTCCAAAAATATCATAGCTTTTGGATACATAATAATTGCTAACTGTCTCTCTCTGTCTTTTTTTTTTTTTTAATGGAATCTCACTCTGTTGCCCAGGCTGGAGTGCAATGGCATGATCTCAGCTCACTGCAACCTCCACCATCAGGGTTCAGGCAATTCTCCTGCCTCAGCCCCCCGAGCAGTTGGGATTACAGGTGTGCAACACCACGCCCAGCTAATTTTTTATTTTTAGTAGAGACAGGGTTTCACCATGTTGATCAGGCTGGTCTTGAACTCCTGACCTCAGGTGATCTGCCTACCTTGGCCTCCCGAAGTGCTGGGATTACAGGCATGAGCCACTCCACCAGGCCATAATAGCTAACTCTTAAATGATACTTGCTACGTGCTGCAATATTATAAATGCTCTTCATATATTTGCTCATTTAATAGTCATAACAGTCCTATGAAGGAGGCAATACTACTATCCCCACTCTACAGCTGAAATGATTTTAAAAATTAGCTGGAGAACATTGTATTTAGGAAAAAATAATTCAAAATTGATGGCGGTGGAGAATGGTTGTAGTATCTTAACTTGAAATTATGTTTGTGTATGTGTGTGTGTGTGTGTGAATTTGTGTGTAAATGTGAGCAAAACTGCATTTATACACCCATGGTTTTGAAATATTTGATCTCTTGGAAAATGATGTAACAATTTTTCTTATTCCATGAATGAGATATATAGAGGCATATAATCTAAAAGAGCAATTCATTTTAAAATCAATGTACTCAAAATATACTTAAATACCGGGCTATTAAATTCTTTTTTCCATGGATGTTTCACATCTGGAACTTCCTGTAACAAAATAGAAATGCTTACTAAACAATCTAGCCCTCTTTTGCTTATACATTAGAACTTTGGCATGAGACCAAGGAAGATCTGGGTGTGAGGCTTCAGACTTCAGATCTTGAGGATGGCTGAGATTGTGTGGTCCTATTGCCCTTTCTACTATTTTACACTTTGTGATTTTTCCCCCTCTTGAAGGTTGATTTTTTTTATTTCTTGACAGATAAAGAAGAAGATAAGTAAACACTTCAGTTCTAAGAATTACTTTTATTTAACATAAATCAGGAGTTACTCATGTTAACAAGCTTAGAAGGTTATTTAGCAGGTTGGCAACACGCCTTTCAATGCATTTTAAAGTAATATCATAAATTCCGTACTTGCTTGTTGAATGAATGAATTGAAATTGAAGTCAGGTAGGTTAATGTCAGTAGGCATAATTTGGCCTCAACATCTACAAAGAACTTAAAACAGCAGGGTTTTATTTTAAAAATTGCTTTCCTGTCTTTTAAGTAACCACAACAGTTCTATTATGGGCAGCCTTCTACCTGAGAAAACTGACACACTGAAGCAAGTGACTTAGTGAGACCAAAAAATAAATGAACAGTGTGAGGTCTGCAAAAGGGGAGACAGTGGCATTAGATCACACTTCACTGTAAAAATAATTGGAGGGAGAAATAATTCTGTATCTTACAAGACATGACTGTTTTGTTCTTTACCAGACTACTTTTAATTGAAACAGGAAGCCTGTTGTATTGAGATTTATGTCTTGGCAACCATGAGCAAAGCCATGGGTGTGAAATAAAACATGGGCATTTTCAATTCAAATTTTTCTTTGAAAGTCATGATGCAATTGAAGGTTTTTAGTAACACTGATTCAGTGCCTCGATCAACATGTTTCCTAACTCCTGGTTCTATTTTGAGACTAGATGGAACATTAATACACTTAACACTATTCTTTTAGGATCTGTCCCACCTACAGCAAACTGTTCAGGAGCTGAAAACACAAAAGAACCTTGGTAATGTCTCAGGAATTGCAGACCTCAAACTAGGCTCAGGTGAGAAGTGGAGCCACTGGGCTTCCCTCTTTCTACTCCTTGGTTTTCTTGGTAGCAAACCAAAAGCACCTAAAGTGATACATGGTAATGGAGAACCATCCAAAGGCAGGGCTAATAACTCGATCATTCTCCTAGCTCTCAGCACTGGCCTTTCTTCATCATCCAAGATCTATACATAATTAAAAGTGAGTGAGGTCTATCCTGCCTTTGAAGAACCCATAGTCTAGTGGGAGATGCTGACATTAGTATTATTACTATAATATAGTGTCATAAATAAAATTCTAGGGGATATTCTGCTAGTGCAGAGGGGAAAGCATCAACCAATGAAGTGTAGAGTGCAAGGGAATGTTTGGTAAGAGAAGGATTCTTGGAGACAAATAGGAAGTGTTTCCCTGATGGAAACAGGCTTTGGTGTAGTGTGGGGAAGAACCATGCAGGCAGAAAACAATAGCTTGTGTGCTTCAGAAACAAGGTAAAAGACTGTGGAGTGTGTGTGAGGAGGCACAAGATGTTCCCTGTGGTGACAATGTAAATGTGGGAAGGGGGAACTGAGGGATATGAAGCAGGGGCCTGCACAGAGAGGCTCTTGGATGCCGTGCTAAGGATCTTAGATCTTATTCTGTAGAACATGGAGAAGCCTCGAAATGTGTGAGGCAGGAAATGACATGAGTAGGTTTCATTTTCGATAAACCGCAGTGGTAGCTGTGCATGGGATAAACTTGAGAGGAACAACCCTGAAAGCAAGAAACCGGTTAGAAATTTGGAGGTATTGGTGATAATCACTGAGTTTCAGTTTCATAACACTCATAAGAAAATATTGCAATGAGACAGCGTAAGGCTGGGGTCTGAAGCCAGAGGGCCTGGGTTTGAATTTGCCTGTGTTACTTCAGGCAAATCATTAAAGTCCAAGACTCATGTGTAGAGTCTTCCTTCATGTGTAGAATGGGAATAAAAATAAAGCTGTCTTATCAGTTAGTATGAAAATTAACAAGATGATCAATGCAAATTGCATAACACAGTGCTTGGTATTATATAGCACTTGATAAATATTAACCACTATCATCACATAATAAACAGCAAAATAAAGAAATGTAGTAAGAAATATCAATGAAATTTCTGAAAAATATAACCACTTATTCCAATCTAATACTGTAAAAAAATGATCGTTTTTATTCCAGCAAGGACTCAGGAAAAAAACCTATCAAAGTGAAAACAGCAAAGGGAACTTAGTTGTTTTCTGCAAAAGAAATCCTGCCCTTGTTGACATGTACCCTAGTTTCCAAAATGCAAAGTTGTATAGTTTTCATGACCTTGTGTTAAGTTACACATAGGGAAAATGCAAAGTAGGTATCATTATTTCTGCAGTGTGTTAACTGATGATAAAAAATATTTGATGTAGTCAGTAGCTACAGATCCTATCAGTACTTGAAAGGCTTCACTGCCCAGAGTTGATGAATAAAACCTCAGTTCTTTTTGGCTGGCTTCATAAGATCTCACAGTATCTTTCCTTGACTGGCTGATGACAATGGAGTGAAGTACAGGTGTGAGTTTCATTGTATTCAACCTATTTTTAATGTATTTAGTAGTTTTCTTTTTCTATCATTTTGATGTATTTAAAATTTGTAATTTTATTTGTTTGTTTTATATTTAAAAATTGATTTATTTGCAAATGTTTCAAAATATGGGAGTTTAAAACAACATTTAAAAACCCCCTCCACTTTGCTACTCTATATTCTTCTACCCAACCTAGTGGTCTGTCCTAACCTTGAAGATGAGACCTGAGCAATTATGGGCTTCTTGATAGAATCAATCCCTTAGTCATTCTAAAGATGACTACGATTACAGGGCAAATTTTACCAGGAAGCACTTCTATTATTATTATGAAGATAACAGTTCTCTTTAACTTTAGTTCATCTGCAGTCTATTTTTAAACTATGCATTTAGCCAAAAGCACATAAAAATTGTTTCAAGGGAAAATACTCATTTTTATAAGCTAGTAGACTAAAATGATTTAAATCCATAGAAGAAGTAGAAAATAACTAGTCAGAAAAGACTTTTTATTTTTTATGGGGAATTTTTGGATATCACGACAAATATAGTAGAAAACACTATTTTTTTTAATGAAGTGCCAAACACCAAACTATAAAACTCCCAGCAGACAGCAGAAAAACATGTAGATTAACTATGGTTTGGCCATTAATTCTTAGATACTGCATGAAAAACACAATCCATTAAAGAAGAAATTAATATACTAGATTTTTTAAATTAAAAACTGCTTTACATAGATAATGTTAAGAGAATAAAACAAGCCACAGACTGGGGGAAAACCTTTGAAAAATACACATCTAGAAGAACTGGTATTCAAAATATGCAAAGAATTCTTAAAACTCAACAGTAACAAAGCAAACAACCCAATTAAAAATAAGCAAAATATCTCAACAGACACTTAATCAAAGAAGATATCAAATGGCAAATGAGAAAATGCTCAGTATCATATGTCAGTAGGGATTTAAATTAAAACAACAACGAGATGCCACTATATAACTATTAGAATGGCAGATATCCAAAATACTGACAACACTAAATTCTGCTAAGGATGTGGAGTAATAGGCACTTTCATTCATTGCTGGTAGAAGTGCAAAATGGTACAGCCACTTTGGAAGACTATTTAGCAGTTTCTTGTAGAACTAAACACACTCTTACCATATGATCCAGCAATATGCTCCTTGGTATTTACCCAAAGGAGTTAAAATCTTATGTCCACACAAAAACCTGCACATGAATGTTTATAGCAGCTTTGTTCATAGTTACTAAAACCTGGAAGCAACCAAGATGTCCTTTAACAGGTGAATGAATAAATAAATGGTGGTACATGCAGACTATCAAATATTATTCAGTGATAAAAAAGAATAAGCTTTCAAATCATGACATACATAGAGAAAACTTAAATGCATTTTACTAAGTGAAAGAAGCCAATCTGAAAAAGCAATGTGTTGTATGATTTCAACTATATGATGTTCTGAAAAAGGCAAAACTATGGAGACACTAAAAAGATAAGTGGTTGCCAGGAGCTCAAGCGTAAGGAAGGAGGGATGAATAGGTGTAGCACAGGGGATATTTAGGTCAGTGAAACTAGTAGTCTGTAGTATTCTGTAATGGTGAATATATATCATTATACGTTTGTCAAAATCCATAGAATATACAGCACAAAGAGTAAACTCTAATGTTAACTATGTACATTAGTTGATGATAACACATCAATATCGGCTCATTATTTATAACAGGAACACAGCTAGTTGTAACCACATCTTTAGTGATTTTCAGGCAAAGTGTGACACTTGGTTAGAGAGACAGAGAATTTCATAGTTTAGTTCACTGAACTCCTGGAGTTTTATGGCAAAGAATCAGAACCACCAGCTTTTTCTGTTCATTTATTTCTGTCTCTGGGTTCATAAATATACATATATCCCTCTTCCCCCCAACAAAGGAGGGCAAATTAGGGTGATCCAGGCAGGATACAAAAAAATGTATGCATTGGACACCGTAATTTCAGGCAAGAAAATGATCATGTAAGGCTTAAAATTTGAGAAAATCATTTTTTTGTTCATTACCATGTATATTAAGTTTAAAACTAAAATACACATACACGAAGTTATAATATGGTGTGATATGAACCACAATGAAGATATTTAAAAATCCAGTAATTCTGAATATGACTTTCGCATTAGACCCTGGTTCTAATCTTCACTCTGCCACTAGCTACTGATGTCAGGCAAATTGCTTAACGTTCTTTAGCTTCAGTTTATTTGTCTGGAGAAAACTCATAGCAATATTTACCTAATAGAATCATTGTCAAGATTAAATGTGATGTTTATGAAATGTTTAGCACAGTGCCTGTCATACAATAAAAACATAAGAAATAGTGGTAAATAATGTGTGCTCTCTATTCTCAGTGTATCATGTACATATCATGCTTATATGTACTACAATTTTTCCTATACATGCATACATATGATAATGTTTAACTTATAAATTAGGCACAGTAAGAGATGAACAACAACTGATAATAAAATAGAAACATTACAACAATATGCAGGCATCATTTCTCTTGCACTTGGGGCTCTTATTAATTAAAATATGAATTCCTTGAACACAAGCACCCTGATATCATACCAGTCAATCTGATAACTGAGATAGCTACTAAGTGCCTAATGAGCAGGTAGTATATACAACATGAATATGCTGGGCAAAGGGATGATTCACATCCCAGGCAGAGCAGATGGGACTGTGTGAGGCTTCATCATGGTACTCAGAACAGTGCACAATTTAAAACTTAGGAATAGTTTATTTTTGCAGATTTCCATTTAATATTTTCAGACCATGGTTGTCATTCCATTTTCTGTAGCTATGACAGAACAATTGAGATAGGGTAATTTATAAAGAAATGTGATTTGTTTAGCTCATGATTCTGGAGACTGGGAGGTTAACGATCACGTGACCACATCTGGTGAGGACTTTGTGTTGCAACATAGCATGGTGGGTGGCATCGCATGGTGGGAGAGCATGCAAGAGCAGCTAGAGGGTGTGTGCAAAAGGGACAAAGTAAGAGCGGCCACCATGTTGTATAAGAACCCACTCTTGAGGTACCTAATCCAGTTCCACGAAAACAATAATTCACTCCTACTGATATCAAGCCTTTTATGAGGGAAGAGTCCTCGATTTAAATGCTTCTTATGGATCCCACCACCTTTCAACATTATTACATTGGAGACCAAGCCTCCATGTGAGTTTTGGTGAGGACAAGCCATATTCAAACTATAGCAGTTGTTGACCAAGAGTAATTGAAACTTCAGAAGGAGAAACTGCGGGTAAGTGGGAACTCCTCTATAACCTTATCCTAAGTCTTATAAATACTACTGTGGACTCAATCCTTTCAGGACCTACTTGAATTGTGTCGCACAGTATGATCTGTATTGAATTTTCTACCTTTAAACTATGAAGCATGAGAAAAGAGCTGTCCAGTGATGGAAGACATTTTTTTTTGAGATTTTTAAATTTCAATTATTAATTTCTTTGTAAAAGGAAAGCTCTTGGTATTTATTTATTTATTTTATTTATTTTTGAGGCAGAGTCTCGCTCTGTCACCCAGGCTGGAGTGCCGTGGCGCCATCTCGGCTCACTGCAAGCTCCACCTCTGGGGTTCACGCCATTCTCCTGCCTCAGCCTCCCGAGTAGCTGGGACTACCGGTGCCCACCACCACGACCGGCTAATTGTTTTTGTATTTTTAGTAGAGACGAGGTTTCACTGTGTTAGCCAGGATGGTCTCGATCTCCTGACCTCGTGATCCACCCACCTCGGCCTCCCAAAGTGCTGGGAGCTGTTGATATTTATGTAGTTATCTTGTATCTGCCATCTTATTGTATTGTCTTGTTAGTGCTGATAGATTTTTAATAATGTTTCCTGGATTTTTTAAAAAATGTAGATTCTATTTTTATTCAGGTATGATGAGGCCACAGACTGGTGGACAATTGCTATTTAAAAGATAGTTTATTTCTCCTTGTGCCCAAGAGGAGGGGTCACACTGCACAGCTGCGGGAGAGAACACCGAGGTTGGTCACAGGCAGAGGACAGGGGAACTGTGGTTTTCGAGGGAAGGAATGGATGAGGCAGGGTAAGGCGGCTAAGCAGGTGGAGCACTAGCTAGTTGGAATAGCGTCAGCTGATTCCTGATTGTAGACTGCCCTGAGTTTTCTGATACATGACCTCAGGGTGGTTATTTTCCAACTTTTCCTGATCACAAATTATATAGTAATAAAAATCCTTTTATATATTTTTGCATGGGTATATAATTCTGTAAGATACTTAGAAGTATAATTTCTGGATTAAAGAGTTTACATATTTTAAATATGTAATTTAATAAATTACAATTAAAATTTAATTTAATCCCCAAAAAGTGAAATATTTTAATGATCTCACCCATAGTATATGGAGAGGGTCCTTTTTCTCATACTCTCAATAATACAGGATTTTGTTGTTGTTGTTGTTGTTGTTTCAAGGTATTATTTTATTAAATTTTTTAAAATTATACTTTAAGTTCTAAGGTACATGTGCACAATGTGCAGGTTCGTTACATAGGTATACATGTGCCATGTTGCTTTGCTGCACCCATTAACTCATCATTTACATTAGGTACTTCTCCTAATGCAATCCCTCCTCCTGTCCCCAACTCCATGACAGGCCCCCAGGTGTGATGTTCCCCACCCTGTATCCAAGTGTTCAAATTGTTCAGTTCCCACCTATGAGTGAGAACATGTGGTGTTTGGTTTTCTGTCCTTGTGATAGTTTGCTCGGAGTGATGGTTTCCAGCTTCATCCATGTCCCTGCAAAGGACATGAACTTATCCTTTTTTATGGCTGACTAGTATTCCATGGTGTATATATGCCACATTTTCTTAATCCAGTCTATCATTGATGGACATATACATTGGTTCCAAGTTTTTGCTATTGTGAATAGTGCTGCAATAAACATACCTGTGCATGTGTCTTTATAGTAGCATAATTTATAATCCTTTGGGTATATATATACCTAGTAATGGGATCGCTGGGTCAAATGGTATTTCTAGTTCTAGATCCTTGAAGAATCACCACACTGTCTTCCACAATGGTTGAACTAATTTACATTCCCACCAGCAGTGTAAAAGTGTTCCTATTTCTCCACATCCTCTCCAGCATCTGTTGATTCCTGATTTTTTAATGATGGCCATTCTAACTGGAGTGAGATGGTATCTCATTGTGGTTTTGATTTGTATTTCTCTGATGACCAGTGATGATGAGCACTTTTTCATGTGTCTGTTGGATGCATAAATGTCTTCTTTTGAGAAGTGTCTGTTCATATCCTTTGCCCACTTTTTGATGGGGTTGTTTGTTTTTTTTTTCTTGTAAATTTGTTTAAGTTCTTTGTAGATTCTGGATATTAGCCCTTTGTCAGATGGGTAGATTGCAAAAATTTTCTCCCATTCTATAGGTTGCCTGTTCACTATCATGGTCGTTTCTTTTGCTGTGCAGAAGCTCTTTAGTTTTATTAGATCCCATTTGTCTATTTTGGCTTTTGTTGCCATTGCTTTTGGTGTTTTAGTCATGAAGTCCTTGCCCATGCCTATGTCCTGAATGGTATTTCCTAGGCTTTCTTCTAGGGTTTTTATGGTTTTAGGTCAAACATTTAAGTCTTTAATCCATCTTGAATTAATTTTTGTATAAGGTGTAAGGAAGGGATCCAGTTTCAGCTTTCTACATATAGCTAGCCAGTTTTCCCAGCACCATTTATTAAATAGGGAATCCTTTCCACATTTCTTGTTTTTGTCAGGTTTGTCAAAGATCAGATGGTTGTAGACGTGTGGTGTTATTTCTGAGGCCTGTGTTCTGTTCCACTGGTTTATCTCTCTGTTTTGGTACCAGTACCATGCTGTTTTGTTTACTGTAGCCTTGCGGTATACTTTGAAGTCAGGTAGCATGATGTCTCCAGCTTTGTTCTTTTGGCTTAGGATTGCCTTGGCAATGCGGGCTCTTTTTTGGTTCCATATGAACTTTAAAGTAGTTTTTTCCAATTCTGTGAAGAAAGTCATTGGCAGCTTGATGGGGATGGCATTGAATCTATAAATTACCTTGGGCAGTGTGGCCATTTTCACAATATTGATTCTTCCTAACCGTGAGCATGGAATGTCCTTCCATTTGTTTGCATCCTCTTTGAGCAGTGGTTTGTAGTTCTCTTTGAAGAGATCTTTCACATCCCTTGTAAGTTGGATTCCTAGGTATTTTATTCTCTTTGTAGCAATTATGAATGGGTGTTTATTCATGATTTGGCTCTCCATTTGTCTGTCATTGGTATATAGGTATACTTGTGATTTTTGCACATTGATTTTTTATCCTGAGACTTCGCTGAAGTTGCTTATCAGCTCAAGGAGATTTGGGGCTGAGATGATGGGGTTTTCTAAATATACAGTCATGTCATCTGCAAACAGGGACAGTTTGACTTCCTCTTTTCCTGATTGAATACCCTTTGTTTCTTTCTCTTGCCTGATTGCCCTGGCGAGAACTTCCACACTATGTTGAATAGGAGTGGTGAGAGAGGGCATCCCAGTCTTGTGCCAGTTTTCAAAGGGAATGCTTGCAGTTTTTGCCCATTCAGTATGATATTGGCTGTGAGTTTGTCGTAAATAACTCTTATTATTTTGAGATACATTCCACCAATACCTAGTTTATTGAGAGTTTTTAGAATGAAGGGCTGTAGAATTTTGTCAAAGGCCTTTTCTGCATCTATTGAGATAATCATGTGGTTTTTGTCATTGGTTCTGTTTATGTGATGGATTATGTTTATTGATTTGCATAAGTTAAACCAGCCTTGCATCCCAGGGATGAAGCTGACTTGATCGTGGTGGATAAGCTTTTTGATGTGCTGCTGGATTCGGTTTGCCAGTATTTTATTGAGGATTTTTGCATGGATGTTCATCAGGGATATTGGTCTAAAATTCTCTTTTTTTTGTTGTGTCTCTGCCAGGCTTTGGTATCAGGATGATGCTGGCCTGATAAAATGAGTTAGGGAGGGTTTCCTCTTTTTCTATTGATTGGAAGAGTTTCAGAAGGAATGGTACCAGCTCCTCTTTGTAACTCTGGTAGAATTAGGCTGTGAATATTTCTGGTTCTGGACTTTTTTTAGTTGGTAGGCTATTAACTATTGCTTCAATTTCAGAGCCTGTTATTGGTCTATTCAGAGATTCAACTTCTTCCTGGTTTAGTCTTGGGAGGGGTAGGTGTCCAGGAATCACTCCATTTCTTCTAGATTTTCTATTTTATTTCCATAGAGGTGTTTATAGTATTCTCTGATGGTAGTTTGTATTTCTGTGGGATCAGTGGTGATATCCCCTTTACCATTTTTTATTGCATCTATTTGATTCTTCTCTCTTCTCTTCTTTATTAGTCTTGCTAGTTGTCTATCAATTTTGTTGACCTTTTCAAAACACCAGCTCCTGGATTCACTGATTTTTTGAAGAATTTTTTTGTCTCTATCTCCTTCAGTTCTGCTCTGATCTTGGTTATTTCTTGCCTTCTGCTAGCTTTTGAATTTGTTTGCTCTTGCTTCTCTAGTTCTTTTCATTGTGACGTTAGGGTGTCTATTTTAGATCTTTCCTGCTTTCTCTTGTGGGCATTTAGTGCTATCAATTTCCCTCTACATACTGCTTTAAATGTGTCCCAGAGATTCTGGTACATTGTGTCTTTGTTCTCATTCATTTCAAAGAACATCTTTATTTCTGCCTTCATTTCCTTTTTTACCCAGTAGTCATTCAGGAGCAGGTTTTTCAGTTTCCATGTACTTGTGTGGTTTTGAGCAAGCTTCTTAATCCTGAGTACTAAGTTGATTGCACTGTGGTCTGAGAGACTGTTAGTTGTGATTTGTGTTCTTTTACATTTGCTGAGGAGTACTTTACTTCCAACTATGTGGTCAGTTTTGGAATAAGTGCGATGTGGTGCTGAGAAGAATGTATATTCTGTTGATTTGGGGTGGAGAGTTCTGTAGATGTCTATTAGATTTGCTTGGTGCAGAGGTGAGTTCAAGTCCTGGATATCCTTGTTAAACTTCTGTCTCGTTGATCTGTCTAATATTCACAGTGGGGTGTTAAAGTCTCCCATTATTATTGTGTGGGAGTCTAAGTCTCTTTGTAGGTCTCTAAGGACTTGCTTTATGAATCTGGGTCCTCCTATATTGGGTGCATATATATTTAGGATAGTTAGCTCTTCTTGTTGAATTGATCCCTTTACCATTATGTAATGGCGTTCTTTGTCTCTTTTGATCTTTGTTGGTTTAAAGTCTGTTTTATCAGAGTGTAGGATTTCAACCCCTGCTTTTTTTTGCTTTCCATTTGCTTGGTAGATCTTCCTCTATTTTGCCCATTAGTTGATGCAGTTTCTTCCTAGCATCAATGGTCTTTACAATTTGGCATGTTTTTGCAGTGGGTGGTACTGGTTGTTCCTTTCCATGTTTAGTGCTTCCTTCAGGAGCTCTTGTAAGGCAGGCCTGGTGGTGACAAAATCTCTCAGCATTTGCTTGTCAGTAAAGGATTTTATTTCTCCTTCACTTATGAATCTTAGTTTGGCTGGATATGAAATTCTGGGTTGAAAATTCTTTTCTTTAAGAGTGTTGAATATTGGCCCCCACTCTCTTCTGATTGTAGGGTTTCTGCTGAGAGATCCGCTGTTAGTCTGATGGACTTCCCTTTGTGGGTAACCCGACCTTTCTCTCTGGCTGCCCTTAACATTTTTTCCTTCATTTCAACCTTGGTGAATCTGACAATTACGTGTCTTGGGGTTGCTCTTCTCGAGGAGTATCTTTGTGGTATTCTCTGTATTTCCTGAATTTGAATGTTGGCCTGCCTTGCTAGGTTGGGGAAGTTCTCCTGGATAGTATCCTGAAGAGTGTTTTCCAACTTGGTTCCATTCTCCCCGTCACTTTCAGGTACACCAATCAAATGTAGATTTGATCTTTTCACATAGCCCCATATTTCTTGGAGGCTTTGTTCATTTCTTTTTACTCTTTTTTCTCTAAACTTCTCCTCTCGCTTTATTTCATTAATTTGATCTTCAATCACTGATACCCTTTCTTCCTCTTGATCCAATTGGCTATTGCAGCTTTTGCCTGCATCACGTAGTTCTCACGCCACAGTTTTCAGCTCCATCAGGTCATTTAAGGTCTTCTCTACACTGTTTATTCTAGTTAGCCATTCGTCTAATCTTTTTTCAAGGTTTTTAGTTTCTTTGCAATGGGTTCGAACATCCTCCTTTAGCTCAGAGAAGTTTGTTATTATTGACCTTCTGAAGCCTACTTCTGTCAGCTCGTCAAAATCATTCTCCGTTCAGCTTTGTTCTGTTGCTGGTGAGGAGCTGCGATCCTTTGGAGAAGAAGAGGTGCTCTGGTTTTTAGAATTTTCAGCTTTCTGCTTTGGTTTCTCCCCATCTTGTGTTTTTTTTTCTACCTTTGGTCTTTGATGCTGGTGACCTACAGTTGGGGTTTTGGTGTGGATGTCCTTTTTGTTGATGTTGATGCTATTCCTTTCTGTTTGTTAGTTTGCCTTCTATCAGTCAGGTCCCTCAGCTGCAGATCTGTTGGAGGTTGCTGGAGGTCCACTCCAGACCCTATTTGCCTGGGTATCACCAACAGAGGCTGCAGAACAACACATGTTGCTGCTTGATCCTTCCCCTGGAAGCTTCATCCCTGAGGGGCACCTGCCTGTATGAGCTGTCAGTCAGCCCCTACTGAGAGGTGTCTCGGAGTTAGGCTACACGGGGGTCAGGGACCCACTTGAGGAGGCAGTCTGTCCATTCTCAGAGCTCAAACACCATGCTGGGAGAACCACTGCTCTCTTCAGAGCTGTCAGACAGAGACGTTTAAGTCTGCAGAAGTTTCTGCTGCCTTTTGTTCAGCTATGCCCTGCCCCCAGAGGTGGAGTCTACAAAGGCAGGTGGGCCTAGTTGAGCTGCGGTGGGCTCTGCCCAATTCGAGCTTTCCCAGCCACTTTGTTTACCTACTCAAGCCTCAGCAATGGTGGACACCCCTCCCCCTGCCAGGCTGCTGCCCCGCAGGTCGATCTGAGCCTGCTGCGCTAGCAGTGAGCAAGGTTCCGTGGGCATGGGACGTGCCGAGCCAGGTGCGGGATATAATCTCCTGGTGTGCAGTTCGCTAAGACTATTGGAAAAGCACAGTATTTAGGGGGGAGTGTCCAGATTTTCCAGGTACAGTCTGTAACGGCTTCTTTTGGCTAGGAAAGGGAAATCCCCTGACCCCTTGTGCTTCCCGGTGAGGCGATGCCCCACCCTGCTTCAGCTCACTCTCCATGGGGTGCACCCACTGTCCAACCAGTCCCAATGAGATGAACCAGGTACCTCAGTTGGAAATGCAGAAATCACCATCTTCTGCATCAATCACGCTGGGAGCTGCAGACTGAAGCTGTTCCTATTTGGCCATTTTGGAATGGAAAACCTGGAAGACATTTTATGTAGAATTTTACATCTTTGAATAAGGAGAGTCTAAGAAAAAGAGAAAGTCCAGTTATTTTCCAAATCTTAAGTCAGATACAATGATAATACTGGTGTATCAGGACCATTTGCATTGTTCAACTTAGTTATGAAGTGATTTCACTGGAAACAGATAAATCTAAAAATATGAAAACAAAGATTTTCTCATACTTGCTTGTTTAAAAAATTGTGGTAAATATATATAACATAAACTTTACCATTTTAACCTATTTAAATTACAACTCAGTTATAATAAGTGCTTTCACATTATTGTACAACTGTCACCAACATTCATCACTGGAACTTCCCCCCCATTTAGTTGACACATGATTGACAAAAAAATTGTATATATTTAGGGCTTAAAACATGATTTTTTTCATTTATCTATACATCTGCAAAATGATTACTATGATTAAGCTAATTAAGATATCCATTATCTCACATAGTTACCATTTGTGTGTGTGTGTGTGTGTGTAGTGAGAACACTTGAGATCTGTCTTGGAAAATTTCAAGAATCCAACACATTATTATTAACTATAATCACCATGCTGTACATTAGGTCTCTAGTTCTTATTTATTTTATAAATGAAGGTTTGTACACTTTGACTAATATCTTTGCTTTTTTTCTCACCTCCAGGCCCTGGTAACCATCATTTTACTCTGTTATTATGAGTTAGACTTTTTTTTTTTTTTTTAAGATTGCACATATAGGTGAGATAATACAGTATTTGTTATCTTATGTCTGGTTTGTTTCACTTAGCTTAATGTTCTCCAGGTTAATCCATATTGTCACAAGTGGCAGGATTTTCTTCTTTCTAAAGGCTGAATTTAATTTCCATATCTTAGCTCTTGTGAATAATGCTGCAATGAATATAGGACTGAAAATGTTTTTGTTTTTTGCTAATAAGTTGTATGAGTTTCTTATATATTTGGGTATCACCCCTTTACCACATATATGGTTTACAAATATTTCTCTTATTCATAGGATGTCTTTTCATTTTGTTGTTTCCTTTGCTGGACAGAAGGCTTTTATTTTCATATAGTCCTACTTGTTTATTTTTGCTTTTTTTTTGCTCGTGCTTTTGGTGTCAAATTGAAAAGACCATTGCCAAGGCCAAATACAAGGAGTTTCCCTCTATGCTTTGTCAAGGAGTTTTATAGTTTAAGCTGTTGCATTTAAGATATTAATCCATTTTGAACCCCTTTTTGTGTGTGCTGTAGGTCTTTCTTTCCTTTCTTTCTTTCTTTCTTTCTTTCTTTTCTTTCTTTCTTTCTTTTCTTTCTTTCTTTCTTTCTTTCAAGTCTCACTCCTGTTGCCCAGGTTGGAGTGCAATGGGGTGATCTCAGCTCACCACAACCTCTGCCTCCTGGGTTCAAGCAATTCTCCTGCCTCAGCCTCCCAAGTAGCTAGGGTTACAGGCATGCACCACCTCACCCAGCTAATTTTGTATTTTTAGTAGAGATGGGGTTTCTCCATGTTGGTCAGGCTGGTCTCAAACTCCTGACCTCAGGGGATCTGGCCACCTCAGCCTCCCAAAGTGCTGGGGTTACAGGCATGAGCCACCATGCCTGGCCCAGATTCTTTCTTTTCTTTTGTTTTAAACTGTGGCTTTTCAAGTTTCCTCACATTATTTATTCAAGAAACTGTTCTTTCCCCCATAGTGTATTTTTGGTGTCTTTGTCAAAAATTAGTTGACTGTCTATGCTTGGGTTTATTTAAGGGTTTTCTATTCTGTTTTATTGGTCTATGTGTCTGTTTTTAATCCAAGTACCACACTTTTTTTTGATTATTATAGCTTTATAATATGGTTTAAAATCAAGAAGTGTGATGTTTACAGCTTTGTTCTTCTTGCTCAAGATTGCTTTTGCTATTTGGGGTCTTTCGTGGTTCAATACAAATTTTAGAATTTTTTTCCAATACTATAAAAAAAGTCATTGGAATTTTGATAAGGACAGCATTGAATCTATAGATTACTTTGGGTAGTAGGAGCATTTTAACAATATTGATTCTTTCAATATATGAATATAGTACATCTTTTTATTTATTTGTGTTTTCTTCAATTTCTTTGATCAATGTTTTGTAGTTTTCAGTGTAGAAATCCTTCACCTCTTTGGTTAAGTTTGCTCCTAAGTAATCCAGTCTTTTTGCTGCTATTGTAAATGGGATTGCTTTCTTGATTTCATGGTTGGATAGTTGGGTGTTAGTATATAAAAGTACAACTGCTTTTTATATGTTGATTTTTGTGTCCTGCAACTTTAGTTAATTTGCCTACTAGTTCTAACAGTTTTCTGATGGAGTCCTTAAGATTTTTTTTATGTAACATTAAGTTATTTGCAAATAGAGACCATTTAACTGCTTCCTTTCTGATGTGGATATTTTTATTACTTTCTCTTGCCTAATTCCTCTTGCTAGGGCTTCCACACTATGTAAAGTAGGAATGGTGACTATGGACAACCTTGTTTTGTTCTTAAACTTAAAGGAAAAACTTTTAGCTTTTCACCATCAAATATAATGTTAGCTGTGGGCTTGTCATATATGGCTGTTATTATATTGAGGTACATTTGCTCTTTACATAATTTGTTGAGATCTTTCTTCTAATCCAGGAACAAATCCCACTTGATCATGGTGTATGATCTTTTTAATATGCTGTTGAATCTGGTTTGCTAGTGTTTTGTTGAGGATTTTTGCATTTATGTTAATCAGGGATACTAGCTTGAAAAGTAATTTTCTTTTCTTGTAGTGTTCTTGTCTGGCTTGGTATCAGGGAAATGCTGGCTTTGTAAAATGAGTTACAGAGTGTTCTCTCATCTTCAGTTTTTGGAAGAGTTTAACAAGGGTTGGTACCAATTCTTTTTTATGTACTTGGTAGAATTCACCAGTGAAGCCATCTGTTCCTGGACTTTTCTTTGTTAAGGAATTTTTTATTAATAATTCAATCTCTTTATTCATTATTGTATATTCAAGTTTTCTATTTTTTCCTGATACGTTTTTGTAGGTTGAATGTTTTTAGGAATTTATTTCTTTTCTTCTAGATTATTCAATTGGTTGGTATATAATTGTTCATGGTAGACTCTTATCATCTTTTGTATTTCTGTAGTATCAGTTGCAATGTCTCCTTCATTTCTGATTTTGAGTCTTCCTTTTTTTGTCTAGCTAAAGGTTTCTCAATTTTATCTTTTTTTAAAAAAAAAGTGTTAGTTTTACCAATTTTTCCCAGTGGTTTTCTAATTTCTATTACATTTGTTTCTGCTCTGATCTTTTTTATTTTCTCACTTTTGTTAAATTTGGGCTCAATTGGTTTTTCATCTAGTTCCTTGAAGTGTAAAGTTAGAAATTTTACTAAGTTTTACCAGTGAGTTTTACACTTTCATATATTTTTGTGTTGCTAATTAGTATTTTTTTCTTTCTGCTTAAGCACTCCCTCTAGTGTTTTTTATAAGGAAAGTCTAGTGGTGATGAACTCCCTCCCCTTTTGTTGGTTTGGGAGTCGTTATATCTCTCCCATTTCTGAAGGACAGCTTTGCCAAGGAAAGTATTCTTGGTTGGTAGTTTTTTTCTTTCAGCACTTTGAATATATCATCTTGCTCCCTCTTGGTCTTCAAGGTTTCTGATAGTCTTATTGAGGTTCCCTTGTGTGTAATACGCTTCATTTCTTTTCAAGGCTGTTTTCAAAACTCTATTTGTCTTTGATTTTGCTTGATTATAATGATTCTTAAGGAAATCTTTGTGTTGAATCCATTTGAAATCTTTGAGTTTCATATACCTGGACATTCATAGATCTCCTCAGATTTGAAAATTATTCTGCCTGCATTTATTTAAACAAGCATTGTGCTTTTCTCTATTCTTCTGAAACTCTAATAATGGAAATATTAGGTCTCTTCATGGTGTCCTATAAATCATATAGGACTTTCTTCTAATTTTTTTATTCCTCTTTCTCCTCTGACTGGATAATTTTAAATAACGCATCTGCGAATTTGTTTATTCTTTCTTCCGTTCAGTTAAGTCTGCCGTTAAACTTCTTAATTGCATGTTTTAGTTGTCATTGTATTCTTCAGCTCAAAAATTTGTTTTTTTTAAAAAATATTTTCTGTCTTGTTGAACTTTTAATTTTGTTTTTGCATTTTTCCTGATTTCATTAAATTGTTTATCTGCTTTATCATGTAGCTCATTCAGGCTTTTTAGAATAATTATTTTAAATTCTTTGATAGGCAGTTTGTGTATCTCCATTTCTTTGGGCTCAGTTAGTTGAAGTTTACTGTGTACTTTTGTTGTGCCATGTTTACCTGATTCTTTGTGATCCTTATAGCCTTGAGTAGGTGTCTGCACATTTGAAGAAGCAGTCAACTTTTTCAGATTTTATGGACTGGCTTCCCTAAGAAAAGACTTTCATTTGAAGGAGTGGGGTGGGGCATGTTGGAGTCTGTTCTGGCACTGGATCTAGTAGTGTGCTGTGCCAAGTGTGGAGCTTGTGGTGGCTCCAGGTTTGGAGGGGATGTTTTGTGTCTCATCAGCTCAGACAGCTAGGGTTCATGACATTAGCAACTGTGTGATCCTAGGCAGCAATAGCTGTAGGAGGTTCATGGTGGCAGCTAGGATTGTTGGGGACCTCAGTAGCTTCTCCAGGTTCAGCAATAAGGGATGGGAGCAGGCAGCAGGAATGGGGGCTTGGGCCGGCAGTATGCATGTGCTTGGCTTTAGAAGTTGGGTGCAGACTTGTGCGTAGTGACAGAAGCTAGCTGTGGACACACATGTGTCACATGTGTGTCAGGGCTAGGGGAGGGGCTGGGGCAAACTGTGGACACATTCATTACTGGGGGTTGACAGTGTATGTCATACAGTTATAGGAGTTAGAGTTGGTGGTGTCTATGTGTGTGGCTGCAGGGCTAATTGCAGATTTGCTCACAGCAGTGAAGGCTGGTGACAGGTGTCAGGCTGCAGGGATCAACCATGGGTGCAAGCACAGTGCTGAGTACAGGCAATGGGGGGCAGGATCAGCTGTAAGTGCACATGCAGTGGCAACCAGTGAGACTGGCAGTAAGCAAGTATGTGGCTACATGGGCCAGCTATGGGCACATGCAAGGATGTGTGAGGCCTGGCAAGGGGGGTTGGGGCTGGCTGCACACGTGCACACGGCTGCACATGTGGCAATGGGAACTGGGGCCTGTGGTAGGGGCCCAGGCTATTTGTGGGCACGTACACTGCAGCTGTGCTATGTACCCAGGCCAGGGATTCCCCAGTAGTAGTGGCTGGGGGTGGCTCCAGGGAGAAGGGAGGAGAGGAATAGCAGCTCAGGCAGCTAGATAATGCAAAGGTGATAAACTTCAAGGCCCTTGGTGTTGAAAGCTAAAGGGGTCCCCTGTGGCTTTTCTGGCTGTTGCTTTCCTAGGCAGCAAAAGCTGCTGGAGTCCTCTGCAGAACAGGCCACCGGGGTTTGGGATGGTGAACAGTGCAGCGTTCTCAGGAGTGAAATCTGTGGGGGATGCATGGTGGCCACCAGGGCTCTGGAGGTCCTCAGTGGAAAAGGCTGCTGCTGTCCTGTGCAGAAAAAGTCCCTGGGACCCTGGCGGTTCCTGCAGCTTAACTGATAATGGTAACTCCCACCTTTTTGTGTCCCTAGTCATCACCAGATGTCTCAGCAATGTTGGTCTCACCAGCAATCTGGGTGAGGTGAAACTGAGGTGGGTCACTTAGGCAGGGTCCTGAAAGGCTGGGGTAGCTGGTTGTTCACCTCACTGTGCTTTTTCCTGTGAGGGGAACTCCAGAGCTGGGGAGTTTCCATGTTGAGCAGTTCTGACCTAGTGAATGGGATGCTGTAGGCAAAATAAAACCTTTTTTTTTGTGCAGTTATTCTCAAGGTTTTGTGTGTTTTTTTTCTTTTTTTGCTTTACTGTGTTTCTATAGCTTTTTAAGTAGGCTCCTGGCTTTTCTATAGTGAATTTTATTCATGGATAGCTGTCCAATTGTTGTTCTTTATGGGGGAGAGGAGCGGTCGAGACAAAGACTGGGACCTCCCCTTCTGCTATCATGCTGACTTCTAGAACTTTTTCATCATCCCAAATCAAAACTTTGTATCCATTAAACAATTTCCTATTACCCCCTCCTCCCAACCACTAGTAACCACTATTCTACTTTCTGTCCCGATAAATGTGCTTATTTTAGCTATTTCATATGAGTAGAATCATATAATATTTGTCATTTTGTCTCTGGTTTATTTCATTTAGCATAATGTTTTAAAGTTTATCTATGTCATAGCATGTATCAATTTTTTTTAAATAGATTTTTAAAAAAGAAGTTTCAGACCTCTATTTGAAACCAGGATTTATCCTTTGAATTGCGAATTACGGGACATCTTTTTTGTGTTTAAAGGTATTTTATAAATTGCCAATTGCTTCTATTCACTTCACTTTCCCTTCAGGCCAAGCAAAGTAATCTCTGTACTTTCCATTCAGTTTCAGAAAATTCAGTGTCAGAAAACTGAATGGAAAGTATAGATACTTCCCATATTCCCTCTGCTTGCCCCTTCCAGAGCCTTCCCAACTATGAACATTCCACACCAGAGCAGTCCATTTGTTACAACTGATATATCTACAATGACACAACATTATCACCCAAAGTTCATAGTTTACCTTAGGGTTCACTCTTGGTGGTGTGCATCCTATGGCTTTTGACAAATGTATAGTGACATGTAGCCACCATTGTAGTATTGTACAGAATAGTTTTACTGTCCTAAAATTCTCTGCGCTGCACTTGTTCACTCCTCTTTCTCCACTAATCTTTGGCAACCACCAATATTTTACTGTCTCCGTAGTACTGACTATTCAAAAATGTCATATAGTTGGAATCCTATAGTATGTAGCCTTTTCAGATTGGCTTATTTCACATAGTAATATGCTTTTAAGTTTCTTCCATGTCTTTGTGGCTTCGTAGCTCATATATTTTTATCACTGAGGAATATTCCATTGTCTGAATTTACCACAATTTATTTATTCATTCACCTCTTGAAGGACATCTTAATTGCTTTCAACTCTTGGCAATTATGAGTAAAGCTGCTATAATCATTTAGGCAGATTTTTTGTATGGATGTCAGTTTTTAACTTTGTGGGTAAATACCAGTGAGTGTGATTGTTAGATCGTGGTAAGAGTGTGTTTAGTTTTGTAAGAAACTGTCAAATTTTTTCCAAAGTGGCTGTACCATTTTGCATTTGTGCCAGCAGTAAATGACAGTGCCTATTGCTCCATGTCTTTGGAAGTATTTGATGTTGTCAGTGTTTTGAATGTCTGCCATTCTAGTAGGTATACTGTGGTATCTCATTGCAGTTTTAATTTGCAAGTCCCTAGTGACACAGGATGTTGTACATCTTCTCATATGCTTATTTGCCATCTAGATATCGTCTTTGGTGAGGTGTATGTTCAGATATTTTGCTTGTTTTCTAATTTAATTGTTTGCTTTCCTATTGTTGAGTATAAAGAATTCTTTGTATATTTTATATACCAGTTATTTCAGATGTGTGTTTTGCAATTTTTTCTAGTCTGTGGCTTATCTTTTTATTCTCTTGATGCATCAGAATTTTATTTCTTTTTAGGGGTGAATAATTTTCTAATGCATGTTTATACCACACTTTGTTTATCCATTGATAGACATTTAGAATATTTTCACCTTTTTCTGTGAATAATACTGCTATAAATCTTGTTGTAAAAATGTCTGTTAAAGTCCCTGCTTTCAATTCTTTTGGGTATATAACCAGAAGTGGAATTGCTGGACATCTTTTTGCTTTTAAAAATTCTTCAGTAGTGTAACTAAGCAATTATTCTCAGTTTTTATTTCTGTGAGCAAAGTAGTCAGGTAGCATTCACAAAAAGACACTATTATAACAATCTTTGTTCTTCATGTAGCTTTATCATTTCTTGTTAGTAAGTGAAGAATTAATCAGCAGTCTGCCAGATTCAGGCAAGTAATTATGATTCTTGACTGCAAGTGGCTTTGCCTGCATGGAAAATGAAGTGAATTGAAGCAAATGACAATTTATAGAATACCTTTAAAAATAAAAGAGATGGCCCATAATTCCCATTTGAAAGGATAAATCCTGGTTTCAAATAGAGAGCTGATAAAATAGATTAGAATAAAAAGACCTGCAAAAGCACCACAGAGAATCCAGATGGAATCTCATCCCTTGCTTCTTTATAATCTACAAATACCTAACAGCAGTAGGACAGTATCATTGTATTTTCTATGCAAAAAGTATAATTTTCTATTTTATTCTCAAAATGTCAGGAAACAGGCAGAGGAACTCATGGAGATTTGCAATCTCAATATATGAAAAAAGACAATTATTATAGATATGCAGCCTTCAACCAGGGTAACATTTCATCAGGTGTGCATGGATACTGGATTAAGTGAGTTTATGATCTGAATGTAAAGCATGTATTTTGCATATGGGGTCTAGAAAAGAGTTATGACATTCCCACTTAATATCTTCTAAAAATGAAATATGCTTAAGCATATTTAGTTAAGCAATATAACTAAAGTTTATATTGAAAATATCATTCTTGTCAGATTCTTGACTATTATCTTAGTTTAACTATGGTTAAATGCTTACCTTCAACAAATACTTAGAGGTCTTTTGGCTTTATTGCTAAATTCCTTTAAACTCTTAAAGAGTATATATTCTCTATAATATAAAATATGTTTCATGTTATAGAAAAAGATAAGAAAAATGAACTAATTAAATTAAACTGAGCATTCACTTGATATTGAAACCTGACAAAGGTGTTCTGCAATGGGATATCATGCTTGTGAGCATAAAGTCTGGAGTTTACTCAGCAAATGAAAGTAGTGTGAAAGAATAGTCCAATACAATGAGGTGGATTTTATCCCAGAAATGGTTTAACTTATGAAAAGTTATTGGCTAAGCATGGTGGCTCACGCCTATAATCCCAACAATTTGGGAGGCCAAGGTGGGAGAATTGCTTGAGGCCAGGAGTTTGAGACCAGCCTGGGCAACATAGTGAGACTGTCTCTACAACAACAACAAAAAATTAGCCAAGTGTGGTGGCTCACTCTTATAATTTCAGCCACCTGGGAGGCTGAGGGAGGAAGATCTTCTGAGCCCAGGAGTTTGAGGCTTCAGTGAACTGTGATTATACCACTGCACTCCAGTCTGGGAATGGAGCAAGACCTTGTCTCAGGAAAAAAAAAATTCCTTTTGATGACTGAAAATAAAAAAGAAAAAGTTATTAATATTTTATGTTGCTGTAATAGGTCAACCCACAAAACAATAAATAAATAATATTTTCAGCATCTGCTAGAAAAAGCATATGATAAAATTCAATATCCATTCCTTGTTTAAAAACATTTTTGAGTAACTCAGATTTTCTGTCCCCATTCTTAATACATATTAAGAAATTTAAAACCGCAGCGAAGTGTTCATTGCTTTCCTATGACTTCCATAGTTTTTCTCATTCAGAAAGCTAGAACGTGTCTGGGGCAGATCAGTAAATCTCATTTTGAAATTAGCTCACAAAGTTCTTCTCTCATCTCTCCTCTGTTAGTCAGGTTCTCAGACTGAGCAGAAGGTTCAGAAAGAATGGATTGAAAACATTATTCACTTCTGATCTACAGTTCTTCTGACTGGTTTTCAAGATTTGAAACTTGTTGTTATCCTTTCTTACTCTCAAGCCCAAGCAGCAGTGAAAACATTTAAGAATTTAATTTTGTAACATGATTTTTCTAAAGATTGAGTTTCCTTTTAAGTCCAAGAATCATGTCATGTAAGGTCAAAACATTTTCTTTAGACTTTGCAGGGACTTGTTTAATTGGTTTATGTGATAAAAATGCCTGCCAGGGAGGCTGGTTTCTGCAGCCATTTTTCATCTTTAAGGCATGCAAAAAAAATCTGGGCTACTATCTTCTTAAAACTGCCTTTGTAATTTAACTTTCAACTCAAACAACTTGTTTAAAAACACTCTTTAAGCTAAGCCAACAGATTTCTCTATGTAGCAGATTTATGTGTTTTTAGTTTAAGTGTTCACACTGTTTTTCTTTTCTTTAACCAAACTGGTCTTTGTTTAATAAAGTTACAATCATCCAGATCATTTTTCATTTCATTTCTGAGAATCTTTTTTAGATTCAGGGATATATGTGAAGAGGGTACATTGCTACATGAGTATATTATTTGATACTGAGGTCTGGGATACAAATGGTCCCATCACCCAGGCAGTGAGCATAGTACCTAATAGGTAGTTTTCAACCTTGCCCTGCTCTTTCCCCAACTCTGACAGTCCCCTGTGTCTATTGTTCCCAACTTTATGTCCATGTGTACCCAATATTTAGCTCCCACTTATAAATGAAAACATGCAGTATTTGGTTTGCTGTTCCTGCATTAATTTGTTTAGGATAATGGCCTTCAGCTGCATCCATGTTGCTGCAAAGGACATGATTTTGGTTTTCCTTATGACTGCATAGTATTCCATAGTACACACACACACACACACACACACACACACACCTATCAATCACATTTTCTTTATCCAGTCAACTGTTGACAGGTACCTAGGTTGAATCCATGTCTTTGCTATTGTGAATAGTGCTGTGATGAATATATGAGTGCAAGTGTGTTTTCAGTAGAATGATTTATATTCCTCTGGGTATATACCCAGTAATGAAATTGCTGGGTCAAATGGTAGTTCTATTTTTAGTTCTTTGAGAAATCTCCAAACTGCTTTCCATGGTGGCTGAACTAATTTACATTCCCACCAACAATGTATAAGCCTTCCCTTTTCTCCACAGCTTCACCAACATCTGTTATTTTTTGATTTTTTAATAACAGCCATTCTGTCTCATGTGAGATAGTATCTCATTGTGATTTTAATTTGCATTTCTTTGGTGATTAGTCATGTGGGACATTTTTTTCATGTTTGTTGGCTGCTTGTATGTCTTTTTTTTGGAGAAATATCTGTTTATGTCCTTTGCCTACTTTTTTTTCATCAACTTTCATTTCAAGTTCTGGGGTACATGTGCAGATGTGCAGGTTTGTAATATAGGTAAACATGTGCCATGGTGATTTGCTGCACAGATCAACCCATCACCTAAGTATTATCACCTAAGTATTAAGCGCAGCGTTCATTAGATATTCTTCCTGATGCTCTCCCTCTCCCCTCGTCCCCTGAACAGGCCCCAGTGTATGTTGTTCCCCACCATGTGTCCATGTATTCTCATCGTACAGCTCCCACTTATAAGTGACAACCTGCAGTGTTTGGTTTTCTGCTCCTGTGTTAGTTTGCTGAAGATAAAAACTTTCAGTTCCATCCATGTCCTTGCAAAGAACATGATCTAATTCCTTGTTATGGCTTCATAGTATTCCATGATGTATATGTACCACATTTTCTTTATCCAGTCTATCATTGATGTCTTTGCTCATTTTTTTTTAATGGGGCTATATATTTTTAGCTTGTTGAACTCTGTAAGTTCATTATAGAGTCTGGATATTTGACCTCTTTTGGATGCATAGTTTACAAATATTTCTCCCATTCTGTAGTCTGTCTGTTTACTCTATTGACAGTTTCTTTTGCTTTGCAGAAGCTTTTTAGTTTAAGTAGATCCCACTTGTCAATTTTTGTTTTTGTTGCAATTGCTTTTGAGGAATTAGTCACAAATTCTTTGCCAAGGCTGATGTTCAGGGAGCTATTTCCTAGGTTTTCTTCTAGAATTTTTATAGTTTTTAGGTGTTACATTTAAGTCTTCAATCTATCTTGAGTTAACTTGTGTATATGATGATAGGGAGATGTCCAGTTTTATTCTTCCGCAAATGGCTAGTCAGTTATCTCAGGACTATTTCCAAGACTGCTTAACACCAGAATACCTCTGTGAAGAAAGAAGTATGTTGCGACAAATAATTTTCATGTTTTTTACAAGAGAGACAAAACAGCGAATGGATATGGATATATAATTAATTGAAGAAACAACATCAGTACAGATGTCAATACAAATGATTTATTTCTAGATATAAAGACAAAACATTAAATATCTCTTGGGCATTGCTTGTTTCAGACAGCTCTTGCAGCAGAAATAATTTCTTGGGTTTCATGAGTGTACACAATATTTTACAAATGCTGTACACCATGGCATTTACTAGTTAAATCTGTTGATTTACCAAATTAGCTGACAAAGCCATACCTTTTTGGTTTATTACACAAAATCTCTTGAAGGTTGTGTAACATGTGATCAATATGTTGACTTATTTGAGATTGGAGCTTTTTCAATTTCTCCAAATGTTTCACCAAACATTGCCATCACCCCAAAAAGTTTTCTCATGCCCCTTTGCAATTAATCCCTTTCCCTCATCTCAGGCTCCTCGCAATCTGTTTTCTTTCACTCTAGATTTCACTCAAAATTCCATATAAATGGACTTACAGAGTATGCAGTCTTCTATGTCTGTTTCTTTCACTTGGTATATATAATAATTTTTAGATTCATCTATGTTTTTGTGTGTACAGAAGTACATTCTTTTTTATTGTGGAGTAGCATTTCATTTTATAAATATGCCACACTTTGCTTATCTATTTGCTAATTGATTGACATTTCGATCATTTCTAGTTTTTGTCCTTCCAATTTCCATATACATTTTGTAGACGTAATGCATTTTTTCCTCTGGATAAATATTTAGGTAGGGATTTCTATGTTTTATTGGAAGTGCATGTATATGTTAAGAAACTTGTAAACTATTTTCTAAAGTGTCTTTATCATTTTGCATTCCCATCAACAATCTATGAGTGGGTTTAGTTTCTTCATATGTTTGCCAACACTTAGTGTTGTCAATGTGTTCAATTTTTAGCATTTTAATGGTTATATAGTGATACTTCATTTTGGTTTTAAATTTTTATTTCCCTAAAGATAACATTAATCATTGTCTCATGTGCTTATATGTTAGTTATATATGTATTTGACCACGTGTTTGTTCAAATATTTTTCCTATTAAAAACACTAGGTTGTTTTTCTTTTCATTATTGAATGGTATGGATTTTTTATATTTTCTGTATACCTGTCAATTTTCAAATCTATGCATTGCAATAGTTTCCTCCAATTTGAGTTGTCTCTTTATTTCTTAATATTATTTTTTAGAGGGCTAAAATTTTAGCTTTAATGAAGTCTATTGTATCATTTTTTCTTATAGTTTATTATTTTTGTGTGCTTTAATGTAAGAAAATTTGCCTAATTCAAGATCGCAAGGATTTTCTCCTGCATTTTCTTCTAGAAGTTTTATAGTTTTAGCTCTTACATTTGGTAGTATGATCTAATTCATATGAATTTCTGTATGTAGTCCAAGGTTAGAGTTGAGATTCATTTGATTGCATATATATATGAAATTATTCTTAACAGCTTGCTGAAAAGATCATTCTTTCCCCAGTTGAATTCCTTGGCACTTTTGCTGAAAATAAACTTATTTTGTATGTGTAGTTTTCTTCCTGGACCTATGTTTTTGTTACATTGGTTTATATTTACCTATATGTCAGGATTTCACTTATGTTCATTATAGCTTTATAGTAAATCTTGAAGCTAGTTAGTATAAGTCTTCCAATTTTGCTTTTTGTTTTGAAGCTGTTTGGATACTTTAAGTCCTTTGCATTTCCATAAAAACTTACAACATGCTAGTCAGTTTCTAAAAAAAAGTCTTCTGGAATTTTGATTGGAATTGTGCAAATCTGTATTTCCGTTTAAGAGGAATCAATACCCTAACACTATTGAATATTATAACCCATGAATACAGAATATATCTATATTTTGGAGTTCTTTAATTTCTCTCAGCAATGCTTTGTAGTGTTCAGTGAATAGGTATTACACATATTTCGTTTAGTTTATTTGTAATTATTTCATACTTTTGATGATGTAGATGGCATTGACTTTCAAATTTCAACTTCCAAATGTTCACTGTTAGTATATAAAAATACAATTGATTGATGTCGATCAACCATGTATCTAGGATAACTCAAAGTCAGGATCTAAACAGGTTACTAAACTCACTAATTGATTCTAGTAGCTTTTTCATAGATTCCTCAGCATTTTGTACAAAGGTGATCATATCATCTGCAAATAAAGACAAGGGAGATGAAAAGCCAGAAAATGTAAAAATAAACAGAAAATATTACAGAACAATCAAAATGGGAATAAACCTAATAAATGTCACTGAAATACACTGAAAACATTGAATAAATCTCATGAAATTAATTGGAAAAGAATATGAATAGAAACATGATTATAAAAAAAGTGATAAATATGGAAAGTGATAAGAAGATCCAACTTCCATATAAGCAGTATTCAAAGAGAACCAAGCCAATGGAATAGAAAAAGATTTATACAGTTTACTATGTTCCACTTTATGTGCATCTACTTAATTCATCTTCTTATGTTGTTTAAATGACCTTTTATTGAAGAAACTCTAGCTTCTGTTTAAGTATAGCTTTGGAGTTAGGATCACTTGGTTCAAATTGTTGCTCATTTTTGTTACCAGCTCTGTGTCTTTGGGAACATTATCTCATCTGGGTCACTTAGTTGTCTTATTTGTCAAGAGAAGAAAATAAAATACCTATCTATAGGCTTGCTCTGATTATTATTATTATTATTATTATTATTATTATTATACTTTAAGTTCTGGGATACATGTGCAGAATGTGCAGGTTTGTTACAGAGGTACATTGAAAACATTGTACTAAACAAGCCAACTTAGTCAATTCACTTGAGGAATGTCCATCAAAACATATGCTTGACACTGATTTTAGTGATTTCACTTTTGTTTTTTTGTTTTTAAAGTATATTTTAAGTTCTAGGATGCATGTGAGGAATGTCGAGGTTTGTTACATAGGTATACATGTGTCATCGTGGTTTGTTGCACCCATCAACCCATCATCCACATTAGGTATTTCTCCTAATGTTATCCCTTCCCTCCCCTAGCTCCCCCACCCCCTGACAGGCCCCAGTGTGTGACGTTCCCCTCCCTGTGTCCATGTGTTCTCATTGATCAACTCCCACTTATGAGTGAGAACATGTGGTATTTGGTTTTCTGTTCTTGTGTTAGTTTGCTGAGAATGATGGTTTCCAGCTTCATCCATGTCCCTTCAAAGGACATGAACTCATCCTTTTTATGGCTGCGTAGTATTTCATTGTGTATATATGCTGCGTTTTCTTTTTCCAGTCTATCACTGATGGTCATTGGGGTTGGTTCCAAGTCTTTGTTATTGTGAACAGTGCTGCAATAAACATATGTGTGCATGTTTAAATAAAATACTTCACATGAAGTGCTTAGTATTGTGCTTGACACAAAAGAAGAATCCAATCAATACTATACTATGAAGTATCTTTTCTTGGTCTCTTGTATTTTAGTTAGGAACATTTCTGAAAATGGCAGCAAATAACCTTACTCAAGTGGCTTAAATAATAATGGAAAATTGATTGGATCTTGAAGAGAATAGGGAATGAGTTTAGCCAGGGTGAAAACTATGAGTTCAGGACTTTTTTTTTTTCTCTCTCTTTCTCTCCTTTTTGAATGAGCTTCTTTGGTGTTGGTTCTGTTTTGGGCAGAAGTTCCCCTGATGGTAGTAAAATAGTTATCAGCAGCTTCCCAAATTTCTCATTCACATGGAAATAAAAGAGTAAATTTTTTTTTTCTAATCTAAATGTTGCACAGAAATAACAGCTTCCTTATGCATTGATCAATTCGGATCACAAGTCCATCCCTGAACTAATCACTATGGATGAAACATGACCCATAGATATTAAGGCAGAATAATTTTCTTTGAAAGGATTTGGTTGTGTGAGGGCAGACAATAAATTCTGTTACTATTACTAAGAGAAGCAGCAGCCCAGAACAGCAATTATCTATGACAAATTTTATCCCATTCATGTTGTCTCTTCTAAATTGAGATCATAAGGTTTCCTTATCATGCGGAGAACTACTCTTTATCTATATTCTGGGTAATCCCTCTCTTTCCTTTGGGTGAAGTATGTTTTTTATCTGCCTTTTGCATATGTGTTTTGTTTTCCTTTTTTTTCGGCACAGCTTTTATGTATTAGTCCCATACTGGTTTCTCTTTCTTTCTTTCTTTCTTTCTTTCTTTCTTTCTTTCTTTCTTTCTTTCTCCTTTCTTTCTTTCTTTTTTCTTTCTTTCCTTCTTTCTTTTTCTTTTTTTTTTTGAGACGGAGTCTCATTCTATCACCTAGGCTGGAGTGCAGTGGCACAATCTCGGCTCACTGCAACCTCTGCCTCCCAGGTTCAAGTGATTCTCCTGCCTCAGCTACCCATGTAGCTGGGATTACAGGCACGCGCTGCCACACTCAGCTATTTTTTTTGTATTTTTAGTAGAGACGGGACTTCACCATGTTAGCCAGGCTGGTCTTGAACTCCTGATCTCAAGTGATCCGCCTGCCTTGGCCTCCCAAAATGCTGGGATTACAGGCGTGAGCCACAGTGCCTGGCTGGTTTTTTTTTTTTTTTTGTAATTATTACTCATCCTCAAATGGATGCCAGAAACATGCTAATACATACATACACATGTACATACATACATACATACATACACACATACATATAGTAGTTAGGAATGGTTAAGGATGACAGCAAAGTATTTTAAGTCACCAGCTCTGTGTTGCAGTTTGACTATAACCGTTTCCCCTCCCTCTTTCACCCCACTTCACCTCCAGAGGTCTCCCTTAGCTAGAACACCACATTGTGAATCTCTTCTTTCTCTCTCTCTCTCTCACACACACACACACACACACACACTCCTCACCTACTCTTCCCCTACTTCTCACAGCATGATTTGTCTTTCTACTGCATTTTTCCTGCATTCCGAGTCATTATCCTGGGTCTCCCTAAGGACACCCCCCTCTCACCATTCTCAAAGCCTCTTTATACCCAAAGAGCTCAACACTCTAATCAAAGGAATTTTTAGGCTACTGGTGACATAAACTTCTTGGGAAACTAGTTGTCTTGGTCTAGCTCCTAGGAGTCTCTCTTCTCTCATCTTCGTCTAGACTTCCCAGTGCTTGGCAGATATGCCTCCTAGTTTGTGGCTTGTGGTTGTGTCCTGTTCCAGGTCTCACTGAAGATAGATTATTTTCCCTCTATTTTTTTGTTTGCTTTTGGTGGAGTTTGAGGGAGTGGAGAAGAGTAAAACATCTTCTACTTCCCTTTATTTAACCAAAAATCTTCAGAATTCTTTCAGTCAATTTGAGATGTTCACTTGGATGTCCCCCAGACACATCAAAACTAACATGTTAAAAAATGTAAACATATTCCTTTCTGCCTTGTACCACAAGCCTTTTCCTTCTTCAGTTTTTCTTATCTCAGTCAGAAGAACCACCATGCCCAGTTGCCTTGATCCGGGAATGCTGGAGATTTTCCGGACTTCTTTCTCTTTCATACTTACAACACCTAATGGTTGTCACGTCTTGTATATTTTATCTCTTCTATACCTTTCAAGCTCATCCCTCTCTCTCAGTGCCCACTGCCATTTCTGTTTTTTTGTTTGTTTGTTTTGTTTTGCTTCGTTTTTTGTTGAGACAGAGTTTCGCTCTCGTCACCCAGGCTGGAGTGCAATGGCCTGATCTCGGCTCACCACAACCTCCTCCTCCCGGGTTCAAGCGATTCTCCTCCCTCAGCCTCCCGAGTAGCTGGGATTACAGGCATGCGCCACTACAGCCGGCTAATTTTGTATTTTTAGTAGAGATGGGGTTTCACCATGTTGGTCGGGCTGGTCTTGAACTCTCGACCTCAGGTGATCCGCCCTCCTTGGCCTCCCAAAGTGCTGGGATTACAGGCATGAGCCACCATGCCCGGCCTGCCCACTGCCTTTTCTAAGATGCCACCTCTTTGTATTAGGTTGGTGCCATTACTTTTAATGGCAGAAACCGCGATTACTTTTGCACCAACATAATAATTATCGCAATTACTGCTCTCCTCCAGGACTGGCTGGCCTTGATGTTGTTTGAACCATTTTTCTGCTGTGTTAGAATGTTAAAGAATAGATAGGAGAGAAATGGGAGAGGTATACAGTATAAATTGTCTCTTCCAAATCTGTTCTTGAGCAACTTTCAGAAAAATCACAAATGTGTCTCTGATAGTGGGTTCTTTATACCATGATAAAGTCTACACTTTTGTTCTTAAGAAGAATGATATACTTAACTACGTTCTTAAAAACAACAAAAGATTCTCATTTTTCTGGTATGTTAGCAGTGATGGCAGGAGGGTGGAGTCCTGGGGACCAATTCAGCAGCACAGCCAAGGGAAAAAATAAAGCTTCAGTCAGTCTTTCAGCAGGCCAGTGAAAATTATTGCTAGAGGACACCTAGTGGCGCTTTGTAGAAATTCACTTACACTAACAAATTGTACATTTGAATATTAAGAGCACTCACTATACCAGGAACTTGTCAACAAATATAATACAAGCATGATAAAACAGCAAAGTACAAACCAAGCCTGGTGTTAAATCTAGTTGTATTGGTTGGTATGAGCTAACTGCTGTAACAAACAACCTCCAAACTTAAGGTGGCTTAACTTAATAGAGTTTATTTTGTGTCCTCACACAGTACGGATGCTCAGCTGGTGACCTTCCATACAATAACACAGAAAAAACACTTGATCGCATGGAAAACAATGTACCTTATACTTGTATAGGAATATTTAACATCATAAATACATCACTTCTCAAAACAGAACAAATAAAACAAAATACAACATTGTATGTAGAAATGGGCGTGGAAGATTGGCAAGACTCACTGAACTACATTTAAGAGCTATGTAATTCACTATACATAAATTTTACCTCAATTTAAAAATCAATTTTTTTTTCCAAAAAGAACATCCAGTAGAAAGCTGACAAAAAATAGCAATAAAGGTTAAGGGTAGGGGACACACCATATGTTAAAACTCATGAAATCCCAATAATTAAAAGAGAGTGGTACTATAATTTTAAAAAATTACTAAAAAGGAGAGAGATTGGTATGGGCATGAGAGTAGGCAGGTTAATGAGCTAGAACAGAAAACCCAGATAGGCCCAAGTGCATACAGAAATGTAATAAAAAATAAAGTAGTCATCAGAAATCCAGTCACCTATTCAATGAATGTATTTGGGATAACTGTAAATATCTGTATTCTGCTTGGAGAAAGGAAGAAAAGAAGGAAGGAGAAACAAAAGTTATTCATGCTTGAGAAAAATCCCCTCAAGCATTGTATTAGTCAGGGTTCTTCAGAGAACAGAACCAATAGGATGTGTGTGCATATATGTAAGGAATTTATTATGAGGAGCAGCTCATGAAATTATGGAGGCTAAGTCCCAAGGTCTGCAGGGTGACTCAGGAAGCTGGAGACCTAGGAGAGCTAATGATACAATTTCAGTGTTAAGGCTGGCAGGCTAGACACCCAGGAAGAGCTGATTTTTCAGTTCAACTCTGAAAGCAGGAAAAAGCTTACATCCCAGTTTAAGGCAGTCAGGCAGAAAGAATGCTCTCTTATTGGGGGTGGGTCAGCCTTTTCTTCTATGCAGGCCTTCAGTTGATGGGATGAGGTCTTCCCTCATTAGGGAGTATACTCTGCTATACTCAGTCTACCGATTAATCTCATGCAAACACCTTCACAGATACACCCAGAATAGTGTTTAACTAAATATCCAGGCATCCTATGGCCCACTGAAGTTGACACATAAAATTAACCATCACAGTCATCATAAAAGATTTACATTCTCTGACATTTTATTCTCTTTCCTGAAATCTTGCTGTCACAAAGGATCATAATATTTGACCTGAAAAGGATGATAGAAGAGATATTTATTGCAGAATTTTGCAGCTATATTTTTAACATACACATGGAATTTCTCCTCTACTTCTTGCTGAATACAGGTAAGCCTCAAATCTATGACATAATATTTTTTAAATGAAAAAACATAGAGAAACTCTTGCTCTTTTCATCTGACAGAAAGGCATCAAATCATGTCACCTCTGGTTGCCCACTAAATTAAAAAGACCACTTGCCATTGATTGTTGCATTTTAGGATCCTATCTATTCCTGTGTTAGCACACTCCTGACCAAAAGGACACACACTGTTCCTCATTCTCTTTTTTCTATAATGGGTTTGCATTTGATCTATGCTTTGGGTGATTAGTGGTGGTTAGTTAACTTTGATATTTAGCTTGATATTGATATTATGTATTGATATTATATCAATATCTGATATTGAGCTTACTCTGATATTTCAGTGAGTGCAACAGAAATCACTCCAAGGTAGGTGAAAGTGTGGAATCATAAATATATTCTTGAGCTTAATATGACATTCATGTTTGAATCCTGCATGGTCCAAAATTGTCCAAATGATCTCACAATTGGAAAGGCTCTTCAAGAGGTAGAATTTGAACAGAAGGCTTTCTGAGTATGTCAACCAGTGTCACTTTTAAACCTAAGGGCACCTTTCTGCAGAGCATTGTAGTCCTGGGGAAAGGAAGAACTTAACTGCTAACAGGGATCACCTCGGCATGGTTTAGCTAATTGATATCAATGGCTCACATGATTCACTGATTTTACATCTGCTTTTTTCCTTTGAAGCAATTCAAAACCATATTATTTGGTGTCTTAATTGAATCAAGCTAAAAGAAAGTCTTTCTGATTTTTACAGAAAAAAATCAATAACCAAAGATAACTGCTGAGTCAAGGCAGCATTCCATCCTCCATGTCTCATAATGAGAATACATTAGCAAATAAAATGATCAAGAATGAGCCTTTTAAATGACAAATGGCTTTGTAATACTAAGTCTTAATTACCATGACTAGGACACATGCCCATTACACCAGAAACATTCTTTGTTCTTCTAGTTTTCTCACAGTGCAAATTGTGTGTATTTATATGTGAACTGGAGAAATTAATCACTGCCTTTCTTCACTGGCAACTGTTTTCTCTGCCTATCCAGCAACCATCATTGGAAGATTGGAGATAAAATAATGAGTCCTTATAAGAACAGTGAAACTGGAGTCTCTCTTGTGCTTACCCAGGAAGCAGCTGTTGAAAGGTAATGTAGTTTTTCTGTTTTTCTGGTAGGTCCCAGGTGGAGAATAGAACTAACCCCTGCTCTGCAGGGCAATGGCTCTTGATGTTTCCAGGAAGGAAAACTAAGTAGTTATTAGGCAATAAAGAAAAATATTTCCTTCCTGAGTATAGGTTTACATTGCTCTGTCCCTGAAAATTGATATCACCACAAGATAGGACTGTATATATTTGATTTAAAAGGTTCAATAGTTAAGGAAGTAGGAATGTCTGCATTTCACATTTCTCTATATTGTTTACTATTATAATTCAAGTCTCCAGAACAGAATAATGTCCAGTAGGTGTAAAATATTTTTTGTTATGTAAATGAACACTTTATTTTGTAGATGAAGATTCATACCTGATACAAACTACAATTCATATATATATTAAATAAAACATTCATATTGAATGCACCCATGTAAATGTTTTGGTAAATTAATCAAAGTTAATTTCGCGCTGTGAATTATTATTGTTTTTTTCTGGAGTTTTGGTTTGCCTCCAGCAGAGTGACTTAGAGTCTCCCCTTCACCAACCCTGCCCTCCCCACCATGAAATTCATTTCACAGGCAGGAGGTGATGCTGTGATTGAAGAGAATTTCCCATCTGCATATGTTGGGGTTAGCATAAGAATGCTGCAGTTAGAGGATGCTTATAGATGCTCTAAAAGCCTCTGTCATAGCAGTGGCCAAGAGGTAGGTTGTGGTCTGTTTTGGCGGTCAAAAGTATTATATTATTGACCTGGTTTAGAACTGCCAGCACATGGTGATGATAAAAATCAGGCCAACTTTTAATCAGTTTTATTATGGTTTTAAAATTATCTGTAGACTGCCCCTCCTTACTGTCAGCTCCCAGGCTGGATGGCCACTGTTTTATAAGTTCCTATTTCTAAGCCTTTTGATGTGTTCCTATGAGTCAAGTGCACTGTAAACTCTCAGAAGAGCTCAGGGGAGCATCAATCTATCTCAGTCTCACTCCACTCCCTAGATGGGGTTCTGATATGAAATACAACATGGGACCACTGAAATAGAGGCAGAAATTACAGTGTGAGGAATAAAGGTTAAAGTGGAACTGGATACAGGCAATAGTTTCAACCATCTTTCTCTGACCACTCTGCTTTTATATCTCTTAGGATCTTTTCATAAAAAGATACTTTGGATCTCTGTATTTGCTGCCTGGGCATTGAAAAGCCAGTGGACCTTGGGTGCTACCTGTATCTAACTCTACTAAAGCAGGAAGGCCCAGGGCAGCTTGCCAAGAGTGATGGTTAATTTTAGTTGTCAAATTGGCTGGACCACAGTGCCCATATGTTTGGTCAAACATTATTCTGGATGTTTCTGTGAGGATGTTTTTAGATGAGATTAACATTTATATCATTAAAGTTAATGTTAATTGTTGGATTAACATTTAAATCAGAGCAAAGCAGATTGTCTATTAGAATGTGGATCTATTCCACATGTGCCTCATCTATTCAGTTGAAGGACTGAATAGAACACAAGACTGATCTCTCCCCAGCTAGAAGAATTTCTGCCAGCAGAAGACCTTTGGAGTTGAATGGTAGCATTGACTTTTCCCTGGGTCTCTAGCCTGATGGCCTGCCTGGCATATTTTGGATTTTCCAGCCTCCATTACTATGAGAACCAATTCCTTAAACTCTATCTCTTTCTCTCGGTATATAGATACATATATACATATGGTTCTGTTTCTTTGAAGGACCCAGACTAATATACCAGGTATGAGACTACATAGGGGTTGGGGAGAAAGTATCAGCTGGTAATAAAGGGTATGCTTCTTTCTGGAGGATCTTCTATGCACATATTCTTCAGGAATTTAGCTGGGTTCTGGGGACAATGGGAAGTGGATGGTCAATGATTCAGAATCCCCAATTCCGAATATCTCTTTTACCAGGAGATGTTATTAGCCATTGCGTACCCTATAACTGTCTTTGGAAAAAATCTTGCACTTTAAAACAATGGTTGTTTTGGTTTAAATAACACAGTCTTAAACTACTAGTCCAACAGTATGCTTTCTGTGGATATTAATTAGTAGATTATTTTCTTCTTCAATCAATTATAACAGACAAGGAAATAATACATATAAATTGCAGTTGCTTAGAATGGATGCAGAGCTACCAAAAGCTAGATAAATAAGAGTTCTGTACAATGTGGCTGTTTTGAAACAGATTTGCAGAAGGCGTAGAACATTTAGAGGGCAGATATGGATTTTTTTAGTGAGAAATATAAGGAAAGGCAGATAATATTTTACATAAGACCTCATGAACATTATGTTATTCATCAATCAAAATAATGATTCTTGGAGATAACTTTCTTTGATAACCAAGAAAGAAAAGGTACCATTATGGTCTCAGTTTCAGTTAAAGTTCTTAGATGTAAACAATAGAAGCTGTGTATGGGAAATGCATGTGGAACAATAAGTTATTTTATTAGTAAATGGATGTCGGATTTGGAGAAGATAATTACAATGTCTAAAGTTGGTATAGAATTAATGTCTGGAAAGAACCCTTATAAATTCACAAGTAAAAGGTAGCGAAACAAAAAGAAAAATGGACACAGGATATGTCACGAAAGGAGAAACTCAAATAGCTAACAAATACATATATAACAAGTAAATAAACAACTGGTAATCAGGGAAACAACAGCACTTCGCATCAGTCAGAGTATGAAAAATAAGAAAGTAGGATGATGCCAAGTGCTGGCAAGAGTGCGGGGAAGTAGGAAACCACGCATACCTGATGAGAGTAGAGATGGATATACACATTTTGCATATGTCCTATCTAGTAATCCTCCACATAACATAGACTCCAGAGAAATGAATATATATGTCCATGAAGGGGTATGCTTGAAGATGTTTATTGCGGCATTGTTACAGCAGGGAGCTGGAGGCAACAACCAAATTTGCCATCATTAGGAGAAGAGATAAACTAAATACGATGACGATTATTATGTATTACTGTGTGGCAGAGGCAATGAATTACAGTTACCTACAAAAACACAGATAGATCTTATTATCAGAGTGTTCAGTGAAAAAAAATAGAATGATATGCAGCTTAGCACCATTTATGTAAATTTAAAAATCACATGATACCCAAAACAATGACATAGGTTTTCAAAGAAATACACACACACACACACACACACGCACACACACACACACGCACCCACATATCCCTGTACATATACCAACACATTAGAGTAGGTATCCTTGCTGGTGGTAGAATGAAAGAATCAAAAGGTGAAACAATGGAAGAAATAATGAGATAAAGCAGGAAAATAGTCTTCTAGCAAGACAGCGTAGGAGTACAATTAAATCAATTTCTGTTTGGATTTGAGTTCCAAAAGAAAAAAAAGGAAATTAAAAAGAGGATGCTGGGTAAATTTATCAATTTCTAGGAGAAATAGAGAACCATGTGCTTGGTGGCTGTGTGACCTGGAAAAATACTCACAGTCTTGTCACAGACTGGTTCAGTGAGGAAGCTGCAGTAACTTCCTCTGAGCACTGGACACTTTAGCTTGCAGTGCCAATCCCGCTGGCACTGACTGTTGGATGCTGCCACCCAGACCTCTGCACTGTTGGCCCAAGAACTTTGTCTTCCTGCTTCAGAGAGAATCCTTTTCAGTTACTTACTACCTCCCAGTTCAGAGTCAGGGATGAGAGTTACCAGTTTAATGGTGCCCATGTCATGTGTCCATAAAAGAAATGGCAGATATCCACCATGGACCCCAAAACATTGAAGTCAAGTTTTCAAAAACAAGTAGACATTCAAACATGAAATGGATGCTGATTGAGTATTAGAACTAGAACAAGAAAAGGAGATGTCTTTTACTACCCTCTTTGCAGATGAAGTTAATGTGAATGATGATGAACAGACTTTCCTCAGAAGACTGTTTCTTCTTGTGATTTCCAGAGGGATATATTGATGTGGGGGATAAATATGAAATGAAGAGTGGGCTTGTGAACCTGTGCCATCACCAAACTTTGTTAAACACCATAATCGTTTGTGATTTAGTCTTAGGGATAAACAAAGTCATATTAAGGCATGCTTAGCTCCCTTCATAATATATCATGAAATAAGCATTTAAAATTAAGTATAAACTGGCATTTCAAATTTGTCATACCAGCTACTGTGCCCATGTGTCCTGAAATGTATATAAATTATGTAATTTAGGAGTATGGGACCCCAATATAAAGAGATAAAGGAAAGGGTACACTAGGAACATGGACAGGCAGGAAAGATGGTGAAAGAAACAAGTGTCGTGCAAGGATTTACATAGAGAAAAGAAGGTGAAGGAGAAGAATAGTATTGGAAAAGGATAGTTTTAAAGTCTAATTAGAATTATCCAGTAGCTTATTGGACTTACATCTCACATTTTCTACCTTCTATTATTTTATAGCCACTATATAATTTTTATTCTCTCTGCAAAGGAGGCCTAGAAAAGAGAAAGATGTGACTCTCAAAATAATAAAATGTTTGCTATCACTATAAAACTTTTTAATGGAATAGGAGATTTGATTTAAACATGATTTAAAATGGCTAGCAGCTTTTATTAAAATAAATGGTAAATTGTCCTAGTGCCTCATTGTCTTTTCGTCTTTTGTTCCTATGACATATTTAACTACTATTATTCTTCATAGAATGAGTCATAGATGAGTCATCTTCATTGAAATGAGAGCGTTCTGTGTCTTGGCATCTGTGTGTGTCTGTGTGTGTGCACATGCGCGTGTGTGAAAACAAGTGTGTGTGTAAATCAGCCAGGGTCTTGGCAAAAACCAGAGTTCATTCATAGAACTCAAATGAAGAGACTTCAATAGTATAAGGGGAAGCAGGCTTAAGAGGACAAACAAGGCACGATTTGTCACTTAGACTAGTAACAATGAGAAGCAATTCTTTCTTTGGGAACAGAGGAGGACATAGAGTGACCAGATCCCAGTGGGAGTTGTGATTGGAAGGGACACAGCTGCCACCAGAGATAATAGTGCCAAGCAGAGAGAGGTCAGGAAAGAAATGTCCCAACATTTTTCTTCTTCTGCCTTCCAATCCCCTGCTGGCCCATCTGCTTGTCAAATCCAACTGGAAGTCAGCCATTAGGGAGTTCTCAAAGTGCAATTCATTAAGAGCAGCCTACTTAATACAGAGAAGGGAAGAAAAGAGTGGAGAATGGATCTAAGTGAGGAAATAGATAGAGACTGGCACATTCCATTGCTTTGTCCAAAAAGCATCTATTCTTGCCCATTATTTAAAAGATGAAGATGCTGTCATTCCTAACACCAAGGAGACACAAAATCCCTACCAGATAGTGATGGAATGATGTCAGTCACACATAACTTCAATTGGAACTTAAATTGTAGCATTCTCCCCCATCACACAAACCTTTCACACAAAGTATCGGGGAGAGGGGAGAAAAATAATCAATCAACACAAAATATGCATAATGACTACAGTTTCCAGAACTGTATCCTGTTATTAGACCAAGGCTTATCATCATATTTTTTTCTTCCGTCATCCATTCAACATTTCCCTTATACTCTGCTTATATATTCCACTTAGGCAGAGGTCTTTATCAGGTAGGCAACAGATTTCATTTCTGAAAAATCTGTTATCATAGTCCTGTCTCTATTGAGTTGCTGCAATTTCCTATTGAGAAAATGGCTTACATGCAGGTGGTTTAATTGGGAAGTGATCAAAAGAAGCAGTAATGAGAAACAAGGGAAGAAATACAGGGAAGAGATGAAGCCATTACAGGGTAGGGGGTGCATTGTCAAGTTGGCTATGCTATGGGTGACTGGTACTCAGTTCTGCAGGTCCATCTGAGGAGCCTTTAGAATTGCATCTTAGAACTGGCTTTTCAGGGTATGAAAAGCTAAGAATGTATTATTTGACTCTTTTGCCAGTCTGTCAAAGCATTTTCTCATATGTGTTAATTTCCATAGGTTAGATGTGAAAAAGTACTGAGTAGATTCCCATAGGTGACCCATGCTGTGTGTCAAAGACACACAGGAGAAGAAGCAAAAGATACACAGCAAAGGAATGAGCTGAGGTGCTGGCAAATTTGCAGTTGCATAAAGCTAGTCTGTGACTTGTGGAAATAGCCACAGTAGCAGTGGCTGGAGTAAGGGTGGAGCTGTGTGGAAAAGAGGTAGGATACAAGATATATCTGATGTGTTACATAATATAATGCAAACACCAAGTGTGGAAGTAATAATGACTAACAAGGTTGAGAGTGGAGTCCAGAAAACCATGGAAGAGACATTTAACTTGAATATAATTTTGAAAGATGATTATCAGTCTTGGAGGGGGCGGGCATTTTAGAGGGGCCAGTATGTGCAAAGGCCCATGTAGTATGCAAAAACTAAATCAAAGTGCTGGTTTTCTCAGCATCCCAGATCTAGCTGTTCTTTTTTATTTCATGATCTTTTAATTGTATGTTAAGATATTTGAAAAGTGAGCATATCCTCAGATGATGTGATTTTATCATCCATTTCCTGATCTATACAAAAAGCACATTAGACCATGTAACCTCTCAGGCCTTTTCTGGCTCCTCAGTCTTATGCTTTCTGCACATTATCTTGAACATATTGACAGCATGATATATACGCAGGTAAAATGAGTAGCTGCTGTAAATCAGTCTATATGGATGTGTAAGCAGTTTGTTTATACAATGATAATTACCTGTAGAATAGCCTAAAAATAGGTTCTGGAAGAATAAATGTGGAAAAATGTGCAGGCTACATTATTCCTTGTGCTTACACACTCATAATAACTGACAGTAGAAAACTCACCACTTGTAGTGCGTAAGCAGTCTTGGTCAAGCAGCAACATAAATATAACCTGGATAAAAATATTTTGTTTTAAAATATCTTCATCTTAAAATGTTGTTTGCTTGATCAGGTAAAGGGTGGATTAGCAAGAATAATATGAACTGGGAAGGTTTGATACTATTTTTAAGATTATGGTACTCTCTGCTGACTAGTTCTCTTGTCATGGGGAGAACAGTAAGATAAATAAGCTGCTTATAAAAACTAAATATTCTTCACACTGAATAATAAAAATTGTATGTTTGTTAGCTTTTTCAGCTAGCAATTAATAGAAATTGTTTTGGATAAAGCTAAAGAGTATAAACAAAAGCATTTATATACATAAATGAACATTTATACAATACACCAAATATGATAGGTGCAAGGTACTACTTGCTCTGAATTCTATAAAACTGTGATCCACTTCAGTTTTTCTCAGCTCCATTAAATTTATAGTAGAAAACAATTATACTGTAATTAGAAACACTTCTGAATAATTTCCAAATCTGTCAGCTAGTAATAGACACAGCTCTTTTATTCAAGGTGATCTAAACATTGACACACTATCATAATTCATGTTAGCATATCTCATAAATTCATCTTCAGAGCTTTTCAAACTCATAGTCTCTGTAAAGAAATATACGGAGTAAGACTAAACTCTCTAGGTACATCTAAAGCAAAGGCCGTCTCTCCTGCTTTTCTGGATGCTCCAGGCCAAATATCAGTGGTTTTGTTAAGCAGCATTAACAAAATCTTTAAAAATGTTATTGTACCAACAATGAATAAGTAGAATTTGAAATACAAAGAATTATCATTTAAATTAGCGCTCCTAAAAATGAAATATTTATGTAATAACAAAATATGTACAAGATCTATTTATGAGGAAAAGTACAAAGCTCTAATGAAAAATATCAAAGAACAAAAGACATGGAAAGATATTCCACGACCTTGAATAGGAAGACTCAATATTGCCATGATGTCAGGTCTTCTCATTTTGATTTATAGATTCAATGCAATCCTGATAAAAATTCCAGCAAGTCATTTTGCAGATATTGATAAACTGATTCTAGAGTTTATAAGGAGGGGCAAAAGACCCAGAATAGCCAAACCAATGCTGAAGGAGAAGAACAAAGTTGGAGGACTAACACTGCTTGGCTTCAAGATTTACTATAAAGCTACATGCTATGAACTGAATGCATTCCCTTCAAATGTATATGTAGAAATCTTAATCCCCAATGTATGGTATTTAAAGGTGGGGCCTTTGGAAGGTAACTTGATTGTGTGTAGAGCCCTCCCAATGAGATTAGTGCCCTTATTAGAAGATACACAAGAAAGATGATCTTTCTCTCTAGCATGTGAGGATATAGCAAAAAGGTGGCCGCTTGCAAACCAGAAAGAGGGCCTCACTAGATATTACATCTGCAGATGTCGAATTTTGGACTTCTAAGCCTCCAAAAGTGTGAGAAACAAATGTTTTTTGTTTAAGCCACTCAGTCTATGGTAATTTGTTATACCAGCCCCAGCTGACTAAGGCACTGCAGTAATGAAGGCAGTGTAGTATTGACAAATAGATAAATAGAACAGGATAGAAAGCCCAGAAATAGACCCACATAGATATAGTCAATTGACCTTTAATAAAGAAGCAAAGACAATACAATGGAGAAAATATAGTCTTTTCAACAAATCATGCTAGAACAACTGAACATTCACATGCAAAAAATGAATGTAGACACAGACTTACATCTTTCCCAAAAATTATCCCAAAAGGGATCATAGACCTAAATGCAAAGTACATAACTATAAAATTTCTAATAGGTAACATAGGAGAAAACCTAGGTGACCCTAGATATGGTGATGACTTTTTAGATACAGCACCAAAGGTATGATCCATGAAATAAATAATTAATAAGCTAGACTTTATTAAAATGACAAACTTTTGGTCTGTGAAGAACAATGTCAAGAGAATAAGAAGACAAGCCACAGACAGGGAGAAAATATTTGTGAAAGACACATCTGATCAAGAATTGTTATCCAAAATATACAAATAACTCATAAAACTGAACAATAAAGAAAGAAACAACCTGATTTAAAAAACGAACAGGCCGGGCACGGTGGCTCACACCTGTAATCTCAGCACTTTGGGAGGCCGAGGCAGGCAGGTCACAAGGTCAGGAGATATAGACCCAACATGGTGAAACCCAATCTCTACTAAAAATACAAAAATTAGCTGGACCTGGTGGCGCACGCCTGTAGTCCTAGCTACTCAGGAGGCTGAGGCAGGAAAATCACTTGAACCCGGGAGTCGGAGGTTGCAGTGAACCGAGATTGCACCACTCTAGCCTGGCAACAGAGAGAGACTCCATCTCAAAAAAAAAAAAAAAAAAAAAAAAAGAAACAAAAGCTCTGCACAGCCACCTCACTAAAGAAGATATACAAATAGCAAATAAGCATATGTAAAGATGTTCAGTATGATTCAACATTAGGGAATTGCAAAGCAAAACACACCTATTAGAATGGCCAAAATTCAGAACACTGACACCACAAAATGCTAGTGAGGATGTGGAGCAACAGGAACTCATTCATTGCTTGTGGGAATGCAAACTGGTACAGCCACGTTGAAAGGCAGTTTGGCAATTTCTTACAAAAGGTAAACATATTCTTTCCATATGATCCAGCAATTGTACTCCTTGATATTTATCCAAATGAGTTGAAAACACACAAAACCCTGCACACAAACATTTTTAGCATCTTTATTCATAGTTGCCTAAACTTGGAAACAATCAAGATCTCCTTCAGTAGGTAAGTGGATAAACTGTGGTTTATCCAGACCATGGGATATTCTTCATCACTACAAAAATAAATGAACTATCAAGTCATGAAAAGATGGGAGGAACCTTAAATACATATTACTAAGTGGAAAAAGCCAAACTGGAAAGGCTACCTACTGTATAATTCCAACTATATAGCAGCCTGGAAAAGGCAAAACTATGGAGACAGTACAAAGATCAATGCTTGCCAGGGTAAGGGGGAGGAAGAGATTAATAGATGGAACACAGAGGATTTTTAGGGCATCGAACTATTCTGAAGGATAATGTCATGGTGGATACATGTCATTTTACATTTGGCAAAACCTGCAGAATCTACAACACCAAGAGTGAATCCTAATGTGAACTAAGGACTTTGGGTGATAATGATGTGTCAATGTAAGTTCATCGATTATAATAATGTACCACTGTTATGTGGGATGGTGATAGTATGAAAGGTTGTACATTTGAGGGGACAGGTAATATATGAAAACTCTCTGTACTTTCTAGTCAATTTTAAAAAATGAAGCTTACTGCTTAATACAAATTTTTGTTGTGATGATACTGAGGTCGAATTAATACCTCCTCTAAACAGTAATTACTAGATACTTATTTCTCATATTTTCCATATTTCTGGGTTTCACATACTTTCTTATTACCATCATAGTATCTAGATGAATTCTAATAGGAAAGAGTATGGTACATTTAAGGAGAAGAGAAAAAATGTATTTAAGTTTGTGCATATTTAGCTAAAAGCTTTTAATTTTCTCATTATTTTGATTGTAAACTCCTTTAGAAGAGACTCCATGTCTTATACATGTTTCATTTCTTTCTGATGTTGCTTAAGTTTTATCTACTCATATCTTAAGCATTTAGAGGGAGTATTAAATAGAACACAAACCATACCTAAGACAACAAAGTATTGGTAGCTCCAAACTAATTGTCACTAGACAGTTCAACTATACCAACTGTAGTTTAGAGAAATGAATCTATAAGTGACTCAATGTCTCAAAACTATTGAAAATCAAAGTCAAGATGCAAATTTGGGGCTTCAGTAAAAGAAATACATAATATTTGTGAACTTATTTTCTCACTACATTAATGGTGAGTTATTTCATTCATGGGCAAATATTTGTGGTGTTTAGGGGTAAAGTGAAGGTTAAGAGAAGACTGTACAAGTTGCTGTCATTTATCTGCATGCATCAAAATCACTTCATGCTGTTTCTTTTTATTAACAGAGTCTAAAGTGATTCTCTTGCCAGAGATATCTTTATCACTGGCTTTCAACATACTGGGGATTTTCATTATACATTGTGATTTTACCCTATTTTAAAAGCATATTTATGTTATCTTAGACTGTGATCTTCTATTAGCACATTCGCGTATATTTAGATTGATTAGCGATTTTAGTCACTGAGTTACTTTCAGAGTCTGAAGAGAAATATTACAAATGCCAATGATGTTTTTCTCTGCTCATGCCCCCTTGTTAGAGAATCTGTATCATATAGTTCCACCTGCCCTGGACCATGTGGCCTTTCTCTCATAACCCACAACCCTTACAGTTTATTGAATCAGTCATTGGTGTAATACGAAAAAGCTAACCTAAGTGTTGGGCTTATTGGATCAATTTTTTCTCTCGAGAATGTCAAGTACAGCCATGGCAAATGAAGTTGTTTCTTTTAAGCACTTGAACTGGTAGGTGACAAAAAGTCAGGTAGTTGATGTAAACCCAAGTTTGAGTTAAGTGAGAGTAAAGGAGAAAGAGCTGGTCCGTAGGGAAAAGGAGGATGAAACAGACATCCAGAAAGAGGATAAGATGAGGGACCACACAGTCAGAAATAGAGACAGAGAGATGCATATTGCCTTGGCTTTTTAGGATCTTTTGGTTAATGGCCCTGGTTGGCAATGAGGACTCTGACATCAGAGTTCTGTGATATATTTATATTTTCTTCTAACTAAGTCACTCTTTTTGTAAATCTTTAATAAGATCTTGCAGGAGGTTATCTCTAAGTCAGGAATACATGTCTGAAGAGTGATTTTTTTTCTCAAGGTCAAGTGCACAAAGAGAAGAAAAGAAAGAGAAGATGAGAAAGTAAAAAATTCAGAGAGCAGGGTAGTATGAGGTCTTATACAAATATGGAGTCCATATACTGTATCTTTCAAACTAGGACAACAATGGAAATGAAATGGAGGACTTTCAATAGTTATGTCGATCCAATGGACTTAAACCAGACTGTCCTCTGTAGCCATGGTGTGTATGTGGTCATCCAAGGCGTAAAAGAATCTTGTATAGCTAAAGGCAACGAAGGCAATGGTGGCAGGAAGGAGACTAATATCTAGAAGGAGAAGAGGCACCTGGAGACTTCCTACTCATGGGAAATCACTAAAGATAGCCATTAAAACATCATTGCTAATTAAGTGTTAACTTTTTTTTTTTTTTTTTTTGAGATAATCTTGTTCTGTCATTCATGCTGGAGTGCAGTGGCATGGTCTCGGCTCACTGCACTGCAGCCTCTGCCTCCCGAGGTTCAAGCGATTCTCCTGCCTCAGCCTTTCCAGTAGCTGGGATTACAGGCACCTGCCACCACGTCTGACTAATTTTTTTTTTTTTTTGGTATTTTTAGAAGGGATGGAGTTTTGCCATATTGGCCAGACTGGTCTCAAACTCCTGCCCTCAAGTAATACCCGCGCCTCAGCTTCCCAAAATGCTGGGATTACAGGTGTGAGCCACCACACCTGGCCTGTCAAAGTCTTAATTTCTGTTTAATTCATTTTGAATTTAAGGTTTCATGTTTTTGTTCCCTGCTAAAAGAATACAACAAATAAGACTGATTTGTCATTGTACAAAAATACGTTGAAGAATACAGACGTATTCTAAAGTAACAGAAGTTTTAGAAATTAGATATGTTAGAATTGCAATGGATTAATTAGTTCATACAGGAGGGGAAATTGGGAAATTGGGAAAATCCACAACCAACCTAGACATTTTATATTAACTTAAAACATATAAATGGATCTTCATGCACAGTTTTTTTTTCCTTTGGTAGATTAAGTATAGGTACACTGTTGGAAGCTCAATGTTATTTTTCTTCCATTAAGCATTGATGCATCACCTTCAATGCCCAAGTTCAATTTCTTCACTGTGAAAGAAGAAATTTAAAGAGGAAAAATGGTCAAAGGGCAGAATCCTAGATTTTTATTGCTGTTTCCCTTAATTTGTTTATGTTTGTCTGCCTCTACCTAATTGGTTGTGGTTTTTATATGTCATTTACATTCATTGAGACTTTCCAAAGTTTTCCACTCAATTTTCATAGAAAAATTTTCTCACTCATAGTTGATAGGTTTTTGTAATATTTAATTAAATTGTGAAATCATCATAATAAATTTAAGCAGCATAAACAGGTTTGGGAGAAATGCAACTGAGTCTTGGTACATGTGCAGCATGTGAGCGTAGGGGTGGGCAGGCTTCCGAAGCATTTGGTGAGACTTCATTGCCAGTCAACATGTGTTGTAGTGGGAATGAAGAGCTTGAGTAATCTCGTGAATTGGTTAAGGGCAAGTCTGAGGTTAAGTTTCTACCACATTATGTTAGAAAAATTACTTCATGTGAAGAAGATGGAAACATTTGGACATTCAGCATCCTGTGTTTTTGATTTTAAATGTTTATTAGAGTTTTAAAAATATATCCGTGAAAATAAGGAAGAAATAAAACAAACCATGTTTGGTGGAACAATGCATATCACTATGCAGAGCAAACAACACTGGGGCATTTGTGAATCCTCTGGAAAAGATCGCTTCAAATTCGATTATGAGGAAGATTCCTTTCACCAGCACCGTTTTCAATATTTTTTGTTGTTGTTCCTGAAGGTGAAAAATGTCTCTAAGTTTGTATCTAAAGCGCATTACCAGCCATCAGGCAATGCAATTGTGATTCCCAGTCCAGTGGGAGTTAACACTTCAAGTAGTGAAAGGAGGTACAACGGCCTCAGCCATGTTTGCACCGGCTCAGAGCTGGAGAAACTGTATATAAATCAACCTAGAACACACATGCAACCCTGGAAATAGGTTGTTAGAGTGAGTTACCATTTTAGAGACGTGAACATTGATTACTATCAATTTCAGAAAAAAGTGTCTCCCAGAATGCTTGCTTGTGTGGGTTCTCTGCAGCAACTTTATAGACTTCATGTCACCCAATCCTCTTATCGCAACTATGTGATAGGCACTTTGATCTCTACTTCACATTCAAGAAAACTGAGGCTCAGAAAATTTAGGTTAATTGCTAGGGGTCAAACAGCTAGTGAGTGACTGATACAAGGTCAAGCTTTTTTCTTTCCACACAACTTGTTCCCTTCCTGGCATTAAGTGTCCATATGTGCAGGCCTGGAAGATGTAAATATGCTGAAACTAACTGGGCATTGCCCTTTAAATTTTGAATGAACCTTTTCTTTATAAAGGTTCTACATGCTATGATTTGTGTAAATCTTCAGTGTTAGTAATAATACCAATAATGATAATCATCCTTTCAAAACTGATTTCTCATATTCATGTATTAGCTTAAAGGTAAAGGCTTCCTAATCCTTGTCATGTAAATAGAAAATCTCTGCCTAAATTATTATAACTTAATGAGCTCAGTTAACTTCAAGTTATTATGTTAAGACCAGATTATTCAAAGTTGTTATTCATTTATAAGACTACTAATTATCACTAGTATTATGTTGTTTATGAAATATTAATACAATAAGTGCACTAATGCCTGGAAACAAGTGCGTTGCTTAGATAATCCCTGGAGATTGTTTTGGGACTGTGGTTGTGAATAGTGTTTTTCTCTTTATTAAAGAAACAAAACAAAGAGGTTACTAACATCAGAGGAAAGGTATAGATTTTAATTTAATTTCAGTGAGGAGAAGACAAACAAAACAAAACTAGGGTCTGTTTGCCTCAAGTGTATTTGCTATTTCTAAAATGTAACTCAAACATGACATATGAATTAGTAGACCAAGGCTCCCAAGAGTTTTCAAGTCTTACATGAAAAATAATAGAATGAAGAATAATACAGGGACTTCTAGCTTGTGACAGAGTTGCTGATTCAGAAAACAGAAAATAATAAAAAGCAGTTTTCTTGACTGTTTTGCAGAAGCCCAAGGTAAGTTGACACACCCTGAGGTGATCACTCACGTAAGAATTGGTGATGCCCATTCTTCACACTTGCATTTCCTCCACACGTTTGCTTGTGCCATTTTCCCCTCCGAGACTGTCTTCCTTATCCCCAGTTTCATGAGTTCAATCTTTCATGAACAGCTCATTATCAAACCTCTTCCCTGAAGCATTCTATGAACATCTTAGAAGTTTTCTCTTCATTCTCTAAATTTCTAGGGAATATAGGATTTTAAAAAATGATATATCTATATCAGGCACTGACTTAATATATAGTTATTTATCTATATATCTTAACTCCCCTGTTTGTAAATAAAATCTGGAGCAAAAGAAATTTAACTTATGTTTTATTGTATTTTCATTGTAAGTTACAAAAGGAAGATGTTCAAAAAGGTGATATTAATGGCTATCATATGAATAAATGACTATGGAGTGAATATATGTTTTCCCTCTGATATCTTTCCAACTAGTGACAGATACCTGAAATCCAACTATTAGTGATACATTTCACTGATGTAAACACCAGATTTTTCCATAAAGAAAAATAATTCAACATTAGTCAGTGATCACTAATTGGTGGGAATGAATTTATAGATATAATCTACGTCTGAGCCATTATGGGAGGATGATGCTTTTGGGTAGTGGGAAGGGAAGGGCTACTAAGAGAGAGAAAGATGTACAGAAAAAGAGACACAAAGCCTTCTAGGCAAGGCAGAGGTAGATTTATGTCTATGCTTTCTCTAAACCCTGCCAGGTATAGATACTCTTATGGGTGAGCTCATCTAAGAAAACATTTTTTAAAAAAGGTTTTTGTTCTTAAACTTAATTCCAACATGAATTACTCAAATCTAAGGCCTTCCTGGAACTTGGTACATATTGGCAAGTTTGATTCCTTCAAACTTTTTCAAACTGACCAGATCATTTGTTTGGAAGCAGCTAGATTTGTCTTCACCACATTAAAACATTTGTCTTCCTTCCGTCAATCTGTGGCAGGACACAGTTGTTATGGCTGTCTTGTCGATTAAGCCCATTTGGGGCTTTCTAATTGAAGCTTCAAATAGTGGCATCTGTTCTTCATCATCTTAATCTGTGGTCATTTTCCTGAAAGGCCAAAGATGGCCATTTCATCCTGAGACTGAAAATCAATATGCCTCTAACCTTATGTGGCCCAGATTTTATGAATAACATCCATGGTTTCATTCTGAAATGTTCCACCTTGCTTTGATTCTTGGAAAAATAGAGATCATTCTAATACCCTGCTTTCCAGATGGCTCTGTCTTTAGCCAACATTTAAGCAATGAGCCAGAGCCTGTTTATTAGAACAGTCCTGGGGAAATGCTCTCACGAGTATGCTACTGGGGATGCTGACTTTCCCATCAGATGCCACTGCAAATGACCCTGTGGTCAAATGGAGATTCTGACAGGATGAGCACTGACAGGCATTTCCTGGCTTGCACAGCCTCAGATAATTTTTCACTGAAGACAGTTTGAATGATGAGCTAATTAATGCTTTCTGATGCTGGTTTATCTTCAGGTTAGACACATGAGATGCTGCAACAAGTCTGTAAATTCAAAGGAATAAAATCATACAACTTCTTATCCCTTTTTCCATGCTTGAATTGTACAATTTGTGAGATTTTTTTCAGGTAGAAGGAGTATATTATGATCACAGATAATCATCATAAGGTACCTTAACTATGCATGAATGACCCTTTTTTAACCTATATAAAGCATTTCATATGTATAGTATTATTTAATCTTCTCAACAAATGTATGAGAAGAACAACTAAATTTAGAACAACTAAAATTAATCAAATGATTAAGAAATACAATTTATTCTCTCATATAAATAGGAAGATGGAGATAGGACAAATTTTAACTTGGATAATCCCATGGCTTAGCCAAATCAGGTTATATATTTTTACCTTCTTTTTTTCTACTCATCTTCTTGCCTTTGGACTCAGGGTTCCAAGATGGTAGTAGCAGTTCCAAGTGACACAAACAATCATTCTCCAGATATTTATTGAAAATCTGATTTGTGTTGGGCACTGTTCTGGATATTCAGGATATGATGATGGATAAAGTGAATAAAATATCATGTATTTATCTAATTTCTATTTAATGAGGAAAATTCAAACTTGTCCAACAGAAGAAGAGGAATCTCCTGTACTTAATATTTTTAAAAAACATCAGTAAGGAAAGTTGAAGTATAATTTAAATACAATGAAATGTAAAAATCATAAGTTTTGACCAGAACTGAAAAATGCATACACATGTAACTACACTGCTATCAAGAGATAGACCATTTCCATCGCTCAAGAAAGTTTCCTTGTTCTCTCAAAACAGTTAATTCTCCACCCTCTCCCTGAAACAGTTATGTTCTTATTTTTATCACCATAGAATAGTTTTGCCTCTTCCAGAATTTTATATAAATGGAGTCTTTCTGAGATTCATTATGTTGTTCAGTACTTCATTTTTCATTGCTGAATAGTATTCCATTTCATAAATATTCATCCTGATGCTGGACAGTTGGACTGTTTCCAGGTTAGGGCTATTATGATTGAAGCTGCTGTAAACACTCAGGTACAAGTCTCTGGATTTTAGCCATTTTGTAATTATTTCCCTGGTGATTGATGACGTAGAACATTTTCCATGTGCCTATTGGCCATTTGTACATCTCTTTAAATTGAAGTGTCTACTCAAGGTACTTGCTCACTTAAAAATTGAATGGTTTGTCTTTTTACTATTATGTTACAGAAACACTTTATATTTTAATTATTAATCTTTTGCTTGGCAAACATATTATGGATGTTTTCTTTCAGTTTGAGGCTCACGTAATCATGGTCTTAACGATATCTTTAAATAAGAAGAAATATAAATTTTAATGAAGTCCAGTATATTATACTTTAAAGGTTATTGCTATCTAGGCCTAAAGAAATCTTTGCCTACCCCAAAGTTTCAGAGGTATTCTCCTATCTTTCTTCCAGGAGCTTCATAGCTTTAGCTTAGTTTTAGTTTTATAACATATAATTTACCTACAGTAAAATTCACTTTTTTTTTAAGTACACAGCTCTGTCAGCTGTAATGGGTACATTAATTGTGTAACCAGCACCAAAATCAAAATATAGAACAGTTTCATTACCCCAAAAAAATTCCCAATGCCCCTTTGAGATCAGCTCCTCCCTCCATTCATGGTCCCTGATAACTGCTGATCTGTTTTCAAATATTTGTGACCCTAAAGTTTTGCATTTCTCCAGAATTTCATATAAATGGAACCACACAGGATCCAGCCTTTGGAGCCTAGCTTATTTCACAGAGCATAATATATTTGGACATCACCCATCTTCTATCTATATCAATAATCAGTTGTCTTTTATTCCTGTGTAATATTCCATTGTATGGATAAAGAGCTTCTCGGTCTTAAGTTGAAGGACAGCTGGATTGTTTCTGGCTTTTGATGATTATGAATGCAGTTGCTATAAATATATGCATGCAGGTTTTTGTGTGAACCTAAGTTTTTGTTTCTCTTAGCAGTCAGATTGCTGGGTTATATATGGCAAGTGTAAATTTACCTTTATAGGAAACAAACTAGAATACATCAGCAACATGGCAGAACAGGAGAGTCTTGACTCTTCCTCCACCCACAGATGCACTGAATAAACATTAACACGCTGACAAATTCCCTCTGAGAGAAAGTCAGAAATGAGTTCAGAGATTCTATGCACTGGGCAACTGAGAAAATACCCGCTTTGAACAGATAGAAACAGCTGAGGCACACATGGGCACAAATCCCTCCTTGGATACTGTGCCATATGATCAGGAAGGCATTTCCAACATCTAACTTCTCTCTGAGATTTACAGTCAATTGATTTTTGAGGAAGGTTCCAAGTACCCACAATGAAGAAAGGATGGTCTCTTCAATAGATGCCATTGGGAAAACTGAATATCCACATGGAAAAGAATAAATTTGGAAACTTATCTAAGCCTATACACAAGAATCAACTCAAAATGAATTACATACTTAAACATAAGGCTTGAAATAATAAAACTATTAGAAGAAAAGATAGGGGGAAAGAATTATTATGTTGGCTTGGCCAATGATTTCTTAGATATGACCCAAAACCACATGTATCAAAGAAAAATAGACAAATGGGATTACATCAAACTAAAAAGCTTCTGCACAGCAAAGGAAACAATGAACAGAGTGAAGAGAAACCCACAGATTGGAAGAAAGTATTTGCAAATCATAGATCTGAAAAGGGGCTAATGTCCAAATTATACAAATAAACAACTCAATAACAAGAAAACAAATAACCTTACTGAAAATGGGCAGGCCGGGCGCAGCGGCTCACCCCTGTAATCCCAGCCCTTTGGGAGGCCAAGGCGGGCGGATCATGAGGTCAGGAGATCGAGACCATCCTGGTCAACATGGTGAAACCCCGTCTCCATTAAAATACAAAAAATTAGCCCTGCGCGCTGGGGTGCACCTGTAGTCCCAGCTACTCGGGAGGATGAGGCAGGAGAATTGCTTGAACCCAGGAGGCAGAGGTTGCAGTGAGCCGAGATTGTGCCACTGCACTCCAGCCTGGAGACAAGCAAGGCTCTGTCAAAAAAAAAAAAAAAAAAAAAAGGCAAGGGATATGAGTAGACACTTCTCAAAAGAAGACATAAAAATGACCAACAGATATATAAAAATGCTCAATAGCATTAATTATCAAGGAAATGTGAATTAAAAACACAGTGAGTTATCACCTCACACATGTTAGAATGGCTATTAACAAAAAAATGAATGATAAGTGTTGGTGAGATGTGGAGAAAAGGGAACCCTTGTACACTATTGGAGAGAATGTAAATTAGCACAGCCATTTTAGAAAACAGTATAAAAGTTTCTCAAAAAAAAAAAAAAAAAGAGAGAGAATTCTTAAATGATTCACCAATCCCACTTCTGGGCATATATCCAAACAAATTGAAATCACTATGTTGACGAGATATCTGCATTCCCGTACTCATTGAAGCATTGAATAATGCTTCAATAGTCAAGATATGGAAACAGTCTAAGTGCCTATCAGCAGATGAACAGGTAAAGAAAATGTGGTAAATATACACAATAGAACACTATTCATCCTTTAAAAAAAAGAAAATTCTGTCATTTGTGACAACATTGATCAATCTAGAAGACAATGTGCTAAGTGAAATAAGCCACGCATAGAAAGACAAATATTATATAATCTTACCTATATGTTAAATCTAAAAGTGTCCGACTCACAGAAGTAGAGAGTAGAATAGTCACTACCAGAGGCTGGGGGCAGGGAGTGGGAAGGTAGAAAAGGAAAAGGGAAAGGTCAGTCAAGGGATACAAAGCTCAGTTAGACAGAATAAGTTCTAGTTATCCATTGCACTGCATGGTGACTATAGTTAAAAATAATATATTGTACATTACAAAATTGCTAAAAGATTAGATTTTAAGTGTTCTCACCACAAAGATATGATAAGTATGTGAGGTGACAGATATGTTAATTGGCCTAATTTAATAATTCACATTATTCGTAGTATCACATTGCACTCCACAAATGTAAACTTTTTTGTAAGTAAAAAATAAAATAAAATTTAAAAGGAGTCTGTCAATTGGTTTTCAAAGGAAACTGTACTAAGATACAGTCCCATGTGCAAAGTATGAGAGTTTCAGTTCCTCTATCTCTTCACCATGACTTGGCATTTTCAATTGTTTTTAAAAGCATTTTTGAAATGTTGATTATATAGATTACGTTTTAAGTGGATTTATTTACCATCTGTACACCCGATTTGATAGTTTTTATTTGGATCTTTTGCTCATGTCTTTACTGATTTCATTTTTATTATTGGGTTTTTACAGTTCTTTTTATATTCTGGATACAGTCTTAAAAAATTAATAGGTAATAGTTGTACATATTTTTGGGGTACATGTGTTATCCCGATGCCTCTATAAAATGTGTAATGATCAAATCAGGGTAATTGGGATATCTGTCACCTCAAACATTTATCTTTTGTGTTGGGAACATTACAGTTCTCTCCTACTTATTTTGAAATATACAATAAGTTATTAACCATAATTTCCCTACTGCATCAAATACTAGAACTCATTCCTTCTATCTCTCTGTATTTTTGTACCGTTTAACCAACTTCTCTTCACCCTGCCCCCCACTCTCTTCCCAGGCTCTAGTAACCACCATTCTACTCTCTATCTCCTTGAGATCCATTATTTTAGCTCCCACATATGAATGAGAAGATGTAATATTTGTCTTTTTGAGCTTGGCTTATTTCTCTTAACATAATCACATAATGACCTGCAGTTCTATCCATGTTGCTGCAAATAACAGGATTTTATTTTTAAAATGGCTGAATACTATTTCATTGTTTATATATACCACATTTTCTTTATCCATTCGTCTGTTGTTGGATGCTTAGGCCGATTTCATATATGGCTATTATGAATAGTGCTGTAATAAACATGAAAGTGCAGAGATATCTTTGATATACTTACTGATTTCCTTTGCTCTGGATATGTACCCAACAGTGGAATTGCTGGATCTTATGGTAGTTCTGTTTTTTGAGGAATCTCCACACTGTATTCCATAACGGCTATAATTTACATTCCCACCAATAGTGTACAAGTGGTACATCCTCACCAGCATTTGTCATTTTTTTTTGTCTTTTTGATAACAGTCATTCTAGCTAGTTGTGGTGACAGGGAATCTAATTGCGGTTTTAATTTACATTTCTCTGATAATTAGTGGTGTCTAGCACTTTTTCATATCCTTGTTGACCATTTGTATGTCTTCTTTTGAAAAATGTGTATCCAGATTTTTTCCCCCATTTAAAAGTCAGATTATTATTTTTTTGCTACTGAGTTCTTTATATATTCTGATTATTGATTTCTTGTTGGATGGTTGGTTTGTAAATATTTCCTCTCATTCTGTAGGTTGTCTCTTATTTTTTTGGCTATTTCATTTGCTTTCAGAAACTTTTTAGCTTGATGTAATACCATTTGTCTATTGTTGCTTTTTTTGCCTGTGCTTTTAAGGTCTTACTCAAAAACATCTTTGCCCAGACCAATGTCTGTAGTTTTCTTCTAGTAGTTTTATAGTTTTAGACCTTACATTTAAGTCTTTAAGCCATTTTGAGTTGATTTTTTTTTAATTTGGTGAAACAGAGGGATCTACTTTCATTCTTCTGCACATAGATAATCAAGTTTCTCCAGTACCATTTATTTAAGATACTGTCTTTTACCCAATATATGTTCTTGGTACCTGATATGGTTTGGCTGTGTCTCCACCCAAATATCATCTTGAATTGTAGTTCCCATAAGCTCCACATGTCATGGGAGGGACCCGGTGGGAGGTGATTGAATCATGGGGGTGGTTACTCTCATGCTGTTCTCATGATAGTGAGTGAGTTCTTATGAGATCTGATACTTTTATAAGGGACTTTTCCCTCTTATCTCAGCATTTCTCTCACCTGCCACCATGTAAGATATGCCTATTTTTCCTTCTGCCATGATTGTAAGTTTCCTGGGGCGTCCCCAGCCTTGTGGAACTGTGAGTCAATTAAACCTCTTTTCTTTCTAAATTACCCAGTCTCAGATATGTCTTCATAGCAGTGTGAGAACAGATTAATATAGCACCTTTGTTGAAAATAAGTTGGCTGTAGGCGTGTGGATTTATTTTTGGTTTCACTGTTGTTTTCCATTGGCCTGTGTGTCTGCTTCTTGCCAGTATCATGTACTTTTGGTTACTATAGCTTTGCAACATAATTTGAAATCAGGTAGTGTGATGCCTCCAGTCTTGTTCTTCTTGCTTAGGATTGCTTTAGCTATTTGGGGTATTTTTTGTTTCCATATGAATTTTATAATTGTTTCTTCTATTTCTGTGAAGAATATTATTGGTATTTTGATAGGGATTGCTCTGAATATGTAGGCTGCTTTGAGTACTATATACATTTTAACAATATTAATTCTTTCAATCCATGACCATGGAATATTTTTCCATTTTATTGTGTCCTCTTCAATTTTTTTCAACAGTGATTTATAGTTTTTCCTGTAGAGATCTGTTACCTCCTTGGTTAAATGTATTCCGAAGTATTTTGTTTTTGTAGCTATTATAAAGGGGATTGCTTTCCTGTTTATTTTCAGATTGATTGCTGTTAGCATATATAAATGTTACTGGTTTCTGTTTGTTGATTTTGTATCTTATAACTTTGATAAATTCATTTATTAGTTCTAAGAATTTTTTGTGTGGAGTTCTTAGGTTTTCATAAAGATAAGATCATATTATCTGCAAATAAGGCCAGTTTGACTTCTTCCTTTCCAATTTGGATGCCTTTTGTTTTTTTCTCTTGCCTAATTTTTCTGTCTAAAACTTCCAGTACTATGTTGAATAAAAGTGGTGAAAGTCCAGATCTTAGTGGAAAGGTTTTTAATTTTTCCTTGTTCATTATATTAGCTGTGGATTTGTTATAATGGCCTTTATTGTGTTGAGGTATTCTCCTTTGATACCCGATTTTTTGGGTTTTTATCATGAAGAGAGGTTGAACTTTACTGAATGCCTTTTCAGAATCCACTGAGATTATTATATGGTTTTTGTCTTCATTTCTGTTGAAGTAACATATCACATTGATTGATTTGTGTTGTTGAACCATCCTTGCATCCCTGGAATGAATCCCACTTGATCGTGGAATGAACTTTTAAATGTGTTGTTGAAGTTGGTTTGCTATTATTTTATGGATGATTTTGCATTTATTTTCATCAGATGTATACAAAATCTTTAGCAGATATATTATTTACAAATTTTTTTCCAGTCTATAACTTACTCTTAACAGAAGAGTAAAAGCTCTTAATTTGATGGAGTTCAGTTACTGAATTTTTATGGATCATACTTTTGGCATCATATCTAAGAAAACTTTTGCTAATTCTAACATAGATTTTCCTTTATATTTCCTTCAAATAGCCCAACTTACTCAATTGTGTTTGGATCCTTGTCAAAAATCAGCTGACCAAATAGATGTGGGCCTGTTTCTGGATGTTAAAATCTGTTCCATTGATCTACATGTCTACCTTTATGCTGAGATTATACTTTCTTGATAACTTCAGCTTGATAGCAAATCTAAAATTAGATATTGTGAGTCATCCAATTAAAAAAATGTTTTGGAAATTCAACTGTCTTTTTCTTTCATACAAATTTGGAATCAGCATGTTCATCACTGCACAAAAATTTGCTGGGATTTTACTTTTAAATATTATTGAATCTATACATCAGTTTAGGGAAAATTAAAATCTTTATAACTTTGAGTTCTCCGATCAGTAAACATGGTATTTATTTCCACTTGCCTGTGTCTTTTTAATTTGTTTTTTAGTTTTCAGCAGGCAGATTGCATATATTTTGTTAAATTTATACTCAAGTATTTAATGTTTTTCAGTGCTATTGTAAAATGGTACTTTAAAACATTTTATTTTCCAATTGTTTTTGCTATAATATAGAAATATGATTTATGTTTGCATATTGGCCTCATGTCCTCCAAACTTTCTAAACTCACATAATAGTTCTAGTAGCTTTTTAAAATAAATTCTTTGGAATTATTTATGTGAATATTTATGTGAATAATTTATGTGAATTATTTATGTGAATAATTATTATGTGAATATTAATATTTATGTGAAGTTTTATTTTTCCTTTTTAAAATAAATGTCTTTTATTTTTTCTTTCCAGATTCTATTATCTTAGGATGTTGAATAGGAATCATGAGAGAAGACATCCTTGCCTCATTATTTATCACAGAGAAAGCATTGTTTTTCAACATCAGATATCAGGCCAACTGTGGGTTTTTGGTAGGTGCTTTTATTATTAATATATTGGAGAAGTCTCCCTTTATTTCTAGTGTGCTGAATTTTTATAATGAATAGACATGAAATTTTGTCAAATATTTATTGTGTACTTATTGAGATAATCCTATAATCCATTGCTACTCTTTTTGTGTAGACATTCAATTTGCCTCCAACTTTGTTTTTCTTTCTCAGAGTTGCTTTGCCTTTTCAGAGTCTTCTGTGGTTCCATTTGATTTCAAGATATTTTATTTCAATTTCTGTAAAGAATGCCATTGGAATTTGGATAGGTATTATACTGGGTCTGTAGATTGCTTTGGGTAGTATGGCCATTGATTATTTAGATTCATAAGCATGGGATTTTTCCCAAGTATTTGTGTTTTCTTTAATTTTTTTGTATCAGCGTTTTGTAGTTTTTATTTTTATAGTGTACAAGACTTTCACTTCCTTGGTTAAATTTATTCCCAAGTACAGTCATGTACCACATAATAATGTTTTGGTCAACAACAAACTGCATATACAATGACGGTCTCATAAAATTATAATGGAGCTGAGAAATTTCTGTTGCCTAGTAATGTTGTAGACATCATAATGACATCATGCAAGGCACTACCCACACCTTTGAGGTGATGCTGGTGTAAACAAACCTACTGCACTGCCAATTGTTTAAAAGAATATGGTAATGTGCTTGGCCTTTATATTCACTCACTTCACTTCTCTTACTCATGGCTCACCCAGATCAAGTTCCAATCCTGCAAGCTCCATTCATGGGAAGTATCCTATACAGATATACTGCTTTTAATCTTTTATAACATAGAAAAGGAGGTACAGTATATACAGCAGGGGTCCCATAAGATTATAATACCATATTTTTACTGTACCTATTCTATGTTTGGATACACAAATACTTACCATTGTATTATAATTGCCTACAGTCTTCAGTACAGTAACATGCTGTACAGATTCGTAGCCTAGGAGCAATAGGCTATCCTATATAGCCTAGGTGTGCAGCAGACTATACCATCTAGGTTTGTGTAAGTACATTCTATGATGTTTGCAAAATGATGAAATTGTCTAATTACACGTTTGTCTGAATGTATCCTCATTGTTAAGTGATACATGACTGTATTCTTTTTGATGTTATTTTAAATGAAATTGCTTTATTGATTTATTTTTCAGCAAGGTCATTATTCATGTATAAAAATACCACTGATTTTTGTGTATTGATTCTGTATCTTAAACATTTCCTAAATCCATTTATGAGTTCTAACTTTTTTTTTGTGTTGTGGAATGATTAGGGTTTTCTACATATAGACTTATGTCACCTGCAAATTAGAGACAATTTTACTTTTTTCTTTCTAGTTTGAATGCCTTTTATTTCCTTGATTGTCTGATTGCTCTTGCTAGTACTTATAGCAGTATGTTGAATAGAAGTGACAAGAGTGGACATCCTTGTCTTGTACTGGATTTTAGTGGACTTTCTGTTTTCCCTCATTAATTATAATGTTAGCTGTAAGATATCAATAAACTCTATCTGTCCCTTTTATCAGTGAAGCATATGTTTTCCAGAAGGTCCCCCAGCAGACCTCTGCTTCAGTCTCTGTGGCCAGAAGTATGTGACATAGTCATCTGTATTTGCAAGGGAGGCTAGATAAAAAGTGTAGGCACTCCGGCTTCTACGGAAGAAACAAACAGAGAGATGAGTTCATAATGGATGTTGCCTAAATAACCAGCATCGAATGCTCTAGTACCCCTCACCACATGCTTAGAACTACTTCTTTAGTGGAATTTTTCACGTTCTGCAGCATTAGAAGTTTTACTCCCAGGATCTGTATAGCTGTGGAAGAAAAATAAATTCTACCTGAAAGTTCAAGGGCTCAGATAACATTTAGAGTGAGCTTTAATTCTACAGGTGGTAACTGATTTTAGAAACTTGCAGAAGATAGTTAATACTGTCCCCAATTTTTCTTTATGCACCGATTTATGCTTGAAATTCTAGTTTTACCCTTAAAAAGCTTTTTATTCTCTTAAAAATTTTGATTTTATTTTATTTTTTCTTTTTCAACTTTCATTTTAGGGTCAGTGGATACATGTGCAGGTACGTGTGTCTTATGGGTGTCTATTTTTCCCATGATAAGTCTTTTATTCTAATTAAAATACATAGAACATCTCTGAGGTAACAGTTGAAGATGTTAACCAGAATTTTACAATTTCCTATAAAGTAAGGAGCTGCAAGTAAATTTTTAAAGAAAGCATTACCACACTGAAGGGAGTACAATATGAGAATCAAAGACTAATTTCATCCCCTTCACAAGTTTGTCTGGAATGAATCCTTTTATGTAATTCATCACGCTGGTTTATACAGTATGTATTCCTGTGATAGTCAGAGGTTTAACTGGACTCTTTGCTTCCTTTATCCAGAGAGTAGACACCAGCTAATATTTGTCCCTAGTTTTTTCCTGTTACTCTCCTATAGAAACCAAAGTAGTCGCCTTGCTGATTTCAAAATGTACTGTGCACTTTCCTGCTTCTTGACTGCTCAGTGAACGTCCCACCAACAATGCCTTCCCTGTCCACTGAAATCTTGCTCGTGGTCCAGTGACATTTTCAAATACTCCCTTCTTTGTTCATTCCTCTCAGAGTATTTCATCAGAATTTCTCTTTGAGACACTGATCATATGCTGACTATTGTGGCAATTATTGTATTACATCCCATAATGTCCTTTATTTTTGAGAGTGATAATTAGCCATCTCTGTAGTGCCAGACAAGGCAACTATCACACTATAGGCACTTAATTTTTACTCTATTTGTAGAATAATTTTCTGTAATAAATGAATAAATAGAGTCATACTGTGGCTTCAGTGATCATTGGCCTGAACAGATTGAAAATCTCCTAAATCTCCACTGGGACTAGCACCAAATATCCTGTGCATGTTTTTTTTAATGAAGAGCTCACTTTTGACACTGTGTTTTAGTTGTTCCTGTTGTTATATTTTAGAGACATAATTGAAAATAATAAATGAAGGACAATAATCACTAGAATATATAAGAAACAAGATTTCTTAGCATTTTGCACAAAAATGTATGATGACCAGTAATTTATTTAGATAACTTTTCAGAGGACTAAGTTGCTCATCTTGGTTACTTGCAATGACTAGATTGTTTGTTTTACTGTAGCAACCATTCCATCTGGTGATAGTCAGTAGTTAAACTGAATTCTCCTTTATGTGTCGAAAGAGTACATGACTTAATAAAACTGCAGGATTATGAATAACATGTCATGTTTTGGGGGAGGGTAGGTCATTTGATCCAGGAAAGAAGATTCATAGTTAAAATTGCCTGCCTTTCACTGAAAATTAACTCAAAACAGACCTATAGTAAACAGTAGAGCAACTGTGTTGAAAGATGAGAGATGATTATTGACTGGAGAAAAAAATTGTTTATTTTATGGGTAGCACAAAAACATGTTACTCCTGAGTCTTGCTGATGTCTAAAGATGTTGCCAGTACACTAAATAGAGACCAAACTGATCAAATCATTATAAACAAATGATCACTGGGAGAATATATATTTTAAAACATTAGTATAAATAAATAGTAATTTCCCATTTTCTTTCCCTTAGGAGTGTGTCTATTATGATACTTCAAAAATTTCAAGAACTTAAAGTATAATAAAAAAAATTTCAAGTGACAAATTTTTCTTCCTTTTTTTTTTTTTTTTTTGAGACTGGGTCTCATTCTGTCACCCAGGCTGGAGTGCAGTAGTGGCCAGATCTTGGCTCACTGCAACCTCTGCCTTAAGTGATCCTCCCATCTCAGCCTCCTGAGTAGTTAGGACTACAGACACATGCTACCATGCCCAGCTAATTTTTTGCATTTTTGGTAGAGACAGGGTTTCACCATGTTGCCCAGGCTGTTCTCGAACTCCTGAGCTCAAGCCATCCATTCATCTAGGCCTCCCAGAGTGCTGGGATTACAGGCAGGAGTCACAGTGACCGACCCAGACTTTGCATTTTCAAAAAATTGATTGTTTTTTATTGTGTCTCTGATGAAGTGATTTCTCACCCACAGAATCTGGGAATTCTATGATTTTCAGGAGCAGAAACAGTCCTAAGCTAGGAATAAAACGATTGCAAAAAATTCACTAAAGTTCAGAATTGTTTCTGAATTAAAGAGAGGGCAGGTATAACTAAAGGAAAGGAGAATTTCGATCCAATAATTTCAAAGACATGGGGCTGCTGACTTACCCCTTTCTGTCATTGTAGGTGCTCATGAGACTATGTGGGGGTTTCCAAGAAGAAACCTGGAAAAGGCAAAGTAAGGAAACACATTTCAGATCTCTATAAGAATGCAAAATGACACTGAATGCTGCCTGCCCCACAGCCCTCCACACATGGTAACCTTCTAATTACAGAATTTCCATCCAATCTCCTTTGAAAGCTTACGAATAGTCTTTCCTTTCTTCCTCTTTTTCAGGCTTTGTTTCCCCTTAGATCTGCGATGCTGTCCTTATTTCATGAAATCAGGATTCCTTACCTTCTGGAGACTCAGTTACTGATTTAGAGAATTATTTTTCTTTTGTGAAGATGTCAACAAATTGTTCAAGACCGCGTTCTTGAAACAGCCTGTCTTTGGTCTTTTGAAGGTCAAAGTCCATGGACATTAAATTTTATTATTCTAGAAAGAACCACAAGACGTTAGTCACTGCTAGTTGCATTCTTATGCTATGAAAGACTTTTATTACTCCTGTTTCTATATATAGAACAGTTCCTCCGTTTTCCCACTGTTTTTAGAACAAACTTTTATGCCCCTATACTGTCACCCATTCTACACCAGAAACTCTGCTAAGCTCAGCAGACACTTCAGAAGTGCTTGGTTCTGAGACATCTGAGGCATTGTCTGAACTTTGCCTCTGATTTGTGGTCATGGCAAGGGCAAGATGTTTAAGTTCTTCAATCTCGGATGCGTATAAGTCTGGGAATCCATGAGCAAGGGCCTTGGGCTCAGTCTTCTGTAAGTGATCATTCTTGTGAACAATCTCTTTCCACTTCATCATGGTGCTCTTGGATGGCCCTCAACAGGAAGATCAAGACTGCAGTGAAAAGAAAATACACCACCTTACTCATATAAACTGAAGACTCACTGATAATGTTTGTGCATTTTTTACACTTGACTTTATAATATGATAATTTTTAATGTCCTTAGATAATTTTAAAATATGAGTTATGAGTTGAATAGTATGTAATGTGTTAACATATAAGTGTATAAGTATATACATATGTATATGAGTAACATGTGCATGTTAACATATGAGTGTATAACAGTTTATGTTAACTATGTAACAATTTACTTAATTTTTGAACAGATTTGTTAAATATATAAATTTTTTATTTTTAAAACATTGAATTGTACTAAGAATCTTATTCTTAATGATTTTTGTTTGTTTGTTGATTTAGTTTGATTTTTTGTTGTTGTTGTTGTTTTGAGACAGGGTCTTGCTCTGTCACCCAGGCTATATTTTGCAGGAGAGAAAACCTGACTCACTGCAGACTCATCTCCTGGGCTCAAGTGATCCTCCTGCCTCAGCCTCCAATATATCCGAGACCACAGGTGCATGCTGCCACGCCTGGTTAATTTTTAAAATTTTACCTTGGGTTTGAACATCAGAGTGCTAACAGAAGTTTCTTAACTTTCCCTTTATCTCCTCTCATATTTATGCTGAGGCTTTTAGGGAGTAGAACTGAAAACAAAATAGAGGCAAGGCCTTCTGGTTTTTCGAAGCAGCAGTTTATCAGTTCCAGGGAACAAAGCAGGAGAAAGATGACTTGGCATGAACTCTCAGGGCTGGCTCCCTTGGTGTTGGTAAAGGTGAGTCCCTCCAGATAGTAGCATCAGTTACTTGGGCATTTATGTCTCCATGGAGACCGGGGAGAGAATAATAGGGCACTCCTCATTTTGAACTCAGAGGGAGGAGCTGCTCTGAATCTACTTTGTCTTAAAGTGACTGAAAACTTCAGACCACACAACTGGATGTAAGATGGGCAGTGAAAAACAGACACTTGGACACTTGGTTTTAGTTTGGGCCCCCTGTCCAGTGTACTGTGGCTTTTCTACTCTGTGCGTGAGGCCACCCCACTCCTCTTCTCAGTACTTTGAAGCTTCTGTTTATTTGGATGATTCTTTCTTAGTACTAAAATACATTTTCCTCTACGTGCTCCCTCACTGTTTAACTGTTACCTCTAACGCCCTGAGTAATTTCCCCTGGCCCACCTCTGATTTCAGCCATAACTGTGATGATAGTTCAGCGCAACCTTAGAAGCACCTTGTACTGACAGGTGCACCGTGCATCTTTTCACTTTCTGTTCTAGGGCTATCTCACACTCTGCAGAAGCCTGGAAGATCCTGCTTAGCCCATGCACAAATTCAGTCTAGAATTTCAGGGTAGTAAATAACCATCCATAAATAGGATGAGAGCCAGTGTATAAGGACTACAGGCTTCCATTCTTTGGACTGTTAAGTTATAATTCTAGGAAATATTTTGCATGCTTTTCTTGAGGTTCTCATTGTCCACAGCAGATATTTTGATAATGTTTCCTTATATTTTCCTCTCTTCCTTCCTTGTTTCACTCTTTTCATTACTTCACTCCTGTGTCCTGGGATTATATCCCAAATATAATAAAATATCCTCACCCATGTCCTTGTCCTACCCACTGCTTTCAGAGAACCCAAACTAAGACAGTTGGCATACAAGTGGTCCTTAGAAGCCAATTCTCAGAATTGGATTGTAGAACTGGTATACTAACCAGTTAGAAGAAGTAAGGACAGCATTGCTGGTATGAGTAGAGAGGTGATAAACTCCAGGGTGGTCATAACTGTGTTGCAGCATTACAGTTACTAGGATGCTCACCAGTGCTGGATTTGGAGAAGGTACAGATATAAGGAGAAGCAATGGTGTGTAGCAGGGATTGGATTATTAGAAGTTGTGGGCCAAATATGATTCATTGCCTAATTTTGTACATAAAATCTTATTGAAACACAGCCATGACCCTTCACTTATGCATTGTCTATGGCTGATTTCATGCTGCTAAAGCAGAGTTTAGTATTTGCAACACAGACCCTATGGCCAAAAACATAAAAGAAAATATTTACTATCTAGCCTCTTACAGAAAAAGATTTCTGACTCTTAGTGTACAGCATGGGTTAGCCTCAGCCAGACTGGATTTGTTGGTTGCATACTTATCCCTGAAGTTGCCAGAAGCATAGTACTCATCATCCTTGTCCAATGCACTAACTGAGATAAACCGTGTTTTGCAACCAAGGGTCTGTGAGTTGTTTGGGAACAAACGTAATTACCAGTTAGTATTGCTTAGTAATGTAACATGTGTTACATATGTTTTGGATTTGACTTGCAGCTGGTTTCAGTAGAACCCATGGGGTTTTAATGCTTGAGGCTGGTCACATGGCTGGAATATGCTTATATAAACAACTCATTATAAAAGACTCCTGCCATAAAGACAAATTAGCACTGTTGGTATTCTAAGTGGGACTGCTGAAGACACCCCTGACTCACTCTGTAGAGAAGTGGCTAAGATGGTCTTGAGGAAAGACGGAAGAAAAGAAAAAACATTAAAATGAACTTTTCATGGCTGAAATGGTTACCAAATCACCCTTGGTTTGAAGTGGCAAAAACTTGGTGTTCTGTGATGGAAAACTTATTAATGGCATTTAGAGATGGTAGATATGGAGCCTAGAGAAATAGAAAATGGATTAAAAGAAATGTGCAGGCTGATAACAAAGTGCCAGAGAGTTATCTTATTCACTTGTTTGCTTGTTCACTATAGCAAAATTAAAAGGAAAAACTGATCAAGAGACAAATGAGATTAAGTTTTTTGCACTTTGGCCATCAAGTGAAGCTCCAACCAAAGGGATTTGAGCAGATGTAACATTTGAGAGAAAAGCTAGTCTTGTTTTACCTTTAATTACAATAAGCACAATTATAAAAATACATGAGAAATGCTGTAGGACAAGAGAACATGCAACTACAGGAAATACATTTAAGAAATTGAGGCCGGGCACGGTGGCTCAGGCCTGTAATCCCAGCACTTTGGGAGGCCAACGTGAGTGGATCACGAGGTCAAGAGATCGAGGCCATCCTGGCCAACATGGTGAAACCCCGGAAACCCCGTCTCTACTAAAAATACAAAAATTAGCTGGGCATGGTGGCATGCGCCTGTGGTCCCAGCTACTTGGAAAGCTGAGACAGGAGAATCGCTTGAACCGGGGAGGTGGAGAGGTTGCAGTGAGCCAAGATCACGCCACTGCACTCCAGCCTGGTGACAGAGCAAGACTCCATCTCAAAAAAAAAAAAAAAAAAAAAAAAAAGAAAGAAAGAAAGAAAGAAAAAGAAATTGAGCCACTTTACGGACGGGTATAAGCAGTTTCTTAGGAAGTCACTTTTAAGACAGTTATTTAGAGTTAGTTATCTCTGATGATTTTTTAGGCTCTGGATACAGCTGAATGTAAGAGTGTGTTTGGGTTAATGCAAGACCTACAATTAGTAGCCATTTTTGCAGAAATGAAACCCTCATAGGAAGAACAAACATTTGACCTGTTGGTTTGGATTAAAGGAACACACCTTACCTATGAGGAAAAGTAGAGCTGCCCTGCCCCGTCTGGCTAAACTTAGCTACATAATGGCAAATAACTTACTACCTGATGGACAAGAGAGCCCCATGTCTTTATCTTTCACATCCTATCCCTTATAAATAAGAATGGGGAAAGCGGGAGGCACTACCAAGACCAGTATTACTTCCAGCAATATGGGTCAGCTTTATGTACTTATTTAGAGGTGAAGATGTTTGATTTAAAATAAATTATGGTCTGAAAGAAGGTAAAATAATTGCAGCCACTACATTTTGGGGTATTTTTATGTAGCAATATGCAGCAAACATATACACTTTCCCGTGGTAAATAAACATGTGGAGTCTTTGTCCAGCATAAGCTGGATAGAATCAGACCCATCAAATTGCAAGACTGGATGGGCAAAGCAGCAATTCCCTGTACACATCTGAGACAGAGCCTCAGCAGGTCTATGAACCACAGGTAAATTTTTTGAACTGCTATTCCAGATTCCCATTACACCTACCTTTATTGCACAAATACCGCTTCCTCAACCAATGCTTCTATTGATTGGTTTCCGAAGACCAATTTATAAAACAGAGAGAAACTTGGGACTGGTTCACAGCTGGGCTTATAAAACTATTCTAGAATAGTTCTAGAATGCTGTGGAACTATAGCCCCAGTCAAGGATGTCCTGAAAGACAGTGCTGAGGAAAATCCACCAAATTGGAAAAGTTTTGGATGGTACACCTGGTATCTTTTTTGTATGGGATAAAAGTGTCTCATGATAAGGACGTACATGTTGTAATAGGCAGCTTTCCTTTCATTTCAGTTTTTTAAAATTATGTTTTATTATTTCCCAAGTGAAGCCACATTGTATTAGCCAGTCTTCAGATGTCCCATCTTCTACTGGCCTATCTATCTAATGTCCAGTGGTAAGAATGCTAGCCAGTGGTTTGGAAGAGCAAAATCTAGGACAAGAAGGTCTGGGAAAGTGGAATGAAAATAGGTAGTTTGGGAATGGGCACAAAGTAGGAAGGCTTTGTATTAACATCAATCCCCATCAAGAACACCCACTAGAAAGAAGACAATCAACAATCAGGCAGATGTCAACCAGGCTATATCCCCAGCCACTCCATTATGTTCACAGAGGACCCATGAAAGTAGCTGTGGTGACAGAACTGGCGGTTAAATACAGACTCCCTCTAAACAAACCTTTCTTAACTACTGCCATTGGCGAATGTCCAATTTTTCAGCAAAGAGCCCAACACTGGGTTCTTAATGTGTCACAATTAACCTTCTACTTGAAAGCAAATTGATTGTATCAGAACCCTTTACCCTACAAAGGGTACTGATTTATCATTAACAAAACTTATCTATTCTGGACTTGGGTTTACTTTGGTTCCTCATGGTGCCTTGGCAAGCACCATCATCTGAGAGCTTATAGAAAAACTCGTCTATCAGCATGATAACCCATACATCTTGTTTCAGACCAAGTGAGACCTGTTTTATGGTAAAAGAAGTGCAATATTGAATGAATGGTAGTGGACTTTTTTTGGTCTTATTACATACCTTACTATATTGGAGCAGATGGCATATTAGAATGGTGGGATGGCTAGATAAAAGCTTAACTAAAGTTCCAGCTTGAGGTTAACACTGTGTTGAGTTGGAGTGTTGGCCTCCAGAATACATTATATGTGTTGAACCAACAGTAAGTATATGGGGCTATATCCGCAACAGGTAGACTAGATGGGTCAATCAACTAAGGAATGGGAGTAGGATTGGCCCCCCTCACCATCGCTCTCAGACACCCCCTTGTAGAATTTGTGTTATCTTGATAACCATAACCTATGTTGAATCAGAGGCCCTAGTTCTCCAGGAAGAAAGGCTTTTCCTCAGAATACAGTAGGAATTTCATTGGTTGTGCATGCTATCAGGTCAAAATGCAAAGAAAAATATGAGTAAAAAGGTGGGAGTGAGTAACTTGATTTCTAAAGAGAGCTATGGTTGCTACCATACAGTGCAGGTAGGGAGAAGTACGTCTGGAACTCAGGAAATTCACTAGGTTTATCTCTTGCTGTTTCTATGCCCAGAGTTAATAATGAATAGGCAATTATATCAATCACTTCCTTAAAAGTTAAAGATAATTAAGGACTTAGTGTCTCAGGGACAAAGAACTACATCACCTCTCCAGAAATTATAAATAAGTTGGAATGCTAACAAAAGTGAGAAAAGTCTAATGTGGATAGAGCAAGAGAGAGATAATACAAATTAATTACTGCCTTGGGGCCAATTGAAACAGCAAGGACTTCAGTTTGTTTACCTAATCCCTTTGTAGTAAGTCTTTAAATATATTGTGGTTGGCCACTACCTTGAAGCAGACAGTGTGACAGCTTAGATTTAATGGATAGTTTGAGTAGGTTGGAGGGATGAAAAATTGGATTGTATTAGACAACACTTCTGCATAATATCATATGTCCTAAGCCCCACACCTTACACCCACCATTGTAGCAGTGACTAGATCTGCTCAGATTTTGACAAGCTACATCAAGTTGTAACTTGACAGTGCCACATATTTGGCCTCATGATATGTACCTTTTGTTTTCAGATCTATGGTTTCTCTGATGTCAGAATAAGGAATATCTGTGAATATTAGTTCAATACCCACAGAAATTAGAAAGTGTAGGAGAGCTAAGGTTGGTAGGGCCACACTTGACCAACGGAAGTTAGGAGCTGATGGATAAATGTGCCCTTCTTTTCTCTCTTGAACAGATAGCTCTGAGACATTATTTCATAAGGTTCCTTTAGTAATCCTATAAAATCAAGCTCCAGTTGCCTGAAGCAGTGGCCAACTTTAAAACATATTCTTCATTTTTTTTCTCTTTCTCTGTCCTTCACACCTTATTCATATTTTCACATTGGTTCTTTATTCACATTTTCAATAAACCGCCTGCCTTTGGGATAAGGCTTTATCTCACACTCAGCCTCAGGGGAAAAATATATGATTTCTACCCTGCTGGAATTATTTGTTAACATAACTTTCTCTCTATTGGACTGTAAGTTCCTTGAAAGAAGAAAGTGCTAAGTGCCCAGTGAATATTTATTGAATTAAATTTAAAAATTTAATATGTATAAATATTTTCTAGGTATGACATTGGCATGATGTGTTCTTATGGTGAAGTAAAGCACACATCTCCAGGGAAACTGAATTTATTTAAAAAATAATTGTTTTTATTATTGTGAAAACAAAGTTGACTGTCTTTACCATTACGAACTGTCTTAAGTTTATTTTCCTAAAAAGCAAGAGACGGTTAGATAGATCAGGCAATAGAAGAAGTACTTTCTGAAGACTGGCTGCCACAATGTGAGCTTGCTTGGGAAATAATAAACCATAATTAAAATAATTAAAATGAAAGGAAAGCTGCCCACTACTAGAGTTTGGTGAGTTTGTCACACATGAGGGAAAGAGCTACTGTAACTAATTTAATTGCAACAATTATAGTAATAGGTGCCATTTCCTGGGAATCAAGTATGTGATGGTCGCTTTTCTAAGTGCTTTGCATGCATTCTCTCATTTAATCCTTATAATATCATACAGTAGAGACTAAGACTTTTTATACATGTGGAAACTGAGGTATGTAGAAATTAAGTAATTTGCCCAAGTTCACATAGAAAAAATGATTCAGAACATAAATTCAGACTGCGTGCCTCTAGGACATGTGTCCTCTACCATAGTATACCTCAAAGACCCACATGAGTGGTCTATTTTCTCTGCACATGGGTTCACGATTATCTCTAAAATGCTGAATTAATGCCACTTTAAAATCTTTGACCCAGGGTTCCCGATCAAGCAAAATAACACTTCACACAAATTAAAAGGCAATAGGAATGCACCTAGAAATGGTACGCAGAAAAGCTCTAGCGTATGCTTTATTTTTTACTAGGATGTCTAATATTGATGGTACAAATGAATAGTATGCAAAAAGATTTGTGACTACATATGTCTGACTTCTGAGCCTGTGCTTTAGTTGACTCTACCACATGAGTGTAATTTAATGGGATGAATACCGTCTGGGAATTCAGAGACCTTGCTAGGTTAAAATGAATATGGTTTGAGAAAGTTAAGTGCTATTTAATTGTTTAGCACTATTAATCATCAATGTATTATTCATCTGCTACATGACCCAGTACTATTTACAATATAAGATCATCTTTCTTATAATTAAAATAATCCTTAAAGCAAAAACGTTATTACCCTTGGGGTTAATGCACTATTTTCAGAGATGACACAGTGAAAGAATGTTTAAACCTCTGGGAATGCATAAATGTTTACTTTTCCTCTCTTTTAATATTAAAGAAGCCACTGAATGTTCTGGACAAATGCTCCTTTTGGGCAAGGTTTATAGCCTCATAGGTTCAGTTTCTCTTCCCTTGGAAACTTTCTGATGGTTTTTCCTCAGAACACTTGTTCACGGTGTAGGAATAATGTCAAGTATAGCTGTTGGTCAAATTTCTATTGGTCTTCCAACCCAATTTAGCTGCCACAAGAATGGTTAGACTTTCATTTAACTGAAACATGGGTAATTTCCATACCAAGCAAGAAGGGTCCTGTGCCTCTGTGCTCCCTTCACACCAGCGAAGAATGGGGAAAGGAAGAAATCAACTCAGTGGGGAGAAAAATGGAGACTTATCTGGAATCAAACTGAAGCCAACATACCAGTAAACTGTGAACTCTAAAGAAGACCGACTGAGTCTTCTTTATTTCTTGATTCCCAGGACCTAGCAAAGGACATTTTAAGCATTTTAGCAAGTGATTTTGAAGGAAAGAATAAGCAAAAATTTAGCCCAAGAAAACATATTCCTTTCACTTAATAAAAGGAATAATTGCAATGTTGAAGTTAGAAAATCAGGATTCTGGCTTCTTCTTCTTCTTACAATCTATTTATTGACTTTCTTAAGACTGAAATTTCTCATCTGTAAAATGGGAAATAAACTGTCTTCCATATGAGTGGCAGATCTACCCAAAATGCAAATCTAACTAAGACACTCTTTCTTAAAACCTTATAGTCTCCTGGATCAAGTCCAGGTTCCCTTGTGAAGCACAAAACTCCTCCATGATCTAACCTCTGGCTTTCTCTTAGAAAAGATTTTTGGACAAATAACTCTCAGAGTTGCAAAGTGAAGTGGCTAGATGATTTATGAGTTGTAAGAGTCAGCTGAAAGAATAGTCATGAAAATGTAGGACAGCGTCATTCTTATAACATCAGGTCAGCAATGGAGCTCCAGATGTTAGGAATACATCCCTGCAAATCACAGAAACCCCTACTGCAGTGATGGAAATAGATGGGAGGGAACATCAAGCACAAAATCCCTGAAAAGGGAAGAAGACTGGTATGTTCCGGGAAGAAGACTGGTATGTTCCGTGAAGAGAGGCTACAAGTAAGGGGTATGAACCAAGTCTGAAGAAGAAGGGAAATCACATAAAGCCTTAAATGCTCATAATAATCAGTTTGCATTTTATGCTAGATGCAAAGGGATCAGGTTGAAGGGTTTTTAAGCCTATCAGAATAAATACTAGGTAAGAGACAAACAAATCAGGAGTTTGGCTTCATAGCTAAAGGAATGGTGGGGAAATTTGCTACATGGGAAGGAAGAGAGAAATGGATTTTGTTGGTTGTGGGGGCAAATGGAAGAAAATAATGTTTAATTTAATTTTATTTATTAATTCATTTATTTATTTTTTGAGACCCAGTCTTGCTCTGTCACCCAGGCTGGAGTGAAGTGGCGCGATGTCGGCTCACTGCAACATTTGCCTCCCAGGTTCAAGCAATTTGCCTGCCTCAGCCTCCCTAGTAGCTGGGACTACAGCTGCATACCGCCACGCCCAACTAATTTTTGTATTTTCAGTAGAGACAGGGTTTCACCATGTTGGCCAGGTTGGTCTTGAACTCCTGGCCTCAAGCAATCCACCTGCTTCAGCCTCCCAAAGTGCTGGGATTACAGGCGTGAGCCACCGCGCCTGGCCAGTTTTATTTTAGACATGCCTGTTAAATAGGCAGTGCCATACATAGGTTAAGTAATTACTAACATTGGAGTCTGGATCGCAGGAGACAGAACTACCCTGGAGAAAGCCTTCGTCACCTTGAGTTAGGAGCTTCTTTCCAGTGTTTACAATGGAAGATTTCAAACTCTTCTACTGGAGTCTTGGGGCTCCCAGAAAACACCACAGGGGCAACTCAACAAATTGAAGGAAGGTCAGAGAGTTGGGACTCTTTAACAAAGTAGCTTCTGTTTATTTATTTGCTTTGTAAATCTGCTTCCTACATATGGATTCCACGTGATATTTCATTTTAAAAAGTATTTGAAAGTCACATCATAATAATAGCTATCATGTCCATAGTGCCAGATGCTGTTCTAATGTACACATATATACATAAATGAACATACATATGGATATATATAAACTAATTTAAACATCACACCAGCTGTGTACAGTGGATACCATAATTAGCCCTATTTTATTATGGGACACTGAGGCAGAAAAGTTAAATGACTTACCTAAAGTCACAAAGCTAGGAAGAGGTGAAGTCAGAGTTAGGTTGGCATTCCTAACAACTATTGCAAAAGAGTGCTGAAAATTTTTAACATGGTATACAAGACTTTAAACTATTTAACTGCCCCGTGGCTTATAAAGATATCCCAAGCAAGCCATGCTCCAGCTAGCCTCGATTGTATAGTATTCCCCCAAGTCATTCACACCCTTGCCTCTATGCTTTTGTTCATTCTGTCTTTCACAATGCAGCTAAATGAACACATTTTCCAAAAGGCTTGCGTGACTACTCATCTTCTGAAGGCAGAATGTATCATGAACTCCTCTGGACTTTTAGAATGCTCTGTTCACAGTTCAGTGAAATTAATTATGATTTGTGTGTGCATGTGTGTGTGTGTGAATGGGTCTATCCCCTTCCTCTCCCACATCTACACAGAGATTGTAAAAACCTCAAGGGCATCAGCACTTTTCTTTGTCTGACTGAGCTCCACAGGGCCTTTTTACTTCTGGAAGGCTAGAGTGGGTGAGAGAATTATGAGTTCAGTTTTGGATATAATTAATTTCGGTCGCTTATTGTAGTCTAGAAATAAATATAGATACAGAAGCAATATATAGCACAATAAAACAATTGCTGTAAAGAAGTGGTATTTCACAGATTCTTGAGTCGGACTGCTTAGGTTCAAATCATGGTCCTGCAACTTGCTTCCTAAACTTAGAGAAGTTATTTAGCCTCCCTTTGCCTCAGTTTGTGCATTTATATTATCCAAATAATAATCCTACCTATTTCACAGTGCTGTTTCCAGGATTACAGAAGACATAACGCACTTGGAACAGTGATTGGAACGTAGTATGTATCTGATAAATGTTTATCATTATTTTGTTACCTTTATTTTGGAAACATATTCCAATGTGTCCCAGGTTCTTGAATTTTGTATTTATAGCACTTGTGACTATAAAGACAATACATGTTTTTTAAATGACTGATTCAATTAATGAATAGACTACACCTGTTGATTCATTAGTTGATACAATAGATACTTATTGTGTATCTACAATGTTCTATTGCTATGCTAGTTTCTGAGGTTTTCTTGGTGACTCAGATGAGGATTCAGCCCTTTCAGAGATAATTGTCTCACTGGAAAGAGTGAGACTACAATTGTGGAGCAAGCACATAAACGGGCAACTATCTCAAAGGATAATCATAAGGAATATAATAAGGGAAGTACCAAGTGCTATGGGAACAGAGGAGAGACCCTTTCTCAGATTTGGCAAATTTAAACATTATCTAAGCCAAGTCCAGCAGCTACCTAGGTCACTGGATTGGTGGAAAAGAGAATACAAGATAATGTTTAAGCAGAGTACACACAAAAAGTTTTGGAAGTCAGGAAGAGCAGGGCCTATTGGAGGAACTTAAAAAGAGCAGTGTGACTAGATGTGAGGCAGCAAAAAGGGACAGACTCAGATTAGAAAAGATCTTATGAGTATTTTAGTTAGTTTGGACTTTATTACAAGAGAAAATGTTCGTTATTGAAGGTCTCAATTAGAAGAGTACCTTGATCAGAACTGTGTTTTAACAATATCATTCTGGCTGAAGTATAAGAATAAACTGGATGGCCGGGCGCGGTGGCTCATGCCTCTAATCCCAACACTTTGGGAGCCCGAGGCAGGCAGATCACCTGAGGTCAGGAGTTTGAGACCCGCCTGACCAACATGGAGAAACCCTGTCTCTACTAAAAGTAGAAAATTAGCCGGGCATGGTGGCACATGCGTGTAATCCCAGCTACTCAGGGGGCTGAGGCAGGAGAATCACATGGACCCAGGAGGCAGAAGTTGCAGTGAGCCAAGATCTCACCATTGCACTCCAGCCTGGGCAACAAGAAAGAAACTCCATCTAAATAAATAAATAAATTGGACAAGGCCTAAGCTGAGTGCAGGGAGACCAGTTTAGAAGCATTGCAGAAGTCGAGGAGATTGAGAGAGACAGGACTAAGTAAGTGGAAGTGAGGGTGAAGAAATGAGGACTGGAGACAAATCATCAAAGCCTGATGATAGACTGGAAGTCTAGAAAGTCTCACTTTCTGAGAGACAGTTGAATAGATAGCAGTACTGGGTATGGGGGTAGGAAAATTAGTACGCTAGAGTTGGTGAGAAAATTATAAGTTCAGATTTGGATATACTTAGTTTCAGTTGCTTATGACATTCAAAAAGAGAAAACAGCTAGATGAATTAATCCAGGGTTTGGGTTTGCCAGCCAGTAATTGCATGAATAAGCATCAAAATGTCTGAGGATATTGTCAATGGTCTCATTGAAGTGATGGCTTCTGGAATCTAAATAGAGAAGGAAGGGAAAAGAGAAAGTCTAGATAAACGTGAGAAAATAGATAGGTGACTGAGAAACAAAGAGGTATTGCCAAAGAGCAGGCACAATGACAATAAGTAGGCAGAATGGAAGAACTGAAGTTAGGGTTACATTACTGGAATTTATCATTTCAGGGATGAATCCTTCCAGAATGATAACAAGGACCAAATTGTGGTCATGAGAATGGGCAACAGAAATGGAGTAAAGGCAAAAGTCAACAGAGATAACTAAATCAAGAAACCAAGGGGTCAGAGTGTTGTATATAACCTATAAGTGCATTTCACATTATTCAAGATGGTGGCAGAACTCTGGAAGGAAAGGAACTCTAAAAATGGCAATGCAGCCCTTCAATCAATATGATGTAGCACCTGGAATGTTAGTAGATGACACCAGGGAGGGTATACTGAGATAAAGAATAAGAGAAAACTCTCTGGGTTTTAGACCTTCTGGGGGTCTCTGGAGAAGCCTAGATATGCCCAAAATTTAAAGTATTCTTTTAGAAAAAATATGGGCAGGGCAGATAATCAAGCCATGCAACAGAATTCATAGTGGGCTACATTCCCAGGAATGAAGTGAAAACAGACTCATTATCAGCACAAGCAGGTTATATCCACCTGGGAGCCCCAAGCATCTCATGCAGTTCATTTCTTCCCTGGTTTTGAAAAATTGGCACTGAAAGTAGAAACAGTGAATGTAAGAAAACAGGAAACTCCTAATGGGAATTTATTCTTTCTGAAAGGCTATTTTTAAAGCAAGACTTTTTTATTTTTTAAGAAAAAAAATGGTTCAAGGCATTTTCCCCCCTTCAGAATCCAGGTGGAAGAAAATGCAAAAACAAATCAGTAAAAAGAACTAGAAATTCTCCACTCTCCTGGCATGTTCCAGTACAAACATCATGGGAGGTGTGGAAAACTTCACAAGGCAACATTTCATAGGATCATGGGCTTTTTGAGCTGGAAGGGACCCTGGATCAAATGGACCGATGCTTCATTTTGAATGAGAGTGCCCTGAAGAGGTCAACAGAATGGAAGATAGTCAGTCTGAAACATTGCCAATTAGAAAAATCATTCCTTATTTTTCACAAATAACTTTTTCAATTTCATTAAAAAATGAAATTCTAATAATTTTAATGAAAATCTTAGATAAATTTTATTTTGGGAATATAACTATGCAAGTTATATATTATGGCAATATAACTCTAATCAGAATTTTAACAACAATTTTACTCCTAATAAGACCTTGTTCATTTAATAGCTTATATAAATTTGTTATGTAATCTTGACTCTGAACTTTTGAAATAGTTCTATAACTTTGTGGAATGACACATATCTTTACTGAAAACTCACTTCCCTGTTAATGCAATTAGCAAATCAGAAGTAATGCCAATTAGGAAGCTTAAAGTGATTTGTTCTATTGGTGTTATAATTTACAATTTTTCTCACAGCAATCATGCAATAGTCTAGCTTTTCCTTCTTTCACTTAAATCTTCATCCATGTATACTCGACGTGTACCTAACATGATAAAGTAGAAAGAAGGGAACATTTTCTTGATTATTGGAAGGCAGGTAAATGCCCAATCTAACATGCTCTTCTCTTCACCATCTGATAATAGGACATAACTTGCTTAATTTTATCTCCAGGAAAATCTCACTTTGGCTTTGTTCTAGTATTCTAAGACAGTTCAAATGTTTTAAATGAGCAGAACTCTTTATTCAAATGAAATCTTACCAGGTATGGAAAATAGATAAAAGCTGAAGTTTCAGTTGAGGTAGACATGGCACGTGGTCCACAGCTCAGCCCACATACCTTTCCGGTCCCCAAGTCTCCATCTCTCATAGCTCTAAAATATTTTGTGGAGCTGGCTTTGAAAACAAGTGTCATAATAGGATCTACAAAAATCCGAGGCAAATAAATATCTTAGATTAGTTTATTTGCACACTCACAGACACCTCCTCCACTCACATGTGTACACACGATATATATATATATATGTATATATATGTATATAAGTTATGCATAAAGCAAGACCTGGCTATTTAAAAATAGCACTATAGAAACCAAATAGAAAATATTATTTCTGATGCATTTGGAAATGTTAATGGAGAATAAATTTCAATGGTTTACGAGGGTTTATGGTACATAGCATGGTCTGGTTTACACAAATTGACACTGGCTTCTTTTGACCAAGAGCTGGATTTCATTTATATTCTGGTTGGAACCTTTGACTCATATGATCAGACACCCACACTACCCCTTTAGTCTAAAAAAAATCCACTTGGATACACAAGAGTGAAGAAGGTAGCATGTTGCAGTCTCCTTTGTGGATTGTGGTTAGTGTAACAGGATCGTGAACAAAAGGATCATGAAACCACATGGTTTGGGCATGGAATACTTCAAAGTAGCAGCTGCTTTCAAACCCAAAAGGTTTACACAGGCAAATTGAGCGTGTGGCTAGTTAGTGTCCTAAGATGACTTGAGTGGAGATTGAACCCAAGGGAAAGGTGAAGGGCACTAAAAGAAAGATGCCATCTTTGGCTGAACACCTACTGTATGCAAGAGACTTACCATGTATAGTCCCTTTTTATTCATAGTACAATCCTACTAGGTTAACTTCTGTTTACAAAAGAGGACACTATAGTTGGGAAAGGTTGATTTAGTTTATCTAAACATCACACTATCTCCTTGCTCTTCCCCAAACTTGCCAAGCATGCTCCCACCTCAAGGCCTTTGGTATTTGCTTTTATTTCTGCATAGGATTCCCTTCCAACAGATAGTCTCATATCTCAGTTTCTTATACCACACTGTTTCCGCTCAACTTTATCTTCTTAGTGGGGCTTTGTTTGATCACCTTTCATAAGATATCACTCTTTGACACTTGCTATTCACTTCCTGTGCTTTATTTTTAATGGCATCTATTGCTACCTGGCATTATATAAACGCATATTCTTCAGTTTTTCATTTGTTTTTCACAGTGGAATATAAACTCTATTAGAATAGGGACCTTGTTCATATAGTTTACTGCTTTGGCACCAATACCTGGCAAAGCATGTGTCTGGAACATAGCAGATGATCAATAAATATTTGCTAATAAACAAAGGAATACATGTGTACCAAGAAATTAAATAAAAGGCAGAGGAGCAGGGCATTTTATTCCAATTTTAGTCTTTTAAGAACTGAACATTTTAATCTTTTGCTTATGCCCTGTGAGTCCCTTGACCTCCCTGGACTCAAATTGTCACTTGTAAGATTCTGTCTTACAGGTTGAGTGGCAAAGTGGATAGCTGTTGGAGATACTAATATACACATCTCTTCTTTCATGGTAAGTGTATCAGAATATTCTTTGGGAGAACTATCTCTTTCATATCTTAGCAAATTAAGTAGATTCTTCTCATCCCCAGCTCCATGGATGAGTCTTGACTGGCTAAAGTCAATTAGTGAAGACCATAATTTTGGCCAATGTAATTGAGTCAGGGGTGGTCACATGTCTGATACAAGCCAATGAGATCAAGGAGTCATTTTTTTCTGCCTTCTAGCAAACATGCATCCTCATACTTCTGAAAATGTTCTAATAGAGATGATCATTTTTTTCTTTTGGGGCACAAAAAAGTGATTGTGAAGATGTCAAGTAGGAAAATTCTGAGTTGTAGCTAGGGTTTATTTAACGAATACTGAATCTCTACTATGTGAGAGCTGTCAGGTACTATTTTAGACATTGAAGATATGATGGTTAACAGTAGAGATAAGGTCTTTGTTCTTATGGAGGTGATATTTTATGGGGAAGACAACAAAATAAGTAATCCAATGGATATGATAACTTCAGCTAGTGATACACGTTGTGAAGAAAATTAAAATACATTACCTAATGGGGAATAAATGAGAGGCTTTACATTGCGCTAACAGGTGGGGCCTTTCTGGGGAGAATTTCCAGCTCTCCATATACCTGCCCCTTTCATCAAAAGAATATAATGATTTGACTTTTTAAATAAATAAATTATATTACTTTGAGTGATTTTTGGTCATAAGCAAGTAACAGCTACTGTAAAATTGTAAAATAAAAATTATAATATATTATGGTCAATAACATTACCATATGACCATCCTGTATATTTTAAAATTTTTTATCAAATATGTCATAAAATACCTTCTTTCATCTCATTGACCTCTACTGAGTGAATGTGATCATCTCTAAGCCAATCACCTTGTCCAGGATTATGGGCCTCACTAATTGGCTTAAGCCTACCCATGGACTTGAGACAACCCTATGACTGCAGTCAGGGAGGCTAAGAAATGTTATAAAGGAAGTGTCATGAGAACAGCCAGAAAAATGGGGGGATTGGAATAAAATAGACAATGAAATCTATAATCTCTTCTTTCTGCCCCATGCTACAAACACACTAAATATCTGGACAAGTATTAACACAACTCTAAGAAAAAAATGTGACATCCCAGGGTGTCAGAACTTAGGAGAAGCTCAAGGCACAGGAATAATCAGAAGCTGAGAGCACAGCAGTGTAAAAGAGAACAAGTCCCAAACACAAAATATAGGGCAGAAGATACAGTCTTTACTCCGTGAAAGAAGGAATGCTGAAATTAAGCTCCTGTATAAATCTGGATTTAATTATGAAAAAAGGTCTAGAAAAACTCCACCTACAGGCCTGACAATAGAAAACAACAATAAAAATGCTTGTCATTCACCTGGGAATGTGCATAGGAGAAAGGTCACCCCAGTCTTCAACAATCCAGGCTGACAAATTGTCATTAAAACTGGTCAGAAGAAGTTAAACCCTTGGAGATCTAATCATTCAGAAGGGGACACTTTCATAGCCTCAGGTACATAAAACTTTCATAAGAGGAGAAGAAACATTGAAGATAAATTGACAATTCAAATTTAAATAACCCACAAGGAAATAAACCACAGAGGAAACATCATTAAAGTCAGCAACTACTTAAAAATGACAGTTACAAAAACAACCTGGATTTTCTAGGGGACAGGGCCTGGCTTCTTATGGTCAGGAGCTGAGGTGGGAATATTTGGAAGCAGTGCCAGTGTGGAATGAAGTCAAAGCCCCAGAGGCTTGGAACAATGGCTGGAGCAGCTAAGAGTGAGGATTGCTAAACCAGAGTGGCAGGAACTCTGTTGGGGCCAACAGGCTGTGGGAATTTCCCTAAAGCCAGCCAGGTTCCTATAACATTAAGGTTGAGGGGATATTGATTTTCAAAATGGCAAAGAGAAGGGAAGCTGAGTCTGAGACACCTGCTCTAAGCCAAAATAAGTGAAGCATCTGAGATTGTGCCTGGAGAGGGGAACACATGGCTGACAGCATGTGGAGAGTTGCTCAGAATTGACTCCGAATAGGATTCTCAAAGCCGAAAATAAGCATGACTTCAGAAACCAGATGGCCAAAAAGTGAGAAGTCAAGCAATTGTGGTGCATGATTGTCAAAAGAAACAATATATAAAACATTTAAACACCAAAAGACTGACAATATAAAATTTGGCAGATATAAGACTATGTATAAAAATACTTTTAAAAATAAAGTATGCAATTACAAATGGTGAATATACCAAAAATATCAAGCATAAACACTTTTTAATTTTATTTTTTCCAGCTTTATTGAGATATAGTTAACAAATACTGTGTATATTTAACTTAATGGGTATATATATATATAGAGAGAGAGAGAGAGACAGAGAGAGAGATATATACACACACACACACACACACACACACATTGTGAAATAACCACCAGAATTAAGCTAGTTAACATAGCCATCGCCTCCTGTAGTTACCATTTTCTTTCTTATTTTATTGTGGTGAGAATACTAAAGATCTACTCTTTTTTTATTTATTTTTTATTTTTTATTTTTTTTAAAGGCAGAGTCTCACTCTGTTACCTGGGCTGGAGTGCAGTGGCACAATCTCGGTTCACTGCGACCTCCGCCTCCTGGGTTCAAGCGATTCTCCTGCCTCAGCCTCTCGAGTAGCTGGGATTACAGGCACCCACCACTATGCCCAGCTAATTTTTTGTATTTTCAGCAGAAACGGGATTTCACCATGTTGGCCAGGCTGGTCTCGAGCTCCTGACCTCTTGATTTGCCCACCTTGGCCTCCCAAAGTGCTGGGATTACAGATGTGAGCCACTGCGCTCAGCCCTAAAGCTCTACTCTCTTAGCAAATTTCAAGTATACAATACAATATTGTTAACTATAGCACATTGCTGTACATTAGATTTCCAGAACTTATCCATCTTCCATAACTGAAATTCTATACTCTTTGACCAATATCTCCCCATATTCCCCTTCCTCCAACCCCTGGAAACCACCATTCTACTCTCTGATTCTATAAGGTTGACTATTTTAAATGCCACAGAGACTTTTCAAAAACAGATAGAAACTCTAAAAGCTATTGTGGATATGTTTCAGGTGAAATTATGATAAGTTACAGAAAGAACAACAGAATACACTCCATGTGGTTAAGCCCATTAGAGAAGTATACTCTTCTCGTGGAGAGAAGGTGGTGAGCAGGTTGGGGAAAGCTTCGGATTGCCTGTGACTCTGTCTTTAGTAAATCACCTCCAGATGAAGTAGGAAGCAAAATGCATATCTATCTATCTATCATCTATCCATCTATCTATCTATCTATCTATCTATCTATCTATCTATCTATCTATCTATCTATATCATCTATCTATCTATCTGTCATCTTTTAACCTTCATGGTTTCCAATCCAGTTTTACCAGTAATAATGCTGATATATTTAATCTGAGTCTTGTATATATTTTTTAGGTTTACTTTTTAGTTCTGTTATTCTTTCAACTTATTTTTCAATGTTTTATTTTGAAAAATTTTAAACTACATACAATTGCAAGAATAAGGCAATGAATACCCATATACTCTTTATCTAGAATCACCAATTGTTAGTATTTTTCACATACACTCTATTTCTCTTTATAAATATTTGCATATTCTCAGAATCTTTTGAGAGTACGTTGAAGATATCATGAATCTTTGCTCCTAAATTCTTCTGTATATGTATACTAACAACGAAGACCTTCTCTTACATAATCACAGTATTGCTATCAACTTCAAGAAATTTAGTACTGACACAATACTATTACCTAATATACAGTCCATATTCTAACTTTGCCAATTGTTGCAGAAATGCTATTTATAACCATTGTTTTTCCTGATCCAGGTTCCAATCCAGGATTATAGCTTGCATTGGATTGTGACATCTCTTTAGTCTTCTTTAATCTGGAACAACTCCTCAGCCTTTCTTTGGCTTTCATGACATGAACATTTCTGAAGACCACCATTCAGTTGTTCTGTGAATGCCCTCTTCGTGTGAGTCATCTGATTGTCTTCTCATTATTGGATTTAGGTTTTGTGTCTTGGTCAGAAATACTGCACAGATGATGGGTACTTCTCTCAGTTAATCACATCAGGAAGTGCATGATGTTAGTTTGTCCCATTACAGATAATGTTAACTTCACTTGGTTAATGTGACTTCTCTATAGTAAAACAACAATTTTTCCCTTGTAATTAATACATAATCTGTACGTAGATAGCTTTAACCTGTTTAACAACAAACTCTGACACATTGGTTGTAGCTTCCTCTGATGATTCTTGAATAAACCAATTATTGTTATATTGATGGCTAAATGTTTTGTGTCTTTTGCTTTGACTGGATTCTAATCTGAAAGGACAAGGATGTCGTTTCTCACCCTCAAACCCAACGCCTGATGCTTAAGCCTGGAAACTTCAAGAAATCCATATGAAGGGTAGAAAGGCAAGAAAAGGTGTCTTGGAGTAGCTCGGGTAAACAGTTTTATTATTATTATTTTTTAGAAACAGGATCTTGCTCCCAGCCTGGAGTGCAGTGGTGCGATCATAGCTTACTGCAGCCTCAAATTCCTGGGCTCAAGTGATCCTCCAGCCTCAGACTCTCAGGTAGCTGGATTTACAGACCTGGGACACTACAACTGGCAGTGAACAGGTTTAAAAGAAAAAAAGGTCTAGCCAGTATTTCAATTTGTGGGCTGCCGCAGTTTTATTGTGACTAGCGTCTGCAGGGGTTTCATTAGGTTTAAAAAACATGGCCAGATTTGGAGGTTAACCCAATTTTTTGTCTAGTGTCTTCAAGTGTGGAATTGTATTTGTGTTTAGTAAATAAAGGTATTGAGTTTAAGGATTAAGATAATTAGGGCCTTCACTTAAGCAAGCATATTCTGGATTCAGGGAGAGTGAGATTCCTTCCCATCAGTAAAAAGACTCCCGTGGCTCTAGAAAACCAGGTTTATCTTCTGACAGTTTCAAAATCTGTCAAGGAGAAATGCCCTTACAGAGCGAGGACACTCTTATCTCAAAAGATGCAGTGTCTTTTTAAAGCACCTCTGGCAGGAGAGGGCACTGAGCTATGGGGGGCACGCTCTGATTGCTACCGTTCATTATCTTTGGAGTGTTGACATGAAGACATGAGATTGCAATTGATTTGTTGCTTTTAATCTCCCTACCCTATGTATCTTGTTTCTCAACTTGTGCTAAGATGCAAGCCTTTAAGAAATTCTGGTTCTGTTGCAAGGGGCAATAGGTGGTAGAAAGGGAGTTTCAGACTGCCACTGGGAAGTTATTCAACAGCTGGAGATTACAAGCTGAAAAAACGAGGTTTGAGGAAAGTTTTGGGTCCTAGGCCTCTGCTTCTCATGGAATTTTAAGGGAAACTCCAGGAACAGCAATAGGATGAGGAGACATGAGTTCTTCAAAACTGGTGCAGCCTGGTTGGCAAGACTGCACACAAACGACATACCTTTGCTATCAAATTATTATCTATCTCACTATTCCAATGGATTATAAAACTATGAATTACTTATTATGACCCTTTTCTGCTCTCCTAGAGGTATCAAAGGTGACTATTTGACAGCAAAAATAGTCCAAAAAGGAATTCTAGAGGAGTCAGCATAGCAAGCCCTGTTACTTCTAACATACATATATGTGAAGGTGATATTACCTTCTGAAGAGCAGAGTTTGTGAAGTACTGTCTTATGCGGAAGAGTGCCAGGGGAGACCCAAGAATCTGGCTCGTGCTGAGCAAAAGGACATGGATACCCATGTAAGCGTCACAGCAAAGGGGAAGACCCTTGAAGAGAGAGAATGGAATGGCCACCCTTATGCTGCCCAAGTCTCCACAAGATGATGTTCCACCCTGTGTCCACAGGTCCTGATTTAGGAATACAGCTGACAGGTGAAATTAGCACTCTTCAGGCTCGCCAGAAATTGCCAGAGCATGGGGGAATAAGCATATAAAACATGGGAATATAGTTAATGCCTCCGTCTGGTGAGAACGTAGAACCTCTAACCAAATCTTTCAGGAGGATCACCCATAACAAGAAACCTTTGAGAAACTGGGTCCCTCAACCAGCCAGACAGATTAAACCCCTCTCCCTAACCTATATGGATAGAATTCACAGAATGAGCCAGATGAGCAGTGATTCATTCTCTCAAGAAAATATTTACTGAGTATCTAGTATTTGACAAGAACTGTTATTGGCAAAGGGATAGAACAGGAAACTAGACACAGGTTCTGCTTTTCATTCATCAAGAGAGACAGGTAATAAATGAACAAATAGATACACAAAATGAGATGAAATGTATTTTAAAATAACACAGGAGAGCAAACTTACTTCAACAGGGAATTATAAAAAAAAAATGGCCCCCCTTAAGATGGCCCACCCCTCCCAAGAGTAAGTCCACAGAAGAAGCAAAAGAGAGGCAAAGAAGATGAGAGAGAAAGTTATAATCCAAAACAAAAGTTCTGTGGCTCAATATAGCCTGGAATGGAGGAGGAAGAAAGAGTCTATAGGGATGGGATAGACGAAGGGGATTTTGAACCAAAATGAGACTGAGATAACTTTTTAAAAAGTTATCATATTGGACTGATGTTAAGCATAAGAAACAGATAGTTGAAAAGCTTAAGCCGCCTTATTACCTGTTAGGGTCAGATCTCCACAAATCAAAGATGGTGGTGATCACTGCAAATATGCAAATTCATTTTGTTCTGCAGATTGATGAGTGGAAACTGCTTGACCACACCTGTCTCCTTTAGAATTTAACAAGTCTCTGCTATGTGCAATGTTTGGCATCCCTCATGTGGCTAACGATTGCGCTATATGTGGTTTGGAGAACGTTTTGCTAGAATGAGTACTTGTTATACTTTTTAGATTCTCTTGGTGTAGCTTAAATAATCTTATATATCTGATTTAATCTTTAGCTTAGAAAGGGTTGAATGGTTTGATCAATTTCCCTTTAGAGATACCAAAATAATTACCTGCTTTGGTGAAATACCTTAGGCTGTAGCTATGGAAAGAACCCCAATTCTACCCAGATATTTAGAGGAAATTACTCTGGCTGAGCTTGAGCAGAGGTAATGGAGAAAGGAATTTTTTTTAAAGTTTTTGTGCTTTAATATATATGAAGAGGAAGGAGATTCAATATTTGGCTTTTATTTCTCTTGAGAAATTTGTTCCTGGTAGGATGTTCATATTCAGATTTGGAGGCATTTTAATATTGCTGGCACTATGTTATTATGGAGTAATTTAGGCAGTCATTTGAGTTCATTACATGATTTCTACTGAGCTATAATAATGGAGAATGTGCCTGGACAGAATTTGCGATGGAGATATCTGAGAGAATATTTGGCCTCTCATGCCAAGTGGCTTTGTGGGTACCTTGATATGTGCATTTTTAAAAGTCATTTCATTGTGGTTTTGATTTGCATTTCTCTGATGGCCAGTGATGATGAACATTTTTTCACGTGTTTTTTGGCTGCATAAATGTCTTCTTTTGAGAAGTGACTGTTCATGTCCTTTGCCCACTTTTTGATGGGGTTGCTTGTTTTTTTCTTGTAAATTTGTTTGAGTTCATTGTAGATTCTGGATATTAGCCCTTTGTCAGATGAGTAGGTTGCAAAAATTTTCTCCCATTTTGTAGGTTGCCTGTTCACTCTGATGGTAGTTTCTTTTGCTGTACAGAAGCTCTTTAGTTTAATTAGATCCCATTTGTCAATTTTGTCTTTTGTTGCCATTGCTTTTGGTGTTTTAGACATGAAGTCCTTGCCCATGCCTATGTCCTGAATGGTATTGCCTAGGTTTTCTTCTAGGGTTTTTATGGTTTTAGGTCTAACGTTTTAAGTTTTAATCCATCTTGAATTGATTTTTGTATAAGGTGTAAGGAAGGGATCCAGTTTCAGCTTTCTACATATGGCTAGCCAGTTTTCCCAGCAACAAAACCACAATGAGATTCCATCTCACACCAGTTAGAATGGCAATCATTATAAGTCAGGAAACAACAGGTGCTGGAGAGGATGTGGAGAAATAGGAAAACTTTTACACTGTTGGTGAGACTGTAAACTAGTTCAACCATTGTGGAAGTCAGTGTGGCGATTCCTCAGGGATCTAGAACTAGAAATACCATTTGACCCAGCCATCCCATTACTGGGTATATACCCAAAGGACTATAAATCATGCTGCTATAAAGACACATGCACACGTATGTTTATTGCGGCACTATTCACAATAGCAAAGACTTGGAACCAACCCAAATGTCCAACAATGATAGACTGGATTAAGAAAATGTGGCACATATACACCATGGAATACTATGCAGCCATAAAAAATGATGAGTTCATGTCCTTTGTAGGGACATGGATGAAATTGGAAATCATCATTCTCAGTAAACTATCACAAGAACAAAAAACCAAACACTACATATTCTCACTCATAGGTGGGAATTGAACAATGAGATCACATGGACACAGGAAGGGGAATATCACACTCTGGGGACTGTTGTGGGGTGGGGGGAGGGGGGAGGGATAGCATTGGGAGATATACCTAATGCTAGATGACGAGTTAGTGGGTGCAGCGCACCAGCATGGCACATGTATACATATGTAACTAACCTGCACAAGGTGCACATGTACCCTAAAACTTAAAGTATAAAAAAAAAAGTCATTTCATAGAAAATTAATATTGCCTATCCTGGGTCTCAGGATGGTCAATAAAGGAGTGGGCATTGGAACTTGAAGAATAGCCACAGGAACGACAGGAACAGTAACTGACTGATAAATTGTGGGACCTGTTCTTTAGGGACCAGCCATATACAGCAGTTTTGAATGTTTAAAGAATAAGAATTATATGAGGACAGGAAGGCACACTCTCTCTCTTTCCCTCTTTCTCTCTGTCTCCTTGTTTCTATCTGTCCAGGGTCTTCATGGCTATCTCTTTAGATCTGTGATCTGCAGGTGCCTGCATCCCCTTTCCCCTACATGGAAAGCCCTCTGGGCCAGGCCTGGTGAGGCAAGACCAAAGCTGATCAGAGGCTCTGCCAGGTATCAGAGAAACTGATTAAAAACAGTAAACCAACATGAAAGTAATGGTCAAGCCTTTAACGACTCACTGAGATGGTACAACCAATGTGTAAAATTGGAGAAAGCACTAGCTCTTAGCATTCCTTTTTCACCATGAAATGATGTGCTTGTTGAGGGCAAGGCCATCTCACTGCTGAAGGACCCCTGAACAAAAAGCTTCTGCAGTTATATGGACTCAGGTGTTGTGGGGAGGGAAAGGGAAAGGTCTGGACATATAAAAGTACTCTGTACTGATCTGAAGTAGTGAAAAGTGTCTTCAAGGTTTTCCCTCCCTTCCCTTGATAAAAAAACTCCAGCCGAGATGCCTGAAGAAGGCCTAGGCTGAAGGCCCCAAATAAAGAGGACTCCAAATGAATGGTTTGAATGTGTCCCCCACTGTTAATGTGTTGGAAACTTAATCCCCAGTGCAACAGTATCAGAAAATGAGGCCTAATAAGGGGCGATAAGGTCATGAGGGCTCTGCCCTAATCAATGACTTAATGTCATTATTGTAGGAATGGGTTAGATATCTCAAGATTAGGCTTGTTATAAAAGCAAGTTCGGCCCCTTCTTACTCTCTGGCTCTCTTGCCTTTCTCTCTTCTGCCATGGGATGACGCAGCAAGAAGGCCCTTGCCAAATGCCGGCTTCTTGATATTAGACTCTCCAGCCTCTAGAACTGTGAGAAACAAGTTTATTTTCCTTATAAATTACCCAGTGTGTGGCATTTTGTTATAGCAACACAAAATGGACGAAGAGAGGTGCTTGGCTTAGAAATACAAATACAAGTGAGAGCAGAAAGACCTGAGTCCTTGACTGCAACTCCCTTTTCACTGGCTGTGGTCAAATTTAATGGAGAAGGCAGCTTTTCCCCAGGAGGTCTGCCAGGTAAGGCCTTTGTAATTGCCTAGGATTTGGCTTGATAAATCATTTACATAGGAGTTTGGCCAGGAATCAGATTCCTTATACTGAGCTCCGTATCTGGCAAAAATACATTCTCCATAAGGTCACTATGAGAATAAAATAAAATAAATTAAAATTAACACAGCGATTATAATAGTGCCTAGCACAAAGTTAACGCTATATTTATTTATTTATTTTTAACTAAGCAAATGCAATAGCAAGTGCTCAATAAATGTTAGCTATTTGGGAATTATCCAGAATCTGACTATGTATCTCTACCCTTCCACTCTGGTCCAAACTATCCCTAGATGATTGCAATAGGGGTAGAAAATACACAAGAATATTCACCACTGAGTACATGAAAAAAGAAAGGTGATTTTTTTTCTCCTTGAAATTCTGTAATTTTCTCAACAAATAAAGGATAATTGAATTCAAATGTCACCATTTTGCAGCTCCGATAATTAATGGAAACTACTCATTGATCATCAACAGCTGCTAACATCACAAAAAGAAAGGTAAACAGAAGTTATGTAATTCCTGAAGGAAAAACACATCACCTCCTACCTTGCCAAAAAAATTAAACCTGTATCTTATCAGGTATCTAGAACTAATAATTAATTTACAGGGAATGCAGAGAAGAGAGGAACCCATTAATTGACATCATGGAGAGGCAATTAACAAAATCTAGACCTTGGGAAACTCACAGAACAAACAATCTAGTTTCTGCAATATGCATTTTAAGGTCAGTTATGGAGTGGGAACCTGCAGATTAAAATAGATTTAAGACATAAATAACTAATTATATTACATAATTCTAATTTGGATAGTTATATAAACAAGCTGTGACAAAGAAAAAATGTATTTACCACACACACATACACACACACACAATTTCAGCAACCTAGGCATAGAATATTAACTTCCCCAGTCAACGGCCCCACAATATAACCACTATTCTAACCTCTGTCACCATAGTGCTTTGCCTCTTCTTGACCATTTTATAAACGAAATGATATATGTGTATGGTTTCTTTTTGCTTAACAGTATGTCTGTGACGTTCAGTTGTATTATTGGCATGTAACAGCGGTTCATTTAAAGCAATATATTTTGAAAATCTGTGTGAACATAAGGTGTTACCCATTAGGGAAATGATGTATTTAGCATTTAAAAAAATCACTCAACACATATGCAATAACTTATAAAACTTGGTCCTTGCAAGAGATGTAAAATTTAATGATATGGAGCTCCTCCTTATGCAAAGCATTTTTCTAGGTTTAAGATATAAATAACTACTTTACATAACTTACTTGGATAATTATACAAACAAGCTGTAACAAAGAAAAAATGCATTTAACACACACACTCAAACAATTTCACATAAGAAATGCGGGATAAAAAATGCGACCTTAACTCTCCAGAAATTTATAATCTAACTGGGGAGACAATCCATAGGCAAGAAAAACAGCCGGCATTTAATAATTCAAAGGATCAATAGAAGAATGTCACAGGTAAAATGTGATTCATTCACATACTGTACAGTTCATCATCGTTACTAGATTTCAGGCCGGGCGCGGCGGCTCACGCGTGTAATCCTAGCACTTTGGGAGGCCGAGGCGGGTGGATCACTTGAAGTCAGCCTGGCCAACATGGTGAAACCTGTCTCTACTAAAAATACAAAAAAATTAACCGTGAGTGGTGGCAGGCACCTGTAATCCCAGCTACTCACGAGGCTGAGGCAGGAGAATCTCTTGAACCCGGGAGGCGGAGGTTGCAGTGAGCAGAGATCGCGCCACTGCACTCCAGCCTGGGAGACAGAGTGAGACTCCGTCTTAAAAAAAAAAAAAAAAAAAAAAAAGAGTTCACAAAAGGAATAAATCAATGTAGCTGCTGTGAGCCAAATTTATGGAGAAAATGGAATTTAGGCTCGATCTTGGAAGAAGAATTAAATCCAGAAAAGAAAAAGAAGAAGGATAGTCCAGGTGGGAGAATGGTGCATAAAAGCTTTGATAAATTTTAGAGAAAGTGATTAAATCAACTTAGCTGTGTTGAGGGGGGCAGTATTTGTGCATTTCTTTCCAGTTTTGCTACAGTATAATTGATATAAAATACATTTTACATATTTAAAGTAATACAATTTAATATATAAATATGTGTATTTCTGTGAAACCACTACCACAATCAAGATAATATTTATCACCATCAAAAGTTTTCTCACATCCCATAGCAACGCCTCACTTTCACTCTCTCTTCATCTTGGTTGCTTCTCTAAGCATAACTGTTAGAGATGCATATGTGTTGCTGCAAGTATCAATTGGTTATTATTTTTATTGCCAGCTACGATTGTAATGTTTGGATATACCACAATTTGTTTATCCATTCACCTGTTGATGAACCTTTGGGTTATTTCTAGTTTTGGGGTAATACAAATAGATTTGTTATAAGCATTCATGTGCGAATCTTTGTAGAAAAATATATTTTCATTTATCTTAGGTAAATATCACAAAGTGGAATAGCTGGATTTTATGTATTTTTTTTTTTTTTAAAGAAGCTACCATGCCAGGGGCCAGTGGCTCACACCTGTAATCCTATCACTTTGGGAGGCTAAGCTGGGCGAATCTTTTGAGCCCAGGAGTTCAAGAGCAACCTGGACAACATACAGAGACCCCATCTCTACAAAAAAATACAAAAATTAGCCAGATGTGCTGGCGCGTGTGTGTAGCTACTTTGGAGGCTGAAGTGGGAGGATCGCTTGAGCCTGGGAGGCCAAAGCTGCAGTGAGCTGTGATTGCACCACTCCACTCCAGCCTCTACAGTCTGGGTAACAGAGACCCTGTCTCAAAACAAAACAAAACAAGCAAAAAAGAAACTGTCAAATGGGGTTTCAAAGTTGTACTATTTTACATTCACACCAGCAGTGAACTAAAGAACTAAGCGTTCCACATCCTCGTTCATATTTGGTAAGGTAAGTCTATTATTTTAACATTTTTAGTAGATGTGTAGTAGTATCTTATTGTGCCATAATTTGCTTTTCCTTAATGAGTAGGGATATTGAGCATTCCTTCATGTACTTATTTGTCATCCATAAATCTTATTTGGTGAAATATTTGCTCAAATCTTTTTTCCTTTTTGAAAAATTAGGTTGTCTTCTCATTAAGTTGTAAGAAATCTTTATATGTTCTAAGTACAAATTCTTTGTTTAATATATGATTTGAAAATATTTTTCTCTGGCTTTCTTTTTCATTTTTTTTAATGTTTTGTTTTTTGAGATGGGGTCTTGCTCTGTCATCCTGGCTGGAGAGTAACTGCTGCCCTGAACTCCTGGGCTCAATTGATCCTTCCACCTCAGCCTCCCGAGTAATTGGGACTACAGGCACAAGCCACCATGCCTGGCTCTTTTTCACTTTCTTAAAAGTTTCTTTTGAAAAGCAAAAGCTTCGAATTTATTGATTTGCTATTTTAAAGTCTGTGCTTTCTATCTTATTAAAGAAATATTTGCCAAACCCTAGGCCACTAGAATTTTCTCCTATGTTTGCTTCTAGAGGGTTTATAGTTTTAGCTTATTTATTTAGTTTTGTTAAATAAAAATCTGAGACACAATAAATTTTAAAGAGTTTATTTGAGTAAGAAGCAACTCACGAAATGTGGAACATCAGACCACAAAATGTTCAGCGTTCCAATGACAAAATATCAGAGGCAAGTATTTATTGGGAAAACGCTAAAGCAAAATAAAGAAATTATTTTACAAAACTGCCTTTTAAAGGTACCTTATTGGGAAGTTCCTTATTTTAAAGATACTTTATTGGAAAGTTCCTTATCACATAATCATATATTAGTTGGCTGTTTATGATTGACTGGGGTTAAGTTTTAGTTCTGTCTAACACAAGCTTTTATCAGAAATGACTCAAGTTAACTTTTGTTTATACTTAGAATTTAGTCAGTTAAGGCTTTGATAAAAGCAAAGTTAAGATCTTTAAAACATAGTATTATTTGCTCCGGAATTTTTTAGGCTCAGTTTCTATTTTATTTTGCTTTAACAGGTGTATCCATTTCGAGTTAATTTTTGTACATTGATGAAGGTAAGAATGTAGGCTGATTGTTTGCATGCGGTTAGCTCATTGTTACAGCACAGTTTGCTGAAAGATTGCCCTGGGCCCATTGAATTGCCTAGTATCTTTTGTCCTAAATCAATTGACCATATATGTATGAGTCCCTTTCTGAATGATTTTTCATTCTATGGATCTATTTTTCTGTTTTTATACCAATGCCACATTATCTTGATGGCTATAGCTTTGAAATGTCTTGGAATCAAGAAGTGTAAGTCTTCCAAAATTGTTTTTCTTTTTAAAGTTATTTAGGACAGTCTACCTCTTTCGCATTCCCATATAAATTTAAGAATCAACTTGTTAATTTCTACAAAAAATGTCTGCTTGGATTTTATGAACAGAGTACATTTATCCATTTACTTAGGTCTTTTAAATTTTTTCGTACAAATATATTACAGTTTTCAATGTAGAAGTCTTACACAACTTATGTCAAATCTATTCCACAATATGTTATGTTTTGATGCCATTCCAAATGATATGTTTCTTAAAAAATAAATTTCCAATTTTTTTTGCCGCTATGTAGAAGTATAGTAATTTTAAAATATTGATTCTGTGTCTTGCAACCTTGCTAAACTCAGTCATTAGATTTAGAAATATTTTTGTTGATTTTGTAGAATGTTCTACTTTAATAATCCTTCATAAGAAACATATTTTTAAGAAAATTGTCCATTTCCTAAAATTTATCAAATTTATTGGCATAAATTAATCATATTTCCTTAATATCCTTTTAATATCTGAAGAATCTGTAGCATTGTCAACTGTCTCATTCCACATATTAGTAATATGTGTCTTCTCTTGTTATGAACTAAATTGTACCCCCGAATTCATATTTTGATGCCTTAACCCCCAATGTGACTATATTCAGAGATAGGGGCTTTAAGGAGATACTTAAATGAGGACATAAGGGTGAGACTCTAATGCAATAAGACCTTTGTTTTTTTGAGACAGAATCTTGCTCTCTTGCCCAGGCTGGAGTGCAGTGGCATGATCTCAGCTCAATTTCTGCCTCCTGGGTTCAAGCTATTCTCATCCCTCAGCCTCCCAAGTAGCTGAGACTACAGGCATGCACCACCACGCCTGGGTAATTTTTATATTTTTATTAGAGGTAGGGTTTTGCCATGTTGGCCAGGCTGGTCTCAAACTTCTGGCCTCAGGTGATCTGCCTGCCTCGGCCTTCCAAAATGCTGGGATTACAGGAATAAGCCATCGTGCCCGGCCTGCAATGGACCTTTTAAGAAGAGAAAGAGATACCAAATCTCTCTCTCTCTCTCTCTCTTCACAAATAAAAGGATATGTGAGGACATAGAGAAAAGACAGCCATCTGAAAACCAAGGAGAGAGACATCACCAGAAACCAACCTTGCTGCCACCTTGATCTTTGACTTCTAGCCTCCACAACTGTGAGAAAATAAATTTCTGTTGTTTGTTTAAGCCACCCAGTCTATGGAATTCTGGATGGCAGCCTGCACAGATTAATAGAGATTTGGCATCTGGTGTGGAGTGTTGCTGTGAAAGTGGCTTTGGAACTGAGCATTGGGTAAAAGCTAGAAGAGTCTTAAGATGCATGCTAGAAAAATCCCAAGTCACCTTGAAGGGACTGTTACTAGAAATGCAGACGTTAAAGATGATTCTGGTGAGGGCTCAGAGTGCAAACAAGAAGGCTCTGGAGAAAGCTTCTATCATCTTAGAGAATACACATATCATCATGAACAAAGCACTGGTAGGAATATGAACATTAAAGGTCTTTCTGGTAAGGATTCAGACAGGAATTAGGAGATGAGAATTGGAGGAAAAGGCAGTCTTTGTTACAAAGTAGCAAATAACTTGAAATTATGAATTAGTGTGTTTGGGAAAATGGAATTTGACGAACTTGGATATTTAGTTAAGGAGATTTTTCGGCAAAGTGTTGAAGAAGCAGTCTGACTTCTTTTTACTGCTTACAGTAAAATGTCAGAGAAGAGCGAGAATTGAAAAAGAAATTGTTAAGCAAAAGTAAATCGGATCCTAAATATTTAAAAATTCTTACTCTCTGCTGCAAAAAAATGAGAAAGTATGTTCTGAGGAGAACACCAAGGGTATAATTGTACAATCACTGCATAAAGAGATGACCCATGGATTTAATCAGCCATCTCAGCAGAAGCCAGAGTGGAACAACAGAGCTATCTGGCTGTGAACATGCCTTACCCTTCCAGAAAAGGGAAGAATGACCTCAAGGCAATTCAGAGATTGGCAGCACTGCCACTGTTACCACAGGCCCGGAGCACACACTCCTTGTTGGTTTCAGAGGGTATGGCCTCTTCCTTGGTTTCAGTGGGTCAGGTTGCTCCTATGTGAGGCTTCAGAGGCAAGATCACCACTCATGTCCAAGAAAGTGAGGCCACTGCCCCCGTGGGCCCAGAAAATGAGGCTGTCACCCCGGTGGTCCCATAGGGCAGAACATCCAGCTGAAGAAGATTATTCTCAGGCCTTAGAGCCCATGAAATTTGCCTTGTTAGGTTTTGGACTTACTCAAGACTCATCACCCTGTCTTCTTTCTCATTTCTGCCTTTTGGAATAGTAATGCCTATCCTATGCCTGCCCCACCATTGCAAAAATAGGAATCACAGGTTCAGAGCTAGAGAGGAATTTTGACTCAGGATGAATCATACCTTGAGTCTCACCCATACCTGATTTAGATGATATTTAGATGAGACTTTAGACTTAGAATGGATACTGGAATGAGTTAAGATTCAGGGCTCTTGGAATGCGGTAAACATATTTTGGATGTCAGAAGGACTTGAATTTGGGGTGGGGACAGAGGGTGGAATGTTGTAGATTAAATTGTGTCCCTCCTCCCCATTACATGTTGAAGCCCCAACGCCCAATGTGAATGTAATTGAAGATAAAGCCTTTAAGGAGGTAATTAAAATTAAATGAAGATGTAAGAGTGGGACTCTAATCTGATAAAACTGGTGTCCTTGTAAGAAAAGGAAGAGACTCCAAATCTCTCTCTCTCTCTCTCTCTCTCTCTCTCTGTGTCTCTGTATGTATTTAAGTAGATAAATGGCCATATGAGGATACAGTGAGAGGGTGGCCATCTGAAAACCAAAGGGAGAGGACTTAACAGAAAATAATATTGCCGGCACTTTGATCTTGATCACTTTGATCTTAGTTTCCAGAGTTAAGATGATAAATTTCTGTTGTTTAAGACATCCAATCTATAATATTCTGTTATGAAAGCCCAAGCACAACAATATATCCTTTTTGTTTGTTTCTTGATCATACTAGCTAGAGGCTTATATTTGACAGTTTTTCAGAAAAAGAGAACCTAAAGGATATATACATATGGGTAAATCACAAAGTTAATCATATGTTTCCTTAATATACTTTTATCGCCTAAATAATCTGTAGTGTTGCCAACTCTCTTATTACAAATACAGTAATATGTTTTTTTCTCTTATTATGGCCAAAATTGTACCTCCTCACCCCCAATTTGTATGTTGAAGCCCTAACTCCCAATGTAACCGTATTAAGAGATAGGGCCAAGAAGTCACACAATCTGCCATCAGCAAGCTAGAGACCCAGTAAAGCCAGTGGTGTAATTCAGTCCAAGTTTGAAGACCTGAGAACCAGGGAAGCCACTGGTATAAAATCCGAGCCTAAGCACAGAAGATGAGATGAGATGTCCCAGCTCAAGCAGTGAGGCAGGAAAAAAGAAGTCAGTTCCTTCTTCCTCCACTTTTTGTTATATACAGACCTTTAACAGATTGGATGATGCTCCCTCACATTGGGGAGGACAATCTACTTTGCTGAGTCCACTGATTTAAATGCAAATCTCATCCTGAAACATTCTTACAGACATACCCAGAATAATGTTTTATCTGGGCACCCCATGGCCCAGTCAGTTTGATGCATAAAATTAATTATTACAACATTTATCAATTTAATTGATCCCCAAACAGATTTTGTTTTCATTACATTTTTCTATTGTTTTTCTGTTTTCTATCCCACTTACCTCTGTCTGCTTTTACTGTTATTTTTTCTTTTAATTATTTCACGTTTAATTTTTTTCCCAAAGTTTCTTAAGGTAGAGGTGAAATTATTGAGTTAAAACTTGGGGTTCATTTTTGAGATAGGATCCTGTGTCTATGGGTTTGTTATCCAATTTCATCTCAGACGCTGTATTTTTCATCATTAGAGATAGATTTTTGGTATTATATTCTCCAGGTCTCTAGTTAACAAGCTTAGTACTTCCTCTACCTGCTTGAACTTTTGGAATAGAGTTATAAGTATCCTTGTTATCCTTGTCCACTATTTTATCATCTGTCTGATTTCTGAGACTCTGCATGATTGATTTTAGTCCTCATTATGGGTTGCATTTTCTTCTTTGCATGTCTGCTATTTATAAAATAGATTTATTTTGTAGGGCATCTTCAAATTACGGAAAATTTGTCCAGATAATACGGAGAGCTCCCATATGATCCCTCTCCCTCAGCACAGTTATTTCTATTACTAACTTCTTGCTTTAGTGTGGCACATTTGTTACAGTTGATGAACCAATATCAATACATGATTGTTCACTGAAGTTCATACTTTACATTATTGTTCACTCTTAGTGTTGTATAGTTTGACAAATGCATAATGTCATGCAGCCACCATTACAGTATCATATAGAATGGTTTCATTGGCTTAAAAATGTCCTGTGCTTTACATATTTACCTCTCCCTCCTCCCTTGGAGGCCTGGAAATCAGGGATCTTTTTACTCCTTCGATTGTTTTGCCTTTTCCAGAATGTCATGTAATTGGAATCATAAAACTGTGTAAGATTTTCCCTCTGGTTTTAAGGTAATTATTTCCCCAGCTTGGGCAGTTTCTTCACATGCATATCATGCTCAGTACTCAGCTGAAGAAATGAGGGTGGGATTCTGTTGCTTTGGGGGACTTCTTGTCTGTGCAGGCCTCTCCTTTCTGACTCTTTGCCTGAATACTCTAGCCTCTTGGACATTTCCAAAGTCACAAATCTTGTCTGTTCTACTTTGGGAGATAACTGGGCAATTCCTGCATTTTCCTTCCCTGTGCAGAGGCCTGGAAACCCTTGCTGGGGTAATCATGGGGATCACCTAATTTTGTATCCAATCTCTTGGAGATCACTGCACTGTTTGATGTCTAATGTCTGAAAACTATTGTTCGTTATATTTTATCTTTTTTAAAAGGCAGTTTTTTAGGTGGGAGGGTAAATATAGTCCTAGTTTCTACATCTCTGTGAAAATGAAAATCATGTTAATTTTTAATAGAGAAAAGATTCTTCAATTTTAGATAATTAAACATTATTTGGAGGGAGGGCTTTTAACTCCTGGTCTCTACTTCATAGAGATCTACTTAATCAGGCTGTCTGGCAAAATTTGGGTATTGGCATTTTTACATGACTTCCTGAAGTCCTGGTGCAGATTGTCAAAGTATTAAAATTTAAGAAACACCTATATCTTAGTCTGTTTGTGTTGCTATAAAGGAATGCCCAAGGCTGGATAATTAATAAAGAAATGAGGTTTATTTGTCTCATGGTTCTGCAGGATGTACAAGAAGCATGGCGCCAACACCTACTTCTGACAAGGGCCTCAGGAAGCTTCCACTCAGGGGGGCAGCCAAGGGGAGCCAGCATGTGTAGATCACATGGTGAGATAGGAAGCAAGAGGGGGAGGAAGTAGCCAGGTTCTTTTTAACAATCAAGTCTCAGGGGAACTCTCACAGGAAATAATAGAGCGAGAACTCACTCAATACCACGAGGATGGCACCAAGCCGTTCATGAGGCATCGGCCTCCATGACCCAAACACTTTCCATTAGGCACCCCCCCTCCAACATTGAGGATAAAATTTCAATATGAGGTTTGGAGGGGCAAATATCCAAATTATAACAACCAAGACAAGTAACTTAAAAGGAAGTTGGACTGAAAAATCAGAATCCCTTTGTGGAAGCTTTTATATAAATAATGAGAAACTATTTTAGGTTTTCATAACGTCCAAGAGAAGTTTTATAAGACTATTCTGTCAGCTTTTCAAATTAAGGCCAATATTACCCAAGTGCATACTCTTTAGCCGTAGATGAAAAGAAACCCCTAGGAACAAATGAAAGTTTAAATGAAACTGCTCATTTAAATTAAGAATGTTAGTGGCACTTTGATTACATGTGTTGCTCAATCAAAATGGAAGGCTATTTTTTTTAGCTTCATTTAAAAAACTGCCAGGACAATATAGCTGCCTTTAATTACACTCTTCTTTTGATGGGCTTTTATATATTTAATTCTACTTCTCTATTACCAGTGCTTAAAAGAAGAAAAAAGCTTTAAAACCTTTCTGATGAAAGACAGCTAAGATAAAAGATTTCATTAACAATCAACTATAAAAATTATTAACATGAGCCCATTCAGTTATGAAATAATGAAAATACATAGATCACAGTTTGTTTCACGGCTCATGTCAGTGAGTGAATACATTGCACAGACAGGAATATTAAGAAACTCAGACAGAGGCTCTGATAACACTCATTAATTAAATGAAAGGTCTCTGCTTCAACTCGGTTGCTCGACATTTTCCTCTCCTCTGTCAGCATGTTTGTTTCAAAATAACTTTTCACAGACTTGATAGATTCTGACAAAACTTGGCACACTCCAAGGTTTACCCATAATCTCAAGTCTGAATTCTCATTCAATCGTGAAACAAAAATTGTTTCTGTTTTATTTACAGAATGGAGAAAACCATCACCGTAAGATATTACTATGAAGTTATGTAGTTTTGTAGAAAACAGAGATAAAGATGCTGTAATAATTTCAAGTCTATAATTTGTGGCATCAGCAGTATTTCAAACAACACCGCAATTTTTCTTCTGCCCAAATGAATATGGTCTTTCATCTTGCTCATGCAGCTCATCTGTATACCACCAATCAGTTTGCTAGACCCTTGATAACTTTTTAAGAAGACTGACCAAGTGTGTTAAACTTCCCGGAGGTATCAAATTTAATCTGAGTTGAATCTGTGGCTCACTCAATTTTTTTATTTAAAATTGTAATCAATATAATTTGTCAAAGCTTGTCATTTATACTTTCAAATACATTTTTGTTAAATTTGATATATGATCAGAGTGACTAGATTATAAATGAATTTATCAAGAAAAAAGCTGAATCTGCAAATATTAACAATTATATATACATTGGCCCTAGGCAAAAAATCACTACTAATGAACATCATAAAACAATTTATTATTACTCAAAAGATTTCTGTGAGGCAGATTAAAGCCTTGGCATCATAGAAGGTCAGAATCAAAAGAACCCCAAAGGGTATTGTGAAATCACATATCTGATCTTTGGATTCCTTGCACTGCATCTCTGACAAACTCAACTTGGGCTTTAATGTCTCAGTGACTTGCACCTCCCTTCTTTTGAAGCAATTTATTCTATCTTTAGAGAGTTTTGAACTAACGTTGATCTTAAGTCGTTTCTCTGTATCTTTCATACATTGATCTCACTTTTCCAATGGAGCCATCAAAAACAAGTCTCATCCTTTTCCACATGAAAGTCCTTCTCACGTTTGGAGAAAGCGCTGTGCTCCCTGAGGACTCTTATTGCAGGAGAAAATATTCCCATTTCTTTCAATTGCTTCCACTTACCATGGTTTCCTTATCCTGGCTGTTCTCTTTTGAACTGGCAAAATTTGAAAAAAGAAATTTTTGTTTTAAAAAGTCTTACAAATAATTCTTCAAACATTCATTGAGTGAGTATTAGGTTGGTGCGAACTAATTGCGGGTTTTGCCATAATGGAGATTGATACAAAGATACTTTGGCAAGTATCTTTGTGTCAGTCTCCATTATCTTTGCCATAATGGCAAAAACGGCAGTTTTGTTAGCACCAACCTAATAAATGAATAAATAAAATTTATTGGTGAAGAAAGGTGAACTGCAAAAGAAGGCAAACAACTGGGTCTATATATTGAATATTAGTGCTAATTTTAGAAAAAAACAATTACTGCCTTTCAATTTTTTACCTGTTTTCTGGGCAGATTTAGGGGAAGTTATGAACAAATACTCATCTCATATATGTGAAATAAAATTATAATTTCTAAATGCCCTCCAAATTCAAAACTGGCCTATTGACTTAGCAGTTTATTCGGATATTCATTCACAAACCAAAAATTGATGAAAATTTTCAAAACAAATAAAAGATTACAGTCACACTTCAAACTTACCAACCCCTCTTCCAAAGTTAATATAAAATAAGGACTTTCTTGTGGCATTTACATGCCCCACCCTCCACAGCAAATAAATAGCGCATTGTAATTCAGGAATTATTAGATTCTTTCTATTTCAAACCATTCCCACACTCTGCCTCAAGATTGACCAAGGGAAATAGCTATATTTCTAGAGAAGTGCTGTCCAATAGAATTTTCTGTGGAGATGGAAATATTTGATACATACCTTATCTAATATGGTAACCAATAGCTACCTGTGGCTATTCAGTACTTGAAGTGGGCTAGTGAAATGGAGAAACTAAATTTTTAATTTTATTTAATTTAAATTAATTTAAATAACCATATGTGGCTAGTAGCTACCAAATTGAACAGAATAGCTTCAGTTGGTGAATTTTCAGATAACTTTGCCTCTTAGGGTAGTGTTTTCCAAGACATATCAGCTGTATTTAGATTTTTTTCCTCCCCAGTTAAATGTATTTCTTTCTGTCATTATATAAAAGAACAGTTTCAGCTATAACATAGGCATTATAAGTCATGGTATCTAAACAATTTTTTTCATTAGTGATCTTCACTTATTTTTCATGCATTTTACAATTCTGTTTTGTAATGTTTCTTTTGATACTTTAAAATAAAATGCTTCCTTGATTATCCTGATCAAGTTATCAGCTGATATCAGCTGAATCAAGTTACCACTATAAGCTGATAATTAGTAAAGTGGGAATTTTCAAGGGAGAGAAGGAAAAAGGAAAGAAAAGTAATTACTTTTCAAAGTTAAAATGCCACATACGCGACAGAGATTGCCTTGAATTTTAAAACCACTATCTTAAAAACCAAAACCAAAACAACAATTGGGACATCTCAGATATCAAGTCCTGGGATATAAATAATATTAGCCATTGATTCCAGTTTGATTTATTCTACATTGTAAATAAGCACTTAGCATATAAAATACCAAACATAAAATAGAAATGAGAATTCTTTAGCCTTTTTTTGAGTGTTCTAAGGAGAGTTGCAAATACTTTTCAAAGAATTCATACTGCAGATCTTTTTTTAAAACCCTAGAAATCTCAGACTTGGAGATGTTGCAAGGGGAGCATCCCTTGGTAGTTGTGGGCATTTTCAAAGACTTGTTGCTCTTCCTTGTGGAATTGTTCAGCTGGTCTGCTGATGGTCAGCTTGACTTTAGATGATAGTAAACAATGAATGACCAGAGAGGCTGATAATCAGTTGCCTAAAGACTTCACTGTCACAAAACAAAACAAAACAAAACAAAACAAAACAAAACAAAACCAAAAAAAACACTTCCTAGTTCCATCTGTGTTTCTTTATGACATGTATTCTTCAAAACAAAATCCATCCTATTGTTCAAAGTCAAGCTCAAATGTCACCACCTAATCTGGAGCCTTCTCTAGTCATGTGAATTAAAGCCCTCTTTTTCTCCTGACCCCTATACTACGATCCTCCTCACACACTGTCCTCACCCACAAGTGATCTTTGTAGTCCAGGAGGTCATTTAAGCAGGACTTACATATCAAAGCATCTTTGTATAAATCTCGAGAACTTAACACCATCCAAGCCCACTCTCATCTTTAAAATGGGAATGATAGCTCACCAGCTTCACATATCATAATGAATACTATTGCAGCATAACAAGTTTCCCAAAACTTAGCAGTTTAAAACAACCATTTTATTGTGCTCCTGATTTGTGGGCCAGGAATTTAGGCAGGATTTTTCTTTTTGTTGTCGTTGTTGTTTATAATTTTTTTATTTTATTTTAAATTCCAGGATACATGTGCAGCTTTGTTACATAGGTATACATGTGCCATGGTGGCTTGCTGCACCTATCAACCTGTCATCTAAGTTTTAAGCCCCACATGCATTAGGTATTTGTCCTAATGCTGTCCCTCCTCTTGCCCTCCATCCCCTGTGTTGTTCCCCTCCCTGTGTCCTGGTGTGTGTTGCTTCCTTCCCTTTGTCTATGTGTTCTCATTGTTCAACTGCAAAGACTTGGAACCAACCAAAATGCCCATCAATGATAGACTGGATAAAGAAAATGTGGCACATATACATCATGGAATACTATGCAGCCATAAAAAAGAATGAGATCATGTCCTTTGCAGGGACGTGGATAAAGCTGGAAGCCATCATTCTCAGCAAACTAACACAGGAACAGAAAACCAAACACCGCATGCTCTGACTCGTAAGCAGGCAGGGTTTTTCTAGGTAGTTCTCACTGAGGGTCACTCATGCGGATGTTGTCAGATGTTGGTTGGAGCTGCAATTATCTGAAAGCTCAATTGTCTTGCTGTCCAAAATGGGTCACTCACATGGCTGCAGTTCACCAGAGCACTGACAGGCAGCCTCTCCAGTATGGCAGTGTCAGGGTGATCAGATTTCCCACATGGAAGTTTAAGGGCTCCGAGTGCAAGAGTTCTAGCAAACAAGGTGGAAGCTGCATTCCCTTTTATGACCTGGCCTTGGAAGTTCACCGTGTCACTTTTAATGTACTGTATTACTAGAAGTGGTCATAAGCCCATCCAGATTCAATGGGAGGGGAATTTGACTCCACCTCTTTTTTTTTTTTTTTTTTTTTTTTTTTTTTTTTGAGACAGTTTCACTCTGTCACCAGGCTGAAGTGCAGTGGCGTGATCTCGGCTCACTGCAACCTCCGCCTCCCGGGTTCAAGCGATTCTCCTGCCTCAGCCTCCTGAGTAGCTGGGACTATAGGCACGTGCCACCACACCCAGCTAACTTTTTGTATTTTAGTAAAGACGGGGTTTCACCATGTTGGCCAAGATGGTCTCGATTTCCTGACCTCGTGATCTGCCCACCTCGGCCTCCCAAAGTGCTGGAATTACAGGCGTGAGCCCGGCTTTGACTCAACCTCTTATTGGGAGATGACAAGGTCATACTGTAGAAGATTAGTCGAGATGGGTGATAGTGCCATGACCATCGTTGGAAAATACAATCTGCCACTTTTCAATAATACATATGAAGACATTCTGGACCCCATAGCATTCTGGCCACAATTGCTCGTATCTTTTCTTCTTTTTCATCCTACAGCCTCTGAACTTGGATCTGTTTCATGCTATGCCAGGCCTGATACTTACCCAATGAGTTCAACTCAAGGTCTCCAGCATCAAATGCTTAATATGCAGGGATTGGGCAATAACCTTCAGAACTGCTTTGTGTTTTCCATCTTGCTACTTTATATCTTTCTTTCCTCTTCATATCTTTTCACTGCTTTTACCTATTCCGTTGACCTTTTATCAAGATAGTTGTGTGTGCCCTATTTCTGCTCATTGGTATTCTCAGAGCGTCCTCATCTTATTTCACCACCGCTAGGAAACAATAGAAAAGACTTAAGAAATGGAAATATTTGAAACATAATTTTGAGCTTAGAAAACTCATAACAGCTCCTCATAGTATCTAGTGATAAATATGAAGCAAGGGAGTTTTCATGAGTAGAAACATTTCAGCATTCATAGCAGAAGGTTAATTTTAGTTCTTTAATGTCCACTGGTTCTTATAAAGAGTGTGGAATTATTATCTTAGGCCAAATCTCCCTAGGTGAGATAGGTAATGTTATTATTTTTATTTTTATTTATTTATTTATTTTTGTTAAATGGGGAGTTGAGTGGGGAGAGAAAGAGAGAGAAACTCTTAATCTTTTTGCTCAGGATGAAGGGAATTCCAATCAAAGTATCTGAGAAACATTAGACCCTAAGGAAATACTTGTTTAAAAAATAGCTGAATATAATCAATATTTACCAGTGTTAACCATGTAAATAAGTAGACATCAGTTAGTGAATTCAAAGAAGTGCAAAACTCAGTCATGGAACAAACTGGAATAAAACATTTAATTACAGAAGTAAACAACATCTCAATTCTGTTTTTTGTAAGGTCCAAAGCATGGTACAACTAAAAATTATGATCTTAGGAAAGGTGGATGGAGCTAGCATTCTTAGGACACATTCTGTGTGTGAGTTGGCCAGCTCCCATATCTCATTACATCCTCATGACAGTGCTGCAGCAGAGGAACAGAGAAGGGAACTGAGAGGACAGAGCGGGCAGGAAGGGTCCAAGGTTTCGTACCTTGCCTTGCAAGTGTCAGAGCCAGAACCAACCCAGAAGTCCGACAGCAACACCAACTTTCTATCCTTGGTTGTGACTCAAAGTCTCAGGATAGAAAGATTCCCTTTCTCACTTTTCGGGATACTTTCCAGCTTAAGCTTAGATGCTATCTCATGATTGGGTATTATTAATAGGTAATTCTGTGATGTTGGTTGTACCTTTTCTAAGAGACTAACTGGTGCCCAAACTGATCAGAGTTCAATTTTTCCAGTTGCCACTGGAGGGCTCCCCACTGTAAGTTTTATTGACAATCACCAGGTATTACTTAAACACTTTTTTTTTTTTTCGGTCTCTTTCTTAAGTTTGATTAACTCCAGGCCTTTGGGAGTTTGTGAGTAACTATGTCACTCCTACAAATGAAGGATGAATAACATTTGGTTGGAACAGATTGAGTCAACTTTGGGCAGGGGTCATATAAGGATCTTGCCACACAGTTCTTTATGTACCCCTGAGGCCAGGCCGCCCACACATGGCTTCTCATGTCCTGAGCCCACACATAATTCAGTCAATCTACCTGCACTTCTGACCTAGAGCACTGCATTTGCATTATGCCCTGTTTGCTCACTGCCCTCTACCTTCGACTTTGATCTAGGAGCCGAGGCCTTAGCCAGAGCAAGGACCTGACTTGTTCACTGATGGAGCCTCGGGATATCCCTCAAAGTGGGTGTCTTGGCTTTTCACCCCAATGCAGAGGAAGGCCCACCAGGGTGATCAAGGAGGTTTCAGTTTGCTCTCAGCCAAAATGGGTTCTCAGCTTGCTACAACTTTTCCCTGCTGGATACTATGTTTCCCTGCCTGATACATTAACAGCTTAAGATACAGAGAAATGCGGAAATGTTGAATACAGTGGAATAAACTGTGAAGGGCAGAATTTCCTATCTCAGCAAGATGAGATTTTTTGGATGAAGTCTGAGCCCTCCAAAATGTACCAAAAAGCATGACAGAATGTGGTGTTAGATTGATCATAAGTATTTGAGCTTTAGAATAATGAGTTCAGAAGGTTTATCTTGCTAGAAAGTTGTTTGGAAACTAAAGTGGAGCTTTAAACAGGGTCTCCTCAATGAAAAATCCTGCTAAAGTTTAAACAAGAATTATTTCATTAAAAAGTAAGTCACTCCAACTCTGGAATGATCTTCAACAGGATACTTATCTTCATCAGAAAAAATCAAGAGAGGGTAATGTCCTTCAGGACAAAATCAGGTAAACGCAAGAACTAGTCACCTGCTTCCCTGTTGTGTACAATCAGGAACAATGGAAAAAAATTGACAATAATGGGATGCTGAATATCAGGTTCAGTACTATGCTTTTAAGACCAGAGCTCTAACGGAAAGCACATCGTCAAGGTGACCAATCAAATTCAGTCTTTTCACTTGGAGGTTCTTGGTCTGCTTAACCATTCGGCACTCCTTTGAGTAGAAATCATTGTTTTCAATGCAGAGACTGAAGTACAACAGCATAGAGCAGGCAAGCAATGGACTCAGGTTTGCCAAGTGAGTGGTTGATGGTAATGCAAATAGATCCATTCACATTTTTTCCTTATGTATACTTATCATTAAGTAACTAGGTCCCACCGATATTGTAATTTTTATTTTCACTCACTCCAGCATTGGCTTTAGATGCTTGAGGTCTTTTGGCAGGAAATCTGTATGGGTCTTGCTAGATTAGCTGGTAGGCTTTTCAAGGAATCATGTCCCCCCAGCCCCAAGTGGTTTAATGTTATGAATTTCAAAAGTCAGGAACAAGACCACAAGCCAAATCCTGGGAGTAGAGCAGACACTCCTACTGGCTCAGGTTTGACTAGTTCGGTCAGAAGTCAATTAAATACCCACCAACCTATAGGCCTGACAGCAATTTTCCACCCCAGTGGGAGAGAAGTAGGCAGCAATGTCTGTCTCTGTGGTTTGGTTCTAATGACATTAAATTGCCAACACCAATCTCTGCTGCTTTTATCTCAGAAAACCCCACCCTCGGAAGTTCATGTTCTGGAGTTCCACCCATGGCCTGGATTCTGGGACTCTGCTTGGGTGGTATGTAGAGTAAGTCTTTTTGGCTAGATTTCAACTACTGCATGAGCCATCATCACGGCTAAATAACTGTAGGTGGGAAGGCCTTTAAGACGTGGGCTACTAAGAGTCGAGGCAACCGCGTCTGCACCACTCTATTAATTATTTAATTGACTAACCAAGGAAATGGATATGTAATACTCGGAGAGCTTAGCCTTATCCTCTGTTCAATTTAAGCTAATCGTCAGTATTTCTGGAAAATGCCTATGTGGGTTTTTCTCAGTAAGTGCAGTCAGCAAGTCTGAACCGAACCCTCCTATGTCGTCTGACACAACTAGGTTTGGACTCATGCTTTGTGACATTGCATCACCAGGAGGGCTTCGGTGGTGCTCTGGGCCAAGTGAAATCGGCTAAATGGCAAACACATGCCTTTATGAAATGAAATAGAAACTTCTCAGATGAAAATGAGCCTGAAAGAATTGGGTACTCCGTCTTGAAATTTGAAATAGATTAAGCAAAGAAAACTTAAACTTCTCAATCATCAGAGGCACAGAATAAGGAAAATTGTTTAAATAGAGATATAAGGGACAGTGACAAGAGGAACTATCTCTATGCATGGCTTATACACATTTAGACAAGCCAGAGAACAATTTCTGTTCATTCTTGGCACTGCTTTATCATAACATGGTTAGATAGTTTTCTGGATATGGAAGCTTGAATAGCATAGAACACCAGAATAACCTTGAAGAGTCTCTGGGCACACAGCTTATAACATCCAAGACCTGAGCTAGAAAAGCAATAATCATTTAAAGAGTTCACCCTTTTAGAATCATACAGAAAATAACTGTTAACTCTGAGCTCAAGATCTAAAATTTGGAACAGAGATATTGCCAATTAGATTGAAATAAGGGACCAGGTAGAATAAAGAAGTTTGTAAATTATAAAGTGTCCTTTATATTTCCATTAAAGCGCATTCTTGCTTCACAAATTTCTGGATTTTCTTGTCATCAGAGAGCCTTTTCTTCCGAGGCAGGTCTGCATGATAGGTGGTCTAAACTAGCTGACTGTATGCCAAGCAAGGTAAGAGAAGTTGAGAGGAAACAATATGGCATTTCTTTTTTCCAACTTTCAAATCAGAAGTGCATACCCAATGTTAACAGAAAGCAGCTTGGGCCAAAGCTGTTTTCTTGTGAATTTTTTCATTTCACAGACCTTGTACACAGTACTCCCATGGACTGCTGGAGCCTTCCCCCAGGGAGGCTGAAAGGGGAGACCGTTGATTTTTCAGAAAGATTGTGAAAATGCAGCCAAGCAAACAGGAAGGTGCCTCGAGTCTTAGAAGGGGGCCTTTCCTCTCCATCTGCAGTCACTGGGGCCCTGTGTGTGGGGAGTGAAGCCAAGAGAGAAAACTGAGAACCGTCTTTAGCATTCCCCATTACTAGTGCTGCCTCCCCAGCCAGTGGCTTCCACAATGTGGATCTGGTGATATAAGATATATGTTTATGTGTATATATGTGTGGCATGTGTGTCAAGTTACATACATACGCACATCCCTAAATAAGTACTCAGAGCATGCACGTGGTCCTGGGGTTGTTTTAGAGCATTCAAGTTTTGGAGGACATGAGGAATGATGTTGACAAAGAGGTTGATGCTGTCCCTGGCCACGAATGAAGGCGCCCATCACTCATGCTCTGAATAGGAGGATGCACATGGAAATTTATGGTTTCTGATGGATGGAGAAGCACCCTGTGGACAATACATATATTTCTGAGCATCCATGTGAGGATGAGACACAGCAAAGGGGAAGTTGCTTCCTGTCATAGGAGGTACTGGTAGCACTGTATCCTAAAAATAGAGGATAGTTCCTTGCTGCCTGGGGAAGAGCTACCTCTAAAGCTGCAGGAGTAATCAGTGGAGTGAGCTCTAAGAAACGTCAGAGCCCTCTCTGGTCACCTTAGGTAGCTCATTCCAGGTCTCTGTCCACCTTTCATGGGTTCATCATAGACATGAAGATGAAGTTGGAGTGAGGATTTCTGCTCAAGTCATTGGGTTGAGAAGCCAGGGCACATGAGATATAGATTCTCCTTCATTTTGGGCCTAAGAGGAGAGTAGATTTCCCAAGGCTTGAAAATAAAAACATGGTTGTGTTGTATCATTATGAAAAATGTTTAATTTTGAGTGACTGTAGAAGTCATATTTATATAGTAAAAGGAAGGTAGCTTTTATGAGATTCTTAAAGTACAATGCTGGCAGAGGACTGATGAATCTTGGGAGAAATCAGATGACTAAACTTGGCTGTAATGCACTTAAGTTAGAGACCCTGGGCAGAAAAATAAAGCATTCAGTAAGAGGTCAAGAAGGCCGGGCCTGGGAGCAGTACCGTTGGCAAGACCCTAATGTAAAGTAATAGTAATTATAGTCCTGGGAGGAAAAAGCCTGTTCTTCCCCCTTGCAGCCATAAACCCCAGGTTTTGCAACTGAAGCTCCTGGCCTTGGTTTTCATTTTGAGCTCTGCAGCAACAAAACACCTTTGGCCCAAATCTCTCACATTCTATTTTCAAAAAGTCAGGACTTAGGAGTACTGGGGAGCCTATAATTTACTCAGTACCTGAAACAGTCAAATCTACCCCAAGGCATGGATGAAACTCAGATCTTCCTGCACAGGTTTTGATGGTCCCACCAAAGCACTTAAGGTTTTCTTTTATGTGCAGCATAATCATTATAATTCCCTCACTGAGTGCATTTTATATCTCTCGTAATGTAAGATAGAAGAGGGTGTGCTCACAGCTTGAATGTGGAGCCTAACGCTTGATTCTGTTTATAGGCCTTCTGCTTGCAAAACATGAAATGGTTTGCCAAGTTTAGAACCCCCTGGAAATCTCTGGATTTGGAACTCCTGATAGAATTCCAAATTTTTTTTTAAGGTTTGGGTTCTTTTAACTTTCGGCACAAATGTGACTTCCTGTTTCTAAGAAAAAAAAAAAAAAAAGCTTGAAAAAGTTCCATGAAAAGAACTCTTAAAGAGCCCTGGACATCCAGTGGTTTCATAAAACAATGTTTTGGTGAATTAAGTGTAAATGTGTCAGAAACATATGGGTTAAATTTCCCTTGAAAAAGGAGACAGAAAAGCAGACCAAACATACTTTAGGGTTTTGCCGAACCCAGCGCCATTTGAAACATACTTTGAGGTGTTTGGGTAAGTCCAAACTGACAGTGCTGCCTCCCTCCCCACACTGTGAATTTGCCATCCACAAATTCACAAGTAGGCAGATACCCATTTTTCAAACGGTTGTGGTGTTTGTACAGACAAGGAAGCACAAAGATCAGGGTGCAGCGCCACAGCCTGGAAACAAAGCAGGAGTCATCCAGACCCTGGACAGAGCACAGGCCTCACCTCCCTGCTCAAGTATTTCAGCTCTGAGCAGCGCACCAGGGAATAGCTGGCTGTACTTTTCAGGGCCCGATTACAAAGTACAGTTCCTGATATATGATATTGCAATAGAATGGTTTCAGATTCAACCTGAACCAACTGAAGCCTCTACTCCAGATATTAATTGGATCAATGACTAAGAATGGAAACGTTCCCCCAACTGCATGTTCCTCTCCTTTCCTCTTCAATTGAGTTCCTGCTTTTATCTCTTCTGGTGGCTGAGACCAGAAGCAAGAAGTCTCAAAAATAACCTCCAGGAAACATGTTCTCACGAGATTTCCAGCTCCATTCATGAAAGGCAGAAGTTTGAATACAGTTCACAGAAGCACCAAGATTTTGAGGGATTTGGGGGAAAAATAACCTTTCTTGGGTATCACCCACTTGCTGAGGTTGACTTTGGGGGCCTGCGGATTATGCTGCAGAGAACAATTGCCTTGGAGAGAGAATAAGAGGCCCAAAGCAGTGCGGCCACCTAGCAATTCAATTCTTCCAGTAATCAAAGAATCCCCAGAGAGAATAAAGACACTTCTCTTTTTCCATCCTGTTAGTTTTCTTAGATGACAATGTAGGTCTTGTCCCTTCACTTCTCAAAGATTCATTTTTCCAGCTGTATACTAAGCTCCGACCACCTTCTTACGCTTTGGCCACCTTCTTATGAATAAATAGGGAAATGAAAGACTGAGAATGCTTCTGATTTATGTCAAGCGGATTGATTTTGTTCAGGCCCTCCTAGCCACACACAAGCTTCCTTCAACTCTTTTTAAGTGTTTTTGGCGATTTCCAGTAGTGGGAATGAATGTTTATTGGTGGCCACATCCAAAAGATGGAAAAGCTGAAAACCGAAGGTTCTCAGAACTTCTGAGGTCAAAACAGATTAGAACTAGTTTTAAAGAAGTGTATTTTAGTTGAAAGAACATTTGGCTTAGCGTCAAAAGAGTTGGGCAGAAGGCTTGGCATTTTTTGCCCCATAATTAAGTCAGATATACTGTTAGTTCCTCAGTTTCTCCATATTCCAGAAAGGGTGAATGCATATATTACCAGAATAACTGCTGGGGGGATAATTAAAATTCTTCAAACTCCTTGAGGGCAAGAATGTCAAATTTAAAAAAAAGTAAAGTAGATTACACAAAGCCTAGAATTATGGTGAAAGCAAGGATAGTATTGAGTATGTTAGGAAAATTGTTCATTTTTACCACCTGGTAGACTACATCTAATAATAGTGATTATTTATGTGGTGCTTGCTATATGTTAAGTATTTTAAGGTGTTTTGTGCATATTAACTCAATCTTCATGACAACACTAATAAGTAGTTTTTTAAAAATTATTCTGATGGGGAAACCAAGGCACAGATAAGTCATTTGCCCAATTTGTCAACATAGTTTTGGTGAAGGCAGGCTTTGAACCAAGGCAGTAAACTCTGGAAGCTGTATTTCTAATCTTCATATGGTTAAGAACTTTTATCTTCAGGCGAGATGATCCCAATCCTACTTCTGAGTTAGTTCTCTGATCTTGAAAATATCCTCATGAATTTTTCTTCCTCTCATGTATTTTACAAGCAAATCATTATGTTGAAATAAAGTAGAACATACTCAAATCATTTCCTTGTAATTTGCCATCTCAATAGGCACAACCAGCAGAGACTTCTTCAAACAAACAAGCCTTGTCTTCATGTGGAAAAACTGCTGTGTAGGTTGATGTAAAAGCCTATTTTCTTTTAAAAACAAACGTTCAAAAGAGGAAAATGGTCTGTCAACTTTCATTAAAAGTAGATCTCTTAAGTATCTGGAAAAGCAAGGAAAGTGTATAGACACTTATTTAAGTTGGTGTAAAAATCAATTCTGAGGAAAATCTCAAGGTAAGCTCAGAGTCTTGGAGGGAAAAAGGAGAGACAGCATGTCTAGTTTCATCAGAGAATCTTGGTGCCCACTGGATGGGTGAATTGTAAAGAGGAGGCCTTCTTTTATGATAGGGGTTGTATCAAAAAGCTAATTGTCTCACTACCAAAGGCCCAGCAGAAACAGGAGGGAGCATTTAAGATATTTGAAGTGCTGTGAGTGTACAATGAATGGTTTGCACGTAGGTATTGCTTTAAAGTAGAAGAAAGTGGTCTGCCAAATTGTGCTTAAGCTTCAAAATGCTGCTGAAGTCCTATATCCCTGTAAGGCTATTTTGACTTTAAGGAAAGGCTTGTGGTAAGTTTTGTTTCTATGGATACAAAGCAATTAGATTAAACAGCAATTGAAAACTATTTAGTGAAAAAGATACCAAAAGGTATTTCTTTTTCATTTTACACTAAATTGTGCATTGTTGTTTCAATTAACAACTAGAGAACATTGTGTATTTACGGTTATGCTTATTTTTAATAAAAAGCTTATTTTATTTTTAGAAAAACAGCACTGATTGGACCGGATACCATAATGTGAGACCCAGTTATACTGCCTGAGGGAAACCTTCCTAGGTGATTTTACAGTTGTGTGTAAAATACCATAATTCTGCTGGAGGCACCCATTTGAGTTTCAGATAGAATTTCTAAGATGCCTTAAAAACAACAAAGTGCAGTGTGTTGATTATTGTCCTACTTTACAACTTTTTAAAGGAAGAGTGGTCTGCTTGACATAGGCTGAAAACAGGGATCAGAAATGCACTTCAGCATTCACCTTTCTCTTCCTAATTATATGCCTTCCTTCTCTCCCATTAGATTTTGCTCCCTCTACTCCTTTTAGGAATGGCTAGAGGACAGTGCTTCAACAACTCACCCAGGCCTCATGCTAAAATGCAGATTGTGAGCCTATAGGTCTAAGGTGTAGCTCCAAATTCTACATTTCTAACAAGTTTCCAATTGAGGTCCATGCTTCTGGTCCAGAGATCATCACACTATGAATAAATAGCAAGTAGAGTCTGATCAACCTCTGTGTGTGTGTGCGTGTGTGCGTGTGTGTGTGGTTAGTGATGTACTACTTGCCTAATTTTTCCTTTTTTCCAAATATTCAAATGTAAAAGCTGAAATTAAATAACAAAACAAAAGAAAAAACTCATTTCTCACTTTTAATCCATGAACATCCACTTGATTAAGTCAGTCAATCCAAGCAGCAATGAAGAAGAGGATCTGAAGGGAATTAGAGTTCAATTCTCATTGCCATTGATCAATGGGTAATTGTGCTTTCACCTCTATTTAATAAATCGTGCTAAGAAAGTAACAGATCTAGCAGAGGTACCAAGGGCATTTGCAGCACAGAACCGGGATGCTTTGCTGATATTTTTCTTCGGATCCCATCATTAATTGTGTTAGCTTTCACTTTCTCAGATCTTCCAAACATATCTCTCAGTAAATTAGGCATTGGGATAGATGACCATCTTTGTAATCAGAGGCTATCATGTCCTGACTCTATTCTCACATAAGAGTTATATTGCCTTAGTGCTACCCAATAACCCAATAAGCAATGAGTTCACTCTCATCCCATTATGTGAGGACTTTTTATGCCAAGCAAATTCAGGGATTCAGGTGAAGGATGAGTTATACTTTTCTGTGGGGGGGATGGTGAGGGGAAATAGTCTCACTCTGACACCCAGGCTAGAGTGCAGTGGTGCCATCTCGGCTCACTGCAACCTCTGCTTACCAGGTTCAAGCAATTCTTGTGTCTCAGCCTCCCCAGTAACTGGGATTACAAGAGTGTGCCACCACGCCCAGCTAATTTTTTTTTTTTTTTGTATATTTAATAGCGACAGGGTTTTGCCATGTTGTCCAGGCTGATGTGGAACCCCTGATCTCAGGCAATCTGCCTACCTTGGCCTCCCAAAGTGCTGGGATTACAGGCGTGAGCCACCGTGCCTGGCTGTGGTTCAGCTTCTCTTAATTTGTTCAAAGATGACCTGAGAATAAGTCTACTCAATTTTTCTATCGTCACCTTTTTTCTCTTATTCTCAATTTTCTGTCCTTTCTTATAGTTAATAAAAACAAGTGAGAGCAATAAAAAATCTGTGCAGGCAAATTTATTATTTTATCAACTGTTGTTGAGGGAGGAGACAGGCAGACCATATGCTGTACCTGATGACTCAGGACTAGAGCAATTGAGGCCCGGAGCAGGTAAATTTCCCCTGAAATTCCTAAGGCTTGCTGTATACTGGTACTTTACTAAATATCTTCTGACAAATGGTCAAAGGACAGTAAGGCCATAGAAATGGGGCAAAGGGAGAGAATACAAAGATGGATGAAGTGCTGGACATTGGGGGAGGATTGGAGGCGAGTCCTCAGGGAGGACTGGGGCAATTCGTCAACAGGGAAAGATGGCTCAGAGAATAGAAAAGGAAACAGGGACAAGTAAGAAGGAAGAATTACAACTTGTCCCCCAAATAAAGCTGAATCTAGATATACGATTTTGGACAAAGATTAATTAGCTAAAAAGATAAGTCTCTATTGCTACTGAGGCCACAATGAAACAATGAATTTTCCAGTACGAAAGGAGTTTGACCAAGAGTTTCTTAAGTGCTCATGGGGTATAAAAGAGAAAAGTGTTTCTTAAAGGCAGTACACAGGTGACGTGCTGGGGGCCTGGAAAGGAAGGGAGAGTGAGAGAGGAAGTGGTAGTGAGTGTGCTGCTTTTTGGAAGCCAGTTTCTGCCCAAAGTTTCTGCAAGGATTCAGACTCATAAAGGGCATCCTACTTTCTAAACTTACTGTTTGCTTTCCAGCATCTCACTCCATAAATGACACTAATGTAACTGAGCTCCAAAAGCTGAAGCATAAAAGGAAAGTCCATTCTTTTGAAATTCCAAGTCCTCCTCCCAGGGTCAGGTTGAGGGCATCTTGGCAAATCAGTAAAAGGGGGGAGTCATTTTTCCACAGGCTTTGCTTAAAATAAATAGTTATTTTAAGTTCTTTTATAAGTTGGAGAAATAGAAAACACCTTAGAGGCAATATGCTCTTATTTTGTAGGAGAGTGAGGGAGGTAACATGCCCCTAGTTACATAGCTATTGAGTGATTTGATAGGAACTTGGTTATTATCCATTTTTTAAAACTCCCAGCATAGTATTCATTTTCATTTGCTTTAAAGTCATGCATCAGTTTTCTTTCAGTAATGTTTTTCATGGAGTATAGAATGAAGGCTTCTTTCAAACAAGAACAGGATTAAAGACAGAAGATGGATGTAAAGGATGTTTCCATATGTTGATGATGTTCTTCCAATAGTGATGATTTTAGGGTATACTCAGGGACCTCTAGTATATTTCAGCACTCCAACTGGCTGACTGTTCTGCCTCAGAGTTTAATTAGGAAGTGATGGAGAAAGAACCACGGCATTAGTTTTGGCATATTTCCTCATCACTCAAACCCTCTGCATGTATCATGACATTCCCCTTGGTCATATCTGACTTCAGAAAAGATATGAGCTTGTGTGCTTTTTTTAAAAAACCCATTTGGATTTTCATTCTCAGCCAGTTTGCCTGTGAAAGCCTCTGTGGGAATTACTCCTGATTAGGACAACATCCATTAGGGAAGAACTGATAAATTACAGAAATACTGTCCTCTGCACAGAGCAATGAGGCCCTTGGGACCCCAGTTAATGCTCCAAATTTGTGGTCACTTTGCTGTTTCCCCACAAGCAGATTTCAGCAGCAGATACAGTCTAAAGCCTCAAAAGTCAGCGCTAGAAAGTCAACGACAACTTGCCTGTCAGTATTCTGAGCTTAAACCTGCTTTGGCATGGGGTGAAGAAGATGACCTCATAGGTCTTTTTAATCTCCAATTTCTATGAACCATTGTTCTTGGGAATAGATGATTTAATAGGCTAATACATATTTGTGTTTGCCCATTCTGCTGTTCCTTCTGTTTGTTATATTTCACTTGGTTACCCTGGGAAGAACAAATACATTATGTAAGTTCAGAGATACTCAGAGGTCAAAATCTGCAAAGGGCAGAGTTTGAAGCAATGAGGTGGAGAAAGAGAGAGAATGGTGGTGAATAGGGAACCTGAGCTTACAAGTGCTTCCTAGATGTTTCCAGAGCAAAGTTTGAGGAAAAGTACCAGGACGTTACTTATTCTGGTGCAGTGAAAATAATACAAATATGGAAACAGAAGACCTAGTCTGAACTCTGACTTACTGGCTTCTGATGATCTCATATTCCACATAGATAATGGTTTAGTAATACTTACCCTGCTTATTTCAAGAGGGTTGGTTTGAGAATCACATGAGAGGGTACGTTTTTACGCATTGTAAGTGTAAAGTGATATATAAATTGGGGATATTGTCATTATTATTATTTAATGAAGTAATTGGTATACTTAGAGCTGAACAGAAAAGTTCTGTGTACCAAGAACCATGCCAAAAACATCTACATTTTCTGAAAGCAATTTTGGGAGAAAGGACAAGAAATTGACAATAGGAAATTAGTTAATCAGTACACAGGAAGAAAGAGTAGTGAAACCTCAAATGTGCTCGTCTTCTGGTTTGCCCAGCATGTAAGCCAAAGCACTTTCCAAACTCTGGGAAATATTGAAAATAACCATTGATTTTTTTCTTACGCTGAATTTCATTCATCATAAGAAAGTTTCGATAATATTCTAAACAGGCTAATATCCAAGAAGATGATTAAAATAATTTAATTCAGTAGAGATTTTTCTAAGCAGCTTCTATGTGCAAAATCAAGACTTAGAAGGGAAAAACATTAATAAGATTTGCTTCTTATCTTCAAGAATTGCAATTTTATTGGGAAAAATCAATTTACACATATACACAGTATTTTCTGGGAGTTGAAATAGGATCAAAATGATTCTCACAACGGAGTTTTTCTTTGGCTTTCTTTCCTTTTAAATTACTCATTGGTACCCAGAAGATGTCTTATGAGTGACTATCATTGGCTGCCATATTGCCAACACCATTTACCATTTTCTTCTCTATTTCAATCTGCTGTGTTAGTGCATCACGGCTTTGTCAAAATTCGCTGACGCTCTTGTCACCGCTAAGCCACAGAGGACCTCATCCACAGGTCTCTGGCTTGAGGTGGCCACTAGTGCCCATGAGTGTCCCTACTGCACTAGTCGCACAAGTAACATTAAATATACAAGTCAGACAGGTATATAAACAAAGTGTAATAGGATTGCCTAGAAGAAACCTGTTAGTTCTGCTCAGCGAGGAAAAATTGGAAGGGTCACAGAGTGCTCTCTCTAAAAGGACACACTTATTTTTCAGTATAAATTACAAGTAGGATGTCAACAAATAGAAAGGGGAGAAAGGCATCCCAGGACTGTGGAAGTATATGGACAGAAGCACAGAGATGTAAGATGTCATAACATAGTCTAGGAAAAGAAAATGAGGCCCCCTCTCAAAAGTAACATCAAAGTGTCGAGAATAACAAAAGAATTTAGTACAAGGCCATATGATGTCTATAAAAGATGGGGTATGCATATTCACTTTTCTACAATTCTACTTTCCTACAGTAAAATGAGAGGTGGAATTGATGGTATTTCTCTTCTCGTTAAACAATAAAAAGGATTTAAATTAAAATCCCTTTTACATTAAAATAGAATTTGAATTAAAATCCTTCTGAGTGAAGTCCTGGATTGGAGATGGTGGGGCGGGGTTTAGAGAGTAACGGAGCACATTAACCAAACGCCTGAACAAGTAACCTCTAAGGGCTCCAAAACCATAACTACCATAAGCAAACGTCACCTGGTGATAGTAAGAAAAAAATTTTTTTGAGGCAGGGTCTCACTCTGTTGCCCAGGCTGGAGTACAGTGGTGATCACAGCTCATTGCAGCCCTGACCTCCTGGGCTCAAGTGATCCTCCTGCCTCAGCCTCTCAAGTACCTGGGACTACAGGCATGTGACACCATGCCCAGCTAATTTTTGTATTTTTGGAGAGATGGGGTTTTGCCATGTTGCCCAGGCTGGTCTCAAACTCCTGAGCTCAAACCGCCTGCCTGCCTCGGCCTCCCACATTGCTGGGATTACAGGCGTGAGCCACCATGCCTGACCAAGTAAATATTATCTAAGTTCAGTTGTCTGAGAATTTACCTTGAAGAGTCTCTGCCATGACCAAGGAATGTTTTTTATAGTAATTAGTATATTTGTTAAATTGGATTCGAAATACCACTATGTTTTCCAAAATGGTAAGTAGTTTTGGTTGGAGATTCTGATTAAATTCACAAAAACCACTCGGGCTTCATTCTAAGGGATAACAATTTGTGTTGAGATTCATGCTCCTGCACACACACAGCCTTTACCTAATGTTGATGGTGCCAGGAAATCACATGCTTACATTAAGTACAGGCTGTGTGTGAGCAGGAGCATGGGCAACATGGTGAAATCCTATCTCTCCAAAAATACAAAAATTAGCTAGTATGAAGGAGGACAACTCGATTGTCACCTTTTTAAAATATTTTATGTCAAAAAGATAGTTTGCTTTATTGAACTATAGATTCTTATGGGTATCTTTGTTTATACTTCCTCCACTACCTCCCCAAACCACTCAAGAGGAGCATGCATACTGTTTTATAATCTCCGCCAACTCCTCCAGCAATGTTGTTCTTGTTTGAGTTTTTCTCTTTTTCTTTTTAGTGTAGATCAGTTGTGCTCTATATTAAAGCTCTCAGAGGGTAGAGTCTAGCATGCCACTATTTGAAAATAGACCATGAATTAATGCTTTTAAATGATGATGATCATAACAATGCTGTCTCGTGTTCCACATTACTGACTTTGGTTAGGCAGTGTAAAAAAAAACAAATGCACCTTTTGGAGCAGCAGAGGACTTGAAAACCTCCCAGAAATTTCAGAGACAGACTTCTCTGCTCATGTGTCCCAGAGAATTTCTCATTGCCATTAAGCCATGCATCTGGTTGAATAAAAGGATTTTCTATTCGCTAAAGATCAGTGTGTAGGAAGACTGCCCCTGGAGACACACTGGGAATTGCTGCATGCCAGTTTCATTCTCTTTCAGCCTTACCTTTCTCAAGCCCTCCTGTCTGACAGACCTACAGATTCTCACAACATAACACTTTGCACAACAAAAAGAAGACAATAAATAACAAAAATAGGGTTGAAGACTACTATGTATTAGGGTCTTCACTAAACAGTTTCCATAGAGATGACATTTGTTCATCACAGTAACTCAGCAATCCCTAAGTTAAAGACACAGAAACAGGCTTTGAACAGGTTAAGTACATTTCCCAAGGTCACAGGACAAATATGCAGTAGGACTGAGATTCAAACCAGGTTGACTGGCTTCAAAATCCATGCTCTTCAGCATAACACTCTTAGTTTCCTTCATTTAACAAAGATGGTCTGTGACTGGGGAAGATGGAACAGGGGCTTATCACTGTGGACCTTAGGGCTGTTGTTATTCCATATTCTTTCCAGTGACATGAATAATGAACATAGAGATTAGCTCAAAAGACATCTGGATCATGCTGTATTAAGATAATTATCATAATATCTTGAAAGATTGTTTTTTAAAAAAGAGAAATACATGGTTAATAGTGAAATGATGGTTAATAGGAAAAATACAATAACTTAACCCAAGGAATAAACTGTAAAATAAGTAAAGACCAATTGACACAAGCTAACTGAAAAACGTCTTGGTAAGTAAAGCATATGTTGTATTACCTTTTCAAAAAAGACGGGAAAAGAAAAAGGAAACAGTGAGATAGCTGATCGCATATGATTGAACTGAGAGAGATGAAAAAAATGGACTCTTTAAAAATTTACTCAGAAATAGCCAGTGCTTTACTAATGCAGTAAGTGCAGATTTGATTTCCACTTAAAGATGGAGAAGTTAAAGATGACTTAGAGGAAAACTACCAAAAGACAGAAGAAATCAAAGATAAGAATTATGGGTAAACGCTTATGGCAGTTGAGTTGTTCAGTTTAGAGAAAAAGATCAAAAGTAGCACCACATGTTATACCTAATATCATTATAAAAATTGCATTTTTTTGTTGGCTTCTACTTTTACAGAGGCAAAAGAATCCATTTGTGTTTCAGATTTACCTCATTTTAGGCAAAGACATTTTCTTTTATGAAAGATTACATGTAAATCAAGAGTTTTAACCCAAATAAAACTATGAACTAAAGAGCAGGAGGAATTCCATTAATAGATTCAAGCCTAAAAGAAATTAAACCCCTAAATTATTCTTTTCTATGGCACTGTGAACAAACCACAGGTCTCCCCAAGTCTCAACCACCCTCCCTCCAAAAAGCCTCTGTGAGTCAGTTTAAGCCGTGACTGACATTATAAATTTTTCTAAAGCAATTGAAATGGAACAAAACCAGAACATCAAAATGCTCTCCAAACCCAACCTGACCTGACTTGATATTTCGCTTGGTTTGACTTTCTAGCGTAAAAAAAAAATTTGTTTGAGTCATACTTAAAATGCACCAGAGAGCTCTGCTGTTTCACAAAGAAATCCTAAGGTGGATGCTTTAGAAAAACAAAAACTTTTGTGAAATAAATAATTATCCACTGACCTATTTATTTTGAAAATGTCATATTTTGGGGTCTACTTTGTTTAAGCTACCTGAATATCTACAGGTTTTGATTATGATGATGTGGCAAAGCAAGGTAGAGCTAATACTAATTTGGTCCCCAGCATCTTCAACTATATCAAGACAACCTTGCTGATTATTTTAAGTTAAAAAGTAATTATGGAATTTGGGTGATAAATGGCATAATATATCCAATTTTGCAGAGACTGAAAGCTGGAGAGGTGGACATCTCACACTTTCCACACTCAGAAATTTTAGGAACTTCAAGAAGCCAAAATTAGGGCATTCATTTTTACAGCTCTGCGTCAGTCTCCACTAGGGTTATACTTGTAAGATATGAGCGCTCACTCCTCCTTTCTCTCTCCACAGGAGGACCGGGCAGCCTTTTCTGGAGAGCAACCTCAGCCAAGGAGCGGATGCCATAATTGCTTTCCCTTTTACCTTACCGCTGGGACAGCTCTGAACACTTTATAGAGTTTGCTCCCTCAAGCTTGCATTCCTTACTTCTCATAGAAGCAAAATACTGCATTTCTTTTGATCTCATAGAAATGAAAAGGACTCTCTACGCCATGGCTTTTGGTCTTGGTTTCTGTTTCTTTGAATTTGGCTCCTTGGTGGGGCCCTGGGGATACTTGCACTTCACTATTGTTCAAGCTTTCAACTGAACTTAGAGGTGAATTTAAATCAATCCCCTAACAACAAAGAGATGTGTGTCAGGAGGGGTAGTGATGACTCAGGGACAGATAAATGTAACTTCTCTAAGGTGTAAAGCCATATACCCTCATTCCCTAGAGGGGAACATATAAAAAGCCACTAGTAGAATGTCTTCTTCTATCAATTTCACCTGTTGATCTAATTGTAGGTAGAGATCCATAAGGAACTGATTGAGGGTTAGGGAGAGATTGGCTACTCAGATACTGATTAGGCAAGAAATGTAAGACCAAGTGAAGAAATGGAGTCCAAGAATTTTCCTAATCCTGAAAAAAGTAGGGAGTGTGGAGAGAGGAGTTGATTATATAAAACAGAAGGGCAGATACATTGCAAAAAATGTTAAATTTTACTGCCATATATGTGACATTCAAATTATTTATGGCAGGGAGACCTTTATTTCAAAACTAGCTGTCTGATCTTGAGCAAATTACTTAACCTGGCCAACATATGCTTCTCTAATATGATCAATTAGGAATTATCTGTACTGAACAGTGTTATTTTGTGGATTAAATGGAAATGTAAAAATTGGTTGACATAGTATCTGAAGCATAATGGACTCAGAGAATATTAGTTCTCTTCCTTTCCACGAACTCAACTGTTAAAACACACAAGTGTATATAACAGTTCTATCACTTTATTTATTTATTTATTTTTCAGATGGAGTCTCACTCTGTTGCCTAGGTTGGAGTGCAGTGGCTCAATCTTGGCTCACTGTAACATCCACCTCCCGGTTTCAAGCAATTCTCCTGCTTCAGCTCCCCCAAGTAGCTGGGACTACAGGCGCCTGCCACTACACCTGGCTAATTTTTTTTTTGTATTTTTAGTAGAGATGGGGTTTCACTGTGTTGGCCAGGCTGGTCTCAAGCACCTGACCTCGTGATCCGTCCGCCTTGGCTTCCCAAAGTGCTGGGATTACAGGCATGAGCCACCACACCTGGCCCTATCACTTACTTTTGAAGTACCTATTAAATCCTAGGTGCTTCACAGATTTTGCCTACATTTCATCATTTAATTTACTGTATAAATTAATTCATCTTTGTCTTATTCTGTCAGGTTAATGTTATCATTCTCTTTTTACAGATTTATTGAGACACAGAGAAAGCCAAGTAACTTGCTCATAATTTCACAGCTAGTAAAAGGTAGAATCAAGAATTGGAGCCATATACTTTGATACAAAAGTATTATCACACTCTTTTCTTTTCCTAAGCCTGCTGACCAAGCTTGCACAGTTCCCTCTGGGGAAAAGATCTATCGACCTACTTTAGATTTTATCAAAGTGAAAGAGTATTTTTTATTCATTCAATGATCAAGATTGATTTATTTTTCTGAATTACTTCAAGAAACCTTGAGATATCTGATAATCTAGAAAACATCTGGTCATTTCTTCTGTGAGTATCCTGACTACTAAAACTATGTTACTCATTTAGTTTTGCCTGGTTTTAATATATATATGTCTATAAATTAATATATAGATATTATATAATAATATATACATGCACATATATACACCATGTGATACAGTATATATTCTTTCATATCTGACTTTTTCTACTCAACAATATATTTGTTAAGATCATTTACTCTGTGTGTGAAGCTGTAGTTCATTTGTTTTCAAAGATGACTAGATTTCTCTGGGATGAATATACCATAATGGGACATTGAACAGTTTTTATTTGGGGGCTGTGATGAATAGTGCTGTGATCAATATTCTTGTACCTGTATTTTAGTTCATAAGTCCTTGCATTTCTGTTGGAGTGGAATTACTGGATTATGAGGTGTGCACATGCTCAGTTTTAGCAGATACTGCCAGTTTTCCAAAGTGGTTATATGCTTCACACTTCCACCAGCAATGAGTTCCAGTTGTTCCACATCCTCATCAGCAATGTTATTGTGAGTCTTTTTCATTTTAGCCATTCTGGCAAGTGTGTAATGGTATCGCATTGTGGTTTTAATTTGCATTTCCCTGATGACAGTGACGTTGAGCTTTTTTTCTTATGTTTATTGGCCCTTTGTATATCCTCCTTTGTGAAGTATGACTTTGGCTGTTTTTCATCAAATAGGCTATCTTACTGATGCGTAAAACTTCTCTGTACCTTCCGGATAGGAGCCCTTTGTCAGTTTTAAGGATTGTAAATGTCTTCTCTCTCTTAGTGTCTTGCCTTTCCCACTTTCTTAATGGTGTCATTTGAGAAATAGAATTTTTTCGTTCTAATATAGTACAATTTATTAATAATTTCTTTCAAGGATAATGATTTTTATGTCCTGATTATGAAATCTTTCCTTCCCTTAGGTAATGAATATACTCTCCAGTAGAAACGTTATTGTTTTGCCTTTCACAAAGATCTACAATCCACCTGAAATACATATTTGCATGTACTCTGATGCAGAGAATGTTTCATTTTGTCCACGTGTATCCAATTGTCCCAGCAGTACTTATTAAAAAGATTATCGTTTTTCCATGGTTGTATAGTGCCACCTTTGTCTTAACTCTAGAGTCCACATATGTAGACTCTACATTTTTTCCCTTGGTTATCTTTGATTCCTTGAGAAAATATCATGCTGTCTTAATTACTATTACTATTTAATGTCCTTAATTTTTTTTTTTTTTTGAGAGAGAGGGTCTCTGTTTCCCAGCCTGCAGTGCAGTGACACGATCACAGCTCACTGCAGCCTCGATCCGGGCTTAAGAGATCTTCCAGGCTTAGGCGATCTTCTGGGCTTAAGAGATCTTCCCAACTCAGCCTCCTGAGTAGCTGAGATTACAAACACATGCCACTACACCTGGTTGATTTTTTTAGATGAGGTCCTGTTATGTTGTCCAGTCTGGCCTTGAACTTCTGAGCTCATGCAATCCTCTTGCCTAGGCCTTGTATAGCCCTGGCTTTCTTAAACTTTTGATATAAATTTTAGCAACTTGTCAAGATCCACCAAAGTTATTCAAAAAACTCCTTTAGGATGTTGGGGGAATTCCACTAAATCATTAAGATCAATTTGGGGAGAATTGACATGCAACATTATTCATCCTTTTGTTTCTATTTATTTATGCTTACTTTAATGTTTGTGCTATTCCTTGATACATTTCTGTGTAGAGGTCTTATGAGGCTTTATTTAGATTTATTCCTAGGAATTTGGTATTTTGAAAATAACAAATGCCATCTTTAAAATTTAATTTCCGTTTTTATTTGTCGCAATTGAATGCAATATAATTTATATTTTATGTTACTCCTCATTTCAATCAATTTTTCTTAATTTTCCATATGTGCACAAAAATATGTGTATTCAGTAGTGGTTGGACACAATGTTCTAGTGAATTAGTTAAATTGGTTAATCATGTTATCCATACATTCTACACCTTTTCATTTGTTTGTTTGCTTCCAAACAAGCTTTTTATTTACAGATATAAAACAAGACTCTGGCCACAGGTGGCAAGGGCATCCCAGGCTCACCTGCACCAATGCCTTCCTGGCCAGAAAGGGCCTATAGGACCAGAAATGTCAACTCTCCCCCATCCCCTAGTCAAAAATAATTGGGACTCCTACCAGAAGGGTTACCCCAGTTAAAACCTACTGAACCAAGAAGAATGAGACAAACCAAGGGAGATGCCAATGAAAAACCAGTGGCAATCAGGCATGAAGATGGCAGCTAGCCACTCATACCCCAATGACAGGTCACCTTGGAAAAACTGTCCCCTGTAGGGTTTCCAAGGATGACATCTTGTCCTCCCCCTTGGGTTGGTCCCACTCTTGAAACAAGATAAAACCCTAGAATCTAAAAAATACCCTCATGCCCCCAGAATTCCAAAGCAAACTAAACCCACCCCACCCCATTCTACCCTTGCCCAGAGCATTTTGCTGAAATTAACTTACACATGACCATCTAACAGGATCCTGTTCTCAAGAGTGAGCCAGTATGTCACATCCTCATATGCTCACCGTACTCCTCTCAGGTCACCCACTCACACGTATAGGTAGAAAGGTGAGCCACCACAGATGCTCCTAGCCAGATGCTAAAGTTTCTTTACTGGCTTTTTTTGCTTGCTATATTTATTTACAGTGTTTATTTATTTAATATTTATTGTGTTATTCACTAATCCACTAATGGATTCTAATGGATTATTTGCTGAGAGTAGTGTGTTAAAATCTCCCCACTATAATTATGAACTCATCTATTTCACTTTCTGTTAAGTGTTTAAAATATATTTTGAGGCTATGTTCCTTGGTGCATAAAACTTATAATTGATATATACATTCCTTGTGAATTAAACATTTTATCATAAGAACATTATCTTATATAGTACTTTTTTCTTATATAGCCTACTTTTTTGATATTGAATAAATTTGTCTGATATATCACCTTTCTTTTGGCTAGTATTTATATGACATAATCTCCCCATTCTTATAGTTGCAACCATTCTGGAGTTTATAATATGCATTTAATGATTTAAATGCATTGAATATTAATTTACATGTACCTCTTTTCCCTTAAAACATAGTGATTTTCTTTAATTTTCCTCACTATTGACTTGCATGCCTTTATTAGTATGTATATTATATGTATTTATAGTTTACATGTCTTCACCCACATTATTATAATTAGATAGTCAAATAAGTTATGTTAATCACTGTATTTACTACTAACTTTGCTACCTTTCCTTCTTCCTTCTTTGAGCTTCCTTTGGAAATTGGTTTCCCTCTAAGAAACCCTTTAGTGTGTGTGAGCAAGAGACAATTATTTTTGTCTGAAATGGCTTTATTTTATTTTAGTCTTAAAGGCTATTTTCTCTGGGTATAGAATTTTAGGTTGGCAACTATTTCTTTATTATTTCACACTCTTCTGGTTTCTATTTTTTCAATTGAGAAGTGTAATTATTGCACCTTGAAGAACCACCTTATTAGCACTTTGATACTTTCAGGCAAACTTTTATAACACATTTGTTGTACAGCTTTTCCAGTTGTCACCAGTGGAAAGATTGAGCTGAATTCTCCACTACTTTATTAATTGAAGAGTTTATTATATTTTTGCCAAGTATGAATGAACCAATGAGTATCAAAAAAAGATCAACTTTGTCTGAAATATCTTTCTTAAGTCATCTTCTTCAAAGGAACTAATGATATAAGTGTCCAACCTTCAGTCTTAATCAGGTTTCTTGATGGGATTCAGATGCATCTAATCATGTGTAGCAGATACATGACTATATTACAGATATCAGTTGCAAAGACTATATTGCAGGTATGCATGAGGACTCTCTTGGAAAAGAGCTTTAATGGAAAGAGTGTCAGCTAAGGCTGATGGAATAACAGGGCCTTCATGGTGAGAGTGGTAGTGGCAGTGATAATTTCTTTTCTGTTCTCTTGGATTAACATTTCCTTCCTTAATCAATCTGAACCTCTACCAAACTTTTGCTTGAGTCCAATGCAATGGGCGTATGAAGTGAAATCAATAAGCACTGTTTTCACCAAAATATCTGTTCAATATTAGGTGATAAGCTGGAGTTGTTTTGGAACCCATTTCATAGCTAAATCCAAAAGGGGCAAAGAGATGTTCACTTTGTTTTGACAGGAAATATGGAGCACTTAATGCTCCATGACATGAAAAAATAACTATGGTAGTGAATACATCCAAGGATGGGTAGCAGCACTGCTTCCATGAAGGCACTGGTGATTAGCAAGGATTAGCTGTAATCAGTACTTGTGCTTTTGTGGACTGTTCAAGCTTTAAAAATACAAACCCATGAGGGATCTGGAGCTGATGAGAAAAATGATGGATGCCACATTATAACTTCAACTGTGGTTCTTAAATGCATCCATACAACCTGGAAAACAGGAATAATGCTGATTTCTGGGGTACGTTGATGACGTTATGGGTTAGTAAGCAAGGCTTTCCAATGAGCTCAGCTAGCTTTTCATGTGAAGTTATAGAAACAATGAAATAGAACCCCCTGATGTTCACTACTGGGATGCCAGTATGCTTAGTACATTATGATGACTGTGGTATTTTACCATTAACCAAATAGTCACCACTGTAGGTACTGTCTTCATTCAAAAAAATACTTCTTGTATGGAGTAAGGCCTTCCAAAGCCAGAGCCTATAATCAAAATAATGAAAATAATTCAGCTAAGATTGAAATCAAGACCCTATCTCTTGAAGTTAACCTGTAGAAATTGTGCTATTTAAGTTAGCATGACCTGTTTTCATGTTGCTCTTTACCATCAATGAAAAAAAAAATTTCCATCATATTTCGGCTCCATAAAGCACATAGTCTGTAACAGGCATTGTATTGACACTGCACATGCAATTTCTCATTAATCTTCACCACAGTATTAGAGGATAGGCATTAGAAGAAAACTGAGGCAAAGAGAAATGATCTCAACCATGATTTCAGAGTTGGTAAGTAGCAGTGCCAATGTTTGAAGTCTAGTCTGTCTATACCAAAGACTATGATTCATCCAACCCTCAACACTGCCTCCTCTGATCATGAATACTCGTGTTGGGAAGGAAACACTGTGGTAGGGGATTTCTTTACAGATTAAACTAGGTACATTCACCTCTAACTTTTCCTTGCCTGTATTATCCTTCAGGGCTGGACCATGGTTGTTACAAAAGATGGCTTTTAGGATAGACAAAATTTCATCATAAAAGCACAGGGGAAATTTGAGAAATTCTAACTACGTTTCTGAACACTATGCACATTTCTTCATAACTGTAGGATACATAAATCGAGCATATTTCTTGTCTGTAACAGTAAATATATTTTAAGTTTACAAAGAAAGCTCTTTATCTCAAGAATATAATGTACACAGAGACAAGAGAAGCATTGTTATTGAGGGCAGAAAAATAGAAGCCAATAAAACGATGCCCTAGAGCCAAAAGATATGGATTTATGGGAGTAGAGAAGGAGAAGAAAAGAGGGAGGAATATGCAGAGAAAAAGTCAGAGAGAGAAAGAGGCAAAAGTGAGTACAGCAAGGAAATGCAATGCAGCCTATGCCTATGGAAGAAGAAGCAGGGATTTAAATATTTGCTCCCTTCTTAGAAGTTAGTGACATGTCAATTAATTTTTCCCATTTATAATAAGAAGGGAAAAATCCTAAGTATTATGTGGGGTTTTCTGTTTGTTCATTTTGAGGATATGTCCTTATGTAATTACCATTATATAAGCATTAACCTTTATTTTGGGTGTTCTTTTAAGGCCCAAATAATAAAACTGTCCAATTCTTAGTGGATTTATGATGTCATACAGACATAATTAGAGCTGGATTTCACACAGTGCAAAAAAACTGGAGTCTTCTTTCTTACATCAAAAATGTAAAACAAAAGAAAGAAAATATTAAAAATGTAAGAGAAACCTGGAGTTAAATGTTAACTGAAGTCACCAGCTAAAAAACTTGGTCAAGAAATGAGTAGATATTTCTTCTCTTTTTCTAGCCTTATTATGCATTTACTAAAATGACAATTAGAAGTCTCTATGTTCCTTGACCCTTCCTTTTATGCTGAAGCATATCTTGATGATGCAATATTGATATGATAAATCAACTATGGAATTCAATTTGTTGTTGCTAAAAATCAGAGTGGTAGGTACTTCAAGCTAGGCAAGTGGACTGTTTCCAGAAGTTTGTACAATAAAAGAAATGAAGAGACTAGGTAAAAACCAGGGTAGGCATAATTCTCAGGCTGATTAGAGGCTACAGGTCAAGCTGACACTGTCAACTGTCGTGGCCTAACCTTGTTTCATTCTGGTTCTAGTGTTCAAGAAGCGTTACTTGTTTATTTCTTCATTCGCTCCAAGCTACTCACCCCACTGAAATTGGATTAAGTTAAAACTGTGGGGTTTCTCTTGGAGGCCTCAAAAAAACTATGCCCCACAGCTTTTCATCAGTGTCTCAACTGTGTCTGCCAACAGTGAAGGTCTCTCAGGGAGAAACATGTCATCAAAAATTGCAAGTTCTCAGTCACACCTTTTGATGAAAAAAGAAAAAAAGTTTCTCCTCCCCACCCCACCCCACCCCAACCCAGCCTCTGCTCTTACAGGGAACTCCTTAAATAAAACAAACAAGCTCTACACCTCTCCAGGGTCACTCTTAACCTTGTCAAGATTGTTTTTTCCCCAGCAACCTGGTGGTCTTGGCAAAACTTCATGCAGGTTCCCATGCTACACATCCAGAGATTGTGGGGTTTGGTGGTTACAGGGAATGAGCCAGAGAGACTTGCATTTTAGTCTTGCCGAGCAACTCAACTCTCTGACCTTGCAGATGAGTCATTTGGATACCATTGACTGAAAGGGAGAATTGGGGGCAAATATAGGAATCTCTGAAATCCAGATGCTGTTTGTGAGTTATGTTTTCCCAGATCAAATAAACAAGCTCAAAAAGCAGTCACCCTGGCCACCATGGAAAAATATTATGTGCCCCAGATACTTTTGTGGCTGGTGGGTGGCTAAATTAGGTTCTTGTTTTGTCTAAAGGCATTTGAGTATATGTAAAAAATTATACAGCAAAAATCTGGTGTCTTGAATCTCTCTAATCATGAAAACTACTAGTCTTAAAATAAGTCATTGACAAAGCATAAACATAAATTAAAATCCAATTTACCAGTAAAACACATTGCTTGCCTATTGCAGAAAAGCTAAAAGCACCAAGTTAAAACATTTAGATGTCCTAGATCGTTACTTACAGTTATGCTATTCTGGAATCACATGGAAACCATTATTAACTGTTGTAACGAAAACTTGAAGACCCACAGGTTTCTCAGAACAAAGCTATACATGACTTGACATTTCTTGTATGACATCCAATCTTGCTGAGAGAAAGAAAAAAAGTTTCACTAAGATCCAATTTCCATCAAGAGGGTAGCCAACATTTAAATTCTTTATCTAGTTATGGTATCCTTCAGAGCATTCATTGATTTTGGGTGTTTACTTCTCTCCATCTGTAAAGTTCTAGAATAGATGGTCTGGAATTCCTGCTTCTTTCATTTTTATCCTTTCAACCAAACACCCAAGGAATGCAATGAGCCACTCCATCTGGCACCTCATACCTTTTCACATGGTGGAAGAAAACTTCTGAGTTACCCAAATTTTGCCCTTTTTCTCCTCCTTCCCATCTCCTCTTTTATTATCTGGGGTGCTCCTTGGTTAAAAAATGTTTTGCTGTTCCTTGGATGCCAGAAAGTGTGTTCTCTACTTTTCTTCAGCTATCTAGGGTCTTCTCTTGAGGCCTTTGAGCACCCAGCCAATTAATGAGCTGCTACCTTAGCAATTATATTAATGGAAGAAGGTTTGATGTAACAGTAAAACAATGAAAAAGATTTGGGAGGTAGAAACTTTTGTGTCCACACTAAATTTTGAGAGGTTATTTTCTCTTCTCTAGACCCTGCTTTCTTCATTGGTAAAATGATGGGGTTGGATAAGATGCTCACAGACCTTTCTAAGCCCACCATTTAATAATTTAATAATTTTTTCCCTTTTCACATAATTTATGTGCATTATAAGAGTGGCTCTTTGGAAATCTTTCTTTAGAGTGTTGCCTCTTTTTGACTTAAATTTTCTAAGATGAGAATTTTGGGATATACAGGAGCTAAGAGTAATCCATGGCAGAGATTTCTGGGTTGGTAGGGCCATTTAAAGTTCCATAAACCAGGTAATAAAATAATAAGTTAACATTTATTAAGCACTTTATGTGTATGAAAATCATCATGTTATTTTAATGCGTGTTAACTAATTTCATCTTTGGTATAACAGGTAAATATGATTATCATTGTTTTACACATAAGACATATGAAGAATAGAGAGGCTGCCCACAATGCGTTGTCCCAGGGTACACAGCTGGTAAGTGACACAGCTGAGATGTGAGCCCAGGCAGTCTGGCCAGGAAGCCATGTTCTTTAAAAATGAATGCTATGCTGAGGAGGTTCTTACACAGGATTCATACTTTTTGCTGGCCTTGCCTACATAATTTTACAAACCTCATTTTAGAACCAGCTTCTTCATCCATAGACTCCACAACATCACCATTGGCCCTAAAATTCCACCACAATCTATGGTCTCCTTGATCACTTTAATAAAAGCAAGCAAACCCTCCATCCAGTTTTCTATCATTCTGTGTGCACAACTAACAACTTAGCTATGAAAATCTACTTATCACCCAAGGTTGAAAGCCCCAAGTCCTAGATTTAACGTCTTGCCCTGCATTTTTTCCTAAACTTATAACCACTTTCCCTGGTATATCTGCCAGGCTGAAACTCTACCTTCTTCATGGCCATTTCTGATTAAAGTTGGTAGCTCTCTTATCTATTCATTTAAAAATAGTTCTTAATGATTTACCATGAACTCAATATCATGCTAAGACATAGGATAACCATGTAAAGTAGGAAATACAGTCCTTGAGCTGATTTGAGTTTAAAGTCAAGACTGAAAAAATGCCCAAGAAGTTATTACAACAAAAAATAACCAACTCCCCGTGTGCTAGGGATACAATAAAATTAAATTATATAAACTCTTCAGATTAAAATGTATGTATTTTTCAAAAAAGCAAGTGTAAAAATGATATTTCTAATTCCAATTTTTTACATTCCTATAATTTTGTATTTTTTTATAGAACAAGTAATCCTAAACTTAGAGACATGATAATATACATATCCATGTGTGTACCAATGCTAAGGAAAAATAATTACTGTTACCCATATCTTGATAATAGAAAAATGGCAGTTCTAATCTTCCCCTGTCTTGCATGCTGTCCTTCACTACGTTGCCTTGATTGACATCTCTGATGCACCTGCGCTGTACCACAGGCCAGATGTGCACTGATTAATTCATCCTGTAACTTCTGTAAACTTCCATAAATTTCTTACTCTGGGATCTTTTAGGCTGAAAATAATATCAAAATACTTTATAAACTTTCCTGGAATTTTAGGATATTAGGAACAAGAGAGAAGTGTTGGATGAACTCTAGAAAAACCCCTTACATTTTTCGGATATTGGCTTTAGCTTCACAAATTCAGACAGCAATGGCTCTCCAAGTCTTACTAGATAATTGAGTCACGTATCTACTTTTAGACCTTCTCAGCATGTCTCGTATCTAAGGGCTGTTTCCCTATAGTGCTTCTGGTAGTCTTTTCTCTTTACCTTTTTATCAGGCTAATTCAAATTTCTTCTTCAAATCTTGGTTTAGATGTATGTTTTCTTCAGGATGCCTTTTCTGACTCTCTCTGCCTTAGCTGCTTCTCCTCTGTGTCTCCACAGCATCTCATAACAGTACCCTTATCACCATCAGTCTCTCCCAGTGGACTGTGAGTACCACTGACTGCCAATGCCACCAGGAACAGATACAATTTCAATCTTTAGCCCATTGCTGGCTCAGAGTGAGTGCTCATATTTAAGTACAAAGGAATGAATAAAATACATGTTCTTTTTGAGTTCTCCTTGAGGAAAGGAGGGCATATTCCTGGAAAGGGTCAAAATGGAAGACAGTGTGTCCCAAAGAGTACTACCTCTTTTTTTTTTTTTTTTTTTTTTTGAGACGGAGTCTCGCTCTGTCGCCCAGGCTGGAGTGCAGTGGCGCGATCTCGGCTCACTGCAAGCTCCGCCTCCCGGGTTCACGCCATTCTCCTGCCTCAGCCTCCCGAGTAGCTGGGACTACAGGCGCCTGCTACCACGCCCGGCTAATTTTTTTTTGTATTTTTAGTAGAGACGGGGTTTCACCGTGTTAGCCAGGATGGTCTCGATCTCCTGACCTCATGATCCGCCCGCCTCGGCCTCCCAAAGTGCTGGGATTACAGGCGTGAGCCACCGCGCCCGGCCAGAGTACTACCTCTTAAAGATAGGGTAGATTCATTTAACAAAATATGGCTTTTCAGGAAAAACAAACATAAAAGTTTAGCAAATGTAGGGGAGAAAAGGTAATATATTTTCCTCATCCATCACAAGACTTATGGTTGACACCTCTATAACAAATAAAAGACTAACAAGAGAAAAACATAACAAGTTTATTTGACCAAGGTTTTCTGTGACATGGCAATCTTCAGAAATGAAGACCAAAGATTCAGAGAAAACTGTGTATTTTTTATGCTCAGGTTTGATGAAGAATGGATAGCTGTGTAGAAGTAAAATTAGACAAAGAGGGGATATGACCTAATGGTAATAAACTGGGAGGAACTTAGCATGGCTTATTCGGGTTTCTTTGTGAATTCTCTCTATAACCATCCTTCTTTCCAGGTATAGGGCAAGACACTTGTCACATGAGGGAAGTGCTAAAGAAAATCAGAGAAACTTTTCTGCTTTTGCAGTTTTCCCAATTTTCTTCAGCTTAAAATATACTCTGCATGCTAAAGTGCCATATTTTGGGGTAGTATTTCCAGCCCCCATATTTGGGGGTGGTATTACCATGACAACCCCCCAGTTATTTGCATGTTTGTTTTATGAGTAGTACCCATGTCTTTGTATCCCATACTTAGTACAAAATCCTGCCAATAGTAGGTTACTAGATAAAAAGTTTGCAAGGCAGGCGTATATCAGAGAGAGAATAGGGGTCACGTGGAGGATTAAATGGGAAAAGAAACCCTAAGGGAGGGCCAGGCGCGGTGGCTCACGCCTGTAATCCCAGCACTTTGGGAGGCCAAGGTGGGCGGATCATGATGTCGGGAGATCGAGACCATCCTGGCTAACACGGTGAAACCCCGTCTCTACTAAAAATACAAAAAAATTAGTGGGGCGTGATGGCGGGCGCCTGTAATCCCAGCTACTCGGGAGGCTGAGCCAGGAGAATGGCGTGAACCCGGGAGGCGGAGCTTGCAGTGAGCTGAGATCGCGCCACTGCACTCCAGCCTGGGCAACACAGCGAGACTCCGTGTCAAAAAAAACAAACAACAACAACAACAACAAGAAACAGAAAAGAAAAGAAACCCTAAGGGAGACTGAAAACAGCTATTGGTCCAGAAAAAAAAAAAAAAAAGTTTAGTTGAGTGTTGAGACATCAGAAGAGAAACATTGACATGCTGTTATCAAGGGTGGAGCTATAACAAAGTTACCTTGGACTTGGGGGTAATAGTTTGACCAATATTTTTGTGGCCACCCAAAGAATAGCCAAAGTTATCTGTGTCTTGTCAATGTCAAGCATCTCAGATTAAAGCAATTCTGGGGTCTAGGAGCCAGATGATGGGTTTCTTGTCTCTATCATTGTATTTGTCTAGGCTTGTTAATCCATTTCCCTTGATGGAACGTGGGCTACTAAGAGCACCCTGCCCAGTGCCTGGTACATGGCATGAAAGTGAATGAATGCTTGAACAAATGAATCGAATGAATACATCGCTGAAAAATAAATCGCTAAATGGATCCTTCACATTTAAAGAAGGATTCTGGTTTATTTCCCAATTAGTTTTTCGGGTAAGCATCCTGATGTCCTGGAGAACAGATGTGCAATGATGAGAGCGTCTCTCCCAGCATAGATAGAAGCAAATATGACACATTTTAAGTCCAGCTGGGCCTCAAAGCCAAGGAAGGGCACAGATAAGCTTGAATGTCAGCCAGCCGTATTCATTTGTCTTTCATCCTACAAATGTCTGCTGATCAATCACTCTGCACAGAACTCAAATAAGCTCTGAGAACATATAGACTAATAAGAAAAAAATTCTGTCTGTAAGGAGTTTATGATGTAGGGGAGGGATGATGGTATACAGAAATCAAATATCACTTAATTTCAGCAAGTAGTGACAGATCATCTTACTCTCTTGAATCTCTAACCTCTGGAAAATGGTTTTGTTTACTGAGCAGAGAATGATTGAAACATAAGGATTTTGGCAGAGGACCACCTACTGAAAAACAATTTGAGCTTATGTACTTATTTGGCTGCTATGAATTTTCATCAAAAAGCAAGTATAGATTTCTCTTGATGTGATTATTTAGCTGCATAAAGTTTAATAAAAAGGCACCATTAGAAGGTTTTCTTCCTGTTTGAAGTTTTAGCTAAGATAAATTTTTATCCTTCTAAATCATCAGTGTAGTCTTCCATTTCTGGTAGCTTTCATTATCTGTGATGGGACAAGATGGGGGATCACAAGCAGAAGTATAAATATAAATACCAGTCATGTCTTGGGACTGAAAACAAGTCCGTGCACCTGCACCCTCAGGCTTTTCCTTTATTTCACAATTAAAGAGGGGAACCACACTGATTCTCTTCCTACTAATTTTGTTTTACTCTCAAATGATAGTAGGAGAAGAGAAAATAAATAAAAATTGTATGTGCAAGTTCAGGTTCCATAGTTCACCAGCTGTATGTCCTCAGGCAAGTCACATCTGCAAGACCTCAGTTTCCCCATTTATCGCTTGAGTCAAGCAGCGTGGCCCTGCTGGTGTAGGTGCAAATGACTATCAAGGTTTCCTGGAGCATAATCAATCTCTGATTTGAGGGAGACACATACGGAGCAGTCAGGTTAAAAATCTCATCTTCCAGGGCACAGAATTTCAGGGCTTTTAGAGGCAGGCAGCTTAGAGGCAATAACCTGGACTTTGGGTTTGAATCCTTGCATTAGAACTTACAAGACTGCTGTCCTTAGGGATGTTATATACCTAGAATCTGTCATTGCCTCTATAAAACAAAAATACTCTTTGTACCTCACGAAGGTGTCATGACAACTAACAGAAAAAAAAAGAACAAATATCTTTGTTCTCAATAAATGATTGTATATATCCCACCCCTGCCCCACTTCTCACACACACACACACACACACACGCAAACACATCCCTCCGCCAGTACACCACAATTCAGATGAGCGTGTGGCAGGGCCAGAGGCATGTTTCACAGAAAACTCACAGGTTTTCTATGCCCCAGATCACCAGAAAGTATGCGTGACTAGGAAAAGTTATTCTCATTGACTCTGGCAAATCAAAGGTAGGCTTCCCCGAAGCGGGCTTAGATGAACAAAAGCCTCGGACAGAGGGATCCTGGTTGGAAATATCCATTTCTAAGCATTTATGATGACAGCCATAGCTGGCAAGGCTGTCTTTTCCAAAAGGGGAACTCCCTCCATGATGGCTTAGGGAAGAATTCCAGACTTCACCCTGTCCCTTACCAGAAAACAAGAACCTCTTAGTTTTTGTTTACGAGAAGATTGTTAGTTTCACTCCAGCTGGAGGTGAAAAGAATGTGGAGTGGAGTCTGCAGAATTTGCTGAGGGTGTGCAGGAGTTGTGTGTGTGTGTGTGTGTGTGTGTGTTTGCATGGGGGCGGGATGCAAGGCAGGAGACCTATTGGAATAACGGCCTTGGAGCTGAGGGCTGAGGTTCACCTCTCGCACTTGTACACTGTGTATGTTGTGCACAAGGTGTTGGAAGAACTGCCAGAAATAATTCCCTCTTGAGACGGAGCAGGGTAGTTCCTACTGGCTTGGCCGGGGGAGGCTGTCCCTTCATCTGTCCAGGAGGAGCTGCTGTTGACAGATTGCTGGGGGCCTTTCAGCTCAGACCTCCATCTCGGGAGTGTGGAGAAAAATGAGAGAGGGGCACACTGCCTCCGTGGGTGGGACACACCTGCTGCTGCTGCTTGGAGCCTTTGTCGCCACCCAGGACCATCATGCTAAGATGGGGAGGGGGTGACATTGGTGTAATCTCAGGGACTGACTGAGTCAGGCCACAATGGCAGCCTTTCTTGCAGCCACATATATATGCCAAGCGAGGACTCAATGGGCCATACCATAACCCAGGAATCTGGCCAATTCCTGATGCTTTTATCCCAATAGCAATATGGCTGAACAACCCAACTGTAGACAATGGAGTTGTGGAGGAGGATAATAGGGCTTATCTTGATACACCTGTTCATAGCTTCCATTCCTAACTTTTGAGAAAGTGGACGAAGGAAGAAGTCATGGAAAGAGTAAGTCAAAGCAAAGACTTTTCCACTCCCTAGGAAAAACTATTTTGACTCCCTGGACATGGTTCTAATATGGGATTCTGGGGCAAACGGTGTGGATTTGGTGTTCTACATTCAACTCTCCCTGTTGTTTTGCAGCACTTGTAGGGCTGAGGGGCCCACCTGTATTCCCTACTCCTCCACCTCCCAGCCCACTGGATCTCTGCTCAGTCTTGCTGGGCCACACTGAACCTATAAAGCAAGCAAACTTCCTTGTTGTCATTATTAGTGAAGATATATTTTACTGAACTTGAAAGTAGTGAGAGTATCATTTGAGGGGGAGAGACAATGGAAATTTATTTTAAAAACAACAACAGCATAATAATAACGATAACACCCCTCAAGAGTGGGACTCTCACTTCTCATTTCCATGCTACTGTAGCTCTGGTTTGGCCAGCCTCCTTGGCTTGGCAAGCGTGATCCACTTCATCTCCCACTTTTCCTGTTGGCTGAGGTCCCATTCTCCTCTTGGCTCCTGTAGCTCAATTCCTGGCTGGCTACACTAATCCTACATAGTATTTTACGCAAATTTATATGAACCCCATTACAAAGCTTAGCAAGGAGGCCCTGTTTCTTTTCCTTGATAGAATTAATCATTTATAACTTGGCTGTAAGAAGCCAGTCCAACTTGTGGGTCCTTAGATTTTGCTCATAAGAAACATTCCTGGCTCCACCCAGAAAGAAAAAGATTTCTTATTCCTCTGCCCTGCCCCAGCCCCCTGAGGTGCTGTCTACTTTGGAAATTCCCACCAGTCTTATTTAGAACCACACTCACAAGTTGCCTGGGAATTTCTCCCAGAAAGCTTCATTTTCCCCCCTGCCCCTGGGGCTTCATTTCCCACAGACCCCTGGGAGGTTTAGACTGTTGTCTATATCAACAACATGATAAACTTATTGTGGCTGCCAAGGCTTCTCCAAAGAGTTGTGGGAATCATTTGTGAATTACTTCTTTGATTTTTCTTAAATGAAATTCTGTTTCCACTCATGTTAAATGACTATTCCCAGAGTACAGTTTCTTTAGTGGCATTGTGACATTAAGGAGGAAGACATACCTCCCATGGTGACAAATCAAAGAAGGCACCAAGCTATGAATTTTCAATTAGGATAATTGAAGGTCAGCCAAACAGCACCTCTATCTGCCCCTGATGCCTCATTAATAAGGCAGTCATTTCCCGCTGCAACTTTTATTTTAACCACTAAAGAGAAAATCTAAGGACTAGGGTATATGTTTCTGCATATATGCCTCCATACATAGATTATTCTAAGAAAACAGAAGAGAATTTCTTTGCGCTTGTTTCCTTTAAGCCAAAACTCATGTTAGATTGTAGCATCTAGCACGTCAAACTTTTCAACAAGTCACAAGGCATGGAAAAGAGCATCTGTGGGTCAGGTCACTTTTCTCAGGCAGTGTGGGTGGTGGTGTTTTGTTTTTTTTTTTCCTCTTGTCTGGTGTTAGTGAGGGCTTAGTTGACTATGCTTGTAGCTCCAGCTTTGGGAATATAATTTTTGCCTTCCATTTAACATTCCACTTTCCATTTTTGTAGGAAGGAAGGAAGCCTTCTCAAGTGACGGCAAGCATAATTGGGATAAACACCAATAAGCATATCTTCCCAGATTAATAATCAGAATTCCAATTTCCCATTTAAAAAAAAATCTAAATTTCAGGGATGTGGTCAGATTTGCCCAAGTCATCAGCAATTTAGCAGCAGAGATATGAATATGGTCTAATTCTTCAGATTGCTAATCTGTGTTTAACTTCATTTACTATGATTCTATATCCAAAATGCTTCTAACAGCACTCTGGGTGCTAGAGTTACATATTAGAATTTTTGCTTAGGAGAATTGCATATCATATTGCACTCAGTATATTCATAATATTCACTAAATGGGAAGGGGGTACGTGATGGTTAATACTGAGTGTTAACTTGATTGGATTGAAGGATACAATGTATTGATACTGGGTGTGTCTGTGAGGGTGTTACTGAAGGAGATTAACATTTGAGTCAGTGGGTTGGGAAAGGCAGGCCTACCCTTAATCTGGGTGGGCACAATCTAATCAGCTGCCAGCATGGCTAGAATAAAAGCAGGCAGAAAAACGTGTAAAGAGGGACTGGCCTAGCCTCCCAGCCTACATCTTTCTCCTGTGCTGGATGCTTCCTGCCCTCAAACACTGGACTCTAGGTTCTTTGGTTTTGGAACTTGGACTGACTCTCCTTGCTCCTCAGCCTGCAAACAGCCTATTGTGGGACCTTATGATCATGTGAGTTAATAAACTCCCCTTTATATATGTATCTATTCCATTAGTCCTGTCCCTCTAGAGAACCCTGACTAATACAGGGTAACTATATGTCTAAACTGGCATCTGACAAGCAGCCTTGCTTTAGTTCAGCTATATGAAGCTCAGTAACTACTCTCTGTATAAAACAAAGTATACACACACACACACACACACACACACACACACACCCAAGAATCACAACTCAGGCTCAGTTACTCAAAAAGAAAGGGTCCAGGTGGTCAGATCCTACAAATGGTAGGCAGAGAAAAGGGGGACTTTATATAAAATTCACTTGAGAAGGATCATGCTGTTGCTTTTTTTAAATGAAGCTTTTATTTTAAAAATAGGTTTTGATTTACAGAAATTTAGCAAATATAGTACAGAGAGCTCCCCTTTGTCCAGCATCCAATCTGCTCAGTTGTTAAGATGTTACATTAATATGGTAAACTTTTCACAAGTAATGAACCAATATTTATACATGGTTATTATTATACATGGATAATTTTATACATGGTTATTCAGATTTCTTTTGTTTTTACCTCTTGTGTTTTTTAAATCCCAGATTCCCATCCTGGGTACCACATGACCAGTCATATCCTCTTAAAATCCTCAACAATGTGACAGTTTCTCAGACTTTCCTTGTTTTTGACAACCTTGACAGTTTTGAGGTAAACTACTTAGGTGTTTTGTAGAATGTCCTTCAGTTTGGGATGTTTGATTTTTTTCATGATTAGACTGGAGTTATAGGTTTTGGGGAAAAAGATCACAAAGCTGGTGTCATTCTTATCAGGTGATATCAATGGTACACTCTATCAACACATCTTGCCACTGTTGATGTTAACTTTGGTCACCTGGTGAGGTAGACCACAAGGTCAGACTTTTCCACTGAAAAGTTAACCTTTTTCACCCTTTTCAGAATGTACCTTTTGGAAAGAAGTCACTCTGCAAAGCCCAGACTTAAGAGGTGGATGTTATGCTGCATCTCCTTGAGGGGGCAGTATCCACATATGTTTCTTTTTAAATCACGTGTGCAATCACAATGTTTATGTAATCACAAGAAACAACGGACAAAAAGGTAAGAAGTGAAAAAGTCTCAGAGAATACCTAGCTCTGTGTTTCTGATTTAGTGAAGACTGTATTTAATAATACCCATGGGTGGTCAGATTTAATGGTCAACATTCATTATTCACTCGGCAAATTTTTTTTGCTGTCTATTCTTCGTTAAATGCTGGGTTCCATCATTTGATCTTCAAATGTGTGGCAGGTAAGAAAAGTGCCACCACTGTCACTCAGATTTCCTATGAAAAAGCCAGGCAGAATGTTGATCCTGGCTGTTACAGATTTAGCTGTAAAGAATACCCGGGATTCTGGACAACAGGTCCAATACTCAATACTGTGGTCACCCTAACACCACTAAGAAGAACAGAACAGGCTACTTTTGTTAAATATTTCCAAGGGTAATCTTTATTTGCTGAGCTATACCTGCCACTGAGAAATCAAGGATTCAGCTAAAGTTTTATTTGGGTCATCCTAGTGTTCCAGCTCCTCCAGACACAACTTCCTCTCCTACCCTTGACTCTCCTAGCCTCTGTAAACTATTACACTGGTGATATCTAGTTTCCTGCTACTGGAAATATGCATTGTATGGACTAGTCTTGAATGCCTACTGTCTAATTGTATTATCAATGTGTTTACATGGAATTATTGCTTTAGAACTTTGATGTTCTTTTAAGAGCTCAAATTATTTTGGCATTTTACAGATCAGCCTAGTGGTCTTTGAGAAAGTAATGAATATCTACTAAGTGCATAGCATTGTATTAGACATCGTAGAAAATGCCTTCAAAACAAAAAGAGATTACAACAGAATAATTGGTACTGGGAGTTATCATCTAAAAATTGCCAAAGAATATGAAAATCTCATGACTTGGGCATCTAATTCTCATAAGAAAGAGAAAGACAGAGTTGGTCAAGAGAGGTGAGGTCTGGAGAGGGAGACTTTGGGGTGAAATGAAGAAGTTGGGTTGGAATGAACTGGGAAAAGGCGAATCCTCAAAGATTAGACTCAACAGCTTTACCTACAGTCACAATATTCATTGTCACAATCAGATTTTTTCCCTCCGCTTCCCTAAGATTTCTCTTGAGTTTTCCTTTGTAGCACTAGGGATAGTGATGGTCTCATGTTCCTCTTGAGAGTGGTTTACGGTAAAACTCAAAATCTATATTTCTCAAAGTTTTAGAAGCAGAAACTATCTAAATTCAAAGAGATTCATTATACGTTTATTTCTAATATAGTGCATGTTCAAATTTTGTAGGTCAGGCATAGAGCATGTTATTCTTTTCTTAAGCCCTCCCAATGTTGGTTATTTTGGCTGTTTTTGGTCAGATAGGATCCCCTGAGCAAGTTTACTCAGTATGCAAATATCCATTGTAACAACATTTCCGTTATTCTGTAATCAGCCTTTTTTTCTCCCTCTGGGTATTGAGTTCATTGACCTCAAAGGTAACTAGTTTCAGAAGATTTAAGACAGAAAATTTTCCATTAAGTTTTTGGGTTCTTGCCCACATGCTGTACAGCAGGAAAAGGAAAGCAATATAATCCAACTTCAGAGCCTGGAAACACTGGACTGAACTTGCCCCTTCCACACAGCATTGGGATGGCATGAATGGGATCATTTAAAGATTTGGCAGTCAAACTGGAGGTCTTAATGTCACCATGACTCAAGTTTAGGAAGAGATAAAAGAGGTTTTAGTAAAGGAAAAAGCCAATGAAACAAAACAGTGTGTGTCATCTCTCTTTTGACCAATAAATCAGTTTTTTTCCTACTGTTACCGTGAAGTCTATCTTCTGGCCGATACATAGTAATATCTGACTCTCATTTTGGCAAAGTAAGTAAGCAGATTTCCCCCTTCTTTTGTTTTCAGATATGTTAGAAAGCCAAGAAATTTCAAAAGAAATAGTGGTCTCCCTCCTTATGACGGACAAAGAAAAGAGTAAATTACAGCCCAGGGCTTTCTGATCTCCTCAGCAAACAATATTAGAGAGACAAAGTACATTTCTCAAAGAAGTACAAACCTCAATCCCTCTATCTGTATTATGAGAAGTGCTTTTAAAATAAACTATTATTACCATCTAGAATATATAGTTATTTGAAAAAAAATCATCTTTAAGACACATTCGCAAATAAAAAAGATAAAATCTAACTTGCAAACATACAATGTATATGCATGATATACTTGTAAATATAATTTATCCCAAATGAGAAAGATCATCATGATACAAATATTTTTCAAGTTATTTCATATTGTAATATTTCATCATGATATAGATTTATATAATTACCCACATCTTCCTCCACTCTCTTCCTCTGTGTATAGGGGATGGAGAGAAGAAATAAGGACTAATAAACTCTAAATGTTAAAGACTTATTTATTTATGTTTTTAATTTTTAGTTTTTGTGGGTACATAGTAAGTGTATATATTATAAGGTACATGAGATGTTTTGATACAGGCATGCAATGTGAAATAAGCACATCATGGAGAATGGGGTGTCCATCCCCTCAAGTATTTATCCATTGAGTTGCAAACAATCCAATTACACTATATAAGTTACTTTAAAATGTATAGTTATTATTGACTACAGTTACCCTGTTGTGCTATCAAATAATTATTTTATTTTTTAAAAAAGTTCTTTCAAAAGATTCTTATTTATTGAAGTTCTTAGGTTTATTAAAAGGCTACAAATATCTGTTTGATTAATGACTAGAAGAAATGTATTACAGCATCTGGGGGGTGGGGATAGAACAGTAGAAAAGGTGATAACAAATGCAAAATACTTTTGTACAATAATCAAAAGCTGGGAGACTAATAAGCTACCTCTATCATGTATCTATCCTTTAGGCCATTGTTCTGCCCAAGTACATAGTTTACTCTTGGCAACAACATAACACACTACTAATTTTTCCTGGTTTGTCCTACTCTGGCTCCACTATACCAGACTAATTTCATTTTGTCTTCTGGTTGGCCCATATGGTCATTCTTACAGATTTATCTTTCCAACGTCTTTGCATAAGTCATGCCTTTCCTCCTCCAGTGGGCTTCACTGATGTTACTCACAACCAACCTGGAACACCCCTCCTTCAACCTTCTGTCTATCTTAGGTTTACAGATATTTAAACATTCAACCCAAGTTTCTTCTTGAAAGCTTCTTCAGTTTTTATACCACTTGGATTACCTAATTTTTATTGAATTTCAAAGTGTCTGGATTGCACAATTTGTTCCTTAGCTATTTTCTAATTCTTTCAAAGTGTGTTAGCTAGTTTGACTTCTAGGCTATACTATTAAATTGCCAAAATAAGAAAATATGCCTCGAATTTCTACTGTAATTAACATGGCTCTTTGTAGTTCTGTACTAAATTTGATGTTGCATAAATGTTGGAAGGTAATTGACTTAACTTCACCTATCTGAGAAAGATGCATGTAAAATCTCCAAACTATTTCAGACATCTTCATGAAATGGTCTTATTGCATCAGAACAGAAGGAATAATATTAAATGGTTGGGGTGGGCTGGGGGTAAATGAACCTAGAAAGGAAGGGATAGAGAGCATATACTATACCTCATCTTATTTAATCTTTCCTCTGAATCTGGTATTATAGCCACCATTTTAAGGATGAAGAGACTGACATTCAGACAGGTTATATAGCTTGCTCGAGTTTATAAGGCAAGCAAGGGGCAGAAGCAAGATTTGAACCACTGTTTTTTGACTCAAAGCCCAGGTTCTTTCTATCACCTCTATAAACAGCTTCCTCAATAGGGTGTCATAATATAGACCTTTAAGGAAATATGCATCAATTATATAATTAAAACTGAAATAATTTGGAAAGAAAATACAAGGTACTTCTTTCCATCTATATTAAGCCCAAGGGAATATTGAGAGAGTGTAAATAGTCAAAGAAAGCTTTATGTATAGATGGGAGCTTGATCTAGAATTTATAAAGTTAGAGGAGGGAAAGGAAATAGGAAGAATAAGTGAGGAAGGGAAATGTTGGTATATGTGGAGATGATAGAATGGAAGATAGAATCTAAGGTGAAGAACAGAGTTTGAAGTTGGTGTATCAGTCAGTTTTGCTACAATGTTGCTGTGTACCAAACAAGCCCTAGATCTTAGTGGCTTATACCAATAAACATGTATTTCTTGCTCATGAGTCTGCAGTTTAGGAATGTTTCTCCTGGATTTTGGCTAAGCTTTCCTGGGTTTAGCTGGATTTGGCTCTAGACTACAGTCCACGTTTTCTCATTCTAGGGCCCAGTCCACAGGATCTGTGCCTACCTGGGGCATACTTACTAATGGAAGATGTCAGAAACTCAGGAGGGCTGGCAGAATCTTGCCATGTCTTTTAAGACCTTCATTCTGAACTAACACCTTGACACCTTCATTCGCGACATTTGGCAAAACCAAGTAATATATCCAGGTCCAATTTCAGTGAGGTAGGGAAATACACTCTATCCAGAGGGAAGTCATGGTAAGGATTGGGAGGGGAGGAAGAATTATGAACAAATCAAAACAAACTATTTGACTGGATATGTCTTGTATAGAGGAGTAGGCAGGTGAAAGAAAACCATACAAATTTAAAAGGAGTTCACATGATTGTAGGGAGCTCTACATTCTCTTCAGCTTGGAAATGACAAAATAAAATTAGTGTTTCAGGAAGTTCAGAATTACAATATGATAAAGTGGAACAAAGGGGAAAAAGAATGACTCACCGCAGAGAACAGTGCTTGCTGTGGTAACACTGGCCTAATGCCTGTTCAATGGTACAATCAGAATAGAGGAAAAAATAAATTAAGGATATGCTTAGAAGGTAGTAATGATAGAAAACATTTAAAAAACAGTCCCAATACTTTACTCCTGTGTCTTGGAAGGATTGTGTTACCACCAGGAGGAAAAAAAGGAGATAGGCTGAAGCTGGGATCATGAGTCCCTTTAGGAATTGCTGATTTGAAATGATGATAGACTGTCTAAATGGATCTATGTTGCAAGCAGTAATTACATAAGGAAAGAATCCAGATGAGAAAGCAAAGTAAAAAAATAGATCTTAGAATCATCTGTGTAGAGATGATAATTTTAGTCATCAAACTCAATTAGGTCACTTAAAAGAGTAGTGAGAGACGGGTTAGTTCATGAAGAAAAGACTTCAAATCATGAGAATTATATGAATAATATATTTTTTGTATTTCTCACCATCTTTATGGTCAAAAAGTATGGAGATCAGCTAATGCTTTCAATGTCAGATTGCCATTTTTCTTTTGATTACCACCAGATATATTAAGCAAAATAAGGTATTTTCCTTGAGCCTTCGAAGGATTCTGGTGTGACTGGATGCAGATCTTCAAGAGCCTAGGCCTTTCTGGTATCCGTAGAGAACATGGTAATTGCTACATCAACTGCGCCAGATAAAGGAGAATAAAGGCCTTCAAGAAAACTTTACCAGAACACCAGCCTACATGTCAAAGTCCTCAGTTACCACCACCAAGACCCAGTAACATAAGATGAAAATCCTGCTGGACAAGGATTCCAGGGTTGGGAAGTTTTTTTGACTTCATTAGCAGTGAAAGCTTAGGGAATAGTTCGGGGCCTTACTCAAATCAGGAGTCACTTTAATAGCAGCGAGACAGAAGTTTCAGGGTACCAAGAGACCATGCACCAAGAGACCAGCCCTTGACACTTTATTCTGTACCCACTCGGATGTTCACCATAGAGATTTCACCCCTCTGCTGTTAACATTTCTTCCATACAAGTCTGTGAAGCTTTAGTCTTTTCACTATTCTTTCCTTCTGGTGGTTGGATAACTAGGATAACTGGATGATGTCTTCAAAGTGGGGTAGGAGTTTGATCAGGTCCTGAATTCTTTGATTATATCTCCTTTGAAAGAAATGGAGGGCCATGAGTGAGAACATCCATTCATGGTTCTATTACGTATTTGAGGCAGATTCCATGAGTCGGTTATGCTCCCGTCTCCATTAGCAACATCAAAAGAGTAGAAGAAGTATTACAGTTTTTATTTGTTACAATATGTAGAATTTTTCCTTCTGGAAAAACCACATAGATGCTACTGTACCTTGCTTTCTGGGTGGGAATGGGCTGAATTTCAGACCCTGTACAACAGAATTTGTCCAAGAATCTCCGAGAACCGTGTGCCCAATCAGTAGTTCCAACATGTTCCATGACAGAGGCCTACCCACTGCCGGGGTTCTGCTGTTACAAAATAACAATTTCAAAAGCAGTACAAAACAATGTATATGTAAGTGTGTATATAAACATATATTTATAAATATACATATTATTAAGTAAATAAAAATTATATATATATGCCTTTGTATAATTTTGAAGTCTCTTTGGGGGGAGGGCAATTTTTTATTCTAACAGTATTCTATCTAACTTTTGGAGTCAAAAATGCTTTTCAAAAAACTAAAATTGAAAGGTAAGTATTGCGTGTCCCCTAAGTGCATAGCCTCCAGACTCACACTTTTTGGTTAGAGCATCATATTTGCCAACCGTTAGCTCTGTAGCTTTTGGCAACCCAGTTAACCTTGCTACCCACCTTTTAGGGTTGTTGTGAGGATTAAATGAGATTATTTGTTTATTTTACAAATGGCCCTAGTGCTTATTCTGAGCCAGACATTGCTCTGAGCACTTGAGATATATTAATGTCCTTAATGTTCAAAGTGAACTTATGAGACAGGCACTCCTATTTTTATCTTATAGGAGAGGAAACTGAGGTACCAAGATCCTAATTGACTCGTCCAGGGCACATGGATGCTAAGTGGCAGAACTAACATTCTCACCAAGGAACTCTGACTTCAAAGCCGACAGTAAAGTGCATAGTACAGTGTATGGCATTGATCATCATCATCGTTAGTGATAAGCACTGTTTTACTTAATATCCTTATTTGGAAAAATATTAATTTCATTATTCTAAAACGGCCCCCTTCATTAGTCTTAAAATTTTTAGTAGTCCATGAAATTGAAAATCCAGGAATTACTCAATTTTACATTTCTTAGTCTCTACATTTCCTCATCTCTAAGTTGAAAATACTGTACATTCTGGCTTCTCTATTGCCCTTGATTTTTGCAAAAATTCAATGAGATAATTTAAGTAAAGATATTTAAAAAATCATCATTCCAATCTAAGTGTTTTTAACCATATTAAGAAATAGTAGAGAACAGTGAGGTGGATGAGAGGAAAGTCTCCCAAGTCTGCATCTGCATGTGTGCACACACACATCACACACACTCACAGAATGATGAAAAGCCCTTCAGTGTGTTGGTTTAATGACATAGTAGGGTTTCATGCTGTTTTACAAAATACAGCACAGGTTTAAAAATCTTTGGACATTAGAAGGTACATGACTGCCACCTTTTAAACTGGGGGTTAAAAAGTGGGCATAAGAACCAAGGAATCTTGAGTCAGTATGTGCAAGACAGTCAAGCTGTGGTGAGCAAAGCATCCAAGCTGCAGATATTTGCACAATTTTACTAGCACAAACACCCTAGGTACTGATGCTTTCATGGAAATTCTGGCTGTGTAACTGTGTTAACTCTGGCTTAGGCTTGAAGCTATTTTCAGAACCCTTCACAAACTTACAGGAAGTACCTTCCCTTTTTATTGACATTTGGTATTGTTATGTTTAAATATTGCACATGCAGTACAACTTTTTTCCTTTGCCTCTACTCATAGTCAGGTTTTAAAATTCATACATACATGAATATCCATGAAAACATATAAACACACCTTTCTGGCTGAGCTCATCCAAAAAAAAATAATTTAAAATAAATATCCCAGCTCTAGCCTGATAGAGATGCTAGACCCAGTGGCTCTTTCTAGCAAAGCGTGAGGGTTTTAGACTTGGTCAAAAAGACTGAGCCTCCCCGGGCTCCAGCATGAACTGTGGCAAAATCAATAAACAAATAAATAAAGTAAAGTAAAGACCAGAGGCTCCATGGAGAGTTGGGGCTCCCTGTCTCTTTCATGAGTAATGAATGTGGCAACCACAGAGACTTGGAAAGAGCTGGGATTCTCACATCTGCAAGCTGACTTTCAAGTAGGTCAGGGAACTATTTCAGGGACTTGCTGGGGGGAATCAAGGGCTAACTTAAAAGAGGGGGTTCAGATAGCACAGAAAGAACCTGAAAGGAAGATACAAGAGAGATTGCTAGAAGTCTACCCTCCCTGCCTTCTGAAATTTGTGTGTATTAAAGTTTCAATCTCCAGGACCTGTTGTGCAATGTGACCAAATTTCCCAGCCAGTTTCTAGAGAAGGCAATTTGTGCCCAAAGAGGCCCACCTGAGGAGACCATCTGTCTCAAGGCTGTTTCACTGTCCTGGGTGGTCTCAGGCTCTTGAAAGGGAACATCTTTCTCTCGAGAAATACACATGAAGTAAATAGGACAGAAGCTGGCTCTTACACATTGGCCTTCTCACTGCATCCCAAATCCTTCATGTTTTCTTTCATACAGGGGGGCTTTCATGGGTGTTTCTTATATACCTACTTTTAAATGCCAGTAAGGAAAAATGTCAAGAGAAAAGAAAGAAGACACAGAGAGGCCCAGAGAGCACTTGTAGATCCAGACATGAGCAAAACAACTGCCATCATCTTGGTGACTATGACCTCTCCCCTGCTCCGCAACTCAAAGGTCAATTTTCAAGGTCATGGAAGGCCAGAAAGATAGAAATCTGGCACTTCGTTCCATGCAAAACAGCTGCTTTTCCATAATACAACACAATACAACCAATTTGTGTACTGTTTACATAAAAAAATCCCTGAAGCAATAATACAGACCCTAATTTGCATGAGAATTGCTTTTCACTTACGTATTCATAGGAATCAAGAAGATGCAGATTTACTTTCACATTTGTAGACTGCATTTCCCATCCACTTCTATGTAGAATGCATGATTGTATATGTAACAGGTCACTTTACCTGCTCTTCGTATATTTAAGGTATCTTATAATTCAAAGAAGCTATCAATAATTCTTCCAAGAACTAAGCAATGTAGCTGAGGGAGCTGCTTCTTTAAAAGAAAGTCAGAAGTAGCATTTGGCATAAGAGGGAGCCAACATGAAGCTGTAAGGATAGTTCCCCTTATCTCTTCTGAAATAACCAGAACTTATCAGGCAACTTTGCTCTGTTCTGGAAGCCTGCTGTTCTATGGAAAAAAGGAATCTCTGCTTAGCTGCACTAGTCATCAAAATGTTTATCACTTACTCATCTAATAAGAGGAGTTCTGGGAGCTTAAGCCTTAAAGAAAAAAGATGGAAAAGAAAAAAGAATTGTAAAAACTTTCCAGTTATGTGATTAGCAAGGATACATGAATATTGGAAACTGAAGAAGAAATGAAATGAAAACCAATCACAATACATTGACTCACCTGGATTTGCTTTTTTTTTTTTCATTTAAAAATATCAGGATACAAGTACATTTCAACCTCTGCCACATTAGAAAAAAATGACTCTTTGTTTGGCAACTACTTTCATTTCCTAAGACACCAATTTTTTTCAACATATAAAAGGTGAAATTCACTTCTTAAAAATGAAGTATTTCCATCCTACATTTGGGACAGTATTCTCTTTCATTCTTTGAAGGGTGGCTAAAAAGAGAGACCATATTTGCCTATAAGAAGCAACATAGATATCTCCCACCAAAGGGCCTTTCAACTTCAGGGATCACAGTGAAGTAAGTGGAATTATTAGGCCCACCTATTCACCGAGGAGAATAGGTGTCTGTATCACTCCTGAAAAAGACATGGTCTTAGAGAGCCTGGAGTACAATATTATAAAAGATAGCAAGATCTCATTCTATGGAAGTTTCACAGCATCTGCATAAATTCATAAATCTGCATCAACACTCTTAAAGAGAGGATAGGGGAGGGAGAGACAATGAGTAAGAGAGAGCAAGACAGGCAGAGAGAGAGAGAGAAATAGAGAACGAAAACAAATTACTAATAACAGGAAGGAAAATGTCATCAAAGCAAGTGCTATAAACATTACAAAGAAAATAATAAGATATCAACTTTATGCCAAGGAATTTGAAAAGGTAGAATAAATGGACAAATTCTTAACAAAACTTGATTTTTTTAAAAAAAGGAATAAATACAAAATGTAAATAACTATACTAAACTATTAAGTTGAAGGCATAATTCAAACCCTTTTCAAAAACTAATTCCATGCTCACTTAGATGGTTCCACTGATAAATTCCATTCAGCATTTAAGAAGGAATTAACACCAATTTTGCACAAGTACTTCCAGATTTCAAGCAGTGAGAACACTTTTTATTTTATTTTATGATGTCAACATAAGCTTGATCCCAATACATGACAATATTACAAGAAAGAAAGCTTATAATTCAATCTCTCAGAAACATAGATGCAAACAATTTAAATGAATTATAAGCAATGAAATATAAAAATGATAATACTTTATAACATGATTTGACTTATTCTGGGAATGCAGGGTCATTTAATATTGTTAATTAATCAATAAATTTTATTTCATTAAGAGAACAAAAAGGATATCATGTAATCATCTTAAAAGTTCAGAAAAAACATTTACTATAATTCAATGGCAGGTCCAAAATTTCTCAGGCAACCAGGAGTAGGTGGGAACTTCAATATATGATAAAACAAAACTATAAAAATTATATAGCAAACACTTATATATTTAATAGTGAAAATAATGAAAGTTTCACCTTGAAATTGCGAGTGAAACATGGATGCCTACTAGCATTACTTATATTTAGCACTGCACTGAATAAATCTCAAGATAGTTCAGTAAGCAAAAGCAAAATATTAAAATGTATAAAAAAGAAAGCAATAGAATTTTTCAGAAATGACACAATTGTGTATATAAAAATTCAAAAGTATCCATTGAGAAACTACAGAAGAGCAAGTTTGGCAAAGCTGCTGGATATAGTTTGCAAAAATCAATTGGACTTTTATATATTAGTAACAAATAAGTAGAAAATGAAAGTAATATCTTAACAATGAAACTATAAAAACACTATTAACATTAAAAAAGAACAAAATAAATAAAAGGATATACAATGTTCATGAATTTTAAGATTCAATATTTGAGAGATGCTCATACTTTCAATAGTATTGCATAGATTTAACAAAATTTGAATAAAAATATTAGCATATTTTGTTATGAACATCAATAAGATGGTTTTTAAATTAGTATGGAAATGCAAAGAACCCAGAATAATAGCCGTGATAATCTTGAAGAAGAAAAAGAGCAAATGTGAAGAAATTATATTACTAGGTAGCTAGACCGATTATAGAACTATAGTAACTACGACAGTGTGGTATTAGTGCAAGGATAAGTATATTGACCAATGGAATAGAGTTTAGAAAAAGATTCACTCATTAGATTAATAGCAGAGGTGACAATGAAGTGTGATGGGGATGGGGAATAGAATTTTTTTTTTCAATATTGGATATTGGGAAATGGACACACACAGAGAGGGAAAAAGAGAAAGAGAAGTGGTTACTTTGGGGGATGAGGCAGAAGGGAGCAAAGTCCTCTGGAGTGCTGGTCATGTTTTCTTTCAGGATTTGGATAGAGGTTACAAGGGCGTGTTCACCTATGAATGTACACTGAGCTGAATGCTTATGATTTCTGCACTTTTCTGCATGCATATCATTAAATCAGTGAGTGATTTATAGTTAATTCTAAACTCTAACAAAGTTTTTTCATAGAAGTGTTTTTGGCTAAGTTAATTAAAATAAAAGTTGACTGATTTATGCTTTAATTTACAAAACCTTTTTGCCACACCTTTAACGATGAAACTTATTTCTTCTTTTCTGCCAAAGCAGGATTTTCCATTACTGCCTGCTGCTATTGCATTAGAAAGTTGCCATTTCAAACACCTCTGGAAGGTTCCATTTCTGCTTGGAGCCTATTTAAGTTGGAGCCATTTAGAACTTTTTAATTTGCAAAAAGTCCCCATGCACCCTTTATAAGCATTTGTCAGTTCTCACTTACCAACTTTAAATGGAGGTAAAGTTGCATCTAAAAGTTACTTTGCTGGAAAGCAGGCATAAAACTCTGGGGTAAGAAGCTCACTCATACGAGCTCACTTCATTTGCACTCACTTATATGAGTTGGTATTCCCTAGCAGGAATTGTTTAATGGAATTATGTATTCTAAATGAAATTGGGAGAGCCGAGAGAACAGGTTGGAGAAAATGGAGATTCATTTTCTATGGCACCCCTTCATGTGTAGACACATAATGAAAAATTGGTGCTCTCTGGAGGCTGAATTTGGTGAAACAAAGCAGAGTTTAGCGAACACGCTGGGAAACTTCTTTCTGACCCTTCAAAAGCCACTGCACCAAGGCTACTCCCACCCAAGAGGCAGTCAGCAGAGAAAGGTCGAATGTGGCTGAAAAGCCACCATCATGATGAAGCATTTTCTGATTTCTCTACTCATAATTTCTCCCTCTACTTTAGTTCACTATACTTTGTTTATATTCATTTTTATCTTTATATTCAACAAAATGATATTGGCCTTGCTTGAAGAAAATGGTCTCATTTTCTCTTTTTATAACTGAGTGAGTTGCTGCAAGGATTGTAATATCAAACTATTACATTGTATCTAATGTTACCCACATCTTCTTTAACCAGCATATTATTTCAACTTCCTCCTCACAATGCTGATGAAGAATTTCTTAGACTAGAACAGATATTGACACACTTATTTTCATAACGGTATCATTCATGATAGACAAAATGTGAAGGCAACTCAAGTGTCCATCAGCAGATAAATGGGTAAACACGATGTGGTGTATACATACAATGGAATATTATTCAGCCTTAAATAGGAAGATAATTTGACACATACCACAACAGGATGAATCTTGAAGACATTACTCTAAGTAAAATAAGCCAGACACAAAAGACAAACATTGTCTGATTCCACTTATATGAGGTTCCTAGAGAAGTCAAATTCATAGACACAGAGAGTAGAATGGTGGTTGTCAGTGGCTGCAGGCAGGAGGAATGGGGAGTTAGTGTTAAATGAGCACAGTTTCATGTGGGGAAGATGAACTAGTTCTGGAGCTACATGGTGATAACGGTGATATAACAATGTGAATGTACTTAACGCTTTCAGGACTGTACTCTTAAAAATGGTTAAAATGATAAATTTTATATTATGTGTCTTTTACTGTATGTAGTAAAACCATTTTAAAATTAAAAAATGATTCTTATTTTCCCCCAGAAATTCCTGGGTTTTATCATTTTGTTCCTGATTTTTTATTCTGCTTGTCCCTAACTTTTCTGTCTCATGTACCAACACATGCCCTGTATTTGACTTTGGACAATGTTTCAGTATATTCTCACATACAAAATGCTAAACACATTACCTAAGGGATCTGGAAAGGCAGTTTGTTGTTGTTTAGCTGCAATACCTCAGAGCAGGGAAATTTAGTTATGAATTACTCTTGAGGTTTTTGGACAATGGGACAGAATGTGCTGAAACAAAGAAATAATAATAATATTATTAGAGTCAGAGAAGGCCACTCAGCTCCCTGTTTCAGACTCCAGAGAAAATATGTCTTTAGTAATTAAAAGATATCTCATGGAGAAGCTTCTTAATTTAAAACAATTCAAATTGAAAAGAAAAAAATAATTTCCAATGATTATTATATTTTCCAGTTTGTCTTTTAGTTTTCTATAAGAAAGAAAGCACCATCTACCTTTTCCAGGCCAATTGCTTACTTAATTTTGGTTTCTCTCTTCCTCTCACTCTCTCCTTTTCACATATAAAGCTCCTTGGAACTTACAGAATGAAATCCAAACTCCTTGTCATTGAATATAAAGTCTATTACAATCTGGCCTCATACCATTTTTCATGCCTTATCTCCTAACACTGCCCAACAGCCTTAGATTTGCTCCAGGCATACCCCACCACCCACCTTTCAGAATGGGCCACGGTGCATCATTTTTTCCTTTCTTTACATATGCTATGTCCTCTGCTCATAATACTTTCCCACCCTTCTTCATGTGACACCTTTCTGTTCATCTTTGAAACAATTCAATTATCACCTTCTCTGTGAGGCAATCTGTACTTACTTTCCCTTCTCTGCCCATTGGTTGCCTACCCCTCTGAAATGACTTGTCAGTGATTCAAAGACATTGTGTCTGGTTCTGCTATTGTACTCATACCACATGGTCACCATTGGTGTACGTGTTTCAGCTTTTAGGCTAGAAGATTCTCCAAAGTGATGTCATAATTATATTCCAGCACCTGGCACAGTGTCTTAGAGTAGCCTCTCAGGGCCTTGTTTGACTACATAGATGAAAAATGAATGAAAATGAATGAATGCAAATTAAGACATAAACATTCATTATGGATTTCACACATAGAACACAGAAACTTATTGCTCAGAAGCAGGAGTGAAGGAATGAAGGTACAGATTGTGTCTAACAGAGAGGGCAGAGTTTTTGTAGTTACTTTGAATTTCTACCCTACTTAAAAATTCAAAATGACTTTATGATTTTGAAAATCAATTTATATCAGTTAACTGCTTCAAAGTTGAAAAGTAATAAATTGTCTTCATTATATAAAAGTAATGCTTCTACTAGCACTTATTAATAGAAAAGAATCCCTTTCTACATAGAAAATGTGTGATAGGAAAGTACATAGAATTGTTTCCACATACAATACTTTTAAGTTATATCCCTGGAGCCATTTGGCCTGGGATATGAAGGTGGAAAGAAACTTAGTTTTATGCATATGCACGCTCACACACAGTACACTCTCTTATGTAAACCAGGCAGTGACAAGTTACTTGGATGGCTAAATCAGAACTGGTCCACCAAACAAAATTGTGCACTGTGTGGGAGAGCATTAGGGCTGCTGGGTTTTAAGGTTTGCCTTGGCTTGAATTCATTGTAACACCACCCACCTCTCTCCAGTTGGAATATTCTAACCAGGTCACCTAGATGCTGTGAAACAGATGTTCATTGAAGGGAAAAGGAAATAGGTGGTGTCCATTGAAAAGTGATAGCCATGGCAGAGGGGAAAGTATATTTTTACCTGCAACGCAAACTGAATATTATGGAAAGTTATTGGTAGGGCAGAAATTCCTAGCTCTCCAGGAATCTGCAGCACTTAGTAAGCACTTCAGTGTACTGAGACACAAGAAAGCAGAGTGGTGGGGTGCTTGGGCTCTGAGGACAGACTCTTTGGCTTTGACTTCCAGCTCTTCATTACTAGCCATGTGACCTTGGGCAAATCACTTAATCTTTCTTTTCAGTTTCTTATCTATAAAACTGGGATAATAATAATGCCGACTTCATAGAGTTCTTGTAGTGATTACATAAATTGATACATGTAAAATATTTCCAATAGTGCATGGGACTGCTAATTATTATTATGACAATGATTGTCTCTGTGTCATGGGATGCCATTGCTGATTTGGGTTGGCAGTGATTTAATGCAGAGTTCTAACAAGGGAAGAACTCTTCATCAGGCTCCATCAATGAACTAGAAAACCCAGTACGTTCTCCATGCTAAGAGAACGTTTTTACAAAAGCCAGGAAGGGAGATGGCAAAAACAAGAAACTACAGGCCCTCAAACCATCCTTTTACATTCCTAAAATTGCACTTTACAAAGAGCATGCACAGGCTGTGGGCTGGTTTCAGCTCTTCTCCTGCGAACTAGCTAGGCAGCCTGTCAGCAGATTGATAGAGCTATTACTTGGGAACACTTAGCTTCAGCTTTGGGACTCCAGATTCCTTCCTTGAATCTTTCTCCCCTACACCTTCATGATCTTTCCAGACTTTCACTCAATGTCTCTTTTCTTATACAGGAATTTATACTAGTGAGGGTTTTCTTACCTGATTAAGTTATACATCTGTTTTGCTATTTAAGATGTATGTTACAAACAGACTTCTGACATTGTAATAAAAACTAAATGAAGTCATTGATTGACAGCAGTAGCATCTTAGCTTGGATCTAAAACCAAAGCCCAAATAAACAAGCAAATATTTAAGCATCTGTATGGTTAATGACAAATAATGTCATGTCCTCACTACGAAATATGCAGATGTTAAGAATTTATATACTGTATTTGCACACACGCATGACTAATACATACAAAATAGGGGAGTTTATGTATGTACATCTATCTATTATCTGTCTATCTGTCTATCTATCTTGTAAGTTGCAAAACAGCATGAAAATATGGTTTCATTCGGTAAAAAGTTTGAATACAGTATATGTATTCTAAATGTTTATACAGGCATAAAAAACATCTGAAGATATACATATTTCTTTTAGGGAGTAGAATTTGGAGGGTAGGTGAAGGGTGAAGAGGTTTTATTTTTTATGATTCTGAACTGTTTGAAATTTTACAACAAACATGTATTGCTTATAATAAAATGTTTTAAACAGTTATTCATATATATCATATTCAAATGACAAATTGTCAAATATAAACAAAAAGTGCATTATTCTCTGCCAATAATTACTGGCCATTTCTTGAATAATTCAAAAGGATTTTCAAGGTTTTCTGTGGCTCAAGAGTAGTAACTTTCCATAATTGTGTAAAAATACAGAATTAAGAAGAGATTAGGCTCTATCAGAACTGTTATGACTGAGGAATAAAGAGTATAATTGGGAAAGTTATGAGAAATGAGGTTGCAGAGGAAAGCAGTTATGGTATACTAAGGCATTAGACATTGATACATAAAGCAACAGAAACGCTTTAAGTAGGTAGAGTAACATAAAAGTTGCATTTCCAACAGACTACTGGGTGAAAGTTGGAAAAAGAAGTGAGCGACGCAAGAGAGTGGAAGCAGAACTTATGATTTAAGACTGATAATCTTAAAGTTTCTGCCTCAGTTGAGGAATAAGGCTTATAAATCAAACAGCTAGAGAACAAAATGTTAGCTTTTTGACCGAGGAAGTTCAATCAGGTGCTTGTGTCCTGTGGCTGGGCTTCCTCATTTCTTCTTTCTCAATTCCAAGTCAAGACTTTGGACTGACCCATTCAAGTGACGATTTCAACCTGCAGAGTTAGTTATTTGTTCCTTGCAATCCCTAGGGACTAAAGGGGGAAACGAGGCACAGGTTCTCAGACCTGTCTTTGGAGGCAGCTTTGGATCAAGACCAAGACCTGATTATCTTGGTCTGAAGAGCACAGAAGAATGTGTCCTTTCTTTGGGCAGGCAGATACCACAGGACAAAACCTAAAAGGATTGAACCATGAATGCTTGTGTCTCTTCTTTAGGGGGTGGGGCCATAAGTGAGAAAACGAGGAGACGGAATTGTTGCTGGAATACTTTCCTTTTTTTTCACAAAGAATTTGATGGTTAGGGAATAAGTGTGACCCTGGAGCAGAGGGGTCAGGCAGAGTGAGCTTCAATCACTTTAGAAGTTGCAATGTCCTGAGATAAGGGACAGATTCCCTGAGGTGGGGTGGAGCATCTCGGAGTCAGCTGGAGTACAATGGTGTGCTTCTTCAGCATAGAATGAGTTCCTGTAGAACCATGAAGAGTTGACTCAGCAGAATGGGAACATGAATTTATGAAACTAAAACTTAGGGGCTTTTTTAAAGAAATTGAAATGAGCTATTTTCATCTTAGAGGAATAAGCTAATAGTTTAAAGATACATTTGCAAGTTTCTCTGGTTGTGTTTTGAGGTTTGCCATTTAGAAGAGGAATTCCATCATGTTCTGTGTCCTCTCTCTCTCTCTCTGCAGGCATAAATTAATACCCCCTTCCAAGCTTTAAGCTGCATACTATTTCATGGGTAGGCTGAAAACAAGTCTGCAGAAAGATTTGTGCATGAATGTTCACAGTAGCTTTGTTCATAATGGCCTCTAACAGGAAAACTAAGAATATATTTATCAGCAAGTAAATGGATAAGCAAATTGCTACTCAGTAATGTGAACAAACTATTAACACACAACAGCATGTATGATCCAAAAAAATATTACGCTGAGTAAAAGAAGGCTACAGAGTACTTACTCTAGATTTCCATTTATATGAAACTCTAGGAAAAATGAACATAATGCATAGTGACAGAGAGATCAGTGGTGGCCTGCAGCCAGTGTTGGGGTGTCAATTTACTGGAAAAGGGCACCAAAAAACCTTTGAAAGTGATGGAAGTTTTTGTAAATTAATTGTACTACTCTTTACACAGATGTATGATTTTGTCAATCAATGTGCAAAAATCACTAACATTCCTACACATCAACAACAGTCAAGCCAAGAGCCGAATAATGAACACAGTTGCATTCACAATAGCCACAGAAAGAACAAAAATAGCTAGGAATACAGCTAACCATGGAGGTGAAAGATCTCTACACAGAGAACTACAAAACACTGCTAAAAGAAATCAGAAATGACAAACACAAACGCAAAACATTTCATGATATTGGATAGGAAAAATCAATGTTGTTAAAATGGCCATAGAGTCCAAAGCAATTTATAGATTCAGTGCTATTCCTATTAAACTATCATTGACATTCTTCACAGAACTAGGAAAAACTATTTTAAAATTTTTATTATATGGAACCAAAAAAGAGCCTGACTAGCCAAGGCAATCCTAAGCAAAATGAACAAAGCTGGAGGCATCATTCTATCTGACTTCAAACTATACCACAAGGGCTACAGTAACTAAAATAGCATGGTACTGGTACAAAAACAGACACATAGATGAATGGAACAGAATAGAGAACCCAGAACTAAGACCACACAAATACAACTACCTGATTTTCAACAAACCTGACCAAAAAAAGCAATGGGGAAAGGATTTCCTATTCAATAAATGGACCTGAGAGAACAGGCCAGCCATATGCAGAAGATTGAAACTGGACCCCTTCCTTATACTATCTACAAAAATTAACTAAAGATTTATTAAAGACTTAAGTGTAAAACCTAAAGCTATAAAAACTCCAGAAGTCAACCTAGGCAACATCATTCTGGACTTAGGAATGGGCTAAGATTTCATGATGAAGATGTCAAAAGCAATCACAAGAACAAAACTTGACAGATGGGATCTAATTAAACTAAAGAGCTTCTGCACAACAAAGGAATCTATCAACAGAGTAAACAGACAGCCTACAGAATAGGAAAAAATTTTTGCGAACTATACATCTGACAAAGGTCTAATATCCAGCATCTATAAATAAACAAATTATCAAGCAAAAATCAACCCCATTAAAAAGTAGACAAAGGACATGAACAGATACTTTTCAAAAGAAGACATAGATGTGGCCAATAAGCTTATGAGAAAAAGCTCAACATCACTGATCATTAGAGAAATGCAGATCAAAACCACAGTGAGATACCATCTCACACCAGTCAGAATGGCTATTACTAAAAAGTCAAAAAATAACAGACACTGGTAAGGTTGCAGAAGAAAAGGAACACTTATACACTGTTGGTGAGATTGTAAATTAGTACAACCATTGTGGAAGACACTGCGATGGTTCCTCAAAGACCTAAAAACAGAAATACCATTTGACCCAGCAATCCCATTACTCAAAGGAATATAAATCATTCTACCATAAAGATACATAAACGTGAATGTTCACTGCAGCACTGTTCACAATAGCAAAGGCATGGAATCAACTAAATTCCCATCAGTGGTAGACTGGATAAAGAAAATGTGGTACATATACACCATGGAATGCAATGCAGCCATAAAAAGAATGAGATCATGTCCTTTGCAGGGACATGGATGGAGCAGGAGGCCATTATCCTCAGCAAACTAATGCAAGAACAGAAAACCAAACATTGCAATGTTCTCACTTATGAGTGGGAGCTAAATGATGAGAACACATGGACACATAGAAGGAAACAACACACACTGGGGCCTATCAGAGGGTGGAGGGCAGGAGGTGGGAGAGGATCAGAAAAGATAACTAATGAATACTAGGTTTAATACTTGGGTGTAGAAATAATCTGTACAATAAACCCGCATGACACAGTTTATCTATATAACAAATCTGTACATGTACCACTACCTTAAAATAAAAGTTAAAAAAATAAATAAAAAAAACAAAGATGTATGATTTTATCAAACTTACTAGACTCTAAAGTGGGTACATTTTATTGCTTATAAATTATGCCTCAATAAGACTTAATTTTAAACGTTCTCCATAAAATCAAGTAGGGGAGGATGTGGATCAGTGGAAACTCTCTTCACCTGTTCTTGGAAGCATGCATTTTTACAACCATGATTGAAAATGATTTGACATCATCTTATACATTTAAAGACACACTGTCCTAAAATTCATAAGGAAGTCAAGAATGAAGAAAAATCAAAGTAATTTTGAAGGAAATGAGTAAGAATTTGCCTTACCAGGTAACATGACATTTATAAAGAATCATATAGATAGATAGATAGATAGATAGATAGATAGATAGATAGATAGATAGATAAATTAAAATATTGTGACATTTGTACAGAAATAAAAGGCAGGATAGAGGAGTTACATACAGATTCCTGTATATATAGGAAATGGTTATGACATGCCAGGGGTAATTAGTTGTTTGTGGAGAAATAATAATTGTTCTATACCACACACTCATCTCGTATGTGTATTACACTTATTTAGATCTTACTATTTGTCAGGCACAGATATAAACACTTTTATATATTAAGACATAGTCCTCCTAACAAGCCTATGAAAGCAGACTACTCAAAAAATGGTGACTTCAGGGAGTCTTTTGAGAGACTCAAGATAATTTACTAGGTTATTTAAGTACATTGTTGAACATTTGTGGTTCATGAAAAAGCTTAGTGAAAAATTATATTTATGATTCCCTCAAAAAAGAAAAAAAGACCTAAAGAAGTCTTTAAAATAAATACCTTTTCCGCTATAAAAATTATTTCTTCCCTCACCCCCCACATGCACACACACACACTCAAGTGCATGTGCATACACACACACACACAGACAACTTAGTCAACTTTTGTCCAGAATTTTAACATAATATATATAATTCTGTTGAAAATAGGTAAGCAAATGGGAAATTAAGACACCCTTGCAAGTAGGCAAAATTCTGACAATAAACCTTTTTTTTTTTGCTTTTTATGCCAGGTATTTCCTGTAAGTTATCTCAATGTCTGTTCTATTAACATTATCTTGAATCTGTGTTACTTTAAATTCATAAATTCCAGAAACTCTGTCATCAGCAATTCGCAATCTATTAAAAATAATATAAACAAAACGGGTATAATAAAAAGCAATTATCTATGTATATTTTATCATTAATAAGAATCAGAGAGAGGTATTTGGAAGTCAAAGATGGTATGGTGTAAATGGATCCAAATCAGTCAAAGAGAATGTCCTTAGGGAGATACATTTTGATGATTTCTTAAGTGCTTTGGTTGGAATAATCAGCCTGTTTTAAGCAGATGTTAACACTTTAGTAAGGGATCAGATATGAAAAAATCATCTTCCTGGCTAGATTGTGTATGCAAGCAATATTGACTAGGAGTAACTATAGTTATATAGTTAACCAGTGTAGTATAAGATAATAGAGTTCCTTAGTTGCGTTCAAAGAATCGAAATTAAGGTTTTGTATTTCCGCCAGTAGACACATCTGGTGTTTTCAGGAATCAGATGAGAATTAAATAGGTGCAACCAGGAAGAAGTACATGGGAATTTTCTAAGAAAGAAGTTGCACATGAGGCAAAGGTATAGCATAGTGGTTATAAGAGCACAGGCTCTCAAGACAAATACCTGAACTCAAATCCTGACTACTATTTACTAGATGTGTGACTGAGGGTAAGATTCTTAACCTCCATATCTCAGTTTGCTTAGCAGCAAAAGAGAGAGAGTACTAATAACTATTTCATACTGTTCTTGTGAAAATTAAATGACATAATCTATGTTAAACAATTACAACAATGCTTAGCACATCTTAAGCACTCCACGAATGTTCATTTTTATCATTACTAGCATTTTAGTTCTCCAACGAGTAATGCTGATGAAGGCAGAGACAAAATGATTGCTTTCGCTTGTGAGTATAATCTAACTATAATTCCAATGAAACACCAACTTTAATGTACACACAAAAACACACACACACACACAAATGCAAGCCAGGAAGAAGTGACAGTCATACAAGTGCAGCTGTAAGATCTTAGTAAACATCTTGCCCATAGAAACAGAATGGTAAGGACCAGTTACAGAGGCATAGTTAGCCAAGGACAGTGTTGGGACTTGTCCATGAACCAGAATTATAAGAATTTGGAAGATAATGTTATGAATATTTTTTAAACATGTAACAATTTCTGAATTACAATTCCAGTGAGTCATGCGGCACTTATTGCACAGGGGAGTGTAGGGTGTGACACTCATTCACATTCTTGCACATACTCGCTTGCTCACTCACAGGGGATGGGGTGTTTATGGACATAACCTCACTCAAGTCTGTGCTCCTTTTTACAGATTTTTAAACATTATGCAAATGGTCTTCAACTTACCTCAAACTGTGTATTTCACACACTTTCTCTAACCTTCATGTGGCTTCAAGCCCTTCGTCATTATCCCATATTGAACTTGTAGTCAATTAAAGACACTCAATATTTTTCATATGAGCTAGTTGGTCATATCTTCTTCATCTTCAGCTTATAGCTTGAGGGCTTTAGGAAAGGACTTTAAATTTCCCCTTACTATATTTTAGCTTGATGGATTTGATCTATCAGTCTCCAATGTCTGTTGAGACCACACTTTGTCATTGTATTAGTCCATTCTCATGCTGCTAATAAAGTCATACCTGAGAATGGGTAATTTATAAAGGAAAGAGGTTTAATGGACTCAATTCCATATGGCTGGGGAAGCCTCACAATCATGGCAGAACATGAAGGAAGCGCAAAGAGATGCTTTACATGGTGGCAGGCAGGAGATAGCTTGTGTAGAGGAACTCCCATTTATAAAACCATCAGATCTTGTGAGAATTATTCACTACCGTGAGAACAGTATGGGGGAAACTGACCCCATGATTCAATTATCTCCACCTGGCCCTGCCCTTGACAAGTGGGGTTTATTACAGTTCAAGGTGAGGTTTGGGCAGGGACACAGCCAAACCATATCAGTCATCCAACAAAATTTTGATCTGCCTTGGTTTTGGGTCCTCAGTATATCTGGTAATCATGCATTCTACCACTTCATTAAAGCCACTGATGAAAACACTGAAAATAAAAAGATTGAGGACAGAGCTCTGATACAAGTCATGACATTAATTAAACAATTAGCATGCTTCAGGTATATACTGTATATCAATAGATAGCAAACTATATTATTCAGCCATGCCAACAGAGTATATAATTAAGGAACCACATATAGTCAGCGAATTCAGAGCATATCCTTTGAACTAAAATGTGAAGATCTGGCTGTAATAGTTCACATTCACTGTAATTGTTCAAAGCCAACAGAGCTATAACTTCCTCTGATCATAATATGGTATATTTAGAGAGCAGACAGGAGTTCTTATAATTGCTTTCTTATACATGTTTCTCATAGGTCTAGTCCTGGCAGATTTGGGGTTATAATGACAGTACTATTTCATGGTCAAATATATTCTGGAAATACTACCTACTGAGGAATTCAGTTTTGCATTGCATGTTAGCATCACAAAGATTTAGAAAAGTCCTTCAGTGAAGAAGGACTTGTTTGACTATGAAACGCTTGTTCATGAGATACCACTTAACATTCCAGGGAATTGCAGTTGTACAGCATGGAGAGTTAGGGTCTTGTGAAACAAGGTCGAAGACCCAGGGGAGAAGCCCTCAACATTATCGGGCTTAGAACACCATTGTGTATAGGAGCCTAAATCATAGGGGAGAAGAAAGAGAGGCTCAGGCTTCTGTGATGAGCCCTTCTATTGGTTCTCTTCCTCTGAGCTTTGAGTCTCCAGCAGTCCAGTGACCCTCCTCACTGGCTCTCCTGGTCCCTGCAGAAGAGCGTGGAGGACAAGGGGTTCTGGAAAGACAGTAGAGGAATTGTAGTTAGTCCTGGCCCAAACGGAAATTTTCCTGAGTTGAGGCCTCTGGATAGTTCTTCATGACAGAGGACAACAATTAGCTGTGACACACAATGTTTCTAAAAGGTGTGACTTATATAACTTGCTTCTTATTCCCATGGCTGACTGTGGATCATTCGGAAAGGTGAAGCCAAGGTCACATCATCTATGTTATAGAATGGAATGAAAGAAAGATATCACTCTTACTTTCTGCACTTTCCCTCACTCACTGAAAGTCTTTTTTTCTTTCAGAGTGTTAGAGACAAGGAGAAAGAGAAAAATCGTCTGTATTTTGTTTGTTGGTTTTGCGGGAGAAGGAGCCACTGGGAAGAAACCCAGTGGGTAGAGAGAAACGAGGCTGGCCTCTGCTGTACATAAGCCCAGGCTGATAACTGCACCTTCATTCCCCTCTCCCTGTGTATTCTGGGACTGTGAGATGATGAGAATGTCAAGGCATGATTTCAGTTTTCTGATTACCCAGGGGTTATGTCAGTCAGCCAAACTACAGGCTCTGCCCCTGCCTTCTTGCCCGATAGCTGACCCCGACTTAGCAAGACCACCCTCCTTCCAGCATAAAATCAAATCCTCCGATTTGCTCATCCGTGACTTCTCCCACACACGAAAGAGGCCAAATGTGTTTAATTACCAGAGATTATGTTGTAGTCCAGTGGGCTACCACCCTACAGAGACTCCCGCTGAGATCACAGTGTTAATTTCCCTGTCAGAAGTCTGTCCTGATTTTAAGCCATGTTGTCTCGGAATTGAGGAGTTCAAGGTTTTCCCCTTAGCTCAGATATTCGGTCTTAGGTCACTGACGAGACACTTCTGGCAAAAGCAGGAATCATGATTCCAGACTCCCAAACAATAACTTTCATTAAAAGCTCTTCCAATCTCTAAACACATGCGTCCCCCCACCCACTTCTTTGCCTTTCTGTGTTTCCTTCTGTTTTTCTTGGCAGATGTTGGTGTTGGGTAAATATTCCTTTGATGGAGGTGCTTGTCTGTCAGGTCCCATCAAGAGCAAAGGAAATGGCAAGTTAATGAATTCAGGATTGTGTCTGGCAGAAGGTGTGTTCCAGTCCCATGTGGCACCTCTGGCAACAGGTTAAAACAAAACAAAACAAAACATAACAATGGAGTAAAAATGCACCACTCAGAAACCTGATTTGAAAATGGAATTAAATAATTGTCCAAAATGTAAATGTCCCTAAAGCCATGAGCAAGTGATGAAAGCAGAAGGGAGAGGACCAGAAAGGAGCAATTTCAAAGCAGTCACAGGACAATTAAAAAAAAAAAATTTTAAGCAGCAATAAGAGTTTTCCAGAATGAAATTAGTTCAAAAATGTAAAAACATGTTTTTAAGATCTTGCCGTCCATGTGTTGTCTGATGAAGGCGGCAGCAATGAACTGCCTGTAGGGGGGGCATCTTCCCTATACTGCCAGAGCAGCTCCACGCAGGTCCAGGCAAGTCTCCCCTCTGGAGTGTCTCATTCTCTCTAATGCAAAGGCCTGATCATTAAAGAAAATGCAGGATTGTTGGTTGTGTTATTTCAAGTAAGTTTGAACAATTAGTATTTTTCAAATTAAATTATGACCAGTATCCGTGGTCACAATATCCACTTATTTAATGCGGAGGGAAGGCAGGGATATATTATTATATTCTGTTTGTGCAGAAGCAGAATTCAGTATGCACTATAGCAGAGGATAGCATTATGGAGAAGAAAATAAGATTTACTTGGATATTCTTTACTTTATAAACAAAGGAAAAGGGGGAAACTTTGAAATGATATAAAAACTGGAGAAGGAACTAACTCCTTGAACAACGAAAAGGCTATTGATAATGGAACATACATATCAAACATTTGTATAAAAAAATACCCTCAAGGAAGAACAAGTAGAAAGTTATAAAATTGAAAACTGTTGGAGAGTAGAGCTAAGTCAGGGGTCTGTTTAGCAGAAAACCTTTCTTTGGAAAAACAGAAAACATTTGAGCACCTTAATAGAATGGCATGTTTGTCTCCTTATAAAAAGCAAAAGCATCACTTTCTATCTTAACTCTTCAGGCTGACGGATTAATCATATCTAAAGATGCTGCTGATCAAATATGAGAACCATTTTATTCTTTGTATTTCTACAGAGTGGTAGAAGGTTTTATTGCCTAAGTCATTATCAACAGGTTTTTCTTTGCAAAAGCAATACGATAACAGCAAAAACTACAGATGGGCACAGATCCTCAGTGGTGCAATTAACCTGGATGAGTCCATGTGTTTATCAGGCACTCTCTCGTCTCTGACTTCTCAGCTTACATTCGCAGACACGCTCTCATCCCTGACTTCTCAGCTTACATTTGCACCTCATTCTTCACCACATTCCTCAGTACAGAGTCACTTTAACAAATACTTGCTTAATGAACAATGACTGGGTGAAAAACAGATATTAAATAAAAGCATAATAAAATGTAAAGTATCATATTGTTCCAAAATCTTCATCTTCTTTGAAGACTTGAAGGTAAGAAACTGAAGGTAAAATCTCCAGAGAAAGACAATTTGACAATTTGGTTTATACTCCAAGACATTTCAGAATACTGTCTTTTGAAATGTTGGAGGGAGTCACGTAGAGGATACAGGAGAATCCCTAGGTGCCAATAATAAACTGATGTCAAGACTCACCAATCCAGAGACCAAGACTTTTCCAAGGCCACAGCAAATAGGGTTGACACTGAACATGTATTATGAAAGGATGCCAGAGTCTTGGCATAAGCTCCTCTATCTGGAAGACAAGAAGGATGGGCCTGCCCAAGAATTTTTTCGGAAAGGTTGCCAGGGAACAGCATGGGTGAGGAGAACCCTGACCCTGGAAACAGAAGGGGACTCACTGGGAAACATTATTCCAGGGACAATAAACAACTAGTGAGATTAAAAGGAGAATTTTGAGAACAGAAGAATATCTGTTACTCTTTTTTTCCAAAGTCTCACAACCTCTGACCCAAGGACTTAGGGAGAGGGCCTATAACAGGTAGGACTGTATGTAAAAATTGCTGCAAAACATTGGAGTGTAAGGGGATGCTCCTTATGTGCTATTGTAACAAAATAAGTATAAAGGATTTTTTATCCTCCCTTCACTAAAAGGATTATTGGATCATACTGGAAGAAATAATGGTAGAATGGATGGTTATAATGAGAAGTGACAGAAGGCTTCAAGCCACAATTGGCTCTACGAAGACCACATTATTTCACTCTTCAGAATCCTCTGGCCAATTTCCACTGTTCTCCAAATAAGGCTGAAACTCTGCCAAGGGAACAAAAGCCTACACAAAGTGCCCTCCTTCCTCACCGACTCCATCTCCTCCTGCTCTGTCTCCCCCTTTCTGCTCCAGCCACTGTGACCTTCTTGCTGTTTCTCTAGCAAACCAAACCTACCACAGCCTCTGGGCCTCTGCACTGGCTTTCCCTGCTGTCTGGCAGGCTCTGCCCTAGATATGCACCTGGCTTCCTCCCTCATTTCATCCAAGTTTCTGCTTAAATGTTACGTCCTTATAGAGGCCTTTCCTGATTCACCTTATCCAAAATAATTTCCCACTTTTACTCTCCCACACCAGATAGTCTCTATTGCTTTAGTTTTATTCAAAATATTTATTATTACCTAAATCATAACGGTGTGTTTATTTACTTATTGCTTACTTCCTACGAGAACGTAATATCCATGAAACAGGTTTCATGCTTTTCTTTTCTATGCTGAATATTTAGACCCCTAGAACAATGGCTTGCTCATAGTAGTGTCTCAATAAATATTTGTTGAACAAATTGATGAATATCCCAAAATAAGACCTATAAAGACAATGTCCAGATTGGGCTCTACATCACAGAGCCAATATTAGCAGCCAAAGAGTATCTTGACAAAACAACAGTGAGAAGGGAGGGGCAGGGGCATCTAGGGAGCAAGGTCTGGGTATACAAACAACTCAGGCCAGAAACAGAAGAAGGCTTTCCCAGGGGAGAAGAAATGCAGGTTGTGAAAGCAGAAATCTAAGACATTCATTTCAAGAGTGGAAAAAGAGAAGACTATTGACTGGTGATTGTGAGAATAATATTAGGATGACAAGCAACCCAGCTTAGGGCATTCTGGGACCCATGAGGAAGAATTAGAGTTGGGTTAGGTTTCCCTATTTTTTTTTTAAAGAAATGGGGTCTTGCTCTATCATCCAGGCTGGAGTGAGGGGTACCATCATAGCTCACTGCAGCCTAGAACTCCTGGGCTCAAATGATCCTTCCACCTCAGCCACCTGAGTAGCTAGGACTTCAGGCATGTGCCACCACACCTGGATAACTTACAATTTTTTTTTTTGGTAGAAACATGGTCTTACCATGTTGCCCAGGCCTGCCTTAAACTCCTGGGGCTCAAGTGAACCTCCTGCCTCAGCCTCCCAAGGTGCTGGGATTACAGGTATATGCCACCGTTGCCCCTCCTGGCCTAGGCTTCCCCTCTTCTGACGGTGGGGGCTGAATCAGATTGGTTAACAATAGCCCCACTCTGTGCTGAAACCAGTGTGGTCAGGAAGGCATGGTCCCTCACAGAAAAATCTCAGGTCCCAACTGTGACACCTTTTTTATTACAATATAGTTCAACAGCGTGATTTGAAGGTTCTTTGAACTACTGTGATTTTATGTCAAGCCGAATGCTGGAAGTTAGTCTATTAAAGCTCTTTACATCGTATTCTAAACATCAAAACATGGTAACCACATTCTAAAAATTTGTTTTTGAGAAATGAGAACCTCTACTGAGCCATATAAGAACATCTACTAGTCTTACTAGCTTGTGGAATCACCTTTGCATACATACTTTAAGACAGCAGAGTAGGGATGGGTCTTCTTGATGTTATTTATCAAACAGCCATCAACACTGAAGACTCAGGGCACAGCTAAAAATATAAATAAGTTACTTGACACCCCAAATTTGAGACACAAGCAACTAGATATAAATCTCTTTTCTCTATGAAATAAAGTACTGATAAAACCAACAAAAAGGGGACCTGAGAATGAATATTTTCAACCCCATATATTTTCAAATACAATGAATGCATATTTACTCAGAAGAAATTACCTACAGACAAAAGAGCATCTAATTAGCAAATTTTAGTTTTAAAAACACGTTTTAACTTTGGAATGTTTATAGGCAAGTTTGTTTATCACACCGCATTGAATAAATAAATCACACCGCATTGAATGTCCTAAAGTTACTACAATGTTAATTCATTTAGTACTCGGCCTGACTAACGCGTATCAGTTGAATAAGTCTTGGCAGTATGCAAGTGAAAGAGATTGAAATAGATACTATCATGATTTATAAACAAAAAGGAGACTGACTAATGTTACATGAATCTATTCACACTTGAGAGTGCCAAGGTTTTTAAGTTACAGTGCCGATCTCCATGATAGTGAAATAATAGACACAAACTGCCCTGGGTTTCATTCACCCATACAAATGAGGTGGGGTCTCTACAGGTGCAGGTGTGCGTGGCAGGAGTACCCATATGCCCACAATATCAGATTCTCACTCCGCCCATGCAGGTGAGGTGTGGAACGACAGAAATATTTTGGATGCTCTCCTCAAAATTGATGGAACACAGACCCAGGAAAAGGCCTCCATCACCACAATGTAACCATTCCATGTACAGGCATGTAATTGGGATGGGCTCTGGAAGTGGATTTGAAGTAAATGTTAGTGATTCATCCAGGACGGTAATTTCTAATTTAGGAGAAACACAGGTGCCTGAGTTTATAACAGATCTCTCTTCTGAAACCTCCAACTATGCACTGCTGATTTGTTACAATGGTAGAGGTCCTGAAATGTTCTCTTTAAAATATAGATGACTTGGAGAAGGGGCTGATTCTAAAATTGGGGCAGGAAAAATCCAAGATGAGCTCAGATCATCTTGTATCACAAGTACGTAAGGTAGTACACAAGTATTGGATCATCTATATTATTAATAAGTATCCCAGGTGATGCTAAGCTCATCAGTTCTGAACCCTATTTTGACAAGACTGCCTTAGAACAACCACCACAACATTTTATCTTTCAGTAAATGGTTGAGGGATATGAAATGGTGGTGTTTCCCAGGTTAAAGTCAGATTAACTGCACTACCAAGCAGTTTCTAAAGTACATCTGCCCTTAAGTTGAGTTGACTTGCATTATTTATGGACCATTTAGACAAAATTGATGTTTCTTATAGTTTATCAAACTACTGAGTGTTTCTCAGGGTAAGGAATGTGCTACCAAGATAAATAATGGAGGCCACAGAGCAATAGCTATGGTCCATATAGAAGCATAACCCAACCTCCCTGACAGCTATAACCCTACCCTATAAAGCAAAGGGAGCGAGTGAGCTCACCCAGCCTTTCCTTCCCTCTATTGTTGAATTTCCTCTTTTGCTGGTTCTGATATTTTCCTTTTTCATGGATTATTCTTTCATTTTAGTAAAGCATATCCACTAAAAGTCTCTTGAGAAAAAAATGCATGGGAGGTAGGTAATTTGCAAACTTCCATGTCTGAAAATGATTTCACTTGTATCCACATATTTGATTGATATTTGAAGTATCAAATATTTTAAGGTGAAATAATTTAACTAAAGTTTAAAACTTTCCCGACAATGTTTAGTGCCTTGCCTTGCCATCTTTCATCTATCAGTTTTGCTGGACAATAAGCCATGCTTATTTTCTACTTTCTCCTTTCTTTATAGCGCATTTCTTTCTCTGAAAGTCTTTAGGATCTTCTTTTTGTCCCAGGTATTCTATAATTCATGTTGTTATGTGCTTGGCTGTTGGTATTTTCCACTCATTTAGCTGGAATCTCATGTTATTTTGTTCTGGGAAGCTTTCTCCTATTTTTAAAACATAATTTACTGTCTTCTATTTTTCTGGTCCTTTTTTGGGATTCCTGGTCATTAGATATTGAGTCTCTTGATTTGATGATACAGGAGTTCTCATAGCTTATCTCATGTGACACATATGGTTCCTGTCTATAAAGAGTTCACGTATGTTCAATTTTTTTTTCTCTGTCACCCAGGCTGCAGTGCAATGGTAATGGTGTGGTCTCGGCTCACTGCAACCTCTACCTCCCTGGTTCAAGCGATTCTCCTGCCTCAGCCTCCTGAGTAGCTGAGACTACAGGTGCATGCCACCACACTTGGCCAATTTTTGTATTTTTAGTAGAGAGGGGATTTCACTATTTTGGCCAGGCTGGTCTTGAACTCCTGACCTCGTGATCTGACCACCTTGGCCACCCAAAGTGCTGGGATTTTATAGGCGTGAACCACTGCACCTGGCCAGTCATCTTTTCTATTATTATATTTATGATTCTTCTTAGAAATTTATGTCCTTGATAGTTGTCCAACAAATGTTAACCTTAGTTCAGCTTTAGTCAATGTGGATTGTTTTTTCTTTCTTTCTTTTTTTTTTTTTTTTTTTACCAGGAAACTGATGTTGGAGAGAAAAGAATGTTTGACTTCATGATCTTGGTGGGGTCCTTTTCATAGCAATTCAATTGTTAGAGTTCATCTAGATGTAATCTTAGTCTTAAATCAGTTTCCTGGTAACTGGGTGAAGACTCATTTAGTGTCAACAGCATGCTTAAATGATCCTAGCGGCATTATTTCAAGCTCTCATGTATTTCACTTGGTAATCATTAGAAGAATCAATCAGTCCTTGGCTTATCAAATGAGATTAATTATGGCCAAAAATGAGACCACAGTGAAGTCAACTAAGCATCGGCTTTAAAAGTGTTGTTTCTAAAGGCAATAGCTAGCTTTGCTCTTTGAATATTGGACAACTTCAGAGTCAGGTATTTGAAATGCCAAATTTTAAATACTTGTGTGTAGTGGTGTTGACTTCCCAACATAATGCTAAATATGGTTCATTTTCACTTTCTTGATATTTTGACCTCTAGTGTAGACTACACCATCTTCCTGTGTTACACATAGACTAGGCTAGGGTTTGCCTTCAACCATTCATTATCTTGATATCTTCTTGGGAAACTTTGGGATATTAAGCCACTTCAGATGGGTTTGACTATATTTGCTATAGCATCAGAAGGTGCTATTACCTATCATTCTTTTTTTTTTCTTTCTTTTGAGACAAAGTCTTGCTTTGTCACCCAGGCTGGAGTGCAGTGGCCCGATCTTGGCTCACTGCACCCTGTATCTCCCAGGTTCAAGCGATTCTCCTGCCTCAGCCTCCCAAGTAGCTGGGATTACAGGTGTACACCACTACGCCTGGCTAATTTTTGAATTGTTAGTAAAGACGGGGTTTTGCCATGTTGACCAGGCTGGTCTCAAACTCCTGAACTCAGGGGACCCACCCACCTCGGCCTCCCAAAGTGCTGGGATTACAGACATGAGCTGCCACACCTGGTCCAACCTATCATTCTTTTTTGATTTTTTAACATATCTTTCATGATTACTACCATGCCTAAAATCATCTTCTCTGGATATCTCATATGTTCCTTTCTTCCTAAATGTTGATTATTTTAGGTATCCCTGGGCCTAAGTTGCAACAAAATTTTCTGGAAGGCAGGAAATATGTACTATTGTTATAATGCCATTCAGTAGTATCTGCTTTATCATTTATTTTCATTTCATTTTTATTCCTTTTTTCTTTTTTTGTCTTCTTGTAATACGGCCTAGTGGAACTAGCACAGACTTGAGAATCAGACAGACTTGGATTCATGAATCTACCACTTGTCCTGGCTTTGTGACCTTGATTGGGCTAATTAATCTTTCTAAGCTTAAAGCTTTAAAAGTGACCAAATATGCTGATTTTGCAAAACTGTTACCATGATTACATAATAAAATGAATCTCATCTTACTAATATGTAATTAACATGTGTAATTTTGAATAACATGATTCTACTAATTAGGGTGTTTTTCAAACCTTGTTGTTCACCAAAATCACCTGAGACACTTACAAAAAAATACAAATGCCCAAGCCTCAGTGATTCTGACTTGATCAATCTGGGATAGGGCCCAGACAGTTGTAATTTTTAAAGGTCGTAGGTAATCCTAATGTATAGCCAGCACTGAAAACTATCTGATGAGAATTCAGTGAATGACAGCAATCATCATTCTAGGGTGACGATGAAAAACTTCTTAGGAAACATACAATGGTGACAATTCTTAAGCCACCACAGGGAAGATGAGAATCTATGGGCTACAAAAATAATCACCTTATTTTCACATACCTGCATGATTTGCAGTGCTAGAGAAAGAGTCATATGGGGTTTTCCTTGTTTCCTCTATACCTACGAAGACCCTTGAACATGGCTTTATAGATCCTGGAGAATAAGTAGACACCAGTTGTCTTAATACCAGCAAGATTTAAAAGAAACATATATTTTAAAGTAGTTATTATTCAGGCATACTCCACCTATCCTCATATATAAAATTTGATGTGAAATTAAAGAAAAAAATCCCTAAAATAAGTCAAATAACTATTAAATGTAAATGTACAGATATGCTGAAATTTTTTTAAAAATTATTTCTTTATAAAATTTCAAAAGGGAAACAAGTTTGGAAAACTTTAATATGGGTACTAAAGAAAGTTTTAACCTATTTTAAGATAAACAAAAGTCAAAAGTTTTTCGTAATCTTATTTGGAAGAACATGCACAATTATGGTTTTTGCTTTCAGTCTAAAACAACCCATAAATCTCATAGCAGTTTGTTACTAGTATTGAGGGATCCATAATTAAGTTATTCCACACTTAAAAGGTAACTCTAGAAAGTAAGTCAAAATAAACATTTTAGCATGCTAACAAAACCAGAATAGGGGTAAGGCCACCAGGGAAGAATAATGGCCTGACTTCTTTTGCAGCTTGTCCAGAGGTCTGAATACAAGGATAATTAATATACCCTATTATGCCAAAAGTAAATAACATTCTTATTCTTATTATTACTGATAATAATTTTTCATTGCACTGGAAGAGGCTGTATAAACAACAAAAATAACCACTTAAAGGAATTACTGCAATGTTTGGAAATGTAAGACAGAAAATTTGCAATAGAATATTTGTTCCAGAATATATATATAAAGTCACATCAAAGGATAATGGTATATCCTGGTGGTTTTTCCCATGAAACAGAACTAACATGGTATTAACATATTTTATACTATTACAGAACACCAAACAGTTGCTAGGCACTCTGATAAGTGCATCATCTTATTCAATTTAATTTTGACTCATAATAACTTAAACATTATTATCTTTGTTTTACCATTGAGGAAACTGAGCTCAAAGAGATTAGGTCCTTGCTATTCAAAGTGTGGTCCACCACCAGCAGCAGCAACAGCAAAGGCACTGCCTGGGTACCTAAAAGAAATCGTGCAAGGATAGGCTTTTCCCCAGAACTCTTGATTGGCATTAACAGTTTAAGGAGATCTCCAAGTGATTCTTATGTGAGAGTAGCACTGGTATAAGTGAGTTGCCCAAGGTCATGCAATTAGCTGCCTCTGAATTTAGCTTAGTCACTTTTGATATAAGGCAGGCTCTAAAATGTGTACCCTAGGAAGTAAATGATACGTGCTATTTTTTATGAAGGTAAGGCTGTGAAAATGAGTATCGTGCAGGGCACTCATAGGTCAACCCAGAATGAAGGAGGATAACAAGGGTTGTGTACTCCACAGGTATGAGTGTGAGATGCATCCCTCTGCATTCACAGCAATGGGGGTCTTCTGCCCTGACTCTAAGGAACAAATTCCATCAGCTTCTCCAACTACCCAAAGTGTCCATGCCTCAAAGTTTCCGTCCCCTCTCCACTCCATACACAGGCATAAGAGCATTATCTTTGATGGGGTCAGGGGAGGAAATGCTCCACTTTCCCCTTGCTGTCATTGTCATCACCATCTCTGACTGTCCTCTGAGCATGGGAGTTAGCTCACGTTCCTATAATGAAGTCCCTCATAGAACAGCAACACTTGTGGGATTCCCTAACAATTGAAGATATTTCTTATTATAGTTCTCCAACTTTTTGTAGAGGTAAAGCCCCCTCATTTATGTCTGGGAATCCCTATGGGTATCTCATGTGTGTTCAGTTAAGTCCTGTCAGCTACCACTTGGTACCCTCTGTTTTTCTCTCCCACCTCTGCCTGCACAATTTTCCTATTTCCAAATCCCTTCACTGTATCCACAGACACTGCTCTTCAGGCACTCACAACTGTGGCTTTTCCTAAGAACTTCTCTGCCACCAGGCAGCCACCAACACAGTAATCCTGCAAGTGCTTTGGAGATCAAGGCTGCTATAACTTGTGCAGCGTGCAGGAAGAAAGGCACTGTCCCTTCGGGGACATCACTGGGGAACTCATAGCAAAGCCGAATTCACATGTCCAACTCAGCCCTCTCATCTCTCAACTAAGTCTTCACTACTGGGCCAGGCTTCTCTGCCCAATGCTCTCTTGTGCTACACTGTCTGTCTACATCTCTGTATATGGTGGCTTTGTGCAGTACTTAGTTCAGAGATGCCCAATGAACACTGATTGTTTTGAATGGATAACAATTTCTCTCCATAGTTACTCATACAAATTCTGGCAGGCCTGGCCACCAAGTCACCAGACACACTGAGGCATGTCTTAGCTACCTCAGTGAAGACAGCTCTCACTGAGGAGCCCTTCCGTTAATAAAAAGGATGGATTCTGAAGAGATTGGTGCTGTTAAAAATTAGAAAGGAGACACTACTGCAGTCATTATTCTCTCTGAATGCCCGTGTGACAATGGGGTGTTCTCTTCCTCTCTCACCTGCAGGCCTTGTAACCTGAACTCTTTCGTCTCATTTCCAAAGGCTGCCTCTTCTCCTGAGTGGCTTCACTTGGGATTTAAAACCTGCATGAAGTCAAGGCTCAGACCTGGCTTCCTTGGCTCCCACTCAGATCATATGGCCAAGTGGGAGTGATCAAGACTGCGGGCTCCTCACCTGAGGCCTGTTTCTGTTGCATCCCAGCCATCTCCTTGTTGCAGCTGCCCATTACCCAATACCAAGAAGAGAGGACTTCTCCCAGTGACACTCACCCAGTGTCACCTCTGTCCACAAATATCTAGTCTTGTGGAACATGTGGATTAAAATACCAATGAATTCTTGTCTGTTTGGGTCCATGTTTTTCTATTAGGACAAGGAATATATAACCAGAGACTAAAACTAAGTGCTGTAAAATTAGTGGTAACATTTTGTTTAATCCTGAGAGACATTTTGTGAGTAAAAACGTTTGTTAGGTGAAGAAACTGAGAATGAGCCAAATTTGTTAATAAGTTAGCTTGCTAAGAAGTAACACAGTTAATAAGGGTTATAGGCTGGATTAAAATTCCTATCTGGCTGCCTCCTCCATATGTGCTCAGAGTCTTTGGACAAGTGTGGATGCTGAGTTAAGGGAGTGAGGATCTCTATTCCCAGTGAAGCATCCTTGTGAGAGCATACACTCATCCTCAGCCAAGACAGAATCAGTGGCTCTAGGGTTAAATGGCCTTAAGTGAGGGAAACAATGGATGTGGTGTTACTTAGGTTTGTCCCTCATTGCATTGATAGAAGCTGTTAAGCACGTTCAGTTACAGATTGATGTAGAATAATTCCGACAAAAATGCTCAACAGCATCGACTGTGGACAGTAGTCCAAGATGGTGTTCAACTGTCTCTACATGACTGTCAGCAAGAGACTCAGAAAAATAATATGGGCCCTGGTGTCCCTCTACACACTGCTGATTAAGCGATACCTGAGACTGGGAAGAAAAAAGAGGTTTAATTGAACTTACAGTTCCACATGGCTGGGGAGGCCTCAGAATCACGGCGGTTGGCAAAAGGCACTACTTACATGACGGTGGCAAGAGAAAATGAGGGAGAAGCAAAAGCAGAAACCCTTGATAAACCCATCAGATCTCATGAGACTTATTCGCTATCACGAGAATAGCATGGGAAAGAACCGCCCCCATGATTCAATTACCTCCCCCTGGGTCCCTCCCACAACACAGGGTAATTCTGGGAGATACAATTCAAGTAGAGATTTGGGTGGGGACACAGCCAAACCATATGACCTGGGAATGGTGATGTCAGGAAAATGTGCTGCCACTGCCAGTGGGAGGCCATGCCAACAAAGGCCACCATCATTGTGACCCAGTGTTGAGACTTGCACTGGAATCTATTTCCAACAATAGTTATTTCCACCAAGAACCATTTCTTCTCTAGAGGTTACATGGAGGCCACCCACTGGCACAACTCTGGGAGAAAGTCCAAGGCCACTCTTGGGAACCCAGATAACATGTAGCCTGGGGAGACCTGGCTCCCTTCACTATTCCCAGGCTGAGTCACATTTGCCAGGATAGAGTTTGTTGATCTTTGAGGAAACTCTTCACTGAGGATGAATAACAAATTCCCCCATGAAAACCTGGCAGGATTAGAGGCAATGAAACTTGATGTTTGGGGAGCCTTCTGCAGAGAATTACAGTTATGACTGGGTTCCTTGGCTGGGAAGCGCTTGGAGAGGGAGGGTTACATGTTATCATTTACCATTTGCTTTGGGACATCTGGTCAGCAGCTGTTGACAGAAGACTCTCTGAAACTTTGAAGGTCATCACCATCACTGAGCAATGATTTTTTTTTTTCTTTAGAGCTGATCTTATTCTTCTGGCATTTCCACTTTTCTCACTTCTATTTTTGAGGTTTAACCTAATTTCCTCCTGAAATTTCTGGATGTTTCTCTGAGGCTCTCGCCTTGCTCTTTATTTCCAAACACTTTTTTGGGAGTTCTATTTACATGACTTTGCTTAAACGTTCCCAGACTCCTCTCAATCAACTGTGTCTGCCCATCAGCACAGGCCATTCTTTCATCATTTCATTCCTGTTGGGTCTTGTCTTGCAGTCCCCTAAATGTTCCCTTCCTGCCCCTACCACCAAAACATGTCATTCTTCACTCTCACACAAAAACACCCTTAGCAATGTTTACATATAATAAGCTACCTTTTTCCAGTGCTTGAGAAATTCTCTAGGAAAAACTTTGTCACTTGTGAAGGCTTCTTTAAACTCTATCATTCTGCTGATTTTCCAGGTAATTACTGCTAACTGCAATGCCTGTGGGCTAAGAGCAGCCTTGGATTACTTTGTCTTTACCTTCTCCAAGCAAGCCAAGAACACGCCCATGGCACTAGTCAGTTTCTGAGGGTGGGAGGTCACTGCTAATTCTTCCCTCACTGAAAATGTGCCACAAAGTGTTGTTTGTCCCACAGGCTTGGTATGAAGACTAAATGACATAATGATACCAATGTGTGTTAATAAATACAGTGCTTTACTCAACCCAACACAACTTCTAGCCATCATCCTTCCATTCGCATTATATGTCTATCAAAGATAGGATAGCAAAGGATTTTGGAATTCCTTTCAAGTCATCATTTTCATTCTCACATACTTCTCTTGTGATCAAGTGGCCCCACACAGCTGATTCTTAGGAAATTTGTGAACTTGGAGTCTTTGCAAAGGCTTTACCTTATGTGTATAGATTACTTTTTTCTAATGAATTGTGTTTCTTTACTGGTATGAATAGTATTAAAGTTGCTGAAGTTTTCTTTTCCTAGTTCCTTTTTCCTTTTCTTACACAGAGAATTTGCTTGAAATACATAATAAATTCTCAATATGGGGCACACTTCTCCACTACATTCTCAGATGAAGATGATGTGAGAACTTTAATTAATTTTTTTTGGTAAAATAGTCTCAGTGATTTCTTTTTAACCTAAAAGTCTTTTCTCATTACTATTGATGAAATGTTGTAAGCATCATTTCCTATCTTGTTCAGCCTCGCCTTCTTAGGTAAGAGTAAAAAGGCTATAGTCATTCATGTTTAATGCTGACATGTTTTATTGAAGATAATCTAGACCAACATGTATTAATTCTTCTTTTTTCCTCATTTTAAAGTTAGAAATGGAAAAATCTCCTCTAAACTTAATCAGCAACTGAATATACACCATAAAAAGATATATAGATAGCTTTTATTACCTTGAGGTATGTCCCTTGTATGCCGATTTTGCTGAGGGTTTTAATCATAAAGGGAAGCTGGACTTTATGAAATGCTTTTTCTGTGACTATTGAGATGACCATGTGATTTTGGTTTTTAATTCTGTTTATGTGGTGTATCACATTTATTGATTTGCATATGTTAAACCATCCCTGCATCCCTGGTATGAAACGCACTTGATCATGGTGGATTATCTTTTCTATATGCTGTTGGATTTGGTTAGCTAGTATTTTGTTGAGGATTTATGAATCTATGTTCATTAGTGAGATTGGTCTGTAGTTTTATTTTTTGTTATGTCCTTCTTGGTTTTGGTTTTAGGGTGACACTGGTTTTATAGTGTGATTTAGGGAAGATTTCCTCTTTCTCTATCCTGTGGAATAGTGTCAACAGAATTGGTACCAATTCTTCTTTGAATGTCTGATAGAATTCAGTGGTAAATCGGTCTGGTCCTGGATTTTTTTGTTGTTGTTGGCAATTTTTTTATCACCATTTCAATCTCGCTGGTTATTATTTGTCTGTTCAGTTTCTGTATCTTCGTGGTTTAATCTAAGAGGGTTGTATCTTTCCAGGAATTTATCCATCTCTTCTAGGTTTTCTAGTTTATGCACATAAAGGTGTTCATAGCAGCCTTGAATAATCTTTTGTATTTCTGTGGTATCAGTAGTAATATCTCCCATTTCATTTCTAATTCAGCTTACTTGGATCTTCTGTCTTCTTTTCTTGGCTAATCTCACTAATGGTCTATCAATTTTATTTATCTTTTCAATGAATGAGTTTTTGTTTCATTTATCTTTTGTATTTTTGTTGTTGTTGTTTCAATTTCATTTAGTTCTGCTCTGATCTTCATTATTTCTTTTCTTCTGCTGGGTTTGGGTTTGGATTGTTTTTGTTTCTTCAGTTCCATGAGGTGTGACCTTAGATTGTCTATTCATGCTCTTTCAGACTTTTAGATGTAGGCATTTAATGCTATGAACTTTCTACTTAGCACCATTTTGCTATATCCCAGAGGTTGTGATAGGTTGTATCAGTATTATTGTTCAGTTCAAATATTTTTTTAATTTCCATCTTGATTTTATTGTTGACCCAATGATCACTCAGGAGCAGGTTATTTAATTTCCATGTATTTGCATGGTTTTGAGGGTTCCTTTTGGTGTTGATTTCCAGTTTTATTCCACTGTGGTCTGAGAGAGTACTTGATATAATTTCAGTTTTCTTAAATTTACTAAGACTTGTTTTGTGGTCTGTCATATGGTCTATCTTGGAGAATGTTCCATGTGCTGACGAATAGAATGTATATTCTGCAGTTGTTGGGTAGAATATTCTGTAAATATCTGTTAAGTCCATTTGTTGTAGGGTACAGTTTAAGTCCATTGTTTCTTTGTTGACTTTCTGTCTTGATGACCTGTCTAGTGCTGTCAGTGGCGTATTGAAGTCCCCCACTACTATTGTGTTTCTATCTCATTTCTTAGGTCTAGTAGTAATTGTTTTATAAATTTGGGAGCTCCAGTGTTAGGTGCATATATATATATATATATATATATATATATATATATATATATGTATATGATTGTGATATTTTCCTGTTGGACCAGTCCTTTTATCATTATATAATATCCCTCTATGTCTTTTTAAATGGCTGTTGCTTTAAAGTTTGTTTTGTTTGATATAAGAATAGCTACTCCTGCTCACTTTTGGTGTCCATTTGCATGGAATATCTTTTTCCATCATTTTATCCTAAGTTTATGGGGATCATTATGTGTTAGGTGAGTCCCCTGAAGACAGTAGAAACTTGGTTGGTGAATTCTTATCCATTCTGCTATTTAGTCTGTCTCTCTTTTTTTTTTTTTCGAGATGGAACCTCGGTCTCTGGTCAGGCTGGACTGCAGTGGTACGATCTTGGCTCACTACAACCTCTGCCTCCTGGGTTCAAGTGATTCTCCTGCCTCAGCCTCCTGAGTAGCTGGGACTACAGGCACGCACCACCACGTCCAGCTAATTTTTGTATTTTGAGTAGAGACAGGGTTTCACCATGTTGGCCAGAATGGTCTCCCTCTCTTGACCTCATGATCCTCCCGCCTCGGCCTCCCAAAGAGCTGGGATTACAGGTGTGAGTCTCCACACCCAGCCTATTCCATATCTTTTAAGTGGAACATTTAGGTCATTTACATTCAATGTTAGTATTGAAATGTGAGGTGTTATTCTATTTATCATGCTGTTTGTTGCCTGAATAACTTGGTTTTTTCATTGTGTTATTGTTATGTAGGTCCTGTGACATTTATGCTTTAAGGGGGTTCCATTTTGGTGTATGTTGAGGATTTGTTTCAAGATTTTGGGCTCTTTTTAGCAGTTTTTGTAGTGCTGACTTGATAGTGGCAAATTCTCTCAGTATTTGTTTTTCTAGAAAAGACCATATCTTTTCTTTATGTATTAAGCTTAGTTTTGTTGGATTCACAATTCTTGGCTAATAATTGTTTTGTTTAAGGAAGCTAAAAATAGGACCCCAATTCCTTCTAGCTTGTAGGGTTTCTGCTGAGAAGTCTTCTGTTAATCTGATTAAGTTTTCCTTTATAGGTTACCTGACGCTTTTGCCTCACAGCTCTTGAGATTCTTTCCTTCATGTTGACTTTAGATAACCTGATGACTATGTGCCTAGGCTATAATCTTTTTGTGATGAATTTCCCAGGTGTTCTTTGAGCTTCTTGTGTTTGGATGCCCTAGATCTCTAGCAAGGCTGGGAAATTTTTGAATTATTCCCTCAAATATTTTTTCCGAACTTTTAAATTTCTCTTCCTCCTCAGGAACACCAATTATTCTTAGGTTTGGATGCTTAACATAGTTCCAAACTTTTTGAAGGCTTTGTTCATTTTTTAAAATTCTTTTTTGCTTTGTCTTCGATGCATTGTGTTAATTCAAAAGCTTTGTCTTCAACTCTGAAGTTCTTTCTTCTGTTTGTTTGATTTTGTTGCTGAGACATTCCAGTGAATTTTGCGTTTCTCTAAGTGTGTCTTTGATTTCCAGAAGTTGTGATATTTTTTATTTATGCTATCTCTTTCACTGAAGAATTTTCCTTTCATATTGTGTATCATGTTTTGATTTCTTTAAGTCAGACTTCACCTTACATCTTGTAGTCCCCAGTGCTTATTGTTCCCATCTTTATATCCATGTGTACCTGATGTTTAGCCCTCACTTATAAGTGAGAACATGTGGTATTTAGTTTAATGTTTCTGTGCACAGTCACTTAAGAAAATGGCCTCCAGCTGCATCCATGTTACTGTAAAGTACATTATTTCATTCTTTTTTATGGCTGTATAGTATTCCACAGTGTATATGCACCACATTTTCTTTATCCAATCCACTGTTGATGAGCACCTAAGTTGATTCCATGTCTTTGATATTATGAATAGCACTGTGGTAAACATATGGATGCATGTGCCTTTTGGGTGGAATGATTTATTTTCCTTTGGGTATATACTGAGTAATAGGATTGCTGAGTCAAAAGGTAGTTCTATTTTCAGTTCTTTGAGAAATCTTCAAACTGCTTTCCACACTGGCTGAACTAATTTATATTCCCACCAGCAGTGTATAAGTGTTCCCTTTTCAATGCGACCAGGCCAACATCAGTTATTTTTTGACTGTTTAGTAAAGCCTTTCTGACTGGTGTGAGATGAGATCTCATCGTGGTCTTGATTTGCATTTCTCTGATGATTAGTGACGTGGAACATTTTTTCCTGTATTTGTTGGTTGCTTGTATGTCGTCTTTTGAGAAGTATCCGTTTGTGTCCTTTGCTCATATTTCAGTGGTGTTGTTTTCTGCTAGTTCATTTATTTAAGTTTTTTACAGATTTTGTGTATTAGACATTTGTTGGATGCATAGTTTGTGAGTATTTTATTCCATTCTGTAGGTTGTCTATTGATTGATAGTTTCTTTTGCTGTGCAGAAGCTCTTTAGTTTAATTAGGTCCACTTGTGAATTTTTGTTTTTGTTGCAATTGCTTTTGAGGACCTAGCCATAAATTCTTTGCCAAGACCAATGTTGAGAAAGGTATTTCCTAGGTTTTCTTCTAGAATTTCTGTAGTTTGAGGTCTTACATTTAAATCTTTAATTCATCTTGAGCTGATTTTTGTGTATGGTGATAGGTAGTGGTCCAGTTTCATTCTTCAATACATGGATAATCACTTATCACAGCACTATTTATTGAATAGGGAATCTTTTTCCCATTGTTTACTTTTGTCAGCTTTGTCAAAGATTAGATTGTTGTAGGTATATGGCTTTATTTCTGAGTTCTCTGTTCTGTTTTATTCGTCTATGTGTCTGGCTTTGTACCAATACCATGCTATTTTGGTGACTGTAGCCTTGTGGTATAGTTTGAAGTTGGGTAATGGGATTGCTCTGACTTTGTTCTTTTTGTTTAGGATTCTTTGGGTTATAAGCTCTTTTTTGGTTCATATGAATTTTAGAATATTTTTTTCTGAATCTGTGAAAAATGACATTCGTAGTTTGATAGGAATAGGGCTGAATCTGTAGATTGCTTTGAACAGTATGACCATTTTAATGATATTGATTGATATGGTTAGGCTTTGTGTGCCCACCCAAATCTCATCTTGAATTATAATCCTCATAATCTCCATAATCGCCATGTGTCAAGGGAGAGACTGGGTGGAGGTAATTGAATCATGGAGGTGGCTCCCCCATGCTATTCTCATGATAGTGAGTAAATTCTCACGAGATCTGATGGTTTTATAAGAGGCTCTTCCCCCTTCACTCAGCACTTCTCCTTCCTGCTGCCTTGTGAAGAAGGTGCCTTGCTTCCCCTTTGCCTTCTGCCGTAATTGTAAGTTTCCTGAGGCCTCCCCAGCCATGCTGAACTGTTAGTCAATTAAATCTCTTTCCTTTATAAATTACCCAGTCTCAGGCAGTTCTTTATAGCAATATAAAAACAGACTAATACATTGATTCTTCCAATCCATGAGAATGGAATGTTTTTCCATTTGGTTGTTTCATTTCTGATTTCCTTCAGCAGTATTTTGTAATTCTTCTTGTAGAGATCTTTTAACTCCTTAGTTAGACGTATTTATAGGTACTTTTAGGCTATTGTAAATGGGATTGCACTGTTTATTTGGATCTCAGCTTGAACGCAATTGGTATCTAGAAATGCTACCGATTTTTGTACATCGATCTTGTATCCTGAAACTTTACTGTAGTCATTCATCAGTTCTTGGAGACTTTCAGTGGAGCCTTTAGGCTTGTCTATGTATAGAATCATATTAGTGAAGAGAGATGGTTTGACTTCTTTTCTATTTGAATGACTTTTATTTATTTCTCTTGCCTAATTTCTCTTGCTAGAACTTCCAGTACTACCTTGAATAGGAATTTTGAGAGTGGGATTATTGTCTAGGTCCAGTTCTCAAGGGGAATGCTTTCAGCTTTTGCTGTTGGTTGTGGTTTGTCACAGATGGCACTAATTATTTTGGGGTATTTTCTTTGTATGCTGAATTTGGTGAGGATTTTTATTATTAAGGTATGTTGGCTTTTGTCTAAACCTTTTCTGTATCTATTGAGATGATGATGTAGTTTTTGTTTTTGATTCTGTTTATTCGGTGAGTCACATATTGATTTGCATATGTTGAACCAAATTTGCATCCCAGGAATAAAACCTACTTGATTGTGATGAATTAACTTTTTGATCTGCTGCTGGATATAGTTTGCTAGTATTTTGTTGAAGGATTTTTTTATGTCTGTGTTCATCAGAGATATTGGCCTGTAATTTTCTTTTTTGTATCTTTGCCAGATTTTGGTATCAGAGTGATGCTGGCTTCATAGAATGAGTTAGGGAGGAGTCCTTTCTCCTTAATTTTTTAGGTTTCAGTAGGATTGGTACCAGCTCCTCTTTGCAGATATGGTAGAATTGGGCTATGAATCCATCTGATCTAGGGCTTTGTTGGTTGGTGTTTTATTTATTTATTTATTGAGATGGAGCCTCACTTTGTCACCCAGAATGGAGTAGAGTGGCATCATCTTGGCTCACTGCAACCTCCACCTCCTGGGTTCAAGTGATTCTCCTGCCTCAGCCTCCTGAATATTTGGGATTACAGGAATGCACCACCATGGCTGGCTAATTTTTAGTATTTTTAGTAGAGATAGAGTTTCACCTTATTGGCCAGGTTAGTCTCAAACTCCTGACCTCGTGATCCACCCATCTCAGCCTCCTGAAGTGCTGGGATTACAGGCATGAGCCACCACAAGCAGCCGGTTGGTGTGTTTTTTTATGACTGATTCAATTTTGGAGCTAATTAATGATTTATTCATGATTTCAATTTCTTCCTTTCTCAATCTTGAAAGATTCTGTGTTTCCAGGAAATTATTCATTTCCTCTAGATTTTCTAGTTTGTATGCATAGAGGTATTCATAATAGTCTCTGGGGATATTTTGTATTTCTGTGAGGTCAGTTGTAACATCACCCTTGTCATTTCTGATTGTGCTTATTTGGATCTTCTCTCTTTATTTGTTCATCTAGTTAGCGATATATTAACCTATTTTATCCTTTAAAAGAACCAACTTTAGGTTCCGTTGATCATTTGTATGAATTTTTGGGTTCGAATTTTTTTCATTTCTTCTCTAATTTTAGGTATTTCTTCTCTTCTATTATGTTTGGGGTTAGTTTTTCTTGTTCTAGTTCCCCTAGGTGTTATATTAGATTGTTAATTTGATATCTTTCTAACTTTTGATTTAGGTAATTAGTACTATAAGCTTTCCTCTTAACACTGTTTTTCTTTTTCTGCATCCCAGAGATGTTAGTATGTTGTATCTCCATTTTCATTTATTTCGAACATTTTTCAAATTTCTGCCTTAATTTCGTTGTTTACCCAAAAGTCATCCAGGAGCAAGTTGTTTAATTTCCATGTAATTGTGTGGTTTTTACAGATCATCTTGGTATTGGTTTTTGTTATTATTCTACTGTGGTCTGAGTGTATGCTTGGTATAATTTCGATTTTTTTAAATGTATTGAGACTTGCTTTATGGCTGAGCATGTGGTCAATCTTAGAGATTGTTCCATGCGTAGATGAAAAGAATGTATATTCTGTGGTTGTTGGGTGGATTACTCTGTAGATATTTAGTTTAATTTTTCTGCTACAACAATCTATCTCATGCTGTCAGATGGGTATTGAAGTCCCCCACCAATATTGTGTGGCTGTCTAAACCTTTTCATAGGTCTAGGTACTTGTTTTATTAATCTGAGTGCTCCATTGTTGGGTGCATATACATGTGGGATATTTATGTCTTCTTATTGAATTGAACACTTTATCATTATGTAATTTCCCTTCTTTACCCGTTTTTACTGTTGTTGGTTTAAAGTATTTTTTTTTCACCGATATAAGGATAGCAACCTCTGCTCGTTTTTGTTTTTTGTTTTCACATGTTACAACACCCATAGTGTCAAAGTAAAGTCTCCCCTTACTTTGAGGATATGGGTGTTGTAACGTGTGAGATAGGTCTCTTGAAGACAGCAGAGGATTGGGTCTCATTTATTAATTCAATTTGCCACTCTGTGTCTTTTAATTGGGGTGTTTAGACCATTTACCCTCAAGGTTAATATTGATATGTAAGGTTTTGCTCCTGTCATGATGTTGTTAGCTGGTTTCTTTGTAATCCTGAATGTGTAGTTGCTTTATAGGGTCTATGAGCTGTGTATTCAAGTATGCTTTTGTGGTAGTAGGTATTGTTCATTTTCATGTTAGAACTCTCTTAAGAATCTCTCATAAGGCTGATCTGGTGGTAATAAATTCTCTTATTGTTTGCTTGTATGGAAAAGATTTATTACTCTTTAACTTATGAAGCTTAGTTTGGGATAATATGAAAATTCTTTATTGGAATTTCTTTTATTTAAAGATGCTGAAAGTAGGCCCCCAGGCTCTTCTGTCTTGTAGTGTTTCTGCTAAGACTGCTATTAGCCTGATGGGGTTCCCTTTGCCCTTTATAAGTAATATGACTGTTTTCTTTAGTTGCCTTTAAGGTTTTTTTCTTTCATGTTGACCTTGGAAAGTCTGAGAACGTTGTTTCTTGGGGACGGTCATCTTGTATAGTACAGGGATTCTCTGAATTCCTTCAATTTTCTTGTCAACCTCTCTAGTGATATTGGGGCAACTTTTGTGGACTATATTCTCAAGTATGTTTTCCAATTTGCTTACTCTCTCTTCTTCTTTCTTAGGAATGCCAATGGGCACAGGTTCGGTCTCTTTATATAATCCCACATTTCTCTAAAGTTTTGCTCATTAAAAACTTTGTTTTCAATACTTTTGTCTGACTGAGTGACTGGAAGGACCAATCTTCAAGCTCTGAAATTCTTTCTGCAGCTTGGTCTAGTCTGCTGCTATGACTTCTAACTGTATTTTGAAATTCCTGTAGTAAATTTTTTCATTCCAGGAGTTCAGTTTGGGTTTTCCTAAAATGACTATTCCTTCTTACAGCTATTGGATTGTTTTACTGGCTTCACTGAATTCATTGATTTCAACTTTTTCTTGAATCTTGTTGAACTTTCTTGTCATCTAGATTCTGAATTCTATGTCTGTCATTTCAGACATTTCAATCTGCTTAAGATCCATTTTTTTTGGAAACTAGTGTGATCCTTGGGAGGTAAGGAAACACTGTCTTTTTGAATTGCTGCAGTTCTTCTGCTAATTCCTTTTCATCTCAGAGGGCTGGTGTTTCTTTATCTTTTTGAAGTTGCTGCCATTTGGATGAAGCTTTTTGTTTTCATTTTATTTTATCCCTTGAGGGTTTGACTATGGTGTATACTGTAGATAGTCACTTGGCTTTGTTTCTGGGTGCTTTGAGAGAACCAAGTCTCTGTAGTTTCCTTAATTGTGGTTAGTTTCCTGCACTGGTTTTCACATGTGATAAGTGCTGAATGAATTTATTTCTGTTTGGTGGTGTCATTCAGGCTGCAATCCAGTAGATGGTGATTAGGAGTAAGAGCCAACAGATAAGCTTTTACTCAGTTGCACACCTCTTTTGTATTTTATTTTGTTTGCAACAATACCATGTGGAGGGGAGATGGGGAGGCAAGAGACAACTCCCTCAACAATCTGTTCCCAGGTGGGCTTTGTGGGACATCCCTGTAATCACTGGTGTTGCACCCACATTTTCTTAGCCCCAAGAGGTGCCCCTGAAGACTGCACTCTCCTTTCTCTTATGGCTGGCCCAAGCCAATGTTCAGGTCACCAGGAGACCCACAATACTCAAGGACCTGCTGGTCCTCTGTGCTTGGCAGAGTTGAAGCATGTTGTGGGGTGTGTCTGCAGATAGTCTGGTGATAGAGTGGGTCAAGAGTAGAGGATTCCCTGGGCAGAGTGGTGGCGCTGCAGGTGTGCAGCTAGTGTGGCAACTGTGGCCCAGGTTTTTTTCTCTCAGTAGATGGCTGTGGGAACTGGCCAGCTTGTACTCCCACACTAAGTCTGCCTCCAGTGTTTGCCCTGGGAGCAGGTCTAACCAGCTAGTTTTGTCCCAAACCTTCTGCTCCCAGATCACTGGGCTGTTTCTCGTGTTGTGAGCCATGAGGCTCCCTCAGGCAGAAGCTGCAGCTGGCAACAGGCTACACTCTTTCTGGACCAGACTTGCAGAGGTATGGATGCCTAGCTTCTGCACTGGTATATGAACCCATGCCTCACTCTTCCTCATGTTCTAAGATGGGGGTTGCTGTCCTGATCTATCTCAAACCACAGATCTCAGCTCAATTCCCTTAGGCAGTGTGCTCAGCATCTATGAGGTTGGGACCAGGTCTGCATCTTTGTTCTTTGGCGCCTTGGGGTTAAGCATTGCCTATGCTGGAGGAGTCAAACTGCTCCCAGGCTGTTGGTAAATTAATTAGGCAGGTCAGTGGAGGCTGTGCTGTGTGCACCCTCTTGCAGGAGCAGCCAGGCAAGGGCCTTGGGAGTAGCTGACAAACGAGGGGGAGTGCAGATCAGATTTTCCCCCATCCTGTGGGAAAGGCATCCCTGCCAGGAAGTTAGCAGAGGCTAGAGTCACTCAGAGCAAGATGGAGAGCCTCGGGGGATGGGTTCCTATGATTGTGTTTCACTGTACCTGCCTCACATGTTAAATCTTCTGGGGTCTGTGGGAGTTGAAGTTCTGCCTCTGCCTACTCTCTGGGCAGTTCCCCTTGCCAATTCAAATGTGTATGGCGGTTGTAGGATTTGTGATATTCAGGATTCCAGAGATCCATATCAGGAGTGTTGTGCCCTGGAGTTTCTTCACTCACCCCTTAGGACTTGTTTAAGACTGAGAGCCAGTCCTCGCACTCAGTCACTCTGTATAGGCTTTCCAGCTTCCTCCCTCTTTAACTTTGGTGTCTGTGTTGTCTCTTACTGCCTTTCAGTGTTTTTCTCAAAAGATCTGTTCAAAGTGTGGTGATTTACTTGATATTTTGGTTTCTGCTGGTGGAAGAAGCTTTTCCTGCCTTTGTCTAGTTGGTCAATCCCCACGTCATTTGTTTTTTTGAAAATTAGCTTTGCTGGTTATAGTATTCTTGACTGACAGGTTTTTCTTTTTTATCTGTCAGCACTTTAGATATATCATCCCATTCACTCCTAACCTGGAAGGTTTCTGCTGAGAAATCTGCTATTAGTGATGAGGATTCTTTTATATGTGACTTGGCTTCTTTTAGAATTCTCTGGTTGTCTTTGACTTTTGACAGTTTGACCATAATGTGGCTCAGAAAGGACCTTTTGGGGTTGAATCTACTTGGAAATCTTTCAGCTTCCTGGATCTGAATGCACTTGTATCTTCCAAGACATGGGAAGTTTTAAGTTACTATTTCATTAAATAGGTTTTCTATGCCTTTCCTCATATCTTCTTCTTTTATAAATCCCATAAGGAAAACATATTTTCACTTAATCATATTCCATAAATGATGTAGGTTTTCTTCCTTTTTACAATTCTGTTTCTTCCTTTCATCTGAATGAGTTATTTCAAAAGACTTGTCTTAAATTCACACATTCTTTCTTCTACTTAATCTAGGCTATGGTTGAAACACTCCATTGTACTTTTTATTTCATTTATTGAATTTTTTACTTCCAATGTTTCTTCTTGTTTTTAAAATATCTATCTCTTTGTTGAATTTCTTATTTACATTATGAATTGTTTTCCTGATTCCATTGAATTGTCTACATGTATTCTCCTGCATCTCACTGAGTTTCCTTAAGATTATTATTTTGTATTTTCTCTGAGACATTTTATAGATATCCTTTACTTGGAGATCTGTTACTGAAGAATTATTGGGATACATTGGAGGTGTTATGTTTCTCTTTCTTTGCTTTTTCATATTTCTAGTGTCCCTGTGTTGATATCTGCACATATGGTGGAACACTCATTTTTTCAATGTTTATAAAGTAGCTTTCATAGGAAAAGCCTTTTTCCTGTAGATATAGTTGAGTAGGGTATTTTGACTTTGGTTTAGAGTAGGTACAGTAATGTAGTCTTATTTTATTTCTTTGGCTATAAGTAATGTCAGTGGTGTCTGCAAGTGCCTCAGTGGCCTAGGTTGGGTGTTTTGAGGCTGAGGCATGGCTTTTCTGGCAGTAGGAGCCATCAGGCAGGTCAGTTCTCAGGCCCTGAAAGGGTATGTGTGGGTGTGTGGCAGCTCTGATTGTCAGGGGGCAGGGTTTCCAGTGGTGTTGGCCTCTGAGTAGGCCAATCTTCAGGCCCTTGGCTGGATCATGCAGTGCTTCTTCCACTAGAGTGGGCAGACCCACTCACAGTGGTGTCTTCACATCCTAGGGTAAGGGGTATGTGGCAGCTTCACTTCTGGAGTGGATTTTTTCCCACCACTACATAATAAGCATGAATACTTGACAGCCATGATTAAAGATGAGCAAAAATAAGGTTGAAAATGAAGAGTGCTGCTGGGGCTTGTTTCTGGTACTGTGATAATACTGGTCATCTTTTCCTCACCAATAAAAATCAAAACCAAAAACCAAAAAAACCAAATTGGACAAAATTGGCAAAACCAATATTCATTGTTGATTATAGACAGACAATAAAATGAGAATAATTTATTGTTGAAACATTCTTAGAGTATCAGGTAAAAATATGGTAGTCTGTGGCCTATTTGCTGGGGGGCTGTGGGGTTGTTCATACTTCTCCTCTATAATTTAGTTGGTGATGACTATAATTTTAATAGCTTGTAATTGACCTCAAAACCTGCAGTTTTGCCACCAGAGGAGGCAGACTTGATTTTAGGCAAGGGATGGAAATTTGCAACTTTAGAACACTGCTATATTCACTAAAATCAAGTCAATATTAACCTGAATTTGATTATGATAAAATTGCAATAAGTTAAAGATTTATTTGTATTTCTTAGAGCAAAGAAACCCCTCAAAAATGTGGTTAACAAAAGAAATGTGAATTAAAATTATATACTAAAAAATATCTGTTTAACCTAAGAAAAGGCAGTAAGAAAGGGATAGAGGAACAAAAGAGAAGTGAGACATGAAGAATATAAGTACTTAAATGTAAATGAACTAGACACTTCAGTTAAAAGGCATACAGGGTAACACTGGATAACAAATGATATATTATATGCTGCCTACAACAGAAACACTTCAGATTCAAAGATACAAGTAAGTTCAAAGTAAAAAAATTAAAGAAGATATACTATGCAAGCAGTAGCCCAAACCATAATCATAAGAGGGCTGCAGGAGCTATATGAATATCCTGCACATGTATTATTTCAGGTTGTGGTAGGTCAAGAATCTGGGCATGTCCCAGCTGGGTCCACTGCTTAGGATCTCACAAGACTGCAGTCCAGGTGTTAGTCAGTTGCAGTCTCATCTGAGGCTCAAGTGAGCCTACTTCCAAGCTCCCTTGGGTTAGCAGAATTTACTTCCTTGCAGTTATTGAACTGGGAGCTCAGTTTCTTGTGAACTGTTGGCCAAAAGTTATCCTTAATTCTCCAATATGCCCACTTACTTTCTCAAAACCAGAAGGGAAGAAAGGATGAGAGACTCCAGTAAGACTACCAACCAATTTGACCTCTCTGACATATGTAGAAAACTCCATTCAGCAACAGCATGATACATATTCTTTTCAAGAGCACACTGGCAATTCTCCAGATAATAAATATGTGTTGTTTTAAGGTCCTAAGTTTTTGGAAATTTGTTATGAAGCAATAGGTAATTCACACAGAGGGAAACTTTTTTGACTTGATAAAAGGTATCAGATTTTGAAAAAATGTTGAAAGTCTGAATGTTTTTTCTCTATGCCTGTGAATAAGGCAAGGATGTTCACTGTCACCACTTCTAATCAACATCGTACTGGAGGTGCTAGCAAGGATAGCAAAGCAAGGAGAAGTTGAAGACATATTAGGGGACATCAAAAAGTTTGTGGAAAAAAATGAATTAAAAATAAAAAAATATATATGCACATATATATATATATATATATAAACTTTATTTCTCAACATAAGCTCCATCGAGTTCAAGACTTCTTTGTCAGCAATGATAACAGCCATTTATTCCATCCCTAAAAAACTCAGGGTCCTGAGAATTTAACCATGTTAATGCTGTCTTTTTTACATTATTAACTGAAGAAAAATAAGTGTCCTTTAAATATTTTTTAAGACTAGTAAACAAACAAAAGAGCCAGATGAAGCCAAATCATGACTTTAAAGTGGATGCCTAATGATTTCCCATCAAAATTCTCACAAAATTACCCTTGTTTGACAACGGGAATGAGCAGGAACATTGTCCTGGTGGAGGACCCTCTGGTGAAGTTCACCTGGGCATTGTTCTGTTAAAGCTTTGGCTATCTTTCTCAAAACACTCTCTTACTATAAGCAGGTGTTATCATTCATTTGCTTTCCAGAAAGTTAACAAGAAAAAGCCTTGAGAACTCCAAAAAACTGTTGTCATGACCTTTGCTCTTGGCTGGTTCACCTCCACCTCTTGGCAGCCAGTGCTTCATGCTTTGTCTTCGGGATTGACTGGTAAAGCCATGTTTCATATTCTGTTATAATACATCAAAGAAATGCTTCAGGATCTTGGTGCCACCTGTTTAAAATTTTCATTGAAAGCTCTGCTCTTGTTTGCAACTCATCTGGACACAATTTTAGCACCCATTGAGTGTAAAGTTTGCTCAACTTTAATTTTTCAGTTAGAATTGTGGAAGATCAACAAATTAAGATGTCTACAATGTTGGTTATTGTTTATGCTGTTAATCATTGGTCCTCTTCAATTAGGACTTGAACAAGATAATTTTTTTCCCTCAAAAACTGATGTGGATGGTCTGCCACTGCAGGCTTCATCTTCAACATCATTTTTTCCCTTCTTAACAAGTTATCTATTTGTAAACTTCTGATTTTGGTGGGGCATTATTCCCATAAACTTTCCATAAAGTATCAATAATTTCACCATTCTTTCATTTAAGCTTCACCATAAATTTTGTTGGTTCCTGCGTCCATTATAGCAGAATTCATGTTGCTCTGTTAAGGGCGTTTTCAAAGTGATATCTTATCCTCTTTAATGCCTAAAACTAGATCCTGTTCAGACATGTTATAACAAGTTAGTATGAATTTATTTTCATACAAAAAACCCATGCATAGTTTTTCATAATACACACTTTCATAAACTTTTTGAAGACCTCTTATAGGATTAGAAAGGAATATATGTAACACTATCCACAAATGATAAGTTTTTCTATGTAGAAAACACTATGGAATTTATGAACTTATTATTTTAACTATTATGCAGGGGTTCAGGATAGAAGATCAATGATCAATGTAAACTCGATTGTATTTTTATATGTTGGTAATGAACAACTAAATAATAAAATTATGAAAATGATTTAACTTATAAATAATATTTCTGTTAGGAAGTGAGAGAGAGAGAGGGTGGGAAAAGAGATTGATTGTGAGTCACAATAGTCTCTTAGGAAGTAAAAGAAGTTTAGGAGAGTAGTTTGAAATAAAGCTATAAAGGGCACAGGAGAAGTCATGAAGATGTCTGCAGTCCATATTAAGAAACTTGGACTTTAGGCTGAGAACTAGTAGAAAATATTTGAGGATTTTATGTTTTTAAATAAGGAAAACCACATGATATTTCTATTTCAGAAAGCTTATTCTAACTGCAATGTGAATTGGAGAAGAATACAACTGGAATAAGACAGGATGCTGTTGCAGTAATCTAGGCAGGATGGAGTTAGCAAAACTGGAAAGAAGTGGTCATATTTGAGGTATTTGAAAGGTAAATAATCTGAAAATGATTCAATACATAAAGCAAAAGTATGACTCAAATATTTTCAGTGCTTTCTAATGATTACAGACTTTCCAAAAAACATTGCCTAGATGGCTATGAAAGTTTGTTCTGAGCAAGTTCAAATTTCCTCATGAAAATCTTTTCAATTTTACCTGGTAGATCACTGGGTGGTCTTCAAATGTGGCAAGTGACCTAGATGAACTGAAATGTCTTTTTAGATCCTAATATTCTATGAACAATAAAATTGGACAAAAATGCTTAGAGGATAAGTGAAATCAATAAAAAAGGAACATCTTGGAAATTAGCAATGGATATAAAACTGTTCTATCAACGGATAAAGAAATTTAAGATCTAAGTGAATAAAACTAGACCATGTGCTTTTTATTCTTATTTATTCATGTATTAATTAAAGAAATATTTATTGTGTATTTACTGTGTGTCAAAATTGTTTTAGGCATTTAGGACATAATGAAAAGGACAATGAAGTCTACTTACTCTAATGAAATTGATATGCTAATGGGGAGAGAAGCACATAAACGGATAATAAATGAGTAAGATTATTTTACAGATTCTGAATTGCTTCAAAGGATACAGCTTGAAGATGTAGTACTGAGAATGACTCAGAAAGGAGTTCCTTAAATAGTTTAATAAGCAAAGACTACTCTGAGTAAATAGCATCTAACTAAGAAAAGGTAATTCTTAAGATATCATTATATATTATGGCTGTAACAAATAAAAGATTAAAAATAGTAAAGATGTGCTCATGTTCTGTCTAAAATAATATTATGGATAGAACAAGCAAGTCATTTGATAAATGGAAGTAAGCAACCTGATGCATTTTTTTGCTTTCTTAAATATTTTTCTAAAATCCTAAAGCTAGAAATAATAGAAAATAAGTACAGAAAAATTCTTAAAACTGGTTCTGGCCACATTCAATTTATGATCAATCTCCATCACTTAGCTCCAGCCTATATGAAAAGAAGACCAGTTAGTTGAAGGAATGACTTGAGAGTGCCATTGTAGGTCAAGGGAAGAATACCCTTCTCCTCCTTATAGAGTCAGCCAGACAAGCCTATGGCTTTTGTTGACAAAGGGGCAATGCAGAGGTTCCTGCAACTAATTCTTCAGAAGCAACTTGTAATCTTTTGTGTCTCTAGAGTCTGGAACTAAAAATGTTGGGGTATATGAGGATTTACTTTCTGGTAAACGCCCACCAGAACTGATACGTGGGAAAATGAAACATGAGGCATATGAACTTATTTGCAGCTCCACAGTGTTGGAGTTCAGTGCTGTACAGTGATTTCTCAGGAAGAGAGAGTCATGTGACCAAAACCATCCCTTCTCCAACCTTCTCAGTTTTCGTATTATTTCCTGAACTCCGTTGGCTCTTCTTAGCTCTGGAGTGTTACCCTATTTTCTACCTCTTCAGCAATTTGTCTCTAGCACCTCTCTGATACCCTTTATCAGCCTGAGGCCTAGGGTGACTGTTTTCCAAAATGACTCAACCATTTTACATGCCACCAGAAGTATATAAAGTTTCTCATTTCTCCATATTCTTACCAACACTTGTAGTTGTCTGTCTTTTTTATTATAGCCATTCAAGTGAGAAGTGTTACCTAATTGTGGTTTTGATTTGCACTCCTTAATGACTAATGATGTTAGGTATCTTTTCACATGCTTTTTGTCCATTTGTATTTCTTCTTTTGAGGAATATTTGTTCAGATCCTTTGCCCATTTTAAAATTAAATTATCTTGTGAAGAAAGTATATTCTGTTGTTGTTTGGTGTAGTGTTCTATAGATATCTATTGGGTTTAGTTGTTTTATGGTGTTTAAATATTCTATTTACTTATTGGTGTTTGTCTATTTCCACCCATTATTAAAAATGGGGTACAGGGCCAGGTGCGATGGCTCACGCCTGTAATTCCAACAATTTGGCAGGCTGAGGCAGGTGGATCACTTGAGGTCAGGGGTTCCAGACCAGCCTGGCCAACCTGGTGAAATCCCGTTTCTCCTAAAAATACAAAAAAAATAGCCAGGTGTGGTGGTGGGCACCTGTAATCACAGCTACTCAGGAGGCTGAGGCAGGAGAATCACTTGAACCTGAAAGTCGGAGGTTGCAGAGAGCCAAGAGCACATCATTTCACTACAGGCTGGGTGACAGAATGAGACTCTGTCTCAAAAAAAAAATGGGGTACTGAAGTCTCCAATTATTATTATTGAATTATCCTTTTCTTCCTCCATTTCTGTCAGTCTTGGATACGTGTAATTTGAGGCACTCTTGTTAGATACATATGTTTGTAATTGTTATTTTTTTACTGTACTGAACCTTTACCATTATAAAATGTTCCTCTTTGTTTCTTGTAACAATTTTGTTCTAAAGTTTGTTTTCAATTTTGGTATTATAGCTACTCCAGTTTCCTTTAGGTCAGTTTACATGGTATATATTTTTCATCATTTCACTTTTAACTTATTTTTAGTTTTGAGTATAAAATGTATCTCTTATAGATGGCATACATTTGGAACATTTTATCCTCTCTGCTGATCTCTGCCTTTTGATTTGAGAATTTAATTTATTTATATTTAATGTAATCGTTTGATAAGGTAGAAGTAATGTCTGCCATTTTGCCATTTTTCTATATGTCACATCTTTTTTGTTCTTCAATTTCTCTATTTCTGCCTCTCTGTACTAAATACGTATTTTCTAGTGTACCATTTCCATACCTTTGTCATTTCTTTACTATATTATTTTGCATTATTTTTTATTGGTGCCCTGGGGATTGCAATTAACATTTCAATTTTTAATGATCTAGTTTAGTTTAATACCAATTTGATTTCAATTATATACAAAACTTTGTTCTTGTAGAGCTTTGTTTCTCCTTCCTCCTTTGAGTTATTATTATCATACAAATGACATCTTTCAACATTCTGTGCCCATCAACTTAGAGTTATAATTATTGCTTGTAATTGCATTTTAAATCAGATAAGAAAAAAAGGGTTACAAAAATAAATGTATTCAAGTTGTTTTTATGTTTATCTATGGAGTTAACTTTATTGGTCTTCATGTTTCTCCATGTGTAAAGTTGCTGTCTTGTGTCCTTTTATTTCAGCCTGAAATAATATAATACTAACTCCTTAGTATTTCTTGTAAGGTAGGTTTGATAGTAACACATTTTCTCGGTTTTGTTTTATATTGGAATGTCTTAATTTCTCCATCATTTTTGAAGGATAATTTTGCTGGAAATAGAATTCTTGGTTGATGAGGAATTGGTTGTCAATCTTATTAAAGATGTTTTGCATGTGATGAATCACTTATTTTGCTCCATTAAAAATTGTTTTTGTATTCATCTTTGACAGTTTGGTTATGAAGTGTCTAATTGTGACTCTCTAAAGTTTATCCTACTTAGAATTAGAATTCATTGAGTCTGAGATCTATAGATTAATATTTTTCAATAAGTTTTGGAAGGTTTCAGCCATTTAAAAAAATAAAATAGCTCCACTTTGTGGTTTCACTTTTCATGATTTCATGTAAAGTGATCAACTGCAGTCCAAAATACTGAATAAAGAATTCCAGAAATAAATAATTTATAAGTTTAAAATTGCATGCCATTCAGAGTAGTGTGATAAAATATTGTGCTGTCCCACTCTTTCCTGCCTGGGATGTGAATCATTTCTGTGTTCACCATATCCATGCCATATAGAGCACCCATCTGTTAGTCACTTAGTAGCTGTCTTGGTTATTAGATTGACTATTGCAGTATTGCAGTGCTTGTGTTAAGGTAACCCTTGCTTTATTTAATAAAGGCCCCAAAGTGTAACGGTAGTGATGATGGCAATTTAGATATGCCTTTTCTTTTCTGGATTTTGGATGATGTTTCTGTGCTGAGGATAATAGGTGTCAAAACTCTGCACATTCTAAAATAGGTGTTTGGACTCACAATGGGCTACCAGCTTGGCCACTATTAGTCTTTGTGGTGAGATTATTGGTGGTATTTTCCTCCCTAGACATTGAAAAGACACATATCTCAGATGTATCATACTCATACATCATATTCAGATATGTCCTACTCAGAGTATGAGTAGTTCTTGTCAATGAACTGTGATCAGAAGAAAAAGAGACATTTGTCACTTCCTGATTAAGGCAATGGGGTACTTTATGTCTTTTTCTGCTGTAGAGAATCTGCAGACACATTTTGAAATGAAAGAGCCACCAAGTGGTTAAATCTCTATCTGCTTGGGTCTTGGAGTAGCTGTGTAGGTCAGAGTCTCCAGCTGATTGGTGTTAGACATAAATCATAAGTGAGAGATGCATTTGTTCTATTAAGCTTCTGAGTCTTCAGGATGGATTTGTTAGTATGTCAGACACAGACTGACATAGCTTCTCATTCTCCTCCAAACTATACAATGGGAATCAAAACTTTATTAAGAGGTTGATAGAATAAAATAAATGTTTTTGGAAAATGTTACATCTATGCTTTTCAGTTTCTTCATTTTAACACTAGGGCTGGAATATAGAGTAGGAAATCTATCCCCAGACACCAGTTAAGTAGGTAGTTTTCCTACCATTTTCTTCAGAAAACCATTCGAACTCTCAAGAGGTGTTCCCTAGCATTTGAGTAACATAAGGACTGGAACCTAACTCATACTGAAAATAAAAATATTTAAAGGCAAGAAGCTGGCTGAAGATGTGCCCAGTTGTAGAGTGGGAGGAAAGAATTACAGAGGAAATAAACATCTCCTTCACCACACCTGGGGAAAAGTCAAGTATATCCCATGGAGTAGAGATACAAAACCTACAGAAGAGAGCCAAAATTGAGTCTTGAAATTGGTCCTACCCCAGTGGTCCAGTTGGGGTTGAGAGATAATCCTAACAGAAATAATTTCTGAGGTAGAAGTGTGGGATTTAGTGATCAAGAACCATGTTGCAAGGGCTATCCATGGGAGACATATCCTGAATCAAAAAACTGTAAATATTTATCCTTCATAGTGTAGGTAGAGTTGGTCTAACAATAATCACAAAACTCCTTACTGGAAAAAGAATAAGCTTTAAAATTTGAATTCAAGATTAAAACTGTTATACAGATTGGATTGCAATTTTAAATATCTGAAACTTGAGAATATTTGTTGATTTAAGAATAGCCTGGAAAAATTGAGTCAGCTCAAGATTTTATCTAAGTGCATTTAAGAACAACTCAATAGAATGGGTATAAAAAGGAAATAGTGGCAAAGAACAAATGTACTTTCTGCTTATAATTTACTGAGTCAATGCCTTTAATCAACTACTTACAGTGACACGGGAGCATTTGGTATGCATAAAAATTGCAAATATTTTGTAAGACTGAAAATAGCCATATAAAAGCTATATGTATATATGTATACATACTTGCTACGGAGTATATAGGTGGAAGTGGAGCACATGACCAGATTTGCCTTTTAGAATATCATTCCTTAAGAAGTATGAAGTAAAATTTAAAGAAGTTATGTCTCAAAGTAGAATGACCAGTCAGAAGGCTGTTGCAATTTTCTAAGCAAGAGCTACAAGAGCCAAAACTAAGTTAAAAATTTTTGAATTAGAAAGAAAGAGAAAATTCAGGCAATATTTGGGAAGCAGAAGAAGACATGGCTTGATTATCAATTAAATATAGTGTGTGGAAAGAAGATTTGAGCTCATACCAAGAATTCTGTCTTAAGATGTTTACTAGATTGGAGAACATCTAAGGAGAAGAAATGTGGATAGAAGGAGAATTCAGTTTGTGTTAGATTTGTGGTGCTGGAGTTGCCCCTGGGATATTCAGGTGGAGCTAGCTATACAGATTAGAAGTCCAAGGGAAAATTCAAGACAGTGATAAAAGTTGAAAATATAATTGCATTTGCTTTTATCTACCAAAGCTATGGATGTCATAGGACATAGTCTGAATGAGATGTAATTGGAAATTCGCTGGGTAAGGGATTCAGGAAAGTATAATTGATTCAGAAAGATGGTTGTCATTTCCTTTGTCCTTCTGCCCTTTGCTACTTCCCCTTTCCTTCTCCTACCTGGAATGAGATCATAAGATCTGCAGATTCAGCAGCTATTTTGTATCCATTGGCAAGAGAAGAAGGAAATAGCCTGCAAGCTGGGCTTAGAAGAAAAGAAAAATGGAAAGAGACATAATCTCTGTTGATATCACTAAAACACCCTAAATTGATTGACTCAGTGTTTCTTCTTTACAGGATAAATAAATCCATAAGTAATTAATCCATTATTGATGAGATTATTGATGAGATAAATAAATCTATAAGTACTTAATCCATTATTTACAATATTTTATATTGTTGAGAGAGGAATATAGTCAAAACTAATATACAAGTTATTAGCTCTTAGATGGTAGTTGAACAAGATCATGACTGTAAATGCCCAAGGCACTGAACCAAATATTTGGGAGATATTAACTTACTTGTGACATTCTACATATGTTGAGTTGCCATATGTATTGGTCTATAGCCTTCTGACTGGTCATTCTACTTTGAGATATAACTTCTTTCAATTTTACTTCATACTTCTTAAGGAATGATATTCTAAAAGGCAAATCTGATCATATGCTCCACCTCCACCTATATATTCCTTAGCAAGTATGTATACATATATAATATAGCTTTTATATGGCTATTTTCAGTCTTACAAAATATTTGCAATTTTTATGCATACCAAATGCTCCCGTGTCACTGTAAGTAGTTGATTAAAGGCATTGACTCAGTAAATTATAAGCAGAAAGTACATTTGTTCTTTGCCACTATTTCCTTTTTATACCCATTCTATTGAGTTGTTCTTAAATGCACTTAGATAAAATCTTGAGCTGACTCAATTTTTCCAGGCTATTCTTAAATCAACAAATATTCTCAAGTTTCAGATATTTAAAATTGCAATCCAATCTGTATAACGGTTTTAATCTTGAATTCAAATTTTATAGCTTATTCTGTAACAGTCTCACCTTGCTATAAAAACACATCTGAGAATGGGTAATTTATAAAGAAAAGAGGTTTTATTGTCTCACAGTTCTATGGGCTGTAGAGGCTTCTGCTTCTGGGGAGGCCTCGGGAAACTTATAATCATGATGGAAGGTGAAGGGGAAACAATCACATCTTCAAATTGCCAGCAAGAGAGGGAGACAGCAAAAGGCGGGGGGCGGGGAGGTGGCAGGAAATACTACACACTTTCAAACAACTGCATCTCATGAATGATAACTCACTATCCTGAGAACAATAAGTGGGAAATCCACCTCCATGATCTAATCACTTCCCACCAGGTCCCTTTCCCAACATTAGGGATTACAATTCAATATGAGATTTGGGTGGAGACACAGAGCTAAACCATATCATTCCACCCCGGCCTCTCCCAAATCTCATGTCCTTATCACATTTCAAAACACAATCATGCCTTCCCAACAGTCCCCCAAAATCTGAACTCATTCCAGAATTAACTCAAAAGTCTGAATCCAAAGTCTCATCTGAGACATGGCAAGTCCCTTCTGCCTATGAGCCTGTGAATTCAAAACCAAATTACTTACTTCCAAGATACAATGGGGGTACAGGCATTGGGTAAATATTACATTTCTCAAACAGAGAAATTTGCCAAAACAAAGGGGCTACAGGCCCCATGCTAGTTTGAAACCCAAGAAGACAGTTATTAAATCTTAAAGCTCCAAAATAATCTCTTTTGACTCCATGTCTCACATCCATGCAACACTGATGCAAGGGATGGGCTCCCAAAGCCAGGTGCTGCTCCACCCCTGTGGCTCTGCAGGTTGCAGACCTCCTGGCTGCTTTCACAGGCTGGTGTTGAGTGCCTGTGGCTTTTCCAGGCACATGGTACAAGCTGTTGGTGGATCTACCATTCTGGGGTCTAGAGGAAAGTGGCGTCTTCTCACAGCTTCACTATGCAGTGCCCCAGTGGAGATTTTATGTGGGGCCTCCAACTCCACATTTCCCCTCCTCACTGCCCTAGTAGAGGTTCTCCACGAGGGCTCCACTCCTGCAGAAGACTTCTGCCTGGACATCCATGTGTTTTCACACATCCTCTGAAATCTAGGCAAAGCCTGCCAAGCCTCAACTCTTGCCCTCTGTGCACCCACAGGCTTAACACCATGTGGAAGCTGCCAAGGTTTTTGGCTTGCACCATCTGGAGCAGTGGCCTGAGACATATCTGGGGCCTTTTTAGCTACAGCTGGAGCTGGAAGGGCTGGGATGCAGGGCTCCACGTTTTGAGACTATACAGAACAGCAAGGCCCTGGGCCTGGCCCACAAAACAATTTTCCCCCAATTTCCTCCCCAGAAAATAGGTTATTCTTTTCTACCATGTGGTCAGGCTGCAAATTTTCCAAACTTTTATGCTTTGCTTCCCTTTTAAATATAAGTTCTAGTCTCAGATAATCTATCTATGCACACATATGAATGCATGCTGTTAGAAGCATCCAGGCCAAATCTTGAAAGATTTGCGGCTTAGAATTTTCTTCTTCCTGATACCCTCATTCATCTCTCTAAAGTTTAAACTTCCACAGATCCCTAGAGCAGGGGGACAATCTGCAAGTCTTTTTGATAAAGTATAGCAACAGTGACCTTACTCCAGTTTTCAATAAGTTTCTCATCTCCATCTGAGACCTCCTCAGCCTGGACTTCACTGTCCAAATCACTATCAGCATTTGGTCACTACTATTCTACAAGTCTCTAGGAAGTTCCAAACTTGCCCTCATCTTCCTTTCTTCTTCTGAGCTCTTCAAACTGTTCAACCTCTGCCTATTACTTAGTTCCACAGTTGCTTCTATATTTTCAGGTATCTTTATTGCAATGCCCCACTTCTCTGGTATCAGTTTTCTGTATGAGTTTATTCTCATATTGCTCTAAAAACATACCTGAGAATGGGTAATTTATAAAGAAAAGAAGTTTAATTGGCTTATGCTTCTATGGGCTGTATAGGCTTCTGCTTCTGGGGAGGCCTTAGGAAACTTATAATCATGGTTCAAGGTGAACAGGAAGAAAGTACATCTTCACATGGCTGGCAGGAGAGAGAGAGCAAAGATGGGGAAGTGCTACACACTTTCAAACAACCAGATCTCTTGAGAACTCACTATCACAAGAAAAACAATCAGAAATTTGACCCCAAGATTCATCATCTCCCACCTGGTCCCTCCCCGAACATTGGAGATTACAATTCATCCTGGAATTTGGGTGGGGACAGAGTCAAACCATATTACCACGTAAGCCAAAAAATATCAGTGTTGTGTCATGATGGAGCAAATGAACAATTAAAGCAAATAAGCCTGAGAGGTCAAGCAAGATTGCCCTAGTCATTCATTAGTTTACTAAATTCATTCCACAGTAGTGTGTCAGGCACTCAAAGCTCAGTGAGTGGACCCCTTGGGGGCAGCTGCAAGTGGCAAAAATTCTTCTACATGGATTCTCTTAGTCATTGTGGTTGTCTTCTTTGTAAGCTTGTTAAAATATACTCCTACTCTCTTTGTTTTTATGTCATATTCTCTTAACTTCTTAACTTCTGGGGATTTCTTAGTCTTGAACTGAAGCCTCCTTGCCATATGTGCTTCAATGTCACAGAAGCAACAGAAGCTGTCTCTGTTTGTAAGAGAAAAGGTAGCTGTGGGAGTATTTAACCATCTTATGGGTAAACTTTGTCCTCCCCAAATTCATATGTTAAAGTCCTAATCCCCAGCACCTCAGAATGTGACCTTATTTAAAATAGGGTAATTGAAAACTTAATAAGTTAAGTGTGGATGAGTCATGCTGGAGTGGAATGGACCTCTAATCCATTATCACTGGTGTCCTTATAAAAGGGAGAAATTTGGACATGGACACACATGCACACAGACACACACACACACACAGAAAGCCATGTGAGAATAAAGGCAGAGACTAGGACGATGTTCATTTATGCCAAGTGTATTAGTCCATTTTCACACTGCTGATAAAGACATATCTGAGACTGGGCAATATATAAAAGAAAGAGGTTTACTGTACTTACAGTTCCATGTGGCTGGGGAGGCCTTACAGTCATGGTGGAAGGTGAAAGGCATGTCTCACACGGTGGCAGACAAGAGAAGACAGCTTGTGCAGGGAAACTCTCCTTTTTGAAACCATCAGATCTCATGAGACTTATTCAATATCATGAGAACATCATGGGAAAGACGTGCCCCCATTATTCAATAAATTCCCACTGGGTCCCTCCCATAACATGTGGGAATTCAAGATGAGATTTGGGTGGGGGACACAGCCAAACCATATCATTTTATCACTGGCTCCTCCCAAATCTCATGTCCTCACATTTCCAAACCAATCAGGCCTTCCCATCAATAACTCAAAAGTCCACAGTCCAAAGTCTCATCCGAGACAAGGCAAGTCCCTTCTGCCTATGAGCCTGTAAAACAAAAGCAAGTGAGTTACTTCCTAGATACAACAGGGATATAGGCATTTGGTAAATGCAGCTGTTCCAAATGGGAAAGATTGGCCAAAACAAAGGGGCAACAGGTCCCATGCAAATTTGAAATCCAGCGGGGTACCCAAATCTTAAAGCTCTAAAATGATCTATTTTGATTCCATGTCTCACATCCAGGTCACACTGATGCAACAGGTGGGCTCCCATGGTTTTGGGCAGCTCTACCCCTCTGGCTTTGCAGGGTACAACCTCTTTCCTGGCTGCTTTCATGGGCTGCCATTGAGTGTCTGTAGCTTTTCCAGGTGCATGGTGCAAGCTGTCAGTGGATCTACAATTCTGGGGTCTGGAGGACAGTGGCCCCCTTATCACAGCTCCACTAGGTGGTGCCCCAGTAGGGACTCTGTGTGGGGGCTTTGACCCCACATTTCCCTTCTGCACTGCCCTAGCAGAGGTTCTCCATGAGGGGTCCGCAGCAAACTTCTGCCTGGGAATCTAGGCATTTTCATGTATCTTCTGAAATCTAGGCAGGGGTTCCCAACTCTCAATTCTTAACTTCTGTGCACTCACAGGCTCAACACCATGTGGAAGCTGCCAAGGCATGGGGCTTGCACCCTCTTAAGCAAGAGCCAGAGCTGTACCTTGACCCTTTTTAGTCATGACTGGAGCAGCTGGGATGCAGGGTACCAAGTCCCTAGACTGTACACAGCAGAGGGACCATGGGCCTGGCACATGAAACTATTTTTCCCTCCTAAACCTCGGGGTGTTTGATGAGAGGGCCTGCCACAAAGATCTCTAACATGTCCTGGAGATATTTTTCCCGTTGTCTTGGTGATTGACATTTGGTTTCTCATTACTTATGCAAATTTCTGCAGCTGGCTTGAATTTCTCCTCAGAAAATGGGATTTTCTTTTCTATCACATTGTTGGGCTGCAAATTTTCCAAAATTTTATGCCCTGTTTCTCTTCTAAAATGAATGCCTTTAACAGCACTAAAGTCACCTCTTGAATGCTTTTCTGCTTAGAAATTTCTTCTGCCAGATACCCTAAATCATCTCTCTCAAGTTCAAATTCCACAAATCTCTAAGGCAGGGGCAAAATGCTGACAGCCTCTTCATTAAACTTAACAAGTATCACCTTTTCTCCAGTTCCCAACACGTTCCTCATCTCCATCTAAGATCACCTCAGCCTGGACCTTATTGTTCATATCACTATCAGCATTTTTGTCAAAGCCATTCAACAAGTCTCTAGGAAGTTTCCAACTTTCCCACATTTTCCTGTCTTCTTCAGAGCCCTCCAAACTGTTCCAACCTCTGCCTGATACTCAGTTCCAACATTGCTTCCACATTTTCTTTTCAGTTATGCTCCAGTCCTGGTACCAATTTACTGTATTAGTCCATTTTCATGCTGCTGATAAAGACATACCCAAGACTGGGCAATTTGCAAAAGAAAGAGGTTTCTTAGACTTAACAGTTCCACATGGCTGGGGAGGTCTCACAATTGAAGTGGAAGGTGAAAGGCACACCTCACATGGCAGCAGACAAGAGAAGAGAGCTTGTGCAGGGAAACACCCCTTTTTAAAACCATCAGATCTCATGAGACTTGTTCATTATCACATTAACAGCACAGGAAAGACCTGCTCCCATGACTCAGTTACCTCCCACCGGGTCACTGTCCCACAACACGTGGGAATTCAAGATGAGATTTGGGTGGGGACACAGCCAAACCATATCACCAAGGAATGTAATAGAATTCCAGAAAAACACCAGGAGCTAGGGGAGAGACATGAAAAAACTTCCCCTCACAGCCCTCAGAAGGAACCTACCTGTAGATACTATGATCATAGGCTTCTGGTCTCCATATCCATGAGCAAATAAATTTCTGTCGTCCAAGCCATTCAGTTTGTGATACTTTGTTATAGCAACTCTAACAAACCAATAATTAGGGGCCCATGTTGCATTGCGTTTATATTTCAAAACTGAAATCATTAATGGTTTTCCTCTTGATGACTGGGTTGGAAAGGTTGATTTAATCCTTTCTTTAAAGTGTAGTTCAACATTCATTTATCTCTTTACTCATTCTACTGGATTCTCAGAGTGTGTGAAAATGAACTGCTGTAGAGGTTGCATGGTTTTGATGAAACATTTATACTCAGAATTAAAAAGGACTGTTTCAATACTATCTCTTTCCTATTTAAAGCAAATAATAGGGTTTAGTTATCATCAACTTAAACTGAGCAGAGGGTACATTCTAGAAGAAGCCTGGTAGAGGGGTGTGGGAGAGGAAGTTTGTGTTGTATTTTGGAGTTTATGATGAGTATTGATTTAGGTCATAGAGAGCTAGATACAATTTGGAAAAGATGAGAACAGAAGTTTAAGACTGTGATATCACTGTACTTTATGCCAAGTAAGGATATTCTGTCCTCTTTAGAGAACAGTATGACTGAAAGAGGGGTTCAGCCAGTGGTCATCTGCATCAGAGCAATACCAAAAACAACCTGGATTTAAACACACTGTACAGGGCCCAGCCAGACCACAGAACCATCTTCGCCTGTTTTCATATGGATGCCTACACCATGCACAGAGCCATATTAAAGAAAAATAAATGACAATCTATCTCTGCTGTAATTTAACACAATTCAAGCCACATTTATTAATGCTTCTGTACAGCATGTATGGTGCCAGTTGTATGAATATGAATAAGTCTTGGGCCATGCTTTATTCGGTTCACAGTCTGGTTAGGAAGATCAAAAAGTCTTCATGAAATATGTCAGACTTGACAATATATCAAGAACATGGATCAAATCTTATTGGTCTTTATATTCCCAATACTTACAATAATGCTGTGGGGGGAGTTTTATTATGCCAAGTACTCAGATGAGAACATAAGGGTCACACAGCTGCCAAATGTCAGAGATGAGATTTGAGCTATTAGCCCATCACTATATAATCTTCCTTGTAACTGAAATGGGGGGAGTCTGATGGTTTGTAGCCAGGGAAATGGTGTGTTCTGGCTTGTTTTCAGCTAGGTGGAAAAAAGACTGGAGGGTGGCAACTTTCTACCAAGACTATCTAAGCCAAATTCACAATCAACTCAGAAAACACACATCTCTGATACTCTAATTCTATTAAATTGGTTTGAAGAAAGGCATTTGGTTTATAAATGCTGAACATATAAACTTTTGGTATCATTGAATGTAGAAATAATCCACATAGAAAATGCATGTATTCATAAGTATTTTAAGTTAATATAGGCCCATGGACATATATCTGGAAGTAAGATTTTTTTACAATTCACCTTGTTTTGTGCCTTTATCCCATAGGGCTTAATTCCAAAATCAGGCTACAAAAACACAGAAGGATTGAAGTATCATTTTTTAATGGAGTTTCTAACAAAAAAGTAGGACTTTTAAAGTCTGTATCCTCAAACACAACATTTTACCTTCTAAAAGAGCCCTAGACTTTAATGTCTTAAGTCTCATTTTAAAATAATTACTGTTCTGTGCTTTTATTCACAGATCAGAATGCTCATATTGATAAGTGGTAATTCAAGAGGACATTTGGCTTCTGGATGTCAAAAGCTGCAAAAGGAACATATTTTGAAGTGCTTTCAAAATGTTAGTAATGAAACTCTCTGCCTTTCACCTTCAGCTTGCCACGAAGCCAACTGTATTATTCCAACTAACCAACTTCCTACAAGTCTTCACAGCTCACCCACACCCTCAACAATCATAAGAACACAACAGGTACTGGAAATAATTAGAGGTGAAGAAAATGAGAAATCTTTTTAAATGTACTTGTAGCAACACTACAACCTGAGTGGTGACTAGACCTTTCCCAACAGGCAAACTTTATTATTCTAGTTACTTCTTTCAGAAATTATGTTCACATTCTGTTTTGTCTTTATTGTTCCCAGGGAAAGGAAAAAATACTACTATGTGGATACTTTTTCACATATCCTCCTTTTCCCCTAAAAGACAGTTGATTTTAAAGTTGTATTATTATTTCTTATATTGTTGCTGTTACTATTGTTATTGGTAATGAAACACACCGTTAATCTGACACCCTTTAAAGTCATGCCTGGTAAGGATTTGCAGATACACGTGGAAAGACACAGTGGCTCCAAAGTTCTATGACTACACAGTAAGCACTAGTAATCTCTAGTCAGGGGACTGGTGGGTGAAAGGAAGAACTTAGAATGAAATCTGTGTTATCAGTCACTTTTTTCCTTAAGAGAAAGAAACAAATGAAACCATGAAAAGAATGACAGCAATGTGTTATTATTTTGTGCCAGTTTAATAGTATTTTGGCCGTATAAAGAAAACTGTGGCCACTTATGTTTCATTTCCACAAAGAGAAAGACAGCATTTCCTGGGACACGAATCCTGGAGAAATAGTTCCTTGGGATAATAATAGGTATTATAATGAAAAAACATATGAGAAGTTATTGTAAAGGTTTAAACAAAATTAAATGGATCTCATTGGGACAGAACTTCTCGGAGTTTTTAATATACTAATATGCATTATGACACTACAAGAAAAGGGTTTAGTATATAGCATTTCCAAAATTCATCTTTTTTATGGAGGATGCTTCAAGACCAGTGTTCTTCAAAATATGTTAGTGCTCATAACAGAAGATATTTCATTTTGGTATAAGAAATGACTTTACACTATCTCTTGAATCAAAGATGTTACACCATTGATATAATTGAGATTTACTTTGGCTGTTAGCATATCAAATTTTTTCATGTTCTTTTCATAATCTCTATAGACTAATGTCTCATTCAAATGCAGAGGGTAGAACACATAGCAGCTGGTTGTATCTTTATTTAGCTGGCTGCACCATAAGTTTTATTATATCTACAAACAGAGTTTATAAATATCTAAAAGGTTGCTATGGTCTTTCGCTAGCAATGGCCCCTGAGGGAAGGACAAGAAATAATTAAAGCAGGAGGTTTAGGAAAAATCATTTTAAAAGGCAGATAAGTTTACTGAAGGACCATGTGCACTCTGCCAGTAAGGGAGGGTTGTAGTTCCATGTAACTTGCTTTGACATCTTAAGAGTGACTTTACACTATATTTTTAGATGAAAGTTCTGTGTTGGGTGATGTGTTCAAACAAAAAATATGGAACACATAGCAATTGGTAAAAATTTGTGAACAGGAAGGTTGACATTTTTAAAGAGGTCCTACCAACAGATTGGAACCCCAACCATTCCAAAGAATTGTGGCAAAATAAAAGGAAGACTCTTGTTATACGATGACCTTCTCTCTTAAAACCTCATTAAGAATATATCTTCTTCTTTCAGCTTTCCAGGAGATGGTATGTATGCTAACAAAAACATTAGGAATTCAAAAGTTGATGTGTTCCCAAGTAGTAACAATTTCCCAAGGAAATATTCCCAGAGTAAACATTTCCTTTCCCAATGCATTCCACAAAGCATCTTTAGAGGCTTTTAAAATTGTATTCCAAGGTTTTTGATTAAATGGTCATGCAGAGTGTTGAAATCAGTTTAGGAGAGTGAGAGGCTAAAGAATAATTTCATAACTTAGAATCTAGGTCTCCTGGGAATAAATGTTTCCGTGATACAGTCTTCATTCTTCTAAAGGGATCTATTGCTTTTAGTGTATCTTGAAAAGCATATGAAATATTTAAACCAGTTTTACAGTATATTAATACTCTTCTTTCATACTCCATGCATTTGAGAAGAAAGACACTCAATATTTTAATTTTTTTTTGCTTCTCTTGTACATGAGGCTTATTTCAGAGGCTTTTTCCCCCAGAATCTTTACTATTGACAGACAGATCTGCTCAATATTTTATGCTCAACAATATATGGTCACTGGCTCCCAATCTGTAATCAATCATTTTTCCTAAGCATAGAATACAAGAAAATTATAAAAAAAAAATCATGAACTTACTGGGTAGAATATCAGTAAAACTCAACAATGACAAAAAAAATCAGGCTTAGATTTTTAGAATATGAGAATTAGAAAGGAAATTTGGTATTAGGTAGTTCAACTATCATTATACAGCAAGAAAACTGAACTTTCCTGAGATTAAATGAGTCTTCAGCAAAAATTAGTTAGTTTCAGAGCTCTCTTGTTTTTCAGGCTAGTGGATTTTTGATAGCTCATTTGACTTCGATTTTGACTTTGACTTTAATAGACTTTGACCTATAGTATGTTTGCTCTAAACCTACTTTAGCTATAATTCTTCACTCCACTCCCAAATTCTCAGAATGCTCAAATAAAATTATTCAATTATTTTATTAAAACTACAGTATTGGGTCTACTGGCATAAACCTGTGTTCTGCTTATATTATCCTAATTAAGCTTGGAGGGATCAGCCTGCTCAAAATAATACCCATACACAGGCCCTTTTTACAAATTATTATAAGAAGAGTTCTTCCTCTGTCTTTATATTCTGGCCAACAGAATCCTAAGAAAAGTGTTATTTGATTCACTCAGGTTCAGATACTAGTGACTAAAAACAAGTGTACTTAGTCTCTCAAGACTTTATGTAAATTTTAAAAAGACTAAAGCAATATTGTGGAATATTTTACTTTAGCTTAAACATACATGCATAGTACATACAATAACTGTGAATGTCAAGAACTATCAAATCCCCTCACTAGGGGAAGATTAGACATTTAACTAGGAATGGGAAAATGTCTCTCCCAGTTTGTCTCTGCATCTTCTCTATCATCTCTCATATTGATTCTTTATTCTCTACCGATTCTTTTTTGTTGTGACGTATTTTAGCCAAAGACTCATACTGAGTCACAGTGTTGCACATCAGGTCCTCCATCATTCTTTCATTCAAAGATGTAATGAGTGCCTATATGGACTAGGTAGTGGGGATAATAAGGTGAACAATTTACACATAGTCCTTAATCTCAAGGCATTCACATTGTAGTGAAGTATAGAACTTGAGCAACTCAAAATGTATAGATTTTCCCACTGAGATCAGTTTCATTAACTTCTGCATTTTTAGTGGTCTGTTAGGGACTTCAAACTCCATCTAAAACACACATTTATGGTTCTATCTCTCCACTAGGGAGATCTAATAAATGAAATGACTAAAACAAAAGTGAATTCCTTTTTTTTGAGTTTGGAGGAAATATTTTGAGCTCACTTTTTCATTTTCAAGACTTACTGTTAAGTTCATTGAAAGCCTTCATTTGCAAATAATTACATAAAGTGAAAGGTAAAGGAGTAAATCAGTCCTCTCACTTTTAAGCTGCCTCCTATTAAAATTTACCTTTCGAAATGGTTGACCTTATGGACATAAAATTAAGCCTCATTTATTCAAAGATTACTTACTCAGAAAACTCTGCTAACTGATTTCCAAGTACCTGGAAGAATGCCTACTAACAGACAAAACTGATTTTGTGGTCTCTGTGCCAAAGGTCACGCATGATACCCGTAAAAGAGATTGTCTGACAATCCATCAAAGTCCATCATACTTATATTTTGCCTTTGATTTTAATATATTCAATTAGTCTGTTTCCTAATTGACACCAGCTTGTATGTAACAATTCAAGAGAAGCAGTTTTGTAGCCAGGTCCCAGGGAAGCAGTGAGATTTAACCATCTGATAATACAATGGGAAAGGAAGAACAAACAAACAAAATCTGGCTTAAGAGCATCAGTCTGAGGAGATTTGTTGCTATGTGGCCAAAAGCCTGTATTCACTTCAACTGCCCATGAGATTATCATGACCTTATTGCATAATAAAGAAATGGATCAATTCATTCAACACACATTTTTAGAGCCTAATACAGGCCTGGAATTGGGGAAGCAAAGAGAAGTGAAAAGTCCTTAATGCTCTTGAAAATTTTACAGTCCAATAGAGAACTCAGAAACAAATCCACACACCTACAGTGAACTCAATTTCAGCAAAGGTGCCAAGAATATCTACTGGGGAAAAGACAGTCTCTCTAATAAATGGTGCAGGGAAAACTGGATATTCATATGCAGAAGAATGAAACTAGATCCCTATCTCTTGCCATTTACAAACATTAAATCAAAATGGACCAAAGACTTAAATCTAAGACCTCAAACTATGAAGCTACTACAAGAAAATAGGGAAAGTCTCCAGGACATTTGGCTGGGCAAAAATTTCTTGAGTAGTACATCACAAGCAAAGACAACCAAAAGCGAAAATGCAACCAAAGCGAAAATGCAACCAAAGCAAAAATGGACAAATGGGATCACATAGCATTAAAAAGCTTCGGCCCAGCAAAGGAAACAATCAACAAAGTGAAAAGCCAATCCACAGAATGGGAGAAAATATCTGTGAACTACCCATCTGACAAGGGATTAATAATCAGAATATATAAGGAGCTCAAACAACTCTATAGGAGAAAATCTATTAGGTTGTTGCAAAAGTAATTGCGGTTTTTGCCATTACTTTTAGATTACTTTCGCACCAATTTAATAGTAATCTAATTTAAATAATAGGCAAAATATCTGAATAGACATTTCTCAAAAGAAGTCATACAAATGACAAACAGACATATGCAAAAGTGCTCAACATCATTGATCATCACAGAAATGCACATCAAAACTACAATGAGATATCATCTCACCCCAGTTAAAATGGCTTATATCCAAAAGACAGGCAATAACAAATGCTGGTGAAAATGTGGTGAAAAGGGAACCCTCGTACACTATTAGTGAGAATGTAAATTAGCACAACTACAATGGAGAATACTTTGACAGTTCCTCAAAAACCTAAAAATACACCTGTGATATGATGCAGCAATCCCACTGCTGGGTATATACCCAAAAGAAAGGAATTCAGTGTATCAAAGAGATATCTACACTCTCAGGTTTGTCGCAGCCACTATTCCCAACAGCCAAAATTTGGAAGCAACCCAAGTGTCCATCAACAGACGAAAGGATAAAGAAAATATGGTACTTATACACAATGGAGTACTATTCAGCCATAAAAAGAATGAAATCTTGTCATTTGCAACGACATGGATAGAACTGGAAGTCATTATGCTAAGTGAAATAAACCAGCACAGAAAGACAAACATAGATGTTTTCATTTATTTGTGAGATCTAAAAATCAAAACAATTGAACTCATGAAAATAGAGACTGGAAGGATTGTTACCAGAGGCTGGAAATTGTAGCGTGTGGTGTGTGTTTGTGTGGCAGGGGGCAGGGGAGGTGCTGGGGATGTTAATGGGCCCAAAAAATAGAAAGAATGAATAAGACCTAGTATTTGCTAGCACAACAGAGTGAGATTGGTCAAAAATAATTTAATTGTACATTTTAAATTAATTGAAAGTATAGTTGAGTTGTTTATAACACAGAGGATAAATTCTTGAAGGGATGAACACCCCATTTTACATGATGTGATTATTATGCTTGTATCAAAACATTTCATATACCCCATCAACGTATGCACCTACTATGTACCCACAAAAATTAAAATAAAAACACTTAAAACAAAGAAAATTTTACAGTCCAGCTGGGATGGCAAAAACCTAAGCAAATATAATATAAAAAGATAGAAAGTAGAATGGGTGTACAAAGAGGGAAGAAACTGATTTGTCTTGAAGACTTAATGGATGACTACTATTTGAACTTGGTCTTAAAAGCCAATTGGGGACTTTCCCAATTGATAATAGAGGAATGGATATAATAGGAAGAAGATATGGTCTATGAGAAGGCATAGAGTCATGACAGAGCATGTTATGTGTGGTAGGCAGAATTCTAAGATGGCCCCCAAGATTCCCACCCTTGCTGGATGTGCCCTGTATAATCCCTTCCTCTTGAGTGTGAGCAGGATGTGCCTATGAATATGATGGGATACCAGTCACATGACTATGTTGTATTATCTATCAAAAGGAATTTTACAGTTGCGATTAAGATTCCCAATCAGTTGCCTTGGAACTAATAAAAATGAAATTTGTCATGGGAGAGTCTAACCTAATCAAGTAAGCCCTTAACAGAAGTCAAAAAGAGAGAGAGATTCTCCTGTTGGCCTTTTTTTTTTTTTTTTTTTTTTAGACGGAGTCTCACTCTGTCGCCCAGGCTAGAGTGCAATGGCGTGATCTCGGCTCACTGCAACCTCTGCCTCCCAGGTTCAAGTGATTCTCCTGTCTCAGCCTCCTGAGTAGCTGGAACTACAGGCGCCCACCACCACGCCTGGCTAATTTTTTGTATTTTTAATAGAGACAGGATTTCACCATGTTAACCAGGATGGTCTCAATCTCCTGACCTCGTGATCCACCTGCCTCAGCCTCCCAAAGTTCTGGGACTACAGGCATGAGCCACCGCGCCCCGCCCTGTTGGCCTTTAAAGAGCAAAATGTCACATTATGTGTGGGGCCTCTGACACACTATGTGTCAGAGACCTGACAGCTGCCTCTGGGAGATGAGAGTGACCCCCAGTCAACTGTTAGCAATAAAAAAGGTACCTCAGTCATACAACGGCAAGAACATAGATTCAACAAACAACCTGAAGGAATTTGGAACCAAATCATTCCCCAGTTCAATTTCCATATGAAAAGACAGCTGCCCCAGGTTTCCCTTTCACTTTAGTGAGACTCTGAGTGGAGAATCCAGCTAAAATGCATCAGACTCCTGATCTATAGAAACTATGGGATAATACATTTGTGTCATATGAAGCTGCTAAATTTCTGAAAATGTGTTATGCACCAATAGAAAAATGAATACAGCATTCTTGGGGAACAGAAAGTCAGTTAAAATTTCTGGATGGGGGGCAGGTAGACAACACAACAGGAGGAATACAGATGAGGACAAATAATTAAGGGTCTGAGGCATCATGGAAAGATTTGTTCCGTGGGCCACAGGGAGCTGTTTAAGGTAGTCATTGTAAAGGTAAAGGGTGCCAATAACAAGTTTGTGTTTTAGAAGGTTAATGCTGGCCAAAGTGACAAAGATGGATTGGATAAGAGAGATGATGGAAGAAGGGAATTGAGGCAGGCTGTGTTAAAATAATCCTAATAAATGATTAGGAAAGTTTATTGAAAGGTAATGACAGCAGTGAGGAAGAAAGGAAGATTAGAAAGATATTTAGAAGGTAAGATCAACCTGATGACTGACAGGAGACCAACATGAAAGAGGAAGATTAGTGAAGAATGATTCAAATGTCCTTGCCTCAATGATATGAGAATAAGAAAAGATAAACAATTAGAGAGAGAACTTACTTTCTATTTTGAAAATGTCATGTTTTAATTGATTGCAGTAATTCTAAGTGATTAAGAAGGAACTACTAGGCAGTTAAAAATGTAGTTCTGGACTCTGGAACAAGGTGAAGGCTGGAGATTTGTTTGGATAGTTATCAGTAGAGTTTAAAGCACAGGAATAAATGAGATAATTCATGTAGAAGATGTACTCGGAAAATATGATGACAGAGTGAACTTGGAGGGACAACAACATTTAAGTGTACAAATAAGAGGAGCAGGGGAGGAAAATAAGAAATTCTTTTTACAATAAGAATAAAATCTAGAGAAAATCATATATTGAAAGCTAAGGGAGGATAAATTTTCAAAGAAATGAAGATTGAAGATTGCCATATGTTAATTAGTAAGTAGAGTAAGCATTAAAGGAAAGCATTTGGGTTTAACAATAAGAAAATCCTTGGCCCTATTAAGAAAAGTGTTACCTTAGTAAGAGAGTTGCAAAGCAATGGTGGATGTTAAAGTTATAGTGCAGTGGATTTTAAGAACGAATGGGGAGAGATACATAGTGGAATAAAAGGACTACGGTGAATACCTTTTAAATAGCTGGGCAACAAGGGATTCTTCTCAGTGGAAACTAAGGGAAAGGACAGCATTTTTATAAGTACAAAGATAATCCATAGAATGGGAGAAATTATTCACAAATCATATACCTAGTAATGGCTTGTGTCTAGCATATATAAAAAACCCTCACCATTCAGTAATAAAAAGACAACCACAATGTTTTTCAGATCTTTTTGGATTCCAAATTTGTATATCTTTCCAAAGATATACAAATGGCCAATGAGCACACACACAAAATGCTCGACATCATTACTCATCAGAGAGATGCAAATCAAAATCACAATGGAGACTATAATTAAACAGGTAACAATTGTTGACAAGGATGTGGAGAAATTAGAACCCTCATATACTACTGGTGGGGATGTAAAATGGTACAGCCACTTTGAAAAGCAGTCTGGCAGTTCTTTAAATGATTAAACACAGAATCATTATATGACCTAGCAATTTCGTTCCTAGGTGTATATCAAAGGGGAATGAAAATTTATGTCCACACTTGTGGATACAAAACGTATACACAAATGTTTATAGCAGCATTATTTAAAAGAGCCAAAGGCAGAAAAAACCCAAATTAATGGAGAAATGGATTTTAAATTTGTGGTGTATTCACACAATGCAATTTTATGTGGCCTTAAAGAGGAACAATATCCAGATACATGCAACAAATGATGAACCTTGAAAATATTATGCTGAGTCAAAAAAGCCTGCCACAAAAGACTATGTATTGTTTGATTCTGTTCATATGGAAGTACAGAATGGGGAGATTTATAGAGTCAGAAAGTAGATTGGTGTTGCTTTAAGCTGGGATAGGGAAGTGCAGGAGTGCAGTGCCAAAGTATAACCAGGGAAAATAGCGAATGGGTATAGGTTTCTTTCTGAAAGTGTTCTAAAATTGACTATCATGATGGTTGCACAAAAATGTGAATATTCTAAAAAATCATTGAATTGTATTATTTAAATGGGTGAATTGTACTACATTAAAGCTGTTTCTAAAAAATAAATTTAAAAGAGAGATTCAAGATGGATAGGGTTGAAAGGAACATTTCTTTTAGCTTGTGAGAGATTCCAGTATGTTTGCATTTGGAAGGGAAAGAGTTGGTGGCTATTCATGGAGATTGATGGCCATGATGATAACTCTGAATCATCAGAAAAGGTCAAATCCTGTTCAATATGTAATATCTTTTAGAAAGAGTTCCAGTAAAAACATCTAGATGAAATTGACTCCTTTGAACACGAAACTTGCTTTCTTTTACAGGAAAATTAATTTGTGAGGAACATGCGTTCCCTCAATGATGATGGACAAATGAGGTGTTACTCTAACTAGGGGAATAATGGTTACCAAAAAAGTGTCTTTCTGCAAAATTATTTTTTATTTCTAAAGTTTTGAGGAGATTTTCTGGATTATAAAGAAAGAAAAGGAAAAATGTACCAAATGTCATGCTTCTCATACGGTTGTTAATTAGATCTGGATTAACATTTAGCTGCCTGGCTCATTAGATGCAAATGTTATATGGTTAGGCTACAAACCTGTTCCACTACTAGATCAAGAATGGAAGGCCTACAGTAGCCACCTATCCAGCTGATATATTTTAACCAGGATACGTTCTGGTATTCCTTGTGTTTCAGCCAAAATCTTTTCTGTCACCATTGTGTTTCTCTTTTGAAATTGTGTTCAGCATTATTATTGCTTTTATTTATTTTTTACAAAGTGCTTCATTACTCTTCAATGCCTGCAGTTGCAGCACATTGCCTGGATATTAAAAACAGATTGTTAAACACTTGCTGGCAAAATCCCAGAGGATCTATGTGGATCTATTTGTTTTAAAATTTATTAAAATTCTCTGGATACAGATTAATTTTTCTTGTTCAATATTTTTTATTGTTTCACCTGCTGTTGAGTAGAAGCTGCAACTGGAAAAGTTTTTGTTTTGTTTAAGTTACCAAGTTCTATCAAAATTGTTTGAAAGTTCCTAAACATTTTTTTTTTTACTGGAATGATTTGCTTTGAAATAACCCACCACCCTCAGGAGGGGGTTACTCACACAAGGTATCCAGATGTCTTGGGTAAGGAGCAAATATTCAGCATCCTTAAGGAAGGGCAAGAGCACTTGGAACTTGGCAGGAGCTCAGCCCATTAAGAGAAGAGACTCCACTCCTCTGTTGATGACCAAGGAAAATGGTCTGCTGGATTCCGAGTGTGAGAAAAGGCAGCTGAGCCTTGTATTTGATGGAATAAGCCAGGCAAAACAATTTGCCTAGTGCTGTAAGGGCGAGCCAGATCAGAGCATCCTGTGAAAGGAAGTCTGAGAGGGACAGGGATTCATTCCTGGGAAGGAGCATCATCACAGCAAACTGCTTAATAAATAAGCACTGTTTTTTTCTTGATTTGGATTTGAGTTTCAATGTAGAGGTCAAATGATTTTTAAAAACCAACAAATAAACAAATAGAAGAAGGGGTTCTGGTTTATATAAAAATGATGAGCTTCAATTTGGTACCTATTCAGAGAAGAAAGCATCTGAGAGAGGAAAAAAATTATTAGGGACTTTGGGGGGAGTGTTTTTTAATGCCAAATATGAAAATGGGCCTATCCTGCTCTTCCTCTAAGATTTACCACATAATTCTCCTGCGTTTCTATTATGAGACCAGAAATTCTAAATAAGCCCCTTCTAGTGTGCTCAGAGGTCGGATCAATAGACACGAACTAAAAGAAGCCTGAATTCTATAAAGCATTATGTTATCCAACGGCACAGATCCATTGATATGAATCTAAATGTTGCCAATATATTAATATGAGAATGGAAAAGCCACAGAATTAGGGCTACAAAACTTTAGTTGGAATCACTCTTCCTCAGTTAATAGCTGAGTGGCCATTAGTCTCTTTAAGCCTCAATTGCTTTATTTTTACCTCTGTTTCCTCATCTGCAAATTGGGGATAAAATATTATCTGATGTAGTTCAACAATCAACTGAGACATATGAACATATCATATATATGCTACAATATGTCACATATATATACATATATATATATGAAAGCTCTTCATAGGTAACAAAACATAAAATATTAACACTTACATTAACTAGAAAATATCCTTGAACATTTTTAATCCAAATTTACAAAGCCAGGATTTGAACATAGGGCCACATGACTCCACAGTTTTTTTTTCCCCAAATTTCCTTGTTAGTTAATCAGCTTTCAATGAATATTTACAACACACAAGACTTTTTTTTTTTTGAGGGCTACCAAATGGAAGCGGATGTAGATAATGTTTTCAAGGAGCTGATAGTTTATTCTAGAAAATAAGACATGGGTACAAATTATCTACCCCCATGAGTTAGAAAATGATCGAGTCTTAAGAGATGTCAATTCAACTGATTATTTGATAATTACCTACTCTACATCTGCAATGTGACAGATACTTTGTTGCCTGGGGACATAATGATAAGCAGAAACAGACATGTTTAATTTTCTTGCCAGTTTGGAGCTGATAGTCTAGAGGAAGAAGACAGATGTTGATCAAATAAATGCAAAATCACAACATTTATAAGGGCTTAAAAGCAAAGATACTTGGAAAGTGGTGGATGACTCAGAGAAGAAAGACTACCTCCAACAGATAGTAAAGAAGAATGCTTTATAGAATAGAGCTCATCAGAGCTCAGCTTTTGAAGATAGGTAAGATTCGGATTTACAGAGTAGAAGGGAAAGTTGTCTCAGAGGGTACATGCAGTATGAGACAAAGAATAGGTTTAGTCAAGAAATGAGTCTTTAAAAGTCTTTGAAGGAATTGAAAGTAAATCCATTTGTCTAAGAGGTTTAGAAAAATAAAAATTGACAAGTATGTTGCAACCAAATTGTGAGGGTTTTGAATGCCTGGGAGGCAGAGGTTGCAGTGAGCCAAGATCACGCCACTGCACTCTAGCCTGGGCGACAGAGTGAGACTCCGTCTAAAAAAAAAAAGGCCAACAGGAGAATCTCTCTCTCTTTTTGACTTCTGTTAAGGGCTTACTTGATTAGGTTAGACTCTCCCATGACTAACTTCATTTTTATTAGTTCCAAGGCAACTGATTGGGAATCTTAATCTCAACTGTAAAATTCCTTTTGATAGATAATACAACATAGTCATGTGACTGGTATCCCATCATATTCATAGGCACATCCTGCTGTGCCAGTGAATTTTGTCGGCACCCAAAAGGGGGGATTTATTATATGGAATTTTTCATTTAACTCAGGTGTTTCACAGAATACAAATTGGGGGAAATCTGTTTATAGTATTATTTGGATTTCTAAGCATGCTAATGGATTCATTTAGGTTGCTTTTCTTTTTTTCAAAAAAAGTAAGTATTTATTAGCCTGAGTCATGCCTACTAATGAATATATTTGAATGATGAGAATTTTGACTGCCTTTGTTCATAATGGTGAATTGGAATACACTGATATTTTTAAACTGTAATTACTTTTTCAAGGGTTGACTCAAGAATTCAGGGGTGTGTATAGGGAAGTGGTTTCTCTATCAGTGTTGGCAAAACTTGGCTTGAAGCTTAAGATAAGACAATAAACAGATACTGCATTCCTCATCTGGGAACATTTGGATTCCGCATTTTGAGTTTCTTAGAAACTGAGTGACTCATTACCATCCATCAATGTGTACTCCACCTTTAATGAAGGTATAATACATTTCCGGCATAGGTGTAGAGTAGATATCCTAATCATCTCTATGAAAAACGTATGTAATTGTAGCAAGCCCTGGGAGCATCCATTTGTACAGCATGACTCTGGGCCCTTAGACACAGTTGATCGGTCTGGGATATGGGTCCATGACTTCAGCTAAGCCAATGAAAATCTCTTCTTCAGAAGTTTCAAATTGGAATAAGATTCTGGATTTGGTTATGGTTTATCTCTTCATTGCTGTCACCCAGGCATAGTAAACAGGTCTATTTACCACCAAATGGACTAGCATGTGGAGAAAGTTTGTCTGCAGAGCATGAGAAAGGAGAAGCTTATATACAAGAGATGAAGAGTTGAGAAGTAGAGAGAAGCCTTGGCTTTCCAATCTCTGGTTCTCACTCCTGCTGGTTCCCACGACATTTTTGACCCCAAATGTGTACTGTAGGACATCTGTGTATCCTATTATTCCCCTCTACCTCCAAAAAAACTTGAGTTTGTTTTTTGTCTTTCCAAACAATTCCCCTCTAACCCAAACAGAGGGAATGGTATTGTTCCAAACACTGGAAGTGTGTGGTTGGTAAAACAGAAAAGTCAATTAGAGACAAAGTATAACACAACTGAAAATTCATGGCCTTGGGTAGCAGACACGTCGGGGTTAGAATCCTGGCTCTTCCGATTGCAGAAGTCCACTGACGGTGGGAAGTGATACACTCTATAGACCTCAGTTTTCTCATCAGTAAAATGAATATAATAAAAATGGTCACCTGAGAGAGTTTGGGTAAGGATTTAATGAGATGACGTATAAAATACTGAAAAATCCCATGGCACATAATGAGAATTCAATACATCTTAATAACCACGATTGTTGATTCTTTCGTGGAAATAACTTTAATAAAGTATGTCATCTTCACAATCATCAAAGATCAGATTTTTGATGATGAGGTTGTTGTTCGTGTTTGTTTGTTTTATTGTGTTTTGTTTTTGAGGTTTGTGACACTGAAGAGGATTGGACAGAAAGGCCTGGGCTGGACTCTGGAGGGGACTATGGACAGCCACAAGGCAGATAGCCCTGGCTATAGGAATCAAGAAGGCAGCCGGGGTTGGGGGAGGAATACAGAAAGCAGAGGGTGGGGGCGGGGCAGCACAGGGGCCGGGGGATTCGGAAGGATGGTCCTGGAAAAGATACTCTGGTGTGCTGAATGTCCCTGAAAATCTCCTTCTAGATCAGGAGCACCTTCCACACATCTACACTAAGGAGTCCGATCATCACTTCCACTCAATTCTCCAGCATAAGTAAGCTCTGTCTTCATGATGACTGAGTGACCACCCCTTCCAATTTCATAAGGGCAAGATACATGTGAACCACCCTAGGATAAAATCAGCCTCATGGAAAGGTACCCAGCAGCCCTCCTGCAGGCAAGGATCTCCAGAACTTAAGAAGAGGGCAGGAAAAGCTTTAGGTTCCAGTCCAAATGCTCAGGATTTGGGGGTGAAACCAGCTCAGGTCATGCCCTCTAATGTCCAGGCTTCCACTTTCCTGACCAATAAGATTCAGTAACCCTCTTCTTGCCTTGGCTCTGTTGGGTGCATGAGAAGCAAAGTAAACATTATTGACATGACTGTAAGGAATACAATTTTATTTTTGACAGTGTTCTAACAGGAAAATGGACTGTTGTCAACATATGGTTTTCTTTTGTATTGGTCATTTTCTGTGGATTTCTCTCTGCATCCTTTTTCATATTGCCTTTTTGCTGTCTGTAAGATTCGATGTTCTATTGGCAAAGATAATAACAGAGATAAGAATGTTTTTATTTCTGCAGGAACAAAAGAACTTAAGTGAACCTGTTTTGAGGTAGTGCTTAAGGTGGAGAAAATTCTCTAGATTAAAAAGCTGGAGAGTGAGGAAAGGAAAACAAAATAGGGGCTCAGAATTGGATAAATGAGCAGAGGGGTTTGACTCACGCTCTGAAGGAGGAGAGAATTATAGACTGACCTGTGTGTGTCCCCTTCTCTCAGTGAGGGCAGCTGGTAAAGACTGCAGCCCAGAACATTCTTTTATTGAATTCTGTTGTTTTCCTGGGTTGGCACAGAAAAATATGTCTCCTGGTTACCATGATTTTGTTCTTTTGCCTAGGACATCCAGATACTTCTTTTAGAGATGCCACGGGTTACATTCCCTGGCAGGATATTAGTTCCTGTTAAGAAACAAAAATATGCCCCAATTCTTGATTAAAAGCATGAATTATTTTTTGATAATATATTTTAATGTGACCTCTCATTTTTTCTGGCTCATTCTCTAAATTTACACATCGGTCTCTGGAGGTTTCCTTGCCATAACTCTCACCTTACTGTTTTATTAGTGTTGTTAGGTGTTTTGCTTTTTTTTTTTCATTTGTCAAGACCATTTAAAGATGGTAATAAGTGCTGGTCAATAATTCAGCTCTGGGTCTTTTAAGTTGCTTTCTCAGCTCTGCAATTTAGAACCAAATGGAATTAGAATCCATAAGCTGTGTGGCTGCTTTATCAATGGCACAGGATTTAGCTCATAAGATTAGGGGGAAAAGAAAAACCTAACAAAATAAAGGAAATTTTTTTCCTAACTTATTTTATATATTGAATGGTAACCCCATGCTACCCATTAGGTGAAAAAACACATTGTATGTAAAAATGGACTTTGAAAATATCAATAAAATGATTGATTAATAAGTGACCTCATGAATCAAGCAAATAAACATGGGAATGAATTCAAGTAGGTGAGAAAAAGAAATGTGATATAAAGAAAGTGGGCTTATGAAAAGGATGGAAGATGATAGTGTGGAGAAAGGCAGTGCATCCACACAGTCTTCTGATTCCTTCTCATGACTTCTGAATAGGCCTTGGGTCTGAAACACTTCTTTACCAAGAGATAGAGTCCTCACTGCCTGTGCAAGATTCATCACCTTGAGTGGTAGTATCATTTCCTGTTTCAGACTCAATGCATACTCCTTCTTTCTGAATAAGTGTGTGTCCTATGTCACCTGACCAACCTTACTAGTATATCTGCCTCTGGCAGGAAGGGGATCGAGTCCTTCTGACACAGCACAAGAGGGTATGTGCAGGCCAGTTGCCTCATGTTGGCTACTGGGAGGGGGCCCGCTGGCCGTGGAAGACCCACCACTGACTCTGTTTTTCTTTTCTTTTTTTTCTTTTCTTTTCTGTTCTTTCTTTTTTCTTTTCTTTTCTTTTCCTTTCCTTTCCTTTTCTTTCTCTTTCTTTCTCTCTCTTTCTTTTTTTTTCTTTCTTTCTTTCTTTTTTTCTTTTTTTGGAGACAGAGTCTCACTCCGTCACTCAGGCTGGAGTGCAGTGGCACAATCTCGGCTCACTGTACCCTCCGCCTCCCAGGTTCAAAGTGATTCTCCTGCCTCAGCCTCCTGAATAGGTGGGACTACAGGCACATGCCATCACACCTTGCTAATTGTTGTATTTTTTAGTAGAGATGGGATTTTACCATGTTGGTCAGGCTGGTCTCGAACTCCTGACCTCAAGTGATCCACCTGCCTTGGCCTCCCAGAGTGCTGGGATTACAGGCGTGAGCCACCAAGCCCGGTTGCTCTGTCTCTTTTCTAGGTGAGTAAAGTGTTCTTCCATCCAGTGCTTGACTGCATTGTGTTTTCCTTGGTGACTCCAAAACCAATGTGCAGTGAGCGGAAGTACTCAGACTTCTACCCCTGATAATAGGTGACAGATGGTACTTGCTCGACTGATAGAAAAGGTGTGAGCTGGCAGAGCAGCCATGGTGGGAAATGTATCTCAAACAAAGGGCTGAGGGAGCTTAATTCCATCTTCTCTTGGAACATTCTCAAGTAATTGTCTCTTTTCATCTATGTAATATTATTTCCCATTATACTCTCCTGGAATTGTAGAACACAGAAATCTGGTCCACTATCTATATAATGATAAATAAATAGATTAAATAAGATGCTACAAAGTTGCCATTTGCATGATTAGAGAAAGAAAAAGCCACTGGAGAAGTCCATTCCAAAAGAGACAGAATGAAGACTTAGGAATTGGAACGCTAGAAAAGTCTTGGTTTTTATTTTATTTTTTTAGATAAGCCTAACTATTGTAAGTGTTGCAATTTTATAGAATACATTCATTCATCCCACAGGCTCACCAACTCCCAGATGACAGGCATATGTTAAGTGCTAAAGGTATTTCATTTCAAGGATTTAATGCTTTTAGGTGGGGTGGAGATTTATATGTAAACAACTTACACAACAACCTTATGTCAAGGATTGCTAATAGCAGCACAGAAAATTGCAATGGACATTCAAAGGAAGTCACTATCAATTCAGCTTGGAGGTTGTCAATATCACTTCATAGAGGGCCCAACAGGTAACTTACAATTTGAAAGACGAGCAGGAGTTCACCAGGTGACTGAGGGAGGGTGCCTTTTCTGGTGAAAGGAAAGGCTTAAAGAAGGCAACTACATGCATGACTAATGTGATATGGCAAAGGTGTGGCTGAGGTATGGAGTGCATGGAGATGTAAATGGAGGGTAACAACATGGAGTAGATGCATAGGGTAGAGTCAGCTGAAGAAGAGATTCTTCTGCTGTGTTCTCTAGATTCAGAATTTTGGACTCTGTCTTAGGCATTAAGGATCTACTGTCTGGTTTTTATTTGTATACTTCTTTGTAGTGAGAAACATGAAAAAAATGTGTCTCAAAGGGTGGATTCTTCTATGGTTTATAGAAAGGTTAGAAAGTGATAGAAAAAGACCAGCTCAATGTATAATCTGGTAATAGATGAGAAGTAATTAAACTTGAACTAAGCTTGTGGCAGAACAGATGAAGAAAAGATGAAGGATTCAAGGCATATTGATGAGGTACAGTTAATAGGAATTGGTGACAGGTTGAATTGGAATGTTGGAAGAAAAAATGAGAAATAACCCAAACATCTCAAGCTTAAGCAACTGGGTGTTGTCATTCATTGCTTCAGTATATAGAAAGGGGGCAAGTTTGTGAGAGAATGTAGTGAATTTGTTTTGAGCAGGTCAAATTGAGGTCTCTGTGGAGCAGCCAGGATGACCTTGTCTCCTAGGCAAGTGGGAATACAGGACTGGGGTTTAGGAAAGCTAAGGGGACTAGGAATATTGCTTTGGTGGTCACTGGACTATAAGGGAAAATGGAAGTCATGAACGTGGATAAGATCACCCAGCAAGGGCACAGAGAGTAGGAAGAATGATGTCTGTGGTTGTGAGGGGGAAATCAGCAAAGGAGATGGAGGAGAAGGAAGGAGTCACAGTGGTAGAAGAAGAAGAAAAGAGCAGAGGGGAAAATAGTTTGAAGGAGAAGGTGTGATCAACAGTATTAAAGTACTCAGAGAAATAATAACGAAATAAAGACAAAAAGTCTTTTGAGCTTAGTAATTACTGGTGAGCACAGTAAATTCAGTTTCATTGCAATGAGGAGGCAGAAGCCAGATGGTAGTGGGTTGAAGGCTGAAGGGAGGGTGCAGAAATGCAAGAATCAGTGATTTGCAGATTATTGGAAAGAGTACATTAAAAGGAGAGATAGGCACGTGTATAGATGAGGGAGGGGGTCCAGGGGAGAGAGGACCATCGAAGATTCAGCAGACGGCAGAGATAACAGAGGAAGAGTCCTTTCTGTTCCCACATGCTTTAAGATTACATGTCCCAGTCTCAACTGCAGCTTTGTGGGGAATGGAATAGTAGCCAATTAAAAGTGGAATTAATCTATAGCAAGATCTACCTGGGTGGGGATAGTGTATTTTGTTTTTAAAACCAAAACAAAAAGAATTGCAAACTTATGAACCATTTATAGTCCTTTTTTTCTCCATAAACTATTCAAGTTAACAGGGGAAAAATAAAGTTTCTAAATAAAGTCTTTCCCTAGGATTGCATTTTTGACTTGCCAAGCCAAACGAACCAAATCTTTTGTTTCTCTAGCAATCTTGCTTCCCAAGAAAAATACACCTGCAAGTATCAGGGGCCAGGTTCTTCCCGCCCTCAGCCAATATTTTTTTTTCTTTTGCCCCTAAATCAACATTAGAGGGCACTTTTACATTGTGCTATGTTATCCTTCAGCCAAGAAGGTTAAGCAAGTATAAGTTAAAGCAATCAAGTCATTCTCTTTATTTTGGAGGTGAAGTAATTCTTCACTCATTTGCTCCTGCAGATGCTCAGGCTATGAAGTGATCTCTTCAATATATTCCAGCAGTATACGGAGTTGGAGGATTCCTGACAGTTCTGGCACAGTAGACTGCAAGTTACCATGTGTTAGTGCTTGTAATAATAGCTATTGTCTGTACCATCTAATTATCTCATCTGGCATTCTATAATCAGTCATTCTTCTATGGCTTGATGAGAAGCAAACTCTTCATATTTTTATGTGCATCATGGAGACATGGATTCCCTAAGTGCAGAATCCAGACACTCTCTATGTAAAGCCCTGGCATGTAGAGAGGCTTTGTAAAATTCCAAACTATGGAAACTTTACCCAGTGTATTTGATTCTGGAAGTTTGGGTTTTTTTAAAAAATAGAACTAAAGGGATAATTCTTGAGATAAGTCTGGTTTCTAGAATTTCCTATACACCTAGATGTGGTTACTTAGTGGTTAGTTTTTCTACTTATTAAAGGAAAATAAAACCAGTTAACAATTGTTGAATGCTTACTCTGTGTTAGGTGCCAGGAGAAGTGCATCATTTACCTTACCACTTTACTTTTCACAACAGTCCTGAGAGATATGTTCATGCTGTCCCTATTACATACACCTAGAATCTGGGACTTAAGGGTTAGTGAATACTACTTATCACAACTAGTGAAGGGCGGAGCTGACAGCTGATTCCATATCTGTCCGACATTTCCTAGTGCCCTCTTCTGCTTTCATTTTAAGGTATTTCTTTATGTACATATCCACAAGGAACCAAAATACTGGATCTATAATGGACATAGAGAGTAGTAGCAAGAAAGAACCATCAATGGATTTTACTCCTCACCCTATGGAGGACAAATGCCTCAAAGAGGCTACCTAGATCTTCATCAGTGTGATTTTTCATTCATCTCTCAGACCACCTTCAACTCCCACGTAACAGATACCTTCACTGACTCTGACATAAGCAATATACATAGGCACATTTGGAATGCCTTATCTTCTTTCCTTCTACCCAAATCTCCCCTCTGAACCTAGTTAGTATTTCTCCTTTTCCAATGAAGCCAACAGTAAGTGCACAAGCCTTAATGAGCTTTTCCTTCTCTGCTCTTTTGTTTCACTTACAGAGAGTTTTGGATAATTTAATTTAATTTATACTGCAATATACTTTTACCCAGCTCCTTCCTATTTGCCTATTTGCCTTGTGTCCTTTCAATCCTTTTATTCTTTAATGCTGTCTGGTTTTTGACATGAATTTGAGGTCTATAGTAAGGAGGAGGAAAGTGCTCAACAATATTTTTGGATGAGAAGATGCCCATTTGATTTTGTTGAAGTAATTGTGATGGGGAAAGGGAGAGAGAAAAACTATGTAGGAAAAATGTTAACTTTTTGAATTGTGAAGCCAAGGCAAGACTACATGAAGATGCTGCTTGATGGCAATACAAAGATAACATTTTTTGACATGCTAAGCCTGCTCTTGATCACAGGAAACAAAGCAATCTCACCGGCTCCCTCAGTGTGTGTAGAAACCCAGCACAGGCCAAGATACCAGCCAACTGTGAACATGCAGTTCAACCCAGAAGGTAAACACCCCAGAGGAGTGTTTCCTGTATGTCGACTGTTCTCATTTAGCTCCCACTCCACCCTTTTCTATAATCTCTCTTATATCATAGGGAATGGAAGAAATAACAGTTAGAAATACATTCTACTACACTCTCTCACTCACAGACTTTTGTTACCATTTAACATTAACAAATCTTTGAACAAGATGTGAAGGCTGGCCAGGCACGGTGCCTCCCACCTATGATCCCCACACTTTGGGAAGCCGAGGCGGGTGGATCACCTGAGTTCAGGAGTTTGAGACCAGCCTGGCCAACACTGTGAAACCCAATCTCTACTAAAAATACAAAATTAGCCGGATGTGGTGGCGCATGCCTGTAATCCCAGCTACTAGGGAGGCTGACGCAGGAGAATCACTTGAACCTGGGAGGCGAAGGTGGCGGTGAGCTGAGATCGCGCCACTGCACTCTAGCCTTTCATCCAGTTTCCTGGTCTTTTGCCCTACGGTGTGGCAGCATTTTCCGGTTGTTTTGCCAAAGAGGCAGGAATGTTAGTGGACCCTCTCTCAATCTTTGCTTTCTTAGCCCTTCTAACAGTTTGCTAAGCACATTTCCCTTTATTGTACCCTTTTTTTTATTTGAAACACCTAGAATGAGTTCTATTTTCTTGATTTACACAGAAAGAGACTTAAGCTAGGACTAGAATCCAAACTCCAGCCACAGGGAGAAAGGTCAGAGAACAGGGAGCAGTTATGACTAAAATGTCTGGTTTCGATAATAAGCCAAATTATTCTCTCCTTGTCCTCTCCAGGCTGTGCACTTTCTCTGTACACAGACTATAATTTGGAACGGATGACACCTATGTCCCTGCTGTCCCCCTCTTAGCTTCTACTATTGCTGTTGGAGCTGTTGACACCTGGCCTTTATTACTCACAAGAGCAATACTAGAACTGTCTTACTAGACCAGAACAGCCACCAAGAGTAGTCTTTGCTTCCATAACACGTGGATTTGAGTTATGACTTAGTGACTTGAGGGATCCCAGAGTTTGACTTTGGCGGGCCTGCTGCATCATTCATAGATGGTGAGAAAGATTGCTTGGCATTTGTCCTGATACTAGGAATAACTAAAAACCTGTTCTCAAGTGAATGTTATTTTGTCCCATCCTCTAATTCTTCTCGAGCTTGGGCTAAGGGTGGACATCATTCCTGAGGATGTCACAGAGAGTAATGACTCCTGTAAATATCCCCTTTTATTTTGAAGGGCAAGTAGATCATCAAAACTAGAAAGAAATCTCCTGTACCTTGGAAATGAAGTAACCTGGGACTCCCATACTTCCTAGAAAATTAGAGTTTAGGTCAAACGAGGACTTTTCAGTAGACTGAAAGCTCTGAAAGAATCTCATGTTTCCCTACTCAGTCCCTTTCATCCCATCCCTTAGATTTTTCACTTAAGCCCCAGGGAAAACACTACATATATTTATTTCTTGTGGCCACCCTTAAACTTGAAGAATCAGGAGGAGTTCCTTCACCTTAGAAATCCAAAATTTCTGTGGAGGAGAAAAGTAAAGTTTTCTTTTGGAAAATATGGGGAAAGCTAATTGATAGAATGTTGGAACAAAAATTAGAAGTGTTACACTCATCTCTTCTTCAGCTCCGAAGATGGAAATTCTCCCTCTTGATGGAGATAAGTTTCTGGTCATGTCTGGCACGTAACTGGTATTAAAACCTTCATGAATTTATCAATAAGATGGAGACAAGCTGATGGAGGCCACACTGCTATGATCTTTCGGGAACTGAAACCTATTGAAAATATAAACAGTTGAGTAGCCTCAAACAAAACTATTGAGTAGCCTCAACTACTTCTACAGGGGTCCCAAAGACATTTCCTGTATTGCTGAATATAGCCTTATGCTGATTAGCAGCACTATATCACAAATGCATCGTTAGCCCTCGTATCCCTTTTTCATAGAATAGCTTAATGGTGGGGTGAGGATGAAGGTTAGAGCTGGAAGTGCTAACACATAGTACATGTTTTGAAGAAATGCTGCTCCCAAGACAGGCAAGACCCTATTCAAAATTCATGATACCAACTCTGCCTTGCCAGTAGGGGTAGCTGCTGAGCTGCCAAAAGTTGACCTTCTATTAGAGAGTCAGCCCAGGTGGGAGCTTGGAGAACTGGTCCAAGTTTTCCAGTTTATTTCCAACCACTCCACCTAAAATACGGTATCTTCCAGCCATGCAGAAGATACCATACTTTACCACATTACTCACCATTACTTTACCACACCCAAGTTGCTTTTGCTCACATTGTTCTCTTTCTGCCAGGAATATTATTTCCTTCCTACTCTTCAAAGCCCAGATCAGATATGACCCTTTGTGAACCTTCCACCCAGGAACCCCTACATGAAACAAATCTTCCCCTAAACAATGTGTCTGTCCATTCTTTCTATCATCTACCTATCTATATCTATTTCTGTATCTATATCTATCTCTATTATCTATCTAATATCTATCTATCATCTCTATAGCTCACACTGTGTTGCAGGTGGTTGTTTACCTATCTGTTTCTCCATCTGGAATGTGAAGTTTCTGAGGGCAAATTCATGTGGCATTTACCTTTATATCCCAGAACCTAGTACAATTGCTGCCATATACACACTCCTCTGGACAAGGAAGTGGTCACTATCAAGAAATCATATCAGGATCACTTAAAGATTTTATATTCCAAAAGATACCATGATATTTTGGGGCCAATAGGATTTTTAGGTCTAGCTATTCATCCAAGGAGTAAGAAACATACTTCTCATTGAACTCCGTAGGCAACATATTGGTACGTGTGAGCTGAGTGATTCCTGGCTGAGGCAGCTTCCTCACTTTAAGGGGTTGCATTTTTTATAGGATAGCAAAGGGAGCGGAAATTGAACAGTTAAATTTATTAGAAACCCGGAGAAGAGAGGTACTGAAGATACCCACAACATGCCCTGGATAGACAGCACATGCATGTCTGGAGTCAATGAGAATTGCCATCCCTGGTAGAGAGGGTCTGAGCCTCCATCTGGATCATAAAACCAGCAGAGTAGATTTTTCTTGCAGGCCAATCATAATGCTTAAGAAATGATTCCCCACTGACTTCTTTCACCACCAGGTAGTTTTAGGAGATGAGAGTGGGGTGGGAAAGGGAGGATTTCAAGAATCAGAATTCTTATAACAAGGAAGAATTTCCACATCAAAACCTGGATTTGTAGATCTGTTTTGTGCCAAGTGTGAAAAGGCATGAAATAACTAGGCATGAGCTATTCCCCAAAGACTTGTCCTTTACTAGAAAGAACTTTATAAATGTTAATAGGTACTAGACTAGCTGGAAGCAGATTTGCTCTGGGCCCAAAAACATAAAATAATCATCACTTTGTTTGTCTGATTCTAAACGGACTTAGTATTGATTTGCATTATAAGAATTCCAAATTCCCACCACTCTGGGAAAGTCATCCAAACCCACTACTTTTCATTCCTGGTAGTTTTCTGCACATGAAACTTCCTTTTCAATTTTGTACCAAGTGTGGAGAAGAATACACATGAGAGAAAGTCTGACCATTGCATCTGCTCTCTTTCCATGGTTCCAGCCCAAACACTTGAGAATGGGTTCCATTTCAACTGGTTTCAAGGGTGTGGCTCAAGTTCAGTCCGTGTACAAAGGAAGGAGTTCAAATTAGTCATAGACCCTAAGAAAGCCTGAGAACAAAAAGTAGGTATAGTATGTACCAGAGGGTTTGCCTCTATTACATGGGACTTAGAAACACGCATTATCACTGCATTTCCTGTCATAAAAATATAAGTTCAGAATTTTAGAGTGAAAGAGACTTTAGAAATTATCTCCCTTACTTTACAGTTAAGGATAGACCATACAGTGAGTCAGCAGTGCTGAGGCCAGACACTTCATCTTCTAACTTCCTCAGCACACCTCCTCCTCTCTACTGCAAACTCTCTCCATTACAGAACATTTAATTTTTTTTTTTTTTTTTTTTTGACAGAGTCTTGCTCTGTCACCCAGGCTGGAGTGCAATGGCGCAATCTCAGCTCACTGCAACCTCCGCTACCCAGGTTCAAGCTATTCTTCTGCCTCAGCCTCCTGAGTGGCTAGGATTACAGGTGCGTGCCACCACACCTTACTAATTTTTGTATTTTTAGTAGAGATGGGGTTTCACCATGTTGGCCAGGCTGGTCTCAAACTCCTGACCTCAGATGATCCACTGGCCTCAGCTTCCCAAAGTGCTGGGATTACAGGCATGAGCCACTGCGCCTGGCCAGAACATTTTAATTTTTAGATCTTTTCATGCATAATATAAACTTAATGCATGTAGCAAGCCTATTTATTCATTTATGAATTTAATACATATTAATTGCCTACTATGTGCCAACATTGTTCTGCTGCATTGGAATATTTTAGTGAGCAAAATACACTAACATCCCTATACTTGCAGAGTTTATATATTCTAGTGGGATAGTTAAGACATACATACTCATGCCCATTTGACAGATCAAAAAATGAAGACTCATAAAAAAGTAGCTTGGAAAACAAGTTAATTAATAACAGATTTGGCACTGTGATTTAGAATTATTGCCCCAGACCCGGCCTGGAATGAATACACAAATTCATGGTTCTATCTTGAAATATATTCAGAGCCTCAGGAGGTAGGAAATTCTGTTCACACACAGTCCTTATTTAAGTCGGGCACAAGTCAGTCTAAGGACTGAAGCTGTGTGAGGAGGAAGAGCCACAAGGCTTTTATTTAAAGAATGCAGATTTATTAGGTTTGCTTCTAAGTCTGCATGTCACTTCACTTTCTTGGTGATTGCTGTGGGTTGAATTATCTTTCCCAAAGATACGTTGAAGTGCCCAGTAGTTCAGAATGTGACCTTATGTGGAAACAGGGTCTTTATATGGGTAATCAAGTTAAAATGAGAGCATTAGGATGGGCCTAATCCAATATGACTGGTGTCTTTATAAAAAGGAGAAATTTGGACATGGAGACAGATATATATAGAGGGAAGATAATGTGAAAATGCAGAGAGAATGCCATCTACAAGCCAACGAATGCCTGATGCTACCAAAAGCCAGGAGACAGGTGTGGAACAGATTCTCCCTCAGTGCCCTCAGAAACAACCAGTCCTGATGACATCTTGAGTTTGGATTTTTAGCCTCCAGAACTGTGAGACAATAAATTTCTGTTGTTTCAGCCACCTGGTATGTAGTACCTTTTTAATGGCAGCCCCAGGAAATGAATGTAGAAATGATTACCACATTCAATTTCCCTTTTTCCACATAAGGTCACATTCAAAGACCCTGTTTCCACATAAGGTCACATTCTGAACTACTGGGCACTTCAACAGAGCATGTCAGTTTCTTTCATGTTCTTATAAAACGAAATCATCTTTTTATTTTTATGCCCCCTTGAGTTCTCCCACATTTCCCTAGTCAGGGACACAGATTTGCTGAGGTTAGAGATGGAAGATAAACAGGTCTTAGGCAAGTATTATACAGACACAGACGGAGTGAATGTCTGCTCCAAACACCTCCCCTAGTTGGTCACTCACACACTCAGCATTTCATAGCTCTGGGCAACTGTCTATAAATGACGGAATACCCAGCTCCAGAGATAAAGGAGATCTGTTCTCTTACTGTTTATTGTTAAGTCTGAATTTTTCAAAAGTTGTAGCCATATGACTCACGCAGTTAACAAACCCACATAATGTGAGAGATACAAGGGAATAAAGCACTCTGACTCCATTTGTACCAAAAAACCCTCCAAATTGACGATTTACAGAAGAAAAAAATATGAAGTTTTTTCCTAGTGCACTCCCTTTGAAATTCACAGAGAAAGCGCTTGTCTTGCATGCACTTAGACACCACCAGTCAAAATAAAGGATGAAATTGGGAGAAATTGGGATAATCTGAATTTCAGATGATTCTTTTAGTATCTATGGTAGTCAATTTATTTATCATTATAAGTCAGTGTCAAATTTAGGAATGAATAAGTGTGACCATTAAAAGAATGAAAAATATGCCAACCTGTTGGACCGAGTAAGCTTCTTGATTACAAGAAATCCCCAGTATATAGTATATAGTAAATGCTCATCGTAATGTTTGTTTCATTGTAATGAACTAAGAACTGATGAAAAAGTAAAATAGAGACCTTCTTACATACTTCAAAAAGGGAGCATGGATGTAAGGAGGAGAACAGGAGAGATGAGGTGTACTAAACTTACTGTGCCTGTCTCATGGTAATTAGTTTGCATTATGATGAGTTTCACAGCACAGGGTGGTTTACAATAATCTCAATGTAAGTGAATGTTTACACTGACCATGCTGAGATGCCCCCAGGAGAGCACTTGAAAACTTCCAGTTACGTGGTGGTATCTGGCAGGCTCAGTTTTATTAATAAAACTTTCAAGTTACCGCATTTGAACTATAACATTTCATTCCCCTTGTGTATATGATAATTGCCACAAAACTGGTTTTGATACCTGCAGTATCAGTCTTTTCTACCACTTCACTCACCAAAGCATTTAAGGTCAATTTAAGGGTCTTAAGTTAATAAACTGTAGGCTTGCAATGGGCTCTTTTATTTAACACTTTGTTATTGAGAACTTGCTAGGTGAACTTGCTAGCTATTCTGTAGGTGCTACAGGGACACAAAGAAAATTGAAATAAGGAAATGGGTAATGTTTTATTCTGAACCAAGTTGTCTCTGGTGTACTTTCCTAGGAAGAGTTGACCTGGGGCTGGATACAGAGACTCACATCTGTAATCTCAGCACTTTAAGAAGCCAAGGCCGGAGGATTGTTTGAGTCCCTGAGTTTCAGAACAGCCTGAGCAATAGAACGAGACTCCATCTTTACAAAAACATTGTTTTTTAAAAAACAGTTGACCTAGAGGTCTATTCAAAAGCTTGCCATGTCTTGGTGTCATCACTGTGGCACCATCTTTTTACTTGGTTTCCATCTTTTTTCTTTCTCAGAACATGATGGTTAAGAGTACAAATTTTGGAGCCAGACTGCCCAAATTCAAATCCCAGCTCTGTTGCCCACTAGCTCTATGACCTGAGAAACGCTCTTTAAACTCTTTATATTCTATTTCTTTGGGTGTTAAAGAGGCACAATAACAATACCTATGCCACGCAGTTTTGTAAACATTAAATGTGATAATATACATGAAGTGCTTAGAATAGTTTTAGGTAAATAATAAGCACTGCGTAAGAATTTGCTATAGTTATTACTCTCCTAGGTCACTAGACAATACACAAAAGGTGAAAGAAGATCAGCAATGAAGAACAGTATTAAAACAGAGTTACAGGGATCCCCAATGTCAATTAAAGGGAGAAGAAAAGTGACAGCTGTTGACAGATCTATTCTCATAATGAAGATTTCAGAAAAGAAGGTGTTTTCTAGCAAAATATGCTCTTCTTTTCCCAGGAAAAGGGGGGAAGTGTTTGTATTATTTTAAATAGCAGGCTGTCGCTGAACGTGGTTCCACAGTTCAGCACTTGAGGCAGATGGTTAAAAGCCACATGCTTGCGGATTTTCCCACTTTTTCCACACTCACAGACTCACAACCACTTTTGGTGCCCGTGGTTTAACCTCTGTTTCTCTAACTCCTGTTTATGAGTCAAGCGGTTTCATGTCATCAGATTGATGGGGAAAGTGTGAACAAGGATAAGGATGTGGAAGGAGTTTCCGCACTGGGAAGCACCACAGTGTGCCAATGCTAAAAAGGAAAAAAAGAATTCAAAGTATTTGGGCTTTCAGGGATTGTATTTAGTTAACTTTGAAAGTTTGAATGCAATCAAAGTAGCTATCTGAATGTTTAAAAGGCATTATTTACTGGAATATATATAAAAATCTGTGTTGAAACAGACTGAGGTGATGGTGCAGAGAAGCAAGGTGGGTCTGGGGTCAGAGACAAACAAGAAGATTGATAATCTCTCTCCCTTTCTCCTTGGAAAAAGCATAGGTCAAAGTTTACCAATGATGCCAACATCCTGTCTGGCCAAGACAAAGCTCAGTAATGAGGGCAGTGAGGACACTGTGAGCCATACAAAGCTGTTTGTTTCTGCTGGCATGCTAATGCAACAAGTTGCTGATGAAAGTGCCTGGAAAAAAAAAATCCTATTCCTTATTCTTTGCTCTTGCTTGACCCCAGTAATCTTAAATCTCAGAATTCCATAGAACCATAGCTAATCAAAACTCTGAAAGCCCTCAGAGATTTCCCTCCACCCCCAACTAATTTCAGAGACAAAGAAACAAAGCTTACAGGTTATTTGACTAACCACAAGCTACTGAAAGAGCTGGGTCTGGGATCCAGTTTTCCCATCCAATGAGGAGCACTCTCCCATGTATACCTCACTGAATTTCAGTGGGCATCTTCTGGGAACTTCTTGGAAGAATATAATATTTTTAGCCTTTAAATGATCCACAAAGATGGTTGGAGCAATTCCAGGTTCAAAGACATAGTTCCTCCAAGAGGATGTGGAATGTTCTTTCTCATTGACCCTATTATTGCTGTTACTAAAGAAAAATGACCAAACTTTCTTTGTCAGGAAGACTGATGAGCAAAGCAGGACTGAGGGAAAAAGTGGCTTATGCGAGTTCTACATTTAGAAAAATGTTCTTAACCTCCTTGTCAAAATCCTCTCAACATTTAAGTGAAATAATGGTTCTTTCAAAAAGTCCAATCTTCTCTTACTATAGTTAAAAAGTATTTCGCTCATTTTGTCTTTTTCTTAACCTGGCTCAATTTCCCCTTTTGCTTAATTAGTCTAATGTTTCCATCCATTTCCCTTACAAACCATGGTTTCTGGACTTCTAATTGTTTTAAATGGTTTCCATTGTAACCTTTACAGTATATCCACATCTTTCTTAAATTGTGTTACTCGTAACCAGACATAAAATTCCATTTGAAGAGTTCCGAGGAAGGTGGTAAGGGAGTTATTCATGTACGTTACACAGCATACAAATGAAAACAGAATACATTTGGCAATTTTCTACTTATGAGTCAGGGCTGTTTTGGAACTTCTGTTCAACTCAGTTCTGAACTGATTCTGTAATTTTCCTCCTCACAGCTCAAATTCTATTAATTAATTCATTCAATCATCTACTTGCCAATATCTTAATTTAAAAAAATTCGAGGGAACTTTATGATAGTGATAACATTTGCAAAGGGATTTAAAATTCAATAGATGAAAGACTGAGATAATTATTTGCAAACCTTAGATAATAATACAATTGAACATAAAATTTGCCTCCTAATTTCCTGGAAACAAGGCAACAAGGGAAAATTTTCTATTTTAAGAAATTTTAAAGATTATTTTGCTGCTGAAGAACAAACAAAATAAAAGTATCTCTGCTCATAGGTCTTTGCTTGAATTTCTCAGCCAGTGATTCAACACTTAAGTTCTTCTCCTCAATGCCTATGGGATCCTTGAAGATAGGCATCATTTCTTGTAACATAGTTGTGGCTTGATTAACGCATGTTGAATGAATGATTTCCCAGAAATCCTTTATTAGGTTTTCACATTGCCCTAAAACATTGACTACATTAATGTGTTTATGCTGTTTTGACTTCTTAGAATTGAGTGTTAGACATTCTCGTTTCACCAAGTGGGTTTTGACTATATTTGTATATTTTTCAATTTTATTTAGTAAAGGGGTCAGTAGAGACACTTGCTTTGGGTAACTGATCTATAGGTCACACGTAACTCTACCCTGAGCTGCACCACATCTTCCATAATAGGTGAGACTCAGGATGGAGCAGAACAAGGCTACTGGGCAGCCCCAGAGCTGAGGAGACGGCATTTTATTTATTACTGCTATATGCATCAGAAGAGCAAAGAACTAGACTGATTAGAAAACTTAAGGTCAATTTATCATTTTAAAAATAAAGCGAGACTTTAAACATTTATGTAAAATGAACACATGGATTTTTAAGTATTTTTTCATATTAGGATTATTAAGGGTGTTTGAAGTTTTCTCTTGGATATCAAAGTTTTTGTAACGGGCATATTGCCTTGGCGTATAAAACAAAGCCATTAAACATCAAGATTCTTTTTAATGAACAAATAGTATGCAGTAATAAATAAAATGTTTTAAAAGACGTAACCAAACAGGCTGCTCAAAAGCAAAGTAAACAGTTTAGTAGATAAGAAATAGAACTGAAATATAAGCAGTAAGTATTGTGGAAGCAACAGCTCTGGAGATCTTCATGCCCAATAATAGGCATAGTAACTGAGTCTTGTTTCCTCAAAGGAAACCAATACTAAAAGTTTTCCATGCATGGTAGGGCACTAGATCTAGCCTTACTTCTTGGAGTCAGTAGCCAGAGAAAGGCCCCCTATATGTAAAGGTAGAATTAGAAAACAGTTGTCAACTTATTGCTTGAGGCTGTGGCTTTAAAAGCTGTTGTAGGTCTAGAATACAGAAATACTAAGACATAGGCTCATGACCAGGAACTAAGCCAACGAGCTCCATGAATGTATTTGGAATAGTTCAATGCCACTGCTGAACAGGAACCCCTAAACATCATTATAAAACCTGGTTCTAGACAGGGAGCCCAAAAGGTTTGCCACACATACATAGAATATGGGAAAGCTGCTAAGGTGAGAGGAAAGAAAGAGAATTTTAACAAGAAAAAGAAAGAAAGGAAGAAAAGACAGACCAAAAAAATTCTCATTGAAAATGATTTTGCAAATTAAAAATCTGAAATCTAACACTAATAAAACCAATGAGATGATAAAGGGAAGCGGTAAAGAGATATTGACTGAGAATTATCCTACAATGAAGAAACGTAATATTCAAATTGGAAGAGTGTTCCTGGTGCTGAGAGGAAACTTTTAAAATAAACTCACGCCAACACACATTTTTGTGAAACTACAGAATATGAGCTACAAAGATAAAATTGTAAATGCTACCAGAGAGAGGAGACTGACAAAAGAAGAATGACTGAGAGGGTTGGCAGAAAGAAAAAGAAGGAAGGAAGGAAGGAAGGAAGGAAGGAAGGGAGAGAGGGAGAGAAAGAAAGAAAGAAAAAGAAAGAAAGAAAGGAGGGAGGGAGGGAGGGAGGGGAGGGAGGAAGGAAGGAAGGGATGAAGGGAGGAAGGAAAGGAGGTGAAAGAAAGAAAAAGAAGAAAGAAAGAGAGAGAAAGAAAAAGGAAGGAAAGAAGGAAGGAAGGAAGGAAAAAGAAAGAAAGAAAGGAAGAAGGAAGGAAAGAAAGAAAGGAGAGAGGGAGGGGAGGGAGGGAGGAAGGAAGGGAGGAAGAGAGGAAGGAAGGAAGGAGAAAGAAAGAAAATGAAGAAAGAAAGAAAGAGAAAGAAAAAGAAAGGAAGGAAAGAAGGAAGGAAGGAAGAGGGGAAGGGAAAGGAAGGAAGCTGGAAATAAATAAGGGCTTAAATTAAGAAATTGTAAAAAAAGAAGCACAACTTAACTATGAAAACTAGATGGAAAGAAATAAAGGCAGATATTAGATGAATTAGAAAACAAGATACAGTAGGTAAGATCAATAAAAATCAACAAATGGTTATGTGAAAACATTGATAAATAAAACTAAACAGTACTACAGATAGAAAAGAAAGTCATAAATAAATGATACTAGGACCACAAAAGAATGTTATCTAAAAATAATTTGAGATTTTAAAAATAACAAATTATTATTAACAACTCTGTCAATAAATTTGCAGTTGCAGTTTATGTGAATATTATTAAATTAGTCATTAAGTAAATCAAAACAATAATCAAAAAATCCCCCCTTCAAAGATAATAGGTTCAGATCAATTTACAGGTGAATATTACCAAGCTATCATAAAATTAATAATTTCTATCCTGTATACTTTCAAATACAGAAAAAAAGGAAAGTGACAGTTAAGGGATAGAAGAAAACCAAAATAACTTCCCTAGTCTTACACACCACTCAACACATTTCTGACACTAGATTCTCTGGTGTCAATTCAATCCTCACTCTATCTGGAGATAGTGTCAGATCCCACAAGTTCAGGGCTTGGTCCCACAAGACTGTCCCCCACTTCAGATGCCAATTGCAAGTCTTAGGTTGTGACCTGTACTTCTGACTGACCAGCTATGACTTGAGGCTTTCATGATTCCTTCCTTAGTTTGACTAATTTGCTAGAGTGGCTCATAAAACTCAGGGAAACATTTTACTTATATTTACCCATTTATTACAAAGAATATTTCAAAGGATACAGATAAACAGCCAGATGAAGAGATGCATTTGGCAATGTATGGGAGAAGGGACGTGGAGCTTCCATGCCCTCTTCAGGCACACCACCCTCCAGGAAACTTCATGTGTTTAGCCATCCAGAAATTCTACAAACTCAATCATTTTGGATTTTTATGGAAGCTTTATTACATACGCATGATTGATTAAACCATTGGCCACTGGTGATCAACTCAACCTTCATCCTCTCTTCCCTCCCTAGAGTTAATCGGGCAGTGAAGAGAGGTTGAAGGTTGAGTTGATCACCAATGGCCAATGGTATCTGGTTCCCCTGGCAACCAGACTCTACCCTGATGCTGTCCAGGAGTCCCCAACCATCAGTCATCTTGTTAGCATACAAAAAGACACCTACTTATCACTTAAGAGATTCCAAGTGTTTTAGGAGCTGTACTCCAGGAAACAGAGATGAAGGCCAAATACAGTATATATTTTATAATAGCACAGGTATATATAGCATTTTACATTATTAATATGATTTTGATATGAAAATTAGAAAAAGAAAGTAGAAGAAAATAAAATTATAGATCTATTTCATTTACAATATATCTGCAAAAATTTCAAATAAAATATTAGTAAGTAGAATTCATCAGAGAATATAAAAACATCACATCATATCCTAATAGTGTTATTCGCAGAAATCCAGGATGGTCAAACATCAACAAATCTATTAATGAAATAAACCACAATTTCAAATTAGGAAAGGGAAAAAAATTATACCTTCAATAAGTCAAACATGATATTTCAATAAACATGTGTAATAGAAGCACTTAACCCACTTAGTATAGAAATAAATTCTCATCTGATAAAACTCTCATCTGTCTATTAAAGATCTGCAATGAAAACTATATTTAATGTTGAAATTTTGGAGCATTCACATAAAATGAGAAACAAAATAGGATGTTCTATGTCATCACTTATATTCAACATTCTACTGCAGATCTTAACCATGCAGGAAGATTTTTAAAAAGCCATAAAATGAATAAAAATTAGAAATGAAAAGTCAAGATATATTTATTTGTAGCTACAATGATTTCCTGTGTAGTATATACAAGACCATCCACAAATGAATTTTTAAGAACTAATAAAAGAATTCCACACTACTACTCATTAAAAGGTAAACAACCAAAATGGAAAAATTCAATGGGAAAATACATTTCATTCACAATTGCAACAAAAACTTAAGGTACCTAAACATAAATAACAAGAAACATACAAGACCTTTATAGGAAAAAAATTTAACAACATTACTAAAGAAAGTAAAAAGAGGCTGGGTGTGGTGGTTCATGCCTGTAATCCCAGCACTTTGGGTGAGGCTGAGGTGGGCGTATCACTTGAGCCCAGGAGTTTGAGACCAGCCTGAGCAATATGGGAAAAAAATCATCTCTATAAAAATACAAAAATTATCTGGGTGTGGTGGTGCGCACCTATAGTTCCAGCTACTTGGGAAGCTAAGGTGGGAGAATTGCTTGAGCCCAGGAGGTGGAGGTTGCAGTGAGCTGAGATCACGCCTCTTTACTACAGCCTGAGCGACAGAGCAAGACCCTGCCTCAAAAAAACTGGAAGAAATGAAGAAATAGACACATGTAATATTTCCATGAATGGGAAAACTCAGGATTGTAAAGATGTAATTTTGACATTTTCAATTAAGAACCAAAGGACAGGATTTACCCTAAAATCCACACTCAGTATAAACAACAGTATGAAAACATGCTATCAGCCCAAGTACAGACAGACAGTTGGATCAGAATAAAATTCCTAGAAAAAGACACACATAAAAAATGATTTTGGATAAGAAAAAAAATAGCACTCCAGGTTCTCCAATCTCAGATTCTCTATAACATGAATAAAATGTCAAAATTCATGGTTTTACAAACAGAAGAAATCTAGCTTCTTGATTTCTTTGGAGGACCTCAGAGAAATAAGAACCTCTTTCCTGTTCTACTCAAGCTTAACTTCTCTGAATTATTTTGACACCAGTAAGTACCTCTCTGTTTGAAACCTTCTCTTTTCCTTTGACTTCCATGGCACTGTATGTTCCTGGTTTCTAGTTCCAGGAGTATGAAGGAGTGAAGGATGTGCCGTCCCCAAATATGCTGAATTGGTATATTCATTATTTTTAGTTGAAAACACTGGAGAAATTAATTTCAAAAACAACTAGTTATCTGTCTCTTGCATGCAGCAAGCCATAAAGATTTTCTGGAAGTACTAACATCTCTGAACCAAGGTGAGAAAGCCCTTCTCACCAGAGACTGGGAATTGGAGGCAGCAATGGATCTGAGTAGATAAACTATCTGAAGGAACCCTTATCTTCCACTAGTTTTACACTCCCCCGTGTATCTCCTAGTGACTCCCGTAGAAATTTACTGCCCCTAGGCAGATCCCTCTTCTTCTGTCGTTCCTTCTCAAATTCTTCATCCTTTGTCAAACAGTTATGAAAATATCTTTATAGCAGCATGATTTATAGTGCATATTCTCACTCATAGGTGGGAATTGGACAATGAGAACACATGGACGCAGGAAGGGGAACATCACACTCTGGGGACTGTTGTGGGGTGGGGGGAGGGGGGAGGGATAGCATTGGGAGATATACCTAATGCTAGATGACGAGTTAGTGGGTGCAGCACACCAGCATGGCACATGTATACATATGTAACTAACCTGCACATTGTGCACATGTACCCTAAAACTTGAAGTATAATAATAATAATAATAAAAAAGAAAGAAAGAATAAAACTTAAAAAAAAAAAGAAAACATCTTGCTTGGTCACTTCGGATTTCACTGTTTTGTGAAAATGCTCATGTTCATATAAAAATGATAAAATTTGTATGCTTTTCTTTTGTTAATCTGCCTTATGTCAATGTGGTTTCTAGATCCAGCCACAGAGCCCACATAAGACCTTGTGGAGGCACAGAAATTGGAGATGACGTCTTCCTCCCGTAAACCTTCCTGACTTCTTTCACTGGCTACTTTTGATCAACTACCTTCTCAAAATAAGTACTTCTCAGCACTCTAGCATCAACTCAGAGGTACAAAATGAGTGATGTCGCTGTAATAAAAATCATTCATTTGCTTTTTTTAATCAGAACAATATTTATCAGCATTTATGGGTACAATAATAAACATAAATAGGAATAGAAGTGATACTGAACAGTGCTCATGTCAGCATACATAATGACTAGACACAGGACTTACTGGAAAAACAGAAAGCCCTTCCTATCTCAAATAAAAATGCATTTCCCAACAAATTTGACTTTAGTATTTAATAATATTTTTCCAAAATTTGTAAAATATTTGTAGTTTGATGAATTGTATAGGAATAATAATTGTTATAACTCAATCCAAAAGAAAATATTTTGAATTTATTTTGAAATGTTTTGAAAATATTTTGTATTTTAATCAGATAAAAATCTTTAAAATAGATTTATATTTTTTTGGTTGCAGAGGAATATTTTTAAGGTGCGAAATAAAGTAATTTCAATCCTAGAAATATATTACATTGGAAAACAATTATTGTGGGAAAGAATAGAAATATAATTTCAAGAAAAAACATCTCCACTATTGAGAAGCAGCTTGTACATTAAAAAAGAAAATAATTCACGGATGATAGTGTTTATCAACCTACTGTGACATTTCAATTCTATTTGCTTTATTTAAAAGAGGTCTAAAACATCAATGTTATAAACTATCATAAACAACATTCTTTGAAACTATTTAAACTTATGCTGAAATTTTTTAGATGTCAACTTGAAAATGTGCCAGAGGGCACATGGTTTTTCAAATTTCCTGGAATTTTTTAGGGAGTACATGGGGAAAATGCTTTGAGGACCACTGCTTTAGTGCACATGCCCAACCTACTATGAGTATACCTAGTCTTAAAATGCATCCTTAGTAGTTTAAAATCTGTATTATAAAGGCTTGTTACATTATAATTTTAAGTTCTTTCCAATGTGGATTTAAATTATTCTCTTGAAGCCAAAAAAATATGCACATCACACTTCTCCTGTAATTAATTCCAGCTTCCCATATTTTATTCCCCTTTTAAGTGTATATTCATATTTGAAATTGCAAGACTGCACTTTTGTAGAAAACAGGTATGTCCATCAAAACACACCCTTTTAAGCTCTGTCTGTGTGAGGATTCATAATGAGCAAATGCTGGTTCATCAACTACAGTATCTCAGCTTCTGGTTTCTGCAGCCTCAACCAGTTCTTCATGTTATTCCTCATGAAGTCTTTTCCCTTGCTCTCAGGCAGAGTCGGTCAGAGTTGGTCACTTCCTCCAAGGGGCTTCCACAGCACATGAACCCCTCCTCCATTACACTCAGGTCAGTGGATTGAAATCACTGTAGCTGTGAGTTGAAAGTCAGTTGGAAACCTAAATTGGAGGAAAGAGCCTGAGAGGCAAAGGCGACATTCCTGGACACAACACGACAAAGAGTGGCTGTAACATAGCCTCAGTTGAGCAGGCCCTGGAATGGTCACACCAGACTTTTCCCTTTGCGATAAAATCTAGAGAGAGGTTGAAGCTAAGAGAGAAGAGTAATGAGGTACAAGGAATAGGAGCTGAACAAAGTAAAGGGTCAGTCGTTTTCCATCCAGGGCAATCCCACAGATGCTGGAGCGGCCATCAGCATACTTCATCTTGTAAAGCTCTGTTTATTTACTCAGACCTGGCACCTTTCAATGCTTGCCGAGGCTGAAGCCTGGTTTAGAAAGGCAAACGCATAGAGAAACTTTCCATCTTGTTACACTTCCCATCGTAAGACTGACATTTTCTGTTCTGTTTGCTATGGGCTGGTGGGCTGCTTTAATTTGGTTTTCCCTCCAGTTCTCAAGTCTCAATCTTTGCCAAATCAAGAAGCAGGCAGGAAGGGGAAAAAGAGGGGAAATACATATGCACTTGCATTCCCCAAGTCATCTCAGAAGTAACTTAATACTGATTCAGGTCATCCATGTCTTACAAATCAGTTTTATTCTGTGGATTGTTTACACACCACTTCTAGTATGTCTCTAATAAATTAAAATTTGCTGAAGTGGTAAAATATACTGAAGATATAGTAAATGGTCTACAGGCTACACAGAGAGGCCATTATTCTTTGAGGAAGTAGGAAAAGCAATCATAAAATTTTGAAAAATTATGCAATAACTTTGTACTTATTGCCCATCTGTATTCATTACAATGATCTACTTCATAGACATATAAATAGAATGAGAAAGTAACAGATCTGCTGTGTGTTCTAGACTTCAGTCAATGAAATTCAATTAGAGTCTTCAATAAATAAAACCTCCACAAATGTCAAGCATTTGTCTGCATATTTCTTTATGCTGTCCTGAAGTTATGCATTTAGTTTCTTTCCAGTTTTTGCCCTTTTTATTTTCTTTTCAGAAAGTCTCTTTGTAGAGAGATGAGAAGATATCATGCTTGGGTTTGCTGAGGGGTGGGGGTGCTTGGTGGCATTATTCTTGAGGGGCATTAAACTCTATATTGCACCCTCCATAAGCACTTGGTTGAGCTCTAGTGGGACAACATCATGCTGAATGTTTTCTAAAAAAAAAAAAAGGACCACACAGATAAGACCATAAAATTGCCAGGGACTCAGAACAGGTTTTACGACACGCAAGCTGATCAAAAGGGCTTAATCAAGATGGTTTTTAATCATATTTGGGCATTAGAGAGTTCTCAGGTTCAAAGAAATGGTTCTGTGTTTTGTTTTGTTTTGTTTTGGCAAAGCTCTCTTTTCTTCAATAACCTCAGAAAAACAACGCCAACATAGTAAGGCTGTGCTCAATTTTGTTTCTGTGTTCAAGCAAAATATACCACCTTGAGGAGGTCTTTTACTTACAATCAGATCTGTATATTTTTAAGAATATTTTGAATTGGACATGCTCATTTGAACATTCACCCTTTTGAAACTAAGCCACTTTAAATTGTGCTGGGAATCATACAAATGAACTGTTGTGAGAAAAGAATGTTCTAGCTGTGTCTGTTATTATTTTGCAAAGCTTGATGTCAAATATTTAGCATCACTTTTTAAAAATTCAGAATACAAAGTATTAGGTATAATGTGAAGTGACATTGTAGCCTAGAGCAAGATAGGAAATTAACCACCTTTGCAACCCAGGGCTCAAAATGTGAAGAAAGATCCTAGGTTAGACAAACTAATCCCATTTGATACACAACTGCTCTCTTTTCTCCTCCTCCTCCTCCTCTTTTTCTCCTTTCCCTTCTCTTTTTCTTTGTTCTTCTCCCCACCCCCCTTCCCCAATTCCTCCTCTCCACCTCCCTTCCCCATTTCTTGCAGGTCAGAAACACATGTGAACTTTGGAAACAGCATGATTCCCGGTAGAGTGGGTGTAGGATGACTTTGCTATAGAAAGATAATTTCCCTTTGTTTACCTACAGAAGTACTGACATCTCAGAAAATATCTTGCCAAGCATTTCTTCTAAGAGTTCGCCAAATCTTAAAGGAAGACAGAAGGAAAGGAAGAACAAATCTGTGCTTTTGGAATACATCTTTCCTCTTTTTTTTGCAGAAAAATAAAGAGTATATAAAAATAGTAAAAATATGTTAGGCAGTTGGAGTTGCAAGAACATCAGTTAATCACATAAACCACAATGCAGGTGGAAAAACTCTAGCTGGAAAATGCTATTTAGTAATGACTGAGGGTCAGAAAGAATCACAAACATCCCAGAATCTGTGTCCTTAGCTTGCCTCAGATTATGAAGCGGGTGGGGAGGTAATGGGACTAGACAGACTTTGTGTTACCAGCTTTAAGCAGCAGCTTCCTAGTGTTGTTTCTACCTCATAGCCCTCCTAGCTCTCACCCTCCCTGTTCCCAGTTCACTATATAATCTGCAGGATTATGTTCTACAAACAATATTTTGAAAGTTTCCTCTTTTTCTTTATTCAAATTCTTCCTCGAGACTTCCCTCTTCCCAAGACTAGCTATCAGAGTTTGGGTAAAGTAAAGCAAAACAAAGCTAAACCAAAAAACAGCCATCCAGAGCCTACTAAAAATCTATCAATCTAGGAAAGGGGTCAAGACTCCTACTCCTTCCTTAATTGGCTTTGTGGCTAAATGCTGGGCAGAAATCTCTAAACAGCAATTAGGAATGCATACTGTATTTCCTCTCCCAAGAAACCTTTGAAGAGGAGTGAGGAAGAACTATCCAAGAAAGGAGGCTCAGAACTCTTATGAAAATGAGAGAGATATGAGTGGGGAGCGTTTGGGAGGTGGTAAACATAGCAAATGCAAACCAGGAAGAGAAGGCAGCAGGGCTTGGATGAGCTTCATGGGCTCCAGCTTAAGTAGATGAAGTTTTGAGTGTCAGTGGGACACGCATGTGGAGACGCCTACAGCCCTTGGGCCATAGGATATGTTTAATGTGCTCAAGTCAAAATTCAAAAGTCTCTAGGTTTATCACATAAAAACACATTTGAGGAAAACACAATAATATTCCATATGTTTATTCACCAAAATGTTGCCTGACTCCTTTAAAGTCATTTTAACTAGCGTGTGTCTGCAGTGAGCTCTGTTCTACTTCTGTAAGGATCCCACAGAGTGACTCCAATGACCTCATTCAGACTAATAAGCTTCACTTTCTTCCTCCCTTAAATCCACCTCCCTTTGCCTCTTAAACATCATGGAAAGGGAATGTGACATTTTAGAAGGTGTCATGCCGACAGCCTCACAAACTGAGGCTCATTTCACCAAAAAGGAGAGCTTGTGCTATAGCCAGTACATTTTCTCGCTCCAGTGTCCTCCACAAAGTAATTAACACAGCCAGGTTGGGACCATAGAATAATTCAGACATTCATGCCAGTAACATACAACTTGTATTGTAAGTATTATTTCTTCTTTAAGTCTCTGTCCATGAGGTTTTTGAAGGCAAGGTCATTATCTTACTCATCTTTGAGGAACATAACCGTATTGACTATGTAAAGGATAGTTAGAACATAATAGGTTCTCATTAATTGTTTAGTTGATAGATAAAAATTATTTGGTTCCTGAAAACAAACATATAGCAATGGGAAACTTCAGAGTAGAAATGTTTGATTAGGCGCAAGTAACATTTTTTCCCCAGAAAAAGAACGTATATAATAGGGAACTCCAGTCTCTGCCTCTGGTACTTGAACTCCTGGAGTTCTTTTTGTACAAAGCTGTCACCATTATTTAGCTACTCAGTTAACACCCTCATAAAGCAAGTAAACACTCATGGTTCTCCTTTACCCACATTTTTAATCAGATAGATCCTCAGGCATTAGATACAGGTTTTTGTCCTGACAGCCTTTGGAACAAGCCAAATCAAAAGCATGTATGTAATATTGTAGCAAAAGTTTCTGTATCGTATTAATTCTTTTTCTGTCTTTTATGTTGTAACTATTTCTCTATTGCTACATTTTTGTGACAAACAGTATTTTCTTCAACTTCATTGCTCTTTATGTGGTTTTTGTTTTAGTGTTCTGTTTAGAAAGACTCTGAATGCTGTAAGTGTATATACCTGTTCACTTAGGACTCTTCTATTGTTTTTGTTATTTCACATCTTCCATTTAATTTCTTTGGACCTCAATTTGTTGAGTGGTATATGGGAAAATAAAATTTTATATGTTTTTCCCAAACAATTATCCAGTTGTTCTAAAACTACATATTAAAGAATCCAATCTTTATCATGTACTAAATTTCTTTCTATATTTGATTCTACTTCTGAAAATTGTATTGCATTATAATGAGTTTCTATAAAAGCAGGCAAATTCTCTTATAATTTTTTGGCATATCTAGAAAGTACAACAATGCCTAATACTCAGTAATTGAATCAATGGATAAATTTTCCACTTCATTTAATCAATCTCTCGGGCTTGTTAATCCCACTGTATAAATATCTCTTGAAGAATTCCTTTTCCTTTTATTAGTACATTGCCTGCCCTCATACAGGCCCTAATAATTATGGACTTTTAAAGTACTTTTTACATACAAATGGAATAAGGTTCAAAAATGTAAATCTGATCAAGTACCTTCCCCAGTCGAAATTTGTAAATGACTACTCATTTCATCTTCCATACCTGAGGACTACCAAAGCCCTCAGTTCAACCAAATGAAACTATTATTCTTTTTCAAATATTTCATGTTCAAATATGCCTTGCTAGTTTTTTGTTTATTTGTTTCTTAATCCTTGCCTTTGTAAAACTCGAACAGCTTGGTAATAAATGTGTGGACAAAGTGAATTAGTATATAAAGAGGGGATTCATGGTTATAGAAAGATAAGTGAGTTTTGGCCAGGATGAACAAAAACATGAAGGTATGGAATAACTCTCATGCTCTCCCAGAACCACAGGCTGTTGAGAATGACTAGTGTGCAGGTGAAAGTGAAGACATAAACATCCAGGGTGTGAAAGGCCTTGTGTGTCATGCTAAGAACTTTGTTTTTCCTACAGGAGAGTAGAGCCAATGAAGTGTTTTAAATGGGGAAGAAGCTTGGTTACAATTTTTCTGAAGGATAGATTGACAGAAAGTGCATTCAAAGCCAGGAACCTGATTAACAATAGATTCTCCAATAGTATAGGTGACATATGATAAGGCCTTGAGCCAGGATAATAGTATTGAGAATCAGAAGAAGGGATGCATATGATGTTATAAAAGAAATTCTGTAAGATTTTGTGACTGATTAGGCATAAAGGTGAATAAAAGGAAGAACTAGTGATTGATCCCCACCCTCAAATCTTCTATCAACCGCCATTTCTGGCTTGACTAATTGGATAGATGGTAATGTTCTTTACTAAAATAGGAAATACAGGAGGAAGATCTGTTTAGGAGATTTTAGGGTTGGTGGAGGAGAAAGGAGAGACAATATACTCTATCCTTGACATATGAAGAGTTTCCAGAAGGAAGGAGTTGTCAAGAGTGTGGAATGCATCAGGAAAGACCAGTCAGATGTAGACTGCAAAGTGCCCATTTGGATTGAACAGTTAGAAGATTTTGGTGTTCTTCCTGGAAGTTGGGAAGGAAGAAAGTAGAGATTGTCAGTGCAAAGTTCTCCGGAAACAAGTGTAGCTGTGAAAGGTAGTAGATGAGTAGAACAGTGGCTAAAGGAGGCACCTGCCCTACACCTTTTATTTTACCATGGAATTCATGGGAGTTCATATTGTCTCCTAAACTGGAGTGCAACTTTTCTGAGGCCAGATACTATGTAGTGGTTTCCTGGATGAACTGAGTGGTCACTTGGTTCTCGAAGCCCTAAAATTTTACTAGTTTCTAATCCTCCACAGTGTCTATAATTATCCTGGTACTTAGGCAGTAGCATTCAATTAAATAGCTGTTGAACTGAATACCGTGGATGGGTGACTCACAACACTAAACTGCATTATTCAAGATGTCAGTGCCTCAATTTCCTCTTCATCAACAGCAATTAAGACTGGCGTTCTTTTCATAGTAAATTGAACATGGAAACATTGTCCTTGCTGTCAAGAAACATTCACATTCATCTACTTAATGAAAAAGCCAGTCTACCTTTCTTCCTAGAAATATTATGAGGAGTAGCTCATATACCAGGGCTAGCGCAGGCATAGGGCACTGGAGACAGCCAATACACAAAATCTCCCTTCATGTGTTATGCACTCTGGGTAGGTATGACCACGAGTCAGCTAACCACACAAGATGCTTTTAGGTCTGGCAAGTGGGATGGAAAGCTCACTGCATCAGTCTCTTCTGTGAGTGCCTGCACGCTTTCTGGTTTCAGGCTGGAAACGTCCTGTGGTGTGTCTGGCCTGGCCAAACCCAGGAAGTACTGAACTTATTAAAATTTAAAAACAAACCAAAGTTGTTTGGAACCTACAAAACATTCACGTTGCTTCTGAGGGTGAAGGCTTGGATTCATTTCTGATTTGACATGAGCACCATACATCAGGAAAACACAAACAGTGCAGGGTAATTTCATGAAAGGGCTATACCCTTGTATTCAGTCTTATGACAGTCTCCAAAGGCAGCTCCTGTGCAGAGCCTAGAGGAATTTCGTGAAGCCCTACCTCTTCTTTCAATTCCTTTTTATTAGGTTGCCATAGAAATTTGTAGTTGTGAACAAACTTTTAGGCAGTTTTGACATGGACATTCTGAAGCAGAGCTGGGGGTATCTTGCTTGGGCTCCACCAGCCTGTGGAGGCGGATTTAGTTCTGGCCCTGTATTTGGATGGATCTGGCCTATGGTGGGCCCCTGGGCAGTCCCCAATCCAACCTGTTTCTTATAAAGATCTGGATCACCCATGGACAATCCACGAGCCTCTGAGAATGGGTAATCAGGAGTTGGCTAAATCAAGCTGATGACCAAAAATGAACCTAGTAGTCAGGAACGAATCTTCTGGAACAACCCACAGGGTGTGATTATGCTATAAATTAAATTTAGGTCATAGAAAAGAATTATAGAATTATTGAGACCTGGAAGTAACCAAGCAAGTATGAAACTCCACTCCCCTATTTTTTTGCATGAGGGAAGTGAGGCACAGAGATTTTTACATGAGTTATCCAAAGTCAACAGCAGTTACTGGTGCAGCCAGAACAAAGAACCGTGAGCTGAACTCCTTGCTCTTTTTCAGTCAATGTGCATGTGCAAACACACACACACACACACATAACTTCTACACAAGTTATTTTAAAAATAATTTAGAGTTCTGTAGAGATGTACAGAAATAAGCTCTTTAGTATATAAAAGTTCATTTAAGTGAATTGTCTCTTTTCCCTAATCCTGACACACTCACTTGTATATAGTTTGGAAGTTATAAGAGGTAGATAAATTAATTTACATAATGTTATAATGGCATTTTAAGGAGGAAAGGATTGGGAATGCCTGTCTTTTAAGCTCAAAGTAGTTAAACAATGTCACTTGACCTGAGGTAGCCCAGAATAAGGTCAATCAGGAAAAGGGATGAAGTCACTGAGACAGAATTCACCTGAGAATCTTCCACAATGCTGTATGATAGATAGGCCTCGCATCCTTGCACTGAGAAGAAAACAGCTTCTCTGACCCAGGCATGTTAGGATTGACTTGTGCTGGGGAAGTAGCTGTGCTTGTGAATCCATAGAGCCCAGGACAATTTTGATTCAGATTGCCTTATCCTGGTGTACCACAAAGAATTGCTACATTTTGAGCAGTGGCCCATTTCAGTAACAGCAGCACCGACCTGAGCAAGAGACTGCTACCAAACCACATTTCCAAGGGGAGCCAAGGTTAGGAGAGCTACCACACAAAATTCTGACTTTAGTATTCACAGCTATAGCAAGTGGATGCCAGGGACTTTCTGAGCTAGTGGTTGCAGAAATAGGACTGCTAGGATTTCGGAGGAGGCAACAGCAAGCTTTGGCTTTATCAATGGTACTAGCGACAAAATGGGAGATGAAGGATGTCTCTTTAGATTGTTAGTTTTAGTGGTATCTTCAGTCTCTGGCTTTAGTGACAACAATTGTAGGAGGGTGAGGCGTCTCAAGCAACTAGTCTGGGCAGTGAATATGGGGTCCTTCAGCCTCATCTTCCTTGCATCTCATCTGATGAAGGGCCAGCAATCAGGGCTAGCTCTTTGAACATGAGTAAGCACCCAAGGAGATTCTTGGGTATCAGGGGAAAGAGGGTGGAAAGAAGACTGGACTTCTTGGGACACCACTGCCCAATGGCACTGTGTGTACTCCTGGCTGTTAAGACAGGTTGTACCAGTTTAAAAATTTTCCTTAAGCCCATGATATTTAAATTCAACAACTTCTTATTTCTTCTAATTTAAAGCCTGAGTAATGTGTCTTTTTCTTTCTTTCTTTCTTTCTTTCTTTCTTTCTTTCTTTCTTTCTCTTTCTTTCTTTCTTTCCTTCTTTCTTTCTTTCCTTCTTTCTTTCTATTTCTTTCTTTCTTTCTTCTTTCTTTTTCTCTCTTTCTTTCTTTCTTTCTTTCTTTCTTTCTTTCTTTCTTTCTTTCTTTCTCTCTTTCACTTTCTTATAAATGGTTTCAGTGTACTTCAACAATCCCAAAAATCTTTCTTCTTCCTGCATTTGGCGCTGTCTCTTTTAGTAAAGGAAATTCTTCTTTAAAGTGATTCAAACATTCAGTACAGGTCCCAGCTCCTTGAATTCACAAATGGAACATAATGTGCTTTCCAGGGCCACTTTCCAAAGAGAACCATGTGGTGGACCTTATACAAATTCTCCCCAAGATGAAGGAAGCCTTTTACTCACAGCTGTTTTTTCCCTTGTCACTGATAGGCAATTTCTCTTTATTAACATTGGTTTTCATACAAGTTTTTTAGGCCTTAATAAAGGAAAAGCATATATTTTCAAGCCTCTGCTCTTCCAGTCTTGAGCATTTACATCACATGTAATCTACTCTGTGAAGCCTTTTCCAGAAACCTCATTTATTAGCCAAAATAATTTATTTCCCCCACTTTTCCCCATGGTATTTTATTCTTGCTATCAGACACAATAACAGTTTAGGTGTATCTCTTTCTCCTACACAATCAGCTGTCATATAGTAGATGTCTCAAAAAAATCTTGTTGAATTTATCGAATGTGCATAATATCTAAAAATATAGAATTAATTTTAAATTTCAAGGATCATATAATTGGTCAGGAGTCTCTGCCTTGAAGAACCAGTAAATTATTGAGAATGTAAGGATTTGCGGAATGTGGAGCCAGATGTGTCAACTTTATGGCTTCCTACCTGTGGAACTGGGAAAATCATCATTGTCACATTGAGAGTTATTTTCCTACCTTAAAAATGATAATAGCATATGTCTCACCTGTTACTTAGGGTATCTGTGGCAGGTGAGATTAAAAACATATTGTAATATATATGAAGGCATGTTGTAAATAGTAACATACCATTTAAAATTATTAGAATCATTTTATTTTTTCATATATTTTTGTAACTCTACATGTAACCACTTTATTATTTCAGTCTTTAAAATGCAGAAACGCTAAAGGCCAAAAAAGGAAATGCAAATGTATATATTTTTACCCATTTGATGCTAATATGTTATCCTCTATGAAAAAAGTATTTGATTTAAAATAATAATATTATAAACTTTTAATAAATGCTTTGCAATCTATTGGCAATATTTCACAGCTTTTGTCATAGCTCAGCTATTGTCTGAAAGTTGCCACGTGGGAATTTGTTCTTTTAAATTTGAAATGATACAAAATTGTAAAGTCAGAGACTTCAGGATATCATCCAAACTCAGCCTTCTCCTTCTTCATAGGGATGCATGACCATGATATGATGGCCTGTTCTTTTATTTTAAAAAAAATCCCCAAAGAAGAGTCTTCTATGGCCTTACTCACAGAATCTAGTATTTTTTCCAACTTTAGGAATTAGAAAGTTCTTCAATTATAGTACAAATCCACTATTATGAAGTCTATTTCTTCTTGTTTTAACCTCAGCTGTGATGCCAAGGCACTGTCTACTACTCTATCTTAAATCTTCTTTCATATACTGGAAGAAAGTTAGGTAATTTATCCAAACTTTATAATCCAAATCACAAAGGCGGTCATTTGATCCTCTTAAATTAAGCCTTTAAAAATCTCATTTTATTTATTTCTTCTCAATTCCCTCTACTTCTTCTAGAACTGTTAGAAAGCATGCAATTTGAAATAGGACATAATACAAGTAAAATCATCCTACTATGTTTCAGTGAAGTGAAAATAGTAATGGAGAAGGAAACTGGTCTTCCAGTCTCAGTCCTGCTCAAAACATGCTGCTTTCCCCTAGATGAGCCATTTTATGTCTTTAGAACTCAATTTTTCTGAACATGAAAGATGCTAGTGTACTGGATTCCTCCCATTGATATTGTTCACTTATGGCTTAAGAGTAGATAGGGGACATCTATAAAAATTCTAAGATTCAAGGACATCCTTCCCAGGACCCAGAACATTCTAGTTGAATTCTTTGCTTTCTAAATAAAAGATGTATGAAGAAATAAATAGGTAGACAGGTAGGTAGGTAGGTAGATAGATAGATAGATAGGTAGATACACAGACAGACAATAGAGTAGTTCAAGGGTTTCCAATACACTTAAAAAAAGAGAAAAGGAAAATATCTCTGTGTATATAATATGTCCTGGCAGCTATAAATAGTTTGGTGACTATATAAGTGTTATTTTCAAAATTTTGTACAAGTTCATGTTTAATAGTCAAACATCAGCTTTTTGATGATGAGTTTGAGGTTTTTGGGCTATTCTTATGGAAAAGATGTAAATTTACAAGGAACCACTGGAAATGAAGTTTTAAAATCATGTGCATATGTAGAGGAGTTAGTGTCCAGAAAGAGAAAAGAGACAGTCATGTTCGGCTCCACATCTACTTCTAATTCACAGGATTCAGCTAACAATGACAAGTGATGTCTACTTCTACCACAGTGTAATAATATATGTTTTTAGAATACTCTCTGCTTCAGGAACTTCATCGTTAGAAAATGCAAATAATAGCTTTTAAAGAAAGGAATGACTTAGTGATTAGGGTATAAGACGTATGGAACTCACTAGGCCATATTCTGGAGGAGCTAGGGAAGTCTCAGATACAATTCCTTGAGACAAGTCTTTATCACCTCTAGATAAAGTTCAAACCCCTCAATATAGCAACTTGGCCATGCTGTAATTATTTATTTTGTTCCCTTCCTCAATTTTCTAAACTTGAAGTTTCTACAATACTCGATGGAATTAATTTATCTGAGCCTTTGCACCTTTTATTTTCTCAGATTTGAATGCCTTACTTCCAACCCCCTTGACATCCTGCTACACTACTTGCTAGTCAAACAGGACTGAGATCTAGCAATACCACATTCACTTGTTCATCTATTCTTTCAACACGTGTATTTCAAACATCTGTTATTCCAAGATGAGAATGTAAAGTGAATTATACACATCTCCCGCCCTTGAGCATCTTACAACATAGAAAGGAGAAAGAGACATGTAAATTAATATATTCGATACAACATTATGGAGACTGAGATGAGGTTAAGATAAAATGTGGGCCAAAAGGAAGAAGTGATTAACCTCAGATGAAAAACTGAGCAGGTGTTGCTTCCAGAAATTGATGTGTTTACCAAACAGGCTTTGGGAAATGTAGAAGAAGGCAATCAGGCAGAAATACACTGGGAACAATAAGAGCAAACACACAGAAGTATGAAATAGCTCAGTAAGAAAATTTATGTAGTAAGAGTATATATTGTGATAGAATGTGGTAAGATAAATGACTGGAAATGTTGGGAAAACAAAGGAAGGAGTTGAACTTTTGTTTTACAGTCATGGAGATCAATAACTTGAACAGACTTGTGTTTTAGAAAGAGCACTGTGGCTATGGATCAGAGTATGGATTGAAGAGATAAAAAACCAGATGCAAAAAATATAATTAATAGATTATTATAGCCATCCATGTGAATATGGTGAAGGCCTGAATGAGAATAAAATGGTGGGGATAAACAAGAGGGGAAAGATTTTGAGATATAGGGAGGCATTATTTTTAGGTCTTGGTCAATGAAGGATGTGAGAAGTTATGTGAAATTTAGGTCTATTTCCTAGGTGCTTAGATCAATGGTCATACTATTCACTGAATTAGGTAACACAAACATAGCACGTTTAGTGAGTGGAGAAGTAGGTATCTTTTGGGGACATGTTGGGATAACTTCAGCACATTAAGATGAAGATTCTAACTATAGATACTCTCTAGAGCTCAGAAGAGAGATTTCTTCCAAAAATGTATTATTGAGAATTGCCAGCGTGGTATTATTTTATGTCATGGCAGTAGATGACATAGAATTGGAATAGAAGACATTCTAGCAAGAGTCCTGCACACCACCACTATTTAAGAGGAAGAGAAAGGGAAGCCATCAAAAGACTTGAAAAGAAATGAACAGAAATAGGAGAACCAGGCAGAAAGTATCTCATTAGTCATTAGTGGAAAACTATTCAAAATCATGAATTACTAAAATCATGAATGAAAGAGGGAACATGACTACTGAGCTTGAAGAAATATGGAATGCAATGAAAAAGTGTATGTCAAAAAATCAGATGTCTATATAAAATGGATGAAGTTGTAGAAAAATAAAGCTATAAGAAATGACTAAAGAAGAAATAAAAAAACTGAATATGCTTATTACAAGTAAGCAGATTGAGTTAGTGATCAAAAGAACTTCCCACAAAGAAAAGCCTAGGATCAGATCATTTCTCTGGTGAATTCTACCAAATGCTTTAAAAAGAATTAACTCTTCCAAAAAGAGAATAGGGAAAAACACTTTTTAATTTATTCTATGTTGTCAGCATTACCCTGAATAATAAAAAGGGCATCATATTAAAACTACAGATAAATATCTTTTATAAATATAGATGCAAAGATCCTCAAGCTAATGCAAGCAAATTGAGTACAACAGCAAATAAAAAGATTTATACACCATGACCAGGTGAGATTCGTCTCAGGAATGTAAAGTTAATTCAACATATGAAAATAAATCAATGCATTACTCCATATTAAGATAAAGGAAAACACATATGGTCAATTCAATGGATGAAGAAAGGGCATTTGACAAAATCCAACACACTTTCAAGATTAAAACATGCAACAAATTAAGAAGAGAAGGAAAAGTCTTCAACCTGACAACAGGCACTTATGAAAAACTCGCAGCTAACATCTAACTTAATAGTAGAAACTGAAAGCTTTTCTCATAAGGTCAGAAGCAAGATGGAAATGTTGCTCTCACCACTTCCTTTCACCATTAAATGGAAGAGTCTAGACAGAGAAATTAAGCAATAAAAAGAAATAAAATGCATCAACATTGGAAAGATAGAAGTAAAACTATCTCTATTTGAGGATGACCCTTTCTCTCTCTCTCTCTCTATACACACACACACACACACACACACATATGTATACACACAATACTCCTAAAGAATCCACAGAAAAACTATCAAAGCTAATCCAGCAGGTTTGTAGGACAAAAGATCAACACACATGAAAACAAATTTTAATTTTATACACTAACAAGAAACAATCTGAAATAAAATTTTAAAAAACAATTCAATTTACAGTAACATCAAAAACAATATAATACTGATGAATACATTTAACTATGAAAGGAAAGGTTTGTACACTGAAAACTATAAAATGTTGTTAAAAGAAATTAAAGAAGACCTAAATAAATGAAAAGATATCTATGTTCATGGATTAGAAGACTTGATATTGTTAAGATGGCAATACTTCTCAAATTAATCTGGAGATTCAACAAAATCTTATCAAAATTATAACTGAATTTTTTATAGAAATGGGGAAATTAATCCTAAGATTTATATGGAATTGTAAGGGACCCAGAATAGCCAGGCAATCCTGAAAAAGAAAACGAACTTGGAATACTCACACTTCTGAATTTCAAATGCTGCTCAAAAGCTACAATAATCAAGTGTGTTTTGCTAGCATAAGGATAGATAAATAATAAAATGTAATTGAAAGTTCAAAAATAAATTATATATCCATAAGTGTGCCAAGAGCATTCAACAGGAAAAGAAAAGTCTTTCAAACAAATATTGTTGGGAGAACTGATTATCCACATGAAAGAAATAAAATTGGACTCCTCTTTTGCATAATATTAAAAAATTGACTCAAAGTGCATCAAAGACCTAAATATAAAAGCTAAACCTATACAATCTTTATAATAAAACAGAAGTATAAATCTTCATGATTTTGGCTTAGGCAATGGTTTCTTAGGTATGACACTAAACGCAATAGGTGTAAACAGAGAAAAAAATATGTGAATTTGACTTCATCAGAATCAAAACTTTTGTGCCCCCAAAATGCTCTCAAGAAAGTGAAGAGAAACCCACATAATGGGTTTTAGAAATTGAAGAGAAACTCACATAAGAAAGTGAAGAGAAACCCACATAATGGGAGAAAACATTTGCAAATAGTATATACATGTTCATATCCAGGGCATAAAAGGTATTGTTACAACTGAACAATAACAAGACAATCCAATTAAAAATGAGCAAAGTATTTGAATATACATTACTACAAAGAAGATATTCAAATAGCCAACAGATGCTTGAAAAAATGCTCAGCAGCATTAGTTTTTAGTGAGAAATAGATAAAAACCACAATGCAATACTACTTCACACTCACTAGGATGGTGATAATTAAAAAAATAACAGGCTGGGTGTGGTGGCTCACACCTGTAATCCTAGCACTTTGGGAGGCCAAGGCAGGGGGAATCACCTGAGGTCAGGAGTTCAAGACCAGCCTGGCCAACATGGCAAAACCCCACCTCTACTAAAAATACAAAAATTAGCCGGGCATGGTGGTGGGCACCTGTAATCCCAGCTACTTGGGAGGCTGAGGCAGGAGAATTGCTTGAACCTGGGAGGTGGGGATTGCAGTGAGCCAAGACTGTGCCACTGCACTCTGGCCTGGGTGACAGAGTGAGATTCTGTCTCGAAAAACAAAAACAAAAACAAACAAAAATAAATAACAAAACAATTGTTTCTGAGGATGCAGAGAAATTGGCACCCTCATACATTGTTGATGGAATTATAAAATGGTACAACTGCTGTGGACAATGTTTTGGCAGTTCCTCAACAGTTTGGCAGTTCTTCAAGGAGATAAACATAGATTAACAAGATGATCCAAAAATTATATTCTTAAGTATATACATAAGATAATTGAAAGCATACATTATACAAAAACTTGTACCTGCATATTTTAGTTACGTTATTCACAATAGCCAAAATGTGAAAACAGCCCAAATGTCCTTCAACCGACAGATTAAAAGAAAAGGTGTGGTATATCCATAGAATGGAATATTATTCAGCCATAAGCAGGAATAAACCACTATATCATACCATACCATAATATTTTCATACCTTGAAAATATTATGCTAAGTGAAAAAGCCAGTTGCAAAAGGTCATATAATTCCATTGATATGACATATCCATCAGAGGCAAATCCATAGAGATAGAAAGTAGATTAGTGGTTGTCAGAGGATGAGAGGAGGAGGGAATAGGGAGTACCACCAATAGATACGGGGGTTTTTTTGGAGTGATGAGAATGTTCTGGAGTAAGATAATAATGGTGGTTGCCCAACCTTGTGAATATACTAAGAACCACTGAATTATACAATTAAAAATGATGAATTTTGTTGTATGTGAATATCTCATAAAAATTGCATTTTCCTAATAACTAATGATTTTGAACATCTTTTTGTGTGCTTGTTTGCTATCAGTATATCTTCTTTGATGAAGTGTTTGGTCAAATATTTTGATGAGTTTTATTGAGTTATTGGATCTCTTATTGACTCATGACTGCTCTTTATGTATTTTGAATATAAGTTCTTAAAAGATGTATGTTTTGGAATTATTTCCTCTCAGTCCCTTTTTCCTGGTATTGATTAATCATTATCAACTTGTCTGTTGCACTGAGGGAGACTCTGCCCCCTGCACTGACCCTTTGTTCTTGGGAGTATTGAGTAGAGAGCCCTGGAAAGAAGTTTTTGAGTGGCCAGGCACGGTGGCTTATGCCTGTAATCCCAGCACTTTGGGAAGCCAAGGCGGGCGGATCACCTGAGGTCAGGAGTTCAAGACCAGCCTGGTCAACATGGCGAAACCCTGTCTCTACTAAAAATGCAAAAAAAGAAAAAAATCAGCCAGGCATGGTGGTGGGCACCTGTAATCCCAGCGACTTGGGAGGCTGAGGCAGAAGAATCGCTTGAACCCGGGAGGCAGAGGTTGCAATGAGCCAAGACTGTGCCATTGCACTACAGCCTGGACAACAAAAATGAAACTCCGTCCCGGAAAAAAAAAAAAAAAAAAAAGAAGAAGAAGAAGTTTGTTAGTGAGTGCTAAGGCACTTTATGCTTGGGATCCCAGCTATTATGAACAAATATGCCAGCCCACACTCTGCCCTTTAAAATTTCTTATAATGTTAACAGAGTTCTTCCCACTGATTTGAATGATGGCCATTTCTGTCTTTCATCCTCTGCCAAAAAGAAAAGAATTTAGAAGTCCTGTTTATCCTCAAAAGGTCTTGTCACTCTGGGGAATTCTGATCATTTGGCTGCCATGAAAGCTCAGGTCTCTGATGGGCTCAAGAAAATAGATGATTTAAGTATTTTATTATTATTATTATTATTTGCAGATTATCCAGGTTTTTCTCAGTGGTAGGGTAGGAATAATGTTCACTTGAGGCTTTCTATATTCTTATGTAGAAACATAACCTTCCAACTCTTCTTAATTTAATTATGGTAAGTTGTGCCTTCCAAAGAGATTGTCCATTTCAACTAAGTTTTCAAATTGACAGGCATAAATCTCTTCCTGATATTCCTTAACATACCCTGTCTATAGAATATGCAGTGATGATCCCTATTTCATTTCTGATATTGGTAATCTGTTTCTCTATTTTCTCGATTAACCTGCTTAGGTATTTTTCAGCTTTGTTGATATTATAAAGGAACATTTTTATTCTTTTTTTCTATTGTGCATCTTTTATATTGATTTTTGAAATTTTATTTTTTATGTGCTTCCTTCTACTAACTTTGCATTTAATTTGTTGATTTTCTAGTTTTGTGGCTCACTTCTTTTCTAACACGCATATTTAAAGTATAAATTTCCCTCTTAATACTGCTGAAGCAGCATCTCTCAGATTTTGATATGTCGTGTTTCATTTTTTTTAACTTTTATTTTAGGTTCATGGGTACATGTGCAGGTTTGTTATATAGGTAAATTGTGTTCATAGGGGTTTGATGTACAGACTATTTCATCACCCAGGTAATAAGCGTAGTACCTGATAGGTAGGTAGTACCTGATAGTAGTTATTCTTTTTGTTTTTTTGTTGTTGTTGTTGAGACGGAGTTTCACTGTTTTTGCCCAGGCTGGAATGCAATGGTGCGATCTCGGCTCACTGCAACCTCTGCCTCCTGGGTTCAAGCGATTCTCCTGCCTCAGCCTCCTGAGTAGCTGGGATTACAGGCATGCACCATCACACCCAGCTAATTTTGCATTTTTAGTAGAGATGGGGTTTCACCATGTTGGTCAGGTTGGTCTTGAACTCCAGACCTCAGGTGATCTGCTCACCTCCGCCTCCCAAAGTGTTGGGATTACAGACTTGAGCCACTGTGCCAGTCCCTGATAGGTAGTTTTTCAATTCTCACCCCCTCCCAGTCTCCACCCTCAAGTAGGCCCTGGTATCTGTTTTTCCCTCCTCTGTGTCCATGTGTACTCAATGTTTACCTTACACTTATAAGTGAGAGTACGTGGTATTTGGCTTTCTGTTCCTGTGTTAGTTTGCTTAAGTTAATGATCTCCGGCTCTGTCTGTGTTGCTGCAATGTACATGATCTTATTCTTTTTATGGCTGCATAGTATTCCCTGGTGTATATGTACTACATTTTATTTATCCGGCCTGCCATTCATGGGCATTTAGGTTGATTCCATGTCTTTGCTATTGTGAATAGTGCTGTGATTAACATACACATACAGGTCTCTTTATGGTAGAAATATTTATATTCCTTTAGGTATATACCCAGTAATGGGATTGCTGGGTGAATGATAGTTCTGTTTTAAGTTCTTTGAGAAATCCCTAATTACTTTCCACAATAGCTAAACTAATTTACATTTCCACCAGCCAGGTATAAGCATTCCCTTTTACCTGAAACCTCACCAGCATCTGTTATTTTATGACTTTTTAATAATAGTCATTCTGCCTTGTGTAAGATGGTATCTCCTTGTGGTTTTGATTCACATTTCTTTAATGATTAGTGATATTGAGTATTTTTTCATGTGCTTGTTGGCCACATGTATGCTTTTTTTTTTTTTTTGAAAAGTGTCTGTTTACATCCTTTGCCCACTTTTTTATGGGGTCATTTGTTGTTTGCTTGTTAATTTGTTTAAGTTCCTTACAGATGCTGGATATTAGTCCTTTGTCAGATGCATAGTTTGCAAAATTTTTCTCCCATTCTGTAGTTTGTCTGTTTACTTTGTTGATAGTTTCTTTCGCTGTGCAGAAGCTCTTTAGTTTTATTAGGTCCCATATGTTAATTCGTTGTTGTTGTTGTTGCAATTGCTTTTGGCATCTTCATCATGAAATCTTTGCCAGGCCTATTTTCAGAATAGTATTTCCTAGGTTATCTCCAGGGTTTTTACAGTTTTAGGCTTCTTATTTAAGTCTTTAATCAATCTTGAGTTGGTTTTTATAAATGGTGTAAGGAAGGGGTCCAGTTTCAATCTTCTGCATATGGGTAGCCGGTTAGCTCAGCAACATTTATTGGGAGTCCTTTCCCCACTGCTTGTTTTTGTCTGTGTACTAGTCTGTTCTTACACTGCTAATAAAGACACACCAGAGACTGGGTAATTTATAAAGGAAAGAGATTTAATTGACTCACAGTTCCACATGGCAGGGGAGGCCTCACAATCCTGGTGGAAAGTGAAGGGGAAGAAAGACATATCTTACTTGGCAGAAGGCAAGAGAGCTTGTGCAGGGGAACTCCCATTTATAAATGCATCAGAGCTCATGAGACTTATTTACTACCACAAGAACAGTATGGGGGAAACCACTCCCACGATTCAATTATCTCCACCTGGCCCCACCCTTGACAAATGGGGTTTATTACAATTAAAGGGGAGATTTTTGGGGGGACACAGCCAAACCATATCAGTCGACTTTGTTGAAGATAAGATGGCCGCAGGTGTGTGGCTTTATTTCTGGGCTCTCTATTCTGTTCCATTGGTCTAGCTGTCTGTTTTTGTACCACTACCATGCTGTTTGGTTACTGAAGACTTGTAGTATTTGAAGTCATGTAATCTGGTGCTTCCAGCTTTGTTTTTGTTTTTGTTTTTGTTTTGGCTTGGATTACTTTGGCTATTTGTACTTTTTCTTGGTTCCATATAAATTTTAAATATTTTTTTCTAATTCTATGAAGAATATCATTGGTAATTTGATAGGAATAACATTGATTCTGTAAACTGCTTTGGGGAGCATGGCCACGTTAACAATATTGATTCTTACTATCTGTAATCGTGTAATGTTTTTTCATTTGTTTGTATCATCTCTGATTTCTTTCAGGAGTGTTTTGTAATTCTCATTGTAGACATCTTTCACCTCTCTGGTTACCTATATTCCTAGGTATTTTATTCTTTTTGTGGTTTTTGTGAATGTGATCACATTTTTGATTTGGCTGTCAGCTTGGATGTTGTTGGTGTATACAAATACTACCAATTTTCATACATTGATTTGTATGCTGAAATTTTGCTGAAGTTGTTTATCAGATCTAGGAGCATTTCACAGAGAATATGGGTTTTTCTAGGTACAGAATCACATCATCTGCAAACAGATAGTTTGACTTCTTCTCTTCCTATTCGGATGCTTTTTACTTTTTTCTTGTGCCTGATTGCTCTGATTAGAACTTCCAGTACTGTCTTGAATAGGAGTGTTAAGAGAGAATATCCTTGTCTTGTTCTGGTTTTCAAAAGAAATACTTCCAGTCTTTGCCCATTTGGCTGTAGGTTTGTCATAGATGGCTCTTACTATTTAGAGATACCTTCCTTCAATGCAGAGTTTATTGCGGGTTTTTAACATGAAGAGATGTTGAATTTTATCGAAAGCTTTTTCTGCACCTATTGAGATGATCATGTGTTGTTTGGTTTTAGTTGTGTTTATGTGATGAATCACATTTACTGATCCGTATATGTTGAACCAACCTTATATCCCAGGGATAAAGCCTACTTAATCATGGTGGATTAGTTTTTCATATGCTGCTAGATTTGGTTTGTTAGTATTTTGTTGAGGATTTTTGCATCTATGTTCATCAAGGATATTTGCCTAAAGTTTTCTTTTTTTGTTGTGCCTCCACCAGGTTTTGGTGTCAGAATGATGCTGGCCTCATAGAATGAATTAGGGAGGAGTCCCTCCTTTTCAACTTTTTGGAAAAGTTTTAGTAGGAATGGTACCAGCTCTTGTTTAAATATCTGGTAGAATTCATCTGTGAATTCATCTGGTCTGAGGCTTTTTCTGGTTGGCAAGCTTTTTGCTGCTGATTTAATTTTGGAACTCATTATTTGTCTGTTTAGGGTTTCAATTTCTTCCTGGTTCTATCTTGGGAGGTTGTATATGTTCATGAATTTATCAATTTCATTAGGTTTTCTAGTTTGTATGCATAGAGGTGTTCATAAGTCTCTGAGGGTTTTTTGTATTTCTGTGGGGTTGGTGGTAATGTCCTATTTGTCACTTCTGATTGTGTTTATTTGGATCTTCTCTCTTTTCCTTTATTAGTCTAGCTAGTATTCTATCAATCTTATTTACTCTTTCAAAAAACCAACACCTCCTGGATTTGTTGATCTTGTGTATGGTTTTTTGCATCTTAATTTCATTTAGTTCAGCTCTGATTTTGGCTATTTCTTGTCTTCTGCTAGCTTTGGCTTTAGTTTGATCTTACTTTTCTAGTTTTTCTAGGTGTGATGTTAGGTTGTTAACTTGAGATCTTTCTAACTTTTGATGTTAGAGTTTAGCATTGCAAACTTTCCTCTTAACGCTGCTTTGGCTATGTCCCAAAAATTCTGGTATCTTGTAATTTGTTCTCATTAATTTAAAATTTCTTGATTTCTGCCTTAATTTTTTTGCTTACCCAAAAGTCATTCAGGAGCAGGTTGTTTAATGTCCATGTTTATTATGTGATTTTGAGTGATCTTCTTAGTATTGATTTTTATTTTTATTGTGCTGTGGTCCATCAGTGTGGTTGGTATGATTTGGGTTTTTTTGCATTTGCAGATAATTGTGTTATGGTCAAATGTGTTGTCAGTTTTAGAGTATGTGCCATGTGCAGGTGAGAAGAACATATATTTTGTTGTTTTGGGATAAAGAGTCTGTAGATATCTGTTAGGTCTACTTGGTCAAGTGTCAAGTTCAGGCCCTGAATATCTTTGTTAGTTTTCTGCCTCAATGATCTGTCTAATACCATCAGTGGGGTGTTGAAGTCTCCCATTATGATTGTGTGATTATCTAAGTCTCTTTGTAGGTCTCTAAGAAATTATCTTATAAATCTGGGTATGCTTGTCTTGGGTACGTATATGTTTAGGATAGTTAGGTTTTCTTGTTGAATTGAACCCTTTACCATTATGTATGTAATGCCCTTCTTCATCTTTTTTGATCATTGTTGGTTTAAAGTCTGTTTTGTCTAAACTTAGAACAGCAACCCCTGCTTTTTTGTTTTCTGTTTGCTCAGTCAATTTTTCTCCATTCTTTTAGTTTGAGTCTCTGCATGTCATTGCATGTGAGATGGGTCTCTTGAAGACAGTATACATTTGGGTCTTGCTTCTTTATCCAACTTGCCACTCTGTGCCTTTCAATTTTATCTCATTTACATTCAAAGTTCATATTGAGCATGTGTCTTTCTAGCAGCATGATTTATAATCCTTTGGGTATATACCCAGTAATGGGATTGCTGGGCCAAATGGTATTTCTAGTTCTAGATCCTTGAGGAATCACCACACTGTCTTCCACAATGGTTGAACCAGTTTACAGTCCCATCAACAGTGTAAAATATTCCTATTTCTCCACATCCTCTCTAGCACCTGCTGTTTCCTGACTTTTTAATGATTGCCATTCTAACTGGTGTGAGATGGTATCTGATTGTGGTTTTGATTTGCATTTCTCTGATGGCCAGTGATGATGAGCATTTTTTCATGTGTCTGTTGGCTGCATAAATGTCTTCTTTTGAGAAGTTTCTGCTCATATACTTCACCCACTTTTTGATGGGATTGTCTGTTTTCTTTTTGTAAATTTGTTTGAGTTCTTTGTAGATTCTGGATATTAGCCTTTTGTCAGATGAGTAAATTGCAAAAATTTTCTCCCATTCTGTAGGTTGCCTGTTCACTCTGATGGTCATTTCTTTGGCTGTGCAGAAGCTCTTTAGTTTAATTAGATCCCATTTGTCAATTTTGGCTTTTGTTGCCATTGTTTTTGCTATTTTAGACATGAAGTCCTTGCCCATGCCTATGTCCTGAACGGTATTGCCTAGGCTTTCTTCTAGGGTTTTTATGGTTTTAGGTCTAACATTTAAGTCTTTAATCCATCTTGAATTAATTTTTGTATAAGGTGTAAGGAAGGGATCAAGTTTCAGATTTCTATATATGGCTAGCCAGTTTTCCCAGCACCATTTATTAAATAGGGAATCCTTTCACCATTTCTTATTTTTGTCAGGTCTGTCAAAGATCAGATGGTTTTAGATGTGTGGTATTATTTCTGAGGGCTCTGTTCTGTTCCATTGGTCTATACGTGTGTTTTTGCGGCACTATTCACAATAGTAAAGACTTGGAACCAACCCAAATGTCCATCAATGATAGGCTGGATTAAGAAAATGTGGCACATATGCACCATGGAATACTATGCAGCCATAAAAAAGGACGAGTAAATGTCCTTTGTAGGGACATGGATGAAGCTGGAAACCATCATTCTCAGCAAACTATCGCAGGGACAAAAAACCAAACACTGCATGTTCTCACTTATAGGTGGGAATTGAACAATGAGAACACTTGGACACAGGAAGGGGAACATCAGACACCAGGGCCTGCCGTGGGGTGGGGGGAGGGGGAAGGGATAGCATTAGGAGATATACCTAATGTAAATGACGAGTTAATGGGTGCAGCACACCAACATGGCACATGTATACATATGTAACAAACCTGCACGTTGTGCGTATGTACCCTAGAACTTAAAGTATAATTTTAAAAATGTATAGAACTATATATATCATAAAAATTAATTTTAAAAATCAGGATTAGCTATATGAATATCAGATAAGCTAGATTTCATAGCAAAGAAAATCACCATAATCAGAGAGGGGCATTACATAATGATAAGCAGGTCGAACAACGAAGAAGGCATAGTGATTCTAAATGTTTATGCAGCAAACAACAGAGCTTGAAAATATATCAAATTTAAATTGGTAGAACTAACACTGAAAATAGACAAGCCAACAATTAGAGACGGAGACTCCAACAACCTCTCCCAACAACCGATAGAACAACTAGGGAGGTAATCAACAAGGATGTAGAAAAAAATCAACACCACAGTCAAGCAACAAGATTTAATGGACATTTATAGAACGCTTCCCCCAACAACAGCAGAACTCAAATGGCAACAGAATATATTTTGAGACAATGTTCTGGGCTGTAAAACAAACCTTAACAAATTTAAAAGTTGTGAAATTATAGAGCATGTTCTCTACAATATAATCAAACTGGAAATCAATTAACAGAAAAATAAACAGGAAAAATCTACAAACACACTGAAACTAAATAGCACACTTCTAAATAATCCATAGGTCAAGGAGGAAGTCTGAAAGGAAATAAAAATTCATTGAACTGAATTAAAATGAAAATACAATATTTCAAAATTTATGGGAAACTGCTAAAGTAGTACATAGACGAAAATTTATAGTACTAAATGCATACATTAGAAAAGAGGAATAGTCTCAGACCAATAACCTAAGTTCCCACCATAAGAACTCAGAAAAAGAGCAAAATAAACCCATAGCAAGCAGAAGGAAGGAAATAATAAGGATCAGAACTGAAATCAATTAGGTTGTAAACAGAAAAACAATAAAAATAAATGAAACAAAGTCTGCTTCCTCAAAATGATTTAAAAAATAAATCTTTAGCAAGACTCACAAGGGAAAAAAAAAGAAAACACAAATTGTCAATATCACTGAAGACACAGACAATATCAATATAGACCTTGTCTACATCAAAATAATAAAGTAAATATGATGAATAAAAAAAGTTCATATTTATATGTGGGTTTTGATCTTGTCATCATGTTGTTAGCTGATTATTATGCAGACTTGATTTGTAGTTACTTTATAGTGTCAATGGTCTATGTACTAAAGTGTGTTTTTGTGAGGCCAGTAACAGTCATTCCTTTCATATTTAGCACTCCCTTAAGGACTTCTTCTAAGGCATGTCTGGTGGTAATAAATTCCCTTACATATGCTTGTCTGAAAAAAAAATCTTATTTCTTCTTCACTTATGAAGCTTAGCTTGCTTGGATATGAAATTCTTGGTTGGAATTTCTTTTCATTAAGAATTCTTCACATAGGCCCCTAATCTCTTCTGGCTTGCAGGGTTTCTGCTGAAAGGTCTGCTGTTACCTGATGACCTTCCCTTTGTAGGTGAGCTGCCCCTTCTCTCTAGCTGTCTTTAACATGTTTTACTTCATTTTGACCTTGGAGAACCTAACGACTATGTGTCCTGGGGATGATTGTCTTGTATAGTATCTCACAAGGTTCTTTGCATTTCCTGAATTTGAATATTAGCCTCTCAAGCAAGGTTCAAGAAATTTTCATGGACCATGTCCTCAAATATTTTTTCCAAGTTGCTTTCTTTCTTTCTCTCTCTCTCTTTCAGGAATGCAAATGAGTTATAGAATTTGTCTCTTTTCGTAATCCTATATTTCCCAAAGGTTTTGTTCATTCATTTTTATTCTTTTTCTTTATGTTTGTCTGTCTGAGTTATTTTGGAGAACCTGTCTGTGAGCTTTGAGATTCTTTCTTCAGCTTGGTTTATTCTGCTGTTAATACTTGTGATTGTATTGTAAGTTCTTGAAGTGAGATTTTCAGCTCTGTTAAATTAGTTTGGTTCTTTCTTATAACGGCCATTTCATCTTTCCTTTCCTGTATCATTTTATTGTTTTCCTTAGATTGGGTTTCAACTTTCTCCTGAATCTCAATGATCTTCATTCCTATCTATATTCCGAATTCTGTGCCTGTCATTTCAGTCACTTCAGCAACTTCAGCCTGATTAAGAACCACTGCTGGTGAACTAGTGTGGCCATTTGGAGGTAGGAAGACAATCCAGCTTTTTAAGTTGGCACAACTCTTGTGCTGGCTCTTTCTCATTTGTGTGAGCTGATGTTTGTTCAATCTTAGTAGCTGCTGTCCTTTGGGTGGGGTTTTTTGCTTTTATCTTCTTTGATGCCCTTGGGTATTTGATTGTGGTATAAGGTGGGTTCAGTCAGCTGGCTTTGCTTCTAGAAGATTTTAGGGGACCACGGTTCAGCTTGGCAGTCCTGGAATGTGTGCTTTGGCTCTGAAGGGCTGGGACCAAGCCCCTTGCTTTGTTCTCTGGCCCCTTGAGGTTAGGAATCTGTAGTGTTGGAGGGGCCGAGGTGTTCTCAGTCTGTAGGTCACAACACTCTGATGGGGGGGTGTCAGCCAAAGTACTTCATCAGGGCAGTGACAGTGGCAGTGGCAGTGGGATACATGCTTGCTTGCACATGCCAGCAGCCACAGCAGTGTGATGAAGTGCATGCACATTGGCTTGAGATGGCCACTGGTGGGAGTGGGGTGGTGACATTTCTCTGTAAGCTCCTGCCAGTGGTGGTGACTGTGCAGCAGGGGTGAGGCACTGGGAAGGGCAGATTTGCTGGCGTCCATGCACATGTTTGCACCAGAGGTGGCAGAGGTGTAACAGGGGCTCATTTTCATTCAGTTCAAAACATTTTCTAATTTTCCTGTGCTGTTTTTTGTTGGTTTTTTTTTTTCCTTTTTTAACCATGGGTACTTACTAGAGAAGTGCTTAAAATTCAAAATGCTGAGGTTATTCTGGGTATTGTTCTGTTGTTTATGTCTAATCTAATTCCACAGCGGTGCAAAAACAAACTATTTCTGATTTCAATCCTTTTAACTCCATGTGCGTTTTTTTTTTTCTTTCTTTTTTTTTTTTTTGAGATGGAGTCTTACTCTGTCACTCAGGCTGGAGTGCAGTGTCGCAATCTCAGCTCACTGGAACCTCTACCTCCCAGGTTTAAGCGATCCTCCTGCCTCAGCCTCTCGAGTAGCTAGGATTATAGCTAGGATTACAAGCATGTACCACCATGTCCGGCTGATTTTTCTGTTGTATTTTTAGTAGAGAAGGGGTTTCACCATGTTGGCCAGGCTGATCTCAAACTCTTGCCCACCTCGGCCTCTGGGATTACAGGTGTGAGCCACCATGCCCAGCCTCATGTGCACTTTAAAAGGATGTATATTTGGCAGTTGTTTCATGCAATGTTTTAGAAATATCAATTGAGTAAATATGGTTAATAATGTTATTCAATGCTTCTACATTTTTCTGATTTTCTGCCTGCTTGTTCTACTGGTTCCTAAGAGGAGAATGTTTAAGTCTCCAACTTAACTATGGATAATTATAAATGTGTCTGTTTCCCTTTTCAGTTATGTCAATTTTTGCTTCTATATGAAAGCTTTATAATTGAGTGTATGCATAGTTAACCCTATTGTGTCTTCTGAATTGAAATCTTTATCATGGCAAAATGTAATATTCTGATAACATTCCTGCTAATATTCCTTGTTCTGAACAGTAACTTTTCTGATGTTAATGAGATCATTCCAGCTTTCTTATAGTGTTTCATATTATGCATTTTTCCACTTCCCTTTTAAGTTGCTTTCGTCTTTATATCTAAAGTAAATTTCTTATTTCCAACATAAGGGTCTTGCTTTTTTATTCAGTCTTACAATGCCTGACCTTGGAATCTACTTGTCTTCATCTGTTCTTTGTTTCTTTTCCCCTCTTTTCCTTTTGTCTTTTGGATTTATTGATGAATTATTACTATTTCATTTTATGTCCATTCTTGGGTTATTATCTATTTATCTTTGTTTTAATTTTTGTTGATTGCTCCAGGGTTTATAAAAATCATTTTAAAATATCTCACTATGCCGTGAACTAATGTTATGTCACTTTATCTGTAATATAACAACCTTACAATATTTATATTTACTTCCTTTTCACCCTTTGTGCTCCTTTTTTTTTTTTTTTTTTTTTTTTGAGATGGAGTCTCCTCTGTCGCCAAGCTGGAGTGCAGTGGCATGATCTCTGCTCACTGCAATCTCTGCCTCCCAGCTTCAAGTGATTCTCTTGCCTCAGCCTCCCAAGTAGCTGGGACTACAGGTGTGCGCCACCATACCTGGCTAATTTTTGTATTGTTAGTAGAGAAAGGTTTTCACTATGTTGGCCAGGATGGTCTCGATCTCCTGACCCCGCCCATCTTGGCCTCCCAAAGTGCTGGGATTACAGGCGTGAGCCAGCGGTGCCTGGCCCTTTGTTCCACCTTTTGAAGCATATAAGTTACTGTTTCCTATGAACACCACAATTTATTATTCATATTTTTGCTTTAAGCTGTAAACCTCATTTTAAAGAAAAAATTTAAAAAGAGACAAAGCTATATTTTTACATTTACTCATTACTTAATGTTTTCACCGCTTTTTGTGTGTGTGTAAATATAAAATCCAGTTAGTATCATTATACCTTTGTTTAAAGTACAGCCATCCTTTGGTATCTGTGGGGGACTGGCTCCAGGACCCTCTGAGAATACCAAAATTCATGGATGCTCAAGTTCCTTTATAAAACAGTTTAGCATTTGCTTATAATCTACACATATCTTCCCATACATTATGAAACTTTTCTAGATTACTTGTAATACCTAATACAATGTAAATACTATATAAATAGTTGTTACGCTGTATTACTTAGAGAATAATGACAAGAAAAGTCTGCATATAAATGATGTGGTTCTGATGACTGGAGAAACACCAGGGGCCTTGGTCTCACGCCGATACGATTAACTTCACGGACACACATGGAGCGGTTTTAAGGAGCGAAAAGTTTAATAGGCAAGAGAGAAGAAAGAAAGAAGAAAACGTCTCTCCTGTACACAGGGAGGGGGTCTCTGAAAGGAGAAACCCTGCATGCTGCGGAAAGCAGTTGGCTGTATTGGGAGGCTGGAGGAGGCGGTGTCTGATGTGCATAGGGCCCATGGGATTGGTTTGACCAGGTGTGTCATTCACGTAGTCCTTGAAAAAACTGGCGCTCCCACTCAAGTCTTTTAATATGCAAATACAGGTCGCCAAGGATGTCCTGCACATGTGGTGTTATCTGAAGGCGGCCATGACACCTGGCACATGTGGTGACAAGGAGAAGAGGGTGGGAACTGCCACGTTGGGCGTACTTTCTAATAGCCTGCATTTGCATATCAATGGTTGCTGGCCTGGCGGCCTTTCTGTCAGAAAAGAAATGTTTTGGGAGCTGTTTTTTTTTTTTTTTTTTAAATAAGAAGACTTACCAAGGACTCCTTACCTTTACTACCTGCCTAAAATAATTTCTTAATAACTCCTACATTATTCCTCCCTGAAGAGAAGTAAACCTAACTGCTGTTGGGGTGTTGGGCGACGATTCTTTCTGGCTACTTCCTGCTGAAAAGGGGCATTGTGCGGGGGAACAGCAGTTGAGCCTTCTTCTGAGGTTGATCTAAGGGTTCTTGGAAGAATGGCATGTCCATATGGGCTCTGCTCACAGCACTGTTTGGAGTTTGACTGCTTCTAGATGGAAAGAGATAAATTTTACAAGTTTAAAATATAGTGTTAGAATGTAAGTGTTAAGATTACCACCATTTGTGGGGGTTCTATAGACCATAACTGACAATAGAGCTTGATACCCGTTAGTTACACCTACCGAGGACTCCTGACCCTTACTATCTGCCTGAAATAATTTCTTAGTAACTCCTATATTATGATCAATACAGATGCAACAATCTTTAAAAAAAAATTATCCACAATTTGTTGAATCCATGAATGCAGAACTCACAGCTATAGAGAGTCTACTGTATTTTATTTAATATTTCTTATAGTGTAGGTCTACTGGGGACTTAAAAATCTGAACTTTTTTTTAGTCTGAAAACTTACCTCTAATTTTTAAACTATATTGTTATTGGATGTGGAATTCTAGGTTAACTTAATTTTTTAATATAATTTTAAAGATGTAATTTTATTGTCTTCTGCCTTGCATAGTTTCAGACAAGAAATGTGCTGTAATTCTTATTTTTGTCCTCTCTATATAATGTGTCTTTTACTCTGTTTTTTACTTAAATTTTTTTTCTTTATTGGCAGTTTTCAAACATTTTTTGTTGAAAATCTTAGATCTGTGAGTTTATAATTTTTATCAAATTTGGGAAATTTTCAGCTATTGTTTCTTGAAATACTTTTTCTCTCTCCTCCATTTTGGTTTCTAATTTCATGTATTGTCTCCCACTTAATTACAGAGGTTCTATCAAAAGTTTTACCACTTTTTTTTTCTTTTTGTTTCATCTGCTAGTTTCTATCACTATATTTTAAGTTCATGGATTGCCTCTAACATAATTTCTAACCTGCTTCTATTTCTTAAAGTATTTTTAACTTGAGATATTATATTTTTTCATCTCCAGAAGTCCATTTGAATCTTTTAAAAATATTTTCCACATTTCTATTCATTATTTCATGCTTTCTTTTAAATTCTTGAACATTAAAAACTACCTAGATTATTTAAAGTTTTTTCCTGCTAAGATCATATCTGTCATTTCTAGGTATGTTTCTGTTGACCAGTTATATATTATATTGTTTTTATTTTTCTTCTGTTAATGTGTCACATTTTCCTGCCTCTTTGTATGTATAATAAATTTTTACTAGATTGTCATTTTCATGCTTTCAAGTGCTGTATTTTATTGTATTTCTTTAAATGGTATTGGCTTTTGTTCTGGCAATTAGTTAAATTACTTGTGATCAGTTTTATCCTTTTAAGCCTTGTTTTCAAGCTTTTTAAGAGAAGGTTTAGAGTAATTTTACTCTCAAGACTGTTTAGCACCACTATCAAGGCATGACTTTTCTGGAGTCTTTATTAATGGCTCAGCTGTTGAACAAGGACTCTCTATTCTAGGTGGTTAGAACTTAAATATTTCCCAGACCTGTGTAAAATCTAGGAACTATTTATCTTACAAATTCACAACACTTTTTTTGGTCTAGCCTCATAGGGTTCTATCCTCATGAGGCAGCATAATAGTCAACAGTCATTTAAATGGAACCCCTAATGCGTATTTTTAGAGCTCTTTATGCATTTCCCACTTTCTGAGTATTCTTCCTTAAACATGTCTGGCACCTCAGCCTCCCTGAACTCTTTTCTCTGTCTTCTTGATTCAGCCAGTCTGCCATGCTTTATTTGGTATATCCCCCCTACACTGAGCTGTATAAAAGTCTCTAAGCAGAGAACAAAGACTGTCTTAGAACTCACATCATTCATTTGCCTTCTCTCAGGATTCAGTCCTCTGATGTCTTTTGACCACTGCCTAAAAACCACTGCCCTATGTATCTTTTCAGTTTTCTATTATTTACTATAGAGTAATAAGTTTAATCCCAGTTATTAGGTTGGTACAAAAGTAATTTTGCCATTACCTTTAATGGCAAAAACTGCAATTACCTTTGCACCAACCTAATATTTTTATCATAGCTGAAACTCACTAAACCTTAACTTGTTTTTTGATTTTATCCTATAAAGTATGCTGTTGGAAGCCAATTTCCCACAGGTCTCTCACATGTCTGTACATCTTGTGAACAAGACACTAATTGCCTTTTGTTTCTAACTATCTTTTCAAGGACCTTTTTAAGCAAACAATCTTGAAAGACAGAAATACTGTCCCTCAGAACAAAGGGCAGATTGTCTTACAGCCTTGGAAGATCGAGATAGTATCTCTCTCTGGAGCAATGGCAGGCATACTTACTTCTTTTTAAAACAATCTGTGTTCCCTAAGCTCCCTACGTTCCCAAGGCTCCTGTCCTACAAAAAACTCACTGTATTTACAGTCATCTTCTGACCCTCTTCACTAAGAAAATTGGGGCTTGAAGAGCTGCTGCAAAATGCTAAGATTCTGTCTGCTGTTACTGCTGTCAGCAATAAATTGTCTTTTGTCTCTGACCCCAGAAGTGTCATATTTTCTTTTTTTCTTTTTCTTTTCTTTTTTTTTTTTTTTTTTTTGAGACAGAGTCTCGCGCTGTCGCCCAGGCTGGAATCCAGTGGCACAACCTCGGCTCACTGCAAGCTTCGCCTCCTGGGTTCATGCCATTCTCCTGCCTCAGCCTCCCGAGTAGCTGAGACTACAGGCACCCGCCACCATGCCTGGCTAATTTTTTGTATTTTTAGTAGAGATGGGGTTTCACTGTGTTAGCCTGGATGGTCTCGATCTCCTGACCTCATGATCCACCCACCTCGGCCTCTCAAAGTGCTGGGATTGCAGGCGTGAGCCACCATACCCAGCCAAGTCTCATGTTTTCTACTATCATCCATGAAACTGTGACAGAATAAATTTGTTAGCTTGTAAGTAGGGTGAAATCTCAGAACCTTCACCATTTTTGGTATATACTTGCTGAATGTACAATTTACATTTGCATTGGATGAGATAAAAATAAAATATAGCAACTTATAATAATAGCTAATATTTATTCAGGAAATACTTCTCAAAAGGTACTTTACATAAAGTTATTCCAAAAACTCAGCAAAGTAAGATATTATTCCCATTTTTTTCACATGAGAAAGAGGTTCAGACAGGATGTGATTTGGGTAAAGCCAAATGGGTAGTAAATAGTAAGTCAGCATTCAAACTAAAGCTTTTCTGTTCTCCTTCCAATGTCATGAAAACTCCCAGTACTACACAATTATAACAATATTAACATAAAAAGCATATAATTGAGGTTTAAATTATGTGGTAGGCTAAAATAACTATAGAAATTCTGAAGAAATTGAATCTGGTGCCAGCTAAATGCCTCAGGAAAGACTGATTTTAGGAAGAAGAATGAAGTAACCAAAGTTATTGCCAAGAGTCTGATACTCAAAAAATTTCCTGGGAAGGCCTCTATAAATCCTACAGTATACAGTGGAGCTATGCTATTTCCTGCCTCAAAAGTGAGGTTATGAAAAGTGAGATTACAAAACAAGAGTATATTCATGACACATATTGAATGATAACCACTCTACCTTTATATATATAGCTCTTGCTTACCCACTGTGCTATTCCTGATTAGATTGCGGGCTTACAGAGTTGGTAAAGGAGTTGACAAAATAAAATATCTTTTCTTTTAATACTTATCCTGAAAAGAAAATAAGTGAAAAACACTTATTACTGATTAAGTACTTAATTTTTATAACCTATTTATAAAATCTTACTAAGGACACTTAAAAGTCCCTGGATATACCAGAACATTGGAAATAAAATGTGCCCTGTAAAACTATTTGTTATTTAAAATCCTAAAACGAAAATATTAGAAACCCAGGAACATAGAAGCCAACTGAGTTTTACATAGGCCACTGAGGTGTGAAAGGGGTAAAGAAAGGAAACTGATCAACAGGAACTGTCCTTTTAACATGTTCAAAGACTGATCTTAGCATAGCATTCTAAATCTGATTTTTTTCCCCAGAGGGTAAAGTGAAAAAGTGAAGAAAAATATAATCAATCTTGCAAGTGCTAATGAAAACATGAGCTATTTGTATAAACAACTAAATCTGACTAAAAAAGAAAATTGGGTATTAAATTGAATAGGATTCTATAACTGTGACAGTTAATTTTAGGTGTCAACTTGATTGAATTGAAGGATGCATAGATGGCTAGTGAATCATTGTTTCTGGATGTGTCTGTGAGGGTGATTTTGGAGGAGATAGGCATGTGAGTCCATGGACTGAGTGTGGAAGACCCGCCCTTGATGTGGGCGGCACTGTCCAATCCGCTGGGGTCCTAGATGGAAGGGCAAATTCTCCCTTTCTCTCTTTCTTACTCTCTCTTTTGGAGTAGGACACGCTTTTTCTCCTACCCTTGGATATTGGAACTCCAGGCTCTTCAGCCTTTGGACTCTGAGATTTGTACCAACAGCTTCACATGGCTCTTGGGCATTTGACCTCAAACTGAGAGTTATACCATTGGCTTCCCTGGTCTCCGGCTTTACAACTTGGACTGAGCCACACTACTGGCTTCTCTGGTTCTCCAGCTTGCAGAAAGTTATATGGGACTTCTCAGCCTCCATAATCATGTGAGCCAATTTCCCTAACAAATCTTCTATCATCTATCTATCTATCTATCTATCTATCTATCTATCTATCTATCCATCTATCTATCCATCCGCCTTATTGGTCCTGCCTCTATGGAGAACTGTGACTAACACAGTAGCCAAAAGCTCTCTGCATCTGGCTTTGAATCTGCTAGAGTAAAACAAATTGGACTCTTTCACAAGTTAAAAAACAGATAATTTAAATATCTTTTAACAACTGGAAAAAGCATGTCTTACATTTTTTAATACAACAAATATTTATTGAGTAATATTCTGTACTGGAGGCTGTTAAGAGACATAGATGCAATAGACAGAATATATTCCCCCAGTGCTTAAAGAAGCAGGGAATGCTATGGTGGTAATAAGTGCATCCAAGTAAGTGTTTGAAGTCCATGCTTAATAAGAAGATAAGTGGAGTGGACACAAGGAAATGGAAAAAGAGAGCTAGAAATTGGTAACCAGATGAGGTACAAAAAGCTATCCCCAGAGACATGAGACATGCAAGAAACCTAAGACTGGAGTTACAACATCAAGATCTTGAAGACCTTCTATTACCCTCATGGAACTGATCCTTCTGAGAGCACTGGCAGCAGAAAGATACAGGACAGGCTTGATCATACTTGGAGGAAAAACAAAAATACTGAGACAGTGCAATAGCAGTATGAGATTTGAATATACTAAATTGGATTCTATTCTAACATTTTTAAAGGCTAGGACATCATTACTTTTTTTTTTTTTTTTTTACTTTAAGCTATGAAGTCATAAACCAAAAAAGTAACTGCTTAACCACAAAATAAGATAGATTGGATTTCATTTCCCCCATGAGAATAGCTAATGGGTCCAAATGTAGCCAGTAGGCACCAGAGTTCATTTTAGACAAAGAATGGTCATTTTTAGGAAAATATTGTGATAAAATGTTTAGAGAAGGAAAGTGTGACCCTGAGGACATGGATTAGATACTCCCACCAAAGAGAGAGCTAAACTACTCTGTCCAAGAAGTCAACTGTAAGTCATTGTGGAAAACAAAGGAGAGAAGAAAGTAAAAGCCTGATAAAGTAGTAGGTGGCTAGAATCCCAGTTGGAGGACATGGCCCAGAGGCTTTTGATGAACAGGGAAGTCTAATATACATGTTGAAATTAACTGCTAAATTGGTCCATTCCTTTTTACCACTTCCACCGAATCTCTAGTCAGCATACGCAGATGTTGCATGCCAGTAGTATTTTGGAGGGAGAAAATCAAGAAGAAGGGTTTATGTGGGAATGAGATAACTACCCAGCTGCAAGATGCACATTGGACAATATCAGCAGATGCCAGAAACCAGAGCCAGATGTAGCTAAGAAAAACAAACACCTCAGAGTTTGAAGAAATCTTAGGAAGGCAATAGACTTCTTAAGGGCAAGGTGACCCAAGCTGACATCTGGGTAACATGGATAAGAAAAGACCCTTCTTTAGTATTGCCTGATTTAGATCTTAAAATGGCAAGGCAGTGATTTTTCTGTGAAATAAATTTAGATATATTCAATTTGGCAGACTTTAAAGCAAAGTGCACCATTTAGCTATTCCCGTGGACGTGAAGAGTTTTACTGGATTAAGACTTGAAGGAATTTTAAATAGCTATATATATTTTCAATAAAAAATTAATTTCACTATTGCTTTTCTGTACAATTTTACAAGTATATATGCTGATTAAAATGAATTCCACTTAGTGTTTTTAAACAATAATAACGCTCGGTCTTTAATATGTTCCAGTTTATTTTCCAGTGACAGAGTTTATTATGTGATTATTTAGGCCGAGTGGAGCAGACACCCCAAGTAACATAGCTTGCAGAAGAAGGGAATTTATGTCTCTTTTCACATATAAATCTAAACTGAGGAGGAAGCTCTGCTCAGCAATGTTATCAGGACTCAGGTTCTCCTAGCTTGTAGTTCCACCATTCCAGGGATATAAAATTAAAAATATAAATGTGTTAGCTGAACTCCGGTGCTGCTTAAATATGTTCTCCCAGTCACTGCATGCTGACTCATCACTGGATCTCAGACTGTTATGGGTCTCTCAGCTCTCTGTAGCCCCAAAGCGAAGACATGGCATGTATATCTCACATTCTTCTCCAAAGCACAGCACACACTAGGTGATCATGTTGGCAACCTTTACTAATGCTAAAAGATAACATGAAATCACAATAGGGAGGAGGTACAAAATGTAGATAAGTAGGCATCACTTCTCTCACCAGCCATACACCTCCTAGTAACTCATTGGCTGCTCCTCCCTTCAGCTCCTTCCAGATGCCACTAGGTAGTACAGTCTATGCATCTCATATATCAAGAATGCTCTTTTGATGTCTTTCTCCATAAGTCTAGATCTCTAATCTTTTGACAAGTATCCAGCTTCCCCTGAAGGGAGATTAAAAGTCAGTTGACATTTTAATAATGTTGGTAGTGATACACTTAAGCATTCGTATTTGTTTTAGTTTTCCCATTCAGAACGTCCCTATGAAGAATGGGGAGATACTTGCCCTAGAGCCGTATGATTGTAAAGCTTCCTGCAGTGATCCTTTTCAGAATGCAGGAAGCCCTCACCCACTCCACTGCCACATAGGCTAATTTCTGCTTCCATCCTAGAATTGAGAAACTGCTACAATTTTTGTTTCTACAGAAGTTTCTTTCTTGGAGAGACCCATCAGTCTTGTAGAGATCCATCACTATTAACCCTATGTACTGCATGTACTAATGAATATTGAGCCATCGCCCACTATGTGTATTGTCAGTTATGAGCATGTCTTACCTCTCCTCATAGATGGTGGTAAGCCTGAGCTCTCTTAAAGGCAGGGATATTCATATTTGTAATCCCACTGAATATAACGTAGTGCTTTCTGCATATATGTATAGGAAATTAATGAGTATTAAATGGGATAAATTTAAGCAAGAGCGGTATACGTAGTCTAATATGGAGAATGCAGCCTAAATAACATTGTTCAATAGCTTTCTATGATGTTGGAAATGATCTATGTCTTTACTACATCTGTAGTCACTAAGGTGCAAGTGGCTATTGAGCACCTGACATGTGGCTAGTGTGAGTGAGGAATTAAATTTTGTGTATTTAAGAATTTTTGTTGTGAGATTGAGTCTCACTATGTTGTCCAGGCTAGTCTCAAACACCGGGCCTCAAGCAATCATCCTGCCTTGGCCTTCCAAAGCATTAGGCTTACTGGAGTGAGCCACAGTTCCCAGCTGGAATTAAGTTTTTTATTTTAGTTAGTTTTAACTTATTTAAATTTAAATGTAAATAGCCACATGTAGCTAGTGGCTATCTCATTGGGAGGGTAAAGAGAATATACAACAAAAATCTCCACCTCCTTTGTTTTTTGAAGTATCTTTTTCTTTCTATTCCAGAATAAACAGGATTCCCAGGAGTGACTTGGTTCTGAATGACTTGGAAGTCAAAAGGAACAGTCCGTTTCTCCAGTGACAAAAGCATGCCTGACAGCTCTAAGCTGTCCTGGATGCCAATCTTTGTGCTGACTACTTTACAGTGATTGATTGCTCATACTTCACGGCAATCCTGTGGAACAGATAACATCATCATCCCCCTTTTACTGAGGTGTGGGGAAGTTACCTCTATTGCCCATGATCATAGTTTAGCTGGCGCTGCTTTATAAAAGAATGAATGAATAAATTAATGAATGAATAAGTGTGTTGAGATTAATTTCTCAGACATGGTCTAAATGGACTCACTTCTCTCTAGTGAGTATTTTTACCTCTTCATGATAAGATGAATCATAGAACTGCCACATTCTGAAAAGAGCATGTGAGAAACCATTCCTTCTTTCTCTGCCCCTCACTCCTTCCAAGTTGCAAGTGTCAGCACCTTTGCTTCATTTGTGCTGTGCTTTGCAAGCACTCAGGGAGGAGAGGCTGGAGCAGGGATTTTCCCACAATCAGACCCTAAAGGCAACTGGAAAATGCTCCCCACCCTTTTCTTTTTTTTTTTTCAGGGAACCAGACTGACTGATATGAATGATGTTTGTTCAGGAAAAGTACTTAAGGAGACAAAAAGTGATATAGTTTTTGAAGGAGAGATGTCTAGGGAGAGAGGGTAGGAAATTCAGAGGAACTTCTTTTAGCCCTTAGAACATTACCAGAGTTTTTGTTTGGGCTTTATTTGTGCATACGCTTATTTGTTTTTTAAGGTTTTTTGTTTGTTTGTTTTGCTTTTTTGAGACAGGGTCTCACTCTGTTGCCCAGACTGGAGTGCAGTGGCACAGTCATGGCTCACTGCAGCCTCCCGGGCCCAAACAATCCTCCCACCTCAGAATCCTGGGATCTGAGACCACAGGGATGTTCCACCATGCCCAGATAATTTTATTTTTTGTAGAGACTGGGTTTTGTCATATTGCCCAGGCTAGTCTTGAACTCCTGGGCTCAAATGATCCTCTTGCTTAGCCTCAAAGGTGCTGGGATTACAGGCATGAGCCATCAGGACCAGCCTGCTTTTTATTCCCAAAAGGCAGAATCCAGTGTCTAAGACCTCACATGCTCTAATTAAGTAAGTGCCAGAAAAGGGCATTCCTTCCACCTGCACTCAGTAAGCTTTGCTAAGGTTGGTGCTTAAAGAAGACATGAAATCATACTGGGTAGGAGGATGGGAAGAGAAATTCATTACACAAATGGCTAATTATGTAGGAAATGCAATGGAGCAAAACTATCCACCCCCAAACTGGATCATGCATGATCTTTTGAGGTTAACGAAAGAAATGCCATGGCAGAAATGATGAAAATCTGCAAGAATAAAGTTCTGGAAGCCAATCTTGTCATTCTTGCTGCTTTCATCTCCTCGAAATTTGGCTTATTATTACTAGAAAAATATACCACAAGATGAAGTTATGTTCCAAAAAGAAAAAAAAAGCATTGCCTAGAGCAGGAATATTATTTTCCTTTATGATATTTTACATATACGTAGTTAAGTCAGCCCAGCAATTAATTAGATCCATGCAAATGTTTGCCCTGTCCTTGTTAAAAGATGACTGTGATTTGGTTTTAAATATATTTGTGTAAAAATATGTTTTCATCTTAACTGTTTATATCTATTTGGATGGGCTTCTGTGAGCATCTAGTACACTCCATGATTTCCATTGTGATGGTGTTATTACATATTGCACAACAAGCAGGTGTTGGTGATAATAACATACTTGAAAGAACACCTATAGTCTCACAGCAGGCAAGAATTTGCAATAGCACTGTAGGGATAAACAAGGAAGCCAAGATGGCAGTTGCTATCAACACTTGGATTTGAACACTTGGGTTAATGACATCCATGTACAGAGAGAAAAAAAATAAGGGGCACTCCTGCAGGCCCCTGGCAATTTTTAAACTTCAGTGCTTCTTATTGAGACCCTACTATGTGCATGTATGCAAGACAATGCATTAGGCCCTCAGAAAGATAAAGATATGATGTGGCATCTGCTACATAGAACATCTATTTTTGCCCAGTTTTCCTTCTCCTCGATATGACATCTCAATTTCCCACATGGAGACCCATTCCTCCATCATTGTCAGTGAGGCAAGAGAATCAGGTCTGGAGGCAGGGAACCTAAGGCCTATTTGTGCTGACTTCCTAGAACTGAATCAAAAGGAATCAAACTGAATCAAAAGTGTCCCAGATGAAAAATGGAAAGTTCCTCAGATTGGTCCCCCACTGCAACCAATCAGACTGGTCACTGGCCTAGTCTTCACTTGCATAAGGATATAACTTTGTAACTTCACTTCAGTCTCTGATTGGTCCCCTCCTGCAACCAATCAGATGCTTGCGTAAGGTGTAACTCTGTAACTTCACTTCAGCCTCTGATTGGTTGCTGAAGGCAACCAGTCAGACTGGTCACAGGCCTCTACTTCATTTACATAGGGTCTAACCAAGTAACCAACTGGAAACTTCCAGAGGGTATTTAAACCCCAGAAAACTGTGTAACCAGTGCCCTTGCGGTGCTTGCTTGAACCTGCTCCCACTCTGTGGAGTGTACTTTCATTTCAATAAATCTGTGCTTTCATTGCTTCATTTTTTGTTGCCTTGTTTGTGCATTTTGTCCAATTGTTTGTTCAAAACACCAAGAACTTGGATGACTCACAGTAAAGACTCTCCATTGGTAACAGTCAGGACACAAATTTAGGTACTAGAGCCCCTGGCTTCGGGTTTGGCTTCTTAATCCAAGGCTGGCCAACTTGAATCTCACTGATTGGCTAGTGTCAGGTTCACGACTATGCCAATTGTCATGCCCAGGGCCAGGTTCCAGCTCATGCTGAGGTCTGAAAGGAGTGGGTGGATAAGCAGAAAGAATACTCGGGGTGCCGTAGACGGGTGAAAGATGATTTTATTCAGCAGCAGCTCTCATCAACAGCTTTCTCACACTGTCTGCCCTGTCTTGGCTGCTTAGTCTGGTGGCTCCCACATACAGATGTGCAGCTGGCTCTCCCTTGCCTTCAGGGTCAGCAGCTTAACTCTTTCTCTCTCTGGGCATGAGCAAGCTGAGCTGTGTCCTGGCTCCCCTCTGTCCATCTGCAAAGACAGATAGCTCTGCCTCTCTCTCTCTCTCTCCCTCTCTCTCTCTCTGGTTGCAAGCACCTATACAGTGTCAGCAGGGCGATTATATATTTTACAGACAATAGTGCCTTAGAGCCAAGTGATGGCCTTCCCATGTTATTGCTACATGGCTGTGATAATAAGTAGAGTTACATGCCTGTGCTGTAAACTCACTGAGTTACACAGGGTGTAAACATCCTACCTCTGCCTATCCTTGACCAAAACACAGCCATGTTCCTTACACTCCATACCCTAGGCCAAGGGAGACATAGGCCTTGGATACATGGGTTATACACATAAGCTTTGGGTACATAGGCTTGATATACATACACAGGCTTTACACATAAGTTTTGGGCACATAGGTTTGATATACAGGCATGGCACACAGGTCTTACATTCCACCCCCTAGGCTGAGGGAGTTCTCTTAGTGAGGATCTGTGTACATAGGGGCAGCACCCTGAACTCACAGGTCACAGCAACAATATAGGGAGCAACAACCTATCACTAATATTCCTGCTATGCTACCTATGATTATGAGAGCCCAACATAGGCCAGAGCCCAGAGATGCTCAACGTCTCTGTAGGGGGTTGTTAGTAAGGGGCTCAATCATCTTAATCTCCTGTGTCACCCCTTGTAAGGCTGCTGTTATGTTCTGGTGGTTGTCAGGGATAAATGCACAACATTGTGTCCCTACAAGGGCACAAGTGCCACCATAGGCAGCTGTGACTATGTCTAAGGCCATCTGGTTTGGCAGCATCACCTTCCTGATCTGATCAACATTATCAGTTAGTAAAAGGAGAGCAACTTAGATGTAACTTGGGCGCTGAACTGTGTGTCTGCAAGGGCTGTAACTTGCATTTCTGTAGTAATGACACCAGCTTTAGGGATAGTTCTTGCTAAAGGGTACAGCCACCAAGGGGCCCACTGCACTCGCAAAAAGTGGGAATGCAGCACCTTCCAGTCATGCAGGTGACTAGGCAATGTGGGAAGCAAGTGGCAGGCACATAAGGCCACCCCCAGGTATAACGTCCAGTCTAATTGGCTGGCAGATAAGGCCATCCAGTGTCCCCACAGACCCATAAACTTCCAAGGGGCACAAAGTCCACGGGGGCCTGGCCTTGGTAAGGCTGCTTGTTCCACCACCGCCTTGGTATGGCGACATGTGTTATGTTTGCACAAACCTCAGCAGGCAATCATCCCACAGTGACTTTACCTTGGTGCTGCTTTATACATTGTGGTACCTGCAAAGGAGGGACCATGTATTCTCCCATTAGCCAGCCCCATCCATCATGGACACTATGAGTCAGCCAGGGGGCAGGCTTGCCATGGGTTTTGTGACGCCCCCTATCCAAGGCTCGTTGTGTTGCATCCCGACCATTGTCCATGGGAGCCCAAGTCTCTAGCCACGTCCAGTTATTTATAGAAGCTGGATGCATGTGCCAGGGCAACCGTCCACAGCTGGTGCTGGAAGGTCAATGCAGATCCAACAGTTGGAGACATTGGTCACCTTGGCGTAGGTGTGGGCCCAGTCCGCAATGCTGTTTGAGCATGCCAACCTATGGCCAACATGACAATGCAAGCACAGGTACTAACAGGGGTAAATCACATCCCTCAGGCAAAATACAGGCCAACTTTTCATCTCTGGATGACAGTGCAGCCGCCAAGGGCTTCTGCCCTGGGTGATACCACACCTTATCCACTTCCCATGGTCCTTTTGGGTCCTGTACCCATGCCAAAGTCACAGGGGAACTTATAATAAGCTACACAGGAGGGTCCCTTCCCTGGCTATTCTGCTACAAACAGTTAATCACAGAGGCCACACATTAAATAACCAAGTAGTAACAGGTAAATCATACTGCAGACCCTCCCCACAGGGGGCTACCATAGCCAACCATATGCAATGAAGGGCTTGAAGGGTCCATGGCCAACACTGGGTTTTTCTCTTTCCCTGCCTTATTGGGGCAGGCAATAACAGATTACCATTCATCCCCATACCTGGTTGGAGAAGGTCGTTCTTCCTCTCATAGATCTGGCCACGTGGCCTGGCCCTACATGGGTCAGTAACTAACTAGCTAATTCTGTAACTTTCAGGTAATTAATCACAGGGTTAAGCCTCAATAAACTGCCCAGCTATTGCTTCAGATTACCATAGGTGTCACCTCCTTGGTGATCACCATCCACACTGTTCTGAGTTCAACTTATTGGCTACTTCACCCACACTTGGTATTAAACCATTTAATGTCAGTACTGGGCTGGACTGCAACAGCAATCCAGGCAGCAGCAGTACTCTGGCTAGACCTCTCTGTATACCATGCCTTATTAGGAATGGGGGGAAGCCCTTCATTACGGTAAAGGCTCAGGGTCTAGGGGTGCCTCGGGCCCCATGGCCTTATTTTGCATTAGGACTACAGCCCCTAAGATCTTTTGTAACTCAGCTGCTGAGGAACTTGTACTCAGCATACTCCACTGTTCTAAGTAAATGCCCCACTTTGCTAAAGTGGATGTCTGCGCTGTCCCAGTCTGTGGGGGTTGCTATCCATGAGCACATCCATCCTGTTATTGGGTAAGTCATCTGCATGACAACTATAGCCTGACGTGCCATGCTTTTATGAGCCTGAAGGGCAGCATATACAGCTACTAACTGCTTTCTCAGTCTAGGGTTGAGGGGTAGTTACCCATGAATGCACCCGTCCCACTATTACTGACTGCTTCTTTACCAAGGATTACCAGAGCTCAGCTTCCTTCTATACTCAAGACGGAAGGCCTATTGGCATACTCAGACACTCTGTGTGCTGTTATAGGCCCTAACTCAAGCTATCTGTAGTCATTGCACTTTTAGCTTGAACGGGCACCCCTGGTTGACTGCTCACAGGGCTTGTGCCTGCTAAATAGCCCACTTAGCTACCAGATATGCTGTCTCAGCTGCATCATCCCAATCCCAGGCAAGAGGGGCATTGATACTCCTAAACCTGCAAGAGAATCAGAGGTTAGCATAACATTATCAATAAGATCATGAAACACGGTGGGGCTTTGCATATAGCCCTGCAGCAACACTATGAAAGTTCACTGTTGCCCTCCCATGAAGGCAAACTGTTTCTGGCTCTCTGGAGCAATGTCAGTGGAGAAGAATGGGACTTAGTTAAGTCCCATCACAAAGTGGTACTGTCCCAGTTCCATTGTCAAGCAGTCCATCAAGTCTGTGATGGAAGGTCCAGCTGCATGCAGAGGAGGTGGTACTTTATTTAGTTCCTGATAATCCACTGTCATCTGCCAAGTCCCATCAGGCTTTCTGACTGGCCATGCCAGAGAACTGTAGGGGCTATGGGTGCCACACACTATTTGCACCTCCTCTGACTTCTTAATAGTCTCAGTTATCTCTGTATGTCCCCCTGGCAAGTGGTATTGATGAGTGCAGGTAACCCACCTGGGTTGTGGCAGAACTTGGGGCTGGTGATGTGTATGTCCACACAGGACCAGCTTTACTATGTGATCTCAGAGTCTGAATTCTCCGGCCCTGGTGTGCAAGTCCAGACCATGCAAAATGTCCACCCCCAGAATACATTCAGGTATGGGAGAGACATACACGGTGTACAGGTGGGGAGCCAAGTGGCCAATGCCAAGATGTAGAAACACAGGTTTCACTTCCACCAATCGGCCCTCATAACCATCAATAAATGCAGCTTTGCCTGGACACTTATCTGGGTTCCCATAAAAAAGACTGCAGTCTGCACCAGTATTTACCAGAGCTAGGACCTGCTGTACATTATTGTGGGACCAGTGGATTGCCAGCTCCACATATGGCCTCTGGTCATCCAGCTCTCCCCCAAGCTGAGCACCTCAGCCACTTCTCTAATCAAACAAGAAAGGCCTGGTATCTTCACCTGTCTGCAAAGAGTCCTTGAGTTGAAGTGTCCGGGTAGGGCTGGGTTGAGTAACATTGTTTTGCCCCCTCTTGGGCATTTTCCAGAATTGCTGTTCTGGGGACAATTGCCTCCACAGAGCCAACAGCATTCCGTTGGGTTGCCTGTCAATTTTCTCCTGAACAACCCCAGCTCCAATTAAATCAATCCACATCTCCATGCGGGTCACTAGCTGTGGCCCCATTTTATCTCGTGGGGTGGCTGTGGATGAGGCATCTTCCGTTCTTTATGGTGTGGACTCCCCAATCCCGCTGATAGCCTTCTGCCACCCCGAGGGCTGCCATAGCAGTAGTCACTTCATGTATGCGGCACCCCACATACAAGGTGAGGACAGCGGCCAGAGAGCCAGAAACACTCGGGGGACACTGAGCCCAGCACAAGATCCCTTATGTGGGAGGTAAGGCATTCATAATTCGGCCCCCAGATATTCAGATCAAACATAGCCTGCCACATACCCATCTCCCAGAGTATCTTGCCCTTGTGCTAACCTGTTGGCACAGCTGCAGCCACTGTGGGACTGAGCATGTACTTCCCACAGTGCAGTAAGAAACACCTGTCCAACTCTGCCAGCCAAGGTGCATTCCTTCTTGGTGCTGTGTTCTTCCAGCTGCTTCAGTGCTTTCTCAACACTCACGGGAGATCCATCCACTGCCTCCCATGTTTCCACTGGGGCTCATCCAAGCAGCACTACTGCCACCAGGTACCACAGCTCATGCTGTGGCCACATAGCTGACCTGGGAGCCCTCAGGGGCTGAAGACTCACTCACCTCATCCTGCCGACATTGCCAAATGTCAGGTTCATGACTATGCCTATTGTCATGCCTAGGGTCAGGTTGCAGCTCATGATGATGTCTGAAGGCAATGGGTGGATGAGCAGAAAGAACACTCAGGGTGTTGTAGGCAGGTGAAAGATGATTTTATTCAGCAGCAGTTCTCATCAACAGCTTTCTCACACAGTCCACCCCGTCTTGGTTGCTTAGTCCGGTGGCTCCCACACATAGCTGTGCGGCTGGCTCTTCCTTGCCTTCAGGGTCAGCAGCTTAACTCTTTCTGTCTCTGGGCACGAACAAGCTGAGCTGTGTCCTCAAGCTCCCCTAGTCTGTCCGCAAAGATGAACAGCTCTTGCTCTCTCTCTCTGGGTGCAAGCACCTGTACAATGTCAGCAGGGCAGTTATATATTTTACAGGCAATAGTGGCTTACAGCCAAGTGATGACCTTCCCATGTTATGGCTACATGGCTGTGACAAGTAGAGTTATATGCCTGTGCTCTAAACTCGCTGAGTCACGCAGGATGTAAGCATCCTACCTTGGCCTATCCTTGACCAGAGCACAGCCATGTTCCTTACAGCTAAGTGTGGACACATGACCAAAGTCTGGGGCAATTAAGAGCCATAACTAGGACTTTTGTAGAGCCATGAGGAAGAGGTGCTTGATTTCACAGGATGTTGCAAGATTGATAGGATTTATACCTGGAGCTATGGATTGCCATCTTGCCGCAGCATGAGTTGCACCTGCCTGAGAACAAAACCAAAGAAAGAGAAATGGAGCTAGAAAAATGTGACCTGTATTGCTTGAAGTCAGCATCTACCCATGTTTGAAGTTCACCCCTTAAACTTCTCAGTTATGTGAGCCTATAAGTGTTCTTTTTTACTTAAGCCAAAGTAAGTGGTGTTTCTGTGGCTTATAGTGGAAGAATTCTGCCTAACACATCTCTCTCTAGGAGAGTTTTCACTTAAGGAAGAAAAGCTAACACTTACTGACACCTAGCATCTGCCAGGTAGTTTAAGGACAATGTTCTCATATCAGCTTATATCTACAGGGCATAGTATTCCCACTTTATATATAAAGAGTGCTCTATTGGGTGGTTCTGTAATTTGATTAACATTCTCACCTATCTTCAGACATTTATAGTGTTTCTAAGCTTTGAAATTTATAAACCAGTTGCAGCAAGCTGGTGTTTGGTTTGGTCCTTACAGTATTTTTGAAATCTAAAAACCCTTAGATATAGAAATTTGCCATAGTTCCCACTACTTGCTGTCTCCACTAGGTAAAATGTTTTGCACCTTCACTAACTCCTATGTCTGGCCCAGTAAGCAATGGAGCTTTCAATCCTTATAAAATGTCACAATGAATATTCTAGCACTTACAACTTTGTCTGCTTCAATTCATTCTGAATATAAATTCTTAGAAGTTGAATTTTTAGGATGAAACGTTTGCAGTTTCACAGGAATCTTGTCATATATTTACTACCTACCTTCTAGATGGTTGTATCAATTTACTCTCTGACCAGATGTGCAAGTTTGTGCCTCTTTTCCTACACTCATACCAACCTTGGGTGTTATTCTTTTCAATCCTGGACACTCTGATAGGTAAAATTGTTATCTCTTTAATAAGAGTACTTGACATTTCTCTATTATTAATTAAATTGAGTATATGCATAAATATGTAGGATATTCATATTTCTTTTTTCCCTTTCTTTCATGATTTTAGAATTTCCTATTTATGTATCCAGTTCCTGAATGGAATTTGAACAGACTTGTAGAAACTGGCACCAGCTGTGGGGTGGGGGAGACTTTAAGGAGGACAGGGACTATGAAGAGTAAATGTACCATCCAGTCCCATAGGTCTTAAACCTACAGTAAGGATCTGACAGCAGAAAGCTCTTCTTCCTACTTCTGCAGCAGTGAGCCTCTGGGAAATGAGATAGACTGAACTTGGAAACCCAAGGAAAGGCTGAAGTTAGATTGTTGTATCAAACTGATAGGCCAGGGACTGCTTGAATGTGACTATATGTCACCCATTCTCTCGCTTTATTTGAAAATCCTCTTTGGAATTGGCAGACATCTTGTGAGGCAGGAGAATAGCAGAGGAAGTCAGGGGTGAAGGGGGCCCTTGGACACAGGCTACCTTAAGCAAAAGCAAAAACAAAACAGGTAAGATAGCAGAAACAGAACATATGAAATAAGGGCAAAAGCAGCAGGTAGATAAGAAAATAAGCAGTGAGTTGGAATACACAAGATAAGGAAAATAAGTCAGAAGGACTAGCAGAAAGAATTTGGTCACAAAAAGAAAACTAAGGATGAGCAATTGGCTTACAAAAAATAAAGTATGGTTAAGGCACAATGAGGGAAAAGTAAGGATGAGGAATTAGCTTTCAAGAGAAAGTGAGGGTAAACCATTGAGGAGAAACATATAAAAAGCCATGAAATGTAATAAACAAGGGCTGATCTCATCTTGCAGAGGTCAGTGTGCTCTCCCTCTCTGAGAGTGTAATACTGGGCTTCATAAACATTTGCTGCTTTGCTTTGCTATCTGTATATGTCTCATCCAATTCTTTGAGACACCAAGAGCCTGCAACTATGCGGCACCATCCAGTAGCATCGATTAGACGAGCCAGCGAGGATACTTTATTTTTCTTTATCTTTTTCTGTCCTCTTGTGTCCAAGCTGCTCCCTTGTGGGCAGCAGTCAGGCAGTTAAAAGCCATTAGGGTGCCTGCTGCTGGAAGACTCCCATGACAGATAACCTGGTTGGGGAACAGAGCAATTAGGCTGCCAGGCAGAAGACAAATCCCTGCATCAGTGAGATGTATATGCAGCAATAATATCATGACTTCAGATCTTTCCTACTTGTGAACAGACATGTTTATTTTATGGCATATTTAGGGATAAGTGGGCAAAGGCATTAAATCCCAATAATAAATTTAGGCCAATGCAGGACAGTTTTCCTAAAGAGAGAATTACAATGGCTGCAGATGCTATGTGGGGAACTGAAATGCTCTCATTAATTTTATACTTGGGAACTTTTTCTTGCCTAAACAAAGCATGGATTTTGTGTGCTTGGGATGGCCCTGACCTAGGGGGACCACCTTGTGTAATAGGCTGCATGTTAACCCAAGGGACATGGTGGAACATATTACATTATTTTCTCCATTGTCCAAATTAGGGCATTTTATTCCCTTATTAAGAGGCCAGTCCGTAACAAATTTAAGCTAGGCAGTCTGCAATTCCTTGCCCTTCAAAGTATAGGTACCAGAGTAGTTAAGGAAACCATTTGGGGGAAAAAAAAACTAACTTGGCCAGCTACAGGGATGCCCAAAGCCAAGGGAAACTTATAGGTCACCGGCTATGGCAGGATCCTCCTTCAAGTGGCTCAAGTGGCACCAGCGCCTATCTAAGGTCAGAAACATCTGACACTCTAAGGCCAGAGTTGTCTGGAACACTAAGAAGAGGACCATACAGGGGATGCCCTAGTGGACCTCATCTCTTGCACAGGCACTCCGCAGGGGATGTCCAATGAGATGCATTAGACCAGAGATCCTTACGTTTTCCCTTATTCTCTTCCACAGCTAAACATGGGAAACTCTGTCTTAGTCCCACCCGATTCTCTCCTCGGTTGTATTCTCAACCACTGGGAACAATCCAACCCTGAAAATCTGTGGGAAAAACACCTAATATTGTACTGTATCACAGTTTGGCCACATTACCAGTTAGCAAGTCAGGAACAATATGTGGTCAATGGTAGCCTTAATTTTGACACCATCCTGCAGCTAGATCTGTTCTGCAAAAGACAAGGAAAATGGTCTGAAATTCTGTATGTTCTTTATGGCCTTATATCAAAATCTATCCATGTGCAAAGTCCCAAGGAAAGGTCTCAAAAGGGGAATCCCAAAGCAGAATTAGACATAATAGATGATCCCCTACATTATGGACACCTAAATTTCATTTCTTTTTGACACAGGGGCAAATTACTTTTTCCTTAGTGCTTATGCAGAAAAACTTTCCTCTCTAAGAGTATTGTGGGAATAGAAGGAAAGCAGCAAATTAGATTTTTCACTCCACCCCTGACCTGCCCATTTGAAACACAAGTTTTACAGAAGGAGTTTCTAGTAATGCCAGGCTGCCCAGTTCCCTTAATAGAAAGGGACATTATTATCAAAATAGGGATGCTACTACAATTCAAGCACTGCCCCACGTTTGCATACCCTGAAGTTTATGTGTATCATTTTCCTTCTGCTATTAATGATTTGTTTAATTCAGCATCTCTCTGGACAGCATTAGAGGCCAGAAGCCTCCCAGGATCTAGTCTTATTAAAAAACCTAATTTTGTCTAATTCAGAAGTTATAATATCTAAAGGTCAAATCAAATGAGAGAAGTTAGTCAATTCAAATTATGGACTTAAGAATTGTTACTTACTTCATAATTGGCTACTACTGATCATTTTGCCTATATTGACTAAAGATCAATTCAAATTATGGAATTAAGAATGGTTACTTATGAAGTAAGCTAGAAAGGAACTAGTAAGTAGAAGAGGAAAGGTATGAAGAAAAATATGGCTCTGAAGATGTATTTTTTTGGTAAGGAAGGTTATTTTAAAAAGATAATAATGTTGTACAAGAGAGGATTGTCTATGGTAAATTTTGTCTTAAAGTAAAATGGCTGATTATTTAGGAAAGAGAGAAGTTTAGGGCAAGTCAGAAAGTCCAAGCGTGTTGTAGATGTTCTAAGTCATCAGAAGGTTCATGAAGGGGAATTTATGAAAGGAATTTTGTATGTGATTAAGTTGATTATCATCAAAAGGAAATCATTTATAATAATCTTTCTAAAATCGATCCCCCATATTAAAATATGATTTCCTTAAAGTATTAATTTGTTCTCAATCAGATTATAAAATATTCACTTTTAATTTTATAACCTCTTTCTTTTCTAAAAACTTCTCAGTACTTTTACTGCTTTCAATTTTTTTCTCCCCTTGAGAAAACCTAAAATAATAACTCTCTCCTGTAACCTTAAACTCCTGATAACTTTTTCCTCCAATTCTAACTGCATTAACAGGCTAAGGGAACTAGTGGAAGCCAAACCAAGCTGGTTCAAAAGCTTGTTAAACCCTTTTAAAAATTGGCTATTACCAATTATCTTGCTTATATTAGGGACCTTTAATAACAATCTTCATTTTACTACTCTTAGGACCTTGCATTTTGAATTGCCTTGTCCAGTATGTATCTGACTGCCTGGAAGCCCTCAAGTTCCAAATAATAGTGACTCTGATGGCCTTGGAAGAACACCTAGCCATGACCAGCCCAGGCCCCCGACATCTCCCTTAGATAGAGCAGAGTGAGAGTTCCGTGGTCCCCTGTTAGGTAGGGTCACCACCCAAAGCCAGCAGGAAGCAGGTACAGAAGACAGACATTTCCCTTTCAACAACCCATAAAGATTTATGGGGATCATGTCTCTCAGAGGGAAATGAGGCAGGAGAATAGCAGAGAAAGTCGGGGGCAAAGGGTATCCTTGGATGTAGGCTAGCGTAAGCAATAGCAAAAACAAAACATGTAAGATAGCAGAAACAGAACATATGAAATAAAAGAGAAAGCAGTAAGTAGATAAGGGAATAAGCAGTGAGTTGGAACACACAAGATCAGAAAAATACGTCAGAAGGACTTGCAGTAAGAATTTGGTCACAAAAAGAAAAATAAGGATGAGCAATTTGCTTACAAACAATAAAGTGACGTTAAGGCACAATGAGGGAAAAGTAAGGACGAGCAATTAGCTTACGAGAGTTAAAGTGAGGGTGAGCAAGTGAGGAAAAACATGAAAGTCTGTGAAGTGTAATAAATCAGGCTGATCTCATCTCGCAGAGGTCAATCTGCTCTCCCTCTCTGAGAGTGTAATACTGGGCTTAATAAACTTTTGTTGCTTTGCTTTGCTATCTGTGTGTGTCTCGCCCAATTCTTTGTTTAAGACACCAAGAGCCTGGAACTGTGCAGCACCATCTGGTAACACCTGCAGCCTTTCTAAAATCTAGTTTACACTGAAGCCAGCCAGGCTTTATAGGTGCCTCTCTTCTTGGACTGAGACCTAGAGCCATCTTCCTGGTGATGTTATCATTTTATGCTATTTAGTATTCATTTCTTGAGTGCCTTTTGAAAAATCTGGGAGCTTGTATTTCCTAGAGTTACCTAATGTTTATGACATGTCTACTTCATCTGAATTAATTTGGGTATTTCCCTTTCCATTTTGTGTCAAGAAATCCCTCTCCTCCATTACTCTCCTAAAAACTGAAGGGGCATGTGATAGATTTGTTCTCGTGTTATTCAGAAGGTTAAGCAGAATGTGCTATGTTCAGCTATCCGATGGATCCACTCATGAACATGTCATGTACCAGTCCCCTATGCAAACCAGACTGATAAAGAATTAAGTAATATCTCATCTCATTGTGTATACTATGTATAGTTTGACTACTCTCTATATAAGAATTAGATAGATGAGTGTGAGAGATTAACGTGTATTCATCTATTTACTTACTGCTACAATCAAAAGCATTTAAGGATGCTTATAAAATGGTATTCTGTAAAATAATTACCCACCTCAGAGAGTTTTTGCAAATGCATGAGTATCAAGCACTTAACACAGAACACGTTACACAGTGAGCACACAATAAATGTGGGCTGTAAATCTGTAAAATAAATAGAAAAAGAGATCAGGGCAAAACTGTAATAAAAGCAGAATGTTAATACAAGGAATTAAATGCTTTATGATAACATATAAACATTGCAAACTGGCAGTTATGCCAATCCCTATTGACTCCAGTGGGAATGTCACCAGGTTTAAGATGCCTAAGAAGAGTTCCAGGGCCAGAAAAAAAAAAAAGACACGAGTTTTATTGGGGGTTTATATACAGGGGAGAGAGTCCAGGGACAGTGGGCTGGGCAGGAGAACCATATGGCCTAGTGGTGGCAGGCTGGGCAGAAAAGCAACTGCTTGCAAAAGGCATGCAGTTTATAGAGCATTTTCACTGAACACTGTTTCCCTAACAATCTCTACCTGGCAACCTTCATTCAACCCAAACTCAGGGCTTCGATCTTCTTTACAGCCCACGTTCCATGGGCTGGAATGATGGCTCAGATGCTCTTCACAGACAAGGAATGAATATTCAGGTTGGCCATTCCCAGATTCCCTATCTCTGAACATACATTCGGGTGCATCTGCCATAGGGGGTCATTCTCAGGGTATGTTTAAGCTATTGCTAACAGATGAATTTACCATACACAGGCTCCCAATTTTTCTCTAAGCTTCCTAGTGCATTTTTGAAAAAGGGTGCATTATATAATTCACATGTTCTGTAAGATAAAAGAACACCAAGTTTTTGTTTCTTTTTTATAGTAAGCCTGAGAGGTTCAGTAATTTACATAAGATAATACATACAGTCACTAATTGAAGGAGACTGTGTTTAATTAAACCCAGCTTTTCTGTATCGCCTTATTTCACATATTAGCATAAGTCTTGTGAGGTATGATTTCTGTAGCTTTGGGGAATGTGCTCTGGATCCTGGATATTAACTTGAGAAGCCCTGAATGTCAATTATAGAGAATAATGCAAGGGAGGCTGAGGCAGGAGAATGGCAGCATGAACCCCAGAGGCAGAGCTTGCAGTGAGCCAAGATTGCACCATTGCACTCCAGCCCGGGCCACAGCCGCGACTCCATCTCAAAAAAAAAAAAAAAAAAAAAAAAAAGAGAAAAGAAAAGAAAAAGAAAATAAGGCAAAACGATGTAAACATGGATTCCTAAATAAAGCATAATTATGAAGGCTTAATCCATCTTCCATATTTAGGCCAACTATTTACACCATTTTCTACAACAATCCAGTGTCATCTATTATTTTCTATTGTGCCCATAAACTATTGAAGTGATCTGGAATTTCCAATAATATTACCATACTAAAATAAAACAGCAAATAAAGTTAAAAAAACATTATAATTCTAAATTAGTTTTAGAGACAAAACAATTCTTCCTCACTCCCACTGATACTTCCCTGTCATCAATATCATGTAAAAATATTCCCTATAACTCAATATAACTGGTCAGTTTGAAAGAAGAAACTGGTGCAAACTGATCATCTTCAATCTTTAGTTTGCCTCAGAAATATCTGGAGGGTTTGTGAAAATAGATTTGCTGGGCCCTACCCCCAGTTTCTGATTCAGTAGGTCTTGGATGGGTCGTGATAACTTGAATTTCTTATAAGTTCTCGGATGATGATGATGATGATGATAATGCTAGAACCACATTTTGTAAATCACTGCCTAGACTTGGATGTGTCTTATCCCTTTGGGAACTAGCTGCCTGTAGGAAACTTGGGTTCATTTTCTCCAAACTGGGAGGAGGGAGCTGTGATTTTCCAGTATTGCCAGTGTCTAGGTGACTAATTTTGCCTAATTTTGGAGTTCAGTAATGAGTCCACTTGCTTATAAATAAAAGCCCAACTTTCCAATATCAGCTTTATGTATGATAAATGTGATACATGATTCCTATCTGATTTATTTTTCATTTCACAACCAGTTTAGAACTCCAGAGGAAAATACAGAAGTATCATTTATTATGCCATCTCTATCCTGACATTATGTATGCCTCTAAAGCTGAAATCCAGAAATAGTATTACTATTCACCAAACACAGATATATAAGCAAAATACAATTTTTGAATATGCATTTTAGTGGTGTTCCTCTACCGCCCAAAAAGAAGCGATGAGTCTCAAATACCATGTCAAAGTAAATGCCTGTGCAATTATAAAAATGCAGACTTAATGAGATGGCAAAAAAGATGAAGGAACATTTATTTCTAGGTATTAATGAATGCAGATTTTTGCCGGTGATTCACAATTGTTTGAGGTATATTTGAAATTAATGATAAAGTTTTGATAATTAATAATTATCAAATAATGATATCATTATCAAATAGTGATAAAGTTTTGATAAAGATTTGAAAATTAATGATAAAATAAGTGCTAAGGGCAATTAAATCTACTTTAAATGAGGCTGCGAATGAGAAATATTATTTTAAAAAGAAATGTGACTGACCTCAGATAATACTTGCATCCAAATTAGTAAGGTGATAAATTTTGCTCCCTGTTCCTGACATCTATCTAGGAAGCTTTGCATATAATAACCAATGAATATAGTTCACTTTCAGCTCTTTTGATCTCAAAGATTCGATAAAGAAATTTCTCTTAAAATACAGTTTTATTAGAAGAGATGTTGCGGCAAAGGAAACCAAAATTGCATATCTTGCCATTAAGCCCAGATACCACATGAAAACTACACATTGCGCATTTCCAGTTTCACTGGGAATTTTATTGTGCTTAAACAAAAAGTTTAAAAGTTGTGTAAAATGTCATAGAAACTCCAACAATTTGGCAACAAGGGTTGGAAAACACTTCATGTTTTACTATTTTATCAGACCTGTAATAAATATAAAAGAGCTGTTTTGCTAACCTTGGTAAGATATCTCCATAAAAGTCCTGGAATTAGCGTGATGCCCTGCAAGGTGAAGTACTTGCTTCCCCATGTTTTGAAAAGCAGCAGAGCTGTTGATCAGATCATTAGCAGCTCACTAAAAATGCTGAGTCCAAAAAAGCAAAAATAAAGGCTCTGGGCTCCTTTTTGTACAACTAGTGAGTTAAATAATTCTATATTAGTGAGAAATAGTCCATATCTAAAATATTATATTTGGTATTTTATTAGATAAAAATATTCTAATATACTTTATATGTATACCAAATGAGATGTAAAAATCATTTTAAAATTTTCATTTAAGCAAAATGCAGGTAACTTTTGTCTTGAGAAATTTGACAACTTAAACATATGGTTTCTGAGAACTTTGACAGCTTTTAAGAGGAAACTAATAATAACCCAACCCTTACAGGCTTTTTTTTTTCCCCGAAGTTGAAAATGCTCTCATTTTTAAGAAAGTTTTAGAAAATACTATGTCAGAATTTCCCTATCACTTCCTACACTGTTACCAATCTCTTCCCAGGAGCTATCTTCAAAGTATAATATAACAGACTATCAGAATAGGAAGTCTGTGTGAAATAGTAATTCTCATTTCTAAATTTATAAGAAAGAAAAAAAATTAAATGCTGTAACTTACAGTAAAAGAATTAAAGATAAATGTGGCTAATGATGTATAAAATCCTATTTGACTCTTATAACGTGTAAAGACTATTGCTCTTTAAACTATCTAATTTATCCAGTTTAAATCTTCAGATGACAAACCTTGATTGTCTTTATCACTTATTCTAGGATTCGTAAGAGAATAAAGAAAGATTAAATGGAAAACTGTTGGGAAACAAGTAGCAATTTTTTAAGTGAGCTTTCCATTATTTTTCTGCATTTATCTTAGAAACGAATTTGTGTTCATAGCTTTATCTTTACAATTACTTAAAAATGAGAAAGTGTTTATGGATCAAAAATGTATGTATTTTAATGTTTTTCTGTGTGTGCACAAGAACATGAGAACAGATATATATTTTTTCCAACAATTTGAGTTCTTACAATAGAAGTAATTATAACTTGACCTAATAAAGAGTGAAAACAAATTATAATCACAGGACATTCTATTTGCTGTAGCTTAATAGAAATCGGAGACTTACAACTGACACCTAGAGAAAAAGACAAACTGAAAACAAAAGCAAACAACAAATAATAATGAAAATCTTCATGCAATTTGGCTGCGTTGCATGTGACTTGGGGTTTTACTGGTAAAGTGGTAAGAACATGTTACACTGATTAGTGCTGGTGGCTAAAAGGGAAAGACATTGCTCTTGTAAGAAGGGGGAAAATAATCAGAGCCTGATTTTGCTCCGTAACAGTAAATTTTATAGCTATATGCTTGTGGTTTAAAAAACTTTATTATTAAAATTTTGCATGAAAAAAAGTTTTATTGTGAATCTGAGCTTCTAACCCCTTTGTACTTTATTGAAACAATGAGCTTTTTCTAATTAAAGTATCACATTTATTACATCAAATATTGAGTTAGAATACAACAAACTGTTTTCAAAACTAAACAAAAATTTTAAATCAAGCGTTTATTGCCAGTATCATGATTACTTTCAATGATTTACAATTTGCGAGATGAGAAAAGTCATCTAATAACTGTTGAAACTCTAAAATGCCTCTTCTTAATCCAAAAGAATTAGTCAGAAAGTTGCCTTGACACATTTGAAGAAAATTAAGAGTAACTACTCCTGAGTTGGTTAAGTTCTTCCAACAAGTCCAAGGGGAACAATATCCTATCAACATCAACAGTACATGAGTGAAGAAATAAAACAACTATTAAGAACTGTGTGGACTGATGAAGGGACATGTGGTGGCCTGGCTCCCACCTGGCCACCAGCCAGCAGAGAACAAATCTCAGCCCTGCTCATGACCACGGCATGACCCATGGTGAGTGTCTTCCATTTCTGAGCCCCCCTCAGCTTCCTCATCTGTTTTTAAAGATAGGATTGCCATGAAAATGAATGTAAAGGTTTCCATAGTGGGGATCTGTGAAATTCTTTTGGTTGAGCCGCCGACATTGAAACTATTTTCATAGTAGTCCAAGAAGTAACTTGCTTTGTTCACTCTCATTCTCTCCTGAGAATGCAATGGAGTTTTTCAGAGGCTACATCATGTAAGATATCACAACAGACTGAATGCAGAACAGACATGAGAATCCAGCTGTCTCCTATTAAGCCAGACATTACAGTGATTTGCAAACATGTGAAAGAATGCCTCTCCTCTCACTACCTCATTTTGTTTTTGAAAACACAGCTATTGTTCATAAAACTACTCAATTGGTGTTAACATGGAGTTTTAAATGAACTAATAGAAAATAGATTTGAAAGTCTTTTTTTCTAATATGGTAAATACAGCAATGTAATACATAGCCACAGATATACACACACACACAGAAGCTCTTTAGATACTAATAATATTTTAGAATGTAATGGATCCTGAGACTAAAAAACTGAGACTTATTGATTTAAATCAATTGCCTGACAAAAACTTTTTTTCCACATGAATTAATTCACAAGGCAGAAAGGAATCCTCTGATAAGCTATGTAGCCCAAATTTGCTTTTAAAACATGTAACAACTATCTATACTATTTCTCTACTTTTTAATAAATTGTTGACAGCAATGAGTTCTCAACTCTAGCTGCATGTTAGACTTATCTGTGCAGTCTCTATAACATACTATTGTCTTTGGTCTCACGTTCCGTAATTGATATTTTATAAAAGCTCTTTGTCTCTGTACAGATTAATTTCATCATGAAAATAATAGGTTTAATGATTACCATGTCTAAGTAGGTATCTCATTGCTGAAACCAAAATGCACCAACTCCATCTTGTATCATTACTGTTTATGTGCATGCTTAACTTCCCCAGCAGACCCTCAGCAATCCAGGGCAGCACGGATGTGAGAAGCATTTTATTCTTCTGGCCTACTTAGAATGCCACAGAGTATGTAAGTGTTCAACTAATGTTCACTGGACAAATGACTGAATGAGAGAATGTGTAACCGAGTACTCCCTCTACTTACTTTGCAGTGCAAATGGGATGCCCCAAATGGCCCCCAGAGTGCAGAGCTTGACACTCCTCATCCCAGTGATAGCAGCAACGTCCACAGCCCATTCTAACATCTTACATGTGTCCCTCTTTATCTTCCTAGGGACCTTATGAATAGTGTGTGAATGTTTAGAGGGGAAGACCTCCAGCTTCCATCCTAGTTCCCAGAGCCACTGACTGCCCGGCAGAAATCGACTTTCATGAAACCATGTCAGATAATGGAATGGGGGCCAGATAAGGGTCATGGTGTTGGGGGAACCTCGTCCTTGTTGCAAGCTTTCTTCAAGAACAGGAGACTCAGTGCCACTAAACTTAGGATTTGAGGATACAGTCGTGTGTCTCTGAGGTACACAAAACTGCTCAGGAATGCAGTGACAGAGATGCCTCTGTGGCAGAGGACATAACACAGGGTGTGCCATTAAAGCTGGCCTCAGAAGCTACTGACCCATGGATCATAGTTGTGTCTTCTGTGGAGCCAGAACTGGGCCTCTCTTAGCAGATGTCCCCATGTGTCATTCTCAGTTAAGGGAGTTGCACTCTCTGATGAACTTGAGCCTTAAGGGTTACTGCTCTCAAAGTTCCTTGAATTCACAGTTGTTGCCACTTCATGAGATGCAAACAGACCTCAGGAGGCTAATCCTGAGGCCTCACCTCATGAGGCCCCCAAATACCAACACTTTCTTCCTCTGCAACCAACTGATTATTGAGGGGCTGAAGATTTTTTTAAATGATGACTTTATTGAGACATAATTTAAACACCTTGTTATTTACCCATTTAAATTTTACAATTCAATGGCTTTTAGTATATTCACAGAGTTATACAACCATAATCACTATAATCAATTTTAGAACATCTTTGTAACCCCCCAAAAAACCACCTGTCTACATTGGCAGTCACTCATTATTGTGACCCAACCCCCAAAGTTCACAAACCTCCAGTCCTAAGGGACGGGGTTCAGGACAGGCTATGCCAAAATATGGATCTTGGCGTCTTAAATATTTTAGGCTTAAGGTATTTAAGGAATGGCAAGTGGAGGAAGGACTCTCTGACTATCCCCTGAAGCAGATCACAGGATCCTCAGGGGACAGGTGCCCTTTCTATACCCAATGTACTTCTCCGTAGGGTCCTTATCTCCAAAGAGGGAGGGACACCAAGAAGAAATGAACAAATAGGCCTCACTAAGTTTCCTGTTTATTACCCCTTAGCCCTTTGTCCATCACATTTTTCCATGACTTTCCACTCATTACCAAACCTAATATAAAAACACTCAGGTTTAACTGTTTCTTTAGGTTTTCATTTCCTTATGATGACTCCTGTGTCATGTAAAACTCATATTAGGTAGATTTGCACTTTTTTCTCTTGTTAATCTGTCTTTTGTGCAGGGCCTAGTCAGTAAACCCAAAATGGGTAAAAAAAAAAAAAAAAAAAAAATTCCTTTTTCTCAGAATTATATTTTTTCCAATCTTTGCAAAATTTCTCTAATTGGTAAATTCTAAAAAGCAGTACATGTATTATTTAGGCATATAGGGGTAACCATTCAAAGAACTTAAAACTAATACTAAAAATTAAGTGGTTATTTTAGGGGAAGTGAGACTTGTGAAAGGGTGGGGGAAGTTAGGGAAAGCGTGAGCCTAATTTTTAGGGTAACTATAGGCAACCACTAATCTACTTTCTGTCTCTGTGGATTTGTCTATTCTGGATATTATTATATGGTCAGCTGTGACTGGCTTCTTTCATTTACACTGTTTTGCAGAATCATTCATTGCGACATATATCAGTATTTCATTTCTTTTTAATTGCCTAATAACCACACATTTTATATACAGAGAAATGACATTTAATTTATTCATTCATGTTGATGGACATTTAGATTGTTCCACTTTCAGATATTATGAATAATGTGAAGATGTATTTTTAGGCCACTAAAAACACAAAAAAATGTCCTTCTCTCAGACCTACATGTGTATAATCAAGGGATTCTTCATGGGGCAGAGGAGAATGTTAGATCTTAAAGTTAAATTTTTACCTCTGCTTAAAACTTGAAATTGGTTGACAATGTCTCTCATTAAACAGAGAAAAAAATGCAAATAATACACAGGAAATAAAATGAACTTACTGAATTCAATCATAAAGTCACAAAAGATTAAAGAAAAGAACCTTAGAAGAGAGTTAATTTTACAAGTAAAGAAAACTTGAGTTCCAGAGAGATTAAATGACTTGCTCAAGATAACATGCTGTCTTGACTCTTGATGCTGATGGGTTAAAATGTTATGCTCCCAAGTTAAAAAAAAAAAAAAAAAAAAAAAAAAAAGAATAAAGTTCAAAAGCCTCTCAAAGCAAAAGAAGTAAAAACAAATGTATTTACTGGAAATCTTAAAATGAAACACTTGAAAGCTATTTATTGCCTTCCTTTCCAGCTTCAGGAGACACACCCTTGTGGTGATAAAAGAGCCATAGGTTACATAATTTTGTTCCTGATGAAAGAGTTTGCACTTTCCCCTCCAGGCTGCAGACACCCTACCATGGGTAATAGAAGAGAGAGATGTTCCCTGGTAATAGGCTAGTAGGCCAGTGCCAAGCTCTGGGGTCCCAACTGGACAAGCAGAAGACAGCCCGCTCCACTCCCAAGACACATCACTCAATCAAGGCAGGGATGACTTCACTTGCCCCACCCATCCCAGCCAGGGGCTTGGACCAGTATTGGACCAGAAGGCCCTCCACTGTGAATGGTGAAAGAAAACATTAGTGTTCTGAAAGTCCAGGCCTTTTGTTATTTTCAGAAAACAACAACAACAGATTTTATGCTTTTGCTTTCTCTGGTTAATCTCTATAAACTCTCAATATCTTTGTTATTTCTCTCTTGGAAAATGCAGTTTGAAAGAGAAGTAGATTTTTCTCATAAAAAGGAAAGCTCCTATATGTCTAACCATTTATGCCACCTACCTCTCCTATCTCCTCCTCCCCTCTTCACAACGTTGTTGCAGAATTAATGGATAGCGGGATGTGTTAGGCTACCTGGAAACTTCTTTTTTGTGTGTGTCACCCTTGGGGCATGTGAATTTTCCAACACCTTCACTCCTTAGTCTTTTTTTTTTTTTTTAATTTTTAGAGATAGGCGGGTTTCACTCTGTCACCCAGGATTGAGTGCAGTGGTGCAGTCATAGCTCACGGCAGCCTCCAATTCCTGAGCTCAAGTGATCCTCCCACCTCAGCCTCCCAAATAGCTAGGACTATAGGCACACACCACCACACCTGGCTAATTTTTTAATTTTTTGCAGAAAAGGGCGTCTTGCTATGTTGCCAAGCTAGTATCAAACTCCTGGGCTCAAGCAATCCTCTTGCCTCAGCCTCCAAACATGCTGGGATAACAGGCATGAGCCACCATGCCCAGCCTTACCCCCTCACTCTTAATCCATCCGTACATTTAACTGCCCAGGCCTGGTTTTCCTAATGAAAGCATGCTCTCCAAATCTTCTCTTCACAAATTTTAGGGTGTGTTTTGATCAGATTTTTATCTGTTCAAAACACAATGGCATCTTTTTGTTTGTTTTAGGGGACTTCAAGGTGAAGTCATATCTGCTTTGATTAGGTGATGGGTCTTGGGGGTGCTGGGGGATGCCTTCTACCCCTCCAATTTGAACCCCAGAACTTGGCATTAACTCACTAGCCTATCACCAGATTTAGCATTTCTTACACACTGCAGGAATGACACAAATTTCTTCTAGAATTTTCAAGATATTTTTCCCATTATTAATTCTCCCCCTTAATTTCTTTTTTCATTAACTTCTTGCCTTTTAAATGCTATACCTGCATTCATTTACTTTTCTATGAATTGGATTGATTCAATAAATATTTATTTATTTCTTAATAAATGCTCACATGTGTTTCAATTCTTTAACCTTAAAACATTTATTTATTTTTGGGAAAATTATGGGCAGGATTTTTTTTTGGAAAGTATAGACAAAATACATTCTAAGATAGTTTAAGGCAGTAAAAACTGAACTTGACTTTATCTCTGTAAACAGTGAACAACTATTACCAAGTGTTTATTTGGATGATATTTGCATTCTGTTATCAATTAAAACCTCAGTACTCTTCTTCTTCAGATGAAGACATTGGTCAAAGTTTGGTCAGTGCTTGAATTCCACAAGCAGTGCATTTTGTCTTTATGAACAAGAGTTACAGAAGAGAATGACTTGATAGTTCTTAACTCTAGCTTTCTAGACAATCCCACCAATAGGACCCAAAATATATGATTAATTTCATAGTCTTGATATTATTATTAGACATAAAATAATATTTCCTTTCACTCATTTATCCACTCAACAAATGCCTTTATAGTTATATCTTTTGCAATTCAGGATCTCAGGGATAAAAACTTGTGATAAAACAAGCAATAGTCATAGAATTAAACTTTTGGGAGGATATTTTAATTCCAAAATTCTTTTCTTCTCATTCTCTTTTCACACAGAAGCAGTTGACTTGTAATTTTCTTTTGAATTAAAACATCTTGCTTTCCAAATAATATATGTACCTGATAACAAAATTTCCATGTATAGGGAAAGATTTCTTGTGAATACTTTCCCTAATTTCCCACACCTTTCCACAAGTCTCACTTCCTCTAAAATAACCACTTTTAATGTTTAATATTTGTTTTAAGTTCTTTGAAGGGTTACCCCTATATACCTAAATAATACAGATACCACTTTTTAAAATTTACCAACTAGAGAGATTTTCAATTGATTTCCTAGTATGGTAGATGATAATTTAGCTCTCTTAAACCAATTCTCACTTTCTGTCCTCCCAGCCTTCAGTGAACATCTGTTTTGTTTTGTTTTGTTTTGCTTTGTTTTGTTTTGTTTCTTTTTTGTCCACCCAGCATTTGAACCCTTTGCTATTTTGGGAAATTTTCCCATCTTATAAGGTGAGAGGTAGAGGTAGCTTCTGGCTAGAGAAACTGAAAACACCAGATACTCACTTTCTCAAGCTTCCTTGCACCTGGGTTCATGCATGTGAGCTAGGCTCTACAAATCAGACATACCACCTCAGACTTGGAATCAACAGATATTAACACATTTGTGGTAAGATTGAGTTTCTGGGTAGCAGCAGCAGCAGTGCTAATTGAAGCACCCGGTCTTCATGCCACTTGTGTTTATAATACAATCTCTCCTGCCTTGCACCCCGCGACGAGAGGAATTCCGTTATTAGACCAATTTTGCTGGGTGATTATTCAAATTGCTCCTGGGCTGCAAAGTCCAAGATTCTGCAGTCCTCTAAGTTCTTCACTTTTTCTTCTTAAGTGAGCCAGAGTTGGTCTCTGTTGCTTACAATTAAGAATTCTGACTGACGTACTACTTAATCCTAGTTTAGTAACACTACTGCCCTCAGATCCTCCACTAGTCACTTTGCAACTTAAAGCAACATACTAGAGCGCTTCTATCAAACACAAAGAGTACCTCAACTTCCCATTTTGCAAAATGAAGACACTAGTACTCCAATACTTGCGTCTACGTTTCCTCCCTTCTTCTAAGATGAAAACACTAATATTCCATTCTAGAATTATAATCACTTTCTGTGCTTGGTTTATAATTTGATTCTAGAAGTTAAAAACCAATTAGCGATCTTTACTATGTGCCCACATACAAATTATTAAACTCTGAGAGCATTGTGTGTTATATTTACATTTCTTTGTTACATGTCCTATATACATCATAATCCAATATCATAATTCCTATGTCACTCAAAGAAAAAATGATCCTACAGTTAAGTTGAAAGCCATCTGTTTTTATCGTAGGTCTTTTTCCTCTAACAGAACCTCAAAATTTTCCAAGGCTTATCTAGAGGGCTCCATCTGTTCCAATGTCAATTTTCTAGGGTTTCTTCAAATCAATGCATTTGGGACAAAGATGCCACTGTTTTCCTGCTTTTAATCCAGTAGTTCCTGAAAACCGTGTCCTGCTTTTCTTGACTTCATTCCTTGTTTTATTGGAAAACATGTCTTAGTAACTTTCTAAGAAAAGGTCTATGGAGGACAAACCTTTGGAGTCTTTGCCTTGCCTTTGTGAAGAAGATTTTCATTATGGCCTTCCATTTGACGGCTAGTTTGGCTAAACATAAAATTGTGAGTTGAAAATAAGTTTCATATAGAAGTCTGAAGGTTTTTCTCCATTGTCACTGTTGAGACATATAGCACTGAATGAAATTCTGTTTATTTATCTTTGGTCACTGTTCCTGAAGGAATCTATGATAGAGTTTGGTGAAGAAGGTGAGAAGAGAGTAGATAATAAGAAAGATCCAGAGCAGGAGGTATCATCTGGAAAATCTGATTGGAGATATTGTCCTGGCACAGGCATTAGCAGATTATCTTTGGCAGCTAGGGTAGGAGGGGGAGAAGTTCCTAAAAAGAAAAAAGATTGAGGAGGAGGTGCAAATAAACTCATCGACTTGGCAATTTTGCTTAGTCATTCTGGACTTTCCCACTACAATAAAGATGACTGTTCATCTAGAAATTATTCTCTTAGAGAAATGGCTTATTTTTTTTAAGTCAACACAGCAAATAGCCTTTTTATTCTCCAAGGCACACATACATATGACATATGATAGTGCTGAGATTTTTGCCTCTTCTGCAGAATGGAGGTAGCATATCAGAATATAGTATGAATTTTTTGCAACTTTAATAGCACAGTGAAGAGAAAATTGAATGATCAATGCAGTATATTGCAACTGGAATATTTTCTTATCATGAAAATATAGATTTACATACTAATTATAACTCATACTATTGAGTATTCAAATTTTATTTTGCTTTGTGAACCATGTGGAATGAAAAGCAATCATGCTGTAATGTGGTACCCTGTGACATAATAATGCCTACTACCATTATGATTTCAACAAACTTGGACTGGGATTCAAATGAGTAGTGTGACCCTGAGGGAAATGCTTTAATAATGGCATCCAGTGTTCTCAATTAACACAGGAAAGATTTATGACTTTTCCCCCCCTTTGGTGGTCTCTGTTGAGAAGGAAAAAACATGAACTGCCATTTGATTTTCCACTCAATTGCATCTACCAACTGGCAGACAGACCAACTGAGAGAGTCCGTCCGTTCAGTAGCTGGATTCGCCATGGGTGTGCCCCAGGCGTGTTAGCAAGGCTATTTCTCCCGATCAGAATAGTCCACAGACAGCAACTCTCTGAGGGAAGGCTCCACAACTGAACTAGTAAGACGTGCCTCTGCTTAAAATAATCATAAGGAATTTCTCCCTTCTCTTCTATGGGTCTTAACCTTCTAATTAGCCACCTCTTTATCCTCTGAGAATATCTCAAGTCCATGTCTGATAAGCCACTTCTCAGCAGGGAGAGAACTGCATCTTAAAATGGATTTGATACTTCTTAGCAAACTGACAAATCAGCCGAGGGGTGAGTCAAATGAAAATTTTAGGACTATCGCCCTGCAAAAAAGGTGATGATTGCTATAGGTTGGGAGAGTTATAATCTGTCAGAATCTTCTGTTGCAAGGAACAGCTTAGCCACACAGCAGTGCTCCATGGCGGCTGCCGTCAAGAATCTAAACACGGCTTGGAATTCTCTGAGGATGTTATTCATAAAGGCACAGTTAATCAAACTCAGACCTCTCTTCAGAATCTCACTGTACAAGCCAAACTTATTGCCAATAGAAGGAAGGTGCCAGACCAGAGAAGGTAAGCTAAAATCTGTGTGCCCTGGCTTCAGAACTATGAGGTCTCAACTTAGCCCATTTTAAAAAGTAAAAAAAAAAAAAAAAAAAAAAAAAAAAGATTTTGTGTATGTTGTTGCTTTGTTTGTTTTTACATTTATCAAACAGTTGGCTTTCTATTCATACAATCAGAGCTTTGTAACTATCCAAGGATTTTCAACCTACAGAAATAGATATTTTCACTGATTTTAATTTAATTTACCAAAAAGAAAAAAAAAATCTCTCCTTTCCTTCCCTCACCCTTTAGAGGAATTCAGAAAGGACGGGTATGGGCCAAAATCACTCTGGCTAGCGTCCATGGTTACCAAGCTGAAAGAGAAGGCAGTTTTCTGGATAAATGGCCTTGCCTTGAATGCCAGATGCCTGCTAAAAGTATTGCAGGCTCTCAGAATCTTTCTGTGCCTCCTCTGCCATCATAAACAGGAATGGTGGATCTTTCAGCAGAGATACTGGCGTATCCCCATGGATTACACCCTTGGCTTCTGAGAAGAATGGTTTTCTTTATTCTTTGCACAGGGAGATCTCTACATATGAAAGGTGAAGTAACTTGATTTCAGTTGTTTTGGAACTAACTTGGAGTGGTGAGAAACTACAGCATTGTCGTGTTCTCACCATCAGAGGTAAGAATAAAATAAGGCAATCTGGGTGTTCTCAATTTGCACAAATCCTGTGTAGGCTCATGTGCTGACTCTTCAATGAACATTTTTCCCCCACTCTCAACTCAGGGACAAATTTTTCCAGGGTCCTTGAAGATAAATGTGAAGGAAAAGCATAAATAGGCCTGTTTGGGATTCAGCTTCCATAAGGGAGGAAGAGAAGCAGCATCGGTGATGATCATGAGTTTGGTCTTTAACAATTTCCACCCAGCTTTGCTCAAGTCTCTGGTTCTTCACCTACGGGCGAATTCTATGAAAGTTCCTACCTCATAGAGTTGTTGAACTTTTCTAATTAATAGACTACATTTAGGACAGTTTTAGGTTTACAGAAAAATGGAGCAGAAAGTAGACAGAGTTCCTATGCACTTCCTCAGTTTTCCTTATTATTACTATCTTGCATTGGTGTTATGGGTGGTTGAATTTTAAATTACATTCCACACAGAATGCATGGTATTTTACATGCCAGAGTATGGTTACAAACTTAAACTATCATGTCTGTAATTCAGGACCCTCTCATTTGTTAACAAAACATGTTTTCATTTATTTGATGACATTTCATGAGTCACCATTAGCAAAAAACTCCCCAAGTCCCTACCAGACAACCACATTATTTGCAAAATACTATCTGTGAAGATTTGTTTCTTTAGGTTTAAGATCTGTCTCTCAGTAATATTTCACTGAAATACAAAATACTCCTAAAAGAGAGAAAAGAATAACTATTGTTATCATCAATGACTTTATTGTTAATTAACAAAAGACACAATCCCCATCCAGGCACTGTAGAATGATACTATCCATCAGTGGTTTTAAGAAGAGTGACAAAGAATGTCCGGAGGTTCTTAAGTAGGACAGTGATCAAGAAGAGGAACTGGAGTAGTCTTATATGGTTAGATGATTATAGAAGAGAAAATTATGGCACAGGAAAGAAGAAGAAAGGAAAACCAGTTGTGAAAGAAGGGAGTATTGACTCAGAGCCTTTCTTCAAGGCAAACAGAGTCAACCTCTGAGCAGGCAGAGGGAGGGGAGATGAAGGGTAGACCCCATAGGAGCCTAGATAGCTGGATGTTGTTCACTTTTCTCTCATTGAATATCAATAGGGCCAGATGGAAAAGGATCAAAATAGCGCCAACAGCATGATTATACAAAAGTGAGAGTTGAGAATAATGAACATATTGGCATTCAAGAGTGACACAAAAGCAAGCACAAGAAAACAGACAAAACTCATTCTGGAGCTGGGTCTCTGAGGAATGCATGGGTTTTCTAGCTGGCTGCACTTGGGAGAAAAGTTTAAGTCAAGTATGCCTATTGCCTAGATGTCAAAAGTATGTAGGAGGCTTTCAAGGAGTTCTCAGGCAAGGCTGACCATTAAAACCCCTTTGAAAGTTTTATAAATATAACTACTTGAGCCCCAGTTCTAGGAGTTTCTGATGGTGGTGAGGGACAGGCAAGTATACTTGTTTAAGCCACTGCCCTGTACCTTAATTAATCATCCTCACTATCAAAAGTGTTGTTCAGGTACCAGAGCTCATGGGACCAAGATACTCTCAGGCTCTGCTGGCCAGAGCATGAACAAGACCTAGCAATTCCCTTTATAGGAATCTACCACAAGGAAACAATCAGAAATAAAGGCAAATTTTACATTCAAAATTGTTCATTGCAACTTTATGCGTGTTAGCAAAAAAGTAAGATAAACTGAAGTTTAATAATAGGGAAATGGCATATCCATATTATGAAATGTTATATAAAATTCCAAAATTGTTTTCCAATAACTATATGATACAGAAAAAAATGATATAATGTTAAGCAAAAAGGAAAAATCCCAGGAAGACAAATATTTATATGTAATATGAGCTCTGTCTAAATTCCCAACCACCACCATGTATACACACACTAGACATAGTACTCCAAGAAATAGCAAAAAGGTCAACTATGGTGATCTGTATTAGTCAGGGTTCTCCAGAGAAACAGAACCAACCAATGGATATATATATATATATATGTAGATATATATATGTAGATTGATAAAGATTGCATATACATATATATACACAAAGAGATTTATTATAAGGAATCAGCTCATGGCAAATGAGACAATATGGAGGCTGGCAGTGCAAAATCTGAAGAGCTGACGTCCTAGTTCAAGTCTGAAGGCTGGAAGCTGTTATAGATAGAACCAATTAAGAGCTCACGTCCCAGTTTGAGTTCAAAGACTGGTAGGCCACCGCAGAACCAAGAAGAGACAATGTCCCAGTTCAATTCTGAAGACTGGCAGGTAGGATAATTCTCTTCTACATGTGTGTATGCATGTGTGTGTGTGTGTCTGTGTGTGACTTTTGTTCTATTCAGGCCTGATTGGATGAGACCCATCCATATCATGGTTTACTACCTTACTCAGTCAACTGATTTATATGTTAATCTCATCCAAAACACCCACACAGAAACACCCAGAATGATATTTGATCAAATATCTGGATAATCTGTGGCCCAGTCAAGTTGACACATAAAATGAACCACCACATGTGCTATCACTTAGTCTGTAAATTAGTGATAGCAGGGACCATATCTTTTAGCATGGATTATACTGTTATTGATTTATGACTTCTTAGCCAAGCAGAATTCACTCTCAGTATTCAAGAAAATGAAATAATATCCTTGTTGATGTATTAACCCAAGAAGTGGCATGCTTCAGTTGAAATTTGGTTACTTCTATAAGCCTGTGAGGAGCAGCTTAATTAGTAAAATCTCACTGGCCATTCAGTGTGCCTGCAAATGTAAGCAAAAATAATAGGCAAGTGATTTATATACTTTTTGAAATTCCAAAATATCTATATGGAAGAATTCAGTTGTAAAGTTTTTCTTTAATTTCAATGAATACATTATCGCATCTAAAATTATGTGCACACTTCCCCAAAGAATATATACTATCATAACCTGATATTATACTTGTATTTGAATATATTACATATATTTATGTTGAATATAAATTTATATGCATGCCTCACCAAAGAACTATGTGCTATTACAGCCTGATACTATGTACTAGCACTTGCCTCAGCTCAGAGTTACAGAAAAATTTTCATCCCTCTAGAGGTGAAAATATTCTTCCTGAAAATGTTCTCTTTATAGAGGATAAAGGTATGTGTTGGTGGAAATTTAGTGGTTAGGAAAGGCAGAACAACTATGAGGAAGGAGTAGAGAAGGAGAAAGGAGACAAACATTAACCTTCTCAAGTAGCTTTTATCCAAAGAACAATTTTTAAATATAAAAATAATTTCTCTTTTTAAAAAAGCTAAGCAAAATACAGTGAAAAAGAATACTAGAGTAAAAAGAATAACAAAAAAGCAGCAATTGGCATTTCTAGACAATTTTCCTTCCCAGTGGTATTCACCCCATAGTCAATGTTGGGAACCTGAGACAGTGCCCTTACTGGAAGTGACTAGCCCCAAGTTCAGGGAGTAGGCACTCCAGACTTTCTCATGTTAATCCTCAGCTCAGACCATTCAGCCAGGATACTACCCACAGCAGGACAAGATCTGTTCCTTGGGACATCTGCCTCAAGCATCCTTTAACAGTCCCAACCATAATCTATTCCTGTGTAATTATGTAATTATGCAGTTAAATATAATAAAAGGCGGCGGGGGGCGGGGGTGGATCTTTCTCATTAGAGCAGGAGTTGAGCAGTTTCCAAACAGGAGCTATGAAATTTAGAGAAGAGGAAACCGACTCTCTAATACTTAAGAATAAATTCCTGGTCCAGTCCTAATCCTGTGAAGGAGGTGGAGATGAGCTTGCATTTTAAGACCCCAGTTCCATCTTAGTTCAGTGACTCTGAACTAAGAACCTACTCTAAACTCAGGCTTTAGAAGGCTCATCCCAAGCCAGACCTGACTCCTGAGCTGGCCAGGTAGTGCTAGGATACCCACCCATCCCAGCTAGAGTTCCTCAGACCAGGTTCTACCATAATATATTGTCTTGAAATGGTTTTGTTTACTTCCACCAAGCACAAGCCAGGAGCTAGAAAATAGAAGGGAGGTCCTACCTGTGTAGCCACTCCAGAACACAAGACAAGGAACCCTCAAGCAGGTTTGTGGGTGAAAAAGCTTCTGATCTAGGCTTAGATAATCCAGATACTTAGTTAGGAAAGTAACTAAGCCTTGATTGTAACTCACTTTCAGACTCACAGGTCATCTCATTAATCCAATACAGTTGAGTGTCCCTTATCCAAAATTCTCGGGACCAGAATTGTTTTGGATTTCAGGTTTGTTTTTCAAATCGTGGAGTATTTACACCATACTTCCCATTTGATCATCACTAATCTGAAACTCCAAAACCTGAAATGCTCCAATGAGCATTTCTTTTCAGCTTCATCTCAGCACTCAAAAAGTTTCTAATTCTGGAGCATTTCAGATTTCAGAGTTTTGGATTAGGAATGTTCAATCTGTACTTGTATTATGTGTGTTTCTGGCTTTGAAATTTACAAAAAGCTTTTTCATACATTCATCCCACTGATGCCCTTGGGATGGCTTTGTACAAACAATGTCAGGTCAGAGCTGGAAATGCTGCTTTGTGCTCACATGTCCCAGTTTCTCAGTCTTTTTTTTTTTTAATGTAAAATTTTTAATTTCTGTGGCCACATAGTAGGAGTATATATTTATGGGGTACGTGAGATGTTTTGATACAGGCATGCAATGTGAAATAAACACATCAGGGTAAATGGAGTATCCATCATCTCAAGCATTTATGCTTTTCTTATGTTACAAACAATCCAATTATGCTTTTTTAGTTATTCCAAAATGTACAATGAATTATTGTTGACTGTAGTCACCCTGTTGTGCTATCAATTATTAGATTTTATCTATTCTATCTAACGATACTTTTGCACCCATTAACCATCCCCATTTCCCACCCAACTGCACTACTACTCTTCCCAGCCACTGATAACTACCCTTCTACTCTCTATGTCCATGAATTCAATTGTTTTAATTTTTAGATCCCATAAATAAGTGAGAACAAGTGATGTTTGTCTTTCCATGTCAGGCTTATTTCACTCAATATAATGTCCTTCATTCTTTTTTCTTTTTTATGGCTGAATAGTAATCCATTGTGTCTATGTACTGCAATTTCTTTATCCATTCATCTGTTGATGGACACTTAGTTTGCTTCCAAATCTTGGCTATTATGAATAGTGCTGCAATAAACATGGGAGTGCAGATATCTCTTCAGTACACTGATTTCCAGCTTCTCAGTCTTATTCAAATGCACATTTATAGGATGTTTTCATATCTAATCTTTGTTTTCACTCTGAAAACAAATCTTATTTTTTCTTTCAACTTTTCATTTCGATTTTTCACTTCTAACATCACCTGTGATTCTCATACATTCCTCCTGGCAATATGACTTTTTCTTAATCCACTTTTCCAGCAGCTACCATATGCCTTCCATTGTGCTAGTTAATCAAAGTAGAAAGAGAGACTATTACCAAATAATAGAAGACGTGGGTACTTTTCATGGGTTGCTCATAAGGGAATTAGGAAGAAGTGGTGACACTAAGCTAGCATTTATGGGTCTCTCTAAAGCATTTTTAATATGCTAACTAAATTAATGTTCACAACTACACAATGTGATTAAATATTATATCTACACAGTTAGATAAGGAAACAGAACAACAGCAAAATGCTTAATTAGCTAATCAACATGCAGCTAAACAGCAAAGCTGAAAGCCACAATTTGAAATGTCAGTCTAACTTCTTAACCACTTTGTTACACAGTTACTCTGTCTAATGTATAAATAACAAAATAATTGGAGATATAATATGTAATAAAATATTAAATATTATAATCAATACAGGCATGGAAATAAGGAAATCATCACCATTAATTATGTAGTATAATATAGTTTGTATATTTGTCCTCTACAAATCTCATGTTGAAATTTGATCCTCGATGTTGGAAGTGGGGCCTAGTGGGAGGTATGTGAGTCATGGGGGCAGATCTCTCATGAATGGCTTGTTGCCATCCTCACAGTATGAATGAGTTCTTGCTCTATTAGCTTCCACAATGATTGATTGTTAAAGAGCCTAGCACCCCCTCCCCCTCTCTTTTCCTCTCTCTTGCCATGTGAAGCTGCTCTTCCCTGCTTTCTACCATGAGTGGAAGATGCCTGAGGCCCTCACCTGAAGCAGATACTGACATCATGCTTCTTGTACAGCCTGTGGAATCTTCAGCCAGATAAACCTTTTTTCTTTAAATTATCCAGACTCATGTATTCCTTTATGGCAACACAAAAGGACTAAAACATCATATAAGCATCACGAATAAAATGAGGTTGAAAAGTAAGCTGGGATCTCCAAGGAAGGCTTATCTTTATTTCCCTTTTTCTGAGTGTAGTGGTTAAGCCACAGAAGTTGAAATCTCTACTCTCTTGTCCTGCCTTTGGATGCTACACCCATCACTGTGTTGACACAGCTCTTAAAGGTGCTCGCTTAATCAATGGATCCAGTGACTTTTCCATCCTGACAAGGCCAGTCATTACCATGGATGAGGTCCAGGCTTTCTGAAGTTGCTTCTACCAGCTGTCTTCTCTAGCAGCCAAATGCCATATTCTATCATCAGCCTGGCTGCATAACCTTGCATAAACTCCTTAAAAACCTTCTGCCTCAGCTTCTACTTCTATAAAATGGAAATAATATTAGTACCTACTTAACAGGGTTTTGTGAGGATGAGGTGAGCCAATACCTGTAAAGTGCTTTAAATAATCCTGGCACATGAGGTTGAGAAGCAAGCTGGGGTCTCCAACGAAGGCTTTTTTTTTAACATTAATAAAATATTTAATAAAGAGTAGCTCATTAAATGCACATGGCTCATTAAATGCCACTCTTTATTCATTTTTTTATGATGATTTTCTAAGTGATGTTTCACTCTGCAGTTTGCCTCACATCTCTTCTTCCCACATTTCAGAGATCTTGGCTGAGGTTCAACCATTATTCTTGTATCTTTCTTCCTGTGTCCTCTCTTCCCCAGAAATCGTATCTGCCCCCGAAGTTTCAGTGATTGTTTACATGAGTTCAGTATCCCTTATTTAAAATTCATGAGACCAGAAGTGTTTCAGATTTCAAATAATTTTGGATTTTGGAATATTTGCATTATACTTACTGATTCAGCATTCCTTATCCAAAGATCTGAAATCTAAAATCCTCCAATAAACATTTCCTTGGAGCGTCATGTCAATGCTCAAAAAAAAAAGAAAGAAAAGAGAAAGAAAGAAAGAAAGAAAGAAAGAAAGAAAGGGAGAAGCAAAGAAAGAAGAAAAAGAAAGAAAGAAAGAAGGAAAGAAAGAAAGAGAAAGAAAGAAAGAAAAGAAAAGAAAAGAAAAGAAAAGAAAAGAAAAGAAAAGAAAAGAAAATGCCAAAGTGACAAAGGTGATGGGATGTTACTCCCATGATTACATTATGTTATATAACACTCCAACTTAGCAGACTGGAGCAAGAGAGACTCCTTGCTGGCTTGATGAATTAAGCAGTTACATTGGAGAAACCCACACAGCAAAGAACTCCAGACAGGACTGCAACAAAATGTGAGTCCTCAGTTATATAGCCTCAAGAAAATGAATTCTGTCAATAGCCTGGCTGAGCATAGTAGATTCTTTGAGCCTGTTGAGCCTCCTGAGAAAACACAGCCTGATTGATACCTTCATTACAGCCTTGTGTTACCCTCAGGAGAGGACCTTGCTAAACCATGCCCAAACTCTTGACCCATAGAAACTATGAGATAACAAATGTTTATGTATTGGTTTAAGTGGCTAAATTTGTTATGTAGAAGAGAAAACTAATAACTTGGTATGAGTTGATATCCATGAAAACACTATTGTCTACATCTTACTGAGATTAGACACCAAGGTAATCTTTGATTCCTAGCTACTTCTTGTCACTTACATTCAATCACTAAATCTGAACTAATTGAGCTTACTAATAAGAATAGCTTATAATTATTGAGTAAGTTTATAAGCCATGCATTGAACTTATTTTATATAATAATCAGTGACTTATTCCCTTTATAGATGATAAAATTGAAATGTGGAAATGAAACATATTTTGCCATATTTTTCAACCAAAAAAAAATCACAAATTTGTACATTTAGAAAGGAGACTTTATTCCTTATAAAGGATTACAGCCTGCAGGGAGGCCATGCTGACAGGCTGGGAAGTGTAGCCTCTGGCAGAGACCATTGGCAGGCACTTTGAAGGAGGAAAGGTGAGACAGAAATTTATGGTGAAGGGGTTGGCTAAGTATACATATTCCAAGCTTATAAGAAGAGCTATGAATATTCATGAAGGGTTCAGTACCCGAGACATGTGTACTGAACAAGCACACATGTTACATGCATCCCATGTTCACTTTGAGGTGGACATTTAACATTTAAATGCATTACAATTAGGCCCTATATGTCAAAAGGTGAGGCAAGGACACAAAGGCATTCAAGTACGCAGCCTCTGTAAACCAGCCAGAACCCATCCAAGGTTAGGGGTCTTCTTATCTGGACAAGGTTATTGAAATTAGTTTCTTGTCCAATCAAAGCTGCAGTAATGGCTTGTGGAACAGGGGAGTCAGTGAGTCAGCAGCCAGCAGTGGATGAGCTGCACTTATTTTAATACTGCTTTTCTTGAGGTCAATGCTTGCTTAGGTGCTGAGGAAAAAGAAAAACCTTGTGGTAGTTAGAACATAGTTTATTCTTTACGTGGAGGGATGCGTAGCTCAGCTTAAGGCCTGGTGTGGCCTTAGGTCCTGTTTATAATTTGGTATTTTATTGTCACAAAGAGTCCATTCTGTCAGTCTTATAATCTCTATTTTAACTTTAATGCTGGTCAGTTTTGTCTGAACTACAAAAGGAGGGGATATAATGAGGCATGTCCAACCTCCCGTCCTGTCACGGGCTGGAACTCAGTTTTTAAGGATTCTCTGGGGTCCCCTTGGCCAAGAGGGGTCTCTTCAGTCAGCTGCTGGGGGTGTGCTTAGGATTTTGTTTTTAGTTCTTATATTCAAATCTGGTATCAGATTCCAAATCCTATGATCTTTCTGCTACAATGGACTGACCATCCAGATGTCTCTGTTAGATCAGAAGTCCTAAGTTACAGTTAAAATTCAGACTCCTTTCACCAGCATTTGAAATTGTTCGGTCTGGTCCTAATTCCCTCTTCAGGCTTTTCCCCCATTATTCATTTGCTCTCTCTAAAATTTCTTGATGTTTTTCTACTTCCTAGCATCAACTCACAATCTCCTTTAGTCTTGTAACATCCTCAACAAAAGAAACACAATCTTCTCCTTTGCTATCTTAGCAAGAGAAGAAAAATAGAAGAGGAAATTTTTTTTTAAACGAATTCTCACTCTGTTGCCTGGGCTGGAGTGCAGTAGCGAGATCTCGGCTCACTGCAATCCCAGCTTCCTGGGTTCAAGCAATTCTCCTGCCTCAGCCTCCCAAGTAGCTGGGATTACAGGCGGCCGCCACTACACCCAGCTAATTTTTTGCATTTTTAGTAGAGTTTCACCATGTTTAGGGGTTTCACCATGTTGGCCAAGGCTGGTCTCAAACTCATGACCTCGTGATTCACCTGCCTCGGCCTCCCAAGGTGATGGGATTCCAGGCATGAGCCACTGCACCTGGCCCAGAAGAGGAATTTTTTAAGTGTAGTAGGGTGGGCATACCATGGGGCCCTCATTCTGTTACTCCAAATTTCACCTTCAATTCAGCATCTGAATCCCAGGACTACCTCTGCCACTGTCATGTTATCCTCTTGGATATCCCTTGCTTTTAAATATATGAGGAATGTACTGGAGATGCCTGCCACAACCTGTCTCACATTTCTCCCCTTCTGCAGAAAGTTTCCTTACTCCCCTCTTTAACAGGTGAATGGATTGCTCAGTATCAGTGCCACCCTGAGCCAGATTGAAGCTTGAGGCAAAAAGAAAGGTGTGTGCTCTTATGTATATACTTATCAGAACACCCTTCCATGTTTTGAACCAAGCAGGAAAAGATAATTAAAGTTCTACAACTAAAAAAAGTGACTACATGTAGGGCTCTGCATTGCATAATCTGTTCACACCTCATTGTCAAACCTCATAAACCTACCCCATGAGGACCTGGTGAGGGAGGCAAAAGCCACAGGGTCCAGGAACCATGTGCAAAACACATGGTTCATAAACCCCCATTGTGCAAAAAACACAGGGTCGTAAAACACACAAACAATGCCATCCTGTCTCTATGTAAAATTTTACTATTTCTTCCTCAAGGACTTCTTTTTCACTAATTTTGCATTTTAACTATTGTATTAAATATTATCTTGATTACTGATTTTTTTGGCACGCCATTAAATTTTGCACAAAAAGACAGTGTTTTACTCTTTTCACTAATTCTGGTCTTATTCAATATCAACTGCTCAGTCCCAGCTGATTGAACCTACTATGGCCATCTAACCCAAGAACAGCCCATACGCGAGACTGGTATTGATCCACTCTATTCTGCCATTAAGGAAATTGCTGTGGAAATTACAGTCCAGAAAATACTACAGCAATCATGCAAATTTTCACACATAGGGTGACGTCATTCTTTCCCCTCACCTCTCTCCCATTCTTCCTGTGTGACCAAGACGCCTCCTGTGGAAGGGAGGGGGTGAGGGAAGGAGCGGAAAGGAGAGTTCCCAGGCTGAGTCTGGAACGGAACAGGACATGCGAACTTGATAAGAAAGTTGGCTCTGGTGAGATAATAGGAAAACCTAGACCTTGTAATGTGGGGTTTTATGCAACATGTACTTCTTCAATCAGTTTTCTCCTGTTTTCTCTTGATTTTTTGTGACATTCTCTTTACTTATCAAGCACAATGCTATCTGCCAGGGCCCAGATCATGGATAAGCTTTGCCTAATTCCTGCTATGCACAGTATCTCTTCCTTTCACATCTTCTGTCTGTACCTCCAAGGCTGTCTCTTTACATCAGGAGTCCCTTCTATTTTAGTCACCTCGAGTAGCTGCTGAGCCACCTCACCCAACCAGTAGAATCAGTTCCTGGAAATCAGTCTCAGGAGTCAGAAATTTGAAACAAATTCAGTGACCTTCTCCTCCAAAGGATGTAACTATACTGGCCATCCACAAATTACCAACAAAGAAAAGCCATTTATTTTAATACATTATAAATTTTCATGAATGAAAACTTTAATAAATGACAACTGACATCATCAGTTTAAGAGCATTTGCCCCTGGTGATTTGTATAGCCCTGCTGACATTAATAAGAGAATATCTTTGTTCCTTGCCCTTCATCTCTCTGGTGCCAGGAAGACAAGCTACATTCACTCCCTTCCTTAAAATTATAAACTCAGCTTATCTCCTGGGAACCAGACCTTCTCCTGGGCTGGACGTGATTCTCCCATAACCATAAACATGTAGAGAAGTTTAAGTGCAGTTGGGTGGGGTTTGTCCTTCCTAGCAAGCTGGTGGAAATTTCATCAAGGCCAGTTTTTGGAATCTGACCTGTGAATAGCGATGGAATCTAGAAATTTATATTTACTATTGCGGCATGCTTTTCAATTGTATACTTCCCAGAATAAATTTTAAGTTACTCATTGAAAAGATCGAGTCTTAAATGACTTCCAATCCCAGAATGGCCAGCACACAAATAGCTCTTCAAGGAATAATCTGACTTCTGCATTTTGAGCATCTTTGTCTCACTTAACATTTAGTGCACCCCTGTTTGGACCAGGCAAAGGGAATATGTGTTAATTAGGGGAAGTTCCTGCTAGTCCTTGGGGTCTTGGATGAAAGAGGGAAAGATAGGTTATAGAGGCTAATCCCTGCTGTCTCAGAACTACCCTGCAGCAGTGCTTGAAGACATGGGGTTGGGGGTGTCTGAGATGTAGGAAACAAGTACAGTTTCTAAAGCTATTTATTCAAGATATCCTATCAGACACAAATCTTAAAGGATCAGCTGCTTCCAGTGGACAAACAGTTACTGTGCAGGAAAACAATACTGGATGTCTCAAATTTGGTAGGGCAGCTCTGCACTGTACATGTAGCACATGATCCAGACCCACAAGAAGGAGAAGCTGCTTCGTAGATGGTAAACTGGATGGATGGACTACAGAGAAAAAGGAAAATAAAGCACGGGTTGAAAACCAGGGATCAGAAACACGAGGAGGCTTTCATCAATGGAAAACTGGATTGGTGATGTGTATTAGTCTGCTCAGACCACCACAACAAAATACAGTAAATTGAATTCAGTTTATGAAAATGGATTTAGCAAGTGGATAACGGAGGGAAAGTCATTTCTGGCAGAAGGATGATCCAAAGCACAAATGTACCGAAAATACGACAGTTTCACGCAAAATCTGTACACGAGTGTTTAAAGCAGCTTCACTCATAATGACCAGAACTTAAAAGCAACCAGAATGTCCTTGAATAGATGAATGAATAAACAAACTGTGGTACAGTCATCCCCTTATCTGAGGGGAATACATTCCAAGACCCCCAGTGGATGCCCAAAACCTCAGATAGTACTAAACTTAACATATATTATGTTTTTTCTTATACATACATACCTATAGTAAGGTTTAATTTATAAATTATGCACAGTAAAAGATTAACAATAACAATAAAATAGACCAATTATTGCAATATACCGAAGTAAATGTTACGTGAGTGAATACGGTCTCTCTCACTCTTTCTCTCTCTCTCAACGTATCTTATTGTACTGTATTCACCCTTCTTGTGATAATGTGAGATTATAAAGTGCCTATGTGATAAGATGAAGAGAGGTGAATGACCTGGTATTGTGGCATAGTTTAGGGCTACTATTGACCTTCAGACATTATGTCAGAAGGAGCGTCATCTGCTGAGGGTGATCCTGACTCATTGAGCCAGGACAGTGTTGATGGTTGGATGTCAGGAGCAGATGATGCTGATGACTCATGGGCATGTGGCATATGAAGTGTGGATATGGTCAACAAAAGGCTGCTTGACTCTCCCAGGACACTAAGTGGGACAGCAAGAGATTTCATCAGGATACTATAGTGTACAACTTAAAATTTATGAGTTATTTATTTCTGGAATTTTCCATTTAATAGTTTCACAGTTGACTATGGGGACCTGAAACCATGGAAAGCAAAACCACAGATAAGGGGAAACTAATGTACCACTGGCAGGGCTGCTTAAACAACAAAAAATTTATTCTCTCACAGTTCTGGAGGCTAGAAGTCCAAGATCAAAATGCCATCAGGGTTGTAGGTGTCAGTTAAGGCCTCTCTTCCCAGCTTGCAAGCAGCTGCCTTCCTCCTGTATCTTCACAAGTTCTTTTGTCTGTGATGAGCAGAGAGAGAGAAAGAGAGCTCTCTAGTGTCTCTTTCTCTTCTATCTCTCTCTCTTTTTTTTTTTTTTTTTTTTGAGACAGAGTCTTGGTCTATCTCCCAGGGTAGGGTGGAGTGCAGTGACGCTATCTTGGCTCACTGCAACCGCCTCCTCCGGAGTTCAAGCAATCCTCGTGCCTCAGCCTCCCAAGTAGCTGAGACTACAGGCATATGCCACCACTCTCGGCTATTTTTTGTATCTTTCGTAGAGATGAGGTTTCACCATGTTGGTCAGGCTGGTCTCGAACTCCTGACCTTGTGATCCACCCGCCTCAGCCTTTGAAAATGCTGGGATTACATGCGTGAGCCACCGCACTGGCCTCTTTCTCTTCTTAGAAGGATAACCGTCCTATTTGATTAGGGCCCCACTTTTATGTCCTCGTTTAACTTTTGTTACCTCTCTAAAGGCCCTGTCTCCAAATACAGTCCCATTGTAATTTAGGGCCTTAACACATGAATTTGGGGAGGGACACAATTTGACCCATAACAGGATTATTTCACAAAAATGGCCCATTTGCATCAGCATCTTTCTTAGAAGGGCTCTTCTAGAGTTGCCTCAGGGAGGTTAATCAAATTCCTCAAAGTCACACAGTTAGAAAATGGTAGAACAGACTTTTGGAATCTAGGCAGTAAGTAGGATAGACTTTGGAACCTGTCCTTTTAATCACTATGCATACTGCCTTCAAGTGGGAAATTTTTCATCATTTCCTCCACCAAATAACTATATTTAATTATTTGTATGTTTTTCTTATGCTCCAGAGTCCTGGCAGTTCTCATGCTATTTTTGTCACTGTTTTAATTTTCCTTACCTTACAAAGACTTTTACTCTAGTAGATCATAGCACAAGGGAATTATTTTCTCTTCTAAAACTTGACAGATCAAACACATTTCAGGTTGTCAGATGGAGTAAATCTTTGCAACAACCAGGCAGTTCTAGAAGCACAAATAAGTAGTTCCAGAAGCACAAATACTTTTAACCACTTGTGTACCTAGAAGGGTCAATATAAAACCCATCCAGTGATCTCTGATACATACAATATACAATATTAAGGACAACATGATCTCACTGATCCTTATGGTTTCATATCATTTATTTCATCAGTTGACATAAACATTTAGTTTCTGATGATCTTACCCTTAATACAAACATTAAACTCAAATTAACAACTGATTAAATGCCTCATATTTAGATATATTGATTATTTTTTTGGCAGAAAAGAAAAATGAAAGTGATGAATTTTTTTCGTTCAGTAGCCTGAAGTTATGTTTCCAACAAAGTATAGGACCTAAATTCCCATTAGAAATTGGACACAATGGAAATGTATTTGTTTGTTTTGATAAGAGAAAAGTATTGATATGAACATGAAAAGCCTGAAACGCCAAACTACTGCACATGTGAATACGTGTCACACGAAAATGGTGTTACAATTGTAACACAGATACACAAACCAGGACTTTCTCAGGGACAGATTTTTCAGACCACCAGTAACTGTGAAAAAATGTTCCCAACAATAGTCTAAGAGAATAAAAAGCACAAAATTTCATTTTCTGATGGTAGAGCAGCACCGTCTAACGGAACCTTCAGTGGTGATAGAAACATTCCATTTCCTGTGCTGCCAATACAGTCACCATTAGCCACATGTGGCTATTGGGCATATGAAATGTGGCTAGCTGGATTTAGAAACTGAAAGATGTTTTAAAACAACTTTTAAAATTGTATTTTATTTGAATCCAAATAGCCACAGGTGGCTGGTGGCTGTTTCATAGATAGTACAGTTTTAGAGTGCAGCAAAGATGTTCATATATACTTTGTGTTCTTTTTTTCTTTATTTTTTGAATGCTTAAGGAAAGGACAAAAATAAATTCTTTGAAGGTAATGGTTTGAGTGAAGAATAGGGGAGGCCACATTCCTGCTCCCAGTTTCCAGTTGCATCCGTCACATGTTTCTCAGTTTCAGTTTGCAGACCTATAAAATTCAATACAAATTGCACTATGGTTTTACTGTGAGAGGCAGCCCTGATTGGTGAATAGGAGATTGGAGAGGGGCAGCTGATCTGGCATTCAGTCTGGGTACTCTGTTCCCTGCACAGGCCCTTGGATCTCTGAATTTTAGTTTTGACAGCTGAAAAATAAAATGGTTGAACTCAACAAATGCTAGGGCCTCACTGGCCATAATGTTTTACACTCTTATCCAATTGACAACACGTTACTAACACATTTTTTAAGTTGGTGTTATTGCTTGGTGGAGATAGAAATAAAATCTTAGAAATCTACTGATTTAAGATAAGCTTTAAGGAAGTGCCAGAAATGCTTTTGATTTTCTGTAGGAAAGGTTTTGTGACAGGTTAGAACTATAATAATGGATCATATGCATACTTTTCTAGCCTAGTAGTTGGCAATAAAAGTTATTTGTGTGCTTATAGCTGCATTGCTATTCCCACAAGCTCCATTGCTTCATACGTAGAACAACCATAACTAGACCTGCAAAATGGTCTCAGCGGTAGGCTCTGCATGGTAAAGGCAGTGTTTACACAAAGTAGTTAGCTATCATCTTATGAGAGGCCTCTAAATCAAATTTGCACATACAAGCAAGGGTTTGCAAGGACTAATCAGATAATTATACCCCAGGCAACAAATTTGCATGGCAAGTTGCACAGTTTTCTTTGCTTTACATTTCATCTTTGGTAAAATAGGGTACCATGTAAAAATCTCAGTCTGTGTGGTGTTTCGTTTGTAATTACCGGTGTTCACTAAAACAGGTTATGAGTTTATAAGGATCATGTTGTGCTCTGTGACTTATAGTGCAAAATGACCTCACACTGTAGCAACCAGCGGGGTACCCGGGCCATCTAGAATTGTTTTGCTTCCTACCCCTCCTCCAACATAAAAGATACAGAGTTTCTTTGAAAAGTAGACAAGAAAACTCAATCTCCAGCCTATGAGGCTTATTACTCTATCATCAGATGTGTGGTTTGCAACATAAAATGTATGTAAGCCAGTCTACACCTAATATTTTAATAGAGAGATGACCAGTTGAAACTTTAAATGCCTAACACTCTTCTCCTTGCTTTTTAGAAAACTCTCTATATAGTTCTAATGGGCTCTTAAAATATGAGGTAACCACCAGAAATAGCTGCTTTATTTAAAAAGCTCACTGTTAAGGTGCTTTTGCTAATCTGACATCAGGGAAAACTCAAGTTCAAATTTCATGCTTTGGAAAGCAATAAAAATCACCACCTGGAAATACAGAGGCATGGGCAAATTGTTATTCAAAACAGGTGTGTCAGCTTCATAGAAACATGGCAGAAGTCATTCAGTGGTTCTGGAAAGAAGGCTAAGGTCCCACAGGGCAGCAACTTCCTGGAAGGCCTTTGCCTTTAGAGTTCTAGCTTTGCATATCATGTTCACTGTCCTGAAAAGAAAAATCTATTAGGTATGCCTAGGATGGAAATAGGTGAGTTACACCCACTGGTTCAAACCATTGCCCTTAAATAAAAGAACTGAAAACAACAGACTCCACATGTTTATGAGCTCAAATCCTAGTGGATACTTCTATAAATCTTTTCCATTTTTTATTCTTTTTTTTTTCCTTCTTGGCTCAGGTCTGGATCATGAAAAGAAATGCTACACACTGCCAGAAAGGATATTTGCAGAACTTCCAACCTCACCTTAGTAAATCCTTCTGATGCAGATTCTATGGGGATAATTTCTAGACTTCAAATTATTTAATATGTACCAACCACTAATAATATTCTGAGCAAAAAACCCCACAGCATTTGATGTAGTCATTAGTTAGAAACTCAAATAAGGTATGAATAGACAGGGTAGAAATATGAACTCACTAATTCTACAAGCCTTTTTGAGTACCTATTGTGGTAGACTGCAATACTATTTCCAACTTTTTACTCTACTCTATATTCACACTTTTTGCCATGTGGCTTTGCAGTTTCTTCCACTAAGCATGGAGTGTATTTCCCTATCTTATTAATATCGAGCTTGATCATGTGACTTCCTTTCACCAATAAAATACTAGTGAGCATGACATAAGCAAATGTTTGACGTGTGTGTGTGATTGGGCTTGGCCTTTTGTGCTGTTGCCTTCGCTATGGGAATTTTTTCTTCTAATCAGCTGCTGCACCTTCAGCCTGGGTCCCAGGAACAAACATGGCTCAGCCTACAGCAAAGAGCCAAGATAACTAGATCCAACACTTGAAGGAGAGCCTCCCTGCTGAGCTCAGCCTAGATCTGCCGACCCACAGCCAACCACAGAGTGATGCTCTGGAGTATCAGTGATACATTTCGTATGATGCTGGTTTGAGTGTAGTTTGTTCCTAAGCATTTTTTCAGTAATTGTTGACAACGTGCTAGGCATTGTGCTGGACCCTGGGGATATCAATAATTAGAAACAGCCTCTGCTTTTGAGAAATTGGATCTAATTGGAGAGACATGTACATAAACAGCACAATATAGTTAGTGTTACAAGAGATCTGAACCAGGTACTTTAGGAAACAAAAAAAAAAAAAAAAGAGAGAGAGAAACAAATTGATGACCTAGATAGATGTTCATCACATTAAAGTTAGGCCATATTTAGTTTATACTAGTCCTTTTTTATGCCTTAAAGATAGTTCCTGAGAAAACTGACCTTTTATATACCTAATACAATCTTAGCTCTTGCTAGTTAATAATTGTGCTTGTTTGTAAGTCATGTGTTTAAAATATACTTATTTTATCCTCATTTATTTACATGTGCCTTAAAATGACAACTGATCCAATACTAAACTTAGGCTAAATCTCTACCATGATTTGAATTCTATTTTATTTCTGGGCATCATAGTGTATCCTTCTACCCAGCCAAGAAAATATATAAACCACCTGGGAATGGACAAGATATATATTATTTCTCTATATGTAAATCTACGTTATGTGGAAATGCAAGGGGCCAAAGCTGTACTGCTGAGAAGACAATTCTACAACTGCAAATTCCTTCCTACCATTTAGAATATCTAATCTTAATCCCACTGTTTGCTTGCATTAAAGCAAAAGATGCCATTATTTTTCTGCAAAAGAATTGCTTTGCATTACTCTCCAAAGACTTATGAAATTCTGGAGATAGCAAGCAAGGAGGTGAACGGTGGAAGAATAGATGTTGAAGTTCTTGATCTCAGATGAGGAGAGGCTAATGCTACATGCCACAGTCTTTTCAATGAGAAGCATGGCTGCATTTGCCCCCAGTCTGTCCTAGCCTTGTAGGAGGCCTAAGTGAAGGTACCCAGCCATTGTAACCAAAAATGTAAATATTCCTCTGGGTTCGATAATTCAGGAATGCTGCTGGAGAATTAATACTATCCCCAGGATCAGCGGACACTCAGCATGAGTGGACACTCAGCACACCACACTTCCGAGACTTAGGCAAACATCAATCATGAAATTAATTCCATTGATGATTTAGAATTCTTTTACAAATATGTTGCAGAAAGCCACTATAGTTTGGAGCTTAAGCACATGAACGCTGGAGCCAAAGGACCTAGGCTGAAATGTTGCATCTCCTACTTCCTAGATACGTTATTTGGAAAAATCAATCTTTCTCTATACCTCAGTTTCCTCATCTGTAAAGCATGTGTAGTGATACCACCTATTTCTTAAGGTTGTTGAGAAGAGGAAATGAGATAATGCATCCAAATTACTAAGAAAAGTTTATTGCACATACAAAATGCTAAATGATTGGTAGCTATTTAAAATATTCCTCATCTGCCAGACTATGCATGTTGTATCTATTTTGTTATACCATCCCTGCATTAGGACATCATCATCAGAAATGTCTGAGTTGAGAAGGAACCTAAACACTTAGTTTACCCACTCACCTATCACCTCATCCCCAACACACACACACAGAGACACACACACACACACACACACACCTTATAGACTAGAAAACTAAGGCTAAGAGGGTAAATGATTTGCTAAGAGTTAATGGCTAGACTAGAACTGGGTTATTCTGGTGCCTGATAAAGAGCTATTTCCATTAAACCAAATTGAGGTAAGACAATTTATTTCCGGGGGTGTGGGGGGGGGGGTTGATCAAAATTGACCAAACCTTGCCAGAGAGCTTTGCACAGCCTGTCATGCAGAATCACCAACAAGCTGCACAGACAGAGGTCAGACAAGCTAAGATTATCATTAGGGTTTGCCAACAGTGCTATCCTTTCTTTTGGCACACTAACTGGTGGAAAAACTTTGGGAATTAAAGTAGAAACATGGCATATCTCTGTTTCCCGCAATTTAACTTCTCTTTTGCAGAAGCTGTGTTGTGTAAGACCCTAAGCAATTCCTTGTTCACGATGTTGCCAAGGGACTTAATTCTTTTGTCTCTCCAGTGATAGTTAAGATTCTAGCAGTGGCTAGATTTTACGAATGGTATTGATTTAGCTCTTCAGTGGGTACAGGATTCTTTTCCAACTTTGCTACAGCCATGCCACTTTGACACTGCAGAAGTTCCTCTCCACCACGAAAACATACACACACACACACACACACACACACACACACACAAAGGACCAGCATCACTGTTCCTTATGGCAAACCTGTTAGATGGACAAAAGATTACATTGCCTTTTATCTGTGAGAAAATTGAGGTTTAGAGAATTCTTGAGGCTTGCTGCAGATTAAAACAGCAGAATAATAATACCCACCCAATCTTCTGCCTATAAATGCTTTGTTTTTGAGTGATGATGGATGGATGTGTTAGCCATTCTGGTATGGGGAGCCCATTCTCAGTGTTTATGGCTGCTACTCAATGCCAAGGCAAGTGGCTAATGCCAAAGGCTCTTCTATATTTTTCCTCCCCTAAGAAGAGAGCTCAAGAAAAACTCATTTTTGACAAGTGATTTAAAACAGATAACATAGACTTTCTTTTCTGAACTCTGGGCTGGCATGGTGTTACCCTCAGCCTCCATGCTCAGATGTGAGCGCTCTCGGGAGAGGAAAAGTGTTGACATTTATTTCTGTATTTCTAAGTATTAACACACGTGGTGGGGAGCCTTTTACAATTACTCACTCATGCTGAGGTCTTGGGCGGCCTGTTTGAGCCTTTTTCTCCCTGATGTCCGATCAAACTGCCATGAGCCAGCACGGATATTGTTGTCAAGTGTTGGCAGGAAACTCATCCCATTGAAACCCTCCTAGGGGAGTGAAAAATATAAGGAGGAGCAAATAAAATGAGGATTTAAATGATCTTTTAGAAATATCTTTAATTGCACACAGAAAGGCCTAAATACCTGCTGCTGAACCTCAACAACCCTAAAATGCATGCTTTAGAGTAAGGGCATCAAGGGGGCCACGTTCTTCTTCTTGCTTCCCATTGCTTCCCTCTGTCTCTCCATTCTCCCCCTTTGCTCAAACCCCACACGTAGGAGGCAAACCCCCCACAATTTCTGTGTGACCTGAAGGAATGAATCCTGTCATGTTAGTTCCATTTTCCTAATAGAAGTTGTTCTAATAAGTTTAAGAGGCCACCAGAGCCCTTTGAGTTAGGAACAAATCGCAAATCATCATAACACTACACCTAGTCTCATTTTATGACAGCAATAAATCAAAAGCAGCCTCACAGTGTGAAAACTAGCTATAGCAGTCACAAGTGCCAGGTTCTTGGAAATGCCAATGCCCAAACGTCTTTAGCTTTGCAGTGTATGTTTTGGCTGCCGGAGGCTCAATTTTTCAATTAAGGATTTTTAAAAAAAGAGTGTGTATGTGAAAGAGAAAGAGAACAGCTTCAGGTAAATTTGCCAAGCCAGACAATGAGGCTCTTGTTCTTTATGAATTATATTTATTTATTTTAGCTTTACTTTTGTGTTCATATGACTTCGAAAAGAATATTGGATGTGGAGTCCAGCCAAAGAGTGTTTATACACAATTTAATGTGATTTTGATTGTAAATGAAATACAAGTCTCCTAAAGATGCTACCTGGGTTGGCGTCATCAAGGGCTCTAAAAACTTGATGAGATTTCATCTACAGCACGAGCTTCTTAGGTGTTGGTTAGAATTCCTCATGGTTTTACAAAAGATTTCTTGCATAATTATAGACAATGAGAATAACTTAGAAAGAGACTTGGTACATATCCATCATTTAGTGTTCTTTCACAATAGGCAATTGAATTTTTAAAAATGCCATTATTATTTTCTTAGTAGAAAATGTTATGAGTAACATGTTTCCTACTAAGCATTGTATGTCAGAGACTATATTGAACTTTGCAGTTGCTCCCTGAAATAATTTTTCACCTAATATGAATTAATTTTTTAAAAAGCAAATGAGAGCTTAGCAAAACTGATAATCATAGTTCAAAAGTTTGGATATTAATCCTTGATATGAGTTGTTGCTAATAAATCTTTTGGAAAAAAAAATTTACCTGACATTCTTTTTTTCAAAGAACAATTATATTTGAAATTATTTTATACCTTTAATTTAGGGGCCACCAAAACCTTTATTAAGTTTCTGATTAATTATTCTGTCATATTAGCCACACGCTGGTGTCCACGATCAAAATCAAAGAGTCATCTTAGGCTGATACTGCTTCTTCATACCCCACATCCATGGTAGTGGTCAGTTTCTTCCTTCCTAATGTCTAAACATCATCCCTCTCTTCCAGGGCCTCTTCTTCAGGAAATATTTTCACAGTCTCCTTACTGACTACCCAGTCTTTTGTAGCCCTTTAATCCTTTCTACACAGCAAGGTCAGATTAAATCCCTCTGAAGCTCCACTTTCACCATCTTACTTCCCTAATGATTTAAGAAGGTACAATGGCTATCTATTGCCTGCCACATGAAATCACACCATCAGCTAGCTGGTATAACTATATTAGTCAAAAAATTAACTGTCACAGTAGCACTCACAGACAGATACCTGAGTACAGACAGGACTCATATGAGCAAGGGGCTGGTCTTGGACAATATGTTTTTAGGTACATTCTATTTCTTAGACTGCCCAGTAGCCTCTGGAAAATTGATTCATTCTAATAACACGCATGAAGACAGCTATTAACTAGGACACAGATTTCTTAATTTTCAGTGGTCCAACCACTACCAGGGCTGGGAACAGGACTGGTCAGATCTGAACAGGGCACTCCCTTCCTGGTGAGTGGTTCCCCCGGGAGACCAGACTATTTATCAGAGGGCGTGTAGGAAGCACAAAATCGAAAAAAGGAAATTGATTGTTGCTTGAAGGAAATATGTGTCATACTTATACAACCCAACCTATTGACCTTCTCCACCCGAGGGACAGCTCAGACTATGAAGGAAACAGAACTATCCTTATCATCTAAATCAAAACACCAATATCCCTTGGGAGTGATGAATAAACAGGGATGGTTCTTTTATCTACTTGTTTGTGTTAGTTACCTATACTTAAAAACACACAAACTAAATGTACTTATTGGTTTCCCAACTTCATATCATTATGGTACCTCTTTGTGATATGTTAGTACATTCAGCCTTACTTTCACTTTAGGCTTTCTTCCTAACGAAGTAAAATTTCATAAATAAGCAATTCCTAAATTACAATACAGTATGAGATAAAATCACACAAATTCCAGTCATTGCCTGGTGTTAATTTCTTGTGCCCATTTCATTGAGTGTGATTTCCCAGCCTTGTCTCCAAAGATAAAGATTTATCTGACTTCCATTCATATATTCCTATCCTATCACCAAATGGCCCTGAAATTCACTTCCACTTCGCAAACAATTTACCCAACTCATAGAACCCTACCAATATTCTGTTTCCTCCACTCAGTTAACTCAACAGTTTTTTTATTAAGAGCTTGCTGTTTTCTACACACTTTGATGGAAATCCAGGCAAGTAGATGAGGAATGAAGACACAGAGATAAATAAGAAAAACAAAGGCCTTGCTCCCCTGAATGAAGGTGTCAGTTGGTGACACGAACAATCACAGCACAATTTGCTAAGAGATGGAATAAGAGGTAGCCATTGGCCAGGCGCAGTGGCTCACGGCTGTAATCCCAACACTTTGGGAGGTCAAGGAGGGGGGATCACCTGAGGTCAGGAGTTCGAGACCAGCCTGACCAAAATGGTAAAACCCCATCTTTACTAAAAATGCAAAAGTTACCCCAGCATGGTGGTGTGTGCCTGTAGTCCCAGCTACTTGGAAGGCTGAGGCAGGAGAATTGATTGAGTCCAGGAGGAGGAGGCTGCAGTGAACCGAGATCATGCCACTGCACTCCAGCCTGGGTGATAGAGTGAGACTGTTTCAAATAAAAAAAAAAAAAGAGATAGCCATTATGTGTGGAATAAAGCTGAGAAGAACATGATTCACTTTATCTTGGGGAGTTATCATGTGCTTGGGGTGACACCTAAATGTGATCCTTAAGAATAATGATCTCCCCAAAATGCCCGCACCCTAATTCCCAGAACCTAGAAATATGTATTATTATGGGAAAAGAGATTTAAGGTTGAAGATGAAATTAAGGCTGCTAATGAGCTAACCCTGAGATCGGGAGATTATCTTGGATTATCTGAGTGTGATTTATGTAGTCACAAAGGTCCTTAAAAGTTGGGGAAGGAGGCAGAAGGGCAGTATCAGACTGATGTGATATGAGAAACTTGTATTGCTAAATTTAAACATGAATGAAGCCAAGAGTCAAGAAATGCGGGAACCCTCTTGAACTTGCAAATGTCAAAGAAACAAATTCTCTCTTCCAGAAAGGAACACAATCCTAGTATTGGCTGGTACCTTGATTTCAGCCCAGTGAGACCATTTTGGACTTCTGACCTCCAGAGCTATAAGATAAAGTTGTGTTGTGTGAAGCCACTAGCTGTGGTAATTAGTTACAGCAGCAAAAGAAAACTAATGCAAAGGGTAAGTAGGATTTCACCAGTGAAAGCAGCTAGTGAGGGTCTTGTAGTCAGGGGATATAATGTTTAATCAGGTACTTGTGGTCTAGGCTCTGTCATATATGATATGACAACAGAAATGTACTTTTGTGTGGTAGAAAATTATTAGACGAACTATCAATAAAGGCTATTAGTGATGTAGATTGGAAAAGGTGCTTTGATATCAGTTGATAAAGAGTAGCAATAAGAATGTTGCAACAATGTGAATTAAAGACACTGTGTGCTTCAAATTCCAGGAAATTAAGCACTAGGATACAATAAATGGATGGTATGAAATAACTGCCTTAGTCTAAAGTTCCCATTGCCATCTCCACTTCCACAACAAGAGGCTCCATTTGCACCTCATATTCAATAGATTTTATATTAATCTCATTACTTGCCTCCTGCAAAATGTACTTTTCTTTAAAGTGCCCCATTTCTTTTCGTGGCACTGTTGTTTGTATTCCTAATCACTCAAACTTGACATTTCTAAATAATCTACCTCCCAACCTCCCTACACTCAACAAATTAACCTGTTGTATTGCTTCTGTCACCATGATCTTCCAGTGTCTTTCTCCTGTTTCTCTTTCCTATTCTACCCATATGTGCCATTTTAAACTATTATTTATGCTCTTTTCCCAATGAGTCATGAATTTCCCTTCCCCTCTTCACAGCTTCTCCATGACGTTTCCCTGCTTTTTTCCTCTTGTGAACTCCAGTAACACCAATTGTTCCTTGTAATACTTAAAACTTCCAGAAAGAATGTCTTTTCTCATGTTTCATCATGCCCATTCTCCCTCAATTTTTAGTTCACTACTGTTAACCTCATTACTGTTAGCTCTTCTATTGAAAAAGCTTTCTCTGAGGTCAAAAGTGACCTTTTTAGCTAATTTCAGGATCTATTTTGAGACTCCCTTCCTTAACTTGACCTCTCTGGGACATTGACATAACTGACAATTCTCTTCTTTCTGAAGCTCCTCTTCCTTGGATCCTAAACTGCCCTTTTCCTAAACCCTACTTTGACTGTCTTACTCATTATTTTCCATCTCCTCTAATAACTACTCAATGTTGCTATCCTGCTTTTGCTGATGCTTCCCACAGTCTTAACCTAAAATCCTCATAATTTTCACCATATTCTACAGATCTCTTCTCAAGGTATTGTGATCTAAGTATATCTTAGAGAATGAGAGAGACCACTAGAATTTCTTAACTCTGTTGGAATTCTTTCTTTCTTGATCATTTCTGAGTACCTGCTCTTGGCTCAGTAGCATGCTAAATATACAAGAGAGGCCAAAAGTGATGAAGATGTAGCTTATTTTTAAAACTTTATTGTAATTAACAAATATTAATTGCATATATTTATGGAGTACAATATGATGTTATGACAATGCTTACAACGTGAAACGATTAAATCAAGCTAATTAACATACCCATCACCTCATATACTACAATTTCTGGAGAACATTATGCTAAAATGTAGCTTCTATCTTTGAAAGTCAATTTAGAGAGATGCAACATATACATATAGAAATTGTGACAAATGGTCTGAGGCAGGATTCATTCATTTATCATTGCCAGTGACAATTAAGCAACACCATTTGAGTGTAGTTGTCAAATAAATATGGCTAAAAAGAAATGTTTCTTATTTTATGGATAAAAAGGACACTGAGCCAGCAGACCAATAGCCTTTCTTTCCTTGAAGAATTGAGACACAAAGAGGAAATTATATGAAGCAAGTGCCCTTAATCACTCTCTAAGTTGTTTTCAGCCTTGAACAAAGGCTCCTTTGGTACTTCCTTCTCACAGTTTGCACAGTTCATCACCTGCAATACAAGTAATTTAAATTAAATCTATCTGTTTGGGTTTTAAAAAATATTTAAAATTTTTTCATCCTTATAGTTAAAAAATAATAGAGGAAATCTATCTAAGGAATCATAACAAGAAAAAATTTCACGGATGAATTAGACTGCTTCAAGACTGTCTCAGCTCTTCTTACTGAAACGTTTATTTATTCATTTGCAATTACAAATCAAGCACCTGCATTTTCAGGCATTTCTTTCACTAATAAAATAGCCTCAAATATCTAATTACATAAGGAATACCAAAATTGGAATTTATACTAGATTTATAGTATAATTGGTATTATACTTTGCCACCTCTGTTTAATAGCTATTCCTGGCAGACAACATACAATAAAAACCCTTTTAGGTCTGGCCTGAATAGGAATCAGATTAACATAGGCATATCATGATGAAAATTTCTCTTTCTGGTCTATTAGGCTTCAGTTCCAAATGATCTGGAAAATTCAAAGTGCCATTCTCCATTCCTGATTCTCCATATGGATATTTAGAAACCACACTTCTTACCATGCTACAAATGAGAAAGTATCTGTTCTTATACAAAATAATTTTTCTGTTATATAACTTCCCTTGCGCAGAAGGAAAGGAAGCAAATCTTCTACACACTGTTGCCTAATTAAATCCTATATGAAAAACATCAAAATCCATAATAGACATAAGATACCACCACCCTAGGAATAGATGGAATAATTAAAGCTTTGTGGATTCAGCTAAAAAAAATTTTTGAGCTACAAATACCTCAAAAATAGCTGGTTCAATACACTAACCAAGAAAAACTAGGTTTCCTCTAATCCACAGTCATTCAACAGGTAGTGTGAAATGAACTTTTGCACTGTTTCAAATTCAAATTCCTAAAAATCCACTTCAGGTGAGAATCTGCAGGCCCATTCAACTTAAACTTTTTTTTTTATGGAAAATTTATTTATTTATTTATTTATTTTATTATACTTTAAGTTTTAGGGTACATGTGCACATTGTGCAGGTTAGTTACATATGTATACATGTGCCATGCTGGTGCGCTGCACCCACTAACTCATCATCTAGCATTAGGTATATCTCCCGATGCTATCCCTCCCCACTACCCCCACCCCACCACAGTCCCCAGAGTGTGATATTCCCCTCCCTGTGTCCATGTGATCTCATTGTTCAATTCCCACCTATGAGTGAGAATATGTGGTGTTTGGTTTTTTGTTCTTGCAATAGTTTACTGAGAATGATGATTTCCAATTTCATCCATGTCCCTATGAAGGACATGAACTCATCATTTTTTATGGCTGCATAGTATTCCATGGTGTATATATGCCACATTTTCTTAATCCAGTCTATCATTGTTGGACATTTGGATTGGTTCCAAGTCTTTGCTATTGTGAATAGTGCCGCAATAAACATATGTGTGCATGTGTCTTTATAGCAGCATGATTTACAGTCCTTTAGGTATATACCCAGTAATGGGATGGCTGGGTCAAATGGTATTTCTAGTTCTAGATCCCTGAGGAATCGCCACACTGACTTCCACAATGGTTGAACTAGTTTACAGTCCCACCAACAATGTAAAAGTGTTCCTATTTCTCCACATCCTCTCCAGCACCTGTTGTTTCCTGACTTTTTAATGATCACCATTCTAACTGGTGTGAGATGGTATCTCATTGTGGTTTTGATTTGGATTCTCTGATGGCCAGTGATGATGACCATTTTTTCATGTGTTTTTTGGCTGCATAAATGTCTTCTTTTGAGAAGTGTCTGTTCATGTCCTTTGCCCACTTTTTGATGGGGTTGTTTGTTTTTTTCTTGTAAATTTGTTTGAGTTCACTGTAGATTCCAGATGTTAACCCTTTGTCAGATGAGTAGGTTGTGAAAATTTTCTCCCATTTTGTAGGTTGCCTGTTCACTGATGGTATTTTCTTTTGCTGTGCAGAAGCTCTTTAGTTTAATTAGATCCCATTTGTCAATTTTGTCTTTTGTTGCCATTGCTTTTGGTGTTTTAGTCATGAAGTCCTTGCCCATGCCTATGTCCTGAATGGTAATGCCTAGGTTTTCTTCGAGGGTTTTTATGGTTTTAGGTCTAATGTTTAAGTCTTTAATCCATCTTGAGTTGATTTTTGTATAAGGTGTAAGGAAGGGATCCAGTTTCAGCTTTCTACATATGGCTAGCCAGTTTTCCCAGCACCATTTATTAAATAGGGAATCCTTTCCCCATTGCTTGTTTTTCTCAGGCTTGTCAAAGATCAGATAGTTGTAGATATGTGGCATTATTTCTGAGGGCTCTGTTCTGTTCCAGTTTGAAGTCAGGTAGTGTGATGCCTCCATCTTTGTTCTTTTGGCTTAGGATTGACTTGGCGATGCAGGCTCTTTTTTGGTTCCATATGAACTTTAAAGTAGTTTTTTCAAATTCTGTGAAGAAAGTCATTGGTAGCTTGAGGATGGCATTGAATCTGTAAATTACCTTGGGCAGTATGGCCATTTTCACGATATCGATTCTTCCTACCCATGAGCATGAATGTTCTTCCATTTGTTTGTATCCTCTTTTATTTCCTTGAGCAGTGGTTTGTAGTTCTCCTTGAAGAGGTCCTTCACATCCCTTGTAAGTTGGATTCCTAGGTATTTTATTCTCTCTGAAGCAATTGTGAATGGGAGCTCACTCATGATTTGGCTCTCTGTTTGTCTGTTGTTGGTGTATAAGAATGCTTGTGATTTTTGTACATTGATTTTGTATCCTGAGACTTTGCTGAAGTTGCTTATCAGCTTAAGGAGATTTTGGGTTGAGACAATGGGGTTTTCTAGATATACAATCATGTCATCTGCAAACAGGGACAATTTGACTTCCTCTTTTCCTAATTGAATACCCTTTATTTCCTTCTCCTGCCTAATTGCCCTGGCCAGAACTTCCAACACTATGTTGAATAGGAGTGGTGAGAGAGGGCATCCCTGTCTTGTGCCAGTTTTCAAAGGGAATGCTTCCAGTTTTTGCCTATTCAGTATGATATTGGCTGTGGATTTGTCATAGATAGCTCTTATTATTTTGAAATACGTCCCACCAATACCTAATTTATTGAGAGTTTTTAGCATGAAGGTTGTTGAATTTTGTCACAGGCTTTTTCTGCATCTATTGAGATCATCATGTGGTTTTTGTCTTTGGCTCTGTTTATATGCTGGATTACATTTATTGATTTGCATATATTGAACCAGCCTTGCATCCCAGGGATGAAGCCCACTTGATCATGGTGGATAAGCTTTTGGATGTGCTGCTGGATTCAGTTTGCCAGTATTTTATTGAGGATTTTTGCATCAATGTTCATCAAGGATATTGGTCTAAAATTCTCTTTTTTGGTTGTGTCTCTGCCCAGCTTTGGTATCAGAATGATGCTGGCCTCATAAAATGAGTTAGGGAGGATTGCCTCTTTTTCTATTGATTGGAATAGTTTCAGAAGGAATGGTACCAGTTCCTCCTTGTACCTCTGGTAGAATTCGGCTGTGAATCCATCTGGTCCTGGACTCTTTTTGGTTGGTAAACTATTGATTATTGCCACAATTTCAGCTCCTGTTATTGGTCTATTCAGAGATTCATCTTCTTCCTGGTTTAGTCTTGGGAGAATGTATGTGTCGAGGAATTTATCCATTTCTTCTAGATTTTCTAGTTTATTTGCATAGAGGTGTTTGTAGTATTCTCTGATGGTAGTTTGTATTTCTGTGGGATCGGTGGTGATATCCCCTTTATCATTTTTTATTGTGTCTATTTGATTCTCTCTTTTCTTCTTTATTAGTCTTGCTAGCGGTCTATCAATTTTGTTGATCCTTTCAAAAAACCAACTCCCGGATTCATTAATTTTTTGAAGGGTTTTTGTGTTCTATTTCTTTCAGTTCTGCTCTGATTTTAGTTATTTCTTGCCTTCTGCTAGCTTTTGAATGTGTCTGCTCTTGCTTTTCTAGTTCTTTTAATTGTGATGTTAGGGTGTCAATTTTGGATCTTTCCTGCTTTCTCTTGTGGGCATTTAGTGCTATAAATTTCCCTCTACACACTGCTTTGAATGCGTCCCAGAGATTCTGGTGTGTTGTGTCTTTGTTCTCGTTGGTTTCAAAGAACATATTTATTTCTGCCTTCATTTCGTTATGTACCCAGTAGTCATTCAGGAGCAGGTTGCTCAGTTTCCATGTAGTTGAGCAGTTGTGAGTGAGATTCTTAACCCTGAGTTCTAGTTTGATTGCACTGTGGTCTGAGAGACAGTTTGTTATAATCTCTGTTCTTTTACATTTGCTGAGGAGAGCTTTACTTCCAAGTATGTGGTCAATTTTGGAATAGGTATGGTGTGGTGCTGAAAAAAATGTATATTCTGTTGATTTGGGGTGGAGAGTTCTGTAGATGTCTATTAGGTCTGCTTGGTGCAGAGCTGAGTTCAATTCCTGGGTATCCTTGTTGACTTTCTGTTTTGTTGATCAGTCTCATGTTGACAGTGGGGTGTTAAAGTCTCCCATTATTAATGTGTGGGAGTCTAAGTCTCTTTGTAGGTCACTCAGGACTTGCTTTATGAATCTGGGTGCTCCTATATTGGGTGCATATATATTTAGGATAGTTAGCTCTTCTTGTTGAATTGATCCCTTTACCATTATGTAATTGCCTTTTTTGTCTCTTTTGATCTTTGTTGGTTTAAAGTCTGTTTTGTCAGAGACTAGGATTGCAACCCCTGCCTTTTTTTGTTTTCCATTTGCTTGGTAGATCTTCCTCCATCCTTCTATTTTGAGCCTTTGTGTGTCTCTGCACATGAGATGGGTTTCCTGAATACAGCACACTGATGGGTCTTGACTCTTTATCCAATTTGCCAGTCTGTGTCTTTTAATTGGAGCATTTAGTCCATTTACATTTAAAGTTAATATTGTTATGTGTGAATTTGATCCTGTCATTATGATGTTAGCTGGTTATTTTGCTCGTTAGTTGATGCAGTTTCTTCCTAGTCTCGATGGTCTTTACATTTTGGCATGATTTTGCAGTGGCTGGTACCGGTTGTTCCTTTCCATGTTTAGTGCTTCCTTCAGGAGTTCTTTTAGGGCAGGCCTGGTGGTGACAAAATCTCTCAGCATTTGCTTGTCTGTAAAGTATTTTATTTCTCCTTCACTTATGAAGCTTAGTTTGGCTGGATATGAAATTCTGTGTTGAAAATTCTTTTCTTTAAGAATGTTGAATATTGGTCCCCACTCTCTTCTGGCTTGTAGGGTTTCTGCCGAGAGATCCGCTGTTAGTCTTACAGGCTTCCCTTTGAGGGTAACCCAACCTGTCTCTCTGGCTGCCCTTAACATTTTTTCCTTCATTTCAACTTTGGTGAATCTGCCAATTGTATGTCCTGGAGTTGCTCTTCTCGAGGAGTATCTTTGTGGCGTTCTCTGTATTTCCTGAATCTGAACATTGGCCTGCCTTGCTAGATTGGGGAAGTTCTCCTGGATAATATCCTGCAGAGTGTTTTCCAACTTGGTTCCATTCTCCCCATCACTTTCAGATACACCAATCAGACGTAGATGTGGTCTTTTCACATAGTCCCATATTTCTTGGAGGCTTTGCTCATTTCTTTTTATTCTTTTTTCTCTAAACTTCCCTTCTCACTTCATTTCATTCCTTTCATCTTCCATTGCTGATACCCTTTCTTCCAGTTGATCGCATCGGCTCCTGAGGCTTCTGCATTCTTCACGTAGTTCTCGAGCCTTGGTTTTCAGCTCCATCAGCTCCTTTAAGCACTTCTCTGTATTGGTTATTCTAGTTATACATTCTTCTAAATTTTTTTTCAAAGTTTTCAACTTCTTTGCCTTTGATTGAATGTCCTCCCGTAGCTCAGAGTAATTTGATGGTCTGAAGCCTTCTTCTCTCAGCTCGTCAAAGTCATTCTCCATCCAGCTTTGTTCTGTTGCTGGTGAGGAACTGCATTCCTTTGGAGGAGGAGAGGCGCTCTTCTTTTTAGAGTTTCCAGTTTTTCTGTTCTGTTTTTTCCCCATCTTTGTGGTTTTATCTACTTTCGGTCTTTGATGATGGTGATGTACAGATGGGTTTTTGGTGTGGATGTCTTTTCTGTTTGTTAGTTTTCCTTCTAACAGACAGGACCCTCAGCTGCAGGTCTGTTGGAATACCCTGCCATGTGAGGTGTCAGTGTGCCCCTGCTGGGGGGTGCCTCCCAGTTGGGCTGCTCAGGGGTCAGGGGTCAGGGACCCACTGGAGGAGGCAGTCTGCCCGTTCTCAGATCTCCAGCTGGGTGCTGGGAGAACCACTGCTCTCTTCAAAGCTGTCAGACAGGGACATTTAAGTCTGCAGAGTTTACTGCTGTCTTTTTGTTTGTCTGTGCCCTGTCCCCAGAGGTGGAGCCTACAGAGGCAGGCAGGCCTCCTTGAGCTGTGGTGGGCTCCACCCTGTTCGAGCTTCCAGGCTGCTTTGTTTACCTAATCAAGCCTGGGCAATGGTGGGCGCCCCTCCCCCAGCCTCGCTGCCGCCTTGCAGTTTGATCTCAGACTGCTGTGCTAGCAATCAGAGAGACTCCGTGGGCGTAGGACTCTCTGAGCCAGGTGCAGGATAAAATCTCGTGGTGCGCCGTTTTTTAAGCTGGTCGGAAAAGCGCAGTATTCGGGTGGGAGTGACCCGATTTTCCAGGTGCATCCGTCACCCCTTTCTTTGACTCGGAAAGGGAACTCCCTGACCCCTTGCGCTTCCCAAGTGAGGCAATGCCTCGCCCTGCTTCGGCTCACGCACGGTGCGCGCACCCACTGACCTGCGCCCACTGTCTGGCATTCCCTAGTGAGATGAACCCGGTACCTCAGATGGAAATGCAGAAATCACCCATCTTCTGCGTCGCTCACGCTGGGAGCTGTAGACCAGAGCTGTTCCTATTCAGCCATCTTGGCTCCTCCCTTGGACTCAACTTAATCTTTAGCGTATCTCTCCAGGCATAGACACAGGAATTGATATTAACTCCCAAAAGACAGCCCAAACTAAGCTATAATATTTATCAAGCTGTTATGATATATATATGAAAAATGATCTGTATATGAAAGATAATATAATAAAGATTTTTAAAAGTATAACTAAACAACTTTATGACTTTAGAGTAGGCAAGGCTTTTTAATAAACACAAAAAGCATTAAACATAAAGAAAAATTGATAAATTGTATTAAAATTTAAAAGTTCTGTTTGTCAAAAGACATCATTGATGGGTAAATAGGCAGCCCACAGAAGGGAAGAAGTTATTGACAATACACATATCCAATAAAAGACTTATATCTAGAAATATAAAGGTCAATCAATCCAAAAGGAAAAGAATCCCATGAAGAAATAAGGAAAGAGTTGAGCAACAGCTTCACAAAAAGGATATCTAAATGGCTAATAATCATCTGAAAGATACTTAATTTCATTAGTATGTTAGATTGCAAAAATGAATCACTTTTTCTTCCAACCCTGTCTCTACACCCTTTTCCATGCAACTTGGTAGAACTGACTAACTCTCAATCTGAGCAAGGCTGAGTGACTCACTTTAACCAATGGGATATTAGCAAATGCCATGCAAACAAAGGTTTGTAAAGCACTTGCACAATTGGGTTTCTTTGCTTTAGCACCTGTGCCATTTCCATGAGAATGCTGGGGCAACTCTGCTGGTGAATGAGAGATTTGTAGAGCAGAGATGAGTCATGCCAATCACTTCAGCTGCAGCTAGCCTCAATCTGCCAGCCGTCAGTGGACACCCTCAGTCATGTATGCAAGCCCAGCTAAGAACAGCAGAGTTGCCAAATCATCCCATCCCCACCTGACTCCATACTTGAGATCAATACATGAGATCATATCATGATCAAATCATGAGATCAATACATACTTGAGAGCAAAACATTGCAAATAAAGAGTCGATGCACTACTACTACATACACACTAAAATTGCTAAAATAAAGAACAAAACATCCCAAGTGTTAGCAAGAATTTAGAGCAATCAGAACTTTCATACATTGCCAGTTCAAACATTGTGGAAACTGCAGTATCTTTTATAGTTGAACCTGTGCACACCCTATGACCAGCAATTCTACTCCTAAGCATGTACCAAACAGAAATGTGTATATGTGTTCACCACAAGGCATATACTAAAATATTTGTCATAGAACTGTGGTAGTCAAAGAATTAGAAACTACTCAAATTTTCATAAAAAATAGAATTTATTAATAAATTGTGATATATTCACTCAGTAGAATTCTATATAGCAGTGAGAATGAACTACCACATCTATTCACACCAATGTGGATAAAATCAACATGCATAATGCTGAGCAAAAGAAGCTGGACATAAAAGAGTACATGTTGTCTATCTGATTCCATTTGTATAAAAAACAAAAAATAATCATAATCAATGTTATTACAAGTCAGAATTGTTATTATTTTTGGGTGGAAGATGGCTATTGGAAAAAATGGACTCATTCTGGAGTACTAGTAATATTCTGTTTCTATCTGTCTACTCATGATGCTGTTGTGTTCCATTTGTAAAAATTTATTGAACTGTATGCTCACAACCTTTGCACTTTTCTACATGTGTATTACATTTCAATTAAAATACTTAAAAATTATCAAAAGTTTACACTGGAGGAGGAATAAAAATTGGTATTAATAGAAATGCATCTAGAGTTTTGAAACTCTTTCAAAAAATTAAAGAAGAGAGAATACTTCTTAATTCATTGCATGAGGCCAGCATTACCCTAATACCAAAGTCAGACAAGAATACTACAGAAAAAGAAAACTACAGGCCAATATCTCTGATGATCATAAAAGCAAAAATCCTCAACAAAATACTAAAAAACGAAATTGACAACACATTAAAAAGATCATTCGCCATGATCAAGTGGGATTCATCCCAGGGATGCAAGCATGGTTCAATATATGTAAATCAATATGTATGTGTATTTGTCTGTTTTCACACTGCCATAAAGAAATATCTGAGACTGGGCAATTTATAAAGGAAAGAAATTTAATTGACTTACAGTTCTGCATTGCTGAGGGGGTGCCTCAGGAAGCTTACAATCATGGTGGAAGGTGAAAGGGGAAGCAGGCACCTTCTTCACAAGGAGGCAGGAGAGAGTGAGAGTATGTGAAGGAGGAACTATTAAACACTTATAAAACCACCAGATCTTGTAAGAACTCACTCACCATCATGAGAACAGCATGCAGGAAACTGCCCCCATGATACAATCACTTCCCACCAAGTCCCTCTCTTGACACATGGGGGTTATGAGGATTACAATTTAAGACAAGATTTGAGTGGGGACACAGAGCCAAACCATACCAGTATGATACATCATGTTAATAGAATGAAAGGCAAACACCACATGATAATTTCAATAGATGCAGAAAAAGCATCTGACAAAATTCAACATCCTTTCATAACAAAAACTCTCAACAAATTAGGTATAGAAGAAATGTACTTCAACACAATAAAGACCATATGCAAGAAACTGACAGCTTACACCATACACAATGGGGAAAAGTTTAAAGTTTTTTCTTTAAGATCTGGAAAAAGTCAAAGATACCACTCTTGCCACTTCTGTGCAACATTGATTAAAAGTCCTAGCCAGGGCAATTAATCAAGAGAAGGAAATGAAAAGTATCCAAATTGAGAAGGAAGAATTCAAATTGTTTCTGTTTGTAGATAACATGATTTGTACATGAAAAACTGTAAAGACTCCACCAAAAAACTGTTAAAACTAATAAATGAACTCAGTAAAGGTAGAACACAAAATCAAAATGCAAAAAGAAGTAGCATTTCAATACACTAACAGCAACTTATCTTAAAAAAATCAAAAAGAAATCCTATTTATAAGAGTTACAAAAAGTACTTAGGAATAAATGTAACCAAGGAGGTGAAAACCATAAAACCATCATACATCCATGACATAAACTGAAAAGATAAAAATAATGAAAAGATATTTTTATGGATTGAAAGAACTAATATTATTGTTTATACCAGCCAAAGCAATCTACAAACTTAGTTCAATACCTACCAAAAACATCAATGACATTCTTCAGAGAAATAGAAAAAATAATACTAAACTTTGCAGCAAAAGACCTCAAATAGCAAAGGTTATCATACGGAAAAAAGAAAAAAGCTAGAGGCATCATACTATGTGACTTTGAAATATACTACAGAACTATAGCAACCAAAACAGCATGATGCTGGCATAAAAACAGAAACATAGACAAATGGATCAGAATAGACAGCCTAGAAATAAATCCATGTGAACTAATTTTTGACAATGTTGCCACAAACACACAATAGGGGAAAGAGCAGTCTCTTTAATAAATGGTACTGGGAAAATTAGATATCCATATGTGGAAGAATAAAATTAGACTTTTATCTCACACCATATACAAAAATCAAGCTAAATTGATTAGACTTAAATGTAAGGCCTGCAACTGTAAAACTACTAGAAGAAAATACAGGGAAAAAGCTCAGTGAAACTGGTCTAAGCTATGATTTTTTGGATACAACTTCAGAGGCAAAGGCAAAAAAAGTTAAAATAGACAAATGAGATTGCATCAAAATAAAAAGCTTCTGTACAGCAAAGGAATCAATCAGGTTCTTTTGTAGGTTGTGAAGAGACAACCTATAGAATGGGAAAAAGTATTTGCAAAGTAAACATCTGATAAGGGGTTAATAGTTGATGATTTATAATGTTGAACATCACTAATCAACAGAGAAATGCAATTTAAAACAAACCTGATATCTCACCTCAGTCCTATGCCCCTTATCTCCTACTGCTTCATTATTTCTGTGTGCCATGGTCCCAGATGACTGTTCAAGCTGCAGCCATCATAACTGCACTGCAACTACCAGGAAGAAGAAAGGGGTCCTAAAGAAAGATGCATATTCTACTTTAGGGAAACTTCTAGGAAGATGAACATAATACTTCTGCTCACATCCCTGATATGGTTTGGCTGTGTCACCACTCAAATCTCATCTTGGATTGTAGCTCCCATACTCCCCACATGTCATGGAAGGGACCCAGTAGGAGGTAACTGAATCATGGGGGTGGGTTTTTCCTGTGCTGTTCTCATGATAGTGAATAATTATCATGAGATCTGATGGTTTCGTACAGGGCAGTTCCTCTGCACATGCTCTCTTGCTTGCCACCACATAAGACGTCACTTTGCTCCTCCTTCACTTTCTGCCATGATCATGGGACCTCCCCAGCCATGTGGAACTGTGAGTCCATTAAACCTCTTTTTCTTTATACATTACCCAGTCTCAGGTATTTCTTCATAGCAGTATGAAAATGGATTAATACAGTAAATTGGTACTGGTAGAGTGGGGTGTTGTTATTAAGATACCCAAAAATGTGGAAGTGACTTTTGAAGTGGGTAACAAGCAGAGCTTGAAACAGTTTAGAGGGCTAGAAGAAGACAGGAAAATGTGGGAAAGTTTGAAACTTCCTAGATACTTGGAGGGCTCAGAAGACATGAAGATGTGGGAATGTTTGGAACTTCCTAGAGACTTGTTGAATGGCTTTGACCAAAATGCTGATAGTGATAGTCCAGGCTGAGGTGGTCTCAGATGGAGATGATGAACTTGTTGGGAACTGGAGCAAAGGTTACTCTTGTTATGGTTTAGCAAAGAGACTGGTGGCATTTTGCTCCTGCCCTAGAGAGCCCAGGAATTTGAACTTGAGAGAGATCATTTAGGGTTTCTGGAGGAAGAAATTTCTAAGCGGCAAGGCACTCAAGAAAAGCAGAGAAAAAAGTTTGAAAAATTTGCAGCTTGACAATGCAACAGAAAAGAAAAATCCATTTTCTAGGGAGAAATTCAAACCTGCTGCAGAATTTTGCATAATTAACAAGGAGCCAAATGTTAATCACCAAGACAATGAAGACAATGTTTCCAGGGAATATCAGAGACCTTTGTGGCAGCCCTTCTCATCATAGGCCTGAAGGCCTAGGAGGGAAAAATGGTTTCCTGGGCCAGGTCCAGGGCCTCCCTGCTGTGTGCAGCCCAAGGACTTGCTGCCCTGCGTCCCAGCTGCTCCAGCCATGGCTAAAATGGGCCAAGGTGCAGCTCAAGCTGTGGCTTCAGAGGGATCAAGCCACAAGCTTTGGCAGCTTCCATGTGGTGTTGAGCCTGCAGGTGCACAGAAGTCAAGAATTGAGGTTTGAGAACCTCTTCCTAGATTTCAGAGGATGTATGGAAATGCCTGGATGTTCAGGCAGAAGTTTGCTGCACGGGCAGGGACCTCACAGAGAACGTTTGCTAGGGCAGTGCAGAAGGGAAATGTGGGCTTGGAGCCCCAATACAGAGTCTCCACCGCATCACTGCCTAGTGGAGCTGTGAGAAGAAAGCCACTGTCCTCCAGACCCCAGAATGGTAGATCCACCGACAGCTTGCACCATGAACCTGGAAAAGCTGCAGACACTCAGTGCCTGCCTGTGAAGGCATCTGGGAGGAGGGGTCTATACCCTGCAAAGTCACAGGGGTGGAGCTGCCCAAAGACATGGGAGCACACCTCTTGCATCAGCATGACCTGGATGTGAGACAGGGAGTCAAAGGAGATCATTTTGGAATTTTAAGGTTTAATGACTGCCCTGTTGGATTTTGGACTTCCATGGAGCATATGGCTCCTTTGTTTTGGCCAATTTCTCCACTTTGGAATGACTGTATTTACTGAGTTCCTGTACTCCCATTGTGTTTAGAAAGTAACTAATTTGCTTTTGATTTTACAGGCTCAGAGGCAGAAGGGACTTGCCTTATCTCAGATGAGACTTTGGAGTTGGACTTTTGGGTTGATGCTGGAATGAATTAAGAATTTGGGGGACTATTGGAAAGGCATGATTGGTTTTGAAATGTGAGGACATGAGATTTGGGAGAGGCCAGGGGTGGAATGATATAGTTTGGCTGTGTGCCCATCCAAATCTCACCTTGAATTGTAGCTTCCATAATCCCCACATATCATGGGAGGGACCCGGGACTTGTTGGGAGGTAATTGAACCATGGGAGCGGATTTTTCCCCTGCTGTTCTCATGATAGTGAATATGTCTCATGAGATCTGATGGTTTTTTAAAGGGCAGTTCTCCTGTACATGCTGTCTTGCCTGACACCATGTAAGATCTTCCTCCTTCACTTTCTGCCATGATTGTAAGGTCTCCCCAGCCATGTGGAACTGTGAGTCAGTCCATTAAACCTCTTTTTCTTTATATATTACCCAGTCTCAGGTATTTCTTCATAGCAATATGAAAATAGACTAATACAATCCCATTAGCCAGAATTTAATTAAAAGCTACCTCTATCTGCAACAGACTGTGAAACACAATCTATATTCCAAGTGAAAAAGTCCAACTGAAAATCAGTTCTATTTTTCTAGGAAGGGCAGAATGGATATTGGGGCCAACTAGTAAGCTTTGACATGCCCTTCTACCAAATTTCTTTACTGGCTATCTCTGTCTTTAGCTCTGCGTATTATAGGAACTGGTGTCCTTTCCCAAGCAGCAATTGGAAAACTTTTTGTAAAAGACCAGGTGGTAATTATTTCAAGCTTTGCAGGCCCAAAAGTCTCTGTGACAACTACTCATCTTTGCTGTGATGTCACAAAAGCAGCATAAACAACATGTAAATGAATGAGTGTGCCTGTGTAGAATAACACTATGTTTCCAAAGTCAGGCAATGGGCCAAATTTGTCCCATGAACTACAGTTTGCTGATCCCTGCTATATTAGTCTCTTTGCATTGCTATAAAGGAATACCTGAGACTGGGTAATATATAAAGAAAAGGGGACTATTTTGGCTCACAGTTCTGCAGGCTGTACAGGAAGCATGGTGCCAGCATCTGCTCCTGGTGAGGGCTTCAGGAAGCTTCCACTCATGGCAAAAGGTGAAAGCGGAGTAGGTTCATCACATGGCAAGAGCCAAAGCAAGAGCTGATGGAGAGAGGTGCTCCTGACTCTTTTAAACAACGATTTCTCAAGAACTCAAAGCAGTGATAACTCACTCATTACTGCTAAAAGGGCATGAAGCCATTCATGAGGGATCCACCCCCATGACCGAAACACCTTCACCAGGCCTCACCTCCAACATTGGAGGTCACATTTCAAGATGAGATTCAGAGGGGACAAAACGTCCAAACCCTATCCCTATCACCTGCTTCAGATGCTTCAGACAGTCAGTAAGCCTCATGAGAACAGAAAGGATGCCTGGCTTATTCTCCTTGATGTCCCCATGCTCTGGCATATGGCCATTGATAAAAAAATATTGATTATTTTCGCAACCTACTCATCTGACAAAGGGCTAATATCCAGAATCTACAATGAACTCAAACAAATTTACAAGAAAAAAACAAACAACACCATCAAAAAGTGGGCAAAGGACATGAACAGACACTTCTCAAAAGAAGACATTTATGCAGCCAAAAAACACATGAAAAAATGCTCACCATGACTGGCCATCATAGAAATGCAAATCAAAACCACAATGAGATACCATCTCACACCAGTTAGAATGGTGATCATTAAAAAGTCAGGAAACAACAGGTGCTGGAGAGGATGTGGAGAAATAGGAACACTTTTACACTGTTGGTGGGACTGTAAACTAGTTCAACCATTGTGGAAGTCAGTGTGGCGATTCCTCAGGGATCTAGAACTAGAAATACCATTTGACCCAGCCATCCCATTACTGGGTATATACCCAAAGGACTGTAAATCATGCTGCTATAAAGACACATGCACACGTATGTTTATCGCGGCACTATTCACAATAGCAAAGACTTGGAACCAACCCAAATGTCCAACAATGATAGACTGGATTAAGAAAATGTGGCATATATACACCATGGAATACTATGCAGCCATAAAAAATGATGAGTTCATGTCCTTTGTAGGGACATGGATGAAATTGGAAATCATCATTCTCAGTAAACTATTGCAAGAACAAAAAACCAAACACCGCATATTCTCACTCATAGGTGGGAATTGAACAATGAGAACACATGGTCACAGGAAGGGGAACATCACACTCCGGGGACTGTTGTGGGGTGGGGGGAGGTGGGAGGGATAGCTTTAGGAGATATACCTAATGCTAAATGACAAGTTAATTGGTGCAGCACACCAGCATGGCACATGTATACATATGTAACTAACCTGCACATTGTGCACATGTACCCTAAAACTTAAAGTATAATAATAATAAAATAAAATAAAATAAAGGATTATAAAATATGAGGACCTTTTAAAAAGAACTTCAAGGTGTCTTAATTTTTATTTCAAGCTTATTTCAAGAAAGAAAAGGAGTCAAGTTGAGCATCACCAAGAGATGATACAAAGTTCAAGGTGAATGGAGAAGAAAAGAAGGGAAGGGAAGTGTGTGTGTGTGTGTGTGTGTGTGTTTGTGTGTGTTTGTGTGTGTGTGTGTGTTGTGGTGGTGGTGATGTTGGAGGTGGTGGTGATGGTCAGGGGACGACAAAGAGAATAATCCAAAAAGAACATTTTATTAGCCTGTTAGGTTCATGAGGACTTTATGGTTGGTAAACAAACAAATTCTCTCCTCCACTACCCACATTCTTTTGGATTCTTTTCATTTAAGGAGGCTGGTATGAGAAGTCTGGAAAAGGTGTTATTTTTTACAATTAGAGGATCCAAATGCAAGCCTGGGAGAAGCATTATTTCTTCATGTTGACTCATTCTTTTCTTTTGGGGTCAACTCCCTCATCCCATTCATCCTTCCCTCTCTGAAAGCAATCCAGGAAAACTGCATGCTCCTCTTGGAATTCCACAAATAGAACAGAGCAAAACATTAATGAAGAGAGAAAACAGTTTTCATTTATTTTGCTTTCAGAAATACACTTGGAATGGTCTGTGCCAGAGTTGTACTATATCAAAGAAACCATAATCCAAAAAACAAACCCTTTTTAAATGATAACCAACTGTATTTTGTATTTTCATTGAATTACTTTATTTCTGTTAAAAACAGAATTTCCATTTTTTCAATCAAAGAGCTGAGTTTCTAAAGCTTCCAGTGGTCTATTTACATTTCCTACAGTAACCTTCTTAAGCAAGAGACCAAGGAAAATATGAAACTTACTTTTTTGTTTCATTTTCCCTTTTTAAAGGAGCTTCTGTATTTTCCTGACCTTGTTAAGGCCTAAGCAACAACAACAATTTTCAAATAAAAATTAGCAACAGATTAGCAGATGCCTCTTTATTACAAGAATTATTGTCAATTTTCAGTTACACCATCACCTCTGGCTATATGCTATGCATTGGATACTTATGTTACTTTGCCTTCTTTTTTCCTCAAGAGCAACTAATCAAGAAAAGTAAGATAGTAAGATGAATCTAAATGTCTATGAACTGAAGAGTGGGATCCTTTAAGAGTAGTCTGACAGATATCATTTAGAAGGAAAGTATTGTTAACTATTGAAACAAGATGGTGAAGGTAGGAAATCAAGACCTTAGAAGGGTTGCATTCATTCACTTATTTAAACAATATTTTTTGAAGATTTTTATTGAACCATCAGTGTAGTAGGTGCTGCTAGAGGGAGAAAAAAAAAAGAGTTGTCAATCATACTGCAGGACCATGAGTTTCTCTCAAGGGTTGGGCTACTGCAAAATAAATAACTTTAAAGATAAGAAACCTGGAACCTCATCAAATCATAGCTTTCAGAATGTTCTTGACTTTCCCACATCCTCTGGGGAGCAATGGAGCAGAATAACTCTTTAAAATACAGAGATTTTAAATAGGTCTGTGGATGTCATTCAGCCTAAAATTCCCACTGGCTTCCTCCATCTGTTATGGTATCTTCAGTTGCTTCATTCAACTAGACACAAAATGATCCTTTCAACCTCATTGTTTCAGCTGACATTGTTTGAAGAGAATACTTCCTTCTTCTCTGGAAGAAACCCTAATTGGACTCTCTGGGCTCCATCCATCACTCCTGCCCAGGCTAGGTGGAATCACTTATCTGGATGGTAAATAGGAATAGGAAAAGTAAGCAGAACCTTGGTCTTTTTTCTCTTACTTGAATGCAAACTGCCTGTAGGGAGCATAAGTTTTCGGTTGATGAGAAAGCCTAAATTTGATGCTTAATAGGGAGAAGCTTACTTGTCAGCAGTTATAAGCCATGGCCTTCGATCTAGCTTTCCATAGTAAAAAAAGCAAAATATTGATTTCTACAGGCCAACTTTTTTATTATGTCTCAAATGGTTCAGACCTTGGATAGGAAAAAGTGCTGTTATTATTGGTCCTCCTTGCCTCATGATCCCAATATCTAGTGCCATTATTTTTGAGAGAAAGAGACAGGGAATGAAATTTGCAGATGGAAACAAAACAAAACTATGCTTAGAGGTATTTGATGAAGCCCCAGGAAGCTTCCAATCGTGGTAGATTGTAATGAATGTTAAAATCATACAAATAAAATATTTGGTTACAAGAAGCATGTTTTGAGCTTTGGGCTTTAATAGAGGTCATGTACATCTTTGACCTTGCCTGCTTCCTTTAATTCTTTTGAAGATGCACTTTAGGACAGCTTCTGTGCCCCAGCTGTCCAGGCATGAGTGCAGGGGTCAGCAAACCACGACCCATGGCCTATTATGGCCTGCTGCATGTTTTAGTGAAAAATTAAAGTTTTATTGAAACACGGCTGTTAAAACATAAACTGAGGCATAATAAAAATTTAAAGAGTTTATTTGAGCAAATGATGATTTATGAATTGGGCAGCTTCAAACCAGAAATGGTCTAGGGGCTCCATTGAAGAAGACTGAGTGACAGGTTTTCATAGAATGAATGTTGAAATCACACAAAGAAAATATTTCATTACAGTTATAAAGTTGCCTTACCTGGTCTGTCCCACTAGAAAGTCCCTAGTTGTAGAATTATAAGTTTGTTGGCTGCTTCTGATTGATTGAGCTTAAGTTCTGTTTTTCCTTAATATAGGCCCTACAAGAAAAACAGCTCAAATTATATTTCACTTCTGTTTGCAAATCAAGCAAAGCTAAGGTCACTTATGAGGCTTCACTGGGTTTGTCCCCGCAGTGATTCTTCAGGCCTAGACTCCATTTTAATTCACTTTAACACAGCTAAGATTCACTATGTATGTCGTCTAAGACTATTTTCACGCTACAGTGGCAGAGTGGAGTGGTTGCAATAGAGACCATATGGTCCACAAGCCTAAAATACTTAACATCTGGCACTTTACAGAAAAGTTTACCAATCCACACATTAATGAGTTGAATGGCCTAATGCCCTTTGCTGTATTTCAGCCAGATCTATAAGCCATTAGAAGATTTTCGCCTTGGAATTTGTAGTATTGACTTTCATCCTAAGCTGAGGCAGGAATGATCCAGAAATTGGGTGACTTGTGCCACTTTGATCCACATGTGCTAATTATACTGTGAATCTTAGAGATTTGTATTGCAGCTTTACCCACAGAAAACAAGAGGACTTTATATGAAACAAATAACAAGAAATGATGGCCACTACTATACACACCAGAGATCTAACCTGCACTAGAAAGGTAGAGGGAAAGCTGATTGAAATCCTCATTAAAACAAAGGCCCAAAAACCATTAGAAAGTCAGTACATGTATGTGATACCTTCACTTGAAGTTTATGTTGACACAGAAGTAGTGCAAATACCTTGGGAATCAGAAATATTGCAGAAAGTTTTAGATGGCAGACTTTTCCACTTTAAGAAATAGTTTGGATGGGGCATGATGGCTCATGCCTGTAATCCCAGCACTTTGGGAGGCTGAGGCAGGAGGATCGCTTGAGCTCAGGAGTTCAAGACCAGTGTTGACAACATGACGAAACTCTGTCTCTGCAAAAAAATAAATAAAATTAGCTACGCTTGGAGGCATGCACTTGTAGTCCCAGCTAGCTAGGAAGCTGTGCTTAGGTGGGAGGATCACTTGAGCCCAGGAGGTCGAGGTTGCAGTGAGCTGAGACCATGCCACTGCACTTCAGCCTGGGCAACAGAGAGACTCTGTCTCAAAATAAACAAAAGAAAAAAGAAAATTTTTTTCTCTAAAAATGACGGAAAACATATAGCTAAAATGTGGTTCAATTTAAATATTTTGGAAAAATGTGTCTGGAAAAGGAGGGAGAGGTTTTAGTGGTTACCAGGTCAGGAAAGTGACTGAGACCCAAAGAAATCTAACAGATGAAAACTAGAATTGAACCTTAAGAGAGAACTTCCTGAAGAAGAGAACAACAGCATCCAGAAGGACTCCTGATTGGAGCCTGAGAAGGTGAAACGATCATGTTAAAGAGAGTGGGAGGCCAGATGAGGGCAGGAACCCCCATGCTACAAAGGCAGGTAGTAAAGCCCTTCCAGACATGGGAGGCTAAGAAGGAGGCCTCCACCTGACCATACCAGGCTGTGCTCTGAGATGTGAATTTGTCAAAATATATCTACATCAAGAATGATAACTTAGCCAACAGCCTTACTGTGTCCAAATGGAGGTGGTACTACTGGAGACTATCCAGGATGGAGCTCATCTGTGTGATGCTATCCTCAGCCAGAGATGTAGTACAGCACCTTCACGGAGCCCACTCCATTTGTACAATCACAATTCAAATGCCCACAGTGCCCATAAGCCCTGCTACACAGAGGACAAGACCGATCCATGTGGGAGCAGAAGAAATAACACAATGTTGTTCATGGAACTGGGAAATTGACTTTTCTGACGTCAATGCTTGGAGACAAAAGAATTTAGATTGAATTCCATTTTCACCACACACTTCTATGAAAAGGTTCTTACATTTTCTAAGACTTAGTTTCCTCATTTAAATGGGAAAATACCTACACGCAGGGTTTTTGTCAGGATCAAGTACAAAACTGTATGTAAAAATGCTTCATGCCATAGCTGTCACATATGAGCTACTCAATATTCAGCAAATACCATTTCCTTCATATCTTTGTCCTAATAAAAGGAGATGGGAAAAAATTGGTAAACATAAACCTAGATTCTGTACAGAATGTGTCCAAAAGGATGGTGTCCTCTTCCAAATATCACAGCTTTTTATTAAAAACAAAATAAGAGACCAATGTTTACAAGTTATAATTTTGGCAGACACTGTGTCTAATATGGCTTTTCCAAATTTCCCACTAAATTAAAATATCCATGAATTTAAACAAAAAGTCAAAGTGATGACAGTGCTGTAAATAAAAAACATGAAAAAGCCATAGGCCAAAATGCAGGGAGAGTTTCCACTGAATGAGAATGGAATGGCATGCATGTTCTTGGATTACAGAACATAGGTTCCACCCTCTGATTCAGAACCCGGCAGAAGGCCCTAAAGAAGGTAAGACAAATTTTGCCTCAATTCAGAGGGGCAGGGTGTGTGCTACTCAGAAAGATAGGAGCCCATTCGACAAATGCGTAGGAATTTTGTATCAGGCAAAGTCACTGCCATTTCTCTGCTCTCCCATACATTCCTGGACATCACTGAAAGAAGTTGAAGGAAGTGCACAGGTAGAGAAAGTTTATATCCTGGCATAATTTGTCACCTAAGATTAGATATTGCAAGACTGGGCATAAAGAGAAGGCACAGTTGGTGCAGGAGGTGAAGTTTCTCATGTTCTGTGTAGTTCAAAGGAGCACTGTAACTGCATCTGAGGCTTTAGTTTAGTCATAGAACCAGTCAATCTGAAAAGAGAAAATCTGTGCCTAAGATCTGCAGATTCAGTGCCTACTGGGCATCACACTGAGAAAATAGTGAAAACCAATCTTTAAAAAAATTTTTTTTGGGGACAGAATCCTGCTTTGTCACCCAGGCTGGAGTGTAGTGGCACAAACAGAGCTCACTTCAGCCTTGACTTCCTGGGCTCAAGTGATCCTCCCACCTCTGGCTCCAAGTAGCTGCCACCATGTCTGGGTAATTTTTTTGTATTTTTTGTAGAGATGGGATTTCACTTTGTTGCCTAGGCTTGTCTCAAACTCCTGAGCCAAGGTGGGAGGATCTCTAGAGCCCAAGAGTTTGAGACCAGCCTGGGTAACATGGTGAGACTCCATTTCTATTTTTTTATTTAAAAAATTAAAAATTAAGTTAAATTTTAAAAATAAATACATATAAATATTTCAAGAAATAGTGACCAAAAACTTTCCAAATTCAATGAAGAACATTAATGAAAGCAATAAAAAGTACAATGAACTCAAAGTAGGATACAGAGATCTACTCCTAGACACATCAGGGTCAAACTGCTAAAAGCCAAAGATGAAAAAAAAATCATGAAAGCAGCAAGAGCAAAAAAAGACTCATCATACAGAAGTGGTTAGAGCATCTGAATCTGGAGTTAATGTTTTTAATCAATAAAGGAGAGAGACCAGTAAGGGTCAATAGATACAGCAACCAGCAGGAGTGGAAAGTAATGCAGCTGGATGGCATGCATTTCAAAGAATAAGTCTTGCTTAGCCTTGTTTTGGGTTTAGTTTTTGTTTCAGTAGAAAAGGAGATTAATTGTTGGAAAGTAATGGCAAGCAGGAAGAGCACCTACTTTCACCTTCTGGCCTTGATGTATGTGGGACGTAAGAGAAAAACACTGTTTACGTCAGACATCAGAAGACTTGGGGAGAACTTGACCTCAGGGAATAGCCTGGTTTTAGTCAAGGTAACAAAGACATAAAAACATTAGAGAAAAATTTTGAATTTATAAGGGATGTTGCAGTTCTCAGATAAAAATGATAACACAGTTGTTATATATGAAAGACAGATGAAGGTGAGCCCACTGAAGAATTATAGGTACTCCAGAAGAGACAGGAACAGAACAGTAGAAAAAGAAACTAGTAAATTATAGCAAGTAAGAAAAATGCCCTTGGTTATGCAAATATCTGAGTCTGCAGATTAAAAAGATTTGTGAGTTTCATGTAAAATTACATGCAGTATTGAGGAGTAGGTTGCAGAAAGAAGATATATCCCACACACAAATAAATTTTAGAATTTTTTTAATTTAAAGGAATAAATACCTACAAGCTTCCAGATTAAAAAAAGTTTACAACACAATTTTATGTGATTGAATTATTATTAATGTGGAAAGTTATAGAAAGATGTTTTCAGATTCAGGGACGTAATAACATATACCTTCTCCCAAAAAAATTATTTGAATAGTCATCTCAGTTGAGCAGAAAATGAAATCAAGAAAGGTCATAATGGAGCCAGGCGTGGTGGCTCATGCTTATAATCCCAGCACTTTGGGAGGCCCAGGTGGGCAGATCATTTCCAGTCAGGAGTTCAAGACCAGCCTGGCCAACATGGGGAAACCCTGTCTCTACTAAAAATACAAAAAAATTAGCTGGCCATGGTCGCACACACCTGCACCCCCAGCTATTAGGGAGGTTGAGGTAGGAGAATTGCTTGAACCCAGGAAACAAAGGTTGCAGTGAGCTGAGACTGTGCCACTGCACTCCAGCCCGGGCAACAGAGTGAGACTCCATCTCAAAAAAGAAAAAAAAAGAAATGTCATGATGCAATTGATCCTACTATATGGTAATAACTATATTTATAAGAAACCTAGGTTATTTAAAAGCACATTATAAAAACAATAATTTAAATAGAAAATCTGGATTTAAATCATTTTTTCTACAAAATTCTCACTAATGAAGGCAGCAGAGAGCCATTATAATTTATAACCATGAAACCTAAACATTACTGAGGAATTCCAGCAACAGATTACAATTAGCTTTGCTAACTAATCACCAATCATATCACCAATAATAGTTACATATCACAATGACTGTATTAGCCCATTCTCACGCTGCTAATAAAGACATACCCAAGACTGGGTAATTTATAAAGGAAAGAGGTGTAATTGACTCACAGTTCAGCATGGCTGGGGAAGCCTCATGAAACTTACAACCGTGGTGGAAGGAGAAGCAAACATGTCCTGCTTCACATGGCAGCAGCAAGAAGAGCTAAGCAAAAGGGGAAAAGCCCCTTATAAAACCATCAGATCTCGTTAGAACTCACTATCATGAGAACAGCATGGGGGTAACCGCCCCCATGATTCAATTACCTCTCACCGGGTCCCTCCCACAACATGTGGGGATTATGGGAACTACAATTCAAGATGAGATTTGGGTGGGGACACAGCCAAACCATATCAATGCCTTATACATATTCTTATTACCATTATCATCCACTGTTGTGATAAATTACACCACTAGAAATAAGTAGTTATATTGTAATGCAAGCGTGCTTGCTTTGTTGTTTCCATGAGCACTTGGTGCTGGATCTCTACTGAACTAGATCTATGACCAAAAGTGTTTTGTGAATGTAAAATATGACCCTCACTTAATATTTTTTTAAAAGAACATTCCCTGTAGAAAACATTTCTATAAAAAAGGAGTGGAGGCAATCACGAACATCAAATAAAACAATGAGTGAAGAATAAATAATGGTGAAACTGCGATTAAGAATGAGAGTGATAATATATATTGAATTCTTACTGTGTGTTAGACAGTGTTCTAGTACTGCCCTAGGTTCCTTACCTATATTATTTCATTTAATTCAAATAGCAACCCCATGAGGTTATGCCTTCATTTTATAGATGTGGAAGCTAACAAAGTCACACAGCTAGTGAGTAGTGGACATCAAATTCAAACACAAGGAATCTGATTCCAAAGACCACCCCGATCATTAGACATGCTCCCTTGAAGCAAAAGCTGGTATCTTAATAATTTGAAAAAATAAAGGATGAAATACATATTCATTAAGCTGAAATACAACCACCAACATAATTTAATACTTTTACTTTGCATGTCATGCCAAGAGATGAAAGCAAACAAGTCGTTGTTTATATATAAAAAGGAAAATAAAGAAAACAGGACAAATAAGCTAGACTCCCCTACCAAGAAAAATAAAAGAATTCTGCTGAGAAGTCTTCTGATAGATCCACTCCTTCTTCTAACTCTGATCCATTTGTCCAATGGAACAGTAGTACCAAAAGGTGTTCAGAGCCCGGAAAGTATGTGCTGGGCCATAATCTCTACCGAAGCACATCCCTTCATTTCCTTCTGGAGCAGATGGGAACCAGAGAACCAATGACAAGGAAGAAGGATTGGAGCTCTCTACACACAAGAGACCCATGCAGCCCTGAAGTGTGTGTTCCTAGAAAGACTTGCTATATCAGACAGACCCCCAGAGAGATATGTCTGTCCCTGAAACTGGGAGTCATAACTCTGGAGTCACAGAAGCATGGAGGCAGACAGCTTTTCCCTGGTGACTCAGCTCAGCATTTTCACTGACTACTCAGTGTGACATTTCACCAGAGCACAGACTGCTGAATCCTCCTTCAGATCTGTTTGTCACTGTTTAGTAGACCCAGGTGGCTTTATGTGAACCCCAAGATTAATCAAACTATGAGTAGATAAAGGTAAATGTTGACATGCATAAGGGGACCCAAAACTCAAAAGTAAGAATAGCATGTAGAGTACCTAGACTAGAGAAACCTCTAAAGAAACGGAATTGCTGTTTGAGACAGACGATAATATTAGCAAAAATAGTAACAATAGTATGCAGACTTAAGGAGTTCCTATAACAAAATATAATTCCTTATTTTTATATTAAAAGTATCAATAAATAAACTAAAAAGGGGATGGTCACTAAGCAAATACATATAATAGAACAAAGTAGCCAATCATGTAAATAGTAAAATCTCCAGAAAGAATGAAAGAAACAGAAAATATGGAAAGGCAATAATAAAAGAAATAGTAGAGAAAAATTATCCTGATTTTGTGCTTTTTCAATTTGCGGACCATATTTTTATGAGTCATGATATTGTTATTTGATACTTATATTTAATACAGGAGAAATAGGTGAATATTTTTGAATTTTAGGAATAAGAAGATAACTATTAGTGGAATTGAAAAGCATAATAGAACTTCTGAACTGGTAATGGGAAAACAGAAATGAATAGTAACTTTTAACAACAACTTACTTCCTGCTGACAGGTAACAAAAGAAGAAAAAATTAAATTAATAACAACAACCAAATAAGGATAAAAAGAAGAAAATATAAGTGAGATAAGAACTAAAAATATAGTAATAAAGTAATATATTTGGAATAAACCAAGTATCTCAGTGGTATGAATTACCCTATTGAAAGACAGAGATACTCAAAATGTAATAAAGAAACCAAAGATAGCTTTCTACTGTTTAAGAGAAACATTCTTAAATCTAAGTGATATAAAAGAACTGGGAAAACACTAAGATAAGTAAAGCAACCACGCGCAAAAGCAAACAGAAAGCAGATCTGTCTGCTTGTTTCTTTAAGGTTAAACACTTCAAAGACAGCAAAAAGAGAGGTGTGTAATGATAAAAGGTGAAATTTATGAAGGAGATTTGTCAGAAATAAATCCAAGTTCAACAAAACCAAAATTATTAGAAATTCACAAATAACTTGATTAAAAATCTCATTCTTGCAGGCTATTTTAATATCACTTTTTCATAGATCCAGTAGACAACATGTAATCTGATCAACAAAAGTGTGTGTGTTTGCATGTATGTGTGTGCGTGCACGCGCGTGTGTGTGTGTATCCTAAAAATTGGGAATAAGCTTTTTCCGCATCCAATGAACATTCACAAAAATTATAAAAATCTGATACTTGGCTGAAATTTTTTTCGTAGAGATTTTACAGGTCACATTCTCTGATTAAAATTATATAAAATTTCACTAAGAGATAGTATATGAAATTACAGTAAGAGTAAGATAGCAGTAAGAGAAATTTAATATAGTTAAAAGGTGAAATTAATTTTTAAAAAATCAAAAATAGTAGGAAGCACACACAAAGTTTCTAAAGCAGCTTCTTTGAAAAGAGTAGAAGACAACTAATAAAATGAAAATGGATAAAATCTATAGAAAACCAATAAACCAATTAAAACAAAAAATACAATAATGTAATTGAAGTTGTATACAAAACAATACATAAACACAAATCAAATGAGAATAGAAGGATTTAAAGCAAATATTATGTTCTATTCTACAGCCACAAGTTTGTAAACCAGAAGGAAATGAATGATTTTCTAGCAAACCCAAATTACCAAAATCAAGTCATGAAGTAGAAACATGAATATATTAATTTCCAAGGAAGACATTTGAAATAAATTAATAAGCTTTGCCATGGTACCAATCAGAGTAACTTACTTATTACAAGAGATAAACCCAGAAATCTCAGTGCGTTAGTAAATGGAAGTATATATCTTAGCTACATCAATTCTAAACAGGTGTGATTAACTCCCCCAAGCAATGTTTCAGGGCCACTTGCTCTTTCATCTTGTAAACTAGATCTGCCGTTCTCTAGACCCCGGTAGATGTTTGCTACCCTCTGCATTTGGCAGGAAGGCAATGGAAGAAAAGAACATGAAGAATCAGATAGGAAGTTTATTTATGGGCCAGCCTTAAAAATGACTTACATAAATTCTGCCTACATTTCTGGGCCAGAACCTAGTCTTGGGCCACATTTAAGGCAGCAGGCAAAGGAAGCTGCAAAATCATCTGTGTGCCAGGGAGAGAAGAGAAAATGCTGTAGTAAACAACTAGCAAATCTTCTAATATATTCTGGTAAAGAAAGTGGCTGGGTTCACACCTTCTTATCATTAAAGAATTGATAATCCCAGGGATGTGCTGGAGCTTCTTAGAACAGTGGATAGGAGCTAATTGTGTCTTTTCCCAACTCCAGGTACAGTGACATTACATTGACGGCTATGATGAAAGTGTTTACACCACAGTAATTGGCATTCCCTACCAACTAGGGCAATTCACCCATATCCCCCAGCCCTGAGAGCTGGTTATTTGAAACACCATCATACTACTGCATAATTCAAATACTGTTTAAGTTATTCTAAACCATAGTAAAAGTAACTATATATAGATCACCATCTCTAATTAATATAGATTCAAATCTAACTAGAATATTAACAAATCAAAACCCCTCTGGGATTATGCTCCTAAACAAGATCAATTTTCATTTCCTTCCTAAGGAAGAGAAAGTGGTAACTCTCAAGACACAGGACAAAAGAGGAACTATAAAGAGCATCTCAGATAAGCATTTCAGGAAGCAAAGCATCAATTTCAAAGTGTCTACATAGAGACAAGAACCAAATGTGGAGTGAAGAGTTCAGACAATATGGAGTAAACAGGCAGGAGAGAGAAAATGGGAGGTTTATCCAATTACTCACACAGGAGGAGGGAGCCCTTTATCACTTGCCTGTGGCTGAACATGTCAGTATCAAGGAAGCCCAGCCAACCGATGTCCTCAAAAGGCTCTCTCCTACCAAAAAAGAGATTTCTCTGGTTCACCTGGGAAAGTCGTGAATAACTCTCTGAAGAGTTCCAAACTGTAGATGATAAAAGTCTTTGATGATTTCTCCAAACTTTCCTCCTCCCTCTAGGCTACCTGTAGGAGCTGGCCATGGTGATACTGGGTCCAGTGGCTTCTGTGATATTCTACAGTTCACTGTACCTCTAGGCAATTTCTGGAGCACAGTGGGAAATGTAAGGTCTCACTGCATCAGAAATATGGAATTTCAAATTTTCAACTCCATTAATACTGTTATATAAGGCCTTGGCAAAAAAAATAGGGCAGAAAAGATAAATACGCTTTTTGAAAAGGAGATAAAAATTATCACCATTTGCATTTGATATAACGGTATACTCTGAAATCCCAGGAATATTAACTGAAAAGGTGTTTTTAAAAACTAAATAGTTTATAAAACAAAATAGAAAATCTGGGGTAAGAGAATGAAGATTTATACAACAAAATCAAGCAAGACAGAAAAGAAATGAAGTGAGAAAACAGTCAAGACTGTGCCATATCATGAAAGCCAAAAAAATCTTTGAAGGGAAGCCATAAGTAGTATTAGAGTCTATAAAAAACATCATGAGAATAATAACTATGGGTGATGCCACTTATCTGAACCCAGGTGCCATAAAACTCCTGGATGTGAAAGACTTGCTATCTTCTTGCCAATCCGTCAAGACTTCAGGGCCCCCTCCATTGATGATTTAAATATTAGATAAAGGCAAACAGTCACGCTCCCCTTGTAAAATCAGGAAACAAATGTTCTACTTTTACATAACATCACTGAAAAATTCTCTCATTTTGCAGGGCATATATACCAATGATGGATAAGACATTTGCCAAAGTCTAGAGAATTATGGCACTAAAGTGCTGATTCTTCCAGTTGAGGAGAAATAATTTGACACCTCTGGAGCAGCATACTTGTTCCACAATCTAAGCCATTCAAGCACATTTTGAAACATCTCAGTCAGCAATATGCACACTGAATACCCCTCTCCACATTGGAACAGTTCTTTCTCCTCTCTGATGTGGCCTTGCAGATATGCTCTGTGGTATCACTGTTAAGCTTTCCATTTATTTTTCCACATTCACCTACAAAGAAAAAATTACTCTCCTTGCTTGTCCGTCCAAATTATCTGAGAATGCTTTTAACAGCTCTCAAAATTGTAGAAAGATGACTTCATAATACAGCCGCAAAATAGACTGTCCATCTAGAGGAGAGAAGCAATTTTCTATTTTAGGCTTATAAAGGAACATCTTACTAATTTAGGTTATAATAAATGCCACCATTTATAAATATTTTTGTTTTGAGATCCCCTGAAACATTATTTTAAATATAACATTTCAGCATGTTTGATCAAGTTATTTTGTGTGTCCACCTTCTCAACTGTATGATTTTAATATTCTCTTTCAAAGCAGACCTATAGGAATGCTACCATGTCAATTCAATTTTGAACAACTCATAAAATATGAGCCCACATCTTGTGTCAAAACATCACTTTCAGATATTCTGAGCGCTAAACAAATCAATTAAATTACGGTTATGATCACAAAAAAATGCTGCCTAAGCCTATAATTTTATTAGATAACTCTAAGCAGAGAGTTAAAGTGATATGTTCCTTTTCGGGGATCCACAGTGAAAGATACATTAGTTGTAAAATTGCATTTTGAGAAAGGATGGATATGAGGAAAAGCTTTATGTAGTAACGAGAAATTATTTGTCATCAACTGTTTTTAATTAAATTTTATTTTTGTCTACATGCACCATGTTTAAATAAGTAAAACATCTACATGACTCAAAACTAAAGACTTTATATTTACAAAAGGTATATTCTGAGAAGTCATCCCTTTGTCTACTCTCCCATCCAGTTGTCACTCTAAAGATAGTAACTATTTTCTTTAGCTGATGGTTTACCAATCCTTTATTTCTTTCTTGTAAAAATAGTCATATAAATGTATAAACACATACATGACGCTTTCTTATACAAACTGTAGTGTACTCTATCTATCATTTTGCCCCTTGAATTTTTTTCACTTAATAAATACTGAAAATTGTTCCATATTAGGTCATAGAGATTTTCATTTTTCTCTTTGTTTTTGCTTTTTTGTATGACTTATGGTACATTGTGTGGCGGTACCATGGTCTAGTTCATCAATTTCCTAAACATGGGCATTTAGGTTGTTCCAAATATTTTGTTATTAGAAGTGTCTCTGCTATGTATGCTATTTTGTATTATGGGTGGGGGGGTGGTGTTTCCTGAGGGTAAATTTCTAAAGTAGAGTTAGTAAGTCAAGAAGTAAATACATAGTTTTGAGATATGGTAATATTCAACTCTCCAACTAGAAAGTATTCTTGTAAAACAAATGAACAAACAAATGAAGAAATCTAATTGCGTCAGATATAACTACTAGTTTACATAATATACACAGAACGGAGGAGCATTTTAATGACATCACAGTAATGCAATCATGAAAATCCAAAATGCAGACACTTGAACAAATAATCTGTTTTCCCCAACTAATAAATTGCTAGAAAAACAAAGTGAGTAGTAGGAGGGAACCTACAGAATACAAGATACTTAGACATAGAAACTAAATTTAATGTGTAAATCTTGTTTGGATCCTGTATCAAACAAACTGACTGGAAACACACACATTTATGTGTTTATGTATAAATATAAATATATCTAATATATAGTGCATACATATTTTATATCATACATAAATGCACATATAAAATACAATTAGAAACAACAGATGCTGGAGAGGATGTGGAGAAATAGGGATGCTTTTACACTGTTGGTGGGACTGTAAATTAGTTCAACCGTTGTGGAAGACAGTGTGGAGATTCCTCAAGGATCTAGAACCAGAAATACCATTTGACCCAGCAATTCCATTACTGGATATATACCCAAAGGATTATAAATCATTCTACTGTAAAGACACATGCACATTTATGTTTATTGTGTCACTGTTCACAATAGCAAAGACTTGGAACCAACCCAAATGCCCATCAATGATAGACTGGATAAAGAAAATGTGGCACATATATACCATGGAATACTATGCAGCCATAAAAAATGATGAGTTCATGTCCTTTGCAGGGACATGGATGATGCTGGAAACCATCATTCTCAGCAAACTAACATAAGAACAGAAAACCAAACACCGCATGTTCTCACTCATAAGTGGGAGTTGATCAATGAGAACACATGGACACCGGGAGGAGAACATCACACACTGGGGCCTGTCAGGGGGTGTGGGGCTAGAAGAGGGATAGCTTTAGGAGAAATACCTAATGTAGATGAGGGGTTGATGGGTGCAGTAAACCACCATGGCACGCGTATACCTATGTAACAAACTTGCACATTCTGCACATGTACCCCAGAACTTAAAGTATAATTTAAAAAATGCAATTAGAGAAATCTGAACTCTGGATATTTGATGATATTAAGAATTTAATGTTAATTTGATAATATTAATGAACAATTGTTCATTGTTAATGGTGATACTTATTACAAGCATACCTTGGAGATACTGAGGGTTTGGTTCCAGTCCACTGCAATAAAGTGAGTATCATAATAAAACAACTCCTTAATCCATGGGATTCAGAATGGATGTTGTATTGGCTGACATGAAAACAACAATAATCTCCTTGTACATTTCCATCAGAGCTCTTGGGTGACCAGCTGCATTATCAATGAGCAGTAATATTTTAAAAGAATTTTTTTCCCCAAGCAGTAGGTCTCAACAATTGACTTAAAATATTCAGTAAGCCATGCTGCAAACAGATGTGCTGTCATCCAGGCTTTGCTGCTTACCTCATAGAGTACAGGCAGAGTAGGTTTAGCACAATTCTTCAGGGTCCTATGATTTTCAGGACAGTAAATGAGCTTGGTTTCAACTTAAAGTCACCAGATGCATTAGTCAGCCTGTCCTTTGAAGCTTTGAAGACGGGCATTAACTTCTCCTCTCTAGCTAGGAAAGTTGTAGACAGCATCTCCTTCCATTAAAAGGCTCTTTCTTCTACATTGAAAATCCATTGTTTAGTGTAGCCACCATCTTGAATGATCTTACCTAGATCTTCTGGATTACGTACTGCAGCTTCTCCATCAGCACTTACTGCTCCATCTTGCACTTTTTAAAAAATTTTTGATTTCCATAGGTTTTTGGGTAACAGGTGGTATTTGGTTACATTTTGGGGCACCCATCACCCAAGCAATATACATTGAACCCAGTTTGTAGTCTTTTATTCCTCACACCCCTCCCACCCTTTCCCCTGAGGCCCTGAAGTCCATCGTATCATTCTTATGCCTTTGCATCCTCATAGCTTAGCTCTCACTTATGAATGAGAAGATATGATAGTTGGTTTTCCATTCCTGAGTTACTTTCCATAGAACCACAGTCTCTGGTTTCATCCAGGTTGCTGCAAATGCCATTAATTCATTCCTTTTTATGGCTAAGTAGCATTCCACTGTATACATATATATACCACAATTTCTTCATCCACTCATTGATTGATGAGCATTTGGACTGGTTCCATATTTTTGCAATTGTGAATTGTGCTGCTAAAAACATGCAAGTGCAAGTATCTTTTTTGTGTAATGACTTATATTTCTCTGGGTAGATACCCAGAAGTGGTATTGCTGGATCAAATGGTAGATCTACTTTTAGCCCTTTAAGGAATCTCCACACTGTTTTCCATAGTGGTTGTACTAAATTCCCACCAGCAGTGTAGAAGTGTTCCCTGTTCACCACATTCATGCACAAAAAATCAATTATTTTTTGATTTTTTGATTATGGCCATTCTTGCAGGAGTAAGGTGGTATTGTACTGTGGTTTTGATTTGCATGTCCCCAATCATTAGTGATGTTGAGCATTTTTTCATGTTTAATGGCCATTTGTATATCATCTTTTGAGAATTGTTTATTCATGTCCTTAGCCCACTTTTTGATGGGATTCTTTGTTCTTCTTACTAATTTGTTTGAGTTGGTGGTAGATTCTGGACATTAGTCCTTTGTCAGATGTATAGATTATGAAGATTTTCTCCCATTCTGTGGGTTGTCTGCTTAATCTGCTGGCTTCCTTTTGCTGTGCAGAAGCTCTTTAGTTTAATTAAGCACTTTTATGTTATGAAGATGGCTTCTTTCCTTCAACCTCATGAACCACCCTCTGCTAAACGAACTTCAACCTTTTCTTATGCAGCTTCTTCACTCTTCTCAGCCTTCGTAAAAGAGAGTTAGGGTCATGCTCTAGATTAAGCTTTGGCTGAAGGGAATGTTGTGGCTGGTTTGATCTTCTATCCAGAAGAGTCAAACTTTCACAATATCAGCAATAAGCCTGTTTTGCTTTCTTATCATTCATACATTTACTGGAGTAACACTTTTAATTTCCCTCAAGAATTCTTCCTTTGCATTCACAACTTCGCTTGCCGGCACAGAAGGCCTAGATTTTGTCATATCTTGGCTTTTGACATGTCTTCCTCACTAGGATTGATTATTTCTAGCTGTTGATTTAAAGTGAGAAATGTACAACTCTTCCTTTCACTTGAACATTTAGGTGCCATGGTAGAGTTATTAATTGGCCTAACTTCAATATTGTATGTCTTAGAAAGTACAGAGACCTGAGGAGAGGGAGAGAGATGGGGCAATGGCCAGTCAGTGGAGCACTCAGATCACATACAACATTAATCAATTAAGTCACCATCTTAAATGGGTGTGGTTCCTGTCACCCCAAAACAATCACAATAGTAACATCGAAGATCGATGATCACAGATCTCCATAACAGATAAAATAATAGTGAAAAAGTTTGCAATATTGTGAGAATTGCCAAGATGTGACACAGAGATATGCAGTGAACACATGCTGATGGAAAAATGGCAGCAATATACTAGCTAGACAGAGAGTTACCACAAACTTTTAACTTTTAAAAAATGCAATATGTGTGAAGCACAATAAAGCAAAGTGCAATGAAAAAAGGCATGCCTGTATTTAATGATATTTTAAAGGAACCCTTATTTTTAGAGCTACATACTGACATATTTATGGATGAAATTATATAATATCTTAGGTTAGCTTCAAAAAAAAAACAGGATGTTGTGAGCAGCAGCCTTCCCACGTAATTAACAGAAGGCTGAGCAGATACAAGCATTCATTAATCCTCACCATGCTTTTGTCTATATAGTGCAAGTCTTCACTTATGCTGCTCTCTCCCTTATTCACCTGGAAAATTCCTACTTATCCTCAAAGATCCCCTCAAATGATACTTCCTCTGCAGAGTCTTCCCCAATCCTGTCAGAATACAGCAGATACCTTTGGTGCCCAGCTGAGATCCCCTTGAAGCTCTCTTTCCATTTCTACACATCAGTCCCCCAGCTCCTGCACAGTTTTGCTTATAACAGTCCTGTCCCTGCACCCGAGACCCTTTTGGGAGTCTGCCCTTGGGCTGCTGGAGTTACTCTGCCTGCATCTAGAGAGATAGAGAGTGCTTGGGAGTTTATGTCTGCCCCCTGCAGGGTAGCTCGTAGTCAATAACTGCTTGATGCAGGGTATGAAAGCCTCATTCCCTTTGTCTCCAGTTGAACATACTCTGAGGTGTTATTTAAACTCTGCAACTTCCCTACAGTATCAGACTAAGACTGCAACTTTGCCTAACATTTGCACCGTTTCTCAGTTTCTTTTCCTTCCTTGTCCTACTTTCTCCATGCCTTTATTAGCTTTTCCTGGGAGTACTTCCTTAACTGATCATTTATGTAAAAATCCTTGCCTTAAGATCTGCTTCTGGGGAATCCACCTTTTGACATAAGGTAAACTACTTCTTCAGCTATGTATTATCATAGTCACTGCCATAACATTATATGACAGCTACAACATATGTCATCATATCATAACATTGTCATGATAGTTGTAACAACTATTTTTCTCCATTACAGATAGCTATTTCATTGTGTTCACAGCAAGTTTATGAACTTCTGAAGCATAGGAACCATGTGATATACTTTTATATCCTCAGCATCTGGCTCAGACCCTTGCACATTGTAGGTGATCAATACTTGTTGAATAAACAAGTGGATTAACGAGCCAACTCTTTTTTTTTCTTTTTCTTTTTCTTTTTTTTGAGACAGAGTCTCACTCCGTTGCCCAGGCTGGAGTGCAGTGGCACAATTTCGGAACACTGCAACCTCCGCCTCCCGGGTTCAAGCGTTTCTCCTGTCTCAGCCTCCCAAGTATCTGGGACTACAGGCGTGAGCCACCATGCCCGGCTAATTTTTTTTTTTTTTTTTTTTTTGGATTTTTAGTAGAGATGGGATTTTGCCATGTTGCCCAGGATAGTCTCAAACTCCTGAGCAGGTAGTCCGCCTGCTTCAGCCTCCCAAAGTGCTAGGATTACAGGCGTGAGCCACTGCTCCTGGCCTCAACTCTTATATGCATTTGAGAGTCATCATAAATAATAAATAGAACAATTGTTTTGGAAATTACTTTTAATAGTGAAATAGAATTTGGGGTTTTCCTCTTTGCTATAAGCAACATAAATGTAAATTCTTTCTTTCATTCTATTCACAGCTTAATCTTCATCTTGACATACTGATGTTTATCCAAAAGTGAAGCTTTCAGAATACGTTTCCCAACAGCCCAGTTTCTCTCTCCATTTCCCTCCCTCTCAAGTAGACTCACACTGAGGTTCCTGGCCTTCTTACACAGTTCCTCATCCCTCGACTCCAATATCATCCCTATCATCCCCCCATCTGTCTCCCATTTGGCAGCCCATATGTAGCAGTACCCTTCTTTTCCCCAGAGGAACAGCCAGTCCCTGCTGCTGAACAGTTTGTGACAACACAACTCCAGATCATGGAATGGTCAGCTCTGGGTATAAGCACTGGTTCACCAAACTATAATGGAAGCAGAGAATAAAATAGAACAGTGGAAGCCATTGGTGAGGAGAGTGTAAGAATGGAGCCCTGTAATGGGGTCCTGTGAGGCAAAAGGAGAGAAATGGTGGGAACACCTCCATTTGGAGGATTTATAAATTCAGGCCTCGGACCTAAGATTGGAAAAGGCAGTGACTTCAGTTTATACAACATGTGAGAGCCCTGGTAGCTCTTATTAATGATGTGTTTTGGCTTTGATCTTGATAATATTTTTATCCTATAACACAACTATCATCAGACCACTCTTTGATTTGATGGAGGAAGGAGATAAAGAACATTGCACACCCTTTTAAAAGATGAGATGTAGGAGGCAGAGGAACTGAGATACCAGTGACTTTATTTTTCACTTTTTCCTCTCAGTCCGTCTCTCAATACTCTGTGCATTCTCAAACTTGTGCTGTCCATGAGATTCCCAATTACCACTTGCCATCTAGCATCTAGTCTTTCCTTCTTACTTTGGAAAATGTAACAAATCTTTATAGCATTGTAATTTATATACAAACTTTACTTTTTCACTTTCAAAGTTTTATACCTTATATAAACTTGTTTAAATTGTTCCATCAGTATTTTTTTTCTTTCTATCTATGAAAATTGTGCATTTGAGGTTAAGATAAAACAAATCAAAGTTTTTCCATTGAAACAAATGAAAATAATTTCTTATTTAACAGCTTTGAACTTAATAGCAATTTTTTGGAAATAAATTAATTTATGAACTTGTTTAAATTGTTCCATTAATATTTTTTTCTTTCTATCTTTGAAAATTGTACATTTGGGATTAAGAAAAAACAAATCAAATTTTTTCCATTAAAATAAATGGAAATAATTTCTTATTTAACAGTTTTGAACTTAACAGCAGTGTTTTGGGAAATAAATTAATTTGTAAAGTAAAGGCTAGGTGTACTAGTTTATCCCTCCCACTAGACTCGTAAATTCCATGTGTGACTCATAGTTAACACCAAACAAGATTTCTTGAATAAAATAAAATTTTAAAATATTAGTTACTATTAACAAACTTAGTTACTTAGCAAAAGCTATTAGCTTTGGAAATAAGTGGATTATAAGTCTAAAGGCAAAGGAACTGCATGTAAGCACTGTACTTTAGTTAGTAAAGTTGTTTCCCATGGGAGCATGGGTTGACTATTCTGAAACCACTATATGTATATACTGAAATTGGATAATTAAACATAGATGGTGGATAATTTCATTAACAATTTAACTAGTGCCAGCTCCCTTTTTACATCTGCAGGAGATGTGATTTAGGTGGTGTAACAATCTAAGACTGACAGGACATAGATTGCACACCCAAACAACATTGTTAAGCAGAGTTAATGAAGAGACTATTTATGATGATGAGGCCAGGACTGAAAAAAAATAATAATAACAGAAGTAGAAACACCAAGAGGCTAGCAACAGCAAGGGTCTGTATCCCTGAAGAGAAAAGGGAATCTCAGATAAGGCTGTGGCTCTAGCAGAGGCTGTAGGAGAGGACCACTGATGGAAACAGTGCCTTCATTAGAGGAAGGCAACCAGTGCCAAGTCCTGGCCAGGAAGGAAGTTGGCTGCAAGGAAAATACTCCAGTCCCTCCCCCCACCACCCTCAAGCCTCCTGCCAGTGGCTCTCATTGGCCAAATGCAAATGAAAGAGAACAAGGAAAGATTCCAGTTGATGAATTCCATATAAATCAATCTCCTGGGCACAGAGAAAAGAGGAAAAGGGTGGAGTGCAGATCTAGCAGGACAAATAGAGAATAACAAGCACATGATTAATCTAATACAGAAAATTGGCTGAGCACACCAAAGACCAAGCCCATTTCTTTCATAAATTTTTCAACTATTTAACTCTATTTATCTCTGTATCTGGATGAATCAAGTCTTTGGACAGAGGTGTTTTGGGGTTGACTGGTCATAGCTTAGAAGGCATAATACCTAAATAGCTAACTATATGACTGTGTGATATGGAATATTTAAAGAAGCTTCTATCCACCCCAACTGTCCACTGGCAAATTCTGAATACCAGTGTACTTTTAATCATGAGGTCTGAATAAAAAGACAAATACTTTTCATCACCTTGACAGATAGATTGAGATCTTTTTATAAAAAGCTTCAAAACCTATTTAAACTTTTTGTTTGCCATAAAGATCTAGCTAAACTTCCATTTCTCACTCCGTCCCCTTTGTTTTTGCCTAGATGGGGTGAGATGAAAGGAGTTAACTTCACTAAACTCATCTTTTTTGATAAAGACTGAAGACCTTGATCAGGTTTCTTTCTAATACTGTTAATCCAAATTGTCCCACAGCATAAGCTTGTTCTCAAAACAATTGAAGCTGAATGTTGTTCAGCATTTAAACTCAATCACCACTTGTTTTTAACCAAAGTTATTTTTATTTCAGTCAGTTGCCCTTTAAACACTAAACTCAAAGGAAAGTTTGAATTTCAAAAGTAAGAATTGCTCTGACTGTAGTGTGCAAGACTTTTGGTCCTCCTCTTCCAGTTTGGCTAGCCTTTCATTTCTCTCTCCTAGCACTTCTGAGAACGAAGAAACTGTATATCTTCGTTATTTAAGATAATCCTCATGCCTCATCACTTGAAGTATATTGTTGCCTAACAAAGACCTACCTTCCCACATTTGTATTTACCTGCTTGTTTTACATCTTCTAACCAGCCAAATAGATGATGGTCACTGTACATTCATATAGATGGGTATACCACCATACTTCTAAGAAATGCTTTCTCCTGAAGGCAGAATTCTGCTGGTGCCTGTTCTAACCATCCAAAGAAATTAAAGGAATTTTCTATCCAAATGTGTACTGACTCTCCATGTTTATTGAATTTGACTGTTTACTCAAGATATGGGTGTCAAACCAGCCTATTTGTATGAAACACATTAGAGTAACTACCAGCCAGTATCAACCTGTTCAGAGATTTGAAGGGGAATAAAAGGAATCTACAAGTTTATATGAGCTTTTGTGGAAAATGTAAATGATTTGAGAATATTTTTAAGGCAGTGTGGTACAGTGAGAACACTGAACTCGATTCAGGTGATCTCAACTCCAGTCTCCATTATGCCACCAAAAGGCTGTGGAACCAGTGGTAACCCAATGAATGTCTAAAACCCTTAATTTTGTTATTTATAAAATGGGAACAATACATTTTTGACAAGATTATTATTACAATTAAATGAGATTGTATGTATAAAGGACATTTATACAGCATATATGAACATGCTATGTAATGTAAGGAGGGAAATTAAATCAAGCATGTCCCTATCTACTTCTCCTACTTAAAATCTATAGAAAGAACAGAGAAGATGCCTCTCAAATCCACAACTCCTCCAGGAAACAAGAAAAAGGTTCAATAATGGCCCAGAAATTTGGAGGAGTTCCCTGAAAGGTTAAAAGCTGGTAGGATCAGATTAATAAAATAAGCCACACTCCAGAGCTTACATATGAAAAAAAAAAAGTAAATGAAAAAGGGTAAGAGGAGTTCAGGGAATTCTACATATTTAGAATTAAAAATTTAAGGAGCAGAAGGATTCTCTATAAGAACCATCTGGGGTACTGGCTACCAAACAGCATTCATAGTGCATAGGCAGATAAAGCTTCTCCCCTAACTTGTGCTAAGCAAGCACTGAATAGGACAGTGTGGGTACTTGGAGCAGAGAAATCATAGACAGTTGGTCATACTCATATTGAATAGGGATTCTCCACTCCTGAAAATGGACACTTTGTTCTGACAGTGATCTTCTCTTCCGCCACAATCACAGAAGCAAGCTATGTGAACCAGAAAAAGCATTCTTTATCAGGTGAACAGAGACCACAAGTACAAAGAAAAACACAACAAAGCAAGAAGATGCAAGCCTGAATAAGAGGCATACAACTCAACATATAGAAGAGCATTTTTCAACCTTAAAATCACCTGAAAACCTTTTTTTTAAACTTTGATGTCCAGACTAAGCCATAAATTAATTAAATATCTGGGATGGATCCAAAGCATCAGTATTTTTAAATAGTTATCAGTAGATTCCATTGTATAGCTGAGATTGATTATTATTAGAAGAACAGATATCCTAGAAAATACACAGACATCCCACATTTCATTGCACTTCACATTACTGTGCTTCTCACATACTGCATTGTCCACAAATCGAATGTTTGTGGCAACCCTGTTTCAAGCTAGTCTATTGGCGCCATTTTTTAAAATAGCTTGTGCTTCCTTCTGTGGCACATTTTGGTAATTATCAAGATATTTCAAATTTTTTCCTTATTATTCTACCCATTATGGGGATCTATGATCAATGACACTTCATGTTACTATTATAATTGTTTTGGAGTGCCATGAACAGTTCCCATGTAAGACGGCAAACTTAATTGGTAAATATTTGTGTGTGTTCTGACTGCTCTATCAACCAGCCGTTCCCCTATCTCTCTCCCTCTCCTCAGGCCTCCTTATTTCCTGAGACACAATAATATCGAAATTAGGCCAATTGATAACCTTAAAATATCCTCTAAGTGTTCAAGTGAAACAAAGAGGCGCATGTCTCTCACTTTAAATCAAAAACTAGAAACGATTAAGCTTAGTGAGGAAAGCATATCAAAAGCGAGATAGGCCAAAAGCTAGGCCTCTTGTGCCAGTTAGCCAAGTTGTGAATGCAAAGGAAAAATTCTTGAAGGAAATTAAAAGTGCTACTGTGGTGAATATATGAATATATGAATGATAAGAGAGCAAAACAGCCTTATTGCTGATATGGAGAATGTTTTAGTGGTCTGGAGAGAAGATCAAACCAATCAACACATTCCCTTAAATCAAAGCCTAATCCAGAACTGTCTTCAATCCTATGAAGGCTGAGACAGGTGAGGCAGCTGCGAAGAAAAGGTTGAAATTAGCAGAGGTTTGTTCACAAGGTTGAAGGAAAGAAGTCGACTCCATAACACAAAAGTGCAAGGTGAAGCAGCAAGTGCTGATGGAGAAGTTGCTAGTGATCCAGCCCCATTCTATTAGAAGAAGATGTCATCTTCCACTTTCCTAGCTAGAGAGAAGTCAATGTCTGGCTCTAAAGCTTCAAAGGACAGGCTGATGACTATCTTGTTAGGATCAGATCAATGAAAATAAACCACAGCCCAGAGCTTAAATATGTGGAAAAAGGTAAAAGAAAAGAGATTGGAGGAATTCTGGGACTTCTACATGTTTGGAATTAAGAAACATAAGGAGCAGAAGAAGTCTCTGTAAGAACCATTTAGGTCTGATCCTAATGCAGCTATGACTTTAAATTGAAACCAACACTCATTTACCATTCTGAAAATTCTAGGACCCTTAAGAATGATGATAATTTCTATTCTATCTGTGTGCTAGAAATAAAACAATGAAGCCTGCATGGCAGCACAATCTCTTTGCTCCAAGGTTTACTGAATATTTTAAGCCACTGTTGAGACCTACTGGTCAGAAAAAATGATTTCTTTCAAAATATCACTGCTCGTTAACAATGCACATAGTCACCCAAGAGCTGTGATGGACCTATGCAAGGAGATTTATGTTGTTTTCCTGCCTGCTAACACAACATCCTTTCTTTGGCCCATAGATTAATGTGTAATTTTTATTTGCACATTTTATTATTTAAGAAATGCATTTGTTACAGCTATAGCTGCCATAGATAGTGATTCCTCTGGTGGAACTGGGTGAAGTAAACTGAAAATATTCTGAAGAAAAATTCACCATTCTAGATGAACATTTGTAATTTATGGAAAGAAACAAAATATCAGCATTAACAGGAGTTTGGAAGAAGGCAATTCCATCCCTCATGGATGACTTCGAGGGGTTCAAAACTTCAGTGGAGAAAGTAACTGCAGCTGTGATAGAAACAGCAAGAGAACTAGAATTAGAAGTGGAGCCCGAAAATGTGACTAAATTGCTCTAATCTCATCATAAAACTGTAAGAGACGTGGCTCACACCTGTAATCCCAGCACTTTGGGAGGCTGAGGCAGGTGGATCATGAGGTCAAGAGATCGAGACCATCTTGGCTAACACGGTGAAACCCGGTCTCCACTAAAAAATACAAAAAAATTAGCCAGGCGTGGTGGCAGGCGCCTGTAGTCCCAGCTACTCGAGAGGCTGAGGCAGGAGAATGGTGTGAACCCGGGAGGCAGAGCTTGCAGTGAGCCGAGATCATGCCACTGCACTCCAGCCTGGGCGACAGAGGAGACTCCATCTAAAAAAAAAAAAAAAAAAAAAAAAAAAAAAGCAAAAGAAAACTGTAACAGATGAAGAGTTACTTTTTATCAATGAGTGAAGAAAGTGTTTTCTTGAGATGGAATCTATTCCTCGTGAAAATAGTGTGAATATTATTGAAATAACAACAAAGGACTTAGAGTCATAGAGAAACTTAGCAGATAAATCAGTGGCAGGGTTTGAGAAGATTGACTCCAAATTTGAAGGAAGTTCTAATGTGGGTAAAATGCTATCAAACAGCATCACATGCTATGGAAAACTTTTTTGTGAGTGGAAAAATCAATCACAGTAGCGAACTTCATTGTTGTTTTATTTTAAAAAATTGCTACAACCACCCCAACCTTCAGTTGAAGAGTAAAATAGAGCTGATAGATTAAGCTCCATAAATCTACAGGAATGCAATGTAGAAGGGCAACAAAGAATATGTGGGGCAGAGCTAGAAGACATCAAGGATGATCCAGAATTTTTCACAGCTATCTAGTAATAGTTACAGAAGTAGAGCACGGAAGAAACTGAGGCAAGGATAGAGTTACAGAAACAATAGAAAAAGCTTCCCACAGCTGAAGAAAGCCCAAATCTTCAGATTGAAAGAATCAACCAAGTGCTGAGCAGGATGAATTAATCAAGACCTACATCTTCATGTATCGAGGATATAAAGTAAATGCTAAAAGTCTTGAGAAAGAAAAAATATGTTGTCTATCAAGTATTGAAAAATAAGACTGTCAACCAAACTTTTTACTGACAGCATTGAATGTAAAAAAAAAAAAAAACAAAAAACAAACAGAACAATTAACTCCCTCATTCTGAGGAAATATAATTTTGAATCTATAGCCTTAGACCCACTTTTTATGCTCAGAATTTCATCATCTACCTAATATGAAGACCTATAGGAAAAACGGTGAATCTAACAGTAAATCTTGTTTGAAAAGCAAGAAATTCAGTAAATCTTAAGTTTAAATAATTGGTGATCATATGTAAAAATAGTAGCATTTGAATCAAAAATTATAAGTTATTTCAACACGGAAGTTCTCAGCAGGAAGTAAAGTCACAATACATATTTTTTTCCATATTTGTGGAAGAAAATAGATACCAATTAAATGAAGACATAATAGAAAAATATAGCTACATCATCGGAAGTTCTTCTCTAACTCTTCAAGTATCCCATCCCCAGTCCCTAAAGCAGAAATTTTTATCTTCTTGGAGATGTTCTGGGAAATTGTTCTAGAAATGTTCTAGGAAGCTTTAGAAAATGTTCTGTCATTCAACCCACTCTGACTTCTCCCCACAGAACTGTGTTATCGATTAAGAGCTATAGGTCCAGTGTCTGGGACCCATGAATATGTTGAAACTGAGGGGGAAGAATAGTGCTTTCTCCAAAAGAAGAAAGCTAAAAAGTTGAAATTTTAACAAATATATAATCATAAGCTTAAAAGCATTCCATATATTAACTTTATTAATTACTAAATGTGATATTGAAAAATTAATTACTTTTGGAAACAATTTATAGATTTCATCAGAATATCTCACTCTGCATAACAATTGCCAAGAAATCACAGCTAAGCATACATTTTAGAATTTATTTAGGGCTAAATATTTTTCAGAACCAAAATCACAAAAGCGTTTTGAAGATTATTTTTAAAAATTATATCTACATTATAGATACATATAAGGGAGTATGTTTAAATCCATTTAATTTGCATATAGGGCCTCCTAAATAAGGATTGCCAGGGTCTGCAAAGGTCTTATTTTTATTTATTTATTTATTTATTTATTTATTTATTTATTTTTGAGACAGAGTCTCGCTCAGTTGCCCAGGCTGGAGTGCAATGGCGCAATCCAGCTCACTGCAACCTCCACTCACTGGTTCAAGTGATTCTCCTGCCTCAGCCTCCCGACTGGGATTACAGGCACCCACCACCATGCCTGGCTAATTTCTGTATTTTTACTAGAAATGGGGTTTCACCATGTTGGCCAGGCTGATTTTGAACTCCTGACCTGAAGCGATATGCCTGCCTTAACCTTCCAAAGTGCTGGGATTACAGTGTGAGCCACTGTGCCTGGCTGCAAAGGTCTTGAAATAACCTCAGGGTGTTTTATCTGATTCATGAGGCTGGGTAGAAGCTATTAATGGTTCTGTTCATGGCTGGAAGTTGCTCATGCACTCTTTGCTTCCTGCTGCTGTTAAACATTCCTATTTAACCAAAATGTTAGCTCACCTGGGCAACCCCCTTTCTCTCTGCTTCTCTTCTTACAGTGGGTATATTCAATTTGTAGGAGAGAGGTGAGAAGCCTTGTTTCAGCCTCAGCATCAGTTTCTTCTCCAATCCACTTTTAATTTCTAACAGGATTCTATGTCTGTTTCTTGGTGAGCCTAAAATCTAAAGAGGAAAAGGGATAAGCAGTTAGCTCACTCAGTGTTCTCAATAAACATTTTTACTAAATGCTAAGTGTATTTATAGATACAATAGAAATGTGATATATAATTTTCAAACCATTAGAAGAAAGAAAGAGTAAAGAAAAATCAAATGTTCCGACAAAAAGTGGGAAAAAATACAATCAGAAAGCACAGAAAACAGGAGATATAGAAGATGTCAGGAAAAATGTCAAACAGGTCATTAATTATATGTGCAAATTTTTAGGTATAATTTATAAATTTAACTCAATATGTATCATGTATATGATATATATCAGATTAAGTGAATGCAAGTATTATTAGATCTACAATGACACATTCAACTGTATTTCAGTGAGAGAATTTACACCTGAAATCATATGAAAACAAATTCAAACCAGCTAAATTATTGTATTCATTGTTCTTAATAGAATTGCACATCACAAATTCAGAAGGACTAATCAACAAATATCTGCAATTAGAATTTACTTTAAAAGTATCATAGACTAAATTTTTATTTGGAAGACATAACAATTATATTGCATTTAAAGAGACAGCTCCGGCAAAGAAAAGAAAAACTTAAAACTGGAGGACTTGTTTTTCTTAACTGTTGTTCTTCTAAAATCTTCACATTTGTGTTGTTGAATCTCTACCACAAAGCAAACTTGGGGAACTACCATAGGTTTTCATTTCAAAGAAATTATGTTTATGCTAAACTGTCCTCATAACTGAACAAATTCCCTAACAACGTGATATATGAAGGTTATTTTGACATAGTTTAGTATCAACCCTTCGGAATTAGGAAGCACAAGGATTTCAGAAACATTTTGGGATGGTATCCTTATTCTGCCACTTGCAATATGTGACCTTGATTAAATTACTTAGATTTTCTGAGCTTCAGTTTCCCCATCTATAAATTAGGTTAGAAACAAACCACCTGAATAGATTTTTCATAGGAATTAGATGAGATAATGAATACAAAGCAAGTGAACCGTACTTGGCTCACAGTAAGTAGACAGCAAATAGTACTGTATATTAATTTTTAAGGGCTGCTTATCATAACAAAGCATCACAATCAGGGTGGCTTAAACAATAGGAAGTTATTATCTCATGGTTCTGGAGGCTGGAAGTCCAAGATTGAGGTGTCAGCAGGGTTGGTTTCTTCTGAGGGATGTGAGAAAAAATGTTCCATACCTCTCTGCTTGGCTTCAGAGGGCCACCTATTCACTGTCTTCACATCATCTTCCCTCTGAGCATATTTCTGTGTCCAAATTCTCCCTTTGTATAAGGACACCACTCATATTGGAGTAGGGCCCATCCTAAGGACCTCACTTTACTCAGTTACCTCTATTAAGACCCTATCTTCAAATCAGGTAACATCCTTAGGTGCTGGGGTTAAGATGTTGACATATGAATTTGGGGAGGGGGACACAATTCAGCCCATAGTTTGTACCTTTCATTATTTTTCTATCTAAATGTTACTATAAAATAGGGAAATTGTTATTTTAAGTCAGGTCAAAACAGGTAAATGGTATGAGAAAAGGATGCAGAGGATCTGAGACTTCCACATAAGAAAAGCAATTTCCTCCCCTGACTCTTTCATCATCTCCCCTCTTTCCACAAAACACTCTGCTTGGGATACCACAAAACCAAGGAAGTTCACTGTAGATGACAGTCCTTGCCCAGTGCAAAACTCAGGGCACTTCTTTGAGTCATCTTGTTAAAGGCTGGCCCTAATTCTATTTGTATATGGCTCAACCTCAAATACCAGCTATAGATGGGTGCTTTAATTTAGGCTAATGAGTGGCATTTGTGGTCATCCTCCCCTGGAGAAACCTGAAACTGCAGTTTCTGGCAAACAGACAGCTATGAGTGTATCTTTAATTAAAGGTTTTCCTTAGGAAAACTGAATGAGTCTTTTCATAGGAGAGAGTTCATTTTAAGAATCTAGGCAATCCTAATATACAGATGAAACAAAAGATAAATGTTATTTCATCTGTTTATGAATATCTCTCTCTATTGTGGCAATCTCTTAGCCATGAAATCATAGAGAATTAAAATGTTTTTCCTTGTACAAAGTACCCATCTCTGTGAGAAGAAAATGGTAAAATCCTGGTGCTATTGATGATAAACTTTCTCCTTCTCTACAAATGAGCTGAGAAATTCAGGGCAAAAGCTGCAAATTCAAGCAATGAATTCAGACAGACTTAAATTTCAGATCTGCCCTGGTGGTCAACATATGAGCTGTCTGTATTCAGGGTAAAGCCTTTTTTTTTTTCCTTCTTTTTTTTGGCAAGAATACTGAGTGTTGGACTATTTGCCTTGCATATTTTTAATACTTGAACCAGCTTATATAGAATATCTTTAAACAGATATGCATTTATCTTCTAAGAACAAAGTACTCACTTGACTGGACAAAAGTGTAGGGAGCAGCTTAGCTCTCAACCCTCCAAGTTGTTAGTAAAGATTATAAAAATTTTCTTTATTCTGTTTTTACTACATTGGTAGAATAAGGAAATGTACGTTAACCTCTCTCAAAATGGGATCTCCCAATGCAAGATTCCTGGAATTTGTTTTGCTGTCCAGACTCCAAACTACAAAATCAGTTTCCCAGTAGATGTACCTCTTACATGTTGCACAGAGACAGGGGATGGCTGGAAAGAACACAAACTTTGGATTCACGTAGCCTCAGGTTTTCATCTAATGCCATAATTTATCAGTTATCCCTTTGGGAAAATTGCTTAACCAGTCTGATCATGTTTCTTCATTTCTAAAATGAGCTAACCACCATTGGTGTTTGGGGGTGTAACAACAGCTGTGAAACTCCAACAGCAAAGGTGTCAGTGAGGAAGGAGAGAAAATGCTAATTCTAAGGATAGACAGCTAAAGGGTTGGTAACCTGAGTGCCTTGCTGCTCAGAGGGACATTTTGTCCACAGGCCAAATGGTCAGTACTTGAAGTAAGAGGGAAGGTTACTACTGTTTACTGAGCATCACTACGTACCCGAGATCACGGTAGGCACAGTCACATAATGAATCTCATTTGTTTCTCATATGAACCCTAAGGTGGCGATATCATTATCCTGATCACATAAACGCTAAGTAAAGTACATTATTCAAAGCCACAGATACATGAGATATGGAGCCAGGAATTAAAATTGTATCTGTCTGACTCCAAAGCCTATGGTTTTCCATAACACCAACCTGCGTTAAATAATAACATTAATAATAATAATAAATCTATTCCTGCAGAGTCCAAAGAGAGGCTGGACCTCTTTTCCCAAAACCATCTTCCCCAGCTCAGGCTTTTCCCAGCTCCCAAGTACCTGCTTCTTAACTGTTGTCAGATACTCCTGACGTTGTGCTTCTCCATCTTCCCAACTTGACCTTTGCCCTTCCCAATCTCTTGTCTGGAATTTTGAGTCACCATTTTGCCTTCACCATCCCATTGTTCCTTTTTGACTTCTCATGTTGCCAGGTTTTGATTCTGTCAAGTTATCCCTGGAAAAGTAAGACACAAGGGAAATGTTTGGGGTTCAGAGAAAGGGTTTTTCACCCTGCTCACTCCTACTCTTTTAGACCTCAGCTCTTTCAGAAGATCTACATGAGCATCAGGCCAGCATACGGACTGCCTTACAAGTTCTCCAAATCTGTCCTGCCTATCCCTAACACAGCCTTTAGCAAACTCTGTTAGATTCTGCTCATTCACTTGACACTATCTCCCACCAGAGTATGAGTTATTGAGGGAAAGTATTTAACATACTTATTATTAGTTCCCCAGAACTTTAGTTTGCACTCTACACACATACTAAGTACTCAAAAATACTTGTTGAATAAATGAAAAGTTATTGCACAGCATTGAATGAAGCTCAAGAAACATCAGTATAACTTTAATAGTTTATTTCCACAGATTCCTCATGTAACAAGCGGAGTTATCTTAAAATGGCTTTTGGCAATTCATTTTAAATAATATTAAGACAGTGATCAAAATGTGGAGTATTTTGTAAATGGCAACCTTTAAGAAGTTAAAACCTAAGTTTAAATCTTTCTTCCAAAATGTATGATACGCTGGCTTTTCCTTGCGATGAAAAAACCATGGTTAGATGATGATAATGTCCTTAGTTTAATTTGAAGAAATGTCCAATTTGTTATTATCTTATTTCCTTCCCTCTTTCTATAATCTTAAAGCATTTTTATTTTACCACTGCCTGTCTTAGGTATTCTCCAAGTAATAGATACAACATTATCCAAAGTTTATTCAAACTTATCTGAACCTTTTGGGGTTAGAAATTAGGTGGGAACTGTTTTCTTCATAAGATTTCTAGTGCTTTTTGGCTTTGAAAGCCTGGAAATGCAACAAGAATAGCTTTTCTTGTGGTATTTTGGTTTCTACTCCCAACCAAAACCAGGAAGTGCAGAGATGCACAAAAATTAAAATAAAGGGGAAAAAGTTAACTCAACTTTTTGAACCTCAAACATGATTCAGGTTCAATTTCAGTTTAAGGCAAAGGTTCAACTAAGATCTTGTTTTATCCAAACCACTTGGAACTTCCACTGAAATGACTGGTGGGCTCACATATGGAATTCTTTTCTAAGGCAAGAAGAAAGGGAATTGCTGGTATATAGAATCATTATATCAATAGGATGTTGTATGGTATTATCATTGTGATAAGAGAGTTGTTCACAGGATAGTGACTGCAGTGAAAGCAGAGAGTCTTACTAGTGCAACTTTTATGTCTCAGAAGTCATCTTTAAAAATATGTATATATATTTGTGTGTGTGTGTGTGTGTGTGTGTGATCCTTGAATAATGTGAGGGTTAAGGGTGCTGATCCCCCAGGCAGTCAAAAATTCACATGTAATTTTTTGCTCCCTAAATACTTAACTACTAATACCCTACTGTTGACTAGTGTGTGGGTCCACCTATACATATGTTTTCTTCTGCCTCTGCCACCTCTGAGGTAGCAAGACCACCCCCTCCTTTTCCTCTTCGTCCTCAGCCTGCTCAATGTGAAGATGACCTTCATGATGATTCACTTCCCCTCAATAAAATAGTAAATATGCTTTGTCTTCATATGACTTTCTTTTTTTCTTTTTTTTTTTTTTTGAGACAGTCTCACTCTGTTGTTCAGGCTGGAGTGCAATGGCGTGATCTCGGCTCACTGCAACCTCTGCCTCCCAGGTTCAAGTGATTCTCCTGCCTTAGCCTCCTGAGTAGCTGGAAATGCAGGCATGTGCCACCATGCCCAGCTAACTTTTGTATTTTTAGTAGAGACAGGGTTTTGCCATGTCGGCCAGGCTGGTCTTGAACTCCTGACTTCAGGTGATCCACCTGCCTCAGCATCCCAAAGTGCTGGGATTACAGGCGTGAGCCACCATGCCCTGCCTTCTGTATGATTTTCTTAATAACATTTTCTTTTCTCTAGCTTACTTTATTAAAAGAATACAATATATAACACATACAACATACAAAATATGTATTAATTGACTGTTCATGTTAGGCTTCTGGTCAACAGTAAGGTCAATTGTATATATTTTATAAGCTATGACTTTAATGAGATGAGCTTTGTCCAGCTGAAATGCAATAAGTTTCCCACTTCTTTGGGAACATGAAAATAAAGAAAAGTTGCTGTGTTACAACTCCTTTTTAGAACCACAAGTTTGCTTTTGCGTTGATTTGATTGGTTAATGAGTCTTAGGAAGACTGTGAGAATTCTGCCTAAACAGTGAAGAAGGGTGACTGAGATTTAAAAAGCAACTGTTCAAACCATTAGGATGGTGGAATGTTCAAATGCTTGAAATTGTAGTTAATGTTTGAGACTCTAAAGTTTCAGTGAGCACCACATTTTATCCATATACAGCCAAGAACAGAAGAGCAGTAGGGATTTATGAATGGTAAAAAAACCAAGTTTGCTATAAACTGCAAGTGGATAAAAACAAGATTCAAACACTCTGGAATAATTGGTATCCTAAGACGAGTCTTCGGGTTAGATTTATTAGCTGTTCTATTACTGGAGAACAACTCGACTACAGGAACCTATTTCCCTGATAAATGCCAAAGGAAATAAGTAGGGCTATTTTTCTCTTAGAATGTGTCTACATGAAACAGGAGTTGGCCAAACAAGCCAACTTAGTCAATTCACTTGAAGAATGTCCATCAAAACATTTGCTTGACACTGATTTTAGTGATTTCACTTTTCTTTTTTTTTTTTAAGCATATTTTAAGTTCTAGGATACACGTGAGGAATGTCCAGGTTTGTTACATAGGTATACATGTGCCATGGCGGTTTGTTGTACCCATCAACCTGTCATCCACATTAAGTATTTCTCCTAATGCTATCCCTCCCCTAGCCGCACACCCCCTGACAGGCCCCAGTGTGTAATGTTCCCCTCCCTGTGTCCATGTGCTTTCACTGATCAACTCCCACTTATGAGTGATAAAACATGGTATTTGGTTTTCTGTTCCTGTGTTAGTTTGCCGAGAATGATGGTTTCCAGTGTCATCCATGTCCCTGCAAAGGACATGAACTCATTCTTTTTATGGCTGCATTGTATTCCATGGTATATATGTGCCACATTTTCTTTATCCAGTCTATCATTGATGGGCATTTGGGTGGGTTCCAAGTCTTTGCTATCGTGAATAGTGCTGCAATAAAAATATGCATGCATGTGTCCTTATAGTAGAATGATTTATAACCCTTTGGGTATATACCAAGTAATGGGGTTGCTGGGTCAAATGGTATTTCTGGTTCTAGATCCTTGAAGAATTGCCACACTGTCTTCCACAATGGTTGAACTAACTTACACTCCCACCAACAGTGTAAAAGCATTCCTATTTCTCCACGTCTTCTCCAGCATCTGTTGTTTCCTGACTTAGTTGAATTGGTGTCACTTAGACTCTACCACAATCAAATGCCTACACAGAATGTTTTATTAAGAAAAAAAGATCTAAAATTTGAATCTTAGTTGAGTTTTAATGCCCGTGCAAAAGGATACTAATAAAATTGCCTCAGTTATCCATCAAATATTAGCCTCAGTACAAATGCCTCCTGAGCTTACTTTGTTATTACATTCCTGATATTTCGACCATAGTCATTCTCCCAAAATACTTAAGTGATGCGTGTTTAAAGTACATTTAGGTATTAATACCTTATCTTTTATGGCTTTGAATAAGGGATTCCTATATGTATTATTTTGGATAATATATTAATAAATTGCTTGAAATGCTGTTTTTCAGGACAAGTTACAAAGATATTGGATTGGATAGCTATAGAGGTTGTTTTGTCAAATATCACCAACATTTTCAGGATAGTTGCTGACAAAATGCCTAGTGATGTTCTGAGATATTTCTTATAACTTAATATGTGAGACTCTTTCAACAATCTTTGAAGTTCTATAAAATGTAAGGTGAATTATTAACATCTATCTCTTCTATTTGAAGATATGATGATAATATACCAAATTAAGTATGAGAAAACCCATAGCAGTGCCAGGTTGAAAAATAAAAAGTGGTATAATTTTCTAGGGCGAAAATATATGTTGGTAGACAAGAGGAATCAGCCAGTTGTTCCTAGTTATCTATCACACAAAGATAAAGGTTTCTAATATATTTTGGGGTTTTCCTCAAACACAGAGGGAGTACCAGGTAAGCAGAGTATGTTCCTAAGAAAATCTGAGCAGTGGAGAATTTGGATGCATACTCTTCATTTCTTGAAGATTCCAGTTTCAATCTGTGCAGCCATGCCTCTGATCTTGCTTTAAAAATTCTTTGACTCTGGGTGGAAATGGAAAGTAGACCTTTTGTAGAACTGCCTTAAGTGCCAGGTTAACAAGATGCCAGACTTTTCAAGGAAAGTGGATTTCCCTTGTGTGTTCTGGCTTACAAAATCTGTCTCTTTCATTTCAGGAATAAAATTGTCACACCTTCTAAATAGCAGAATAAGCCAAACTCAACAATCAAAGCCTTGTTTTTCTGTGAATGATCTTGAGCAGTCCCTTGAGAAAGAGTTGGGTGGAGAATATAAGCGTATAAATAGAGAACAAAAAGATTGGCTCATCTTACTACAGTAAATATTTCATCTGTCTACCTCTATTGTAAAGTACATATATATATATATTTTTTTTTTATTTAAGTTACAAAATACTGGTGGAGTAACAGGATCTTAGATGTCTCTTTATTCAGAATGAATAAAGTAGAGAAAAAACAACCAAGGGAATTTCCCACCCATGTTTATATCAAAACTAACCAGAGGTAATCCCTTAGAAGTGGAGGATATTCGGGTCTCTTAAACAATCAACTTCTTTGGGGGACCTGGCTACAACACGGCCCAGTTACACTGAGGAGTTAGTTCATGATACCAACTCATCAGTAGAAATGACTAAGTATTCTTGGTTAGAATAGGCCTAATACCTATCCTCAAAAACCATAAAAAATTATCAACACCTAATAGTTCATATTGTGACTGCCCCAAATCATTTTGTCATTCAAACACGTAAGTATGTTAAGTGCACGTGGGTATATATATATATATATATATATACACACACACTATATGTATATGTAATTATGTGGTGTGTATGCAAAGAGGTTGTCAGAATTGATCCATAGTGTTTCTAAAGAAACACTTACCTCTACCAGAAAGATATAAAAATGCAGAAAGTTAATATAAAGACAGAAACCTGAGGATTATATGAAACCAAATAAATCACAGCAACTTAAAATAAAGAGACTTTTAATATTTAGTTTATCTTCTGCCATGTGAAATCAATATGTCTTACCTTAAAAAAAATTGGAATGGAGAGAATCAAAGGATGACCTTTTTTTTGTTATTGGTGTTAATAACTGTGTCCCATTGCCCCACAGCTATTTAGTAGTATTAGAAGAACACAGAGGAGGAAATGTTTTCTAAGGGAACTGTGTTGAAAGGTTGTAATGAAGTTTAACATCGTTTTGGAAGCTCAGTTTCACTTATTTTGTCTGATGCATATATATGCATAAGATCAGGTTACTGAGAAAGAAAGAAATACACTGCTCTTTTCATTGCTCAGACAAAGAATGAATTACAGCTAAAATTTGGGGTGGAGACAAGGGGAGGGAATGAGTGCAACTGGGGGAGTCAGGAGAGATAACTTAAGCCATTCTGGGATAGCAAATGATGGATTTGCAGAGGCAGCCCTTCTCTCCGTTGGGAAGAACCATTTCCAGACAGCTCAGTCAATCCAGATTCCATCAATCCAAATTCCTCCTGTGATGGCCCCAACATGTAGTGCAGGCCTCTATTTCAAGACATCCACACTGTGTTACCTATGGTGAGCTCTATCATCAACACAACTGTACGTATCTCAAAACTCGCATCAACTAGATATTTGTGTACCTCATTGTTTTTCACTGTGTGTAAATTCATTAAAACAGGAAACATCTTTTAAGGTAGTTATGAGGCTTTTAAGGTAATGTGGATTTAAATCAAAGCACAGCTCAACAGGGCTGTTTCTCAAGTGGTAATTTTCTTGAATACAAAGACTATGTCATCATAGTATTTCTCTTTGATGGACCATTCTCTCTACAGAATCCATGCTTAGAACATATTTGGTGAATAGAATTTAATCTTATTTTAACATTTAATTTTTATCAAACAGCTACTCTTAACGTATAGTCTAGATTCTCTGAGATTCCCAAGACCTTTTCAAGGGCCTACAGAGTTAGAAACTGTTTTCAAGCTAATGCTAAGATGTGATTTGCCTTTTCATTGAGTTGACATTTGCACTGATATTGCAAAGGCAATAATGGGTAAAATTGCTTGTGCCTTAGCACAAATTAAAGCAGTGCCACCCATCTGTACTGGGAGTTATGTTGCTCATCCTCACACATTTGCAACCAAAAATGTTGCATGTCTTTCACTGAAGAATGACATTGATAAAGCAGTAAACATTTTTAATTTTATGCAATCTCAAATCTGAACTCCTTAGACTTTCTGATACTTGATGAAATGGGATGTATTTCTGAAGGCTACATATTGAAGTAGGAAGGTTATACCAAATGCAAGTTCCATGATGTTTTTAATTTGTTTTGTGAACTGAACTTGCAACATTTTTTCCAGAACACAGTAAAAAATTACCTGAAAGACCACATTGTAGACAAACTATTCAGACTTCAGCATTTGGTAGACAATCTCTCAAAAACAAAACAAAACAACAACAAAGAAACTCAAGTTATAAATCAATGTATAAAAATAGAGGCTTAATAAATAGATTTTGATATAATAGAGCATGAAAAATTCATTGACATGGTTCCAGATTCCACATTGCAACTAACCTTTAAGAAACTACCACTTGATGAGTTTGGGGATAGTATCAAATCATATCCATAATTACCTGAGAAGCTTAAAAAATACTCCTCTTCTTTCAATTTCATATAATTCAACCAAAACAACATATCACAACAGATTGAATGCAGAAGCAAATATGAGAATCCATCTGTCTTCTATCAAGCCAGAACTTTAAAAGGTGTGCCATGCTATGAAACAATGCTAATCTTCTCACTACAGCTTTCATTTTGAAACATAACCTTTTTTTTAAATTCTAAAATATGTGATTTATGTTAATCTGTAATGGATTTCTTATTTCTATTTTAAAGCATTAAGAAATGAACATTTTAAACTTTCTTAGTTTTAGTTTCCAATATGTTAAATATTATATAACCCACTTAAACAAAAGCTCTTTGAGGTCCTCAAACATTTTTTAAGCACATCCTGAAACCAAAAGGCTTGAGAATTTCTGCTGTAGAGAAATGAGGAGACAGGTTTGCCTTCCCAGGGAATCAACAAATTGCGAATTATTAGCCTATAACTTATTGGTAGAAAATAATAAATATCTTGAAAAGTGGTAAAGTTACCACAAGAATGTAATTACAGTGTCTCAGATGCTGATATCACTTTGAACTCAAAATCTGGTAAAACAAATGATTTGAAACACCTAAGATACAAGATAAAAGAAACCTACCTTGAAATAAAAGTAATGAAGCATTCCAGAAAAGAGTTCATCAGTCTCCTCCTTAATTCTTTACTTTTAAAAAGTGGATTTAGAGATTATCTCCTCATTTTTTGTCACGTTGCAAATTTTGCAAGTAAATTTAGTTTTCAACCCTTATTTGTAAATTAGAAAAGTTTAAGCCATTGACTTTCAAAATATCAGTTTCCCTATTGTAAATATTGGTTTCTTAGGATTTTCTCATTTCTTTCTTTCCTTCATTTATGCCAAAACTATTTATTGTTCTCAACTGAACAATACACAAAAAGTTAGTACAGTCACTAACCACAGGGTCATAAGCCCTGGATAATGGGTAGCAGAGAATACACGCAGAGATGAACAAGAGATGCCCTTTATACTCGAAATGCTTCTGGGCAGTATTTGAATATAAATTGATTTTACTACTGTATTCAAGTTTTCCAAAATGATTGCCCCACACTTGAAGCCTTCAATCTGAATTGATAGAAAACCTCAGAGGAAGTGACCTCATTAAAAATATAGTTCCTCGTCATTGACAAACCGGCATCACCCTCTTCTCTCGTACCTATACTTGGTCACCTCCCCTGGTTCTTCACTCATGCAGGAGGATGTAAGTTATTTACTGTGATTGTGAAGAGGAAATACATGGATCTAGTTTAAATATCCAAAATTTGTACTTACTTTAAATCAGTATGTAGTATTAGTGATTTCAGTTAAAACAACTCACAGACATAGTTGTTGGCAACCCTCATGCATACCTGGGAATGCTGCCTAAAAACCAAAATGCTGCAAAAGTCATAGTGCATTTCAGTCACACTCTGTTTCATATGGCACCAATAACAAATACTGCTGGAAAGCATTTTCAAAGATCCCAGGTTCTCTTAAGAATTCCAGGTCTAATTACCAAGTAGGCTGGACGGTCTAAAAACATTTATGGATATTCACTTATGACATAGTAATTACCAGCTAATTATGAAATAATTATACAGGGCCTTTTGTTTTTGTGTCTGGGAAATGAATATGCTAACTACTGTATATTTTAGTGAGGGATAGGATGTGTGATGGGTAGAGAAATATCCCCTTTGCATTTCTTTTTCTTGTTTTTTTTCCCCCAAAAGACAACTCATGGCCAAGGATAATCATCTTTCTCTATTACAGCAGGATCCTGTGTATGATCTACTTGACTCTCCTTCTTTGTCTTCCACTTCTCCCTGACTATTTCATTCCATCAAAACCACAGAGAAGGAGAGGAGGCCAGTTTCAGCACCTCTGCCTCCACCATCACTACTGAGGAATGCTCTTACTCACTATAACCCAGAAGCAGGAGTAGAATCTCAGAGCACCCATTGAAAAAGGCAAGAGGCAGCTGTCTGTGAGCTATGTGCCACTCTGACTCCCCGTAATCACCTATAAAATGAGTCAATCATCAATAGGTAGAGGGAAGCCATTGAATTCTTCTTGTATTCTTGACTGAAATACTATTAAGTCAGTATCTTACAGTTCCTCTTTCTGAAGATGGCTTGGTTAGTGATATTTTAGGAAAATTAAATTGAAATGGACACTTAGTTATGCCACAAGAGCACAGATAAGATGTTTCTTTTTTAGGGAACATGGCATAGTGGTAGAAGAAGCTTAGAATTAGAATGTAGACAAAGATGGGGTCAAATCCTAGCTACATGAGCCGAAGAAATGTGTTTAGCCTTTCTAAATTTAAATTTACTTATCTGTAAATTGAGAATAAAAATATCTCTCAGAGAGATTCTTTGAGGATTAAATGAGTGAATGAGGAATAATTCCTTTTGATGAAGTTACTTTCCTTTCCTTTCTTTTCAAATGATAGTTCTCTGCTAGCTCTCTCAAAACATTCCAAAAGCACATGATATTACTTGAAATCTGTTTGCCACATGTAATGGATTCCTCTGCCATGGTAAGAATCCAATAGGATGGTAATCATGATTTCAATATTATTTCTTGCCATAGATTTTGCTGTATTTTAATAGAAGGAATCATTCCACTCCAGTTTAATTTAATTCAACAAATAGGTACTGAGTTTAAGCCAAATAAAAAACAACAACGACAACAAAAACGCAGTGCTTACTCTTTGTAAACATACAAGAGAGGAGAAATAATCAACATGTACACAAACCACAATAATGAGTGATGGAACATGGAAGTGACTCAAAGATGTACACATGGTGCTAGAAGAGTTCTGGCAAAACAGATGCCTGTGAACAAATGTGAACCTGAAGGAACTAATCCTTCAAGATGTATCCCAAGTGGCTAACTGGGCCTGAATTTAAAATACAGCCAAGAGACCCTTTGCTAACTAGACGTCACGCATGCACTCAGTTCTTTGAAAACCTGCAACCTTGAAAAGGGATTTTCAGGGCTCATCTGCCTCAGCCATCAGAGCTCAGCTGCATCAATAAATCAGAACTAAGCAAGTTTCAATCCTTCATTTGCATAAGCAAACCTGATTGGAATATGGACAGCAACTTCTGCCATAAAACATGAACCCTTTCTTTGTTCTCTAGAAGGTACCCTCATCTTACACTGAAAGTTGCATCTCACTGTTTGCAAACTGTTCATTGGAATAAAGTCTCTTTCCTCCAAATTCCTTTTCAGAGAACTTTTGTTCACATGCTCTGACATGTGTCTTCATATTACTCCTCAACCATGAGTGCCTTTGAAGTGTTTTTACCTGCCATAAACACACATATAGAGCTAGGACTCATGGTGACTCCATGACACTTCATTAGAAGTTTTTCAGGCTGGTCAATGTGGTAGAATTCCCCCCACCTTTCACCCCATCGTTAGCACTCAGAAAATGTGTGGAAAACCTGAGTTCAAATTTTAATACAAATTAACACAATGCTGTAGACCTTTATCCTCTCCCAGAGTCAAAATAGCTTGTCTTTCATTGAATTTAGGGGGAAAAAAATTGGTAAATCTACATTGCTCCATAAACAGTATGGCACAAAGTCTGTTGCAATTCTGTGCAATTTTCTGTAATCATGTATACTTAAGTGAAATTTACATTATCATTATGAGCTGCACTATGGAAATGATTCTTTTAGCCTACAGCTATTAGAACCATCCTGGTGCCAGGACTAAGTTGTCAGCACCAGGGGAAGCAATTTCATCGAGTTTCTTCTTACACGGACACACGGCTCCTATTAGCACATATGCCTCCTATTTTGTTTTTCTTCCCCAACTCATGGAGTTTGCCTCTGAGTGGAAATGAAAACAATTTCAAGAATGAAAAGTTTCAGCTTGTTGCTAAAAATATCTCCAATCATCAGCAGGGGAGGCAATTCCTCAGCCACTTGCAACAAAGATGACCTCTTTGCCAGGCTTGGCCTACAGCAGGAGGTGTCTACTCATGAGCTCCTTTTACATGGGATCAAAAATAAACAGCCAGTTCCTCTGGCTGGCCTCCCTCCTTGAATGGAGGCAGGGAACGTTCTGTACAAGGAAACCTTCTCCCACCAAGCTAGAGGCCAATCCTAACCAAGTCAATTGAAGCATCTGAGATACCTTAAAACATTAATAGCTTTTAATTACAGGTGCCCAAGTGGCTCAACTTTAATATCTCTCAATCCTGAGGACTCAGCATGTCGAGGACATCATATTACAAAGGTGTGGCAGTGCATCATATTACTTTTTAAAAATAAAATCAAAGACTATTTTTTATAAACCTCTACCTTGAATATACATCTCTCCCAAGGTCACAGGAATACATTTCCATATTATAAGCCCCAAGTAAGCAAAAACTTGGAAACGAATGCCAAGTACAGGAAAAGTTACACATAAAATTCCCTCCTATATTTAAGGCTGACAGTGAAATATACACGGCTGAACCAGCACTCTGAAAAATTGAAACCACATGGTGTCCTTACCCCCAGGTACCATTAGCATATAAGAAGAAAAGCCAAATTTGCTTTTACAAATAGAGAAATTGAGGCAAAACACCATAAGGAACTGATAGTAGAGTTAGAATTATGACCCAGAGATCACTTATCTTAATCTCTCCAAGCTGGTAGGTAAATTTACTTCCAACAGTAGAGGTATGGAGTTCACAGGATTACAAGACACAGATTCAGATGTGCAAACCTTTTAATATTTTTCCACAAAGTAATATATGTACTTTGAATCCCCTATGTGCCTGGTGTTAGGAAATGTAATCATGATCAATTGCAGATATATCCAGTGCTATAAGATTTGCCATTAGTAAATTCAAAATTTCCCCCATGGCTCTTTCTCCCCAGGGTGCATCCAAGTTCCATGAGTTACGCCAGATTGTGTCAATGGAGCGTGGATGGGGCAAAGAGAGGCATCCATCATCTGCTGCTAAGCACATTATTGAATCTGGTGCTTCGCTATTGCTCTTCTTCTGTGTTTGCATCCATTGAGGTAACTGAATGCCCATCTGCTGAGGGTATCCTTTTATTCAGACCATGAGACCTTTGGGTCTTCCAATTCTCAATATCACATCTGATCATTTACCATGAAAAAATATTTGGCTGTATCCACATCTTTGAGGGAGTCTCAGGGACTCTGGGAGGGTACCTAAGGTCTATCTCACTTAGATACACCATGCAGCAATTTCAGTTCCTCTCTCCTATGCATGGTGGAGTAGACAAGTTTGGAGCTTGCTCACCTTCCACCCCTGGAAATTACCTTGGAAAGTGAGGGCATAGCAGGATGAAAGTCTGGCTCAGAGAGCAGCATAAGTAACTTACTCTCTTTCTTCCTGTCCAGCTCTTCTTTCCTCAACCCAAACTTAAAGGATCTTGTTTTAATCTGATGAGTTGATACAAGAGATGAATAGAACTAGTTCCACCCAAACACATATTCTCAGATATTTAAATTAATCCTTCCAATATTGCTCTGCCACAGCAAAATAGATTAAAGGTTATTAAATAAAAATCAAATACTTTTACTGTTCTCCCTTTCTTCAAGTAGTAAACAGATTTTTATTCAATAACCTTTAATCTATCAAGAAATAATTTCATAAAACTCTACAGAAAAGTAAGGAGACAAAACAGTGAAAGGGGAATAAGAAATTTAAGAATTTAGAGACTATTATTTTGATTTGAGAAATGTTCTTCATACTATTCTAGTTTCTTCTTTTCTTTCTTTTATCTGTTTTTCTCCTTCCTTCCCTTTTTTTTTTTTTTTTTTTTTTTTTTTTTTTGAGATCGGTCCTTGCTCTGTCACTCAGGTTGGAGTATACCGGCACAATCAAACCCACTGCAGCCTCCAACTCATGGACTTAAGTGATTCTCCCACCTCAGCCTGCGAAATAGCTAGGGCTAGTGTACACCACCACACCTTACTCATTTAATTTTATTTTTTTGTATAGACAGGGTCTCACTGTGTTGTCCAGGCTGATCTCAAACTCCAGCACTCAAGCCATCCTTCCACCTCAGCTTCCCAAGTAGCTAGGACTACAAGGCATGCACCACCACATCTGGTTTTTGTTTGTTTGTTTGTTTGTTTTTTGTGGGGGGTTTTTGGGTTTTTTTGTTTTGTTTTGTTTTTTTTAGAAACAGGATCTCACTATATTGCCCAACCTGGCCTCAAACTCCTGGCCTCAAGCAATCCTCCCACCTCGGCCTCTCAAAGTGCTGGGATTACAGGCACTTTTTAACAAGTGGTATTACAAATGGGCATTAAATTTGTAGAGTGACTTGTCTAGGTGCTATTTCACAGTCTCACAACTCCTCTTTTATCTGAGCTTTCTTATAATTGCCCATCTCATGCTATCCCTGCTCTCCCCTCTATTCTGATTATTATCCTTACTATGCTTTACCAATAGCTATTTTTTTCTTTCTCTGTCCCCATACTTCACAATCTTTTCACTTCATAAAATATGATACTACCTATTTGGAACTAAGGGATAAATGGATGACTACTGTTCCCAGTTAGATACTCTGAGCATGAAGGAACTGATATCTTAAGTACTTCAAATTATTTTATGGAACACTCCTGGGCCTCAGCAAATGAATCAGGAAGATTTGATAAAGGCAAGTCCTCACTATGCATCAAATCTTGCTCCTCCTGCGTGTCCTCCATGAATCACTGTCAACTATTCTAGCCGATTATTGATCTTCCCATTTTACAGTGTCTTAAAAGGCACTTCAAATATCCCCTATAAAACATTTAACCCTTTGTCCTACACTATCTTATACTGTTCTGTTTGTCTGAAGTACGTTATTGTTCTTTTAGCAATATTGGAAGATGCCTGAGTATATAAATCATATTTTCTAGAACTAAGACCACTTCCAAATCATTCAAATTCAAGGCTGGAAGCATTGTAGTTATTCAAAAATAATGTAGAAAAATCATACTGCATAATGGAAAGAAAATGGGCAGTCATATAGACAAAAATGTGAGCCCTTCTTCCATCCATTAACCGTACAAATTTGAGAAAGTTTAATTGTAAACGTTATGAGAATCAAAGAAGATGATAGCACAAAGACACCTAGTGAGATTTCGTAGCTACAAACTGAATAAATGAATGAATGAAAGAATTTTCATGAAAAGATATAAAATATGCTAAAGAATGTGCCAGATCAGAAAAAAAAAGAAATATAAAAGAGTTGAAACAGCCAGAATCTTCAAAGGCCAGAAGTAGGTGAGAACGCAGCATATTGTGAAACTGGCAGGTGGTCAGTTTAACTCAAAGTTAGAGTAAAAGAGTGGCAGACAGGACTTCCACTTTTGGCCAAGGTAGACTAATAGAGACCAGATGTACCCTCCTGCCTGAATAAAATAATTAGACTAAATGTATGAAACAATATTTTCAAAACACTGGATATAAGCAATGAAGGACAATGATCCCTAAGATATGGGAAGCATATGAAGCAAGTATTATTTTGTCCAGGCTTAGGTCGTTAGTGAGTTTACATGCCTCAGAGCCAGGAGAGAGAACTCTAGCAGAGTCCAACAAACTCCCTAAGTTGAGGACACAGGGCTGAGGGTCTGAGAAAACCACAATGGCTAGAGTTAGCAGGATAGAGTACTGGAGAAGTAAGTGCTGCATTGGGCAAGAACTACAAATATTTGTAGAGGGTCTTGCTGGAATCGTCAGCAGAGTTTATAGATCACCACATTCATGTAAGAAAATAATCTAAAGCCAGGGAAAGAATCATCCAAAAAGGATTAAAGAGAGTAGTACCCAGCACTCATGTAAGGCCAGGAACATTGCTTGTTCCCACCAGCCAGACTGGAAAACCTCAAAATTCACATGGCATTGGTAAGAACACTCAGAAGGGTCTTGCCTCAGAAGTGGAGAATAATTTGGCGTAGACAATGCAACACTCTGGTCCCACCTAACAAACTTTAAAAGCAAAACCCAAAGGATTAAACAGTTTCCAAGTAACATAACTGCATCCAAAAACAAAGCTCAAGAACAAAGGTAAAATTCAACAGTCTGGAATTCAATAAAACATTAGTCCTGCCCAGAAGAATTCAAAACTATTTATGTATACACTCCACCCTCAAGGAGGGTGCTCCCCACTCCTTACACGTGGACTATGCATAGTGACTTCCTTCAAAACAGCACAGTATGAAAATGAGGGGAAAGATTACTTTACAGTGGAGAAACGTGACAAGCATTACCTCAGGCAGGTGATCAAGGATAACATCAGTAGTAATAAATCTTGTCAGTAATAGGTATCCTTGATATGATGTGATGACACCAGCAGTTTTCCTCTCAAAAACAGAAAATCCCAGTGTAATCATGAGAAAAACATCAGAAAAATGTCAGTTGAGGGACATTCTACAAAATACCTGACTTGTACTCCTCAAACCTATCAAGGTCATCAAAAACAGGAAAAGTCTGAGAAATTGTCATAGCCAAAAACAGCCTAAGGTCATGTGACTGCTGAATGTGATTTGGTATCCTAGATATGACTATTAGGATCAGAAAAAGACACTGTAAAAAAAAATAAGGAAATCCGAATACGTTATGGAACTTAGTTAGTAATAATATATCAGTATTAGTTCATTAATTATCACAAATATACAACACTAATGTAAGATGCTAACAGTAGGGTAAATTTAGTGTGGAGTGTGTGGTGACTCTCTGTCCTATCTTCACCGTTTTTCTGTAAATTTAAAACTGTCCTAAAACGGGAAGGCTTTGTGAAATCAAATAGATTTGTAAAAAATTTCCAGGCATCTGAAGAAGCAGGGAAATATGACCCTCAACATGGAGAAAAAATTAAATCAATTAAAACTGTTCCATAACTAATACAGATGTTATTATTAACAGGTAAGAACACTAAAATGGTTATAATTGAATTCCACATGTTCAAAAAGCATGTAGAGGCAGGAAGATAACAAGACAGTCCTCAAATTTCCACAGTTGAAAACATCAATGTCTGAGATGAGAAATACATTGGATATAATTAATGACAAATTAGACATTGCCAAAAAAAGGACTATTTAAGTAGAAGTTATAGAATCTCCTACAAAAGAGAGACAGAGAATTTTAGAAAATTAACAAAGTAAAAGTGAGCTGTGAGATAACTTCAAATACCCTACTATGCATGTAACTGGAGTCTTCATGAAAGGAAAGCAGAAAAAAAATTGCAAAAGTAATAGCTAAAATTTTTTCCACATTTGATGGGAAATATAATCCCATAGATACAGGAAGCTCAATAAATACAAAGCACAAAAAATGTAAAGAAAGCTGCACCAAAGCACATTACGATCAAACTGTTGAAAATCAATGATAAAGAGAAAATTTCAAAAACAGCCAGAGTGAAAAGATACATTAAGCACTGAAGAAAAGGATGGCAGATGTTCCATCAGAAACAATGCAGGCAAGAAGACAGTGAGCAACATCTTTAAAATAGTCTCAGAGAAACAAAACAAAAACTTGCCAACCTAGAATTCTATATCCAGTGTGTAACTTTCAGAAATATAAACAAATACTTTTTTAGGCAACAAAAGCTGAGAGAATTTATTACAAGGAGATCTGTACTATAAGAGATATACAAGAAAATTATTTAGGCAAAAAGAAATATGATACCAGACTTGCACCTTCATAAAGACATGAAGATTTTCAAATATAATTAAAATGAATGTAAATATTTTAAAATACATTTTTCTTATCTTTAGACTTTCCAAAAAATAATTGATTTAGAGTGATTTTGGATAATGAGTAGAAAGGTCAGTGGAACAGGGGAGAGAATCCAGACAAAGATCTAGATACTTATGATAAAATAATTTTAACAGAGATACAAATTCAATTAAATGAAAAAAACCTTTTCAGCAAACAGCGCTAAACTGAACAACCATATGCAAAACAATGAATCTCACATACCTTATCTAAAAATTAACTTAAAATGGCTTATAAGCCTATGTGACAAACTACAGAATTTATAGAAGAAAACACAGGAAAATATTTTTGTCTTTTGGTTAGGCAATGAGTTATTAGATGCAACAACAACAAAAAAGCACAATCTTTAAAAGAAAAATAATGACAAATTGGACTTCATCAAAATTAAAAATTTTTGCTCTTTGAAACACACTGTTGAGATTGAGAAGATGAGCCAGAGACTAGAAGTAAATGTGTGCAAAATACATGTCTGATGAAGAATTTGTATTCAGAATATATAAGGAACTTTATAATAATAAAAATAAAATGAATAACTAAAGCCAAAAAAATTCAAACACTTCACCAAAGAAAATATAGGATGGCAAAAAACCATATGAGAAAATACTCAACACCTTTAGTCATTAAGGAAATGCAAATTTGAACACTACTCAATATCACTACTCACCTATTACAATGGCTAAAAGGAAAAAAAAAAAAAAAAGCTGATGAAAGCAAGTGCTGGTGAGAGAGTAAAGAGCCTGAAATTCTTAGATATTTCCTGTGAGAATGTGAAATGGTACATGACTTTGGGAAGCAGATTGGAAGCTTCCTATAAAATTACACATACATTTACTATATAACCTAGGAATCCCACTCCTAGTCATTTACCAAAATGAAACTAAAACTTAAATCTATAAAAATATGTGCATGCAAATGTTAATGATGGCTTTAGTTATAATCATCCAAAACTGGAAACAACTCCAATCTTTTTTGACATTAATGTGAATAAACTGTGGTAGAGTTATACCGTAGAATACTACTTACCAATAAAGAGGGAATAAATTACTGATAAACATAACAACATGGAAAAATCTTAAATATATTATACTAAGTGAAAGAAGCCAGTCACAAAAGGCTACAGAGTCTGAGTCCACTTACGTGACATTATGAAAAAGGCAAAGCCTAAGCCACAGAAGTCAGACTGGCATTGTCGAGGAATGTGGGTAGAAGGAGAAATTGACTACAAAAAGACACAGGGAAATCTGGAGGGGGTGGAAGTGGTGAAGCTGTTTTACATCTTGATTGTGGTGGCTACATGACTGTATGCATTTGTCAAAATTTGCAGAACTGAATGCTAAAAATGCTAATTTTACTGTCTATTGAGAAAATAGTAGCAGCATATTATGTATTTGTAGTATATGTAAAAGCAAAATGTGTAAGAACTATAGCACAAAAATGGGAAGGAAGAATTGGAAACACACTGTTATAACATTCTTAAACTACATATGAAGCAGTATAATATTCAAATTGGATTGTGATGATTGTAGAACTCGTGGAGATAGTAGAATGATAGTTACCAGAGGCTGGGAACGGTAGTGGGAGTGGGGAGAGTGGGGAGTGGTTAATGGCTACAAAATTATGTTAGATAGAATGAATAAGATCTAGTATTTGTTAGCACAACAGGGTGACTATGGTCAATAATAACTGTACATTTAAAAATAACTAAAATAGTATAATTTGATTGTAACACAAAGAAAGGATAAATGCTTGAGGTGATGAATACCCTCACTTACTCTGATGTGACCATTATGCATTGTATGCCTATATACACCTGCTATGTACCCATGAAAATTTAAAATATTTTTAAAAGAACATATATTGTAAATTTTTGGACAGTTACCAAAATTTTTTAAGAGATACGAATAAGCCCACCGTGAAGATAATATGAAATAATATAAAAGCAACTCATCCAAGAACAGGCAGAAAAAAGTGGAGCAAAGAACCAATTAAACAAATTGAAAATAATAAGCAAGAGGGTGGCTTTAAATCCAACAAATTAACAAAGACAATAAAGATAGATGGTCTGAACATACCAATTTATAAACAAAAGAAAACAAAAACAAAAACTTTCCAAGTTACAGGGTCAGTTACAGAACTCGTAGATTCAAATTAGGTTAGTAAAGTAGCAAGAACTTTTTAAAAAGCAGGTCTAAGTCAGGAGAGAATTAAACAGAAAAGGGAAATTTTCTAATAAGCCTTCATACAAGATTCTGCTTTTAAATAAGCCTGATTAGGTGAAAGCTTTGTGAAGGCAGAGCTTTGGAGGAAGCAGCTGTCCCATCATGTTTTGTCCAGATGTGGTTTGGGAATGGGGGACAGCAGACAGGAGACCAGTTTTCAAGATCCAGTCAGTCCCTTGTTCCATCCCCAGCTCAACCACTGACTCACCATATAATTATGGCAATTTGCTCAGATTTACTTTCTTAAATTTTTGAAATATGCAAAATAATACTTAATCTTCACCTTACTTACTGGGAAAGGATAAGGAGAGACAGGATAGGCTCCCTAAAATATTGTGAACTTCTCAGTTCAGGAACACTTAATTACTGTTCCTTTTCAAAACCAATAAATTTTCACCTGATTTTTCTTGCTTTTTATGCAGAAGGCTGATATTAAATTATATCCTTTATAACCTATTTTCTTTTTCCAAACTAATTTTGTTAGAAAATCATGAGATTGAAAGTTACAATGTTAAGTTTGACCTTGGAAAATTCTGTGACTGAAGAGGAAGCCAAATGTCATGTATCACTATATTTTGTAAAGAAATTGATCCTTTGAAAAATAGATTGGCTTCAAAACGAATTTTTAAAAGATCTGTAAGAACCTTTTCTTGCAAAACGGAAATACACACTGATAATTTATCTTTATTTCTGTGAAGTCTACAACCCAACAGATTACCCCTTCTTGCCCAGTAGCAGGAGTGACCACACACCATCAAAGTTGGGCAGATGCTATTGATTTCTTTTTTCTTTTCTTTTTTTTTAATACTTTAAGTTCTGGGGTGATGCTGTTGATTTCTATTCAACTGTCATTTATTTATTTCTTGCTAATGGGACCCTTGATTTTTTTTTTTTGGTGGGGGGCAACAATGTACACCTTCCTGACCAAAAGGTCATGAATTTTTAAGCATCATTTATCAGAAGGAAAGCTGCTGTCAGTAGAAGAAAGGGAGCTAATTATTAGTTACACAGGACTATACTGCCCATGGTGAGAATTTTTGTATGTCCTGCCATGGCACATTAAAGGTCAGGAGTATTTCCTGGTCACTGTGATAACTAGAAAATATTCTCTACCATTTCCAAGTGCTCACCTACAGAGTAATGTTCTCTGTTGAGAAACCCTTGGACCAAGCTGTTTTAGTCTGTTGGGCTGCCATAGCAACCTACCACGGACAAGGTGGCTTAAATAACAAAACTTTATTTTCTCACAGTTCTGGAGGCTAGGAGTCCAAGATTAAGGTGTTATCAGGTCTGGTTTCTTCTGCGGCCTCTCCCTTTGGCTTGCAGATGGATGCCTCCTTGCTTTGTTCTCACATGACCATTCCTCTGGGTGCATGCACTTCTGCTCTTTCTGTGTGTCCAAGTTTTCTCTTCTTTTAAGGCTACCAGTCAGATTGGATTAGGCCCCACAATGAAGGTCTCATTACCTGTTTGAAGACCCTATCTCTAAATATAGTCACATTCTGAATTACTAGTCATTAGAACTTCCACATGTGAATTTTGGGGAAACAAATTTCAGCTCATAACACAGACCAAACATTAAAATCCTGCTGCCCTTTTTTAGATACATTGACAGGTAAACTGAGACACAATAAAAAGTCTGAAGAGTTTATTTGAACAAACAGTGATTCATAAATTAGGAAGCACCAAACCAAAAGAGGTTTCAGGCTCTTTTGAAGAAGTGTAAGGGACAGGCTTTTATAGGGTGAATGTAGAAGTAAAGCAAAGACAATACCAGACTGGTTACAGTTACACAGCTCTCTTATTTGGTCTGTCCCTCTGGAAAGTCCCTTGTTATAGAACTCTAATAAGTTACTTGGCAGCTTCTCATTGGTTGAGTTTAAGATTCATTTTTCTCTAATACAAGCATTTCTTGTAAATGCTTGTAAATGCCAAATTTAACTTATGTTTGTAATCAAGTGAGGTTAAGGTTACTTTCAATTCCTAATGGTTTTGTCTGCTCAGGAATTTTCCAGGGCTGTTCTCCACCTTAAATCACTTTAACAGACATTAGACTTCCCAACTTCCTAAGGTTGAATTTAATAAAAGTCATGGGACCCAGTTCTGCCCAATGAGGTGTCAAAGGAAGTCGGCTTGGTGTGGGTGTGGGGGAGCTTATGGGAAAGCTTTTGCTTTTCTGATAAAAGGGTTATGCATGGCCAGTCTCACTCCTAGCCCTTTCTTTCAGCCTTGAACGCTGATATGATTGGTGCCTGTGACCATGAGAAAAAGATTAGAGAATGGCAGAGATACCATCTTAGACCCTGACATAATTGTCATTGAAGCAATCTACCTCTGAGTGTCTTGTCACATGAGAAAAATTAGCTGTTTAAGTTTCTGTAGGTCATGTTTTCTGTCATTTGCTACTGAAAGCACTCTTAGCAGATGCAACCTGAAAATATCTGAGAAATCCTGCTCGAAGTTGTGAAATCTATAGACAGACACTTACTCATATTGTTCCCTTGTTATTCTTTTAATGTCTGTAGGTCTTTAGAGTCTTTCATTTATCGTATTTGTAATTTGTGACTTCTCTTACTTTTTCTTGATCAGTCTGGCTACAGGTTTTTCCATTTTATTTAAGTTTTTCAAATAGCCAGCTTTCAGTTTATTGATCTTTTTTTCTGTTTTTGATTTTATTGATTTCTGTTCTTATCTTTGTTATTTCTTCCTTTATGCTTACTTTGGGTTTAATTTTCTTTTCCTAGTTTCTTAAGGTGGAGATTTGGACCACCTTATGATTTGAGACCTTTCTTCTTTTCTACTATTAGCATTATTTCCTGTTATAGACTAAATGTTTGTGTCCTTGCAAAATTTGTATGTTGAAGTCCTGACCCCTAATGTAATGGTATTAAAGGGTGGTAGGGTGGTATTAAGAGGTAATTTGTTAAAAGATGGATTCCCCATGAATAGGATTAGTGCATTTATAAGAAGAGACATGAGAGTATGTGCTCTATCTTTCTCCCCCTCCCTTCAAAACATGTGAGGATACAATGAGAAGGTAGTTGTTTGCAAACCGGAAAGAATCCCCTTATCTGACATTGAATCAGCTAGCATCTTGAACTTCATCTTCCCAGCCCCCAGACCTATGAGAAATAAATGTTTGTTATTTAAGTCTCCCAGTCTATGGTATTCTTGCTATAGCAGCCAAAACTGACAGAAACATTTTCCTGTAAGTACTGCTTTTCCTGCATCCCATACGTTGACTGGGGATTCTCCATGTATCTTTCTCATTATTGATTTCTAGATTACTTCCTTTGTGGTCCATATGATTTCAATCATCTTAAATTTAGTAAGATACATTTTATGGCCTAAAATGTGGTCTGTGTATATTTGTAAACAAATGTGTTACTCAGCAGCTTTTGTGTCCTATATTGATGATACTGTTCCTCAAGTCTTCTATAAACTTATGATTTCTTATTTGCTTGTTTAAAAATTACTGAGATAAGAGTGTTACAGTCTTCAACTATAATTGTGGATTTATCTATTCCTTCCTTTAGTTCTACCAGTTTTTGCTTCATGGATTTTGAAATTAGTAGTAGCATATGCATTTAAGATTAATATGTTTATGATAAATTTATCCCTTTATTATTGTGAAGTATTCCTGTTAATCTGTGATAATATTTCTTGCTCTGAAATCTACATTGATATTAATTAATATAGTCATTCAAGCTCTCTTTGGATTAGTATTTGCATCGGATACCTTTGTCTATAATTCATGTATTTTTGTATTTAGAGTAAGTTTCTTACATATCCTTTTCAGTAGTATGGATGCAGCTGAAGGCCATTATGCTAAGCAAATTAACACAGGAACAGAAAACCAAATGCTGCGTATTCTCATTTATAAGTGGGAGGTAAAACATTGGTTACACACAGACACAAAGAGGGAAACAAGAGACACCAGGGTTTACTTGAGGGTGAAAGGTGGGAAGAGGGTAAGCATCAAAAAATTACCTATCAGGGCTGGGTGCAGTGGTCCATATCTGTAATCCCAGCACTCTAGGAGGCAGAGGCAGGCGGATCACTTGAAGTCAGTAGTTTGAGACCAACCTGGCTATCATGGTGAAACCTTATTTCTACTAAAAATACAAAAAAAAATTAGCTGAGCATGGTGGTGTATACCTGTAATCCCAGCTATTTGGGAGGGTGAAGCAGGAGAATCCCTTGAACCCAGGAGGTAGAGGTTGCAATGAGCCAAGATCAAGTCACTGTATTCTAGCCTAGGTGACAGAGTCTCACTCTGTCTAAAAAAATAATAAAAAATTTAAAAAAAAACCTACCCTATCAGGTACTGTACTCACTACTTGGGTGATGAAATCATTTGTATACCACACCACAGTGATGTGCAATTTACCCATGTAACAAACTCGCACATGTACCCCTGAACTTAAAAGTTGGAAGGACAAAAAAGATTCTATTTTGTTTTCTTTTCTATTGTTCTATTAGCTATAGAAGTTTGTTTGTTTGGCTGGTTTTAGTAGTTGCAATCAGGTTTAAACATAAAATTGACAAATGGGATCTAATTAAGCTAAAGAGCTTCTGCACAGCAAAAGAAACTACCATCAGAGTGAACAGGCAACCCACAAAATGGGAGAAAATTTTCACAACCTACTCTTCTGACAAAGGGCTAATATCCAGAATCTACAATGAACTCAAACAAATTTACAAGAAAAAAACAAACAACACCATCAAAAAGTGGGCAAAGGATATCAACAGACACTTCTCAAAAGAAGACATTTATGCAGCCAAAAAACACATGAAAAAATGCTCACCATCACTGGCCATCAGAGAAATGCAAATCAAAACCACAATGAGATATCATCTCACACCAGTTAGAATGGCAATCATTAAAAAGTCAGGAAACAACAGGTGCTGGAGAGGATGTGGAGAAATAGGAACACTTTTACACTGCTGGTGGGACTGTAAACTAGTTCAACCATTGTGGAAGTCAGTGTGGCGATTCCTCAGGGATCTAGAACTAGAAATACCATTTGACCCAGCCATCCCATTACTGGGTGTATACCCAAAGGACTATAAATCATGCTGCTATAAAGACACATGCACACGTATGTTTATTGTGGCACTATTCACAATAGTAAAGACTTGGAACCAAGCCAAATGTCCAACAATGATAGACTGGATTAAGAAAATGTGGCACATATACACCATGGAATGCTATGCAGCCATAAAAAATGATGAGTTCATGTCCTTTGTAGGGACATGGATGAAATTGGAAATCATCATTCTCAGTAAACTATCGCAAGAACAAAAAACCAAACACCGCATATTCTCACTCATAGGTGGGAATTGAACAATGAGAACACATGGACACAGGAAGGGGAACATCACACTCTGGAGACTGTTGTGGGGTGGGGGCGGGGGGGAGGGATAGCACTGGGAGATATACCTAATGCTAGATGACAAGTTAGTGGGTGCAGCGCACCAGCATGCCACATGTATACATATGTAACTAACCTGCACATTGTGCACATGTACCCTAAAACTTAAAGTATAATAATAAAAAAAATTAAAAAGAGCAAAAAAAATACATCTTTAACTTATCAAAATCTGCTTTCAAATATTATGCTCATTTACACATAGTATAAGAATCTGACAATACTATACTTTCCCTTCCCCCTCCTGGTCTTTATGCTATTGTTGTCATGCATTTTACCTCCATATGTGCTGTTAATTCTATGATAAATTGTTATTACTTTTACTTTAAATAGTCAATATTCTTTAAAGAAATTAAAAAGGAGAAAAAATGTTTTTACCCATATATTTACTGTTTCTGGCACTATTCTTTTCCATGTTTAGATCCAAATGTCTATATAATAATCTTACTTCCTAAAGAACGTCCTTTAACATTCTCCATAGCAATGAATTCTCTCAGCATTTGTTTGCTGAAAGTTGCATTTGGGTCTTTTTCTTGAAGACTTTGGGATGAGATTATCGTCTAAATGGGTGAACTTTGAGTAAAGCTGATTGTCCTCCACAAAGTGTTGAAGGCCGGAATAGAAGGCCAATCAGTTGAAGGCCTGAATAGAACAAAAAGCCTGGCCTGCCTAAGCAAGAGGAAATTCTCCAGCGAATTGCTTTTGGACTTCATCTTCACTATCAGCTGTGCTGGGTCTCCAGTCTGCAGGCTACAGATTTTGAACTTCCCAGCCTCCAAAATTGCACAAGCCAATTCCTTATAATAAATCTCTTTCTATATATGTATACACATTCTCTTGGTTCTGGTTCTCTGGAGAACCCTAACTAATAGACTATCTCAAACTTGTAGCCTATAAGCTGGTGCAATTGTAGGGATCATCTTGTGTAATTACCTATTGTCCAAGGTCTGAAAACTTTTTCTTTCATGTATATTGACCAGTTTTCTACTTGTTTAAGGTAGATCATTTAATTCAGTCCCTGTTACTCTATCTTTACTGGAAGTAGAAGTCCTCCTTGCATTTTTTTAACCCCATTCATCTCTCATTAGAATCTCAGGATGATCCGAATTGGAGTTTGAGAAATTATTGAAACAAACACTTCACATTACAAATGAGACCTGAATCCCATTCTTTTCTGTGTGAACAAACATTTACTGGGCATCTTTTAAGGACTTGGAATGTACATATTGCATGCTGGAAATTAATAGAGTGGTATCTCTAGTGCTTATGATTAAAAAGTTACTTTAATCTCTCACTCCTGCTTGTTTTTCTGAATTTTGTCTGAATTTGGAAGATAAAGTTACTTCTTATTAAATCCAAACAATTGGCAGAGAAGAATCAATGGATTTATATCTTCTCTGGAATTATAAATGATATATCAGAATTGTCTGTCAGTTTGCTCCCTCACTAGAGACACCACTCATTAGAGAATGAGCATCAGCTTTAAGCCTAATGGGTTTATGACACTTCATCGCTGAATATGCAAGCTTACTTACTATTCACAGATAGCACAGGACATCAGCAGTCCTCCCCAGAACATACCACACCTGCAGAGAGGGTGTGACACATATGCACCCTCTCTACAGGCCACAAGACTCCCAGCTAAATACAGAAGAGATTAAGCCCTATACTTCCAATTCCTTCTACAAAACTCAGATCTGGAGAAGAATGAAAAACGGGCCAAAGAGAGGTCAAAAGAGTTACGCTCATGGAGATTTCTTCCACAGAGCAGTACGGGCAGTGGAGGATAAGTGTTCTCCCTAACACTGTTCATTTTACTGTCTGGCAAGTCCTTTCTCTTTGTTTTATGCATATTTATTAAAAGTCTCTGAACTCCAAACCTCTTGCCAATGTTTCTTAAGCCTGATGATTCCTACTATTGCTCCACAACGTGTATATGGGAGTTCCCATGTAGGAAGAAAAATAGCATCCTTGTATAACTAATTAAGAAAGATTAAAGGAAAGCAAAGAATTTAACTATCTTTACATAGAAAAGGTGGCCGGTGTTTTAGTGAGTATTTTCTCAAAATCTATACCCATGCCTGGCACATATTAAGCACTAAATAAATCTGTTAGATAAATGTTCAAATAATTAGCCTAAGCTTATAGACAAGAGTCTAAAACATTGATGGCAAAATTCCCAAAATGCAAAATAACTCAAGCAATAGGCATTCAAAAGTATTGATTTATATTACAGAGTCAAAACAAGGTGGAGAGTATGGATTCTAGACTCCAGGCTTGGATTTTGGCTCTACTTCTTTGACAACTTGTTATAACCCCCTGAGCCAAAGTCTTCTCATCCGTACGTTAAGAAAAATAATATTGGCCAGGTGCAGTGGCTCACGCCTGCAATCCCAGCACTTTGAGAGGCCGAGGTGGGCGGATCACGAGGTCAGGAGATCGAGACCATCCTGGCTAACACAGTGAAACCCCATCTCCACGAAAAATACAAAAAATTAGCCGGGCGTGGTGGTGGGCGCCTGTAGTCCCAACTACTCTGGAGGCTGAGGCAGGAAAATGGTGTGAACCCAGGAGGCGGAGCTTGCAGTGAGACGAGATCGAGCCACTGCACTCCAGCCTGGGCAACAGAGCGAGACTCCATCTCAAAAAAAAAAAAAAAGAAGAAAGAAAAATAATATTATCTACCCCAAATGGTTCTTTGAGGGCAAATGAAATGATCCATTTAAAGTACTTAGCTCACACAGTGTCTAATACATATTGCTCAATAAACATTAGCTAATAGTAATAACATAGTGGTATTAACCAGTTGAGCAAGACCACAGAACTCTCCTTATTTCTGATCTGCAAAATAGAATAATTATAATTCCACTGCCTTGCCTCTCCAACATTTTGTTAAGAGGGTCAAAGAAAATGTTCATTGAAGAGCTGTATGGATACAAGACATCCCCATGAGTCATATTTTTTTCATACTCCCCTGCTCTTCATTTACTGATGGCCCTAATAAATATGTAGAAAGCTAGGGATATTTGAGGAGAGATAAGTGTGTTATAGGCTAAGAGGCTTTTCTGAGCCCATCTGCAAAGCTGCTGACAGTCTTTTTTATTGGTAAGGGTTGTGCCTCTTCACTAGGCTGTCATCATTTCTTTTCTCAAACTGGGTGTGGGTGGGGGCAGCCACAGCTGACAGGCAGCCTCTCTGGGTGGTCTCTGTGTTGCTGCTCAGACTGTTGCTGCTGTCATTTCTTAAGTAATCATCTCCTCAGCTTTTTTATGGCATTGACCTCCCTTGCATTCATTGACCTCTTTTGCAGATCATGCAGTCATTTAACTGTATCAGCTGCAAATATTGACAGCCAAACAATTTCAAAGGCAGCAAATCAATTTATGAAGTATAACGTCCCTGATTAAGTATATATATATATATATATATATATATATATATATATATATATATATATAATTAAGAGCAAAACATTTACTTTATTATAGGTGTGTGAAAGGAAAGAGCATTATTTCAGTACAGTGAATTGCTTGGTAAAATTTGCAGTCTTAAAACTACTTTGTGACCAAATGTTGTAACTCAGAGGACATTAAAAATTGCAACATATTTTAATGAATATGTTTTTTGGGAGTAATTCCTTTCAACACAGATCACTCCAATCTGAAGTAACTGCCTGATTTAGTTAAAATTAACTCATCTCTGCTTATGCCAACTCTCCTGCTCATGCTTCATCATTTGCTGAGTTGTAAATAATAGAACCAAGCAGCAGGTAAGATGTGTAACAGAGGTTTTGGACGCAAAAGGCCTTCATCAGTTGCATGTAACTTAAAAGCGTCTGTCTTAATCAAGGCTTTCCTGGTTGGTAGTTTCCAAAACCCACATCACATTAGCTTACGAGGAAAATATGCAGATTACGGTGACTGTCAGTCCATATTTATCTGGGACTGAAGGATTTCCAAGAATGTGGGACTTTCATTGCTAGAACTGGGAAGGTTCTGAGCAAATCGGGACAGTGGATCACTGAGGTGTTGCTGGGGTGGGATATATTGTAAAGATATTTGCCTACGTATGGAATTCAAGAGCAGGACACACAGTATCGCTTCTTAAAGTAGGACAAAAAACTGGAAATCCTTCAGAGTCAAGCAGCCATTTTTTCTTTTTCTTTGTATACTCTAGTTCTCTCTGAATGTTTATTTCATTCTCTCTCTCTGTCTCTCCTCTACCATCTACAGATTAGCTCACTGTTTTACCCTGACTTAAAAAGTACAAGAGTGTAACTCAGTGGAATTTAAAGGTCCACACTCTTATCACATAAAATCTTAAAGATTCTCAAGCAAGAATTGAAACTTGTCAGTGTCCAAATATATCCTGTCTTTCTAAGAATGTTTAACCTAATGACTAGAATCCCTAAAATGCTCACATTGACTCAAAATTCATAGATAACAATCTGAAATTATTCATCAATCAACATATTGATTATGAGGAAGTTACAGAATGGTATTATAGTACCTTGTTCCTGCTCACTGGATTAAGTGCCCTTATATGGAAATACTCCTGTCTTAGAGTATATTCTAATCCTGTATCCTTTTTTACAGTTTCCTTGAAAACTTTAAACATTAGATTCCACTCATGTTAGACCAATTATTTGATTAGTTAATGCATTTATCCAAAAAATATTAAGCTCAAATATCACTACCAATTGGACTAAACCAGTAGTTATTTCAATAACAGACTTCTCAAGAACTTGTTTGCATACCTGAAATTCTCACTAAGAGAAGGATTTTCTTAAGTGATTAGTTAAGTTTAATTAAAACATAGTACGTTCAGTATTAGTTAACAAGTCACCCTCAAAATTGCAAACAGCACAAACCAATGTGTTGCTAATTGTGAGCTAGCTACTGCTCTAAGGCAATTAAGTAATTCATGTTTCAATTTTTTGGGGATGAGCATTAATAGGATCACAAAAATGCATTTTAAAATTATTATAATTGTGCATGTACTCTGCTATTGTTTTACAAAGTAAGTAAATTCTCACTAGTGATTTGCAAATGGATTTTACTCATAGGTTGGAGGAAATTGCTGTTTCCACTAAGAGTTTAATGGTACCCATTTATTGTAATTTTACCCTAAGGAATCAGAAATGTTTTACTGCCTATGACGTTTTCTCAGTCCCTATTTTTCTTATGATATTTCCTTCCCTGATTTGGGTGCTGGATCATACCTGTAATCCCAGCACTTTGGGAGACCAATGCAGGTGGATCACCTGAGGTCAGGAGTTTGAGACCAGCCTAACCAACATGGTGAAAGCCATCTCTACTAAAAATTAAAAAAATTAGCCAGGTGTGGTGGCAGGTGTCTGTAATCCCAGCTACTCGGGAGGCTGAGATAGGAGAATTGCTTGAACCCAGGAGGCGGAGGCTGCAGTGAGTTGAGGTCATGCCACTTCACTCCAGCCTGGGAGACAGAGTGATTCCCCACACAAATATTCTCCTTCTTCCCATCCATTCAATGTGGCTATGATTTGCAGCTACATCAATATGCCAGATAGTTTTATGATGATGTTGTTAATATTATTCAGAGATGAGCCATGGGAAATGCTGTATTTGTTTCTCATGCAGAAGTTTCTTACCCTGGAGTCAACAGTTCCCTAGAATTGTTTTTTTGTTTGTTTGTTTAATTTGCTATTTTAGCCTCTGATATCTACTTATGTTGAATTGCTCTGTTGTTAACTTACTTAATTTGGGAAATGTTTCCCACAATTCATTTTTCTGTATAGTTCCAAGTTAGAATGGGCCAAAACGGAAATTTGTGCAAGATTTTGGAGGTGGAGATGAAGCACTGAATAAGCTTTCCAAGTAGATTTTTATGGACAGAATTATGACAAATTTTATTAGTCCATTCTCATACTGCCAAAAAGACATACCTGACACTAGGCAATTTATGAAGAAAAGACATTTAATTGACTCACAGTCCTGCAGGCTGTACAAGAGGCATGGTTGAGGAAGCCTTGGAACACTTGCAATCATGGTGGAAAGGCAAAAGGGAAGCAAGCACCTTCTTCACATGGTGGAGGAAAGAGAAAGAGCAAAGCAGGAAGTGCTGCACACTTTCAAACCATCAGATCTTATGAGAACTCACTCACTATCACAAGAACAGCAAGGGGGAAATCTGCCCTCATAATTCAATCACCTCCCACCAGATCCCTCCCACACCATTGGGTATTACAATTCAACTATGAGATTTAGGTGGGGGACATAGAGCTAAACCATACCACAAATACAGAGGTGCCTCCCGCTTGCTCTCCTCCACTCCCTGTCCAGTTCTTCTGGACCCTGGCTCTGCTGACCAACAGTGACTTCGAGCCCACTGTCAGATATACAGAAGTAAGAGCTTCCCATAGACCTCTCCACAAGCTCCCCTCTGGGAAATCCCTTTCGGCAGCTGGACATACTTGGCTTCTCAGATTTTCCTACAAGCTCCAACTTATCCACCTGTGCCAGGGCTTTCGGGGGGCTGGCTAGTGGTTTAATTCTCTAATTCTCCTATTGCCCTTCCACACTTCACAGTCCCAGCTTCTACACTATGTACAACTTAAGCCTATAATTATCCTTGAACACTCATCGTGGTTGTTTCCCTGACTGAATGCTGAGACTGTAGTACTAATTCTTCCAAAATCATGAAAGGATTGGATTGTATACCTCTTCTCAAAATAGCCATATGCATTAAGTAATTGATTATCTCAGCTTCTTTTTTTCTTATAAAGTCCCTTTGGGATCTCTCTGTCCTAATTTTACATGGACTAGTTACTCTGAAGATCTGAGGCATTTATGTTATGTGGGATTACCCTTTAGCTAAGCTATATCCTGAAAAATCCCTTTATGTCTCACTGATTCTTGAGTTTTTCTGTTTCCCAGATTCCATATATTCGTCTGTCTTGATTTGGTCTCCTGTTTTAGTGAAACAATATCTGTAGTAGCTTCTTGAGAAAGATGTTTGGGAATAGAGGTATTTTTATACCATTCTTCAAATTGGTACTATTTGGAGGTACCAATTCCCCATTTTTAAAAACTGGACTTTATGTTTTTCATCCCCTTGCCTTTCTGTTCTATATTCTCTGAAATGTCTTCAAACTTATCTTCCAAAAATTTTTTTAATGTTTTTGTGCACTTAATTATAAAGACTTCTACTTCTTCAGGTATTTCTCTTTTATGGTGTTCTGTTACTATTTTTTGGATTTTATAATTACTCATTCTTTTAGGGAGAAATTAAATTTTACAAATCATTATTTTTCGTGAACTGTATCTTTTCTTCTGTTATTTTCTTTTAATTTCTGTTATGTGAGTAGGACACCAAGAGGGTGCGTGGATGCCCTGGGTATATGGGTAGGGCATGTGTAGAGGTAGAATTCCATATATGATGACTAGGCAGGCACAGCATTTTGTGGTTTTGCTTTTGTCTATTTTTGTTTGTTTTATTTTTCTTAATTTTCAGAAGCTCATACACAGATTTGAGAAATCAGATTTATACACTGAGTGATCTTCATATAAGGAAACATTCATTAATTTACTTATTGATAGTAAATCTGAAAATGGTGTTAGGTAGTTATATGAAATGTATTCTTTCATACAGTCTCCAAATGCCTTTCAAAAACTGCATGTACTAATCAATAAAAAGCCATATTTCATTTGTGTTTTCCACTCAATATAAAAGAGACAATTGAACACGTTTTGGGAAAAAATAATTAGAATATAAGCAACACAGAAAATAAAAATATATGAAAAGGAAAAGATGAGAATGAAAACACTGAACCTTGACCGAGCATATAAACATGATAGTAGTTTTTAAAGAGAGAAATAGTATCTCAGCTCTGTTTTAATGATTCCATTACAAAATATGATGCTGTCAAAATAATCTCAGAATCCATATTTTTGAAAACTAAGCTATTTTATAAATAAAATCTGTGTTCTGGCATAGAAGTTATGATAAAATGTCTTTGCACGTGTAAGTCTTATTTTGAATCTCTTTTTAACTGTTCATATTTGGTTGGAATTCAAATCCTACAAGTTTCCTCTAAGAGAAATGTTCATGAAATTTTGTGTTCATAGAAAACCGCAAAAGAACACGTGTTTTCCTGGTTTTAGTTTAAACTCAGGCAGGAGTGGCAATATATAATAGATACTAGTTTTTCAAAAGTACCCTATATTACCACTACTTGAAAAATTCACATATAATGTTTTGTATTTTACATATGTTTTTGGTAATCTTTATTAACGTTTTTTATTTATCAAATACTTAGCAGACACTATGTGCCAAACAAAGTACTAGACTCTGGGGATACAAAATGAGCAAAATAAAATCCCCTCCTTGCTCTCAGGGCACTTACAATTTGGTAAAAGAGACACACAAGTTTATTGTCATAACAGTTTGTTACACTACAATGTTACAATGCGATACATACTAAAATACAGACTGAGTAAGGGTGATTAGATCACGTGAGTAGGGAAATACATCAAGTCTTGGGATCAGAAGACAAAAAGATTGGTCAAAGAAATTGATACCTAAAGGAAGTGAAAAATAAATAAATAAAGGATGATGGAAGAGTGGTTGCAAACAGCACAGGGCAAGTCTGAGAGTTTTATTCAGTAGCAGATATTAGGACTTGGGTCCTGAAGGATCAGTCAGATTTCCTTTGAAAGTCTCTCTCAGTCTCCAAAGATGGGTTAGCAACTTCTTTTAAGTTCCAGCTGCATCATAGCACTAACCTACTCCACTGTAACCACTTATTAATTGTCTGTCTCTGCAAATAGGATTAGACTGTGCTTATCTGGTTCCTGATTGTTTCCTAACTATTTAATATAAGCACCTGACTTGTAGAATTTATTCAATAAGTATTTGCTAAACTAGATTTAAGTTATGAAATTAGACTTGGCAAGGGGTTAAGAGGGGGAATGACATTTCAAGAAGGAAGTTCAGAAGTACAAAGGCATGGAAAGTGTAATAGTTCCTGATACAGTTCGGATCTATGTTCCCATCTAATCTCATGTCAAATTGTAATCCCTAGTGTTGGAGGTGAGGCCTAGTGGGAGGTGATTGGATCACGGGAGCAGATTTCTCAAGAACGGTTTAGCGTCATCCTCCTGGGTACTGTCTTCACAATGGTGGATAGTAAGCAAGTTCTCATGAGATCTGGTTGTTTAAAAGTGTGTAGCCTCTCCTCCATCCCTCATTCTATGTTGCTCCTGCTCCTGCCATGTGAAATGCCTGCTCCCCATTCTCCTTCTGCCATAATTATCCATTTTCTGAGGCCTCCTCAAAAGCCAAGCAGGTGCCAGCATCATGTTTCCCATACAGCCTGCAGAACTGTGAGCCAATAAACCTCTTTTCTTTATAAATTACCTATTCTCAGGTATTTCTTTATAGCAATGTGAAAACAGACTAACACAGTTCCACACAAATATCTGCGCATAATTGTTTATAGCAGCTTTATTCCAAACCTGAAAGCAACCAAAATGTCCTTCAACAGATGAATAAATTAACAAACTGTGGTACATACAGGCATACAATGGAAGATTATTCAGCAAGAAAAAGAAAGAAGCTAACAAGCCATAAAAAGACATGGAGAAAACTTAAATGTATACTGCTAAGTGAAAGAAGCCAATATGAAAAGACTACATACTGTATGATTCCAACTGTATGATATTCCAAAAAAGACAAAACTATGGAGACACTAAAAAGATCAGTGGTTGGCAGGTTTTTAGAGAAAGGAAGGAAATAGTTAAGCACAGGGAGTTTGTAAGGTGATAAGATAACTCTGTGTGATACTATAATGGTGGATACTAGTTGATATGGTTTGGCTGTGTCCCCACCCAAATCTCATCTTGAATTTTAGCTCCCATAATTCCGTGTTCTAGGAGGGACCTGGTAGGAGGTAATTGAATTATGGGGGTGTTTTCCCCCATACTGTTCTCATGGTAGTGAATAAGTCTCACAAGATCTGATGGTTTTATAAGGGGAAACCCCTTTTGCTTGGTTCTCATTCTCTCTTGTCTGCTGTCATGTAAGATGTGTTTTTCACCTTCTGCCATGATTGTGAGGCCTCCTCAGCCACGTGGAACTGTGAGTCCATTCAACCTCCTTTTCTTTATAAATTACCCAGTCTCAGGTATGTCTTTCTCTGCAGAATGAAAACAGACTAATACACTAGTCATCATACATTAGTCAAACCCCACAGAATGTACAATATAAAGAGTGAACCCTATTGTGAACATTTTAGTTAATAATGATGCATCAACATCAGCTCATCAATTGTAATGAATAAGCCACATTAATGCAAAATGTTTATAATGGGGAAACCGTCTGAGGGTGTATGTGGGCATGCTCTGCACTTAAATTTTTCTGTAAACTTAAAATTGCTCAAAAATTAGAGTTTATCAATTTTTTTTTTTTTTTTGAGACGGAGTTTCACTCTTGTTGCCCAGGCTGGAGTGCAATTGTGCAATCTCAGCTCACTGTAACCTCTGCCTCCCAGGTTCAAGTGATTCTCCTGCCTCGGCCTCCCTATTAGCTGGGATCACAGGCATGTGCCACTACGCCTGGCTAATTTTGTATTTTTAGTAGAGATGGGGGTTTCTCCATGTTGGTCAGGCTGGTCTCGAACTCGTGACCTAAGGTGATCCACCTGCCTTGGCCTCCCAATGTGCTGGGATTACATGCGTGAGCCACCATGCCTGAGTTTATCAATTTTTTAAAATGCAGTTTTGTGTGGAAGAAATTTGGAGTGAGAGGAGAGGAGTGTCCAGAGATGGTGTTCAAAAGGGGTCAGATTATCAGAGATCTCACATGCCAAAGAGAGGAAAGTAGGAGCCCCAACATGGTACCAGCTGCCCATCAGGGTCTCAATATTGTTGAATGAAAGTATAAGCACATGACTTTCAGATGGGGGCAATGGAGACCAATCAAAGGGTTTGAAGCAGGTAGCATGTTTACTTCTGTAGACTTAGTAAGACAGCAAAGCAATGCTAGCAGCAATAAAGGTAGCAGGGAAGAAAGTTAGGAAGCTATTGCAGTAGATCCAGTGACAGATGAGATGTCTTTTTTCACCCGGTGGTTGTTGGGATGGAATGGAACATCAGACTAGACATTTTTCAAGCTGAGATGAGTAATTAGAAATGGAGGAAGTGTGGAGGCCAAGCCATGGATAACTCCAAGTTTTCCCTCTTGAACAACAGAGCAAACTGTAATGCTGTATATACAGATTGAGAACACAGCAACAGGATTAAAGCTGAGGTAAGAGACAAAGTATATTTGAAGTGTTTAGCTTTCATTCAAATGGAGCTTCCAGCAGGAATGTGGAAACCTCAGTGGGATCTCTGTAAGGAGACCAGTCCTGGAGGCATAATTTGGGAAGTTATCAGTACTAAAATTGGCAGTACAAATTTGCGGAAAAATGAGTTTGACATAAAAACTGGGACAGAAAGACATCTGTTCAGCTCACATCATTTAGTTAGGAAAAACGTTTTTAGTCTCTTCAGAAATTGAATCAAGGCAAGAAAAGTTAAGTAGCTGGCTCAGTAAATTACAAATGGTGAAAGAAGAGCTTGAACTCTGCATTCCTTGCATGCAAATTTTACTATTTACACCAATAATAAAAAGTAATAACAAATCTAATAATTTCTACAATACAGTTTGGTAGCCTATAGGCCATGTGGGCAACTGAAATACAGAAACAATTCTGATGGGAATACTAAATTAACCTGTCTGTATTTAAATTATCACTACGACTGTTTTAACTGTTATATTTTAAAACCATAACAAAATAAAAACTTAATTTCTAGAAACACATGTTGAATGCACATTAATAAAAAGACAACTGTCTCTTTGGAAAGAGAAAGCACAGAGTCACACAAGTAGAGTGGCATTATCAGCAGCATGATCTCAAAATCATGTCTTTCATTAAGAAGCAAGAAGTTTCATCAAGACAAACATTTCAGAAATCCAGCCAGCGGCATTCCAGGAATTTTTTTTTAACCAATCGCAATTTTATTATCACAAATAGGAGAGTGAGTCCTATTCAATTCAATATCATGAGATATTCCAGTATTTAAATGTAAAATTGAAAATAAACATACATGTTCAAAAAATTAGAAAGGAAAAGCCAAAACATTTACTATTTGGAAACAATATAATACCACAGGAAGAAAATTCTTTGTCATATCAGCTATTATATTTTCTTATTGGTCATTACTAATATGTAAAAGGATGATTTCTTTTTGTAAGCTAATCTTGGTTTCAATTACCTTACTGAGCTCTCGCTAGTTTTAATCGTTTCTCAGTTGATTATCTTGGACTTTATCAGTAGGCTGAGGAGACAATTTTATGAGTTCACCAAAATCATTTTACTTTCCTCCTGGACTTACATGAAAACTACCTTCCCTGCCTCTCTGCCAGCAAAGTGAGGCAAGTTCTGAATGTAGACAACAGTTATGTATACAATTTCCAAGGCTGGAAATTGTATAATTTCCAATTATGTATACAATTATGTATACAATTTCATAAAGTGTCCTGAATTATTCTTCACACACGCTCTCTCTGTTCTGTTTTCCTGCTAGATAATAAGACACAGGACAACTTGGGAGTCTCTTGTTGATCATAGCAGAGCGTCAGTCCAAGCTCCCAGAATGACTGGGTGAAGCCTAACACCATTCAGCCTGGACCACACTGCACTGTGATGTGAGCGAGAAAATCTAACTGTTTTAGCTAGAATAACTTACTTTGACCAACATAAAAACTAACATGAAATTTAAATCTTTTTTGAGCTAAAATTAAAACTGTACTAAAAGTCTTGGGAGAGCTATACTAATTTACGGATGCAATGTTATAAATATATAGATTAATCTGTAAGTCCATGCAACCCTAATCAAAAGCCAAAAATAATATATTACGGAAATGCTAAGGTTAAATAAGAAATTCTTATGAAAGAATAAGATAGCTAATATAATTTTGAAAAGACTAATAATAAGACATAAAAATATATTTTAAAGCTATACGAATTACTATAGGGTTGTGATTTTACAGAATTATTCAGTAGAATCAATTAGAAAGCAAGAAAAAGATTCATAATATATAAAAGTTTAATTCAAGAGAAAATTAGCATTTGAAGTCAGCATGGACTATTCAATAAATGATATCGAGATAAGAGGCTAATTACTGTAATAAGTGGGTAAGATTAGATCACCTCACAGCATTCAAAAAACTATAATGAATTAAAAATCAAAACATAAGAATCAAAGCTACAAAAATAAAACAAGGAAATACAGAAGACTGTTTATGACGTCAGGGAAGATAGGCCTGCCTAAACAAGTCATAAAAATTAAAAGGCATAAATAATTAATGTCCAGATTATTTAATGGCAAATCAAATCAAAAGGAAAAGAAAAGTAAAATGAATAAAAGATAAGGAGCATAGGTCATAAATTGGGTAATTCACAGGTGAAATAAAAACATTAAATTAAAAAGATGCTCAATCTCACTTATAATTGGGTGTATGAAAATTTAAATAAGACCAACTTTTTACTCTCAAAATTAGCAAATTTTAAAACTTTTGATAATTTCAACTATTGTTAAGGATTTGTAGAAGTAGATATTGCTAAACATTATGGATAAAAAGTAAATTGGAACAGTAGCCTAGGAAGGCAATTTAATGATTTGGTATTATCTATTCCAGTTGAAAATGAGCATGCCCTATGATTTAGAAATTCTACTACTTCATTTCCATGCTGGCTACAAACATTCAATGTGTGGCTAAGAAGGCTCATACAAATATGTTCATTTCAGCATTATTTATATTAACAAAAAAATACAAACAACCTAAGTGTCCCTCCTTAAGGGAGTGGTTAAATAAACTTTGGTCTATTGTTCAATATTGGTTATAAAAAATGTGACAGGCATAAATATATTCAGACGGATATAATCTGAAGGTACATTACTGAAAGTCAGAAAGTGGAAGTGAAGAGTGGAGGCCACACTTCTGCTCCTCCTGCCTACTAGCACAATTATGGAAGTGTTTGTGCTTTCTGCCCAGTGCCCATTTGCCTGTGTTTATGCATATTGCAAGCCGGTCATTGGGCATTGATTTGCTGGCTTGAATCATGGTTGCAGCGGTGAGGTCCTGAAGCAATAGCAGTGGCAGCAGTTTCCTGATACCTCAGCTTCTTGACCATAAAAAGAGGTAGCAGGCCAACACTGTAGTGTTCTGGAGATTTTCCCAGAAGCCCATCTCACAGTTTATTTTCCTAGTTGAACCAACTGTTTTGGAAACATGTAATTTCCTATATTTGTTCTTTTTTTCAAACTAGCCAGAGAGGTTTCCATTATCTGTAACTGAACTTTAACATATAGTATTTGGTACTAGAAATGGTTGTGGGCAACAGGTTTTCAAGGTCAAGAATGTGTGATTGTTAATATTTGACCTGGCTGGTTTTGAGTAATGTCAATCTGGGTAGCATTAAAGGATACAAATACTGATAATCTAAGGAAACTTAAATTTACCTGTGTTCACCTTGAATAAAATGCCAATTGAAGTTGTGGCGTTGGTGGATTAAGTGGTGACTGCCTTTATATAATATGTATAGCAGGTAAAATACAGGACTGTGGGATGGGGTGGTCTTTTTATAAAACAGCCCACTTAACATTACAATGAAAATTACAGAATCCGGGCTTTTAATTCTCAGTCCCAAGAATGATCAGAGAATTGGGACGTTTACGTGAACGTCCTCAGAAATCTATGTCCTACATTCACAGCGTTGATGTAGTCAAAAAGCACAGGCAGAGGCAAACCTTAGCACACATAAACTACAATGAAGGTTTAATTCTCAACCTCAGAGCATCTCTTGTTTGAAGGTTGTGAAAGTTAGGGTATTGACTGGAAAACAGAATTACAAAATTTTGTTGAGTATAGAAGACTGAGTTTACCTCTAAGCCCTGAAACCCATGAGGCCTCCCTAGCTTCATCTTATGAAATGGGTCCTCTCAGCTAGAAGACAGGTCCTGATCTCACTGGAGGTCATGACTTGCAAAGAAACACCATTTCTCTTGGAGCCCTATTTCTCTACCTGTCATAGCCTCCATACCAAAACTGAGCCAGACCCTCCATACCAAAACTGAGCCAACATTCCTCAGAGGACCACTTGGAAAATCAAACTTGAAAGGGAAGGCTCAGTCCCTAAAGAGATGGCAAGGATTTATTTATATTAGAACAAATTTAAAAACACTAGAAAATACATGCAAAAATAAATTCCAAGGGTTTTAGAACAGGAGTAGAAATATACAATTTTGCTTCTGACTGAATGAATCAACGTAGGTGTTCACATGAAAGACTCTCAGTTCACTGTGCTAACTCAAGAAACTAGGAATTTTGTACAGACAACTAATTAAAACCTAGCCTTAATGGCAAATAAGTACGCATGTTAACTTATTTATTCTTCTCAATGACCCTAGAAAGTAACAATTAATATTACCCTATCAGATCAAATTAAATACTCTCACCTATATTATGCAGCAGAGATAGGACTGAACCACTCTTAGAAAGAACACACAAATTAGACTTTTTTTCCCCACTTTTTACCTACGGTATACCATTCTATGAACCTGTCTAGGAAGATGCATCTTACAAGTACTAGTAAAATCAAATAATGCTTTCCCACTTTTTTGCAAGGAAAGCCACCAAAACAAAAGGTAAAAACAATAGAAAAGAGAACAATGATGAGAAGGCACCAAAATCAGAGCAAAAATAATAATAAAAAGGGCAACAGATACAAAGAAAGGGAGGCAAAATCATAGAAAGGTATCCATAAGATAATAAAGGTAGAGCAGATGAATGAAAACATTTTCAAATGCGCTTTCCTTTAAAATAATAATGTGACAGTATAAATGAAAATTTCAGCCACCACATAGAAAAATCACAGTAAGATGCCCCACAGTCTTTACTTGAAAGCAAATCACCTGTTAGAATCATAAAATCAACGATTATTAGAGCACAAAGGGACCTCAGAGTTGATCTAATGTAAACTCTGCCTTTGTATTGGTGGTTTATATCCTAAAGTGCTATATAAGGGGCTCTGTAACTCATTTTCACTAACCTACTTTCTTGTGTTAGCAAATAATATGTATGTAAATGGTCGAAGGAATTCTCAGAGATTATAGGTAAATCAATATCATGTACTACTAATCATTATAATCCTAGTGTAACATTAAAAATAATTGATGAAACTTTTCAGAGTAGGAATCTTGATGAGATCTATGTCATAATTTTAAGATAAAGGGATTACCCTCTCGATATTGGTGGAAAACAGCAGCCTTGAATTTTCTTCCTAGACAATGTAGATAATGGTATAAAATGTCTCAGAAAAAAATAGGCAATTCATTATTATAAAGACATTTGAAACATAGGCATCTGGGGATCAGAGAAAGGAAGGAGCATCTGTTTTGGCCAAGAAGCAAATTGTTTAAAAGCCTGCTAACTTAGCCATATTCATTTATAGTGGTTTTTCATCAAAACAGATCCCATAGTTAATTATAACATGTTTATGTCTGGTAATGGAATATTAATCAAGAAGATGTCACTTTTTTCTGAAGACTTTATTTAGTTTACATACCCAGCTGGCACTTAGCATTGCCTCGCTACTGTCATCATTCACTTTGCAGATCTTGTCTCATTTCCGTGTAGTTTATGGCCTAATGAATTACAAGGAACAGATTGCCTGGAAACTCTTTTATAAAAATTTGATTATATGGTGTCACAGTAATATTCGCTAAATTTGACAAGAATGTACTATTCACGTGAAAAAATCCTGTATTTATATAAAAATTCTTCATGATTACTGTAAGATTATAACTAATGTTAAATTTTTTTAAATCATCAAATTGGACTCAGTCTTTCTCATAAAGTTACCAATCAGAAGACAAAATGATTGAATAAAGATATTGATCTGGATTGCTGAATCGTGAGGAAAATAGGTGGTTGCACTGTGTAATGTACATTCGGGACCTATGTGTCCTTGTTTTCTAGAATTGTAGAATAAAAATGCATTTAGAAAAACAAGTCTAAAAGAAAATAGAGATTTTAAAAACAGTAAGAGATACTGTGAACAAACATATCAAAACTTAGAAGAAAAGGATAGTTTTCCCAAAATGACTTAAGAAGACACAGAAAATCTAATAAACCCCCCCAAAAAATTAAAGAAATTGAAAGTCACCTTATCCTAAAGACCAGACCCAGATACCTTTAGAGATGACTTTAACCAAACTTTCAATAAATAGATAATCCCCATGTCATAAACTTGTTTCAAATAATAGAAAAATTGGAAAAGCTACCTAATTCATTTCATGAATTTACAATTGACTTCATGCCAAAGCCAGGCAAATACAGTCCAAGAAAAGGGAGTTATGGACCAATTCACTTGAGACCATAAATGCAAAGATATTAAATTAAATACTAAGAAACTAAATCACCAGTGCACAAAAAAATATAGTTTCAGTAAGTAGGGTTTATCCCAGGAATTCTTAGATAACCAAACATCAGAATGTCTAATATTATTCACTGTATTAGTAAAATGAAGGCGATAAGACATATGATCTCTCAAGAGATGCAGTAGATGAAGGAAAATATTCATTTAGGTAAACATTCATAATAAAAGCAACTTTTACATAATAAAAGCACAAAAAACAAAAGACTTCATGATATAAGCAATTTGCTAGTCAGTGTTGTGTGGGAAGTTAAAAAAAAAGAAAAGCAGCAATTTGCAAAATAAGAACAAAATAAGCATTAAACAGAATGTTTTCCAACTTCCTTCTTCCTTCATCTAAAGTGATGAAACTTCAGAATCATTTGCACTATATCAGAACAAGATAAGAGCCCCCTATTGTGACTTCAATATTAAGCTATTTTTCAAAAGGCATAATTAGAAAGACGACAATATTATCCTTCTTTACTGATGATATCATTCTATTGGATTTTGTACCCAACAGAATGTTCACAAAACCTATTAAACTTACATGAGGATTTAGCAAAGTTCCTGGATAAATTATTAACATATAAAAAATAGTATCATAAAAAATGTTAAAGGCAGCCAGAGAGAAAGGTCGGGTTACCCACAAAGGGAAGCCCATCAGACTAACAGCTGATCTCTTGGCAGAAACTCTACAAGCCAGAAGAGAGTGGGGACCAATATTCAACATTCTTAAAGAAAAGAATTTTCAAACCAGAATTTCATATCCAGCCAAACTAAGCTTCATAAGTGAAGGAGAAATAAAATACTTTACAGACAAGCAAATGCTGAGAGATTTTATCACCACCAGACCTGCCCTAAAAGAGCTCCTGAAGGAAGCACTAAACATGGAAAGGAACAACCAGAACCAGCCACTGCAAAAACATGCCAAATTGTAAAGACCATCGAGGCTAGGAAGAAACTGCACCAACTAATGAGCAAAATAACCAGCTAACATCATAATGACAGGATCAAATTCACACATAACAATATTAACCTTAAATGTAAATGGGCTAAATTCTCCAATTAAAATACACAGACTGGCAAATTGGATAAAGAGTCAAGACCCATCAGTGTGCTGTATTCAGGAAACCCATCTCATGTGCAGAGACACACATAGGCTCAAAATAAAGGGATGGAGGAAGATCTACCAGGCAAATGGAAAACAAAAAAAGGCAGGGGCTGCAATCCTAGTCTCTGATAAAACAGACTTTAAACCAAGAAAAGAGACAAAGAAGGCCATTACATAATGGTAAAAGGATCAATTCAAAAAGAAAAGCTAACTATCCTAAATATATATGCACACAATACAGGAGCACCCAGATTCATAAAGCAAGTCTTAGAGACCTACAAAGAGACTTAGACTCCCACACAATAATAAGGGGAGACTTTAACACCCTACTGTCAACATTAGACAGATCAACGAGACAGAAAGTTAACAAGGATATCCAGGAATTGAACTCAGCTGTGCACCAAGCGGACCTAATAGACATCTACAGAACTCTCCACCCCAAATCAACAGAATATACATTCTTTTCAGCACCACACCTAATCCAAAATAGACCACATAGTTGGAAGTAAAGCACTCCTCAGCAAATGTAAAAGAACAGAAATTATAACAAACTGTATCTCAGACCACAGTGCAATCAAACTAGAATTCAGGATTAAGAAATTCACTCAAAACCACTCAACTACATGGAAAGTGAACAACCTGCTCCTGAATGACTACTGGGTACATAACGAAATGAAGGCAGAAATAAAGATGTTCTTTGAAGCCAATGAGAACAAAGACACAACATACCAGAATCTCTGGGACACATTCAAAGCAGTGTGTAGAGGGAAATTTACAGCACTAAATGCCCACAAGAGAAAGCAGGAAAGATCCAAAATTGACACCCTAACATCACAATTAGAAGAACTAGAGAAGCAAGAACAAACACATTCAAAAGCTAGCAGAAGGCAAACTAAGATCAGAGCAGAACTGAAGGAAATAGGGACACAAAAAACCCTTCAAAAAATCAATGAATCTGGATTCAAAAAACCAGGATCTGGTTTTTTGAAAAGATCAACAAAATTGATAGACTGCTAGCAAGACTAATAAAGAAGAAAAGAGAGAAGAATCAAATAGACGCAATAAAAAATGATAAAGGGGATATCACCACCGATCCCACAGAAATACAAACTACCATCAGAGAATACTACAAACACCTCTACGCAAATAAACAAGAAAATCTAGAAGAAATGGATAAATTCCTGGACACATACACTCTCCCAAGACTAAACCAGGAAGAAGTTGAATCTCTGAATAGACCAATAACAGGAGCTGAAATTGTGGCAATAATCAATAGCTTACCAACCAAAAAGAGTCCAGGACCAGATGGATTCACAGTCGGATTCTACCAGAGGTACAAGGAGGAGCTGATACTATTCCAATCAATAGAAAAAGAGGGAATCCTCCCTAACTCATTTTATGAGGCCAGCATCATCCTGATACCAAAGCCGGGCAGAGACACAACCAAAAAAGAGAATTTTAGACCAATATCCTTGATGAACACTGATGCAAAAATCCTCAATAAAATACTGGCAAACTGAATCCAGCAGCAAATCAAAAAGCTTATCCACCATGATCAAGTGGGCTTCATCCCTGGGATGCAAGGCTGGTTCAACATACGCAAATCAATAAATGTAATCCAGCATATAAACAGAGCCAAAGACAAAAACCACATGATTATCTCAATATATGCAGAAAAGGCCTTTGACAAAATTCTACAGCCCTTCATTCTAAAAACTATGAATAAATTAGGTATTGATGGGACGTATCTCAAAATAATAAGAGCTATTTATGACAAACCCACAGCCAATATCATACTGAATGGGCAAAAACTGGAAGCATTCCCTTTGAAAACTGGCACAAGACAGGGATGCCCTCTCTCACCGCTCCTATTCAACATAGTGTTGGAAGTTCTGGCCAGGGCAATCAGGCAGGAGAAGGAAATAAAGGGTATTCAATTAGGAAAAGAGGAAGTCAAATTCTCCCTGTTTACAGATGACATGATTGTATATCTAGAAAACCCCATCGTCTCAGTCCAAAATCTCCTTAAGCTGACAGGCAACTTCAGCAAAGTCTCAGGATGCAAAATCAATGTGCAAAAATCACAAGCATTTTTATACACCAATAACAGAAAACAGAGAGCCAAATCATGAGTGAACTCCCATTCACAATTGCTTGAAAGAGAATAAAATACCTAGGAATCCAATTTACAAGGGATGTGAAGGACCTCTTCAAGGAAAACTACAAACCACTGCTCAATGAAATAAAAGAGGATGCAAACAAATAGAAGAACATTCCATGCTCATGGGTAGGAAGAATCAATATCATGAAAATGGCCATACTGCCCAAGGTAATTTATAGATTCAATGCCATTCCCATCAAGCTACCAATGACTTTCTTCACAGAATCAGAAAAAACTACTTTAAAGTTCATAGGAAACCAAAAAAGAGCCTGCATTGCCAAGTCAATCCTAAGCCAAAAGAACAAAGCTGGAGGCATCACGCTACCTGACTTCAAACTATACTACAAGTCTACAGTAACCAAAACAGCATGGTACTGGTACCAAAACAAAGATATAGACCAATGGAACAGAACAGAGACCTCAGAAATAATTCCTCATATCTACAACTATCTGATCTTTGACAAACCTGACAAAAACAAGAAATGGGGAAAGGATTCCCTATTTAATAAATGGTGCTGGGAAAACTGGCTAGACATATGTAGAAAGCTGAAACTGGATCCCTTCCTTATACCTTATACAAAAATTAATTCAAGATGGATTAAAGACTTAAATGTTAGACCTAAAACCATAAAAACCCTAGAAGAAAACCTAGGCAATACCATTCAGGACATAGGCATGGGCAAGGGCTTCCTGTCTGAAACACCAAAAGCAATGGCAACAAAAGACAAAATTGACAAATGGGATCTAATTAAACTAAAGAGCTTCTGCACAGCAAAAGAAATGACCATCAGAGTGAACAGGCAACCTACAGAATGGGAGAAAATTTTTGCAATCTACTCATCTGACAAACGGCTAATATCCAGAATCTACAATGAACTCAAACAAATTCACAAGAAACAAACAAACAACCCCATCAAAAAGTGGGCAAAGGATATCAACAGATACTTCTCAAAAGAAGCCATTTATGCAGCCAAAAGACACATGAAAATGCTCATCATCACTGGCCATCAGTGAAATGCAAATCAAAACCACAGTGAGATACCATCTCATACCAGTTAGAATGGCGATCATTAAAAAGTCAGGAAACAACAGGTGCTGGAGAGGATGTGGAGAAATAGGAACACTTTTACACTGTTGGTGGGACTGTAAACTAGTTCTACCATTGTGGAAGACAGTGTGGTGATTCCTCAGGGATCTTTAACTAGAAATACCATTTGACCCAGCCATCGCATTACTGGGTATATACCCAAAGGATTATAAATCATGCTGCTATAAAGACACATGCACACGTATGTTTATTGCGGCACTATTCACAATAGCAAAGACTTGGAACCAACCCAAATGTCCAACAATGATATACTGTATTAAGAAAATGTGGCACATATACACCATGGAATACTATGCAGCCATAAAAAATGATGAGTTCATGACCTTTGTAGGAACATGGCTGAAGCTGGAAACCATCATTCTCAGCAAACTATTGCAAGGACAAAAAAACCAAACACCGCATGTTCTCACTCATAGGTGAGAACTGAACAATGAGAACACTTGGACACAGGAAGGGGAACATCACACTGGGGCCTGTTGTGGGCTGAGGAGAGCAGGGAGGGATAACATTAGGAGATATACCTGACATTAAATGACAAGTTAATGGGTGCAGCATACCAACATGGCACATGTATACATATGTAACAAACCTGCACATTGTGCACATGTACCCTAAAACTTAAAGTACAATAAAAAAATAAAATAAAATAAAAAATAGTATCATAACTATATATCAATAATAACAATAGAAAATGGAATAGAAGAAAAGTATTTGTAATAGAAAATACAAAATTCTTAGAAATAAATCTAATAAAAATATATAAAATATATGGAGAAATGTTGAAATTAATGAACATTATCAACCTAAAAAAATGGAAATCGATGCTATGGTTCTATGTGAACAAATTTAAGTATATCAATTTTCTCTCAAACTAATCTGTAAAATTGATTCTATTCCCCTAAATTCTGGTTGTTTTGTGTAAAACTTAAAAAATTAATCCCAAAATTCATGTGGAGTGTCATAGAGTCAAGAATAGCTAAAATTCAAATTTTAAAGAACAAAGATCCTACGATTTACTCCACCAGATATTAAAAATTATCATAAATATTTAGTAAGTAAGACCAGAGACAAAGGGAGGAAAGATTGACAACAGGCCAATACGACAGAATAAGTAATACCCAAACAGACCTATGCATAAGTAAACTCAATTTTGACAGAGGTATAGGAATCATAAATCAGGAAGAAATAATGGATTTTTCAAAAATATGAAAAATGGTTAACTCCATTCAAAAAATTTTTAATTATTTCACACCACATGCAAAAATCAATTCTAGGCAGAGTTCAGACAATATCACAAACAAAATTTTAGAACTTTAAAAAAAAAAAACAGAATACCTTTATGACTTAGGGTTAAGGAAGAATTTCCTAAATAAGACACAGAAAACACAAGCTGTGAAAGAAACTCTAAATAAATAACTAGATTAAAGTTTAAAACCTTTTTTCAATAAAAGACACCCTAAGAAAGTTAAAATAAACCAATTTTTAAAAAGCTATTTTGTAGCACACCTACATTTTAAAGGAACATTATTCAATATAGAGCAAAATAACACTTTATAAACTCTTATTTATTAAAAATAAATAAATAAATCACCTAAAAGAGAATGAGCAAAAGATATGCAAAGAAATTTACAGAGGAGAATATTTAAATAACCAATAAACCTAGGCAAAGATATACTCCCTCACTAGTAATCAAAGAAATGCAAATGAAACCAGAAAGTAAAACCCACAAAATTGTGAGGGCCCTTGATAATTGACCCTTCTGGAGTTTCTAATCTCTCAGATTTGTCCACCCTGAGCCTCCTACAATTTATCAATTACTGTTCAGCTTTTCCTACCCCAGTACTGGTTCCTGAAGAGGTATCTGTTTATGTTAAGTTGTTATTTTGCTATTTGCCTACATCTCCAACTTTAGCGGCACTGATTTCCCTTTTAACACCACTTCTTTTATGGATTTTTCAGTTTGTTCAGCATTTTACTTGTTAGGATGGAGTGGCAATTTCCAAGCTGGAAGCAGAAACCAGAAGCCATGAGTGCCTTCTTCAGACTACAGAGCTCATTATCATGGTTCTGGTGCTTTAAAAAGTTGCTTTCAAGGAGTGAACTGTCAGTCTGTCTGAAATTGCTTTTCAAAACCTAAAGTATTATTGGTGAATCATTACGAAGAAGTAAAAACACTATCAATGTAACGCTGCAAGAGGAAAAGCCAAAGGAGAAAAGGTCTTATTTGACTAAACAGAAATCAAATGTTTTCTTTTAGGTCTTAAGACATGTGGACATGCTTTAAACTTTTCTATTTGGTTTGGACTTTGATTTACCCAGGGAAGAACTGGCAAACATATCAAAACCTATTATTTCCAATTGGCTTCTGCTTATTTATGCAGTAATTATCAAGATTATATGACAATCTGTTTTGATCATTAAGACAACCAGTGGTAACCCAGAAAGCACTGACTTTTTCAAAAGGAGATTTGTTTGATTTCCTCTCTGAGTGTTGATGTGACCTTGCTCTATAAGTTTCTGATTTCCTTAGATGGATGATCAGAAGCCTAGTTGAATATATCTTTTTTAAAAAATGATGAAATATTTAAACACACAGAAAGTATGCAGAATAACCAAATTATATCATGTATCTACTTCCCAGATTTGCTTCAAACACTTTTAAGGAAATAAAATACTTCAGATACATTTGATTCCTGTGTAAACTTTACAAATCTCACCTTTTTCTTTACTTCTCAGAGATAATCATTAGGTATTTGTTGCTTCTGTGCACCTTTATATATTACTAGTGCCTATTTATGGACCCTCTGACAGCATGCATTGGTGCTCATATTTTTGCTATTTTAAACAACATTGCTAAAAATTTTATGTATTATTCCTATGCACATGTGGGAGAATTTTTCTGGGGCATATGTCTAGGCTGGGATATCAGTGTTGTCTTCAAATCAATTAGAACTTGCCAAATTGCTTTTTAAAGTGTTTGTATGAATTTACAACCCAGTCAGAAGTGGATGAGCATTTCTGTTGTTCTACATCTCACATGTTTATTAATCAGAATTTTTAATGTTTATTAATCTGATGAGTATGAAACTGCAGTATGTTGCTGTGAACTCTACCAGGTTCTCACAGTGAATAGTGGAGATAAATCTCCTCATGCTTCCAGCATGGAGAGAAAAAAAGGAACCATCTTGAAATATTTCAAAGCATTCTGTTCTTAACAAAGTCTTCCCTTAGGAGAAATTATTTAATCAGAGCCCATCCTGCTGAGGTTTTGTCAGAGCCTAACTGATTTCAAAGAAAGAAAATACCCAAGTACAGCTGACTCTTGCCATCATGTACCAACTAAAATGGTGGGTTACAAACTGAGATGCTCTTGTTAGGTTCACAATCCATAGGCATAGGCTCACTAAAAGGCAGGGACCTAATCACAGGACAATAGAACACTTTCACTCCCCCCACACCTTACCAGCACATTACTAAAGTGCTACTAACAGCAGTCCATTTTACCTAGTACATTACATATGGTTATCAAGAAAGCAATTACAAAGCATATAAAAAGTAAATATATAGTTTGAAGAGATAGAGCAAGTATAGCAAGATAGACCAGACTCACATATGCATGGATGTTGGAATTACACTGGGAATTTTTTTAAAACTATGATTAATATGCTAGGGGTTATAATGGATAAAGTAGATAGCATGCAATACACTATGGTCAGTATAAGCACAAAGATTGATATTCTAAGAAAGAACCAAACAAGGAATACTGAGATTAAAAAATATTGTAAAGGAAATGAAGACTACCTTTAATGGGCTAACTAGTAGCCTACACACAGCTGAGGACACTGAGTTTCAGGCTATCTCAATAGAAACCCTCAAAACTGAAAAATCAAAGAGGACAAAGATTGAATAAAAACCATAACAGAATATCCAAAATCTGTTTGACAACTATGGAAGGGGTAATATGCGTGTGATGAGAGTACCAGAAGGAGAAAAGAGAGAGGTATGGATAAATATTTGACACAGTAATGACTGAGAATATCCCAAATTAATGTCAGACACCAAACCACAGATCCAGCATGCTCAGTGAACATCAAGCAAAATTAATGCCAAAAACTGCACCTAGGAATATCATAATCAAATTCTAGAAAATTAAAGATAAAGAAAAATTCTTGAAAGAAGCCTGAGGGGGGAAAAATCCTACCTCTTACTTATAGAGAAGAAAGGATAAAAATTACATATAGCTTCTTCTCAGAAACCATGCTAACAAAAAGAGAGTAGAGTGGAATATTTAAAGTCTTGAGAGGAAAAAAGAAAAACATAAACCTAGAATTTTTTTACTCTGTGAAAATATCACTCAGAAGTGAAGGATAAATACTTTCTCAGACAAACAATAATTGAAGGGATTTGTTGCCAGCAGACCAACCTTATAAGAAACATTAAAAGAAGTTTTTCAGAGAGAAGGAAAATGATATAGGTCAGAAAGTCAGATGTACAAAAAAAAAGGAGAAGATGATCAAAAAAGGAATAAATGAAAATAAAATATGATCTTTCATTTTTCTTATTCTTAATTGATCTAACAAATAATTTTTCCAAAATGAGTGAAAAAATTGCATTTATTATTACAAACGCATAATAGAACAATGTATTCAATTATGTATATATATATATGTATGCTTATGAGTAAAATAAATGACAGCAATAAAAAAATGAGAAAAATGAGTCCATTATTTGTTATTATAAGGTATTCACACACCAATGGACTCATAAAGTATTATTTAAAACTGAACTTGGATTAGTTGTAAATATGTATTGCAAACTCTAGGGGAACAACTACAAAATGTTGAAAAAGAATTATAACTGATATGCTAAGCAGGGAAAGAAAGGTCAACAAATAGAAAACAGCAACTAACATGGTAGATATTAAATCAATTACATCAACACTCTGAATGTCAATGATCTAAATGTATCAATTAAAAAACAGAGTTTGTCAGTGTAGGTAATAACAAAAAACCCAACTCTATATTGTCTACGAGAAACCCATTTTAAATATAGAGACACATATATATTAAAAGTAAATGGATAGAGCAAAATATACCAGGCTAACACCAATCAAAAGAAAGGGGGAGTATCTGTATTTATTTCAGAAGAGCAGGCTTCAGAGCAAGAAAAACCATCAGTGATTAAAAATGGGCATTACATAATGATAAACGGTAAATTCTCCAAGAAGACATACCAATTCCTAACATGTATGCACCTAACAACAAAGTATCAAAATAAGTGAGGTAAAACTAAAAGAACTGCAAAGAAAAATAGATGAATCCACCATCATAGTTGAATACGTCAACACACTTTCATTAGAAATGAAAAGATTCATGTCCAGGTGCAGTAGCTCATGCCAGCACATTGAATGCCAAGGTGGGTGGGCCACTTGAGGTCAAAAGTTCAAGACCTCCCTGGCCAACATGGCAAAACTCTGTCTCTACCAAAAAAATACAAAAATTAGCCAGGTGTGGTGGTGGGCGCCTGTAATACCAGCTACTCAGGAAGCTGAGGCAAAATAATGCCTTTAACCTGGGAGGTGGAGTTTGTAGTGAGCCAAGATCACGCTACTGCACTCTAGCTTGGATGACAGAGTAAGACTCTGTCAAAAAACAAAATAAAATAAAGAAGAAGAAAAAAGAACCAATTCAACAAGCAAAAATCAGTAAGCATATAATTGAACTCAACGATAACATTAATACATTGGATTTAACAGTTATCTATAGACTACTTCACCCAACAACAGCAGAATACAGATTCTTCTCATTGTCACATGGAACATTTACCGAGATACACCACATTCTGGTACATAAAACAACCTTAACTCATCTCAAAATATAGAAATCATACAATATCTTCTCTCATACCACAAATAAATTAAGGTAGAAATCAATAACTAACAGGTGAAACATCCCAAAATACTTGGATGTTAAACCATATATTTCTAAATAACACATAAGCCAAAGAAGAAATATCAACAGAAAATTTTAAAATATTTTTAATTAAGTAAAAATGCACTTGTTAAAATTTGTGGGATGCAGTGTAAACAGTGCTAACAGGGAAATTTATAGCATTAAATGCATGTGTTAGGAAAGAAGAAAACTATAAAATCAATAATCTAATTTTACACCAAAAAAACTAGAAAAAGAAGAGAAAATTAAATCCAAAGTAAATGGAAGAAATCATAAAAATTATAGTAAAATGGAAGAAATCATAAAAATTAGACTAAAAAGTGAATAAAATTGAAAATAATCAATAAGAGAAAGTCAATGAGACTAAAACTTATCCTTTTAAAAGAGCAACAAAATTAATAAGCCTAAGCCAGGTTAATTAAGAAAAGACAGAGGACACAAATTACTAATATCAGAAATGAAAGATGAGACATCACTACAGATATCATGGACATTAACAGAATAATAAAGGAATACTATGAACAACTCTGTGCCCACAAATTATATAACCTAGTATAAATGAATCAATTCCTTGAAAGACACAATCTGTCAAAACTCACAGGAAAAGAAATAAGCAATCTGATCAGGCCTATGTCTACTAAGGAAATTGAATCAATAATTAATAACTGTTCAAAACAGAAAACACAAAGACTAGATGGGCTTACTGTGAATTATTCCAAACATTTAAAAAAGAAATTGTAACAGCTTTCTACAATCTCTTCCAGAAGACAAAAGCAGAGGAAACACTTTCTAACTCATTCTATGGGGCCAGCATTATCCTAACACCAACACCAGACAAAGACATTACAAGAAAAGAAAACTAGAGACCAATATATCTCATGAACATAGATGCAAAAATTCTCAACAAAATATTAGTAAACCAAATCCAGTGATGTATAAAAGGAATTATACACCATGACTAAATGGGATTTATGCCAGGTATGCAAAGCTGATTCAACATTCAAAAATAAATTAATCTAATCCATCACACCAACAGGGTAAAGAAGAAAAGTCATATGATTATATCAGTAGATGCGGAAGAATCATTTGATAAAATATAACACCCTTTAATGATAAAAAAAACCCAATTAAACTAGGAATAGAGGCAAACTTCCTCAACTTGATAAAGAATATTTACCAAAAAACCTGCAGGAAAATTTATATTTATATTTAAAAATGAAAACTAGACCCTTTGTAACTAAGATCAGAAACAAGGCAAAAAATGTCACCTGTCACCACTCTTTTTCAACATTGTGGTGGAAGTCCTAGCTAATGCAATAAAACAAGAAAAGAAATAAAATATACATTAATTGAAAATGAAAATGTAACTGTCATTGTTGACGGATGACATGATTGTCTAATTAGAAAATTCCAAAGAATTGACTAAAAATGCCCTCCTGCAACTAATAAACAGTTATAGCAAGGTTACAGGATACAAGGTTAATATATGTCAATCGCTTTCCTATAAACCAGCAATGAACAAGTGGAATTTGAATTTAAGAACACATTACCATTTACATTAGCACCAAAATAATAAAATACTTAGGTAAACATCTAACAAAATATGTTCAATGTCTATATGAGTAAAACTACATGATTTTCTCTAGTTGTTCCAGCACCATTTATTGAAAAAACTATCAAAAGAAGAACTAAATAAATGAAGAGATATTTCATGTTCATGAATAGAAAAACTCAATATTGTCAAGATGTCAGTTTTTCTCAACTTAGTCTATAGACTCAATGCAACTCCAATCAAAGTCTTAGCAACTTATGTTGTGGAAACTGTTTCCATACAAACTGATTCTAAAGTTTATATAGAGAAGCTAAAGACACAAAATAGCCAGCACAGTATTGAAGGACAAGAACAAAGTTAGAATACTGATACTACCCAACTTCAAGACTTACTATAAAATTACTATAATCAACACAGTGTGGTATTGGTGGAATAACAGCCAAATAGTTCAATAGAACAGAATAGAGGAGGCAGAAATAATCAACTGATCTTTGACAAAGGAGAAAAGGCAATACAGCAGAGAAAAGATACTTTTTCAACAAATGGTGCTGAAACAGCTAGACATCCAGATGTTAAAAAAAAATCTGGACATAGTCCTTACACCTTCAAAAAATCAACCAAAATATATTAAAGACCTACATGTAAAACACAAAACTGTAAAATTCCTGGAGTATAACATAGAAAAGAATCTAGATGCCCATGGATTTGGCAGTGACTTTTTAAATACAGCAACAAAGGGACCAAAGGGACAATCCATGAAAGAAAGAATTCATAAGCTAGATGTAATTAAAATTAAAAATTTCTGCTCTGCAAGAAACAAAACAAAAAGGCAAGCCACAGACTGAGAAAAACTATTTGTAAAAGACATATCTGATGGAGACATGAGTTATTCAAGGCATATAAATAACTCTTAAAACACAACAATAAGGAAAAGAACAACCTAATTAAAAAATGGGCCAAAGACTTTAACAAGTTTCCCACCAAAGAAGATATAATAATGGCAAATAAGCATAGGTAAAGAAGCTTTACGTTATATATAATCAGAGAAATACAAATTAAAACAATAACGAGATAACAATGTCTATCTATTAGAATGGCCAAAATCCAGAACACTGACAACACCAAATGCTGGAGAAGATATAAAACAACATGAACTCTTATTTATTTCTGGTCATAATGCAGAATGGTATGGTCAATTTAGAAGACAGGTTAGTGGTTTCTTACAAAACTAAACCTACTTCTACCGTACAACCCAGCAATCCCACTCCTTGGTATTTACCCAAAGGAATTGAAAACTTATAGCCATACAAAACCTACACATGGATGTTTATAGAAGCTTTAATTATTTATATTTGCCAAAACTTAGAAACAATCATGATATCTTTCAGTAGGTGAGAGGATAAATAAACTAAGTGAAAGAAGGCAATATGAAAAGGATACATACTGCAAAATTGCAAGTGTAAGACATTCTGGAAAAAGCAACACTATACAGTAAATTGATCCATGGTTGCCAGAGTTTAAGGAGGACAGCAGGATGAAGAGATGAAGCACGGAAAATTGTTAGGGCAGTGAAACTGCTCTGTGTGACACTATAATGGTGAGAACGTCATTACACGTTTGTCCAACTCCATTGAATATACAATGCCAAGAGTGAACCTAATGTAAACTATGGACTTTGGCTGATATATGTTGTTTATAAAGAGATATATGCTAATCAACATATTAGCATATATATATATTAAAACAAGAAATGGCACTTCTTGAGACAGAGGTGTTTCTTGGTGAAGACCAGTTTCATACCAAGATGCGCTATTGTATGTGACCCATTAATTTTTCAACTCACGGAGATCCACTGTGTCATATCACATTTTCATTCTTCCTCATACCCTTATATCCTGACATCTCTCCTTACTCAGATCAAATTCAACAGTCATTATTATCATTCTATCAAATAGACTCTCAACAGCCTCATGTTTACATCACTTCATCTAATTAGAAAATCACCAACCCCAGTAAAGCTCAATTTTTCATTTCTATGAAAAGTTGAATATACATATGCCTGCATCAGATGTATGTAAATATCACTGAAGAAAAACTCACATTTGTGCTAGCTGATTTGAATTTAAAATCATCCCCTCTGAATTTCAGTGTGCCTGCCATCCAAAATTTTTTATTTCATTCACTCTGTTACTCTTTAAAACAACAATTTTTTGTCACCTACTCTATTTTCTAAGGCCTCAATTACTCTTCTTAGTCTCACCTTATAATCTTGCTCATAACCATCTTTCATAGTATTTACTTCACACATTTATTTTGTTTACTGTCTGTATCACTAGAAACTTGGGGATTTGGGAGAGGGGTTTCTGCTGCATTCTCAGTGCCAAGAAGAATGTCTGACCTATAACATTAAACTCTAAAAATTGTATGTATGATATGTGTAAGAGATGCTATTTTGTAAATAGCAGTCTGCAGTATTAAAAGACTTTATTAGCTGAATAAATGATGAATTTACCATAATACAAAGTCTACTTCTTATCTTTGAAGACTCTAAAAAGTAATATTCTTTTTATGCTAAGTAATCAACCTCCAGAAAACTGGCTTACTGAGGAGTAAGGAATGAGTAAGTAGTGTATCAACTTATTTGTTTATATTAAAAGGGATACAACAACATTTTGTTTATGCCTGAAACTGGCATTTACGGAATAGCACCTCTTTCCCCACATGCAAAGCAACATCCACATGCAAATTATTATCTACATTGTTTGTGTTAAATATATTTCCAGGATCCTTGGCCATAACCAATTCTGTGTATGTGTAGAACAAGACTTCTAGAGACCAGCAGAAAAGAGGTCTTGGAAAGTTAAGAGATAAGTGGAGATTTCAGAGCATGTACATAGTTCCTCTCATACAGTTCTGGGGAGATATTAGAGTTAAAACCCAGTCATAGTTCAGACCCAGCCAGAATGAAGGAGTCCTTTATTAACATAAGAGACAATTAATTGAGACCTCTGAAATGTCACGCCCTAGGAGTACAGATATATCTCCAAGCATAAGGGCAATACTGAAATAAATCCACCCTAATAAAGACTAAAACCAAAACATCAGGATCAAGGTGAACCACTGGTAATTTAATTGACTACCGGACAACGTTTAACACTCTTTTGAGAAAGATAATATAAGCCAGGGCTCTGCAACATATTTGCAATACCCAGTATAAGTCAAAATTTACCAAACTTGTAATGAAGCAGAAGAAGAGTTAGTAGAAGTAGATGTAAATAGTAAGCAGACAATGACTTCAAAATAACTATGGTTCAAAAATGATTAAGAAAAGTAGTGTAAAAGATGATTGAAATGCATAAAAATGGTACATTTAAAAGAGAATTAAATTTTATAAGAAAGAATAAAGTGGATTTTCTAGAACCAAAAACTGTAATAATTAAGAATTCAGTAGATGGATTTAACAATAGGTCTAAGACAAAAAAAGAAAGAATGGCAAAACTCAAATTGAGATCAATAGACTATATCATTTTTGAATACAAAAAAGTTCAGAACAAAATCTAGGGTAGAAGAGATATGTGGTATTGGTCAAAAGCTCTCATATAAGGGGAATTAAGAGAATAAAACAGAAACAATATTTAAAGGTTGAGAATTTTTTAAATATGATGAAAGACATGAATGCCAACATTCAAAAAGCTCAATAGAGTAAGAAAATCCACACCTTGGCATATTTATTCTTACTGATAAAAATCAATAATAAAGACACAATCTTAAAAGCATTCAGAGACAAAAAATATATCAGGTAAAGGGAAAAAGCAGTAACAGTCAAATTACAGCATTATTCAAATAGACAGGCATAAACATAAGGCATCAAAAACTATTAAAAACCAAGGAGAAATAACACCAAAAAAAAAGAGAATGCAATAATCTCCCATTAGCTGACCTAAAAGAAACAGAGATATACAAGCTGCCTGAAAAAGAATTCAAAGTAATTATTCTTAGGAAGCTCAGAGAACTTCAAGAAAATAGACAAAAAAAAATGATATCAGGAAAACAATAAGTAACCAAATGAAAAACAATAGACAGATTAAAATTATTTTAAAAAAGGAAATTGTGGAGCTGAAAAATATATTATATGAAATAAAAATGCAATAGAAAGAATCAATAGCAGAATTGATTAAGCAGAAAAATGTGTGAACTTGAAAACATCTTATTTTAAAATTCAAAGAGGAGAAAAAAAGAAAAAAGAATGAAAAGTAATAAAAATGCTTATGAGATTTATGGGCATCATGAAAACAAATATTTGAGTTATGGGAGTTAAAGGAAAGAGGTAATGGGGTAGAAAGCTTATTTTTTTAAAAAAAATAAATAATAAGAGAACACTTTCCAAATCTTGGGAAAAAATATGAATATTCAGATACAGAAAAATCAATGGTCTCCAATCAGATTCATTTCAAATAGGACTACACCAAGAAATATAATCAAACTGTCAAAAATTATAGACAGAGAATCCTGAAAGCAGACTAGGAAAATAATTAAGTCACATGTAAAGAAATTCTTATAAGGCTAGCAACAGACTTCTCAGCAGATATCTTACAGGTCAGAAAAATGTGGGATGATATATTCTAAGTGCTGAAGGAAAAAGTGGTAAACAAGAATACTGTAGTTGGCAAAGCTGTCATTAAGAAATGAAAATGAGATGAAGAATTTCCCAGACAAACAAAAGCTGAGGAAGTACATGGCCATCAGACTTATCTTATAAAAAATGTTAAAGAAAGCTCTTCAAACTAAAAGAAAAGAAAGCTAATTAGTAAAATGAAAACATGAAAGTATAAAAATCACTGGTAAAAGTATGTGCACAATAAAATTTTTAAAACTCTAATACTGATAAAGTGTGGGGCCAAGATAGTTGAATGGAAGCAGTGGCGATTGGAGGCTCCCATCAGAAAGAGCCATAAAAGCATGTGAATCCTGCCCCAGCAACCAAAGTATTCAGGTTTTCTCATCAGAACTGAATAGGCGGCTGGCGTAATCCATGGAGAGGAAGAAAGAGCAGTGTGGTGTGGTGGCCACTTGAAAGCCACATGGGGCAGGGGAACCCTCACCCCCCAGCCAAGGGAGGTAGTGACTGAGCATGCTACCCAGTCGAGGAAACTGTGCTTTTTCCACAGAACTGTGCAACCCGCGGATTGGAAGATCCCACTCATGAACCCATGCCATTGGGGCCTAGGGTCCCAATCCTACAGCCACGCAGATTCTCAACAGTCTCTCAGCTAGAATCTGCTTAAACCTGCTGAGTTCCCGGAGTTGCTGGGGGTGACCAGCACCACAGTCGCAGCTTTCTGCTGTCTAAGCCTTTTAAGCTCTCTGGCGGAGGAGCAGCAGCCAGCACTGGCACTGATAACTGCCTAACACACTAAGCTCCCTGGGCAGGGGATAGGCAGCAGCCATTTCTATAGCTTCAGGCCATGATTTTCCCCTGCTGGAACCAGGGAGGCTGGATGGCTTGGTCTCAAGAGGTGTCGCCCACAGACAGCCCAACACACCAGCTGTGGTAGACTGTGGCCAGAGCACCTCTTCAGGCCTGACCCTGATCCATCCTTGCTCACTGGGTGGGACCTCCCTGCAGGAACTCCCACAACTCCAGCCAGAAGCTCAGGGACACAACCTGGACCTCCCTGGGCCTGAGCTCCTAGGGGAAGGAGTGGCCACAGTCTCTGCGAATTAGGCAACTTCACCTTTCTTCCTGGTAGTTCTGAGGAATCCAGGCAGCCCAGATGAGTGGGTTTCTCCCTAGTGAAGCACACCCCTTCCACCAAGGGACAGTCAAAGTGCTTCATTAAATGGGTCCTGTTCCCCCTGCCACCAAACTGGGTGAAATCCTCCAACAGGGTTGTCAGACTCCCTATAAAGGAGCAACACTACTGGCATCAGGTTGGTGTTCCTTGAGGTCAGAGGTCCTAGAAGAAGGAGCAGGCACCCATCTTTGTTATTCTCCAGCCTCCTTGAGTAACATCTCCAGGCAGAGGAGCAAACCAGTTGAATAGGGCTTGAAGTGAACCCCCAGAAAACTGCAGCAGCCCTACAGAAGAGGGACCTGACCATTGAAAGAAAAGCAAACAAACAGAAAGCAACAAAAACAGTATCAACAACAACAACAAAAAGTCCCCACAAAAACCCTATCCAAGCATCAGCAGCCTCAAAGATTGAAACTAGACAAACTCATGAAGATGAGAAAGAATGAATGAAAAAAACTGAAAATTCAAAAAGCCAGACTGCCTCTTCCTCCAAATGATTGCAGCACCTCTCCAGCAAGGGTACCGAACTGGATGGCGGATGAGTTGGACAAATTGACAGAAGTACGCTTCATAAGATGGGTAATAAAAAACTCCACTGAGCTAAAGAAGCATATTCCAACCTAATGCAAAGAAGTTAAGAACCTTGATAAAAGGTAAGAGGAGCTGCTAACTAGAATAACCAGTTTAGAGAGGAATATAAATGAACTGAGGGAGCTGAAAAACACAGCATGTGAACTTTGTGAAGCATACACAAGTATCAATAGCTAAATCAACCAAGTGGAAAAAAGGATATCAGAGTTTGAAGACCAACTTGCTGAAATTAGGCATGCAAACGAGATTAGCGGAAAAAGAATGAAAATGAATGAACAAAGCTTCCGAGAAATACGGGACTATGTAAAAAGACCAAAGCTACGATTGTTTGGAGTGCCTGAAGGAGACAGGAAGAATGTAAAGAAGCTGGAAAGCACACATCAGGATATTATCCAGGAGAACTTCCCCAACCTAGCAACATGCAAGTTCAGGAAATAGAGAGAACATCATTAAGATACTCCACGAGAAGATCAACCTCAACACAAATAATCATCAAATTCTCCAAGTTGAAAGGAAGGAAAAATGTTAAGGGCAGCCAGAGAGAAAGGTCAGGTCACCTACCAAGTGAAGCCCATTAATCTAACAGTGGACCTCTCAGCACAAACCCTACAAGCCAGAAGAGATTGGGGCCAATATTCAACATTTGTAAAGAAAAGAATTTTCAACCCAGAATTTTATATCCAGCCAAACTAAGCTTCATAAGCGAAGGGGAAATAAAATCCTTTCCAGACAAGCAAATGCTGAGGAATTTCATCACCACCAGGCCTGCCTTGCAAGAGCTCCTAAAGGAAGCACTAAATATGGAAAGAAAAAAGCGGTACCAGCCACTGCAAAAACACACCAAAACATAAAGACCAATGACACTATGGAGAAACTGCATTGACTAGTGTGCAAAATAATCAGACAGCATCATGATGACAGGATCAAATTCACACATAAGAATATTAACCTTAAATGTAAATGGGCTAAATGCCCACCAATTAACAGACTGGCAAATTGGATAAAGAGTCAAGACCCATCAGTGTGCTGTATTCAGGAGACATATCTCATGTGCAAAGACACACATAGGATCAAAATAAAGGGATGGGGGGAAATTTACCAAGAAAATGGAAAGCAAGAAAAAAGCAGGGGTTGCAATCCTAGTCTGACAAAACAGACTTTCAACCAACAAAGGTCAAAAAAAGGCAAAGAAGGGCATTACATAATGGTAAAGGGATCAATTCAACAGGAAGAGCTAACTATCCTAAATATATATGCACCCAATGCAGGAGGACGCAGATTCATAAAGCAAGTTCTTACAGACCCACAAAGAGACTTAGACTCCCACACCATAATAGTGGGGAACATTAACATCCCATTGTCAATATTAGACAGATCAATGAGACAGAAAATTAACAAAGATATTCAAGACCTGAACTCAGCACTAGATCAAGTGGACCTAATAGACATCTACAGAACTCTCCACCCCAAATCAACAGAATATGCATTCTTCTCAGTGCCACATGGCATTTATTCTAAAATCGACCACATAATTGGAAGTAAAACACTCCTCAGCAAATGCAAAAGAACTGAAATCATATAAACAGTCTCTCAGACCACAGTACAATCAAATTAGAATTCAGGATTAAGAAACTCACTCAAACCACACAATTTTATGGAAACTGAATAACCTGCTCCTGAATGACTCCTGGGCAAATAATGAAATTAAGGCAGAAATCAAAAAGTTCTTTGAAACCAATGAGAGCAGAGACAAAGTACCAGAATCACTGGGACACAGCTAAAGCAGTGTTAAGAGGGAAATTTATAGTACTAAATGCCCACATCAGAAAGCTAGAAAGATCTCAAATTGACAACCTAACATCACAATTAAAAGAGCTAGAGAAGCAAGAGCAAACTAATTCAAAAGTCAGGAGAAGACAAGCAATACTAAGATCAGAGAAGAACTGAAGGAGATAGAGACATGAAAAACCTTCAAAAAATCAATGAATCCAAGAGGTGGTTTTTTGAAAAAATTAACAAAATAGACCACTAGCTAGACTAATAAAGAAGAAAAGGGAGAAGAATCAAATAGACACAATAAAAATGATAAAGGGGATATCACCACTGACCCCACAGAAACACAAACTATCATCAGAGAAAACTATAAACACCTTTGTGCAAATAAACTAGGAAATCTAGAAGAAATAGAAAAATTCCTGGACACATACCCTTCCAAGACTAAACCAGGAAGAAGTCAAATCCCTGAATAGACCAGTAACAGGTTTTGAAATTAAGACAGTAATTAATAGCCTACCAACCAAAAAAAGCCCATGACCAGACAGATTCACAGCTGAATTCTACCAGAGGTACAAAGAGGAGCTGGTACTATTCCCTGTGAAACTATTCCAAACAATTGAAAAGGAGAGATTCCTCCATAACTTATTTTATGAAGCCAGCTTTATCCTGATACCAAAACCTGGCAAAGACACAACTAAAGAAGAAAACTTCAGGCCAATATCCCTGTTGAACATCAACGCAAAAATTTTCAGTTAAATACTGGCAAACCGAATACAGCAGCACATCAAAAAACTTACCCACCATGATCAAGTCAGCTTCATCCCTGGGGTGGTTCAATATATGTAAATCAATAAACATAATCCATCACATAAACAGAGCCAATGACAAAAACTACATGATTATCTCAATAGATTTAGAAAAGGTCTTTGATAAAATTCAACATCCCTTCATGTTAAAAACTCCAAATAAACTAGGTATTGATGGAACATATCTCAAAATAATAAGAGCTATTTATGACAAACCCACAGTCAATATCACATTGAATGGGCAAAATCTGGAAGCAGTCCTTTTGAAAACTGGTACAAGACAAGGATTCCCTCTCTCACTACCCCTATTCAACATAGTATTGGAATTCTGGCCAGTGCAATCGAGGCAAGAGAAAGAAATAAAGAGTATTCAAATAGGAAGAGAGGAATTCAAATTGTCTCTGTTTGCAGACAATATGATTCTATATTTAGAAAAACCCATCATCTTAGCCCAAAAACTTTTTAAGCTAATAAACAACTTCAGCAAAGTCTCAGGATACAAAATCAACGTGCAGAAATCACAAGCATTCCTTTACACCAACAATAGATGAGCAAAGAGCCAAATCATGAATGAACTCACATTCACAATTGCCACAAAGAGAATAAAATACCTAGGAATACAGCTAACAAGGGATGTGAAGGACATCTTCAAGGAGAACAACAAACCACAGCTCAAGGAAATAAGAGAGGACACAAACACATGAAAAAACATTCCATCCTCATGTATAAGGAGAATCAATATGAAAATGGCCATAATGCCCAAAGTAATTTATAGATTCAATGCTACTCCCACCGAACTACCATTGACATTCTTCACAGAATTAGAAAAAACTACTTCAAAATTCACATAGAACACAAAAGAGCTTGCATAGCCAAGACAATCCTAAGCAAAAAGAACAAGACAGAGGCATCACACTACCTGACTTCAAACTATACTATAAGGCTACAGTAACCAAAACAGCATGGTACTGGTACCAAAACAGAAATATAGACTAATGGAGCAGAACAGAGAGCTCAGAAATAACAACACACAACTAAAACCATCTGATTTTTGACAAACCTGACAAAAATGAGTAATGGGAAAGGATCTCCAATTCAAAAATGGTGCTTGAAAAACTGGCTAGCCACATGCAGAAAACTGAAACTGGATCCAGTCCTTACACCTTATCCAAAAATTAACTCAAAATGGACAAAAAACTTAAATGTAAATTCCCAAACCTTAAAAAACCTAGAAGAAAACCTAGGCAATACCATTCAGGACATAGGCATGAACAAAGACTTCATGATGAAAATGCCAAAAGCAATTACAAGAAAAGCCAAAATTAACAAATGGGATCCAATTAAACTAAACAGCCTCTGCACAGCAAAAGAAACTACCATCAGAATGAACAGGCAACCTACAGAATGAGAGAAAATTTTTTCAATCTACCTAACTGACAAAGTCTAATAGCCAGAATTTACAAGGAACTTAAACAAATTTACAAGAAAAAAATAACCCCATCAAAAAGTGAGCAAAGGATATGAACAGACACTTCTTGAAACAAGACATTTACACAGCCAGCAAACATATGAAAAAAAGCTCAATATCACTGATCATTAGAGAAATGCAATTCAAAACCACAGTGAGATACCATCTCATGTCAGTCACAATGGCCATTATTAAAAAGTCAAGAAACAATAGATGCTGGCAGGGCTGTGAAGAAATAGGAACACTTTTACACTGTTGCTGGGAATGTAAATTAGTTCAACCATTGTGGAAGGCAGTATGGCAATTCTTCTAGGATTGAGAACCAGAAATACCATTTGACCCAGCAATCCCATTACTGGGTTTATACCCAAAGGAATATAAATAATTCTACTATAAAGACACATGCACATGTATATTTACTGCAGCACTATTTACAATAGCAAAGACATGGAACCAACCCAAACGCCCACTAATGATAGACTGGATAAAGAAAATGTGGTACATATACTCCATGGAATACTATACAGCCATAAAAAGGAATGAGTTCATGTCCTTTGCAGGGACATGAATGAAGCTGGAAGCCATCATCCTCTGCAAACTAACAGAGGAACAGAAAATCAAACACAGCAGGTTCTCCCTCATAGGTGGGAACTGAACAATGATAACACATGGACACAGGGAGGGAACAACACACACACACCAGGGCCTGTTGGGGCATGGGGAGTAAGGGGAGGGAACTGAGAGGATGGGTCAATAGGTGCAGCAAACCACCATGGCATGCATATACCTATGTAACAAACCTGCACATTCTGCACATGTATCCCAGAACTTAAAGTAAAATAAAATTCAAAAAGTAACTAATACTGTAATGGTGGTGTATATATTTTTGTTTATTTTTTATTATTATTTTGTTTTAGACAGAGTCTCTCTTTGTCACCAGGCTGGAGTGCAGTGGTGCGATCTCAGCTCACTGCAACCTCCGCCTCCTGGGTTCAAGTGGTTCTCCTGCCTCAACCTCCCGAGTAGCTGGGACTACAGGTGCATGCCACCAAGCCCAGCTAATTTTTGTATTTTTAGTAGAGATGGGGTTTCACCATGTTGGACAGGGTGGTCTCGATCTCTTGACCTCAAGATCCATTTGCCTCGGCCTCCCAAAGTGCTGGGATTACAGGCATGAGCCACCATGCCCGGCCATGTATATATCTTTTATATGTTTAATATGAAGGTTAAAAGACAAAATTATTAAAATAATAAAAGCTACATTATTTTGTTAAGGAAGACAATAAAAAATGCAAACTGTGACAAAAAATTTTAAATGTGGTGGGGGTGGAGGAATAATATAATTTTTTTCTCTTGAGACAGGGTCTCTTCTCACTCTGTTGCTCAGGCTTGAGTGCACTGCTGTGATCATAGCTGGCTAAGTTTTTGTATTTTCCGTAGAGACAGGGTTTTGCCATGTTTCCCAGTCTGGTTTGGACTTTTGGGCTCAAGTGATCTGCCAGCCTCACCCTCCCTAAAGTGCTGGGATTACAGGTGTGAGCCACCACACCTGTCCTAAAAGTATAAATTTTGCATGCAAAGTTAAGCTGTTATCGGCTTAAAATAGCCTGTTATAACTGTAAGGTGTTTTCTATAAGCCTTATGGTAACCACAAAGCAAAAACCTACGGTAGATACACTAAAGATATAAAGTAAGAAATCAAAGCATACCACTAGAGAAAATCACCTAATCACAAATAAAAAATTTTAGAATATATTCAAATACATGATAATTAAACAAGTTCTTGAATGGCCAATGAGTCAAATGAGAAATTAAAAGAGAAAATTTAAAATATCTGAAGACAAACAAAAATGGAAGCACAACGTACCAAAATTTATGAGATGAATCAAAGGTAGTTCTAAGTGGAAAGTTTATAGCAATAAATGCCTACATCAAAAAAGAATAAAAATCTTAAATAAACAACCTAGCTTCACGCTTCAAGGGAACTAGAAATCGAGATAACAAACTGAGCTTAAAGTTAGTGGAAGAAAAATTAATAACTATCTAAGCAGCAATAAACGAAATAGAAAATAGAAAAACAATAGAAAAAATCAAAGAAAGTAAGAGTTGCTTTTTTGAACAGATAAACAAAATTGACCAAACTTTAGCTAGCCTGGAACGAAAGACAACAATATCAAATAAAGAAAATCAGAATTTCAAGAGGAGCTATTACAACTGATAACACAGACTTAGAGAGGATCATAAGAAACTGTTAAAAAAATTATACACTAAGAAATTTGATTGTCTAGAAGAAATGAGTAAATTCTCAGACACACACAACTTACCAAAACCGAATCTTAAGTAAACTGAAAATCCGAACAGACCAGTAAGGAGTAAGGAGATTGAATGAGCAATTTAAGAAACAAAAAAAAAAATCTTCCATTAAGGAAAAGTCCAGGATCTGATGGTTTCACTTCTGAGTTCTACCACACATTTAAAGAAATAATATCAATCCTTCTCAAATTTTTTCACAATATTGAGGGAGAAGGAATATTTCCACACTCATTTTCCAAGGCCATCATCACCCTGTTACTAAATCCAGGCAAGAACACTACAGGATAAAAAATAATAATAATAATAGGCCAATATATCTGATGAACATTCATGAAAAAATTTTCAACAAAATTCTAGCAAATTGAATTCAGTACACATTAAAAGTATCATTCACCATGATAAAATGGGAGTTATCCTAGGGATGCAAGGATATTTCAACATATGAAAGTCTATAAATGTGATAATCACACTAATAGAATGAAGGACAAAAAATGTACTGTCATCTCAATAGATGCAGAAAAAGCAGTTGACAGAATTCAACATCTTTTCATAATAAAAGCTCTCAACAAATCAGTTATGGAATGAAAGTACTTCAACAAAATAAAGGCCATATATTGCAAAACCACATCTGACATCATACTCAATGGTGAAAAGCTAAACACTTTTCCTCTCAGATAAGAAACAAACAAGAATCTCATTCTCGCCACTTCTATTCAACATAGTACTAGAAATCCTAGCCAGAACAACTAGCCAAGGAAGAAAAAAAAAAAGAATCCAAATTGGAAAAACAAAAAATTAAATTGTCCCTGTTTGCAGGTAATATAGTCATATATGTAAAAAACCCTAAAATACCACCAAAAAACTAAAAGGACTAGTAAATCAATAAAGTTGCAGAATATAAACTTAATATAGAAAATACGCAGTGTTTTTATACATTAAAAACAAACTCTTCTAAAAATAAATTATTTTAAAAACATCTCATTTACAGTAGCTACAAAAAAATTAAAATACTTACGAATAAGTTTAACCAAGAACTTGAAAGACCTATACAGAAAAGGCAAAACATTGATGAAAAAAATTAAAGAAGATAAAAATAAATGGAAAGATATTCAATGTTCATAGATTGGAAAAATTGAAATATTTAAACAATTTAAATGTCTGTATTACCCAAAATGATCTACAAAGTCAACACAATCTCTATCAAAATTTCAATGACATTTTTCATAGAAATAGAAAAAGCAATATTAAAATTTGTATGGAATCATGAAAAACCCCAAATAGACAAAGTGATGTTAAGCAAAAAGAACAAAGCTGGAGGTATCACACTAACTGACTTCAAAATGTACTACAAATCTATAGTAACCAAAACAATATGGTACTGGCACTAAAAATAGACACAGACCTATAAAACATAATGGAGAACAGAAATAAATCCACACATTTATAGAAAGCTGATTTTCAATGAAGCTGCCAAGAACATACATTGGAGAATTTACAGTCTCTTCAAGAAATGATGCTGTGAAAAGTGAATATCCATATGTAGTAGATTAAAACTAGACTACTATCTGTCACCATCTACAAAAATCAATTCAAAATGTACTAAAGGCTCAAATGTGAGGTCTAATACTGTAAAATTCCTAGAAGAAAACATAGGGGGAAAGCTCCATGACATTGATCTTCGCAATGACTTTTTGGATATTACTTCAGATGCACAGGTAATAAAGGCAAAAATAGACAAATGAGATTGAACCAAACAAAAAAGCTTCTGCTCAACAAAGGAATCAACCAACAGAGTAAAGAAAGAACTTAGAGAATGGGAGAAAATGTTTACAAGCTATACATCTGCTAAGATGTTAGCCAAAATATACAAGGAACTCAAACAACTCAATAGCAAGAAAACAAATAACGCAATTTAGCATGAACAAAGGACCTGAGTAGACACTTTTCAAAAGAAATACAAATGGCCAAGAGATATAGGAAAACATTGTCTAACATCACTAACTATCAGGAAAATGCAAATTAAATCCATGATGCAATATCACCTCACCCTGTATGTCAAAGAGATATCTGTATTCTCCTGTTAATTACAGCACTATTCAAATAGACAAGACATAGAATCAACCTAAGTGTTCATCAGTGAATGAATGGATAAGGAAAATGTAGTGTGTATATATATAAAATGTAATAATAAGTAAGACTTAGTAGTGTCCCTTTGCATGTATATATTATATATATGCATATAATATATATTATGTGTATATAGTATATTATGCATATATATTATATATAATATATATTACTTATGTGTATATATTATATACACTATATTATATAATATATATTATACAATATATATATTCACTACTATATACTATATATACACTACTATATATAATATATAATATATTATATTTAATATGTAATATATAATATTATATACATAATATATTATATAATATATAATATATAATATTATATACATAATATACCATATATTATATATAATATATATAGTATATATAATATATTATATATAGTATATATAATATATTATATATAGTACATATAATATAATATATAGTATATATAGTGTATATATACTATATTATATATAGTATATATAATATATTATATATAGTATATATATACTATATATAATATAGTATATATACACTATATATACTATATATTATATATTATATATACACACTATATAGTACATATTTTATATAATATATATACACTATATATAGTATATATTATATATAATATATGTACACTATATATAGTATATATTATATATAATATATGTACACTATATATAGTGTATATCATATATAACATATACACTATATATTATATATAATATATACACTATATATTATATATAGTATATACACTATATATTATATATAGTATATACACTATATATTATATATAATATATAATATATAAACACTATATATAAAATATAATATATAATATAAACACTATATTATATATTATATATAATATATACACTATATATTATATATTATATATAATATATATACATACTATATATTAGTATGTATACATACTATACACTATATACTATACACATACTACATATAATATATTATATATAATATATACACACTATATATATTATATATTACATATAATATATACGCACTATATATATTATATATTACATATAATATATACACACTATATATATTATATATTACATATAATATATACACACTATATATTATATATTATATATACACTATATATATTATAGATTATATATTATATATACACTATATATATTATAGATTATATATTATATATACACTATATATTACATTATATATTATATATTATATAATATATATACACTATATATCATATGATATATTATATATATACACTATATATATAATATATATACACTACTCAGCCTTAAAAAGAAAATCCTGTCATTTAGGACAACAGGGATGAACTTGGAGAACATTAGGTTAAATGAAATAAGTCAGGCACAGAAACACAGATACTGCATGATCTCACTTATATATGAAATTTATAAAAGTTGAACTCATAGAAGTAGAAAATAGAATGATGGTTATGAGAGGTTGGGGGTATATTGGGGATTGTGAAGATTTTGGCCAAAAGGTTTAAAATTTCAGTCAAATAGGAGAAATAACTTCAAGACAGCTACTGTAAAATATATGACTATAGTTTATTACAATGTATTATTAAAAAACAGAATGAGTCAATTTCTCAGAGTTTATGTAAACTAAATAACAATGGAATGAATATTTAAAGTGCTCTTTTAAAAGCCCTCCAAGATTTTGTAAAAAACAAAGACAAGACAAAGATGTTCTCAGACCAACACAAGCCAAAAGAATTTCTTTCCTGCAACAGACACCCACAAAAGATCTACTGAACAAAATTCTTTAGGCTAAAGGAAATTATCACAGATATATAAGACGGAAGAAGCACTCTGGAAAATAAAAAGGTATATGTAAAAACTGATTGCGGAAAAAGATATAATAACTTCTTGAAGGGTTTATAATAAGTATAGGTATAAACTATGTGAAAACAGAGCAAAATGATAGGAGATCAAAATAAATTAACCATTTAAAGATCTTTCAATGTTTTGATTTTGGTAAAAATACTAACAGAAGTTAGATAGTAATAAATAAAGGATGGATTGTTTAATTTCCAGGATAACCACTAAAAAGAGATAGTATATTATGTAACAAACAAAGCCAATATATCACTAAAATAAAATATTTAAAATAGCTCAATATAAAAGAAAACAGAAAATAAATAGGTACAAAGAGTAGATAAGTCATATGGGAAACAAATAATAATATGGTATATTTAAACCTAACTATATCAGCAATTACATTAAATTAAAATCAACTAAATATTTCATTTAAAAGCTAGAGAGTGTCTGACTGGATACATAAACAACATCCAATTATATGCTGTTCACAAGAAACATCTTACATTCAAAAAAACACAAAGATTTACAGAAAACGATAAGAAAAGTTACAAAATGAAAACACTAAGAAAAATAAAGTCTTCGTGGCTATATTAGATCACACAAAGTAGGCTAAAGAGTATTATGAGGCAAAAAGTGAAATATTTTATAATGACAAAAGATTCATGGCAACAGAATGTAAAGTGATCTAAAATTCTATTCTTTTAATGATGTAGCTTCAAAATATTCAAAACCAAAATTTACAGAACTAAAATAAAAACAATTTATCATCACAGTTGAAGACATTAACACAACTATCTTTTGGGATAACACATTCTTAAGTGTTAATAGGAATAAGAATGTAACACATTCTTATTCTCCAGAGACAAGACGAGCTACATAATTTGTGGAACCTAGTGCAAAATGAAAATGAGGGCTCTATTACTTATAACTTATTAATAATTTGAAACCAGTGATAAAAGAGCATTACACCAAGCATAGGCACCTTCTAGGCATTGCATACCTGTGAAGCCAGCCTTGTCCATTGGTCTGCACATTTTATGAGCAGAGTCACTCACAGACTTTTATCTCAGGCTATCTTCCAAGGATTTTTGAAAGTGGAGCAGGAGGCAGATTTGTTTGCTGTACAGTATCATAAGAATACTATCTCCCTCTGTGGCAAAGGTTGGACAGGGTTGCTTGCAGATATTTATAAAATATTGGGATTTCCTAATCCAGGAGTCACTTTTGTGGGTTGTGAAACAAACCTATAAAATGTGCAGGATCAATCTAGGCCCACCTGTGTCACACTTATGGGGCTTGAAGGAACTGGGAAACCTTCCTGCCTTCTGTTCCATGAGTAATAAAGTCCTTTGCCTCTAATACAGAAGTCTCATGTCTTCTGCCAGCGTCTATTATGGACTAAATTGTGCCCTCTCCCCTCAAATTGATATATTAAAGCCTTAACCCTCAATATGACTATACTTAGATATAGAGCCTTTGAGGGGCTGATTAAGGTTCAATAATGTTATAAGGGTGGAGCTCTAATCCAACAGGACTGGTGTTCCTTATAAGAATAGAAAGAGACACCAGGAGAGTGCAGGCACAGAGAAAAGTCCATGTGAGGACACCGTAATAAGGCATTTGTCTACAAGCCAGGAAGAGAGGCCTAGTCAAAAACTAACCCTGCCAGCACCTTGATCTTGGATTTCTAGCTTACAGAACTTTGAGAAAATATATGTGTGTTGTTTAAGCCACCAGTCTGTAATATTCCATTATGGCACTCCTCACAATTAATGCAGGATTGATGAAACTGTGGCAGGTTACTTGCTATATTATGAGTAGAATAGAATAAAATGTCAGCCCTTCGCTGTTCTTGACACTATCTCAAGAGATGATAAAACAGACAAACTAAATCAGTAACAATATAAAAGCTTTGAACAAAACAATTAACCAACTGGACTTAATTAACAGATACAGAACATTACATTCAACAACTACAGAAATAAATACAAAACAATACATTATTTTGAAATGTATTCTGAGCCATAAAGTAAGTTTCTACAAATTTCAAAGAATTGAAATCATAAAAAGTATCTCCTATGGCCAACATGGAATTAACTTATGGAATGAGAATGAAAGATAACTAGAAAAATAATAAAAGCACAGCATATCAGAATGTGTGGCATGCACCACATACAATGCTTAAAGGAATATATATTGCTTTACATGTAAATATTAGAAAAGAAGAAAGATTTAAAATTAATGATCTATACTTCTAACTCAAGAATCTGGAGAAAGGAAAGCAAAATAATTTCAAAGAAAGTAGAAGGATAAAAGTAATAAAAACAAATGGTGAAATCAATAAAACAGAAAAGTCAACAAGGTTTTGTCTTTGACTTGTTGAAAATATTAATAAAATTAATAAATAGCAAGAGGAAGGTAACACAAACGACTAATATAAGGGGGCATCCCTACAGATCTCAAGTACATCAAATGCATAAGAGGAGATTATTAACAACTTTATGCCAATAGATTTATTAACTTAGATATAGTGTACACATTACCAAAGCTGACTCAAAAGGAGTGGAACATCTGTATAGTCCTATATCAATTAAATAAATCAAATCCGTTATAAAAAATAATCTCATAAAATCTCCAGGTGTAGATGATTTTACTGATTAATTCTTTCTACTATTTAAAGAAGACATAACACCAATCTTACATGTGCTTCCAAAGAATAGAAAAATAGGCCAACTTCCAACTCATTTTATGAAGCCATCAAACCCTTGATACAAAAAACCTGAAGAGGATTCTTAAGAAAAGAAAATATGTACCAATACTTTTTACTAATATAGTTATGATTACACTCAATACAACCTTAGATAACAGAATCTAGTTTTATATAAAATTGATAATACAGGAGGGGCCAAAATGGCCGAGTAGATACAGCTCTTATCTGCACCTCCCACTGAGACAAACGTAAACGGTGGGTGAATCTGCATTTCCAACTGAGGTGCCCAGATTCTCTCATTGGAACTGACTAGGCTGTTGGTGGGGCCCACAGACAGCAAGGAAAAGCAGGGTGGGGCGATGACGGTTCACCCCGGAGCTGGAGCTGCACGGGGTAAGCAAAGGGACCTCCCTCCCCAAGCCAAGGGAGGTGGTGAGAGATTGTGCTATCCTCCCAGAGAACTATGCTTTTCCCACATATTTTTGCAATCTGCGGATCAAGAGATTCCCTTGTGTTCTCAAACCACCGGGGCCTTGGGTCCCAAGCACAAAGCTGTGCAGACCCATGGCAGCTGCTGGGGTCCGCGGCCGCTCAGACAGGCACTGAGCTGCAAGAGGTTTTGCATACTACAGAAGCTCCAGGAACTCCAGTGAGGCAGGAGATCTGTCCACTCTCGTGGGAATGAGGCTGAAGCCAGGGAGCCAACCAGCCTCGCTCAGCAGGTCCCCGTCTCCTGGAACCCCGCACGCTAAAACCCACTGGCTTGGAATCCCCGCGGGCCAGCACAGCAGCCTGGAGTCTGCCTAAGATGACTGAGTTCCCGGGAGGAGGGGCGACCACCATTACTGAGGCTCTAGTCCGCGGTGTTTCCCTGCCAGTTGATAGAGAGACCGTGAGGTTTGGACAGGGTGGAATTCCCCACAGTGCAGCACAGTGGCTGTGGCAGATTGTGGCCAGACTGCTTCTTTAGGTAGAAGCTGGATCCATACCTCCTCACCGGGCAGGGCCTCCCTGCAGGAATTCCAGCAAACGCAGCCAGAGGTTTACAGACAGAACTCTCATCTCCCTGGGTCAGAGCACCTGGGGGAACGGGACTTAATCTTTCCTGCCTACTGGCTCTGAAGAGTCCAGGCAATCCGGATGAGAGGGTTTCCCCACCGCCCAGCGCACCCACACCGCTTAGGGGCAGCCAGACTGCTTCCTTAAGCAGGTACCTGATCCGGTGCCTCCTGACTGGGTGAGACCTCCGAACAGGGGTCAACAGACACTTCATACGGGAGAATTCCTGCTGGCATCAGGTCAGTGCCTCTCTAAGAGGATGCTTCAGGAGGAAGGAGCAGGCAGCAATCTTTGCTGATCTGTGGCCTCCACTGGTGATACCCAGGTGAACAGGGTCTGGAGTGGACCCCCAGCAAACTGTAGCAGACTTGCAGAAGAGAGGCCTGTTAAAAGAAAAACAAACAGCAATGATAACAACAACAACATCAACAAAAAAGACCCTCCCACAAAAACCCCATCCAAAGGTTAACAGCCTCAAAGATCAAAAGTAGATAAATCCAGGAAGATGAGGAAAAACCAATGCAAAAATGCTGAAAATTCCAAAAGCCAGAATGCCTCTTCTCCTCCAATGATCACAACACCTCTCCAGCAAGGGCACAGAACTGTGCTGAAGCTAAGATGGATGAACTGACAGGAGTAGTCTTCAGAAAGTGGGTAATAACAAACTTCGCCAAGCTGAAGGATTATGTTCTTACCAGATGCAAAGAAGCTATGAACCATGATAAAAGATTACAGGAGCTGTTAACTAGAATAACCAGTTGAGAGAGAAACATAAATAACCTGATGGAGCTGAAAAACACAGCACAAGAACTTCATGATGCAAACACAACTATCAACAGCCTAATCAACCAGTGGAAGAAAGACTATAAGAGCTTAAAGACTATCTTGCTGAAATAAGGCAGGCAGACAAGATTAGAAAAAAAAAAAGACTGAAAAGGAACAAACAAAACCTCTGAGAACCATGGGACTATGTAAAAAGACTGAACCTATGACTGATTGAAGTACCTGAAAGATGGGGAGAATGGAACCAAGTTGGAAAACATACTTCAGGATATCATCCAGGAGAACTTCCCCAACCTATCAAGACAGGCCAATCAAATGCAGAAAATCTAGAGAACCCCAATAAGATACTCCATGAGAAGATCAACCCCAACACACATAATCATCAGATTCTCCAAGGTTGAAATGAAAGAAAAAATGTTAACAGAAGTCAGAGAGAAAGGCCAGGTCACCTACAAAAGGAAGTCCATCAGACTAACAGCAAACCTCTCAGCAGAAACTCTACAGGCCAGAAGAGATTAGGGGCCAATATTTAACATTCTTAAAGAAAAGAATTATCAACCCAGAATGTCATATCTGGCCAAACTAAGGTTCATAAGTGAAGGAGAAATAAAATCGTCTTCAGACAAGTAAATGCTGAGGTGTTTTGTCACCATCAGGCCTACCTTGCAAGAGCTCCTGAAGGAAGCACTAAACATGGAAAGGAAAAACCATTACCAACCACTACAGAAACACACTGAAGTACATAAATCAACAACACTATGAAGCAACTACATTAACAAGCCTGCGAAATGAACCAGCCGACATCATATACAAGGACACATATAGGCTCAAAATGAAGGGATGGAGGAAAATTTACCAAGCAAATGGAAAACAGAAAAAAAGTAGGGGTTGCAATCCTAGTTTCTGGTACCAAAACCTGGCAAAGATACAACAAAAAAAAGAAAACTTCAGGCCAATATTCCTGATGAACTTTGATGCAAAAATTCTCAATAAAATACTGGCAAAATAAATCCAGCAGCACATCAAAAAGCTTATTCACCATGATCAAATCAGCTTCACCCTTGGGGTTGCAAGCCTAGTTCAAAGTATGCAAATCAATAAACATAAAAGTCATCACATAAACAGAACTAAAAACAAAAACCACATGATTATCTCAATAGACTCAGAAAAAAACCTTCAATAAAATTCAACATCCCTTCATGTTAAAAAGTCTCAATAAACTAGGTATTAAAGGAACATACCTCAAAATAATAAGAGCCATTTATGAAAAACCCACAGCCAATATCATACTGAATGGGCAAAAGCTGGAAGCAGTCCCCTTGAAAACTGGCACAAGACAAAGGTGCCCTCTCTCACCACTCTTATTCAACATAGTATTGGAAGTTCAGGCCAGGGCAATCAAATAAGACAAAGAAATAAAAGGTATTCAAATGGGAAAGAGAGGAAGTCAAATATTCTTTGTTTGCAGATGACATGATCCTATATCTAGAAAACCCCATTGACCCGGCCCAAAACCTTCTTAAGTTGCTAAGTAACTTGAGCTGAGTCTCAGGACACAAAATTAATGTGCGGAAAACACAAGCATTTCTATGCACCAACAACAGACAAGCAGAGAGCCAAAACATGAATAAACTCCTGTTCACAATTGCCACAAAGTGAATAAAATACCTAGGAATACAGCTAACAAGGGAAGTGAAGGACCTCTTCAAGGTGAACTACCAACCACTGCTCAAGGAAATCAGAGAAAACACAAGCAGATGGAAACATTCCACGTTCACAGATAGGAAGAATCAATATCGTGAAAATGGCGATACTGCCCAAAGCAATTTATAGATTCAATGCTATTCCATTAAACTACAATTGACATCCTTCACAGAATTAGAAAAAACGACTATTTTAAAATTCATATGGAACCAAAAAATAGCTCATATAGCCAAGACAATCCTAAGCAAAAGAACAAAGCTGGAGGCATCATGCTACCCAACTTCAAACTAGGATACAGTAACCAAAACAGCATGGTACTTGTACAAAAACAGGCACATAGACCAATGGAACAGAATAGAGAACTCAGAAATAATACCACACATCTACAACCATCTGATCTTTGACAAGCCTGACAGAAACAAGCAATGGGGAAAGGATTCCCTATTTAATAAATGGTGCTGGAAAAACTGGATAGCCATATCCATAAAACACCAACTGGACCCCTTACTTATACCTTATACAAAAATTAACTCAAGGTGGTTTAAAGACTTAAATGTAAAACACAAAACTATAAAAACCCTAGAAGAAAATCTAGGCAATACCATTCAGGACATAGGCATGGGCATACTAGAAATAGCCAGAAATTTTCTTAATGTGATAAAGGTTATCTACGAAAAAAGTTAATGATCTATATAACATGGTAAAATATTGACCATTTTCTCCTCCTGAGAATGGCAAGAACACAAGATGTCTACAGCCTCCAATCCTATTCAAAATTCGAGAACCTAACTAGTTTAATAAAGCAACAAAAAAGGAAAAATATTGAAAAATAATTAGTAAAATTGTAATTATTCACAAATGATATGATTTTATACATAGAAAGTTCAAATTAATTCTCAAACTATTAGAGATAGTAAGTAAATTTAGGAAAGCTGCTGGATATAAGACCAACATACCTTGTTTTATGTTTATCCCAAGAAGGCAGAATGTTACCTTTCCCAATCTATAGGTAGGATGTTGATGCCAATGGCACTCCACATAACTAAATAATTTGGAAGAAAACTTGTTATTCACACAAGGGACTCCTGAAATGGGAGGGAGGGAGGGTACAAGCAGGTCTGGGCAGGCCTCTGTGGGTTGGGTCTATATAGTAGCTAGGGGGTGGGACTGTAGAAATAGTCCCAATTGACAGCCGGGGATTTGCCAGCTTTGAATTTCCCACATGTGCCTAAAAGGACATTCACTTGGGCTTTCTTACCAATCTGTCCTGATATGGAGCAAAAGGGAAAAGGGAGGTGGGGTTTATAAGAAGTCAGATGTCAAATATGAAAACATGGAATCAGACTCTGTGCTACATAACCCAAATAAATCATATACTTATATACCAGTAAACGTCACTTGGAAAATGAAATTTAAAAGAAATATGTTTTATAAGGTCATCAAAATGCATCAAACACCTAGGGAGAAATATAGCAAAAGATTAAAAGATGTTCATTCTATGAAAACTACAAAGCATTATGGAGGAAAATTTTAAAAGAATTTAATAAATAGAGGGATATGCTATGTTAATGAATGTTATGATTCATTGTTGTTAAGATGTGAATTCTTCCCAAATTGATCTATAGATGTCATTTAATCCCAATAAAAATCCCAACAGGTGTTTCATGGAGACTGACAAAACTACTAATGAATATAGAATCTGAGTCAGAGGATTTAGCTTGGTTATCGTGATAGCAGGTATTATAATATTAAACTGAAATTACCTGTTGAATTCATCCCATGATGGGAAACAGAGCTTCCAGAAGAAACAAACACAGTTTTTGAAGATTAGTGTACACTTTCTTCTGCAGACACTGCTGAAGATGCTGTGTCCATGTTTCTACTTCAACTCTTTTCTCTTCTTCCAGGGTGGCCAATCTCCCCCATTTGATTGACATATTAGTCCCTTTTAAACCAGTATGATATATTGATCCCCTTTAAGCCAGTATGTTATGCTCCACAAACTCAGGGTGCAAATGAGATCACATTGAATTTTAATGAATAGCTTAATCTCTTCCCCCATCCTTAATCTTATTATCAGGGGAAAAAAGAGTCTCTCTTTTCAGGTTTTTCATCTCCCCGCCCACTCCCAAATTATCAAATAACTTTTGAGCACACCGTATGCAAACAGTTCTTCCAAAAACAATGCAAGGCAAGGAGTGAACTGGAGGTTGCCATTGCTTTTTCTTCTGGCTTCCATGTGGTACACCAGCACAAATGTGATCCTGCAGCCAATGTGCCCATGATTGCTTGGACCCCATGAGAAGGTTTACACCCAGGCTGCAGAAGAGCCTACAAAGGTTGTAATATGTTTAAATTTATAATCCAGTGCTCAGCTAGTATTCCCCAAGTATATTCACTTTGCAGAAAAAATTGGTTTGGAGAATCTTCTAGCATCAGAAATAGATTGTGCTCAACTCAGAACCCCCATCATATCTTTATACCATGGTGTGGGCCTGATTTACTAACCAAAGCAACTACTTACCTAACCCCCACTATTGACTCACCGCATTTTGTCACCTCCTCCTTCCATTTCCTTGAACAAAAACAATGTTTTTAAAAAGTGCTCTTCAGAGTGCAGTCCAGGAACCTGCAGCATCAATTTCATCTGGGAGCTTGTAGGAAATACAGATTCTCATGTCGAGTTCCTAACCTTCTGAATAAGAAACCCAAGGGGTGGGACCTAGGAATATGTGTTTAACAAGCTTTCCAGGTGATTCTTTTTCACAATGAAGCTTGCCTAGCACTGTTTAAAGGTGATTGGATATCTCTGCCTACAATGAGACAGGTTTGTTCATAATTTCAAACAGGTTACAGTTCTCACTATGTCAAGTCCATTCTATTTCTTTACCTACCGATTTCTGCTCTGTATAACTCTTCAATGCTCTTAGCCATTGGAAGATTTGGAAAGTACAACCAGTTTCTGAAAGAAAACCTTACATTAGAGAAACATACACTCATGGAAATCCAAGGGATTGTGCAAAAGAAAGTGACCCTTTACCCTATAGTCACCTATCAGTCTAAACTGAGTCCTTTTGGTGTGAGGGATAGAAGCCACAATTCTTTTTTTTTAATATATATATTTTTATTATACTTTAAGTTCTAGGGTACATGTGCACAATGTGCAGGTTTGTTACATATGTATACATGTGCCGTGTTGGTGTGCTGCACCCATTAACTCATCATTTGCATTAGGTATATCTCCCAATGCTATCCCTCCCCCATCCCCGCACCCCAAAACAGGCCCCGGTGTGTGATGTTCCCCTTCCTGTGTCCATGTGTTCTCATTGTTCAATTCCCACCTATGAGTGAGAACTTGCAGTGTTTGGTTTTTTGTCCTTGCGATAGTTTGCTGAGAATGATGGTTTCCTGACTTTTTAATGATCGCCATTCTAACTGGTGTGAGATGGTATCTCATTGTGGTTTTGATTTGCATTTCTCTGATAACCAGTGATGATGAGCATTTTTTCATGTATTTGTTGGCTGCATAAATGTCTTCTTTTGAGAAGTGTCTGTTCATATCCTTTGCCCACTTGTTGATGGGGTTGTTTGTTTTTTTCTGGTAAATTTGTTTGAGTTCATTGTAGATTCTGGATATTAGCCCTTTGTCAGATGAGTAGATTGCAAAAACTTTCTCCCATTCTGTAGGTTGCCTGTTCACTCTGATGGTCATTTCTTTTGCTGTGCAGAAGCTCTTTAGTTTAATTAGATCCCATTTGTCAATTTAGACTTTTGTTGCCATTGCTTTTGGTGTTTTAGACATGAAGTCCTTGCTCATGCCTATGTCCTGAATGCTATTGTCTAGATTTTCTTCTAGGGTTTTTATGGTTTTAGGTCTAACATTGAAGTCTTTAATCCATCTTGAATTAATTTTTGTATAAGGTGTAAGGAAGGGATCCAGTTTCAGCTTTCTACATATGGCTAGCCAGTTTTCCCAGCACCATTTATTGAATAGGGAATCCTTTCCCCATTGCTTGTTTTTGTCAGGTTTGTCAAAGATCAGAGAGGTGTAGATGTGTGGTATCATTTCTGAGGGCTCTGTTCTGTTCCATTGGTCTATATCTCTGTTTTGGTACCAGTACCATGCTGTTTTGGTTACTGTAGCCTTGTAGTATAGTTTGAAGTCAGGTAGCATGATGCCTCCAGCTTTGTTCTTTTGGCTTAGGATTGACTTGGCAATGCAGGCTCTTTTTTGGTTCCATGTGAACTTTAAAGTAGTTTTTTCCAGTTCTGTGAAGAAAGTCATTGGTAGCTTGATGGGGGTGGTATTGAATCTATAAATTACCTTGGGCAGTGTGGCCATTTTCATGATATTGATTATTCCTATCCATGAGCATGGAATGTTCTCCTATTTGTTTGTATCCTCTTTTATTTCATTGAGCAGTGGTTTGTAGTTCTCCTTGAAGAGGTCCTTCACATCCCTTGTAAGTTGGATTCCTAGGTATTTTATTCTCTTTGAAGCAATTGTGAATGGGAGTTCACTCATGATTTGGCTCTCTGTTTATCTGTTATTGGTGTATAAGAATGCTTGTGATTTTTGCACATTGATTTTGTATCCTGAGACTTTGCTGAAGTTGCTTATAAGCTTAGAGAGATTTTGGGCTGAGACGATGGGGTTTTCTAGATATACAATCATGTCATCTGCAAACAGGGACAATTTGAGTTCCTCTTTTCCTAACTGAATACCCTTTATTTCTTTCTCCTGCCTGATTGCCTTGGTCAGAATTTCCAAGACTATGTTGAATAGGAGGGGTGAGAGAGGGCATCCCTGTCTTGTGCCAGTTTTCAAAGGGAATGCTCCCAGTTTTTGCCCATTAAGTATGATATTGGCTGTGGGTTTGTCATAAATAGCTCTTACTATTTTGAGATATGTCCCGTCAATACCTAATTTATTGAGAGTTTTTAGCATGAAGGGCTGTTGAATTTTGTCAAAGGCCTTTTCTGCATCTATTGAGATAATCATGTGGTTTTTGTCTTTGGTTCTGTTTATATGCTAGATTACGTTTATTGATTTGCATATGTTGAACCAGCCTTGCATCCCAGGGATGAAGCCAACTTGATCATGGTGGATAAGCTTTTTGATGTGCTGCTGGATTCGGTTTGCCAGTATTTTATTGAGGATTTTTGCATTGATGTTCATCAGGGATATTGGTCTAAAATTCTCCTTTTTTGTTGTGTCTCTGCCAGGCTTTGGTATCAGGATGATGCTGGCCTCATAAAATGAGTTAGGGAGGATTCCCTCTTTTTCTATTGATGGGAATAGTTTCAGAAGGAATGGTACCAGCTCCTCCTTGTACCTCTGGTAGAATTCGGCTGTGAATCCGTCTGGTCCTGGATTTTTTTGGTTGGTAAGCTATTAATTATTGCCTCAATTTCAGCTCCTGTTATTGGTCTATTCAGAGATTCAACTTCTTCCTGGTTTAGTCTTGGGAGGGTGTATGTGTCGAGGAATTTATCATAATTCTTGAATGGACCGCCCTCTGCTCTCCATTGCAATTCTGAGTCTCTCTTTTAAAAAATCCTCCTTCCCTCTGCCATGCGCTGCCTCCTCATTTCTCCCTATATAATTCAAAGTAATTAATATCATTTGTAATACAATCTGCCACAAGGAACCCAGGAATACTTGGTAAATCGTAAAGCTGGCATTTCTAATTCTCTCTATATTTTGCTCTTGGTTTTAGAGTATAGCATTTTGGACAGCATTGTGCATTTTAGAAGAGTTAGGGAAGGGAAACAAGCACATATATAAAGATGTTCAGTTTTGAGAGTATAATATAAATGACAAAATTTCAAAACCTGTAGTTGTTGGAGAGCCTGAGGGTGGATACGAGGAGAAGGGCGCCAGCAGGGAAGAAATCCTTTCAGCACTCTTAGCCTTAACCATAGAAGCGAACAGAAGGGATGTTCTTGCAACAGTCTTGGAAAAAACCGCCTTCTCCATGGATTGTGAAGGACCAGGTTCCTTGAACATTATGTTCTGGCTTTCTTCTGTTTCTGGTGCGATTTAACACACAGAAAAGCCCAAAAACCCAGAAGTATTAAAAAAATATCCCATATGAAGTTAAAAACAGATTAAATTTTCCTTCTTTGGTTTCACCAATGCTTTAGTTTTTTAAAAGTAGAGAAAATTTTTCACTGACTTAAAGGAGGTTTGCAAAACTTTCCTCATTTCTCTACTCACAGGTACAGAAACTATTGAAGTAGCCTCTGCATTTCTTAATACAGAGTAAAGCCCCCTCTTCCCTCCCACCTCCATCCCTTACTCTGCTCTCCACCAGAAGGCTGTTTGGCAAATTACAAAGAATAATGTGGTCTTTTCTGACAGTTTGGCTTGGGAGCCCCAAATGTAAACTCACATCACTGCTACCAATGAATGATTTTATTCATTTTAAAGTACTTATTTTCTTTTATTCAAATACACTTTTTATGACATGTAATACACTAAGAGGAAGTGGAATAAGTTTATTTCAGAAGAGAGATTTACATGACTGCCTCTACATTAAAAATATTAAAAATTACTCTGTCTAAAATTCCCATTTAAAACTGTGTTCATTTTTGCATATTCAACCCCCAAAACATCAAGGTGTGTGTGGGTGTGCGTATGTTTATGGTTATGTGGGTCTGGTTTGTTTAGAGAGAGGTTCCACTTCACCATTGCCACCCACTTTGTCTCGAAACCGAAGGTATTCTGAGGTGTCCCTGCTTACCTGGAAGTGAATTCACCATACTTCAGTACCAGCACGTCTCTCTTCAAAATGTGGCTCAGGAGTCACTAAAGGAAACCACACAGTGTTAAGACTAAACATTCTTGAGTAAGCCTCAGTTATGGCAAATTCAACAGCCTGGCCGTTGAGAGAGCAGTTACCGAAATTTTCCAAATAAATAAAGCAAACAAGTTACTTCAGGAAGAAGTTCACATCTATATGATTTATAATACTGGGAGTTGGCCCATTGAGGCAAGAGGAACCCAGTGAACCAGCAGTAAACCAGAGGCCACCCAGGCACTCAGGATGCCTCCAAGATTTTAGTTCATGTTCAATCACCTACTGAATCCTCACTAGGAGGTATTCTGTTTAGGGAGGTGACAGCGTCTTATAACATCTTGCAGGACTTACTGGCTTGAACTTTATCATTCAGCCTCTAAATGGGTTAACATTAACAGGAAAAAAAATAGGGATCCTATTTACAGGCTTCTGGTAGCAAGCTAATAGAGAAAAAAAAATGCCCCTCCAAAATCAATGTTTGCTTTGCTGAGGGCCTCCTTAGGTGTACATTGGAAACAATTCTGTCTGTCTACCACAGTTAAGTCACCCTGCAGCCTCCTATGCCAGCCAGGAGTACTTAGCAGTCCAGAATCAACAGGTTGCTGCTGTTGAGCAGTACCAGAACACAGGGGCAAAAAAGAATGGAAAATGTTATATGTGACACAGCAGCCTTGATGGATGAAGATGATAAAAGATGAGCAGCACCCTGGGGAGTCCTGCCTCTCTGACCCCCATCCACTGACCTCAAACTGGGCACCATCTCCAAGGATCATTTCCAGTCATTAGGGCTACTGCTCTATAGCTGGTCTCCATATGTCATTCTCAGGCACTTCCAAATTAAAGCACCCACACCCACGTGCATTCACACACACACACACTCACAACATACTATCTACCTATCTATAGATATAGATATAGATATAGATATAGATATAGTAGGAGGATATGTATTGATGGAGAAATCGAAACATACTTCCTGCAAATGGACTGGCCATTAACTAATAATACAACCCAATTGTTCAGTCTCAGTATTTTATTCAGATTATGAAGTGGCTATTAAGTTAAATATTAAAATAGCTTATCCCAAAGTAGCCAAATAAACTCTATTAGTCTAATACTATGATAGAACTCTTTAATCAGTTAATTACATTAACAATTTACCTTCTTATTATTAACACTAAGTTGATAACAGGACACAGAGTTTCTAAGCTCCCAGGCAGGGAGGTTCTGTCATTGGTTGAGCTTTATATTAATATATTTATGCTATTTTTATAAAACTGATAAGCAACCAAACAATAAGTTGTACTTTACAGGGAAGTAGTGTTATAAGTATAGACAATTAAGAAATATTTATAAACATTTTAAATAACATTCCAAATATTTATCTCAGTGAAAGAGTCTTTGAGTGTGACAAATACATGTGTATATCTTGGAACATGTCAGAGATAGATAGATATGCATAAGTCATTGGTTATTTGTCATTGGTTATTTGTCATTCTATGACACTGCGGTTACATGACATTCAACAGGCAGGGAGAAATAAGATAGGCTATAAAGATGGAAGAAATAGTATTTTAAAGCAAGACAAAATAAAGATTATGAAGAAAGAACCAAGAACAATAAAACCAGAAAATGGAAGCATTTATGAAAAGAAAGCCTAAGTATCAAAAAGATTTTAAAGAAGCTGAATATTTTTTAATGGCACAAGAGAATATATATTTTCAAAGACAGTAAATATTTTTCGATACATAAGACATGAACAAAACTTACCAAATTAGCATAACCTACGAATATGGAGAAAACTAAAACAAAAAATGTCTCTTTGTGAGAGTATAAATCATGAGAAAGCCCTTATAGATAAAAAAGATTGAAAAGCAAAAAGTATGACAATGTCAGAATATTTTACAAATTTTAATGAAACAGATAAAGAAGAATATGGGAATATGGAAAGGACTAATCTGAGAAATGAAAATTCTAAAGCAGAACTGACAAATCAAAATCAGAGTGTATGGTCTTTTCTTACAACTGTATTTTCTTTAAAAAGGGTTGATAAAAGTTTACTTTAGTTCATTGAATTAAGGAACCTAAAAAGACAGAAGGTTAGGAAACAATTTTAGAATAAATAAGATCCTTTTGGATTGAATACAAAATCCCCAACTAGAATCACCGCAGCATTATACAATCTGCACCTTTTAGATAAAGCCATTGTAAGAAGCAAGTGTTGTGAGATCTAGTCAATAATAGGAAGATTTCCTTATACAATGTCGAGCAGAGTTTCTAAATGGTCCTTTGTAGACAGACACATAGCATGAGCAAGAAATAAATCTTTGTTGTTATAAGCCCCTGAGGTTTAGGAGTTTTCTTGGACAGCAGCAGAACCCGGCCTATTCTCACTGATGCAGTGAAGGTAAAGAATAAATATGTTTCCTATGAAGTATTCTTTTTTTTTTTCTTTTTGAGATGGAGTCTCATTCTATCGCCCAGACTGGAGTGCAGTGGTGTGATCTCGGCTCATTGCAATCTCTGCCTCCTGGGTTCAAGCAATTCTCCTGCCTCAGCCTCCCAGGTAGCTGGGATTGCAGGCACCCACCACCACACCCAGCTAATTTTTGTATTTTTAGTAGAGACGGGGCTTTGTCTTGTTGGCCAGGCTGGTCTTGAACTCCTGACCTCAGGTGATCTGCCTGCCTCAGCCTCCCAAAGTGCTGGGATTACAGGTGAGAGCCACCACACCTGGCCTCCTATGAAGTATTCTAACTGCAATTATTATATAGCCAAGGCCAGATTTAGCCATATATATATACACACACACACAGGTGACCCTTAAAAACACGAGTTTGAACTGTGCAGGCCTAATTATATGCAGATTCTTTTTCAATAAAAGCTACGCCAAGTATGCGTGCCTCTCCTGTCTTCCCTTCTACCTCCTCCATCTCTTCCACTTCTTCCACCCCAAGACAGCAAGATGAACTCCTCCTCCTCCTCAGCCTACTCAGTTTGAAGAAAATGAGGACAAGGACCTCTGTGGTGATCTTCCTCTACTTAATTTTCTCTTTCTTATGATTTTCTTAATGATATTTTCTTTCTCTAGTTTAGTTTGTTGTAACAATACTGTATGTAATACATATAACATGTGTTAATCAACTGTTTATATTATCAATGTGGCTTCAGGTCAACAGCAGGTTATTTGTAGTTAAGTTTGGGGGGAGTCAAAAATCCTTGTATGATTTTTGATTGCACAGGGGTTGGTATCCCTAACCATTGCCTTATTCAAGAGTCAATTTTATATGCATATATAGATTTTAGCCACAAATTCTTAATGCTGTTTATAGTGTAAAGTGAACAACTGGTTTCATTCTCTCCAAAGATAAAAACACTCTAGTGTTTTGAGGAGACAATTGGGGAAATCATCACTAGTAGATGCCACTGACTGTGGGTCTCATATTAAAACTTAGACTCTGTGGTTGTAAAGAAAGGCAGGGGCGAAGGTCACGTGACAAGAGAAATGAGAGCAGTCCAATAAAATTCAAGCAAGTGTGTGAATGATGGACAGCGTCTATCGAGGAGGGCTTAAAATAAAAAGAGAAACAAGAAGGTACAAAGCAAAGGTGAAGATGAAGGCAGATGATAATTTTCTAATACAGCCTATTTTCATTCTGTTTGAAATCTGGAGGATGTCGTCTCATGAGCTTGCCTACTGTTGTGTGGAAGGCATCCAACCCCAGCGTCCAACTGAGACACTGGTGATCTGATCTCCAATGATAAGCTGTGGTGGGAAAGGATCAGAAAGATAACCAAGGGATGAGACAGAAGAAGGATGTATCTCTGAGGTCTCCCAAGAAAAAGCAGCAAAAACAGATTTTAAAATCAAACAAACAAAAAACATAACTAACGAAGCCCAGCAAGTGGTCAAAGATTTCCTGGTTTTTGTGTAATAGGTTAATGAAATAGCTCTGGAGCCCCCTCAATTCTTTCGTGGTTAGTTTTGGTTGGAAAGTTTAAATGGAGTATTTGTTGTTTGTGTGTATATTCCCTACTTGTTTCCACAAATAATTTAAGTGCAGAGGAAAATGATACCCAAGTTGGTGAAGACAGATTTGTATGTTTTCCTCCTAATACCTCGATATTATTTGAAACTTGTAAAAAGAGCATACATTCATATATTACTTTGGAATTTCAATATGTAAGAACTTAAAATGGCTTTGAAACATAGCTTGTATTTGATTCTTTTACCTCTGCTTAGTTGAGAGAACAGGATAAGAAATCTACTTTTTGGTGAAGTGGACAATCGTAGACGGAAGATCCTAGGAGGAAAAGGGAAAAATACAGCAGAGTAACTCATCACAAACTGAAACCTATACAATCAGTGACAGATTAGAGTTGGGCTCACCTGAGTGTATGGGGAAAGTACAGAGGGTAACAGTTCAGCCTGCATCTGCAGTAGACGAGTTCTTGTTCAGAAATGTATCAGTCATTACTCGCTGTATACAAAAGCAGAGACCGAAGTAGGGCAGGTCAGAATGTGAATCCCATGTCACTACATATGAGCCATGGATCTTGGGTAAGTATTTGACGTTTGTGAATTTGTTTCCAAATCCATAAAATGGAGATATTAATGTATATCTCCTGAGACTGTTGTAAGGAGTAAATGAACTGATAAGTATAAAATGCAGCAAAGGTAATCAGTCAATGGTAGTAATTGCTGTCAAGAGCCTCTTTGAAAAAGAAAAATGATGGGCAAGACATCAAGAGAATATAAAAATGTATATGACTGTAAAATTATATATTTAACATCTGCCTGGATTATCTAAAAAAGATGAGATAAAGTTTGAAGCAAGAAATAAATTGTGTAGCTCAAGGATAAAGGAATTGTTTCATGTAAAAAAGAAGGCTAATGAAAAACCCTTATCATTCTCAAAATATATAGATGAGGTGGGAAAGAGGGATGAAAAGCCATTCACTTAATCCACACAAAGACATAAATTTAAGATTAGGAATACACAAGAAATTAGTTTCTTTCTTTCTTTTTTTTGTTTTGTTTTTTTTTGTTTTTGTTTTTGTTTTTGTTTTTGAGATGGAGTCTCTGTCCCCCAGGCTGGAGTTCAGTGGCACAATCTCGGCTCGCTGCAACTTCTGCCTCCCAGGTTCAAGCGATTCTCCTGCCTCAGCCTCCCGAGTAGCTGGGATTACAGGCACCCACCACCACACCCAGCTAATTTTTGTATTTTTAGTAGCGACAGGGTTTTGCCTTGTTGGCCAGGCTGGTCTCAAACTGCTGACCTCAGGTGATCTGCCTGCCTCGGCCCCCCAAAGTGCTGGGATCGCAGGTACAAGCCACCGCGCCTGGCCAGAAATTAGTTTCTAAGCATGAGGAGCTCTGTATCATATCATGAAACGTCTCCCTTGGTAATTTTTGAATTCAATTGACACCTCTAGCCTTGATAGCATGGATGTTGCAGAGCTATGTGCTGAAATATATCAAGTTTCAGGAAAGTAAAGCAATTGAATAAGGATGACTCCAAACAGCTTTGAAAGTAAGTGAAAGGAAAAACAAGAGGAATTTAGATCAGGAGACCACTTAAGGCTTTTAGAGTGGAATGAAAAGTCACAAAACAAAAAGAACAATGGAAATGATTCAGACAAAGATTTCTGTATATCACATTCATCTAGGTATTTTAGTGGTTGTAAAAGCATATTGGTAGGTAGAGACTGAGGTGTAGAGAGCTTTGAAGCTCAGGTTTAAGGCACAAACAGGGTGTTGAGGCAGTGAGTCCCAATGTGGTATTCCTAGCAAGGCGACCAAGTTTCATGGGTCATTTAGACATGGGGAAGTGTAGGAAGGAAAGAAGTGAATAAGGTCATTTGCCAGCTGAAATTCCATCTTGGAAGGATCCGTGTTATCTCCCCTCCTCCTCCCTATGAGCTAGAAAATCATATTTTCTTCTCCTAGTTATTTTTAATTGACCTCCATCAGTGCACCTCAGAGAGCAGGGGGATGTCAGGATCATAATTCAACTTGAGAACCATGTGAAGCAAGGTGAAAGTTTTCACAACACTGGAAAATCTAAGAATTTGTCTCAAACACAGAGCTTAGAGTGCCCGACTCCATGAAGAAATTGACATTTTTACCTAAAATAACTGTTCAAATTGTACATTTGCTACGTTTTATAAACATCAGAAGGGCACCACTGACACCCAAGTGAAAAATCCCCACCTTGGCCAAAATGGTTTCACATAAAAACAACTTAGCTACCAAGGAAAACTTTCTGCACTCCTTGTGCCCAGGGGAATCTGGGGCAGGAGAGCCTGTGCCTACCTCTGCGAAGAAGGGAAGACTTTAACCCCACATGGGAGATGTGCTTTTAGGTTGAAATGATGCTGGCTTTAGCATCCGTCTTTTTCTCTTGGGACTAGAGTAGGTACCTCCCAAATTCACTTTTAGAGCAGCCCCACACTGCTATTTGTCTCTTGTCCACCTTTTAACTTGCTCTGTATAAACATTTCACCCTCTGCCGCAGACAGCCGCCCACCTCCGCCTGCCTGACGGCCTGCCTGCCTCCCTGCTTGCTGGCCTCCCCTCCTCAGGCTTCTGCTGGAGGAACACCTAGCAAACAACATGCGCTTTGGGGCTCAATGTTCTTCAAGCCTGCCAGTTCTTTCAGGAGGTCGTTTACATGCTTGGCTCCTACTTCAATGAGCTACTCTGGAGCGGCCAGTGAAAAGTGCTTTTGCTCCTGGAAAATATTGGAGTGCTTTGTTGCAAATGGTGAATCCATGGCTCCCAGTCATCAGAGATAGCAGCTGATGCGGTTGAATTGGCCATTTCTTAGGGAGTGATTGTACTCTCATAAAGTGTGATATAGCAACTTCAGCTCCCAAATTATGTTTTGTAAATAATTTGCCATTTTTCTGTGATTCATTAAACTTCTTTTGGCACTGCCTACCTGGTCAGTCTCTTGTTTGTAGATTGCCATGGTGCATAATTCTTAATGGGCCAAAAAAAGACACAAAGCTAACATTTACTCATTACATTCACATAGTGTGTATGAAGAAAAACACCCCCTTGCTCACACCCTTTAGAAAAGACATAAATTTTGACAGGAAAAGTATTTCAAGGGGAGCTCCATGTATTTCTTTACTCAGTTGTAATGGCAATATTATCAAATTAGTTTGTGTTGCCTCCAACTTAATATTTTCATTTGGTTCTTTTTCCTCTTAAGTGTACTATAAAAAGATGATTAATCAAAAAAGAAGGGTTACCTTTGATTAAGGAAGTTAATTATGAGTGGCTGACTTGATGTGGGTGGGAGGCTTCACTCAGCCATGTTATTTTCTTCTCCATGGGAGAGCTAGAAAAATGGGCCATAGGCAAAAGAAGGAATCACTGGGAGTAGTAAAAACTTGAAAGGAAACTTCAACTTTCCCTGCCATCGTCAATAAGCAATGCCGAAAATGTTTCTTGTCGACATTTTCTTGCACATTTAATGGGCCTCCTGGTGCTATTTAAACATCAACTACGGTTCCAAAAACCATGATGAATTACATAAATAATCGCCATAATATTATACCCATTTTATGATGGGGAGGCTGAGTCAAAGATGAATTATAAGAAACAAAATGGTTTTCATGATTGCTGAATTTACTCCTGGAGTCCCACGAAAAGTATTTATAGAGAGGAAGAGTTGCGCGCATGCACTTCGGAGCCAGAATGCCTAGGTTGGATCACTGGTTCAGCTTCCTTGCTAGTTGTGTGAAGAATGGGAACCTCTCTATGCCTCAGTTTTCTCATCTGTAAAATGGACACAATAATGGCAGTCTCCCTCAAGAGTTTGTTTTGAATATTAATTGAGTTAATTTGTGAAAACTACTTGGAACACTGCCTTACTTACGTAATGCTAACTGGTAGCTATTGTTATTGTTATTGTTGTGACATGTCATAATGTGTAAGTACTAAATAGAGAAAACAATGTTGAACAGAAAAATCAAACAAAAGGTAGCTATTTAGCCTCTTCAGCTCCCAGGCATTTCTGTGTCTGCCTGGTCTATAAGCCTTCAAGGGTGCTTTCCTGGCTAAAGAAGAATGTGCCCTCAAGTGGAAATCATTCTTTATTTTTATCCTGAGACCCTTGTCTCCTGGGCATCATTTTTCTGGTGTCCTGGAGAAAAGCTTTGGTCCTGGAGAAAGCTGGTGTCCTGGAAAAAGCTAGCATCAACTCCCTACTCTCTCTAAAGAGAGGGTCTCACTGTCCTTCTATAAGGCCAAGATAAGGAAAGTGTTCCCACTACCTTGGTGATGATTGAGGAAAAGAACCTAATATTACAATTTGTTCATTGCATCGTGAACTGAACCTGAACACTGGAACACATTTCTGTTTCTAACCGTTTGGTCTTTGCCCCCAAGCCAGGCCTTGTGTCCTTCACACTCTGTGGCTTCTCCTCATGGTCTGGCTAGCAAGGGTGCAAATTCACTTGGCACACAGCAGGTCGACACATTTTCTCAGCAAAAGTTACTCTTAGGTGTCCAGTCAGAGCCTCATGGGCCCCAGAAGTTCTCCATCTGGTTGCATTCTTTGAAGCATGTTCCAAAATCAAATAAAGCAAAATGTTCTCTTTATGCTAACATATTCGCTTGCTCAGGTGGACCTGTTGCTTTGAGGCAGCCTCAACATTTGCCACCCCTCTAATGATGAACAAGTGATTTCTTCTCTCTAGTCTCGGTGAAATGAGACTGATAAAAACGAATCTACCTCAGTTGTTGTAGAGACTAAACCAGACACAGAATGTTTTTATATGTGGGACAATATTTTTAAGTGCTTCATAGATATCTAGTAAATGTTAGCTATTATTGTGTATGCACAATGAAGGTTTTGTTTGGTTTGATTTTGGGATTTTAAAAAATTCATATCTGTTTTGCATTCTCAAATCAAATTACACATTGGAAAGAGTAGGAATCATATCCTCTGGTTTCTTTGTTTTCAACCAAAGTAGTTTATACTGTGCTCTTGTGAGGAAAATATGTCCGCTTTGTTATGCCTCTCTGCATAAGAATATGCAGTTTCCTCTACCTACAAATAAATTCTTTGTCATTTGTTTGTCTGTTTAAACCCTACTCATTCTTCTTCTCAACTGTCACCTTCTTTAGCGGTCAATCTGGTGTCGTTTCTCTACTTTCTTTTGGTACATTTATTCTTAGTATAGTTCATGTGACAGGATATAAAAAGTCAAGTTTTTTAATATAAAAAGACCTCTTTTGCTTTTCTTCAATTTCTTTGCTATGTTGGAGTGATGGGATACAAATGTTTCTCCTATGCCCCAAAAGTATTTGACAAATAAGCCCACCCTGCCCTAAAGTAAAGAGAAGCAGGTTTTCTTTTGTCCAAGATTTGACTCAGGGTTTATGGGATCTTCAAAATCTCTTATGAAAGATCCAAAAGATAATGGGGGACACACAAGGAGGAAACAGAGTGCATGGGGGCTGGAGTCTCCCAAAATATCAGAGGAAGAGAAAAGAATTGAGGGGGTAACTACAGGGTTCTTGTGCGTGCAACTGCTGATTCCAGGAGGTGGCCCAAGAAGGAAGAGATCTGCTTTGCAGAAGAAAGGACTTTGTGAAGAGTCAGTGCGGGACACATTCTTAGAGTACTCAGGTGCCCCTACAGCCCTGAGTTATGGTTCAGTTATCTGCCCGCCCTCACTGAAGGGAGGGAGAAGGTCCCCTGCCCTGAGAAAAAGACTTGATTCTATTCCCTCTTTTTCTGCCAGGTCAGCAAGAGTGACTGCCAGTCAATCCTCTAAAGTACCCTCAGACTTCATCTGATTATGCAACCTTTACCCACCCACACAACAGTCCTAGAACACCAAGCCACCTAAAAGGGTGAACAACCCAAGGAGGTTGGAGGAGCTTTACAATTAGGAAATTGGCTAAAGACCCATGAATACGGACAGTTCTATTGACTCTTCAGAAACTTCGTTTATCCATATGGGTTTGCCATCTGTCTCTGCCTTCTTGCCCAGCAACCTGTAAGCACATAGAAGTACAGTGAGGTGTGGGCAAGGAGATTATCTCCTCCACCTACTGCTCACTACCATCTGTGCCTTCCAAATGTCTGCAACCCTTCCTAGACTATAGTAGGGTATTTTCGTTATGGTGCTTGGCTTTTGAGACATAAATTCACTTGAGCTAACTCAAATAATGTGTTTCAGATTAAGCAAAAAGGGAAAACAATATTTCATGAAATTCCAAGAACAGAAATCATATATAGATCCTACATTACTATCCAGGCTGTAGATTGATTATGTCCCGGCTTAGGTGCTGAATCCTGGTACAGACATCCACAATTAGTGGGCAGGGTCATGCGGTCATTAACACAGCTTCAGGGAGTTGCCTCTTTGGCAGGGGCAGAAAATGGGGCATTTCTATGAGACAGATGTAGACAGAGTAGGCACTCGAATAGTTATATCTGGTATACAAGTGCTCCATGAATGTTTCTTGACTAATGGAATGAGTGGCAGTTGAAAGCACATGTTCCGGAGTGTATTAGTTCATTTTCATACTGCTATGAATAAGTATCCCAAGACTGGATACTTCATAAAGAAAAAGAGGTGTAATGGACTCACAGTTCCACATGGCTGGGGAGGCCTCACAATCATGGCAGAAGGCAAAGGAGGAACAAAATCACATCTTAGGTGGCGGCAGGCAAGAGAGTGTGTGCAAGGGAACTACCCTTTATAAAACCATCAGATCTCGTGGTTCAGTTACCTCTCACTGGGTTCCTCCCATGATACATGGGGATTATGGGAGCTACAATTCAAGATGAGATTTCAGTGGGGACACAGCAAAACCATATCATGGAGTAAGAAGCTTTAGTTCAACACTTGCTAGCTTGTGACCATGGAAAAATTACTTAAACTTTTTAGGTCTCAGTTTCATCATTTTTAAAAAGAGAATAAAAATAATGTGTACACTATAAAGTCAATGTGAGGATTAAGAGAAATAACCCATGTAAAGTGCCTGGTAGTGTCTGGAACATAAGTATTGAATAAATGATAGCTAACAACATTAAAAATCATCACCATTATCATTACTGCTACTACTACTACTACTGTTACTAGATACTTGGATATAAAATGCCTGCTGGCCTTTTCATAGATATGAAATACAAAAGTTATGAATAAGAATATAAAGACACCATAAATATTAAAATACATATAGTATGTGTATATTTCAAAGATATTTAATATAACAAACTCGAGGTTGGCACAAAAAAGGGAACAGTTTTCTCGAGTAGCTGATGAAAACTTAGACTAGAAGAGTTCCCAAACAGCAGGAGGAAGAAATACAGATAGAAGAGAACTGGTCTTCCTTGCCTAAAAGATTATCTTGAGCAAATGAAATCAAGAAGAGGTCTTTTACTCCTGGCCCCAAGTGATCCACCCACCTCAGCTTCCCAAAGTGCTGGGATTACAGGTGTGAGCCACCGCGCCGGGCCAAGCTCTTTTAAAATAGACTTTGTCTCTACTCTAGGAGGGGAGATTCCAGGAGGGAGAAAATTAAAGTCTCCAATTGTCAATTTACCTGTTACCTTTGTCAATTTACCTGTTTTACCTGCCCTGAAACTGCTGGCTCCTTCCTCCCACAAGTTAGTGTTGGGTGCTCATTATATGCTATACACTGTGTTGGAAGAGTGAAAGGAATGAGGTCAAATGCATCTTCTCAAGAAGCCATAGATTCTTCTCAAGTAGCCATTTATTACTTTCAAGAGGTCTCACAGGTTTATTTCTAAGTCAGAGAGCAGGGTCTTTCCACTAGTGTCATTGCCGTTAGACTCCTGGGGTGTGTGGACTTCTCCCCATCTGAGCAAAGGAGAGAGAAATCCCTTTCACTCTTACCATAATTCATAACAAACAGGAGAGTTTGCAAGATACACACACACTCTCCCCAATAGCATAATTTATGAAGCACAAATATCTGAACTATTTTTACTTAAATCTAAGCAAAGAGTGGGTTTTCTACCATGAATTTGTAGGGTTTCTAGCACCCATATATTTTCTCAAGTTCAACTTTTTCTAAGGTGGATTATAAGTACACAATTCACAATAACGCACAAGGTGACTTTAAAATGAGCTTTCAGTCTAGCAAGAGTCACACTTGTCCCTATCACCTTTTTCTTGGTGTATTAGTTTCCTAGAGCTGCAGTAGCTAATTACCACAACCCAGGTGACCTCAAACAACAGAAATCTATTCTCTCATAGCTTTGGAGTGAACAAGTCTGAAATCAAGGTGTTGGCAGGGCCTTGCCCTCTCCAAAAGTACTGGGAAAAGATCTGCTCTGGGTCTGTCTCTCAGCTTTGGTGTTGCTGGCAATTGTTGGATTCCTTGGCTTGTATGTGCATCGTTCCAACCTCCACCTCCATCATCACATGGCATTCTCCCTGTGTGTCCATCTTTCTGTGTTTCTTCTTTTAAGGACACCAGTCATAGTGAATTAAGGGCACACCCTATTCCACTATGACCTCATCTTCACTAATTACATCTACAATGACAATTTATGAATACAGTCACATTCTGAGGTTCTAGGAAAAACATGAATTTTAGAAGGACACCATCCAATCCAGTACTCCTGATTTCATCCCTAGTTGAGAGTTCCTACATCCATTCCTTTGCCCCAGATAATTGCTCTGGATTCTTTAGGACCTTCCTATTTCCCAAGTGAGGAAGATACTTACTTACCTGATTCCCATAAGTCTTTTCCTGGGCTTTAGGTCCTTTCACCTGTGCTTCTTTTATCTCTTTCCAAGAAGTCCATAGTCCTGGACACCTGGAAATTCTATTCTCATACCTGGCCTGTTCTGTTTTCTTCACATACACTGGCTTGTGAAGCTTGTTTTACCACCAGTTATTCAATTTAATTTAGTTTTTTTAAAATTTTTTATTTCCATAGGCTTTGCGGGGAACAACAGGTGGTATTTGGTTACATGACTAAGTCTTTAGAGGTGATTTGTGAAATTTTGGTCCACACATCTCCCGAGCAGTATAGACTGAACCTAATTTGTAGTATTTTATCCCTCACCTCCCTCCCACCCTTTCCCCCTGAGTCCCCAAAATCCACTGTGTCATTCTTATGCCTTTGCATTCTCAGACCTTATCTCCCACTTGTGAGTGACAGCATTCGATGGCTGGTTTTCCATTCCAGAGTTACTTCACTTAGAATAGTCTCCAATTCCATCCAGGTTGCTGTGAATGCCATTAATTAATTCCTTCTTATGGCTGAGTAGTATTCCATTGTATGCATATACCACAGTTTCTTTATCCACTCATTGATTGATCAGCATTTGGGCTGGTTCCACATTTTTGTAATTGCAAATTGTGCTGCTATAAACATGTATGTGCAAGTATCTTTTTAGTATAATAACTTCTTTTTCTCTGGGTAGATACCCAGTAGTGAGACTGCTGGATCAAATGGTAGTTCTAATTTTAGTTGTTTAAGGAATCTTCACACTGTTTTCCATAGTGGTTTTACTAGTTTACATTCCCACCAATAGTGTAGAAGTGTTCCCTTTTCACCCCAACCGCACCAGCATCTATTATTTTTTGAATTTCTGATTATACCATCAGTTTTTCAAAGTCAGAATCCAGGCCCAAGTTCCCCAGTTGTGGAGTACTAGCTTACGCTCTAAATTCTTAGCTTTACCTGAACTTGCCTTTAAAAGCCAGAACAAGCCCCTTTGCAAAGGCTTGCTTCCTTTCAGGGTGACACTATTCATTTCTATTTTCTCTCTAATGTATAGCATCTGCTCTTTATTCATAGAGGAGTTAGTGAGACATTCCTTGAGGCTCAGGACTAATCAGCTTCCAGATTCTCTTAATGACTCATCACTCACATGAAGACTACGGGTTTTTCCAAATCATAGTATCATGGTATTAAAATAGCAAAAACCTTTAGAAGCATATAATGGAAATGTACAAATGGATATATTCCTACCCAGAGGAAAAAAAATATGACACTACTTTAAAGTACCTACGGATGTTTTGCTTTTAAGTAGTTTATATTATTTTCACTCTGTGTTGTAAAATATTTATTACAATACTCAAGGAAATCAGTCTTACAAATGGTTAGGATCTTAGCTGCCTCTGACTGATTTAAGTAGGAAAAGTATTTATTGATAGGGTATTGGGTAGTTCATAAAATTACCTGAATATTAGATGTTGGCAGCAGATAATAGTCTTGAGAAATAGGGTACTCTAGACTTTCAGCTGGGCAAAATGTCAAAAGGAATGATAGACTAGATCTTAGACCAGCACCTAGACAAGTCAGCCACACCTCATTTTAAGTTTTTCGGTACACCTAAATGAGCAAATATACATGAACTGCAGTTAACACACCTACTGGAGATAAATTCATTACCTTCAGAAGCACATAGCAAGTTGACTCAGGCAGCTCTCCAGAATGTTTAATTCACTAATATCAGGCCAATCAATAAGCCATAGAGTTGGATCTTAAGGCTACTGTTAGCCTTTCTCTTTTTATGTTTCTGTTTTTCCAGAACTAGAGAAGGTGATGATGTTAAGGCTGCCTTTCTGCAATTCAACCAAGAAGGATAAGATAAAAAAAGTCTGTTTTTAAAAAGAAGACAAAAGCTAAATTAACAAATATGAGGCATGTTTATTTCACTTCATTCTCTGCCAGAATGTGCATTTGCTGCGGTTCAGATGAATGGTTCTCAAACTAGAATCTCAGGGCCATTGGTGGTCTCATTATGTCCTAGGTGGTCCTGTAGGCCAATTACAAATATGTTCTAAAGAGTCGTTCTAAATGTGTGTTTTTAGTTTATTTTAATTTACTTGGTGAATTTAAATCAAAGTATGAGAATCAATATTTTAAGATGGAAACCTCAGCAATGAGTATTAATGTAAAAAAGCATTGCTTGAGATTTCGTACATGTATATGGTGGTAGTGTAGGTGGCCTAGCGGGCCTTTGTACTTACTTTGTACTAGATATTGTGTTAGGTGATAGAGAATCAGTGGTGGTCTCACAGGGGATAAATTCTTATGTATCAAATTTATAATACATGAATAAATAAAACTATATTTCTGAATTGTAAATGACCAACATAAGTACTGTCATTTTGTAAAGCCCTTCTTGAAATAGCTTTCCTATCTTTATGGTTTGCATCAGACTGGGTTCTTTTAAAAGCAGAACCAAAAACAAAAGCTTGTGATCAGACACTTAATTTGGGATGTGATTCTAGGAAGCAACAGCAGAAGGCAGGAGTAAAGTAGGTCAGGGAAGGAGAAAAGGTTGGCTACCACTATGGGAAAATTGAGTTCAGTCTTGCAGGATACTCTGAAGGAGCTTTACAAAACACATTATCTGGATGGATTGCCCAGGGAAAGAAATGGGAAAGCATTTATCAGCTCATGTCCCAAACTGGTCAAAGATAGCTCCGTTGGGATTGAATCCCCTGCATTTCTGGAGCCCTTAGAAGCAAAAATCTCTTTTGATTAAGCCACTATAATTGAGTTTCTGCTACATCAAGCCAAATGCAATACTAAATAATACCTACATGTTCTGTACTTTTTAAAAAATCGTCTTATTAATACATGGTTTACATATCATAAAATTCACCCATTTTAAATGTGCAATTCAATGAAGGTTAGCATTATCTACAGAGTTCACAATTTGTCTTCATTTTAATTTTTTCACTTAATTTATTTTGTATAGCATTTCATACATATACATATGGATCCAATTTATTCTTGTTAAACAATTGTGTGGTATTTGTAATAATAGTCATTAGTGTTATATACTAATTATTTCAACTCTACATCAGGACAAAATTCCTCTGCCCCATGAAGTTAGGTGTGCCCACTTAATGAAATGAAATGTGACCGTAAGTGACACATGTTTCTTCTAAGGTGGAGCTTTAAAGACACTGTGTTTTCAATTCAGCACTTTCTTTCTCTCTGTCCTAGTAATTGGCAATGTTCCAGATAGTGGTAACTAAATCAGCCTGGGTCCCAGAGTGAGCATGACACAGATCACAGCACCTATCTCAGTCACAATGAATATGTACCATGAACGAAAAATAAATCTTTGTTTATTTAACCACCTGAGAATTTAAGATTATTTTCTTACAGCTGCAGAAACTAATCCATCTTGCCCTCTATACCTTCATTTGTTTAACCAACCCCATGTTCACTACCATTTTATTTAGCTTGAATTTTTATATAATAAATAATCCTGAAATAAGAATCCTCATATCTTTGTGCATACTTGAATAATTTTAGAATAAAAATAGAAATAAAATTGCAGATCAAAGGATACACATGTTTCACATTCTACCAGATATTATAAAATTGCTTCCAAAGATTTTGAAAATTCTCTCAGAAGGAGAGTAACTGTATCCTGGCCATCACACTTATGATAGAAAGTATTATTATTTTTACTTTCACTGATCCAATAGGCAGAATATTTCATTGTGTTTAAACTTTTTTGATTGGTAGTGAGATAGGGCATTTATTTTCATATGATTGTTGACTATTTGATTGTCCCCTTTGGAGGTTAGTAATTTTGCTATGATGGGCTGACTCTGACTTTGTATTTTTCCTGTTGGGTTGTTTGTCCTTTCTTCTTGATTTTTCAGAGCTCTTACTGTAGTATGAAATTAATCTTTATGTGATACAGATATTTCCTCCTACTAATTCTGGCATCTATATGCCTATTGAGTAGAAAACTCGTTAAAAATTATGTAATCAAATCTATCATTTTCTCATATAACTTCTGAGTTTTGTATTGGAGAGAAAAGCCTTTTTCCCATATGATTTAGAAAATTATCTTCCAGTTTCTGTTAATACTTCCACAATTTAATTTTTTACAGTTTATACTTTAATTCATCTGATTTTTTAAATTTAATTTTTAATTTTTAATTTGTATGGTTACATAGTACATGTATATATTTATGGGGTACATGAGATATTATGATACAAGCATACGATGAATAGTAATCACATCAGGGTAAGTGGGGTATCCTTAACCTCAATCATATGTTCTACACATTCCAATTATACTCTTTCAGTTATTTTTAAACATAAAATAAACTATTGTTGACTGTAGTCACCGTTATGCTATCAAATACTAGATCTTATTCATTCTAACTAACTATATTTTTTTACTTATTAACCGTCTCCACTCCCAATACCCTTCCCAGCCTCTGGTAAACATCCTTCTACTCCCTATCTCCATGAGTACAATTGTCTAAATTTTCAGATCCCACAAATGAGTGAGAAATTGGGAAGTTTGCCTTTCTGTGCCTTGCTTATTTCACTTAATATAATCACCTCCAGTTCCATCCATGTTGTTGCAAATGACAGGCTCTCATTCTTTTTATGGATGAATTGCACTCCATTGTATATATGTGCCACATTTCCTTTATCCATTTGTCTGTTGATGGACACTTAGCTTGCTTCCAAATCTTGGCTATTGTGAATAGTGCTACAATAAACATGGGAGTGCAGATATCTCTTTGACACACGGATATCATTTCCTGTGGATAAATATTCAGTGATGGAATTGCTGAATCCTGTGACAGTTCTAGCTAGTGTTTTGAGGAACCTCCAAACTGTTCTCCATAGTGCATGTACTAATTTACATTCCCACCAATAATGTACAAGTATTCTCTTTTCTCCACATCCTTGCCAGCATTTGTTAAAATGTTTTTGGGTAAAAGTCATTTTTACTGGGATAAGATGATATCTCATTGTAGTCTTGATTTTCATTTGTCTGAAGATCACTGATGTTGGTCAGTTTTTCATATACCTGTTTGCCATTTGCATGTCTTCCTTTTAAGAAATGTTTTTTAGATATTTTGTCCATTTTTAAATCAGATTATTAGATTTTTTTCCCTATTGAGTTATTTGAGCTCCTTAAATATTCTGGTTACTAATCCCTTGTCAGATGAATAGTTTGCAAATATTTTCTCCCATTCCGTGGGTTGACTCTTCCCTTTGTTGATTGTTTCCTTTGCTGTATAGAAGCTTTTAGTTTGATATGATCCCATTTGTCCATTTTTGCTTTAGTTATCTGTGCTTGTGGGGTATTACTCAAGAAGTCCAATGTCCTGGAGAGTGTCCTCAATTCTTTCTTTTAATAGTTTCACAGTTTGAGGTCTTAAATTTAAGTCTTTTTTGCATTTTGATTTGACTTTTGTGTATGGAGGAGGTAATGGTCTACTTTTTTCTTCTGCATATGGATATCCAGTTTTCCCAATATCATTTATTGAAGGCTGTTCTTTCCCTGTTGTATGTTCTTGAAATGCTTGTTGGAAATGATTCAATGTAAATGTATGGATTTATTTCTAGGTTCCCTATTTTGTTCTATTGGTCTATCTCTCTGTTTTATGCCAGTACCATGGTGTTTTGGTCACTATAGCTCTGTAGTATAATTTGAAGTCAGGTATTGTGGTTCTTCCTGTTTTGTTCTTTTTTCTCAGGATGGCTTTGGGTATTCTGGGTCTTTTGCGGTTCCATGTAAGTTTTAGGATTATTTTTTCTTTTCTTATCAAGAATATTATTGGTGTTTTAATAGAGACTGCATTGAATCTGTAGATTAATTTGTGTTGTATGGACATTTTAACAATACTGGTTCTACTAATCCATGAACATGAAATGTCTTCTCATTTTTTATGTATACTTCAATTTCTTGTATCAAAATTTTGTAGGTTTCATTGTAGAGAACTTTCACTTTGTGGTTACATTTATTCCTAAGTATCTCATTTTATTTGTAGCTATTGTAAATAGAATTAATTTCTTGATTTCTTTTTCAGATTGCTTACTATTGGCATATAAAAATGCTACTGATTTTGATATGTTGATTTTGTATTCTGAAACTTTACTGAAGTTATCAGTTCTAACAATTTTCTTGTGGAGTCTTTAGGTTTTTCCAAATGAATTATATCATCTGCAAACAAGGATAATTTGACTTCTTCTTTTCCAGTTTGGATGCCTTTTATTTCTTTCTCTTATCTGATTGCTCTAGCTAGGACTTCCAGTACTATGTTGAATAACAGTGGTGAAAGTGGGCATTCTTATCTTGTTACATATCTTAGAGAAAAGGCTTTCATTTTTTCCCCCATTCATTATGATACTAGCTGTGGGTCTGCCATACATGGCTTTTACTGTGTTGAGATATGTTACTTCTATACCCAATTTTCTGAAGGCTTTTATCATGAAGTAATATTGAATTTTATCAAACGCTTTTTCAGCATCAACTGAAATGATCATATGTCTTTTGTCCTCCATTCTGTTGATATCTCACATTGATTAATTTGCATATATTGAACCATCCTTGCATCCCTAGAATAAACCCCACTTGGTCATAATAAATGATCTTTTTAGTGTGTTGCTGAATTCTGCTTGCTAGTATTTTGTTTAGGATTTTTGCATTAATGTTCATCAGGGTTATTGGTCTATAGTTTTCTTTTTTTTGATGTGTCTTTCTCTGTGTCTTTTGCTATCAGGGTAATACTGGCTTCATACAGTGAGTTTGGAAATACTCCATCTTCCTTTATTTTTCAGAATAGTTTGAGTAGGATTGATATTACTTCTTCAAATATTTGGTAAAATTCAGCAGTGGAGCCATCGTGTCGCAGGCTTTTCTTTGCTGGGAGACTTTTTATTCTGACTTCAATCTCATTACTTAGTATTGGTTTATTGAGATTTTGGATTTGTTCCTGATTCAATCTTGGTAGGTTATATGTGTCTAGGAAGTTAACCATTTTTTCTAGGTTTTCCAATTTATGGACATATAGTTGCTCATAGTAGTCTTTAATGATTTTTTTAATGTCTGTGGTATCACATGTAATGTCTCCTTTTTCATCTCTGATTTCATTTATTTGAGTCTTCTCTTTTTCTTAGTCTGGCTAAAAGTTTTTTGATTTTGTTTATCTTTTCAAAAAACCAACTTTTTGTTTCTTTAATCCTTTGTACTTTTTATTTCAATTTAATTTATTTCTGCTCTGATCTTTATTATTCCTTTTTTTCTGCTAATTTTGGGTTTAGCTTGCTCTTGCTTTCCTAGTTCTTTAAGATGCATTGTTAGGTTATTTATATAAAGTTTTTTCTAGTTTTTTGATATAGGCATTTATAGCTATAAAATTCCCTCTTAGTACTGCTTTTGCTGCATTCCATAGGTTTTGGTATGTTGTGTTTTCATTACCATTTGTTTCAAGAAACTTTGTGATTTCCTTCTTAATTTCTTCATTGACCCACTGGTTATTCAAGACCATATTGTTTAATTTGCATGTGTTTTTATGGTTTCCAAAGTTTCTCTTCTTATTTATTTCTAGTTTTATTTCATTGTGGTCAGAGAAGATACTTGATATTATTTCAATATATATTTTAAGATTTATTTTGTGGCCTCACATCTGGTCTGTCCTTGAGAATGATCCATTTGCTGAGGGGAAGAATATGTATTCTGCAGACACTGAATGAAATGGTCTGTAAATATCTATTAGGTCCATCTGGTCTACAGTGCAGATATAATCCAATGTTTCTTTGTTGATTTTCTGTCTGGATGATCTGTCCAATGCTGAAAGTGGGGTGCTGAAGTCTCCAGCTATTATTGCATTGGGTTCTAACTCTCTCTTCAACTCTAATAATATCTGCATTATATGTCTCAGTGCTCCAGTGCAGTGTAATACATATTTACAGTTGTTACATCCTTTCACTGAATTGACCTCTTGAGCATTATATAATGAGCTTCTTTGTCTCTTCTTATAGTTTTTGTCTTGAATCTGTTTTATTTGATATAACTACAGCTTTTCCTCATTCTTTTTTTGTTTCCATTTGCATGGAATTAAATTTTTTAATGAATTATGTGAGCTCCATAAAATATCTTAACGTAGTTTTCAAATGAGATACCAATTTTCCCCATGAAATTATTTCCCCTCTTCGTTCAAAATGTACCTTTATCATAATCATATTTATTACGTGTAAAAAGTTGATTACTAAACTTTGTTCTATTTCAATTATCACTGTCTCTATTCCGACACCAGTAACCCTTAGTTTAATTGATTGAGACCCCTACAATTTTTCTATTTAAACTATTTTCCTATTAGTTATTCTTGCAAGTTTAGATAAATTTGAGAAACTATTAATTAAGTTTCATAAAATATTTCATTGGAGCTTTGAAATTATGTAACATTTATATAGTACTTTGGAGTAATTTGAGTTCTTTACAATATTGAAAAATTACATCCAAGAACACGGTACATGCCCTATTTATTTGTCTTATTTTATGTTCTTGATAAAGATTTATAGTTTTCTTCATATAGGTCTTGTATGTATCTTGCTCTATTTTTTAATGGATTATTTTTGACATCTTGTTTCTCCAGGTTGCATGACAGAAATGAGGTCATTAGACTGAGGCAATTGCTATCGTTCAATCGCTTTGGTTTCACTCTGATATTTAATGTTTTAAAAAGGATACTTATTTCTTCCTCTCTACTCAAGCAAGGCATTGTCTTTCACTGTGACAGTTTGGAAGAACCCATTGCATTTGACCTGCAAATTTCCTTTCATCTGATTCAAATTTATGTTCTGTTGCATGAATGATGACAGGGTAGTTGATCCCAATTGGCTCAAATCTCATCAGCCAAATGGTTCTTGAATTCTTATGTGTTTTAAATAATGGCTCCCTCTGAAAATGTTAGTTATTAAATCACAGCACAATTCTTCTTACACAGCAGGATGTCACATTTATATTAAACCCTTGTGGGCAACAGTGTAGTACATATTGCACACGTGGGCCTGTGGGAGCAATTTAAGGCTTAATGTGTACAGAAAAATGGAAGACAAGATTCCTCTTAAGAGAAGTAGAGACTCTGAAATATTTTTCTAAACCCAACAAATGAATTGGAAATGGTGAAATGCCATCACAAGAGCCCATTCTTCATCATCCTTGTGATACGTAAAACTGTTAGGCTTTCACAAAACAGAAATTTCAAACCTACTTTGAACTTCATATTATGGCATAGCATGCTTTTAAATGTTTACAATAATTTTTATTGATAAAAGTTTTTTTCTTCCATGTTTTAAATGTGTATCTATTTCTGTGTTTTTGCAGTTCTATAAATCTAACTAGAATGTTAAGCTTTGATTGAACTGATCCAACATCCGTGACTTAAAGAAAGTATTTTAGAAGTTCTTATCTTTCTTTACTTTCCACCCATTTTTTATCTTTTTCTCATATTGTTTTCCTCTTTCTTCCTTCGATGATGCATCTGCAAGGCAAGGAACACCAAGGATTGCAGCCACCACCAGAAGCTGAGAGACAGTATGGAACAGATACTCCCCCAGAGCCTCCAGAACAATAGGATAATTAATTTCTGTTGTTTAAAGCCATGCATTTTGTTGCATTTTGTTATGGCATCTCTAAGAAACTAGTATACTCTGCTTAAGAGTATAAACATTGGTTCTTCTCTCTAGTGTGCAAATTTGGAATCCAAGTTCAGTTCTTCCCTACTCCTCTGCATCCTTGCCTCCCCAGAGATGCTCATCAGCATATTCCAGGACTAAACATTCTGGATATGTGTTATAATGTACTGCAGTGGGGAGAGGCATATACACTAATAGATAGAATACTCAGTTTTCCTTAAATCTAACTTGATACATAATATTGGCTTTTATAATCTGAACCTGCTTTATCTTCCAAGCCAGAAGCTACCTCTGGAAAAGAATTCAGTCCTTTATATTGCCTCCAAGCCACATTTTCAGCTCCAGGATGAAGTGCCCTGTCAATACCTCTGCCCCCATTAACTGGATCATGTAGATCCTGTGCTTGGAACCCTGTTACAAGTCTCTCTCTCCTTAGGTACCACAGCATAGACAGAAATCCATTAGGCAGGACTTACACCTCAGAGCATTTCACATAAATCCTTTCCTTTGCCACACTCAGCACTGCTTACTCAAATATTTCCCCTTTCCCACCTGCTGGCCTCCTGACTTAACATCTGCCTCCATATATGATCTCTATTCAAGCCTATACATACGTGTGTGTGTGAGAGAGATATATATATCTCAAATATATATGTCACATGTGATATATATCACACACTCAAATATACATAACACAAACAAGTATATATACACATATATATGCTTGTATTTATGTGTATATACACGTATATGTATACATATATACACATATATGTATACATATACGTGTGTGTATATATATATATATATACACATATATGTATACATATACGTGTGTGTATATATATATATATATATATATAATTTGCTTTAGTTTAACCCTGCACTACACATGCCATTGCTCATCCTCTGAGCCTTTTTACTGGCCTCACAATCCTATGATGAAAAGTATCTCTCTCCTGGCTTGCTATAAGATTTATACCTTCAAATGTCTCATTATATTCAACACACATAAGATTTGAGGGGAGAGGAGGGAGTGCTGCTATTCCACTTGGGCACACATTGTGTTAGGGAGGACTTTCATCACTGGAGCATTTGAATGTTTTATGTACAAGCTTCTTCTAGAACAATTATTTTATGATTTATATAATCCCATGGGTCACTGTTTGATCTAAGACACAAATGCAGCATTTTTGGTGAAGTCAGTGGAAATCTACATTTGTCCTCTGATGGAAGGAGTTAAATTCAGATAGGGTGAGATAATTTCACCAGATGCCGTATATTTCTTATGTAAAAACTAAAATTTTAGAAATAATAAAATTAGCAAAAAAGAAAAATTCTTGCATTATCTGACATTCTTCACTAGGAGCCATCCAAGGATAAGCAACAGGCTTTCTGTCCGTAGACTATTTGACATAAATAGGGACATGTTGAGCTTTTTGGAATTATTTAGAGGTTGTTTTATAGAGGTATTCCTATCTCTAGGAACTCAGACTCTCAGACTTTTCATTTTCTTTGCTTTGAATTGTAGAGAATACTTCATGGGACAAAGCAGGAAAACCACCAACAAGAAAAAATGATCCTGGGTGGAATTCCAGAATTGATCTTCAGACATAATGTCCCCATCCCCAGTACAGTGTGCATTATTTCATCCACACAGGGTAACTGACACGAGTGGACCTCCAGGTCTGGAGTGTAGGACATGGCTCACAAAGAAGCCCAGAGGAGAGAAACAACAGAGTCTGTGCCACCTGCCTTAGGCTTCCATAGGGAATGATGAGGTTGACAAAAGATTGTGCCAAGGTTGGGTCTAAATGACTCATTATGCTTCTTTGATCTGCCTCTCACCTTTCCCAAACCTGCTGACTGCCCTGAGGAACTATCTGTGTGATCAATTTCACAGTGGAAAGAGTGAGGGAAGCATTTCTTCCTGATAGACCTATTCTACTGCACCTCCCAACTCCAATCTCAACTGTGAAGTTTCGTGGGGGCACTGCTTTCAGTGTAATTTTTTAACCTGTTGGGTGAAGTAGTCTGCAGAGATAGCATGTCAAAGTCAACATGAGCTCCAATTCCTCACCTTACCTAAGCTAAAGGTGGAAAATGCTGGACTTTCAGCTTCTAGGTAAAATGCAGCCAATTTAAAATTAACTCAAATATGAACAGGGTTATTGTTAAGAATATAGGAATGTAACTGCAATTTTATTTTATAAATATATAATAAAGTTATTATATAAATTTAAGTAAGCATTGCCCTCAGGAAGAGATCCAAACTCATTAGCTAGGCCATAAAAAGGTCCTGCCTGCTTTCTCAACTCAAAGGTAGCTCCTCTGACCCCTCCCATGCTACCCTCCAGCCTAACTAAACCCCTGGCTGTTGGCCAGAAGTGTAGCTTCCGCCTTCCTTTTCCTTTGAATGCCCATCTCAAGGCACACCCAGCTCTCCACCCACCCTCCGTACTTCTTACTCTCCTTCAGCTTTGGAGCCCTTCTATTCTAAAACGTTCTCCTTGAGCATCCAAACCACCAAGGGAGGTTCAATTCCTGGCCTAACTCCTAACCAAGCACTTGCTTCTTCGTAATTTTCTGTTAACTTGCTGGTTCCTCTCACGAATCTGAAACCCCTGGGAAGGCAGAGACTGAGTACTCATCACCATGATTTCCCCAACATCCTGCAGAGTATCCAGTAACACTAGGTATCAATTAGTATGTTCCAAATGAAGCATCCCTCCCTGTTCCCCTCAGGATTCATGTAACTACATCATCAGGAACACTTTCTCCATATAGTATATCTTTTCAGTTCAAGAGTGTTGCATCTGGCTGGTGTCTCTGAGTCACTATGTTTAAGACCAAAACACTTGGACTGGAAGCAACAGGGGTGAAAAGAAGGTCAGTTTAAAACTGTGATTTCATTGTCTGTTAAGTGGAGGAAACACTGTATGTATATAATAATATTTCTTTTCCTCACAGAGTCGTGGTGAGGTTAAATGAGATAACTCACATTCAGCACTTCAGTAGATTACCTGGTACAAAGTAAACAATAAATGTTAGTTTAAGGAATGACAGTATAATAGAGTCTTAGAGATCATTTAACACAGTCTCCTCCCGCCCAGTGCAGGAAGGGCCTTGGCTGAGGGTTGGGCACCCAGCCTATGTCAGACCACCCAATGGGCTTGAGGCAGCCCCTCCATATGTGGATGGTCCTGGTGAGAAAGTTCTTCCTCTGAGAGGGATGAAATCTGCCTTCTTCACACATCAAGCCTACTTTTCTCTATAGAGAAATTGAATTTCATTTTCTTTTTGTTTTACTTGATTTGATCTGTATAAGTTAACATAAAATTATTTCCCTTTCTTAAAAAATTAAAGCAGTATAGCCAAACCCCCCTTTCTCTACTTTGCTTTTAACTGTGGATCCCACTTCTTTGTATGTGTCAACTGGCTAGCAGCCAGCCCTCTGTTTCTCTCCCTTGTCTCTGCCCTTTCTATTTCAAATCTTCTTTGGCTAAATCCGCATTTCCTTTCTCATGTTATATGACTTCTTTTAGCATAGTTTTTACTATGCTAATGGCCTTCCTCTGACTATATCCAAATCAAAATAATCAATGTTAGCTTTTTGCAATGTGTTTTCATTTCTTAAGGGTTTTGCTGAAGTGCCTACCCCTCAATGAAACTGGAAAACAGAGGGAAAAAATTCCTCTTCAATACAACCTTGCAATATTAATCAAAATTTAAAATGCATAAATTCTTTGACCCAGAAATTCCACTCATACAGGTACACTAAAATATACATGTAATACACACACATACACATATAGATGTTCACATATTTGCTTGCTTAGTACTTATTCCAGTGCATATCCAAATGTTGGAGTAATATATATCTAGTAAAAAAAATCATGAAGTTGGTATATTTGAGTTAATTTGGAAAATTGACCGAGAGAGATTGTTAAAGGGAAGAAAGCAATTTGCAGAGAAGTATGTATAGGTGACTCCCATTTATGTTAAAAAAGTTAAAGTAGACAGAAAAATACTTATTTATTGTATTGATATGGTACATGTTTAGAAAACTACATAGAAAACAGTTTTGAGTTGATATATGTGGGAAGAGAGAATGAGGTATGGCAGGAGGATGGGAAGAGAGTTGAACTTTTTTTCATTTAATACGTTTTTATAGGACTTGAATTTTTTTGCTATAAGCATGTATTACTTTTATATTATTAAGTTTATTTAACAAAGACATCACCAACATGGCAGAATAGGAAGCTTCTGACTCTGCCTCCACCCAGAGACACACTAAATTAACATCTATCTATGGATCAATTCCTTTTGACAGAATGTCAGAGATGAGTTGAGAGACTCCTACTCACAGAGCAACTGAGAAAATATACACATTGTGGGTATAAAAAGCTGAAATATACACATCAAATAGGTAAGAGAAGCCGAGGCACACTAGGGCATGGCCCCACCACAGACATGCACCATAATATAGGGAAAGGAATCCCCAACACCCAGTTTTCCCCAGTGTAGAGGAAGATCTGGATCTCACATACAGGGCCCTGACCCCAAATTTCCTCACAGTTTGACTATTAATTCACCAACTGTTAGGGCAGAAGGAATTAAACACAGCCATGTTCCTTTAGACCCTAGGAAATAAAGCAGCAGTTTTATATGGGCACACAGGCTTTTTAAGGGATTCTGTCCCCTTGCAAGCAGTGCCAAAAAAGAGCCTTAAAAACATAGCTCCCTGTCTCCTTCCAGAAGGGATTTTTAAAACAGCCATCCAGTGGCTAACTGAAGATCTGAACTTCTAACTAATTTATATTGGTGAGTCGAAGAGACAATCATCAACCCACCACCAGCATGGGAGGAAATTGTACTCACACTGAGAGCACTAGATTTTGCAACATCCACCTAAGTTACTGCACCATAAATCCCCTAGCTCTGGGAGCAGAAGGGACTGTCATATATAGGTATCTTCTTAGTGGCACGCAAGTACCTCCAGGGACTTTATCCTCCTGGAGCTATGCAGAAAGGGCCTAAAAAAAAAAAGAAAAAAAAAAAGAAAGAAACGTAACTTCCTGTTTATCCCCTGAAAAGGTTTAGGACACACATCAACAGCTCTTCAAAAACAACAACAAAATAGAAAGTATAAAACAGTACTAAACAGTAATCATAGATCTAGATAAAGCTGCCTTCTGAAGGACTCTATCCTAAATCTAGTAGCTCTGAGAACAGAAGGGCCTATGCATATATAAGTCTCCCTTGATCCCAGAACAAATAAGTGGTTTTAAATGGATGCCCAAACGCTTCCAGGGGCTACACTCCCTTGAAGGAGTGCAGAAAAGGGGCAGGAGCATTCAGCTCTCACTTTCTCTCTAGAAGGTGCTTATGACACACAGTCCCAGTGGCTGCTTGATGACATGGTTTCTAATGAACTTACAGTGGGAGCTAACAGGGCACACAAACAATAATTTTTAATAGCCAGAGCCAGAGTTCAGCACTTCATGAGATCTCCTTTGGGTTCACTCCAGAGATAAATCCAGGCCTGTCCAATCTTTTAGGAAGAAGTTTGATCATGCACAGAGCACCACAACTTCCATAGCCCCCATTTAGGGGACTGTCTCTTTGATGACCTAGCTCTAGAATTCCAGGGGGGCTTTGCAATCCAGAGTGGTCCAAGACAACAGAAAACACAGGTGGATGCATATTGAGCTCGTTTCCAGCAGCTATCCCTCCAGGATCAGAAGGTGTAGCCTGAAAGTGAATACAGATATTTTCCAAAGATCCTCTCCCTAGCTTAGCCCAGAGAAAGTAGGAAATAAACACCTACATCCAGCCCACCCTCACTGTGAAGATAGAAAAAAAAAAAAACAAAAAAAACTGGAACTCACATACAACTCCCAAAATCACAGCACTCAACCTTTCCAGCTACATCTAAGGAGCATGATGCCTATCATACCAGTCTCAGGTTACTGACAAAATGTGGCACACCCTAAGCCCCAGGGGGCCACAAAAAACAGAGATAGCAGTCTGGACAAACACAAAGATTTGGAATGCAACTTAAAATCTCTAGCAGCATGGATTGGTGAATCTTCTTCTCCACAAGTGCAGTCTAACAAGATGGAAAAAGGTAAGTGTCTTATCTAATGTGCAGAAACCAACACAGATAATCAAGGAAAATAACCAGGGTAATATACTTCAAACAAAGGAGCAAGATAAATATTCAGAAACTGACCCAAATGAAGCAAAATTTTGGGACTTACTCTGCAGCTAATTCAAAAACAATGGTCATAAAGATGCTCACAGAGGTAAAGACAGCAATGCAGGAATAATATGAGAACTTCAACAACAACAACAAAAAATAGAAAGTATAAAAAAGTGCTAAACAGTAATCATAGATCTGAAAAATGCTATAACAAAACTGAAAAATTCATTTGAAGGGTCCAAAATGGACTAGATTAAGCAGAAGAATCAGAGAATCTGAAGATAGATCACTGAAAATCTTCCAATCTGAGGAGAAAAAAGAATAAAAAGGAGTGAAGATAACTTAAGAGACTTATGGGACACCATCAAGCAGAACAACTTATGTAAAATTGGCATGCCAGAAAAAGAAGAAAGAGAGAAAGGGGCATGGAGAGTATTTTTAAAATGATGACAGAAACTCCCCAAGTCTCAGGAAGGAATTAAAAAGCCAGATCCAGGAAGCCCACAGAACACCAAGTAAGATGAATCCAGAGAAGTCCACACCACAACACATCATAATCAAATTGTCAGAAGTTAAAGACAAAGAGCAAGGGGAAAAGCAAATTGTCACATGTTGGGGAACCCTCATGAGACTATCAGTGGACTTCTCAGCAGAAATCTTGCAAGCAAAAGGAAGTTGGATAATATATTCAAAATCTAGAAAGAAAAAGAGTGATAACAAAGAATATTATATCCAGCAATAGCAATGTTCTCTTCCAAAAAACGAAGGGTAATAAAGACTTTCTCAGACAAACAAAAGCTGAGTTTATCACCACAAGACCTGCATTACTAAAAATGCCAAAAGAAGTTCTTCAAGCTGAAGAAGAGAACACTAGTAACACAATCATATGAAAGTAAAACACTCAGCTGGGCACAGTGGCTCACGCCTGTAATCCCAGCACTTTGGGAGGCCAAGGCAGGCAGATCACAAGATCAAGAGATCGAGACTATCCTGGCCAACATGGTGAAACCCCGTCTCTACTAAAAATACAAAAATTAGCCGAGCATGGTGGCACATGTCTGTAGTCCCACCTACTCAGGAGGCTGAGTCAGGAGAATTGCTTGAACCCAGGAAGTAGAGGTTGCAGTGAGCTGAGATTGTACCACTGCACTCCAGCCTGGTTGACAGAACAAGACTCCATCTAAAAAATAAAATAAAATAAAATACTCACATGTAAAAGTAAATACGTTGTCAAATCCAAAACACTCTAATACTGTAATAGCAGTAGGTAAATAAATAATATCTCCAGGGTAAAGGCCAGAAAACAAAACTATTAAAAACAACCAAAGCTACAATCATTTGCTTAAAAAGATAAATATTATAACAAGATATAAAATGTGACATTAATTTTAAAAACCATGAAAAGAGGGATAATAGTAGTGGAGAGTTTGTGCATGTGTTCAAAATTAAGCTGTCATCAGCTTAAATGAACTTGTTGTAAGTATAAGACATTTTATATGGGGCTCAGGTAATCACAAGGAAAAGCTATAATAGACACACAAAAGATTAAAAGAAAGGAATGAAGGTATACCACCAAAGAAAGCCATCAAACTACAAAGGAAGAAGGGAAAAAAAGAACTGCACAAAACAACTAGAAAATTGACAAAATGGAAGGAGTAAGTCCATACCTATCAATAATAACTTTGAATGTAAATGGATTAAATTATCTAATTAAAAGATATAGAGTGGCTGAGTGAATCAAACAATAAGATCCAACTCTATGCTGCCTACAAGTAACTCATCTTCTTCAGAATGACCAATGTATCTGAGGCTAGATCTTTATGTTTCTCTCCACTGTGCATCAATTGAAACTTGTCCTGAGCATGTTTCTAGTATAACATCTATACCAGTGATTTTTTTCACTAATACATGATTCTCAAGTATGGTCCTCAGCCCCTCAGAGTCACAACAGGCTTCTAGATGTACTGAAATGTAACACCTTTCTTCTATTTTTAAGTGCATAGTCTTTACTTTTTCAAATAACTTAGGAATATTATTAATAACAGTAACCATAATAATGGCTATATGTATGATGCCTACCATGCAGCAGGCACATTTCTGTAAGCTTTAATCTTCCCAGCAGCCCAATGGCATAGGAATTATTAACATAAATAACTCAAAAGAGCAGAGTCAGGATTCAAATTCAGACAGCTGGGCTCAAGGGTCTACAATCTTAATGATTAAACAAAACTATCTCTCTGAGATATTAAAATTTAGTACAATTTTTATTATAGGATTCTCTAATTCTTCATTATCACCATTTCCTTTATTTGCTAAAAAGTAGGAACAGTTAGATAATGAGGTTGGCAAGCCTTTTGCCTTTTCTATGTGAGTCAAACCTTTTTGAAAACCACAACAGTAGATGATGAGATGTTTGTAAACAGAGCGTGTCTTAAATCCCTACCTCCAGTGCCTAGCAGAGGGCCTGTCACATAGTAGAAGCTCAGAGAAGGGGCAGAGAGGAGGAAATGAGGACAAGAAGTCTTAGAGAGGAGAGAAGGGGAGGAGAAGGAATAGGGTGGCAGTATGAGAAAAAGAAAGAAAATTCAAGATGACAGGGGAAATAATCCTAGCAATCACCACATAGTACAGACAAATATTTGTTGATTGATCCAATATCAGTAACAAAATGACCATAAAGGCAATCTCTGCTCAAGAAAAGTAGGTACTTGGTGTTTAGATTCTATTTGGCTATGACCCCAGGGTCCTCTCATTTAACTTGGATGTCTCAAAACACCTTTTTCATTGCCTTTTTAGATGTATTCTGTCCCAATACGCTAAATGAGGGGAATAGAATAGAAGGTAAGAAGACGTCATCCTGCAAGATGCCAATACCTTGGAATCAGAGTATTTTGAACAAAGTTGGAAATATAATAACTGATTACTACACAGCAAAACTACAAATATAGAGCCATTCCTATACTGTGCTTTATCCAATATAGCCAAAGTTTTATTACACAAAATAGCAGAGTAAACTAATCTCATTCTAGACATACATTTTTAAAGGCAAACAAATCACTGCTCCCTTAAAAATAATAAAAACAATGCCAGGAATCCAGCATTCATGAGCAGCCATAAAATAACAAACCAATGTGGACAGATTTGTTTAAGTGTTTTCAAGGAAACTAATTTATTCCCAGAGCTTCCAAGAGTTTAGTATAAAAAACAGTGACTACATGTTTTGTGAAAACAAGAAAAAATAGCCTTATGGTGTGTATAACTATTTTCAAGAGGAAGTTACATGGCCTGTTGAACTGCATCTTGGGTTGAGAGTCAGGAACTTCAATTTTGTTCTTTCTCAAACACTGTCTGACTGTGTGGCTTTGGGTAAATTACTTACCCTCTCTGTGTTTCCTAATTTAAAAAAAAATGAGACTACACTGACTGCACAGAAGAAGTATTGTGTTCATTGAATTAGTGACAAGAAGAAAGAATCATTCAAGTATGAACAAAGAAGGGCTGTGTCTAACCTGAAACACACATTTTAAAGTAGTTGGAAACAGTTCCCTTCATTAGGAAAAGATAATTCGAATAGTTGATTTTTAATGAATTCCAGTTGCTCTAAAAGCCATATTTTAAAACAACCCCAGAAAATTCATAATTCTCTTTTGATGTTGAAACTGCCTATTCTTTCACAGAACTTCCACATGAGGATCACCTATTTTTTGTTATGTTCATAAAATTCATAATTCAGTTTTGATGTTGTAACTGTGTAATTTTTCGCAGCTTCCACATGAGGATTGCCTATTTTTTTTTGTTATGTTTCCACCATGAGACAGGATGAGAGAGAGAAATTACTTCAGCATCTGTGTCCTCTCTGTTCTCAACCAACCTAGTTAACTTTTGAATGCTGACTGATTTATTTATGACTCACAGTAAATAGTCAAATACAACAGAACCTAAGAAATCTTTCAAAATACCCACGAAAGCCCAACTAGGATAAGCTCATAGTGTTCTGTACATACTTTCTGATATTATCTGCTTAGATGTCTGTTGCTCCATTGACTACAAAAATCATCTATGGTAGAGCATCTGCCTTACCCTTCTTTGTACACACAACACCAACAATAACGTGTGGCATATAGAAGATCTTAAATAAATATCTGTTCAGCAAAACTGAAATTTGAGCAGTTAAGTTGGTTTCTTCAAGAGAATTGAATTAGAAATAAATTTCTCAAATTGACAGTTTTCTAACAGAACTAACAATCACAGAGAACAGCTTCAGAAGCTTCTTCTATCAAATCGTGGGATAAGGGAATGTAATGAAGCATAGCTAATTTAATAATTTCAGTAACCTCCAATAACTTTCCACTGCTCACAGATTGTCTAAACTTAGCATGGCATGCAGGGCCGTGCAGCTCTATTACCATCCTCTTCGGATAATAAACTCTCTACAGCTTCACCTCAACAATGCTAGCATTGCTCAATGCACACTTCACTCTGACCACGCTGCACTCTGTGGCCAACACATTTGCTATCACATCAGGTCTTTGTGCAGTCTAGCAACGTTCATAAGGATTTTTAAAGGAAAATGTCTTTATATATGGTAGTCCTTGAAACTGAAATATCTTCTCCCTTTTCTTCCCACATGAACTCCTACTCACCTTCAGGTCTATCCTCTATGAAGTTCTACCAAAACTCTCCAACCCCACTACTTTAGTACATCTTCTACAGGAACCCATATCATTTGTTTATGTAACTGATCAAAGGCAGACACTATGTCCTATTCTTTTTTATGACCCCAATTCTAGCACGTATGGCTTTTATTATGTGGTCATACATTCCTGTAGGATGAATTAATGTTTGTGGGTCCAATTCTTCAAATTAATGTTCTCTCGCTAACCACCATTTTCTGAAATCCATATGTACCTGGGCTTTGGAGGTTAATGAGCAAATCATGATGATATGGGAAGTAGATTTGACTTGTACCACAATAAGCTATCAGAACATCAAAAGCTAGGTTTTCGAGGAAAAGGAAATTAGTCATACAGTTTTGGGTGACAACAAACATAGACATATTGAGGCAGAATAAGTAAGATTAGGAGGCCATACTGCCTTGTCCCCTTGTGTGAAGCCCCGTGGGCTCTTTTGCAGTGGGTTCCTTGTGCATCAGCACCTAACCCTTTTGCAAGATAAATAGTCCTACAGGACACCAGCAGACCGCCAGATGCTTACAAGTTCCTAATACCCAATATAGCTTGGGGAAGAGAACAAAAGTCCCTTATTTATAATGCAGCTTCCTCAGTCTCCAGCCAGTCAGCACCAAAAGCCCAAGAAGCTATACACTACAAATTCCTGCCTTGGGGAAAACTAAGGATGTCTCCAGGGTCCCGCATGTGCAGCTAGGCTTGGGTTTTACCTGTGAGTGACATTTTCCTCATTTTAACAGTAAAAAACACACCTCTAGGTGGATATTTTACATGTTAATGACACATGCAATTCATGTTAAAGCATGTAAATACTGAGCACATGCTCCAACTGCATGTCCACTTTTGCATTCTTGATATCACCAGTATTTTATGAATATGTATGAATAGCTTGCGTAAAGGGAATCCCTCTTGAGGCACTAGCTGCTGTCACTAGCTTTGAGCAGCCCACTCTGCTTCTCTCAATGTGCTTTGGCTTTGCAATACACTTCTTTGCCTACTCTTACTTTGGACTTCCTCTCAGATTCTTTTGTGTGGCAAAGTCAAGAACCTGAAACTGACAATGTGACAAAACTGTTTTACAAAATAGAGCAAGTTTATATTGTTAGTTGTTTAAAACAAGGGACCTCTTTCTAGGATGGGATTGCAAATTATAGGGATTAGTGTTTCTGTAGGAAAGTCTTTCCCAGCATTTTTTGGAAAATTTGTTTTTCCAAATTCCAATCCACAGAAAAATCGTTGATAAACTGAGAAAATGCAGAAAAGCATCCTATTTTTACTGTGAGAATTAGTCACACAGAGACATTGTTTGAAGGAAACCAGCAATGAAAAGTTGAATACAAGAGTGAAAATGGATGTCACATGGTGTAGAAGAAAAAGGTCAACATTTCTAGGAACTGGGACAGGGCTACAGTAAGAGGAAGGGAAGCTAGTTTGGGCCTGAAAGGAATTCATTTGTAATTAAAAAGTGTGCTGTCACTTGTATAGGAAACACCCTGCTTAGGATCATGATACAGTTCCCCTGAAGGACCTTGATAATTAGGTCATTTGATTATAAATAGACACTATCCTAGTTTGTTAGGGTTTGTGAAATAAAAAATAAAAATGGGACACAAAATTGCCAAAGAGAATGAGAAAAGTTCAGTACACCAGCTTTTGGGGGGAAAAATCTTACCCTTTCCTATCCTATAGTAGTTTTAGCAAAGAATGGTTATACATGGCTTCAAGATATCTTTACTGAAAAAGAACAAACTGCATGGCATATTTCCTGTAACCATGTCTTCCCACCATTCTACAGCTCACCTGTTTCTTAGCCCAGGTTAATTCTTTAGTTAATGATTTTTTTAGCTCTTAGTGTTACTTATTTCTTAGTGGACTTGTGCTGTAATGAGTACTGCTTTTATGCAAATAATCTGAGCTTTTTATCTTTTTAATAATATATTTTCATATCTTTTTAATAATAAGTAATAGTGTACATTGATTAGACACCTTCTATATGTCAGACACTAGATTTAGTTACATGTAGGTCCTTATTTAATGTTGACCACAATTCGATGGAGTACATACTCTAATTATTTCAATTTTGCAGAATAGGGCAGTGAGCCCCAAGTACACAGCTTAGCATCCGCCATGATTCAAACTCAAGTTTACCTGATGTCACAATTGTCTCTTATCCACTACACCATATTGCTTCTTGTCACCACAACTCATTGTTGGTAATCTTGTTTTTCCACAGTAAAATCAAATACATCATGAGATGCTGATGAAAATGTTTGAGAAACCAGATGCAACAATATCTCTGTCAAGTTCAGTTCTCATGTACACCAAAAAGTCATGCCAACAAACCCACATTGAAAATTTCTCTGGTTCTCTTATCTTCTTGAAAATGATGGATCAAGGTGCCGGAACTAAAATGGAACTTAGATATTATCCAATACAACACTTTTAGCTGTATTGATGTAATTTTAGCTGCCTCAGTATCACCTTGAGGCTTGTTCAAACACAGAGTGATGGGCCCCAGTTTCAGAATTTCTGATTTAGTATCTCTGGGTGGAATCTTAAAATTTTCATGTCTATCAAATTCTAGGTGATTTTCTTCTATCAAATGCTGCTGAGTTGAGGTCAATGCTTGATCTGAGGACCAACAATACAATCTCACTTTATTTTCAGGTGAGGAGACAGAGGCCTGGGGGGATGAAGGGGCTTTTCCAAAAACACTTGACAACTAAAAGGCAGAGGTAAAACAGAATCCAGTATTCTTTCCCCCTCATTATGCCAACCCTGAAAATAACTGATAATAAAAATAACATTGCCTAGAGGAAGTAAGCTCATATACTGCCAGTGGAAGTATGAATTGGCCCATGGCTTTTTGAAAGCAATTAGGCACAATATATTGGGCACTTTTAAATAGTTACACCGTTGGACTTCATCAGTTCAGTTTTAGCAGACTAGCCTTGGGAATATTTAGAGTTCAGTAAATGTTTTTGCAGGAAAAAATATATACATAATACATATAAAATTTATACATTATATAATTTATTTACATATTTATACAATATGTTTGTTGGGGAGGGTGAAGAAACTTGGCACTAAGATTCAGCATTCTTTTCTTCATATGCTTATAGTAAGAAACATACTGCTCATGGCCAGAGCTGTAGAGCTCACCACTCTCCTGTCCCTGTCTACCCTTTCTTGGGTCAGGGGCAAGTGCTACCGCCTCATGCTATTACATTACTCCCTCATGCTATTACATTCTCTTTCAAGGGCCTACAAATGTCCTTGGCCACTGGACCAGGAATCCAGTGGGGGTTCCAGATAGACTCTCCAGATGTAGAACAAATAATTGACTGTTAATCTGCTGGCCACACTCACCAGGAAGGACAAAGAGGCACTAATTCAACCTCCAACCACACTGGCAATGGAGCATGTATCTCAGTGTCTCATCTCACTTTTGATGGACCACGGTCCCTGACTCTCATCCTCCTTATCAGCACCTGGGTATTTTTTTAATATGTTCTTTAAACATAAACAAACCAACAAAAAATCTCATTCTGCAAATAACACCTGAATATTGTCTTTCACTCCGAAGAGTGCCTATTGAAATTAATAAAAGAAGATTTGCAGCTTTCGTTTTCTGTTTTCCAAGTGAATGGCTTTATGTCTAGTTGTTTGGGATGGTGGATGAAGGATCAGGGAAGGAGGTTGTAGAATGGGAAACGGGGGAGAGATGGATGTTACCGTATAATGAAGGAAGATAAGCACAGAAAGGGGGAAGTATTCTATTAATACTTCAAAATAAATTACAGTGCAAAGCAAGCTATATGTATATGTACTCAAGAGTTTAAACAGCATTGGTGAGTCAAATTAAAGGACAACAGTTTCTCTGAACTCTGTCTCCCCAGGTTTTTCCCCAAAGGTAAGTTGTTCAACCTCTTCAATCTCCAGCTCATCACCTCCAGGGCCAGGTGTAGGTTTTGTGGAGCTTGAAGGGTATTCACTCTATGAGAGTCTTAGAGGAACATAATTCAAATGACAGTTTGTGTGTGTGTGTGTGTGTGTGTGTGTGTGTATTTCCAGGCCTTGGAAGGGGCCTGGACAAGTAAGGACCCCTGAAGCTTAAGTTTCATTAGTTTCATGGTTTAGGGTTTCATAAGTTTCATAGTTTTGAGGATTAATTCCAGCATTAATCCTGCTTTGCTTTGCCATCTCCATCCCTCCACATAACCTCAACCCAGTTTGAAAGGTACAAATTCAGCTCGCCCAAGTTACTGCCTTTCTCCTCTATGTCTACTGATATTTTTTAGTTATATTTTTAGTTTTTTGGGGTTGCCTTTCTATCTTTAGATAATTTACTGAAGCCTCTATTTCTACTTCTCAAGAAAGTTAGATATAAAATTTAAAAACGAGAGTCCTTACATGCCTTCTCATTTTCCTTCCAGCTCTGCTATCTGAATTTATATGAGCTGTATCAGTACTCTGAAATTATCAAATTTGGTAAGGTATATGTTGCTCTCAGAATCTATAATTGTCTTCCATGATATGTCAATGAAATGATTTTAAAAGCTGAAGACTCATAAACAGCATTGGTAATATTAAGATTATGTAAACATTAAAGGCTGCAGAAATACATCATGTATAAGATGAAACATGGGGGAAAGAACGTAATCTTGTGACACAAAAACTGGACTTTTTGAGAGAAACTATCTCAAACATTTAAATTCAAAAAAATTTATCGTATTTCATTATTTGCTCAAAATTATGCCTTTTTCATTTGCTTTATACTTACATTATAACTTCCTTTTACAGATTCTTTAGCATTTCTAATTTTCTTTCTTTCTGTGTTTCATTCTATCTTTTTGTAGTTGTCAGGATAATACTATGCATGTAGTAATCACTAAGCACACCGAGCTTTCTAAACATGCTTCCTCACTTTCTAAGTTTAGTTTCTGCGCCTTTTTCTATTTTTAATGGTTTACATACATGACTGTATGTAAACATACAGTAATTTCACTTTCTTCTTGAAGACATCCTACTTAGAACCCTCTGGCTGCCTATTCTGATTTTGAGTGGTTGCTTTCTAGGCCTGCTGCATAATAATCATTCTAAGAATTCTTTTTATAATACTTCTCTTGACACACACATCTTCCTGTTCTTGGATACCTTTTTGGTTTTGCAGTAGTACATTTCCAAGGAAAATTTTACAGAAAGGAGAAAGCAACATTTTCTCAGACCTATTTGAATAGGTCATTGTTTTGTCTTTTAGTGATTGATGATTTCATTGGGTATGGAATTCTAAGTTCAACATAATTTTCTCTCAGAATTATGAAGCCATCGCATCACTAGTTTGAGCATGCAATGTTTCTGAAAAGAAATTTATATTACCTGTTTCATTTTTTTCTACTCTGTAGATTTTGTCATTGGTGTTTTAAAACCTCTGTAGTCTATGTACAAATATGAATATATTTTTCTTTCATTTCTGTTTGGTATAGTGTGCTATCTTTCAATAAAAAGATTCATGCCTTTGTCCAGCCCAGGAGAAGAAGAAATTTCTTCAAAAAGTGTTAAAATTATTTCCTCCCCTCTATTTTCTCTGTTCTTAGATTCTGGAACCTCTCATAGATGTTTGGTCTCCTGAATTAATCTTCTACGTCTCTGTATGTTTATATTAATTTTCTTCTCTTTTCTTTTTGGTCTACATTCTGAAAAGTGTTCATCCAGCCTCCTATTGAAAACTATGAAAATTCTAGTTTTCAATTTGAATAAATCTCTTTGTTCTTGGATTTCCTAATTTATTAAAAACTTATCTTCAGTTTCCTGAGTTATCTTTACTTTCCTCATGATTAAATGCTGTGTGCCCTCTCTTGTGTACTATTGGCTTTCCTCACCTCTCTTGGTTGCCCATTTATGTTTGGCATAAAGGCATTTGATTGATCGATATTAGTAGCTTGTGCTGATTTGTAGTCTGCTTTCCCAGCAGACCTCCCTGCTGAGTGGAGGGCTGTTCTTGAGCTGTGTGCATGGGTCAGACTTCACAACTGGCTGCACCGGAGAACGGTAGAGTGGCCATCATCTGCCAAACTGAAGATAGATTTGCTATGGCATGTGCACATTCATACCCAAGAACTGGTTATTTCTAGGAAGCTTGATTAACTTCTTCAGAGCATTTCTTTAGTTATGACCTGTGGATATACACTGCCACTGTCAGTTGCCCTGTAAATGCAGAGGTGGGAGAAGAGAATAGTGGAAGGTTAGGCAGATCAGATGTTCCATAGCAGATCTGCAATTAATACCCAATCTACACCAAATTTTATACTCCTGCTTTGTTTGCTCTCTAATACTGTAGGAGAGTGGAAAATGGCTTTCCTCTACCCTTTTAGGTTCCTTGGCTGGGCTACAAATTAAATGGACATTAGATACATTAACAGGAGAAAAACTATATTTAATTATATACATATGCATGAGAGTCCCACAAAATATGACATGCCAAGAGGGTCTCATATTGAAGCTTATACAGCATCCTGAGCTACAGAAAATAATAGAGGCTTGGGGATTCTTGGCAGGGGGTGGCACAAGTTATGGGAGAGTCAGAGGAGGAATTATAAGGTGAATAAAGGTCTTGATATACAGATAAAAAGTCTCTCAGATAATACAGATCGGCTAGAAGCAGCCCTCAGAAGGAGAAGTGCTAGTCTGGGTGTAAGGTCAACCTCTAGTCTCCTCTCCTGTGATCTGAGTTGGTAAGTTTCTGGGAAGGAGATTCATGACCATTGAGATCCTTTAGAGGATCTCTCTCTAGGGAGATAAGGGGAGCTCAGAGAAAGCCTCTGCCTGCATCTGCTCTTCCCCATAGGACTCAGTTCAAAGTAATCAGCATACTAAATTGTTATATTTTGAGGTAACATTCCCTGAGATCCTTCAATATGAAACTTAGAATTCATTTAGGGTTCAATTAAGGAACCGGATTTTACCTTAGTTGAAGGAAACAGTCTTGTTTCAGTCAACACTTCCCCATTATCTACCTGCTTTCTGTACTCCAGAAATTCTTGTCCTGTCTTCTGACGATTCTAACCTAGTCTCAAATTGTTATGGATTTTCTCTATTTTGTATTTATTTAGTGTGATTTTATACTATTTTGTACTTTTTAAATCTCATTTCAATGATGCTTACAGAAACCAAGAAGTAAAATGTGCCTTCAAAGACTCATTTTCTACAGAGGCTTTAAACTTAAGAAACAAAGCTTTCCTCTGAAAGAATTTAGGACTGTACACACACACACATGCACACACATACAATCAAGGAATAAAATGATTCCGTGAGGTAAAAGGAAGGACAAAATCAGTAGCTGCTTAATAAATACTTGACTGACTGATTCAAATATCCTGTCCAAAAGAAGGTAATAGTTTTGGGATAGCATATGAAAAGAATAATGTGGAAAGCTGTTATACTGTTGGACACCAATTATCTTAAGCCTTTGGTGAAAACCCATGTGTAATGGTTTCTTTTTTTAAGTGGAATTGATAAATGATTTCAAAGTTTACAGAATATTCTAGCTGATGAGCTAGAACATAGCAATATACTTCTAATATTTAAAACAGGATAGCTTTAACCACTTTCTCAGATTTACCTATCCACATGGTCATGAAAACTTACACAAGGTTTATTGCAAATATATCTTGTAAGTAAAGTTACATGAAGCAATAAAATGTAGTAGTGCTTGCTTTACTGGGCCACTCTAGTCTTTACCAAAACCTACTTTTCTTTAATACAGCAGCTATTAAGCTGGGAGCCATAACTTTGTGTAATATAATTAAATGGTAAAGACCTTTAATATTTTATAGGCTTATAAAATATTATTCCCCTGGTTCTTTGAAATCTGAAAGCAGCAACAGATTGGCAACTTAAAATATTGAAGATTTTTAAAATTAAACACATGGCTTTGAATAAGAACATTAAGAAACATTTAAAACAGCCAAAAATGTTGGCATTGTTTTATTAAGTACTGAAAGCATTGGTTACCTTAGACAAGCAATGATAGAAAAGGTTGGACAATTTCACTTCTGTAACCAATTGTGACACTTCCAAGGTTTTCTTGACTTTCTAGGTTTAGTTTCTGTGCTTTGTCTATTTTTTAATTATAAAATATAACAGCTGGACAGATCATTTACTTATGTCATTTTCTCCCCAGCCCTTGATCTTTTCCTCCCTCTCCTCTTTTTTCTTTCTGAAAATTTAAAAAACACAGAGAAGTACAAGGAATTAAATGACAGACATTCTTACTCCCACTATTGACAATTAAATACTCTTAATATTTTGCTTTATTTGCTCTCAGGTTTTTTTCCCCATGAATATATGTTAAAGGAAATCACAGAAGTATATGAATACATCATTTTCTTAAAATAAAATAAAAAAATAAAAAAGTTACTGATGAAATAGAAATTTTCTTTAGCCTGTGTCTCCTTTTCAAGATTCCCCATTTCTGCAATGTAATCACTACTATAAATTAGTGTATAGCCTTCACATCTTTAAAAAATTACTTGTACATATTTGTGTACATATCCACAGAATAACCATGCTATTGCTTTGTGCATATTTTTAAATTATATATAAATCATATGTTGTTCATTTGTTATGCAACTTGCTTAATTCATGAACTATTATATTTTTGAGATCTATTCTTATTGCTACACGTAGTAATAATTCATTATGCTTAAATCAAATTTAAGCAAATTTTAAATTCAATGGATAACAGCCAAATTTTAAATTCAATGGATATAATATTGCTAACATTAGTTTTTTGGTAGACAGTGAGTATATCTGCTATATCCTTATCCATCCTTTTAGCATCATTTCATCTTAAGTGGGTCTCATAAAGAGCATAGAGCTAGATTTGTTTAAAATCTGGGGTTTCCCACTTTAAAAGAAAAGTTTATCCCTTTTGCATTTATTATGATTAATAATAAATTTTAACCTATTTCTTTCATCTTTTTTTGTTGTTTTTTTTACCATGCTTTTTCCTTGTTTCTTCTACTTGTATCTTCCTCTTTCTGTCTTCCAGTGGAATAGGGTGTTTTCTTGGATCTATTTTTTCTATTTGCTGGATTTCAATTTAAAGTTCTATTTCTTATTTTTTAACTATTACACAAATATTTAACATGAATTATAGTTTTCATTTTCTTAGCAAAGTCTCAAAATGGGAAGTTTATGGGTAAAGAAAATTTATATTTTACTAGTAAATGCCATCTGTGTTGTATTTGAGGTTTTTTTCTTCTCTGAAAAAATTTAAGCTTAAGAAGAAAAGTTTGAAATTACAGGAAATAATTTGCCAATTGATGTCATTTGTGGGGCCTTTGAAAGACCAAGAGAGTGTAAGTGGGACCTGTTTCCCTTCTTCCCATTCAATGACTGTTGTTGGCTCACTGGGGAAAATAGTTTCCAAATTTTGCTGACCTGATGTGAGGTAAAGCTTATGAATAAGCACTTTTTGTATAAAGCTGTGCTGTCCAATATGTTAGCTGTTAGCCACATGTGGGATATTGAGTACTTGAAATATGGCTAGTGAAACTGAGAAATGCTTTGTATTGTTTTAATTTTTAAAAAGTTGAAGCAATGTAAATTATTTTTATTAAACACAAATTTGTTTTGGCAGAGCTATACTTTTACTTCACACATACATTTATGTTATTGTTGTCACAATTTACACAAATTTTTAAACAATTTTTATATTGTGTATCTATTAATAATTACAGTAATTTCAATACTTTTGTCTTTTACACTAGAATTAAAAGTGGTTTACATATCACCAATATAATACTATTCTATATTTGTTTATATATGTATCTTGTCCAGTAACTTTTATACTTTCATATGCTTTGATGTGGCTGTTTAGTGTCCTTTCATTTTAATTTGAAGAATTCCCTTTAACATTTCTTGTAAGGCAAATCTAGTGGTAATAAACTCTCTCAGCATTTGTCTAAGAAAGTCTTTATTTCTCCCTCCTTCTGAAGGATAGCTGTGCTGGGTGTAGTATTCTTGGTTGGTAACATTTTTATTCCCCCAACACTTTGAAAATATAATTCCATCTCCTTCCCACTGCAAAGTTTCTGCTGAGAAATCCACTGATAGTCTTACAGGGCTACTTTATACACAATGAGCTGCTTGTTTCTTGCTGCTTTCAAAATTCTCTCATTGTCTTTGACTTTTGACAATTTAATCATGTGTCTTGGTCTATGATTTTTGATAATTTAATTATGTTTCTTGGCATAGACTTCTTTGGACTCCTCGTATTTGTGTCTGTTAAGCTTCATGAATCTCGGATGACCATTTCCGCCATTATTTCTTTAAATAAGCATTCTGCTCCTTTTTCTCTTCCCTTTCTTGAACTTCCATAATGTGTTTGGTTCTTATTCTTTTCTTTTCTTTTTTTGGTCTTCTGGATAATTTTAAATGACTTGTCTTTGATTCTTTGATTTCACTGTTTCTCTCTTCTGTTTAGTCAAATATGCTGTTGAAGACCTCTGGTGAATTTTTCAGTTCAGTGATTCTATTCTTTTGCTTCAGAATTTTTGTTTGGTTCTTTGTTATAGTTTCTCATTGTTGATATTCTAGTTTTGTTCATGTATTATTTTCCTGATTTCAGGCAGTTGTCTGTCTGTATTATTAACTAAGTCACTGAGCTTCTTTAAGACAATTACTTTGAATTTTGTTTCTTTGAGTGGGTCATGTTTCCCCAATTCTTCATGTTCCTGTGGCTTTCTGTTAGTATCTGCGCATTTGAAGAAACTGCCATCTCTCCCTTTTTTTATGGACTGGCCTCTACAGGGAAAGAATTTCATCAATTATCGTGGCTAAAGATTCTGGGAGCCTTTCAGATCTTTTCTATGATATGTCTTCTCTGGATTTGCATGTGTAGATACCTAACTGGGGGAGGGAGAGAGTTACTATGTATTTCATTTTTTTCAAAAGCCAATAATGTCTTGCACCTTCTGTTGTCTGACTGTTGTACCATGAGCCAGGTCATTGGAGGCATACTCTATTCCTCTTCCTCCCTCCCTGAGGATAAATTTTATTTGTGTGCCTTCACCAAATCTTGCTGAAATATGCAGGCTGTGGTAAGCTGCCTGTCCCTTGCCTTTGTTCTTAGCTGTCCCCAGGTATTCAAAGTCTGCCAGTCCCATCAGCATTCCAGGTGAGGTAAAACAGAAACTGGTCCCTCAAGCAGCACTACAAAAGGCTAGGAACAATGGATTATGTTTCATTCTGATTCTTTCCTCAGGGAGAAGTCATCGACCAAAGAAATCTCTGTCTCAGCACTAAGCTGTGCAGCCTTGGGAGATGGGCTAACACGAGTAAAGTTAATTTGCTCTTCTTAATCATTTTAACGTGGTTTATTCCCAGTTTTATGCTCATCTGGGGTACTGCAATTGCTTAAGTGAATTCTAGACCTCTCACACATGCATTTTGGTTTGTATACTGTTGCCAAATTGGTGTTTTTGGTGGAGGAACCAAGGGCTCAGACTTTCTATTCCACTATTTTGCTAATAGCACTTCCTTTGGTAGTTCTATATTAAACTTTGTTGAAAATTTAGCATCTGGGTTGACATTTCTAAGGCTTAGTATGAAAAGAAAACAATGTATATTGTTTCAGTAACAATTTTATGTAGTATTTTGCAATGAGAATGTTTTCAGTTAAATAAAATATTTAAAATAATTTTATTTTTTTGTTTTACTTTTTTTCAATGTAGTTATTAGAAAATAAAATTATACATGTGACTAACATCATATTTCTGTTGATAATACTGGTATAAAATATCCTAAAAGCATAAGCCACAAGATCTCTAGCAAATGGAAGCCTCTTCTGGGTACGGGAACGTTGTATGGTTCAGACACTCCCCTCAGCAGCCTCTTTTTGGCCTTATGATTCTCATGTTCTGCTACACCAGTAACACTTATCACTCTGGGGGATGGGGGGAAAATGCACAAGTCCTGTAAAAAAAAGTAAACGTGTTCTAGGTTTTAGTTATGTTTTATTTTAATTTTTGATCCAGACTTTGGCCTTTAATATGTTTTTCAGTTTGTTAAAGCACTGGACTTTCTATCAAAATGGCAGGAAGAGGGTAAGGGTGGGACCTAAGGAGGGAATAAACAAAACAAAGCAAAAAAACCCTTGGCCCTACTGAGAACTGAGTGGGGGTGTGGCTGGAACTGAACTGGCACCTACTCCTGAAGCCCAGAGACAATGGATCAGGTGGAGGGAGGACAGCCTGGGGTGGAACCCTCGATACTTGGTGGAGGGGAGAATGCTAAGCCAGGGGACTGAATGTTGTTCTTGAGACAGGGTCCAAGAGAGAAGATGCCAAATGCAGCTTGTGCCAGGGAATCACAATAGAGCCAAGGAAAAAAATCACAATGGTGAAAGCACCATAAGTGAGCAGCTAGAGAAAATACAAGGGTGAGGGGGCAAACTAGATGGAGGGTGGGATAGATGGGGCCAGGGGTGTCAGCAGAGGTGTCGTCCCAGAGTTCATTCCTGCTGGGTGAGAGCTTCACTGCATATCCCTCATCTGGGACACTCTGGCTGTCCAGCTGCTGACAAATGTGTTTACTTCCCCAGCCCTAGTATTTAAAGCAAAATCAGCTGGGCTCTCTTAGCAGTGATTGGTAATGTTGAGGTTTTTGGCTCCTCTACATGTATCACACAGAAATCTAGTTTATTTATTTGTTTTTCTTTCCTACTAGCATGGAATCACCTTAATCATCTCTGTATTGCCAGTGCCTGGCACAGTTACAAGCTATAAGCAAGTAGTAGGAGTGGCAGTCGGTAGACATGAATTGGAATTAGGAAGCAACATCACTGAAGGATATATAAGTCCTAGTTCCTTTTTTAAAAGTTTCTACAAATTCCTTTTGGAACAATACAAATATTTAAATACTCATATGCATACACATATTGAAATCCAGTATGTAGAATAGTGCCTCCATTTTGGTGTCAGTTTAGTCAATAGGGACCCCACTTTTAGGATGGGGTGGGGAGACTGTTTTCAAGAGCGTTCTTTGTAGATGCATTGTTTACTAACTTGATGGAGCTAAAACTCTTCCAAATAAGTGAACTGTCCTTATGGAAATAACTGAAAGAAATACACCAAGTTTCTTGGCATAATGCGGCAAGGCAGACTGCAATAGATTAACTCTGCCCTTAACAACAAGTTTCACTGGGCCGATAAGAGATGTTATGGAAATGTGTCAAGAGAAAGAGTACTCCAGCTTCAGCTGGCCAACAGACCATAGGGTAATCACTGCAATGAAAATACTGAACCAGCACCAAGACTCACAAAGCAGCTTATTATAAGGATTTAATATACAGTATTATGGAGAATCTGGATAGCTGTTGAAATGGGATATTCAGCCTTGCTCTTCTCAGTCCTTGGTTCAAATCTGGAATAAGTTCATTTTGACTAAAATTAGTTGCCAGTTGAGACAATTTGGAGGCCTTGGAAGAACAAGTTGGTCATCTCATCCCAGCTACCAGGATAGCTAACCTCACACATAGGTCTACTTCCCAAGAGTCAAAAATCCTAGCTGATACATGTGGTCATGCTACAGTTTTCCTTTTACAGCAGTGGCAGGAGTCCCACTAATGTTATCTGAAGAATGTGCCAATCGCAAACTCCAGCTCTGTAACTAGAAGAGCCTTCTGTTCTTAAGACTTGAGATTGCAAAAAAAAAACAAAAACAACAACAACTCTTCTAAGACATCTAAGAAAGAAGCATGCTGGCTTTGGTAAGTGTAAGCCATAGGGAGCTCAGTTAATTCGTGCAGAGGTTATTTCTCACAGGCCAAGTCTGCCTTGTCTTCAAGTGCAGTTGAGGATTCCAGGGAGGGCCTCCTGCTTGTGTTATGTCCTCCTTCCAAGGACCCTCCTCTACCCTTGCTTATCTAGCGTATCTGAGTGTTCAGAGCAAAAAGAATAAAATTAAGTCACCAACGTTTTCTACCCTTCTCCATCTGTTAGAAAGGTCATTGTCTGCCAGCTGTCCAGCTGCCTACACCCTTGTTTCTCAGAAGGTTAGGACATAAGAGGTTATCATAAAAATGTCTATGAACATTATGGCACATGAGGCTGCTGAACTTCCAGGAGGCTTCTGAGAAACACGGGGACCCCTGAGCATTATTAAGCCTACAGTCCAGAACTTACGTACATTGTGAACTCAGACTCTTTCCTGCATCGCCTCAGCCAGAAGACTGGAGTAGTGGGTAGAACCAGAGAAATGCCTTCCTCCACCCACCTCCTGGCTCTCCCTGCATTCACTGCCATCAGTTGGCATCTTGGGACTCTTTCTTGTGGCTTTAGCTCCATAGTATATCTTTTTCACACTAAATCCTTTCTGAGTGTAGTCTTCTAGTTATCCAAAATCTAGGTTGATACATGTTTTTAGGATGGTGCAGCCTGAAGATGACATAGGAGTGGGCAGTCACACCATCTACATCCCTTCAGGCTTCTGGTTTTCTCCTCCATCTGTCATCTTCTCAAGCCAGAGTCACTGCAATAGGAGAAAAGCACCTCTGCTTTACCTAACCAAGTAACAAGTTAGCCGGCAGAGCCACAAACATTGTCAGTTGTGGGACATCATCAAAGGCAATTTTAGACAGCAGAGAGGAGGAAGAGTGCAATTTTCTGTCTATTGTTGATGTCTGTTCACTTGCTTTCACAAACCAATCAGGAATCAAATTCATAGATAAAATAATCTACCTTTATTCACAGAGTAATAAAAGAAGAGTAATTTTACTTAATCCTCATGGCTGAGAGAGCTCTAAATGTAGCCTGATAGAAATGCCAGTAATTATGTTTTACTGGCAGTATTGCCATTGTTGACATGCTTTTATAAAATTGTGAACTGCGTTCTTAAGTTTTGATCAAAACAAAATATGGTCTTCTACATTAGATGCATTCTTTGAATATTCAGTATATGTCAAAGCTGTGCAAAAGATACTTCATGTAGATCTTTAAAACAGAGTTAGAGGCCAGGCACAGTGGCTCACTCCTGTAATCCCAGCACTTTGGGAGGCCGAAGTTGGTGGATCACCTGAGATCAGGAATTCAAGACCAGCCTGGCCAAAATGGTAAAACCCCATCTCTATTAAAAATACAAAAAATTAGCCGGGCGTGGTGGTGGGCACCTGTAGTCCCAGCTACTTGGGAGGCTGAGGCAGGAGAATGGCGTGAACCCGGGAGGCGGAGCTTGCAGTAAGCCGAGATTGTGCCACTGCACTCCAGCCTGGGTGACAGAGCGAGACTCCGTCTCAAAAAAAAAAACACACACACACACACAAAAATTAACCAGGCGTGGTGGCGGGTGCCTGTAATCCCAACTGCTCAGGAGGCTGAGGCAGAAGAATAACTTGAACCTAGGAAGTGGAGGTTGTTGTGAGCCGAGATTACACCACTGCACTCCAGCCTGGGCAACAGAGCCAGACTCCGTCTTAAAAAAAATTAAATAAAATAAATAAATAAATAATAAAACAGAGTTAGAGTCTAGGCTTGGGTAATTATGAACAGGGTTTTCACCTTTGTGAATGTCCAGCAAGGACTCAAAAGTCTTCAGGGATGTGGGACAACTCCCTGTATTGCAGAGTTGGGTGGTGCAGTGCAAGGCATCCATCAATTCTGCAGCAAATGTGGAGCCCGGTAGCGTCTTTCCCGCCTTCTAACAACCCCATATGCCCCACCACTCCTCAAAATACCATCCACAAGATGCACTGAGCTAGAATGTCTATCCAGGGTTTTAGCTCCTGGTGAAGCTCTGTGGTGTGCCCCTCCATAATTGATTATAAATGCTTGTTCAGTGTCTGCCATGGCCACTAAATTATAAGTTCTCGGGAGCCCGGGCTGTGTCTCTCCTGCTCACCACTTTATGACCTGACATGTCCTAGGCACTCAATACATATTTGCTGGATAAATCAGTGAGGAAATAAATGAATGGATGAGTAGTGACAGCCATCAGATCTGCATTAATTTATAAGCGCAGCCTAAGTCTATATCACAATGCTTCAGGAAACTTGCCTTCAAAAAATATTTTTCTTAAGGATTAATATCTACTCCCATTAGGTTTAATTGTAATAACTTCCATGGTATCACACATGGACGTAAGAAAACTCCTACCTCAATATTTGAAGTTTCAGAGCCATTTCTTGGGTAGCACAATGTGGCTTTGTCCCAGAGCCAATATTTAGAGGAAGCATAGAAGGCTTGCCTCAGAGATCCCAAATCTTCCTCTTTCCTGCCCTGTTCCTTTTCCTTGTAGCTGCGTTTGATGCTCTCTGCCTGGAATCTTGCAGCAGCAAGTCTTATCTCAGAGAAGATCACGTGTCATTTGTAATATTTGGATCTGAATTTTGTTGGACTGGGGGCAGGAAGTCTGGGTTTTCATTCCAGTTTTGCCATTACCTAACCTAATGAAATTTCACTTCTCTAAGTCTCTGTTTCATTTATGAAATGAAAGGATGAGACTACAAGTTTCTAACTGTTCCTTCCAGCGCTGATGTTTAGCATTTCAGTGACATTTTAAAATTGAGAATAAACAGAGACAGGTAGGCCCAAAGTTGTGAAGAATTTAGAACATGGTTTTAAAAAAGGTAATGGTTGGAAATTGGGCTTTATCTAGTCAAGTGACAGAATATCCTTGGAATTTCACAGAAAAATAAAAAGGAGAATGTGTCTTCATAGATTGTATGGTATCCGTAAAGTGAACTTGACTAATTTATTTCTTGTCTCTAAAGAATGGATTATATTTCCTTTGGCAGTAGTTCGCAAATCTGTTGCATGGTATATTCTTATTTTCAATGTTTAAAGTAGGCCTTAAAAATAGGTTCTAAGTGTCCAAAATTCACACCACATTATGATGATGGCTGTTAGCTATCAGAAATGAGAATCCAGAAATCTCAATGCCTATAATAGCAAATAATAATTATCTTCCTTGTAGAATCCTCAAAACTCTTAGCTTCAATGTAATGATTATTCACCTGCTATCTCCATCTTGTTTAGGCCTAAGCACATGCAAGATTAATACTGAGATTTTTAAAGAGGTCTAATTTGGGGATTCTAAGATCATCCTGTAGTTAGCACATGAAATCAGGGAATTGCTTTTTCTGGAGAGAAAGGAATTGAAAGGCATTCTTGTGGCTATGGGATTTTATCTTAGCAGCATCAGGCTTTTGCTAGCATTGCTTTTAGAAGAGTTATCACCTACACTGGGGTGAGTGCTAGGTGGTTTACACGCGTCATTTATTTAGCTCCATTGGGAAACAGAAGCATCCTAATGGCCTCCCTTGGGGACCAGGTTGGGCTCACTCCCCAAAGCATCTTCAGGTGGCTACAGATCAGTTTCCTCCCAGGTGCTAAGGAATACCAGGGTTGCATGAGAACTGTGTCCATGAAAGGGAGTGAAGTCCCGCATGCCTTAGCTAGCTATAAGCCATACCACCATACCACACCAAGAACAGCCTGACCTTTTTTTTATTTTTATTTATTTTTATTTTTTTAAGTCTCATTCTGTCATTCAGGCTAGAGTGCAGTGGTATGATCTTGGCTCACTGCAACCTCCACCTCCCAGGTTCAAGTGATTCTCCTGCCTCAGCCTCCTGAGTAGCTGGGATTACAGGCATGTGCCACCATGCCCGGCTAATTTTTTTTGTATTGTTGGTAGAGACGGGGTTTCACCATGTTGGCCAGACTGGTCTCAAATTCCTGACATCAAGTGATCCACCCACCTCGGCTTCCCAAAGTGCTAGGATTACAGGCAGCCTTACCTCTTACACTGAAGGAATCAAAGAAAGAACAGAGAATGTTGATTGTTCCGCTTTCTTCGTGCACCTGCCATAGGACCTGGAGCTGAGCCAATGGCAGAGAATTCTACTCATAAGCTTTATCATGCTTTGATGGCTTGAAATTAGGTATGAGAGTGGGAGATAAAACAGTGTGTTGTGGCCGTACAGGGCCCAGGGTTTTGGATGGCACCACTCAGTTCCCAATTCCAACAGCATTACCCAAAACTGTGAACATTTTAATACAGAGCAACTTAGAAAACCCCTGGAGGCAATTTAAAAGCCCCAGGCCAGAATCTTCTTCTCCTTGAAAGCAGAGTTCATGCATTTGCTATAGCCCACAGAATGTAGACAGTTGGGCCATTCCGTTCTAGGTTACCAGTGTCTGGAGAAGAAAGACCTAGCAGGAATCATGGAATGAGCATGGAATAGGCTTTTGCTCCAAGTCCTCAAAAAAAAAAAAAAAAAAAATGGACACAACCAAGGCCACTGAAGAGCTACAGCAACAGCCTCATCCCTCTCCATTAAAGTTTTTAAAAACTTAACACAGTTTTCATTTTTCAGTGAATACCAGCCATTAAGTACATCGATTTCTAGCTTAAAGGCAGTGCTGAAGAATAAGCAGTGGCAATATTTTCAAGAAAAAACTCAAGGTCTTAATGCTGTCCTTTTCAATTTCTTCAGAACAAGGTCCTCAAAGCAGCCACCTGATTGCAACAAGCCAGTGGTTCTATGCAAGTTCCAGAGTGACCTTGACAGAGGATGTCTGTTGGAAGGACTGCAGGTTGAGCTGACAGCATGCTCGGGGTGGCATGCATACCTGAAGACTCCGGAGATTCACCAAGAGCTTAAAATTTTGTGTTAAAATTTAATTTCGTATTTTTGGAAAAATAACTCTGTCATATTCCAAGGAGCTCTGATACTCTACTACAGTTTGTCAGTCCCCAGAGGCATGTTTATGCTGGCCTGTTTTATAATTAACTGTTTAAGCATCTCCTCTAAGATCATAGGACTTGGGATTGTGAGATCCCACAGACAACATGTTCATCTCCACATAAAGCTGTGTTCAAATGATTTCAGACTGATGGATATCAGAATTTTCCTCCTGCTACAAGAAAGAGTTCCAAGATGGAGACTAAACAACATCCCCTGGTATCTCATTCCAAGGGTTGGGGAAGTTCTGTGCCAGCAAACCACTTTGTGGTTGCATTAGATGCTCTCTGCCGCCTGTGGTTAGCTGGAAGTCAGTTTACCACAGGACTTTTATCACCCAGCAGCTGCATTTAGCTTTCTGGGTGACCCTGGCTCACACTCCAAACCAGACAAAAGCCCTGAGGGGATTTTTAAGGATCATCCAGAAACCCTCAGAAATGCAAGGAGTCTATGCCACATCTACAGAAACAAGGAAGATTAAAAAATAAATAAAAAAATTTAAAAAGTGCCATGATCACTTTGGCGTCCTCTAGAGGCAACTTTCTTCCATCTTGTAGATTGTGAAACAGAACATTCGGGGGAATTTCATGTCAGTACAGAGACAAACATCTTGTGAGCGATTTCCTCATATGACTTACCAGTACCCTTTCCTACATTCTTTTTGTTGATTACTTTACATGACCACATGATCCCTTTTCTCATGGAAACGTCATCATAAAATCCTGTACCATGGAAAAAGAAACCAACAACAACAAAATTAAAGCCAGAGCTTCGATTGTGTCTATCAGTTCTGTTTATTTTGATGCAAGCCTTGAAGGTAGCCCTTCAGTCATCCTTTCTAAATGCTTCCCATTCACAAACATGTGATTTGAGTTGGTTTTATCCCCCTTTTAACAAATGAGGGAAACTCTGATAGGATGTATTATAATCAAGAACGTGGTATTTAGAGTCTGACGGCCTATAATTCTCAACACCACCACTTCCTGTCTTTGGGTAAGTTACTTAACCTTTCTGTACCTCAGTCATCTCAAGTGACAAATGAGTAAAATAAGAGCACCTTCTGCATCACAGTGTTGTGAGGATTAAATGAAATAATGCTCATAAAGCACATCAGCATCCTTCATGTTTAGTATTTCTAGGGACTCACTGGAGTAGAGGAGAAAAGATTCAGGAGTCATGTAACAAAAGTACCCACCTCATAGGGTTGTTGAAAGCAGTAAATTAGTCAATGAAGACGAAACACTAAGATAAGGCTTGGCATGACACTTCATAATAAACACTATAAACTACTTGCTGTTGCTGTTGTGGTTATCTTTATTTTACAGTTGAACAAACTAAAACATACAGAGGTTAAGTAACTTGCTTGGGAACCAGAGAGCCTGTAGGCTATGGCATCAGGAATTAAAAGCAGGCACTGATTCCATGACCCATGCGATCTACCATTATTCCTTCTCTATGTATAATAACGATTATATCGTTATCATTTTGACAACAGAGAAAAGCTTCAAGTAGACTTACTCACTGTCACCTTAATGAAGAGCAGTTTCTAATTCACCAGCCTGCTAAGTACATACTCTGTTGCAGGAGCATACTGAATTAAATCAGTAACAATTTAACCACCCATTAACCATTCTTCTGGGAGTATAGAATAGAAATCCTTATCTGTTTTATAGTAAGATGCTATTTTCCTGCTGCTACACTCTTTCAGTTGATCAGGGAGAGAAGAAAAAGTGTTCTCGGGGAGTCTTCTGGCAGGCGGAGGTGAACCAAGTCAAATGTCCTGGTGATCTCTGACCTTTCTTTATCAAAGACTCTAGACCACTCCACTTTCTGATGGAATGATCAGGAATGTCTAGCATAGGGAATGCTTCCGGCTCCTCCCAGAGGTGTCCTGAGAATTTTCCTAATTTCTTTTGAACTTAGATAGAGCCATTCTATGCTTACAATTGTTAGCAACAATTGTAATCCCTAATTGCAATTATAATTGTAATATCCTGTTCTAATAAATCCCATTATAATAAATGTGCTCCCTAATCCCGTTATAATAAATGTGCTCCCTGATGTATGGTTTACTTCCATGACCTTTGTTAGCATGCTACCAGCTCTGCTATCGAAGCTGCTAAAGCTCAGAGCCTTTCCAGGTTAAGGATTTCCCATTGATTTTAGTTTCTGAAAACAAATTTCCAGTGGGCCAATGAGGCACTTACCACCAGATCATTTCCATTGGTGAAAAGTTGTTTCTATTCAGCTTCCTACCTGCAACTGCTGAGGCTATGGAAACTCAAATCTTTTTGGTCATCTTATTTTCTCTGAGGGCAGAGAGCGAAAAGGAGATAGTTCTTTGTTCTGGAGAAGACACGTTCTCCTTAGACATTTTCTAGCTATTGAAATGTATTTTAAAAATACTGACTTTTTATGTTTTGAGATGCACACAAATATATATTTAAAAGCGAGGCTTTCTTTGGATGTGGTGCCCAGATGCGTGCCTTCCTTTGTGCTCAATTTGACTATGAGTACATTGTCCTATCCCCTGGTTAGATCAAGTGATAAAATATTTCATCAGTTAGTTTACCCTTCTATGCACATGCTATACAGAGGAGAGAGGCCATTGGTACCAAAGTAAAATCATCTGAAAAAAGCTTTCCTTGGAAGTACTATCTAGACTAGAGAAAGACATTTTAAGTTTGAATATTCATTTTGAAGACTCAAGTCATCATTCTTAGCTGGTCTCTATTAACATTAAAAGCAGTGAGACAACAATATAATGCCACTGACCTTTACTGTGAAAAGCTCAAGGTTCTGTATGTTAGGTCTTAGATGGTCTCTCAGGTGTGTTATTGTTTCCAATAACAGATAGAGAAACTGGATTTGCAAAGATATAAAGGGCCCCGGACAAATCATTAAATGGAGACAGAAGAAAACAAATTTCTCTCACTATTCAATGCTTTGCCTTTTAATATACAGAGTAATTCCCAGTATAAGGTTGGTAAGTGCAGCTACAAACAATGTAATTACCCCTTAGGGAACATGGATACAAAATATAAGCATATTCATTCATTAATGAATGTCACTGAGTACTCAGTACAAGCCAGGTGTTGCTCCAGGCAGAAGGGAGTGAAGTCCCTAACCCACCAACGAGTTTACACTCTGGCGGGGGAAGACAGAAGACAAATCAAAATGTCCTCCCGCCACGCAATCACACATTCACCTAGACCTTATTATGAAGTTTGGTGTAAGTAAACAACTGGGGGTGACCTGGAGAAGCTAGTATATTTATATTGGGAAGAGAATGGGAATTAAGGTTGGGAGTTGAAAAATGAGAGAAAGCTTCAGAAGATACAGGAGTGGTGGATATAAAAAGTGGTGAAGTTGAGGGAGAATGAATTTGTACAACGTTTTGCTGCTTTTCTATGACATGAAAATGCACTTTCTCTTCCCCAGTCCCATTTTGAACTGTTTTAGAGGGACTGAATAAAACTATGAATTAATTCAAATTACTTTTTTGGTTGCTTATTGGAGTGTGTTTTCTGTGAGATGGGATCATGACACCTCCTGACCCCAGCCTGTCTGGTACAACCTTGTCCTGTCTGTGAAATAATCCCATGCATTACGGTGTTCCCATCTGGAAACATTCTCACTGGAAGCTGAGGAGAAAAGAAAATAGGAACGTTTCTCGTCTAGGGGGTTGGAGGAATGTCCTGCCAAGGGGTATTCCCCAGTGAAGGAGGGGGACCCACTCATTCACCAGTTACTGGCAAGGACAAGAGAGAGTCTGGAGCTCCTTTTTCTCCTCCCACCCCCTTCACTCATTTTCTAGCCTCTGCCCTAGTTTGGATCCTTACACTTGACCCTGCCTGCACAAAACCTGTACCTCCGTCCCTATCTCCTGCCTTTCCTCACATGCTCCAGGCTGAGAATTAACCTCTTTCTTCCAAAACACCTTCTCTTCCCTTTGTTCCCAATGGAAACTCCATGCCCTCATGACATCTGAACTACCCGTGAGGTGATCAAACATCTCCAAACTTTTCACTTGGCCAACAAGGTGATGACACCATAACTGAGGTCCTTTAGGATGAGGAACACCTAAATGTTTGGGGAATGAACTTTTTATATGTGTGTTGTCTCAGTTTTGCATGGCTATAAAGGAATACTTGAGGCTGGGTAATTTATAAAGAAAAGAGGTTTATTTGGCTTATGGTTCTGCAGGCTCTACAAGAAGCATGGTGCTGGCATCTGCTTCTGGTGAGGGCTTTAGGAAGCTTCCAATCATGGCAGAAGGCAAAGGAGGAGCAGATGTGCCACATGGCAAGACAGGGAGCAAGAGAGAGATGGGAAGGGTGTCACACTCTTCTAAACAACCAGATCTTGTATGAACTGACTCATTACAGTGAAGACTGCACCAAGCACCTCATGAAGGATCCACTCTCATGACCCGACCCACACACCTTCCACCAGGCCCCATCTCCCACACTGGGGACCATTTTTTTTTTTTTTTTTTTTTTGATACAAGATCTCACTCTGGTGCCCATGCTGGAGTACAGTGGTGCGATCTTGGTGTGCTGCATCCTCCACCTCCTAGGCCAGACTTCTCCTAGGAAGAAATATCTCTGTTAAAGAAGTCTGTGTCAGATTATTTCATCTGTTAGCCACAGAACCAGAAGATAATGAGGCCTATTCGACAGAGATTAGCATTGACAAATGGTACACATTTTTGAACTCATTTCAAAGTACAAACTCCCATTTCATTTCATTTTCTAAGGCTCTGAATAACTTATAGACAATTTAATTGGCTGTATTTGGGATAGAGAATTCCTAAAATGCTGAGTATAATATTTGGATTTAAAGAAAAAGGCACCATAATAGAGGCCATTGTTCAAGTAAGTAGAGACAGGTTCATGTATTTTAAACTTTGGATAAAATATAAAGAAGATCATTGAGCTCTAATTTGAAAGAATTCCACTGAAAGACTCAGAAAACAATCCACTGTGAGAATATGAGACAGAATTAAAATATTTGTTGGATAATTGTTTGCAAAGAAGCATTTATTTTATATCACTTTTTAACAAGACTGTATTGTCAAACTGTTTAAAATTCCATTGGAAAAATTTGGATTATCACAAAAGTGTTTACTCTTTTATCCTTCCTTGTATATTGGATTACTCGTGGAGGACAACGGAAAGAATCTGAGAAATGCTGGTGTTAGCAGCAAATCAGACTGCATTTCAGAAACCTTATAGGCTATGTAAACACATGTCACCTTTGGACATGTATTATCATAGCTGCAATATTACTGGTGCAATGTCAGGCACAAAGAAATGAAAAATTCCAGCACTATCAGCAGACATGATCCTTTAGAAGATGATGGTACAAGAAAAACATTCTTCCAATATAATGACCATGCTTGCTTAAGAAGAAAAGAATCATCTTTATTTTGTTTTGTTAAATACCACCATTAACTGCAGAAGCTATGATTCATCGCTCGTGCAGTAATATATGCCCTTTTAAAGTCATTCTGGAACTATGGCATTAACACCTATGAAGATTTTGCAATCATGTATGCCCTAGATCACTCGCTGAATGTACATTCATGTAAAAATATGTTTAGAACAAGACTGAACATTTTTTGATATTAAAGTCACTTTTGATTATTCATTCTGATACTAAATGGACATTTCCACCATTTTTCTTATAATATCTGAGTTCTAGAGGCACAGATAATTTACAATGAAGCAACAGTTCCTGGCTGCCTGAGGATCACTCAGAGGGATTATAACAACAGGTTTCTGGACTCCAGCCCCAGAGTTTCTGATTCGGTGCTACTAGGGTGGAGCAGAGAGTACACTTCTAACAAGTTCCAGGTGATGGAGATGCTGATTTCCTGGGGAACACACAAGAAACACTGCAATAATGAAACAGGCAGGGAGAATGCTAAAAGGCCATTTTTTGGGAAAAGAAAAAAATCTCTATGTGTTATCAGGCTAGGCTTGTGAAGAATGAAGAGATGGCTAAGCTTTTCCCCAGTAGCCCGGCTTCTGTATGGCCTGCCCATCTATACACAGAACCTTCTGCCTCCTGTTTTCTGTTCTCCCTTTCCTACATCCAGTTCTCAAGAGAGCTCACAGATCTTGCTATCTTAATTTACCCTAAGGTGGAAGTTAATCACAGCAATTATTCCTCGTAGAGACTTTTAAGACGGATCAAAACTTTATTCCCAAGAAACGAAATTCAAACAAGGAAAGTGCATTTATTTTAAATGGGAAACTTTTTGTTATATTTCCACTCTATCGACTCATTACACCAGAGTGATCTAAACAGCACATCTCTTCATGCTACTTCTTGCTCAAATTCTTCAATGACCTTCTATATCCTACAGGTACATTTTAAATTTTTAGCGAGGCTCCCAGGCCTTTCAATATATGCCACTGCCTACATGTTCAACCTCATCTACCACTTCTCCCTTTTTCCACTTTAAATACAATACTGAGCTATTTCAAGTTATCTGAAAATGTTCTGTTCTCAGGCTCAGCTGCATAATTTCTGGGGACAAACGGAATATGAAAAGCCAAGGCTCATTGTTCAAAATGTACTAAAGAATTTTAAGACAGCAAGGGCAGAGCATTTGCCCAAGAGCAGAGGCTTCTCAGCATGGGTCCCTGAGTGATGGCAGGCTACAGGCCCATGAAGCAACCTATTCTAGAGATAATAACTCATAAATCCCCTGGCACTTGTTTTCAGGTGTCACAAAGAAACTGCTCAAATATTTTAATTTCCTTTTGCTCTGAATTACTATCTTTAGATCTGTTGAATTTTAAGTATAGGAATGCACTTGAATTTTACCACAGTGCATTTGTTCTTTTTCCAGGAAAACACTTGCATGACTAGAGCATGCAACACACTCCCTTGACCCTGGTGCCACTTACTCTCCTCAAGCCACTGTCATACTCTTTCACGCTTTGGTACCTTTGCAGCATACTATTCCCTCCTTCTGAAATGCCATTCACCTGTCTGTCATCTGATAAATGCCCACTCACCACCAGCTGCCCGGCTCAGGCTCCGCCTTTGCTGTGAGGCCTTTCCCAATACCTGGAGGGCAGATTTAGGCTCAGGGTGCACATCTGCACTTTGTGATTAATTTATTGGATCTTAATCTTGTTCGTATGAACAAGAGACTCTAGGCTATTCAAAGGCATCAATAGATCTTTGTATCTTCCATGTCTAGCATGGTGGCCTGGAGGAAGGATTCAAAAGTACTTCTTAAAATAAAAAGATGAGTGGTCAGCTTTAACATTTTTTACTTATTTCAAAAGTAGTTTCTTGGAAGAAAAACATTTCTAAAGCCAAGGGGTAGCTTAAATGTGATTCTATCTTTTGGAATTACTAGGTGGGGTTGTTAATTTACTTCTAGTTTCCACAAAGGGAGGACATTCTGGAGAAAGAACTGAACTTCGTGGTCTTTCAAATCTAATCCTTGTGGGTTTGACCCCTGGAGATGTGTTCAGTCCTGCTGAGTGGAGGACTGTGGCAGATGGGACAATTTGAAAATGTCACCAAGAATGCCTCCCTAGACTGGTTGCATATGGGAAATTTTATTCTTATTTCAAATATCAGCAACTGTTTGAGGTCTACAGTCAATTTCTTAGGGCTGACGATCTAGTCTGTGGTTGCTGTAGGTTCTTCCTGCCTCCTCCTCCTTCGTGACTTCTGACTATTCTGACTGTTGCCCTACCATGGGTGGGTGCAGAAATACCTTTCATGCTGAAATTCCAACCAATAAAGTCTGCTTTTTTAAAACGTATGGTTTGTCTATGAATTTCCTGTACCCAAGCTATCTTCATTCCTGGCTGACACATAAAAGAGCATTAGCAGAATATCATATTTACTTAGGTTTTTTTTTCCTCTAAATTGCACATATTGTTCTGAGCACAGTATAAGAGAAAATCTAGGAAATCGTTTAAAATTTTAACCTTTTAACATGTGCTTTAGCAATTGGTGTGTACCCTGTCCTTGCACACAGTCTAAGGGGTTGTAATAGCATTTGCTTGTTTCTTTCTGGCCAGGTCATGGAGAGAAGAGAGCTCATTGTTACCAGCTTTCTGCCTACATTGCTGTTCTCAATCTTTCTTGCTTTACTTTTGTTTGTTTCCTTTTCTCTTGAAGCTGGTGCACTTTCATTCCTTCAACACACCTCCAGCCTGGTGGATATCACTACTGAACTGGGAGAAAGGATGGCTAGGTCCGGGCATGAATCTAAAAATGCAAGAAAATCCTCAACAGGTTAGATGCATCTTCAGCAGGTGTTGAAACCTAAATCTCCATTGGGACAGGTAAGTTCATCCACCTGCTCTGAAAGCAAATCCTAGACTGTCTAAACCAAGTGACTCATTAAGAGGAGCAGGAAACACATGAGAAAGCTTGGATTGAATCAGAAAGTTGACTAGCAAGGCAGCTTTATCCTTCTCTTGGATGTTAATGGTTCAGTTTTAATTTTAACCTGTTTGGGTGGATTTCCTATTGACTCATTCATTCTGAGTTTTGTCAAATGTGCATTCCCAAATGCAAGTCCGATTTGCTTGGATACTTAATTCATTTGGGAGCCTTAAACTTGCTTTCCTAGGCTGGACTCTCAGGGTTGGGAGGGAGTTCCATGGGTTATGCAGTCTGTCCCCATCTGACACCTGAATCTGTCCTACCACTGCCATGCCTCGGTCTGTGTCCTCTTTGACTACACATTCCCAGGGGTGGAAAATTAACTGCTGTCCAAGGTTGCCTACTTAATCCTTGATCAGCTCTATTAGCAATATCTTCTTTTCATAAGCCACACATCAGCTAAGGTCAGCTTGCCCTTTCAGGATTCAAATGAAATTGTTTTGCATTCTCCTTCCTTATGTGGTGAGCCATTTAACAACTCTCTCAAACTCTCTGCTAATCTTTGACATGTGGGCAAGTTGTTTATAATGTTCCTGGCTACCTCTGGCTGAGGCCTAATCACTCCATGTACGGGCTCCCTCTCTTTTCTGTGCCTGCTCTCTGTTCTGTGTACCCTGTCACTCCACACTGAACATTCCCCGTCTTCCTGTTTGGACATTCTATGGGAGCCTGTCTCAAACACAAGGCTATGTGATGTGTGGGATGGATTTTAACAGGAGAATTGGGGCAATTGTTGGAGTTTACAGGACATCAACCAAACAACCTATGATTACATATCAGACACTTCTATTCTTTAAAGTCTTTCAGCCACCCCATCACCAGGAGCCTCTCTCCTTGGACACTTTTTCTGTAGCTTCGGCCTCTCAGCATGGCACTTGGCCCTGTCTCTTCTTCTAACTCCTCCCTCTTCTGTCTAGTTTCATGCTTCTATATCAACTTCTAGTTAGCTTCTTCTACATAGAAATTTGATTTTGCATTTTATTCTTCTAAACTTTGACCTTTGGACCTCATGCCCCACAGCCTGGGCAGTTTGTCGACATATCTTTCCAAACATTGCCCATTTCCTGGAAGTCTTGTGCCAGCTGTTACCCTGCCTCCATGTGGTTACCTGAAGCCCAAGTCTGACTCACTGTAGCTTCTATCTCATTCATTAAAGCCTGCCCTCTCTTCGCTGGCCTGTTGCTCTGGAGTCATTGCTATGGTCAGAAAGAACACAGGCTTTGGAATTAGACCTGAATTTGAATCCCAGACCTACTACTCAAAAGCTGTGTGATACCCATCATGCTATCTTTTGAGGCCATGTTTTTCAGCCATGAAATGGTGACAATCATACCCCCTAAAAGCTTTGTGTGATAATTTGATTAGGTGATGCACAGTGTCTGGTATATGGTACACACTCAAAAATGTTTATTTCCTTCCCTTCTTCTTATCCAGCTTCAAACTGCAGCATTGGTGTAGGTGAATCTTCCTCAGACTGGCTGGATCCATTTATTTTGACCTCTGCCCCTTACCTACTTGATATCTTGGCTCTCAGGGATTTTTAATCCAGTCTCTGCTTTCATCCCCGTCTTTGGATTTCAGTACTCAGCTACTTCCACTCTATGCTCCAGATGCATGGAACTAGTCGGTGATCCCAAACTTTCTCATCTCTGGAAGCTTGCCATGATATTTTCCACTTTTTTGCATGGACAGCCTCTACTCAGGTATCACTTAAACACCACCCTCCCATGCAGAAAACCTTCCCTGATTCTCCCGAGACCAAGTTGGGTATCACTACTGCCTGTTCCCCCAGCACCCTGTGGCTATCCTCATGGCAGCACCCAGCACACTGTTCTGAAATCCCTTGTTACTTGGCTATCCCACAGATTATAAGCTTCCAGAGGCAGAGGTAGACCCTTCCTCAAGTTTTTATCCCTAGGCTGTGGCATACAGTAGCCGGTCAAGAATGTTCAGAGGTGAAGAAATGTGCCTGCCTTGCTTCCACGTTATGAGGCCTCACAGTCCTGACTTGACAGACAATAAGCATCGCCTTGCATCACTTAAAAACCATTTTCCTTCCCCTGTCCCATCTGGTCCCCTGGTCACATATACAATATTATAGGAATATATTTCACAAGCAATAAAGAATTACTGAAGAAAGAGAAAATTCAAGATCTACATTTCACTTAACTTTGATAAAAAGTTACATAATGTAGGTGAGATGCTGGAGTTTAGTAAACAGAGGTAAAGAATAATAAACTGCAAAAAAAAAGTCTAGCAAATGAGAACCCCGATGCTCTAGGTAAACAGCATTTGACAATTGACAGATAACCATGGAAAGAGTGGGGGAATGTGTAAGAAGCATATCATGGAAAAGACAAAGGTAATACATAAAGTACTGAACACGGTGGGGATGCAGGGGCATTTACATTCATACGTGATTCCCTAACTTCATTGTATCCTATTGTTAACATAACACATACATTGCAGGAAAAGAAATTTCTCTTTCTGCCTCTCCCTCTGTTTGTCCATATGATGCTAACTAACTTGGAAATAGCTTCAGAGATGATGGGCCTTAAGTCATGGCTCACAGATATCTGTGAACTGTCCTGCCTGAGTAGTGCTTAATCCAAGTCCAGAATTTTCCAAATGGCATTAGGAGTGCTGAGATCACCGTGAAGTGGCGGCCCTCTTACTTTGTGTGAAGATGTAGGAGAACTTGTCAGGGGCGACTGAGGGAAATTCTGGTTGCCATATCTCTTTTTTGCCATCTCACAAGTAGCCCCTCAGTATCCCTGAAAAAAAAAGTAAATCAGAGATGCCATCATGGCTCTCACAACCCAAATCTCACTAACATGCAATATTTAAAAATTTTAAGTCAGCAAACAAAGTAACTTGGAACATATTCTTTATTTTGGTGCTAAAACCTTTTTTAAAAATATATAACATTCCAAACACAAGCCCTTAAATACTAGTAATATTGATACTAGGTAAATGTGATAATATTTATGATTTATTGACCCACCACATCGGTTATTTTAATATCCACAGGAACCCAGCCTGTGACGTGGGTGGAGTCCCAGGTTGGAAATTAACAAAGAATGCATCCCTGCCCACCCCGGACATGGGCTCACACATAAGAAAGCCCAGCCAGGCACATGTTCCAGAAGGCACCCTTTGTTCAGAGCTGGGCATTCCTTTGGTGTGGGGAAAGGACTGTATGATTTCACTGGCATTTCCATATCAGAGAGGAATTTGACTAGAAAGCGTTGTATTTGAGCTGTATGAGGGGACCACTCCAGAAGCAATTTTAGACCAGTTATCTGTCTTTTTTGAGAGTTAGATGCTCATTTGCACAAAGGGTACAAAATGAATAGCAGTAACAGTTAGGAAACAGGTGTGGCTATTATAACAAGTCAAAATAATTGTGGCTTAAAAGAAGAAGGCATTTATTTCTCTCTCATGCTAGTCTGAACATAATCAGTCTAGAGCTGAGAGGATGGCTCCATAGTCTCGAGACCAGACTCCTCCTGGCCTGTTCTGCATCTTCAACACTCAGCTTTCATCTCGTGGCTACATTGTCTTTTCTCAACTCTTGCCTCACGTTCACCTTCCAGCCAGAGGGAAAGGTGAAGGGGAGGGAGAAGGCACAATCCTTCCTTATGGACATAAACCTCAAGTTGTTTACACCTTTTCTGTTCACATCCAATGAGCTAGCACTTAGTCACATGGCCACAACAATCTGTAAGACAAGCTGGAAGATGTACTCTTTAGCTGGGATACCATGGACCCAGTTAAAACTCGGTACTTATTTCATTAACAAAGCAAGGAAGAAGGCATACTCAAGAACAGCCAACAATTACCCTTAAACTTCCCTGTGATCTTCTGCTAAAATACTACAGGCAGAATGTCTCACATAAAGTCAATGTTCAATGCTAATTGTTAACGGTGTTTTAATAAGCAAAAATTTAAGTCAGTCAATTTGATTTCCTTCTTGATAAAGAGATAAAAGAAAACTATACCTTCACACAGAGACTTACAATAAGGGTCAGATTATAAACGAGTGACATTAGGAGATAAAGTGACTTGCTTGTATTGGCCTCCTGGACCTGCTCAGTTCTGGGTACTGAAGGCTTTATCCATGGGCCCAGGCTTGCCCAGTGCCTCAACTAATCTTAATCAGGATTTCTCTGGCAGGGAGTCTTACAGCTCTGTGTTCAGAATCTGGAATGTCTTGGGTGAGTCCAAATTGCAGCTCCCTTAACACTCTATTCATTTTTCCAACTCATGCATCTGAGCCTCTGTACCACTTGTTCCCCTCCTGCACTTGTCCAAATGGACCTTATGATCAAGCCCACCCAAACATTACACAAGGGAGGTGACACACAACTCTTGCATATGTGGCAATTCTGTTATTCTTTAGAGCCATCTGTCTTTCATGCTCTGATCCCCTATCAAGTTCAAAGGAAAGAAAGGAAGGAGACAATCAGAAGCTGAGGTGGACGGACACTGTGCCAGAGAGAGATGTGCCAGGATAGAAGCCAAGAAAATAAGAACACATTTAGGGCAGTATGATTTTGCAGTAGTGAGTGGTCACACAACAGTCCTCTGTAAACTTCAGGTCACAATATATGAAAAGTCCACCACATTGAGGGGGAGGACTAAGTGGAGTGGGAGGCAGGAGGAAGTTGATTCCCACATCATTGCATTCTCAAATGATTCTGACACTCAGTAGGACATCCAAGAAGGATGTACAGTAGTAACCCCTTACCTGTCGTCTCATTCCTGTGGTTTCAGTTACCTGTGGTCAACCGTGGTCTGAAAATATTAAATGGAAAATTCTGACATAAACAATTCATACGTTTTAAACTGTGTGCCCTCCCTCTCCATCTTACCCAGGAGGTTAATCCTCTCTGTCCAGCGTCTCCATGCTATCTACCCTCCCTGCCTGTGATTTACTTAGTAGATTTCTTGGTTAACAGATCTGTTGTCATGATAGCAGAGTGCTTGTGTTCAAGGGACCCTTATGTTACTTCATAATGGTCCTAACCACAAGAGTAGTGACGCAAGGCAATTTGGATACAACAAAAAGAAACCATAGTCTTCTTTACGTGAAAAGGAGGAGGTTCTCAACTTAATAAGAAAAAAAGAATTGTATGCTGAAGTTGCTAAAACCTACAGTAAAAACAGACCTATCTGTTAAATTGTGGAGAGGAAAAAAAACGTGTGCTAGTTTTGCTGTTGCCCTTTAAACTGCAAAATTATGGCCACAGTGCATGACAAGTGCTTAGTTAGGATGGAAAAGGTATTAAATTTGTGGGTGGATGTGAACAGAACTGTGTTTGATTGGGTTCCTACAATCCATGATTTCAGGCACCCACTAGCAGTGTTGGACCATATCCCTCTTGGATAAGAGGGGACTATTGTACCCACAAAGCAGAGTTTAAAATTACTGTCTGGCAAAGTTACTTTCTAACTAAGATATTTCACTGACAACTAGAAAAATTTCAAATTAACCTGTGGGCTGGTCCCACTGTAAGTGGGTAAATGAATAACATTTTACAATAGGTGTTTCCTGGGCTTTCTCTATCAAAAATGCAGTAGTCAAACCAGGTAGAACAAGACTCAATTATAGGAGAAAGCTCACAGGGACTATAATAGATGAAACAGGAATATGACTCATACAATATGAGAGTGTCAAGGGATCTCAGTGGTAGCTCAGAAAACACTGTTGAGAAAGATATGGCCCTGTTTAGGCCATCAGTTTGGATAGTGGCAGAGCCAAAACTGAAGCCTAAGCACTCAGGGCTTCTGGTCCAGTGAGCCTGGTAGGTACTTTCTCACATCAGAGGAATTTATTATTGTGAAAAGGAAATATTTCCTGTGATAAATCATTAATATACTTCTAAAATTTTTTTTATCAAAAAGGATGAGCTTTCAGATGATGAAACAAATTCTAAGCATATAAATGATAACATCCAACTGTTTGTTGTATAACCACATTCCTAAGGAATTTGCAGAGTGACAAATGACTTCACACAAACATTTGTTTCTGGCTGTACACTTTCTTAGCGGCTTTGGAGGAAATGTTGATTCAAGAATGCAAAAGAGACTGATGATCTGAATTGGCCGGGAATGAGAAAAATCTTATTTAAATGACTGGATCAGAGAATAAGGCAAATGTTTATGCAACACCCCTTCCTATCTGAGTGAAACAATATGGGCCGCCTATATCCAGGAAATGCTCCCTTCGAATGGGGAGCTGCTCTGCTTGCCTCTGGACACACTTGCAAGGAAGTGAAAGCAGCCGTCAGGCCTTCCTGATCAGCAATTAAAGTGGGTGGGAAATTAGCAAATTAATGTACCTGTCATCTCACACAGCTGGCAGGTGAGGGCTTTGAAAGCAGATCTAGGTGAAAAATGCACTGCACAAGGTGTCAGAGGACCTGGGTTCCAGTCCTAGGTCTGTCACCATTGTTCCAATTGTGTCACCGTGGGCAAGTTACTTAACCTCTCCGGTTGGGCTCCAGTTTCCTTCTCTGTAAACTGAGAGCATTGGACTACATCTTCTCCAGCTCTTCTGTTTTCCAAGGATTCCTATTCAAATGCCTACAACGATCATTCTCAACATAAGGGAATTTTGTGCCCCCCACCCAAAGGACATTTGGAAATGTCACACTGATTGTCACAACAGAGAAGAAGGTGCTACTGGCATCTGCTGAGCACAGGCTAGGGATACTGCTAGACATCCCAAAATCCACGGGACAGCCTCTCCACAACAAAGAATTATCCAGCCCAAAATGTCAACAGTATGGAAGTTTGAAAACACTAACTGAAGGGACAATATAATGATGAGCCCATTTCAGCCAATCATAAATCTTTTGGCTTTTTAAGAGAACTTGAAATTTTGGATTTTTATGTAAATACCCCAAATTTAAAGTATAGCAACATGTCAATTTTTTAAATAAAACACGCTAGGGGCCAAACAAAACAGGGCTTCAGGACAAATCCTGTCTGCAGGCTGTCAGTTTGTGGAATCTTATTTAGCCACATACCGTCCAAGTAATTAATGTAATTTCGCTGAAAGCATGGATTCCTCCATCTGCATCTGGTTATCTGAGCTAGAGCTAAGCGGGTCAAGGTTAATCCACATTGTGCTCACGCACATGTGTGCAATGTAGTGGAAAAAACACTAAATGAAACAACCAGAGATGTTACTGCTTACCATCTGTGTAATCTTGGATTAGAAGCCATTAAATTCTCTGAATAACAGGGTCTCCATTTTTAAGGAGGTTCCCTATCAATATCGTCACTGTCTACTTCTCCAGTTTGTCACAGCATAGTAGTATCTTGGAGCAGGAAGAGGCTTTATAAATCACCCAGTATGCAATTATACCCAGAGAAGTGGTGTGACTTTGCCCACAAGCCCATGGTCAGTTAATAGAAGACCTGGGCTTGAAAGCAAGGTGTCTTGACTCCGTGTCCCAAGTTCTCTGAAGAGAAAAGAAGGAAGGTGATGGGGGAAGAGTGCCAGATGTGTCTCTCAACACAGGCTATTCCAGATGTGGTCCACCAGCACGTGGCCTTCCAGTTGTGCCTGAATAACACCAGATGTGATCCAAGGATTAAATGTGAAGGGATGTGAAAGTGCTCTGGAGCCTGTAAACTGTTAGCCTGTCTCCCAAACGTAAGGATGGTGTTAGTATTAATTTGTCTCTGCTGTATGGCCACAGGCAGCTCTTGGCCAACAGCAGTGTGAGTGCCTGGTGGTACTGGTCATAAGAAGGCTTGAATCACAGCACATGGCTGGCTCAGCACACAGTTTACTCACAGAAAACCAGGCAAAAGCAGATCAGTAGCATCACTATGGCTGCTGAAAGGCAGTGTTGTCACAATGCCATGAAGACAAAAAGTTAAGTTGCCATTATTAATTAACATGAGATAATGGCATGAAAAGATAAATCTTCAAGGTCAACCAAGGTTTATAGACATCAAAATCTCTGCACTCCTGCCCTGTCTTCTCTAAGTATCTTCTATACTTTCCTGCTTGAGACTTTTGTTTTCCCTCCATGTGCTGGGTGTCTTACCCCCTTTCCTCTGCTTATCTAAAAGCCTCCATCTCTCAGGGCAGGACAGGACATAAGGTCTCTCACTGAGCCTTCACCTGAATGAAGTGTGTGCTTGTGCCCACAATTCTACTACACAGGTGACTTTCCTGTCTTATGCCAGGTCAGGGACCAACCACATTTTGTTCTGATGCAGGTGCAGCCAACTCCTCTTGTTGGCTTTAAGTTCTCAGGGTTAATTCCATCTTTGTTTAGCATGTTCATTGTAATTACATGGGAGAGACCTCAGTTTTTGCATCAACTTTCAGCGTTTTTTTTCTTCCTTAAATATCACAGTTATTTCACGTCAAAATTTCTCCCAAGTCTATTGTGAACATCACTAGCAGTTGTGCTGTCTGTGCAAAGAGTGAGATGGAACATGCTGATGTTGCAGCTGCTGCCATGTACTCGGCTGCTCCAGAAGGTTTTACATTTTTTAATGTAATGACAGAGGTTTCAGTTACTTACAGGACGTAATTATAAATATATATTTGCAATAGAACCAGCTTGATGTGCTTACTTTTCCATTAATAGAACACTCTGCACTTTTTGGAATGCATGTACCAACCTTCCCTTAAAGCTCAGCTGAAACTTTAACTCCCTATTAAGCTTTCCAACCAATATCTTTCTCCTCTAATTTTCCTTAGTTCTGTCTGCTCCATTCATTTAAGGCCTATAATCCCTCTCTTATTGTTTCTAACCGTTTATGTGTCATTACATGTTCCTTGAAGGAAAGAAGATTCACCTACCCTTTCTTCTTCTACCTAATACAAACTACTCACCTCGCAAAACAATCAATAGTTATTTGTATCCACCTTGTGTAGCTTAGTGTTCATTGTTGTTGGAGTTTGTGAGGGCTGGGGGCCTAATACACAGTATCTCACTTCCCAGTTAGAGTGATGAACATTTAGGAAAGTAAGACAGGGAGGTGAAGAGATAAGAGATGAGTTACTAAAGATGAAGTTGGAAGACACAACTCAGAACGAGGGGTTTGGGTGTCCTCATTGTCCACTGAACTCAGTGGTGGTAGGTGGTACTCAGTGAGAGCTGCCTCCTGCAGATGGGGAGAAGGCTGACCCCACGGAGTGGTGGAGAAAGGATTATCATGTAGACAGCTCACTCCCAAAGGAAGAGGGATAGAGGTATTAAACTCAATCATATTCATTTCAAATAGACCAATCCGAAAATCAGTCTAGCCGCTTTGAGGCAGAGTTGGTGAAGGGACAGACAGAAGTCAGGAGCCTTACACTTCTAAGTTCCCTCTGCATGAAGGCCACATGAGAACTGCTCCTCCTCAACAATTATTTTTAAATAGTCAAAAATCTATCAAATTTTGAACACACCTCTTTCAAACCTCGCTAACTGCCAACACAATCTTCTGAAGTTATCCATCACTCATGAAACAACAAAAACAAAGAAGAGTGATTTTATAACATCATAAAATGCTCGTGTTACTAAGGATTTGATATGGTTTGGCTGTGTCCCCACCCAAATCTCATCTTGAATTGTAGCTCCCATAAGTCCCACATCATGGGAGGGACCCGGTGGGAGGTAATTGAATCATGGGGGCAGATCTTTCCCATGCTGTTCTCGTGATAGTGAACAAGTCTCAGGAGAGCTGATGATTTTATAAAAGGGAGTTCCCCTGCACATGCCCTCTTGCCTGCTGCCATGTGAGAAGTCCCTTCGCTCTTCATCTTCCACCATGATTGTGAGGCCTCCCCAGCCATGTGGAACTGTGAGTCCATCAAATTTCTTTCCTTTATAAATTACCCGGTCTCGGGTATGTCTTTATTAGCAGCATGAGAACAGACTAATACAGGATTAATACACCAACACTTTGTAATCTGTTCACTGGACTAAATCCTTTCTTTCCTTATGGCTGCATAAATATGACCTACCTATAATTCACCCCCACCTCTCCAGAGACTGGAGGAACTGCCTAAGTATGAATGAGGCCTGTTCATCTCATAGAGATTGGCAAGAAGGATGATATCTGTCTAAGAGGTTAATTAGGCCAATTCAGGGAATAAATTCAAACCCATGCCCAGGATTTTTTAGGGTAAGGGAACAACTTAGTTTATAAGGTAGCAGGCTAAGGTTTATAACTTAGTACTTGATACTTTCTTCTTCTTTTTTTTTTTTTGAGACAGTGTTTTGCTATGTTGGCCAGGCTGGAGTGCATTTGTGCCATCATAGCTCACTGCAGCCTCAAACTCCTGGGCTCAAGTGATCCACCCGCCTCAGCCTCCTAGGTAACTGGGACCACAGGCATGCACCACTACACCCAGATAATTTTTTATTTTTTGTAGAGACAGGGTCTCACTATATTGCCCAGGATGGTCTCAAACTCCTGAGCTCAAGAGATCTTCCTTCTTCAGCCTCCCAAAGTGCTGAGATTATAGGTATGAGCCACCACACTGGCCTCTTATTCTTAATAGTTCCAAGAAGAAGCTTAGAGTTTCGAAAATAATGCTAACAGGATGTGTCCTGTGGTGATAACTTTTGTGGATAAAGAGTGAAATTTCCCAATAAGTAGGTGTTGATTTCAAAGAGTGGAGGAATAAAAAACGGCATTATATCTTGGAAAGAAAAGTAGAACTGGGGACAAGAAACAAGGTTAGGAACTGGGGTGGACAGGACTCTGCTTATGAAGCCTTAACTTTGGAGATTTTTCTTTTTGATTACAGAAATATTAAGTGGATGGTCAACTTTTTTTCCCACGATACATCATAATTCTCTTTGGTTTCGTCTCGTGCATAAGAATAGTCAGCTATGGGAGCCGTGGCTTATGGTGCAAACATCGCCAAGTCCAAGAACCACACCACACACAACCAGTCCTGAAAATGGCACAGAAATGGCATCAAGAAACTCCAATCACAAAGAAACCCCAATCACTAATCTCTAAAGGGAGGGGACCCCAAGTTCCTGAGGAGCATACACTTTGCCAAGAAGCACAAGAAAGGCCTAAAGAAGATGCAGGCTAACAATGCCAAGGCCATGAGTGCACGTGCTGAGGCTATCAAGGCCCTTGTAAAGCCCTTGAGGTTAAGCCCAAGATCCCAAAGGGTGTCAGCTGCAAGCTCGATCAACTTGCCTACACTGCCCACCCCAAGCTTGGGAAGTGTGCTCATGCCCGCACTGCCAAGGGGCTCAGGCTGTGCAGGCCAAAGGCCAAGGATCAAACCAAGGCCCAGGCTGCAACTCCAGCTTCAGTTCCAGTTCAGGCTCCTAAAGGTGCCCAGGGCCCTACAAAGGCTTCAGAGTAGAGATCTCCGTCTGTCAATGTGAGGACAGAAGGACTGGTGCGACCCCCCTGGGCTGCCGTCTGCATGGGGCTGGTGTCTTCCTGTGCTATTTGTACAAATAAACCTGAAGCAGGAAAAAAAAAAAAAAAGAAAACAAGAATAGTCAGCTACATGTTTATAACCTTGTGAGGTGGCAGTAAAGAGCGTAATGGCAGAACTGTCAATGATAGTGAAGCTTATCCCATGCTCAGTCACCACCTCCTTGACCATCTCCGGCTCCACAGAAGCCTTTGAAGATGTGGCAGAACCACACCAAGGAAGAGAGGGGGAATCTATGTATCTCAGATGAGTGGTAATAGTGATGCCTCAGAAACAAATATGAATTAAATTGCATAGGGAAGTGATTCTTAATGGGGAGAGAAATCTGGCCTTTTAAGTTATTTATGGAAAAGCCACAACTGTCGTAATAATACAATCATCTATTTCCTTGAACATCATAGAAGGAGCCATTTCATTACATTTGCATAGGTTTTATAAACAAACATAGATACTAACCATCAGCCAAGTAAGAGATGCTCAGTGATTCTTTCATCAAAACATATTGTGGAGTTGCTTCCTTTTCCTAATTTGTTTCTATGAATAATCTGTGGAGTTGTGCAACATGCACATGACACATGGAAATCAGAGTTATGGCTTTTATGTAGACCACATTGTTTTTTTGCCTGTAAATTGCCTCCAAATGGCTTGAAAGAAATACTGCTTTATAGTTTAAGTCAACCAAGAAGGGCTACCTGAAAGCATTTACACCTAATATTCAGTAGAGCCTATTTCAGTGATCCTCCATCGCGCCATGGAGACAGGCTCTATCCGTTAGGGTTTCTGCCTAAGGAACACTCCCACTCGGGTATAAGACAGTTTAGAAGTCTTGTGCTGAAAAGGTACAGGAAGAAAATACAAAAGCCAACTGATTGGAAGAAATCTGCAGCATCTTAAAAGTCATTGTAATTAAAACACAGAAGTTTGTAATTATTCTGAAGGAAAACAACATACTAAGAAAGGCACAAAAATATGAATGTGGTTTCCCAAGGCCTTGCTACATTAATCCAAATTGACTTGGGCAGATATGAAATCCTCAGATGGGCTGAAAACTAGTTGGAAGGCTTAAAACAAAAGAAAATGCAATATAATTAGGTGGAAAGAGCAGCCGATTTGGAGTCACTGGAATATGGTTAGTTCTGCCATTGACTAACTGACTGACCTTTGGCAATTCATGGAACTTCTCTGTGACTCAAATTTTAAACTGGAAAACAGGATATTATTACTTAACCTTGGGTTAAAAGAATGTGTGCAAAGGCTATTTTGTTTTCAAAGGCTATTCCCTTCCACGTCTCTTTCCTTACCTCTGCACGGTGACAGACAACCCCCACCTCACTTCTCCACCAGGAACCTGCTTCATTTTCCTTTTTATATTCAAATTATTCCTTATCATAGGCTTCCCAGTTTACAAATTTTGTTTTTTATGTTTCCTAAAGCCAGCATTGAATATTGTATTTTATTTATTTTTAAACTATAGACATTTTATTTGGATGACTTTTCCTATAAAATCATATTTTTTCTCATCTTTAGTTTTAAATAGTTTTTAATTTTTTAGTTTTTGATTTTTTTACTTTTTTACATATATATTTTTATTTTTAAGTTTTGTATTTTTAATTATTATGGGTACAGAATAGGTGTGTATATTTGTGGGTTACATGTGATGTTTTGATATAGACACACCATGTGTAACAATCACATCCGGGTAATTGGGGTATGCATCATCTCAAGCATTTATCATTTGTGGTAGGAACATTCTAATTCCACTCTTTTAGTTATTTTAAAATATACAATAAATTATTATTGACTGTAGTCACCCTGTTTTTAATCTTATTTTTAATTGATAAGTAAGAACGATATATGGGGTTCAATGCTATATTTTCATACATGCTTACATTGTGGAATGACTAAATCAAGCTAATTACTGAATCCATCATTTCACATACTTATCATTTTTTGTAATGAAAACATTTAAATCCTACTACTTTAGTAATTTTGAAATATACAGTGCCTATTATTTATCAAGTCACTATTCTGTGCAATAGATCACTAAAGCTTATGCCTCCTAATTGAAATTTTATACCTTTTGATCAACATCTTCCTCATCCACTCCTCTTCCCAGCCTCTGATAACCACCATTCTACTCTCTACTTCTTCAACATCATATTTTAAAATTAATCCACTAGTATATTTATGTTGAGTGTCTCTTCAAATTACACTTCAAACTAAGAAAAAATTTTCTTATTACCCTTTTCTCTTCAGTTACCATTGCACCTTCTTGGCTCCTACTATTAGCTAAAGTTAATTCACTGTTCAGATTCTTGACATACACGAAGTGGTCAAACTTAAAGGGACTTGTTGAAGTACACTTTCAATGAAGTCAGCCACATCTGTGATGACTTAGAGATATTTCTCTTTAGTTGTCTGGGAATAATGTTTATGTGTTTAGAATCATCTGGAAAATAAATTAAAATAAAAATTTCTGAAGCTTCTTTAGGAGATTCTGATTTGAAAAGTTTAGGCAGAGAACCAGGAATCTGCATGTTTAATAATCACCCAAGCAAGTAATTCTGATGCAGGTAATCCATAGTCTACACTTCCAGAAACTCTGTTAGAGGTTATTTAGCAATTCCAAAGGGAATCTGGAGTTTTGAAATGTTGTGATTTAAAAAGAAGTACTTTAGAGAGGGGAATATTAGTAAAATGATTTTTTTTTTCTTTAGACAGAGTTTCACTCTTGTGCCCAAGCCAGAGTGCAATGGTGCGATCTTGGCTCACTGCAACCTCCACCTCCCTCCCGGGTTCAAGTGATTCTCCTGCCTTAGCCTCCTGAATAGCTGGGATTACAGGCGCATGCCACCACACTCAGCTAATATTTTGTATTTTTAGTAGAAACGGGGTTTCACCATGTTAGTCAGGCTGGTCTCGAACTCCTGACCTCACGTGATCCACCCACCTCGGCCTCCTAAAGTGCTGGGATTACAGGCGTGAGCCACCGTGCCCAGCCAAATGATTTTTTTTTATATTAAAAATTGTGATGCTAAAAAATGTGATGGAAGCAAGGACTTGAGTTGGGATGGTAGTTTGTTCACTCGATATCTGTGTGCCTCAGGGAAGTTAATTAGTCTTACTTTCCTAATACATACCATAATAACACCATTAGCCACTGAAGGAGGTGTGTAGGGATGAATGAGATAATACAGGTTAAAAACAACAAAACCTTTAGCATGAAAAATAGAATAGAAACATTAATAATGACCCTTTTATTACTGACAATTTTAAAAACTGGATTATCAAACTAAATGAAGAAAAGCAAAGCCCAGATGTCACACATGCCTTTTCCATAAATTAGTGTTTTCATTTATCTGAAGTATGAAGGACGGGCTTGTCAACACTCAGTAGCATACCCAGGCCAGAGGCAAGCTAAGGTGCTAAGTAAGGTGTGGTTGAAAAGCAGTTATTTGGCTTTAATTCAATAAGACGTGCATTTGATTTAGCATAAAACACTGCTACTAAGTGTAAATATAACGTAATAGCAAAACTATTTTTTCTTGCACCAATTTCTTTCAAACAACTCTGAAAAAAAGAAAAAAAATACCAGTTACAAACTGGCTGGAAATGAGTTATGTGATTTCCCTATTATCTGGAAACGATATTTTATTCTGTGCAAGATGTTGTAGGTAGGTTACAATTACACTGGTTATAAATTTATTATGTCTGGATTTTGGAATTTATCAAAAGACAAACTGAGGTATGTAGCACCTTGTATCTTTCTCTCTCCCCTACCCCTTCAAATGTATATACTCACGTATGTTTATAACATTCATACAGACTGAATGTATAACAACAATATAACATACACTCTTAATGTATGTGTGTGTATACGTGTGCACACCATTTTCAAATTAAGAAATTTTTAAAAAAGGGAAAAAGTTTTCAGTAAAATTTCCCAACAGAAAATGATTCAACATAACCTTGGAAAATACTTTTATATTAACCCGAAGGCAAAGGATTGTATCCTGATCATCTTTGCATCCCAGGTGATCTTGTGTAGTGCATGTAAACATTAGATTGAAAAAATAATCATTGTTGTTGAGGTTGATGTGATCTTTGGAACAACAACATTTAGGTGGGTCTCTAGAGATTCTGAAGGAATGGTAATGTAAAGAGGCCAGATGTTCTCCTGAGGTTTGCTTTATCTTTTCTAGTTATAAGACAGATCAGGTTATGCTATAATAATAGAAAACTCCCAGTTCTTGGTGACTTACCCCAAAAAGGGTTGATGTTTCAATTATAACCATTTGTAGATATAGGAGACCCTCTAAGGTAAGTGTACTTCATGTGGTAACTCAGTGATGCTGTTTTGATCTTGTGTCTCCACAATCTCAACAAAAGGCCTCTTCCACTGTCACCCAGAGGGAGAGCTCTGGGTTGGAGGGTCTGGCAGCAGTAAATAAATGGTTCGGCTTGGCATGATACACATCACTCTGCCTGCAGCCCCACAGTGCTCGTGGCATTGCTCCACCTATCTGCCATGGAGTAGGGAAATAGGATCAATCTATCCTTCTGTCCCAGAAGCAGAGATCTCATAATGTTATGAAATTCATAACAGTATCATAAGCCTTTAAGGTGGAGAAATCATAAAAAATGAATTGTTGAAGAAACTCCTTAGTAATAATAAATGTAACATCAGATCTTAGATGCTGATTACAGAGGGGAACTCTGAGTTTGAAAACATTGTATTTAACCTAACCAAAGCTTACGTTAAAATCAAGGGGAACTTATTTTAAAACAACTTTTAAATGCCATGTATCTAGTATTTTAATGCAATCTATCTTTCCTTTGTCAATTATAGCTCAATAAAGAATTCTAAATAATTACAGAAACTGTGATGATGGCATGTTCAATGGAAAGCTGATTAGAATGTATTGTTCTGAGCCAAATATTCATTTTATTGTTAAATATATCATATTCAACAAATGGGAGTTTGACAAAAAGCAAATTTTCCTTCCTTGGACCATTTACATTTTTTTCTTGGAATTCTTAGAAAAATATTATAATGTAATGTAATTATAATGTAAACTCATGTAGGCAAAGCTTTGGTTTCTGGTCATAGCAAAATATCTATAAAAGAGTGATATGGTTTGGTTGTGTCCCCACTCAAATCTCATCTTGAATTGTAGCTCCCATAATTCCCACATGTTGTGGGAGGGACCCTGTGGGAAGTCTTTCCTGTGCTGTTCTTGCGATAGTGAATAATCTTGAGATCTGATGGGTTTATAAAGGGGAGTTCCCCTGCACACACTCTACTGCCCACTGCCATGTGAGAAATCCCGTTGCTCTTCCTTTGTCTTCTGCCATCATTGTGAGGCCTCCCCAGGCATGTGGAACTGTGAGTCTACTAAACCTTTTTCTTTATAAATTACTCAGTCTTCGGGTATGAAGGTTACAAGAATTGAGTTGATTTTCTGAAACTTCTTTAGAATAGCTTTTATTTCTGGGACTTTTCAACACCAGATTCCAGATAGATTAAAAAACTGATCAATCTCAAACCTGATATATAAAGTTGACACGAACAATTTAGAACTAAATTGTTAACATTTATTTACCATATTTAGTTTCCTCTTCAGTCATAAAGGTATGATTAAACTTATTGGCTCAGCCATTGGAATTGGCTGGAGATCCTTGAAGAAGAAAAAATTTTATGAATTTAAAAGAAATAGAAGCCAAGCTTAATTTTAACCTTTCTTCACAGTCTTTAATCATATCATCAATCTTCTTGTTTGGATGTCATTTAGGATAGGGTGAAATACCATCTGCTATGGAAAAGCTCAAATGCAGTATTTTCTGGATGTGCTGGACTAGGTAAAGTCTGCAATTCCCCTCCAGACCTAGGATTTGATGTGTAGACAGAACGTGCAATTTTGCAATCTGCTGAGCCAGAAGAGGATTTAATATTACATCCAGAACTGTACTCAAATTGTCAAAAAATGTTCAATAAAATAACTGTAAATCATACTCAGTTAAACTAGCTGGCAAAGGTAGCATGACAAAATTGAGAAATAATGCATATGGGACATAGTGATATTTACATGTTTTCAGGGCTTACGCCCTGGGTGGCTATTTACAAGACAGCAGTTTCCACCCTTCCCCTCCACTTCAGGTTTGATACAAGGCCAAGTCCTCAATCTGACTTTATATGACTGTGGTCTAGTTCAGATTAGTATTTGTCACCACTCTTCATAGCAGACAGGAATTCAGCAGACTGGGGAAGAAGGAAAAGGAGGACGGGGAAGAAATTAAGGGACTAAGTCTGTTGAAGGTAAACATACCTGTGATCTGCTGCCTGGGATAATCACAACAGTAAAACATGAAGGTTGCATGCCAGGCAGATGCTCACAGTTTAACACTTTTTAGATAACCACTGAAGGAAAGAGCATCTTAGAATTCTCAACATATTTGCTGCCACCAAAAAAAAAAAAAAAGTCATGCAATAAAGCATTATTTTTATGCACCCTCTCTGAAAATGTTTTGCAGAATTCTAAGCTTCTTACTTAGAAGCTAACAGAACATCTCGCTGGAAGATGATACATCATAAACATTCTTCAAATAAAGTAAGACACAGTTTAACAGAAAACTGTCAATCAGAACAAACGAATCAATATAACAAACATATATATATATATATTTTGAGATGGATTCTCGCTCTGTTGCCAGGCTGGAATGCAGAGGCGCAATCTCGGCTCACTGCACCCTCCGCCTGCCGGATTCAAGTGATTCTCCTGCCTCAGCCTCCCGAGTAGCTGGGATTACAGGTGCCCACCACCACGCCCAGCTAAGTTTTGTATTTTTAGTAGAGCCGGGGTTTCACCATGTTGGCCAGGATGGTCTCGATCTCTTGACCTCGTGGTCTACTGGCCTCGGCCTCCCAAAGTGCTGGGATTACAGGCGTGAGCCACTGCACTCAGCCCAAACATATTTTTAAAAGCCAAAAAATAATATATCATCAATCCTAAAAATATTAACAAAAATAGTGACAAATTTAAAAGTAAGGATGATGTAAACAGCCACTGTTTCTTTATGAATACAGGACATAAACTCTTAACTACGGGCCAGACACGGTTTTAATTGCTTTTTATGTATTAGCACTCAAACAATCTTAGGAAGTACATTCTATTGTCGTCTTTCTAAAACTGAGGAAACTGAGGCACTGGAGATCTTATATGTTAAGCTGGTAAATGACAGCCTTGAGACTTGAACCAGGGAGGCTGGCTCCATGCTGGATGAACTATGGTAAGTTATGAAAGGGAGGAACGCAAATCTCTAAGTTTTGCAATGGGAACAATACTCATTTATGTATTTCCAAATAATATGTGATGTGGTTTCCCATGCTGATATCATGGATGAGCTGTATCAGTTTCAATGAATAGGTAAAATTTGAGGAAAGAAGCTGGTAGTTTCAGGTTTTGTGTTATGTTCTTTCTTTGAATAAAATTTAGGACAGAATGAAATTACTTTATTCACTCTTTCAATTTTCTTCTTTGAAAATGTTAGGATTATAATGCTTATTATGCCACTGACTTACTGATTTGGACTGATGATTTTAAGAATTGATTAGAGCTTTGGGGAAGATTAATCTTCTGGAAGAATTTTTATTGTTACATTATATTAGCTAAATTATAGTTGATTTCTTGATTTTATATTTCAGCCAGGCCTTTTTTTCATTAAGCTAATGTAACTCCAGGTTAAGTCACTGTATTGAAGTAGGATTGATTTTCTTGAGCTGTGGAACATAAGTCTTTTCCCACTAGGTAAACAATAGCAATTAAATGAAATTTGGCATAGAAGGGAAATGATTTTCCCACAGTTTTGTCCCACCAGCATACAAACTGGTCTGATGCCTCACAAGCCAGAGGGCTTAGTGCAGCTTTGGTGATATACCACTCAGCATAATCTGGTTGTCAAAAAGCTGTGCCTGGAGCTTGTGCTGAGAAAGATCATTAGCATCCTTTGGTGGGAGATATATTACAAAAGTGAATCCAAACAGAATGCGTGGCTAAATTTAAATAAGTAGGTGACTATTACTTGCAAAAGGCAATACCTGCCCTTGTGAAAAGCATGGGCATCAGGCCGACCTGGTATGGAACCGGCAGTGATCATTGGTAAGTTAATTAGCCTCTGTAAGCATTGCTTTCCTCTTCTTTAATAGGAGGTATCTACCTCACAGAACTGTTAAAGGCACTCACTAGTCGTAATATGACTAGCACAATACATGGTATAATTCAAGCTCAGTAATTTTTTTAAATGAAAAGCTACTTCTCAACAAATTCAATTACTGGGGGGGGGGGGGGCGGTGGTGTAAGTAAAATAATTTCAAAGGCATAATAATTAGACATTATTTTCCATTCCCCAAAGTCCATTTTGGAAGTCTGAATCTTTATATGCAGTTACTCATTTTCTGCTTAATCTTTAAAACTATGGTCATATTGATTCTCCAGGCAACTCTCAAAAAACAAACCAAGGCAGAAATTCAAATTTAAATAGACGAGTTTCTATTTTTAGGATAATTTTGGCCGAAGATCAGAGAAATCCTTTCTTGGTGGCACTAAACTAGAAGTGTTCCCAGCTCTAAGAATCATACACTAGAAAGTTTTCCAGTAAGGTCTCCTTTAATCTTTACGCATTATGCAATTAAATAATATATCAACAGCACTGGGTTCTCAGCTTTCTTTTTTTCTTGAAGTGTTTCACATGCATTTGTACTCATGACATGCCTACTCTACACACCAATCTTAAGAGGGGTGGAAGGAAACAAACGTAACTGTGTTTGTGTGATTAGGAGAAATAACTTGGTTACTGCTTCCCCTCTGGCAAGGGAATCTCTATATTTGCATTTTCCAAGAGTAGCCACTAGTCACATGTAACTATAAAATTTAAATAAAATAAAATTAATTAGTGTCCTCTGTCACACTAGCCACATTTCAAGTGTTCAGTAACCACATGTAGCTAGGAGCAAGCAAGCTGGGCCGTGCATATAGAGAGAGTTTCCATCATCTCAGAAACTTTTATCAGGTAACATTGCCAAATGATTGACAACGACGATACCCAATTACAGTATAATTTTTCTTTCTTATTAAGTGTACTAAGATACAGGCACCCTCTATTCTTTAAAAGTATGTAAAAATACCTCTAGCACAAAATGTAAAACTAAAGACCATCTCAGACCTTTATTCCCACCCCTTCCCCTTGTATTGGCTTACTTAAATTATTTCATGGAAATGGAATGGTTCCAGCCTTGTGATCCCATGTTCTGCTAGTGAGCCTATCAAATTCACCTATGTCATAAAGAAGCATGGCATGGCTCCCTGACAGCTTGTTGAAGTAGGATTGCCTGAGGCTACCTGACACAGTCCACCTATCAAGTACTCCTATTAATCAGCTGAATATATAATAATTAGAACAGCTATTCAAAAAAGGACATGTTGGAACTGTTACCTAAGCCAGGTAGTTTTAGGCAATAAAATGGCCCTTTCCTTTCCTGCTGCTTTTAAGATTTATTGGATTTTGCAATTTTCCCTCCCTCTTGACCCCATTCCCATTTTACTTAAGCTTCCTATCTGGTATTTCTTGGTCAGTGTTTGCCATGATGACAGAATTGGTGATGTCACACAGCAGGGAGAAGAAGAGACAAGAGTAAACTTTTCATGGCCAGTGAGGCTAATTACATGTTGTTGGGCCTTCATGCCCTGCTGGGCTTTTCCTTAACTACCCTGTACCAAGCTCCTATTTGCTCGACACTCCAACTCAGTCAGAGAATGTCAAGAATAGCCTGAAGCTGCATATTCTTTTGCAGTATATGCAATTCTGTATGAAAAGATTCACCAAAAGGTAAAGGGGCCAGAGAGGAAAAGACAACAGGAAGGAGTCCTTTTTTCACTCCCAGATTTCTCACCATCACAAATGGAACTCTTAATCAAAACTGAACGAGAGTGTGGATATTTATAACACTGAATTCTGTTCCCAAGTAAACTTTCAAGGAGAGAAACTTTAGTTTGAGAGTAACTAACAGTAGAGTAGAAAGAAGCAGGCAGGTCAAACTTTAAGTCATACAGAAGAAAAGGGGAAGAAAAAGAAGCCAGCTGACTCCCAAGAGGTTACATACATATCAATGGAGGTTTGCATGTCTCTTAACTATTCATTTACTTTCTCCCTTTCTTCAACTCAGTTGAACTTTTATCATCTGCAGACTTGATTCTGTTAGCATCCCTGCCTCAGTGACATACATCACAACAAATGGCTTACATCTATTCCTACTATATTGTATATGTTCCTGGAATCAGAATGAGACAATGAATACATTTTACCATAAAGACATTACATTTACAATGATTCAATAAATTTAGGTTTTAGGAGATCATTGGCTATAATACAGAATACTTGGGGGCAAGAATGGAAGCAAGTACTCTTTTAGAAGGCCAGTTCAAAAGTCTAGGCTAGAGATCATAAAGACTGGTTTGGTAGGTAGTGGTCAGAATGAATGGAAAAAGATAGATGGATTCAGGATATATTTTGAGTAGAGCTGACAGGACTGAGTTTGGTGTAGGGAATGGGGAGGGGAAGCAGGGAGGGATGATGCTGACATTCACTGAGATGAGGAATATTAGAAAAGACACACATGAGAAAAGAATTTGGGTGGCAGAGGTGGAGTGAGGATGAAGAATACTGTTTTTGATATGTTAAGTACCACATCTAAGTGGAAATATCAAGTAGGCAGCTGAATCTAGGACTCTGGACTTAAATGGGCTGGAGCTACAAATGTGGTGGTCTCTAGCATATGGAGATTATTTAAAGCCATGGAATCAGTTGAGATCACATAGAAAGAGGGAATAAAAAAATAATGAGGGTACCATCCTTGTTACATTTGAGGTTAGGGTCTAAATAACACTGCATTATGAGTTTTACAGAACTTTAGGTTTCTCTGTGGACTATTTAATATGTATAATTGAGAATATGCATCTAAAATTCTAAGGAATAGGCATAAAACACATATTTCTGAACACAAGTATTCTTCCTGTGCAGAAATGCCAGTATATCAAAGGATTTATATTAAGTAGAATCACTGTTGCACTTTGAATTCATTCACATAGAAGTGAATACACCTTACTCTTCAATGACCCTAGCTGGTTATTTATCTGGATTGCTTGGAACCATATAGACCAGTTTTATAAAAATCTTATTTGATATTTCTACCTAGTTTACTGCATTTTCTGTAACTACAACCAACTGACACAGAGTATAGAAGTTTTTTCCTGCTTTATGAGAAAAAAAGAGAAAATTATAAGAAAAACATGTATTGTTGCTTATTTTTATCTATAAAAAGCCAAGAATCATAAAAACATATTAGTTTGCCTATAAAATTATAACATATAATGAATTTTAAAGAATAGCTCACTGAGACAGTAAGTATAAACTTACTAATAGAATCACTAAGTGTTAAACATTTTTGTAGAGTTGAATTAAACATTTACATTTGGCAGCTAATCAGGCAAAAAACCAAAAAATATTATAGGAAAAATGTTTCAAAAAATGTAGTGCTGTTTAGTGGTTGTAACAATTTCAGAAAAAAGTACCTCAATAAAAGGGACAAAACTCAAAATTCATTACATATATATCTTGTCACAAGAAATCTACTATCTATCTCAGTATCTGAGCTGTGTTGAAGTCAGCAATTTGTACATTCTGTGGCTTCATTTTTTTTTTTCTTTTTAAATCAGCTACCAGACTTCTGAGAACCGAATGTTTGCCAGGACTGAGTCAAATTTTCCTACCTTTTGACTAAGTTTGTTTCTTGATTTCTGTGTATTTCTCACAACAAGGCCAATTTGTATCACAATTCAGAGTCAGAAATGAATTGAAAAATACTGTCAGATATTCTTGGCATCGTTATCACCAGGACTCACACACTGCTCTGGACATTCCCTGATCTGACCCAATCTTAAGCACCTCTCCTCTCTTTACACATAACTTCCACTGGGCCCTCTGAATCTTCTACTCTTGATCACAAAACTTTATGCACTCAGTCTGTCCTCTAAACGTTGTTGCTCCCTATGTGTTCCAACTCCAAACTGACGGACCAGTAGGTTTAATGCTGTTCTATGGCCCTCTCAAGCAGACGCTGTTTACTCTCGTAGCTAGGCCCCTCTCAGCACCATATGAAATGATTTCACATATAATTTCCCATATGTTCTTCCCTACTTATATTTAGAGGATCTTCTAAATGTGAGTAGCACATTTCAATCAATGTGATTTAGTCATTTGAGTATCATCACTGGAAATGCAGAGTTCATTTTAGAGTTTTCGGAAATTTTACTGATTTATATAGAAAGTAGGTTTTACTGTTTTATGAGCGTTAATTTTCTTACAGGATCTCATTCAGAAACACAGCAACTTTAGCTAAATCCTTTAAAGCGGTAGTCAGAATCTATTAGCTGGGAATTAGTTGGTTAATTACATTGCAGGTGCAATAATTGTTTTATTGATTGATTCAATTGTTTATTAACTCAATTATACACTAAGTCCTCACTACAGGCTAGGCACTATGAAATGCATTGATATAACCAACAAAACAGATGTGGTCTCTCTGCTTAGGAGGAGGCAGACATAAATAAAAACACAAATTATTAATTATAAATAACAATTAAAACATTATTTAATTATATAAGTACTCCATAGGAAAAGTTCAATATATAGTGACTCCAGGAATGGGGACAATTTAAGGGGGAGCAACTTGTTGAGAATGAATGCTTGGGAAGGTGGGGTAAGAAAACAAAACCAGATCAAAGAAAATTCTACCTGCTCTTTCCCTTCTACTTATATATACCAATGATTGGTGAGCAAGTAGCCTGTGGATTATGGGGGACTGGGTGTGCTAAAAATGTGTTTATCAGTTAAATTCAGAGAACAGTTTTAGTTTCGCCTGGCTTAAAAAAAGAGCCCAGCAGTCACAACTGTGGGCTCTCATATATAGTGATAACATCCACTTACTGTGATGCTGATGGTGATGCCTACAAGTAAGGAGCCTGTGGATTCAGAACACATTGGCTTTCTGCTTTTTGTTAGCAGAGTCTTTGGAGATATGGCAGAGCTGTTTACTAGTATGTAAACAGAAGACTAGAGGCAGAGTGCTTTGATCAAAGTCTCCTTTTCTTTTGGAGTTTTATAAATATTTTCCAGGTTTATATATACATTTTTTATTATTCAGATGTATTACTCTTTTAAATATAGAGAACATTTCCTGATTCCGTTCAGTTTAATTGTCAGATAAAAAAAAGAAGTTATAATAATAGATAACTGACTCACTGAAGAATAACACCAATCATAGGGACATTGTTCTGGTTTTGATTTCAAAGCAATCACTGAGTAAGCCTCCTTTGAAATGGAACGTGAGTCAGCATTCAGCAAAGCTGAGTTTAAACCTCTACTCTAGATTCTGAGTGACAGAAAGCTTTTAAATAGGGCACTGTTTGTTCATAGTTTTGGGTATCTGTGATTTACTTGGCTTTGTTAGACAATAGAGGCTTTGGTTCAGTTATATTTTTAACATTCCTTAAAATAAATCAAAGAGTGTTCCCATTTTGGATGCGGATTGGTACGGTAGAGGAAATGAGGAGCCAACAAGTGCCAAGTATCCAGGGATTACATGCTGGGATCTGTGCTTGACTGCTTTGGTTAATGTTTTTTGGTTGCACATAATAGAAACTGGCTCTGGCTAGCTTAAGGGAAAAAAGTAAGTGGAAGAATATTGGAATATTCAATATAACATATTGGAAGAATATTCAGGTATCTCACAGAATCTGAGACTCAGGAAAAAAAGGGTTGGGGTCACCTCTAACCTCAGAAATAGGGGTTCATGTCTGTCTCCCTATGGTAAGGAAGCTGAAGTGATGTCACCATAAGACTTTTCGTAAGAGGCCCACTTGGGGTCAGGTCTTCACCTGTGGGTCAGTCAGTCAAGGTTAGAGGGGCAGAATGCTATGCTTTAGCCACTTGTTTGTAGGTACTCACACCTGTATTTTGTGATTAATTTCCAGAGAAAGGGAAATTATTATAAACTGGAGGCTATACCAGCAAGCACTATATGGGGTACTTTACAAGATTTATTTTTTTAATAGCCTATAAAAATCACTCTTTCTACCTCACAAATGAGAAAACTGAGACTCAAATTAGTTAGGCAGCTTGTCTAAGGATCTACAATTAAAATTTAGCAGGGCTAGAAGGCCAAGCAGGTCTATAAGGAAGGCTAATCTTGTTCTTAAAATATTCGAGTAGTGTGATAAAACGACTTAGGATAGAAAATTTCAACTTGAGAAAGAAAAATTCTAAAAAAAAATAAAATATATTTTTTAAAGAAATTAAAAAAAAACAAAAAGTAACAATCAAATAAGTTTGGGAGCTCTTTTTATTACACTGAGAAATCTCAGAAAAGTACAAAGCCCATGAAAGTAGATGCATTTCAGAAAATAAGATAAAACATTTGCATACATACATATTAATTACATTTTAGTTTTGAATTAAAAATATTCATGATTTTGCATTGAAGCATCCTGCCTGTGAATTAAGTACATTCTGAAATACTGGGAAAAGATTTCATATATCCTGTACTTGAACCTAAATTCCTATAAATGGCTGAGTTATATTCTCTTTCTAGAGATTAAGTTCACAATTTGATTTGTAGACTAATGGTTTTATTGATTCAAAGTATCTTTAAAGAGCAGAAATAGGAAACAAGCATATACCACACACACCCCTTTAGTTTAAGTGATATATCAGATCAAAGTTGAATTAATATAATAATCTTTAGTGCTTTTAATTGTATTGTTTGTTTTCAGTAGACCAATGAAAATACATAGATCCAACTGCAGAAGAGGTTAGGTAATGCCGGAATGATTCTCTATCATATCGGTGTTTTATTTCCAATTATACAGATAAATAAATGATGTTGAAATCCATGCTATTTCTATCCTCAAAATAAGATAAATGTATGGTTACATTCTAGCATCTCATCAAGAGTCATCATGAAACAATAATATATTTACTACTTTTGCAAAATAATATATAATAGACTCCCACAGGCTATAAAGTTTACTTAATTAATTTTGGTAATGTGGCACTTTACAATGGCTTTTGGGTCATATCATACTCTGTTGCTGCTACTACTACTACTAATAAAATAACAGTAAATGTAAAGAAGAAACCAAAAGAAAATAAATTAGATCACTTGATAGTTCTAAATATTGTTTTGGTTTATCCTTGGACTGGAAATCAATTCTACATGATTTGGAAAAAAAATAAACACATCTTTATAATTCAGAGTGTGTATTTTGAAGGTGTAATATGATTTATCCAATGCCAGTGTGGGTTTGTCATGTTCTTTTTATTCAATGTCAACTGGTTCCGTAGCTATTAAAGCACTTAACTGTTTCTGTGCACAGGAGAGGAACAGTTCCAAACTGGACAGGCTTCTTTGGCGGATGACTTGATCGAGCTGTTTAATTTTTTTAAAGAGAGAGAGAAAGAGAAAAAAAATACTGAGTTGAAGGATAAAGAATATTATGTCTCTGAAGCCCACTAGAAAAAACGTTCCAGATGAGACAATTTAGGAAATCAAATAGTACTTTAAACTGAATGACAGTAAAGTCACTCTTTCTGGCCTAAATCATCTAAGATGAGATGATAATCATTATAGTTTTATAACTGATGTTGTTACTCAGTTATTAGAGAAATATCATACATTTGATCAGAATGATTTCAGAAAACATAAAATAGTATTAAAATGCCAGTTCTTAGTGTACATACGCAACCAAACGTCCACAAATATATTACAGATGCAAGTAACAAAATAAGTACATAGCACAGAAACACAGCATAATCACATCATACACAGGGTTTAGTGGAACAAATTATAAGGGAGGAGATAAACAATTTGCTGAAATTAGAGAAAGTTTTGGGGAAAAGTATGCTTTAAAAAACATTTGAGGCCAGGTGCAGAGGTTCACACCTGTAATCCCAGCACTTTGGGAGGCTGAGGTGGGCGAATCATTTGAGGTCAGGAGTTTGCGACCAGCCTGGCCAACATGGTGAAACACCATCTCTACTAAATATATAAAAAATTAGCTGCACATGGTGGTGCACACCTGTAATCTCAGCTACTTAGGAGGTTGAGGCAAAAGAATTTATTGAACCCGGGAGACAGAGGTTGCAGTGAGCCAAGATTGCGCCACTGCACTCCAGCCTGGGTGACAAAGTGAGACTCTGTTTTAAAAAAATAAAACAACACACAAAATATTTGATATTGTTGAAACTTTTTTTGTTCTTGTCCCTTGGCTAAGGTAGAGATGTTTTATTAGGATGTTTTAATATTTCAATAGCAAACTCATATGGTAAACGAAACAAGAGGGTTAGTAAGGGAAATCATTTGGATTATATATAATAAAGAACTCTCTGGATGGTAAACATTATTGGATATAAGAAGAAAAGCTTCAAACTTTTTGGCCCTAAAAAATTTGCCCATAGGGTAAAAATAACAAAACTAGGCAAACACATTCCCTATAGGTTACAGAACAATGGAGGAATTAAAAGACAAATAAATTCCATTTCATAATATACTTGTCATACTTATGTAAAAGTTGTCATTCTTCTCACAAGCCCCTGCATCCCCCACAAAGGCAAACCCGAACAATAATTCTCTATTAAAGTATACTTCCATAATCTACTATACTCAAAATGGCTGAAAAATTGGATGACTAAAATATTGAAATATTCTAAGAATTAAACAAACAGAATCACTATATTTAGCAAAATGCTCCTGTAAAATAATTGAACTATACTGAATCCCTTCAATTCCAATATTCGGAGATTCTATTATATATACAGAAGTAAGATTTCTGCTTATCATTTTTCCTCACAGTTTTTTTTCCTTCTTCCTCTACTGGATGATACCTTCAGGTGAATACATACCTTATGCTTATAAGACTATTAAACAAAAGAGATCTTAGAATGTAAGACCCAGGTACGCAGAAATCTTGTCTGTCTTGCTAACTACTTTATCCCTAGCATCTAGAGGGGGTCTGGCACATGTTAGACAAGCAATAAATATTTGCTGAGATTGAATGAATCAAGATACATAACCCCAATCAAACAAGGCAATCTACTGGAAAATGACAGATGTACTTTTAATGCTAAGAACCAAAGCATGCTAACCTAATCTAAAAGATACATGGGAGATTAAAGTCATAGTTTTAAAAGTTTCATTTTAATATATGTAAAACAGATTGAAATCTAAGTATTTTCAGCTTCTAAAATTATTTTGCACTTGGTCCAAATTAAACAGTACAGAAGAATATACCAATACTCAGTTCCAGTCCATTCTCCAGTGATTTCTGTCTACTTTTGGATGTTTTTAAGCATTTAAAGATGGGTTTTTAAAAATATGTGGTCCACATCTTATAATCCTTATAATTCTTAAGTTTGAGAGGGTCCACACAATCACTTTATTTCATTGCCATTACTGGAAGTTTTCCCTATCTCATTTTAAAAAATTGCTTAACTGTATTTCATAATTTATTTAGCTACTTTCCCATTGACAGACATGTAAGTTTATTCTAACTTTTTTGTTGTTTTTCAAGCAATAAAATTTACAACCTGAGTGCACACCCTTCAAAAGATGTTCAAGGTACTGAAATCTGTCACATCTGCGTATTGTAAATTGTGATACATATTGCCAAATTTCTTTCCAGAGAGTATACTAAGTTATCAGTCCCAACTGCAGTGTTATAGAGGATCAGTGTCTCTTGTTTTTTTTTCCTTTTAAACCGTTGCATAGTTTTCATTTTATAGTTATAATATATGTAACAGATATTTTAATATTCTAAAGCATTATATTCACAGACATTAAGATTGTTCATAATATTTGGCTATTATAATTAAGGCTGTAATGAACATCCTTCAACATAGACCTCTGTATACACATGCTAGTATAGCTTGTGGAAATTGTATGAGCCAAAGAATATGTAGTTTGCAATGCTACCTCCAATTATAAATCAGCTTTCCATATATGCAGGAACCTGTCTTTAGGCTCTCCATCCTGTTCCCTTGAACAATTCACCTATCTCTACACAAATGTAATGCTATTTTAATTACTACAGCTTTATAATAAACCTTAATATATCATATATTGCCAATATAAAATATTTCAGAAGAATATAAATTAGTAGGCATTTGTAAGAAAACTGAGTTTAAGAAGGAAGTGACCAGACTACAGATAGTCTCATAACTCTTTTATCATAGGCACAAAATATAAGCAGAACTCAGCAGTATATTATTTTGAGACATATAAGTAGGCAAAAACCCATTTCTTTTTAAGGTAAGTAAACAATGCAATAAAAACTGAACTGAGGATAGTTGTATTTGGAGGATGAATCTGGCAGGATGAGATACGTAATTCAGTTTGGAGGTGGCTTCATGGGTGTTTGTTTTACTATTATGCTTCATAACTTGTGTACATATAACATATGTGCTAGCTTTAACAATTCAAAATCCTTCACAAATCGCCCAGAACAATCAGGAGATACATTAAAAACAAATATGTCTTAATATCTTAGAATTTTTAGAAGCTAGATAAATGAGAAACTTTTCTCCTTTTGAGGGAATATAGTACAATTTCACAATGTGTAACAAGCATTCAACCTCTGTTGCTAAGTAACAATAATCTGAATTCGTGCATTCGAAATGCGTATTTCTGTAATTTGTTAAGAGGATATATATATAAGGACAAAAAAAGTTTGATAGATTTCTGTTTAAACACACCACACGCTTCTCTTGCTTGTGTTAGATGTCACCAAGGAATTACTGACTATAAGATGGTAGGCATGAAGGTTTTGGTTTTAGGCAGCTGCCAAGGCTCACTTCACATCTTTACCACTCCCTCCCCAGAGCCTCTGAAAGTAAGAATCCTTTAAATAAACAGGAGCACAATACTTTAAGAAGCAACAAGGCGAACCGATACTGTATGAGGAGGAAAACAGAGATTGGGCCATCACCAAGCTGAGCTTCCACTTTTGTGGGTCCCTCTTGGGCATGGTACATAGATCATGGCTGTGGGATGGAACACATACAACCTTTCTCTTATAAGGATGTTGAATTCCTCTCTTTGAAACAAATACATCAAACTGATGTTCTTGGCAAATTCCTGAATTTCAACAGTTACTGTTTTATTAGGCATGACCTTATTATCCTTTATTGAGGTGAGAAGAATTTTGGCAAAATATTCACCTTTTTTGCTCCTTAAGGTATGGGACTTAGTTCTGTATTTGTGGCTTTCATTTCCAAGTGAATCAAAGATTTGTATTCTGTGACACAGTAATGAAAAATATTATGTCCAGAGTAGTGGTGGCAAATATTTTTTTGATATGGGGTTTAAAATCTCTTCATAATACAGTAGCTCTAACCGATTTGTTTTCTCTTCCATTTTCTGTTGCTTTAATTTCTATTCAGCTCTTACACATATCTGAAAAAATCTGGAAATTCTGAAGTTTCTGAAATAGACAACTAGGCTTCAGTTTGCTGGTATAACTGCTGAAAGCCTTTTAGAAGCATACTACTTACTAAATTTTTTAATTTTATTAAGCTTGTGGGGGGAAATAGCATGTCTTCTTAATAATTTCATGTATTAGATTTACCCTTCCATGAGTGTTTCATGCCATTGCAAAAGTAAAAGAAAAATAAAACATCTCTTGACCTTAGCTTTTTATTTGCCAGTCATTAAAATGCAATATGATGGTGAATTTACATTGGTCTAAAGTGCAACATTCAAAGTCAATTACAAACACATCTGGCTTATTTTAATTGGACTGTTTATTAAGAAGACTGTTCACATCCAAAAAGATATAATTCATTGTTTTGAAATATATATATGTGTGTATGTGTATGTGTGTGTGTGTGTCAAATACACGTAGTACTAATTGCACTTTCAATGTTTTGAGCTTCTACCAACAAAATACACTAAGAAATGTGAACATGTTACATCTACCTTTATCAATGTTACTTTTCCAACTTACACTCCTACATATTTTAAATTAATGCTTAAAAATGACTTCATTTTTCCAAAGAGCTAGGATGGCTATCCAGCAAATCCACTCATAGGTAAAGTGACTAGAGAAGACCACTTAGAGAAGGTGGTAATTAAGAGACTTGAAAAGAGACAAGAAGGGAGCTATCTAAAAACATGGGGAAAGAAATTCTCAAGGTAGCTGGAAACACAAGGAAAAAACTCCAAAAGGGGGGTGCAGACTTGGTTTGATGGAGAACTGGTAAGAAATCCATTAAGATTGGAGCAAAATTACCAAGGAGGAGACTGGTAGGGGAGGAGATCAGAGAAGTAGATGGAGGCCAGAGCATAAAGGGCCCTAAAGGTTTGCAGTTTGATGGGAAGACATTGGAGAGTTTTCAGCAGGAGTATGACCATGCTTTGTGTTTGAAAAATATCGTACAAATTATTACGTGGAAAACAGACTGTAGCGGGACAAGAGTGGAAGAAGAAAAGCCAGCTAGGAGACTTTTAGTCTGGAAAAGATATAAATTTGACCAGAATATTGGCAATGGTGGCTTAAGAACAGTTCAGGTTTAGGATTTTAAGACAGGACCAACTTGAGTTGCTGATGGATTGGATGTATAGATGAAAGGAAAAGAGAAATAAAAGGCGATTCTTTGAATAATAGTGTCCTATCCTGAGATATGATAGACTGGAGCTGGAGTGAGTTGGCCAGAGGAAAACTGTTTTGTTTCAGACATGATAAATTTGTCTAATCTTATCAGACATGTTGGAGATATCAGATATAGGGGTCTGCAGTTCAGGGGAGATATCAGGCCTTGAAATAAAAATGTGGATGTCATCTGCATACAGAAGGCATTTAAAGCACAGATAAAAATATTTAGGGAATGAAAGTGGATAAAAGAGAAAAGGTTACAGGACTAAGTCCTGGGACACTCGGGGATGTCCAAGGAAGAGAATACAGTCATGGGTTCTTAGTTTCTGTTTCTGATTGGGCCAGTAAAGTCCCTTCCTCATCGCTCTTTTCTGCTTATCACTAGAAACAGAAACTAAAAACCACGGCTTCAAGCTGCTAAAAACCTAAAGCAAAACAAAACAGAACAAAAACAACAAAATAAGGTGGGTTGCACAAGCTTGCTAGCACATGATCTTGTAAGAGAACAGTGGGATATTCGATTCAACAGATAATTATTGTAATGGGTTGAATTGTGTCCCCCAAAAAGATATGTTCAAGTCCTACCCCCACACCTGTGAATGTGAGCTTATTTGGAAATAGGTTTTTGCTGATGTAATTAAGATGTAAACTGAGATGGGCTCTTACTGGATTAGGGTAGGCCTTCGATCCAATCACTAGTGTCTTTACACGAAGAGAAACAGAGACACAGATACAAAGGAGAAGTCTATGTGAAGATGGAGGCCGAATCACTAGAAGCTAAGACAGAGGCATGGAACAGACTTCCTTAGAGCCTTCGAGAGCATGGCCCTGCTGACATCTTGATTTGGGGCTTCTGGCCTACAGAATTGTGAGAAAATAATTTATCTTGTTTCAAGCCCCTCAGTTTGTTGTAAATTGCCACAGTAGCCCTAGGAAACAAACAGTTATTTTCCAGATTGTTAAGGTCCTCATATATCAGAGTAGTGTTTCTTACAACGTGTTCCACAAAATGCCATTTCTGTACAGCATGTGTCCTGCTTATTAAAAATAAAAAAAAACCTTTAAGTCAAGTAAGTTTGGGAAATGGAGGATTAAAAATGTTCACTTTCTATGAACTTCTCAGAATCACTGAAAGAGACTCTGAACCAATTTCAGGATAATAGTTTTATATAAAATACATGTTAAGAATAATTTGGACTCTAAAATATTCCACATAATCTGGCCAGTGGTTTGAACTAACGCAGTGCTGGGTGCCTTAACTTTGAACGTCAGAAAATTTAGGCCTAACCTCTTCACCACAACATTCAAAGCCATCATTCGCATTCCATGAAGACTTCAAATCAGAGTTCCTGTCTCCTATTCTTTGAGAATACTTCTTGACTTTAGAGTATATTCCACATCTATCTATTTAGATAGTTCAAAAATGTCAACATATAAAGAAGCTGTGTAACTTCCCAGCATGCACAAGATGAATTACAGATGCTCTTTTAGAGCATGAAAAATGGGTATAAAGAGTCTTAAACCCTTTTGACCACAACTAAAGAACTATTTTTTTCTTTTGTTTTAAGATGCCTGGTAAGTAAATTCTCTGTTTTGAGTCATCTAAAGTAAGTTCATTGTATTTGCATAGTTCTGCCTTTTTACCCCAAACTACCATATAATCCACTGGGAAATGGAAATACTCATTTTTGCTCTTCACGAAATCATCTGGGCAGAATCTACTATAACTTTCCATATGTAAAGTTTAATGAATTTGAAAAGAAAATAATTCTGGTAACAACTGTTTCCAACAATTTCCAAAGAAAATCTAAAAATTTCCAAAACAACTTAAAATACAAAAGCCATAGATTTAGAATTTTAGAGAAAAGCAAAGGTGGATAATATTGTATAGTAGCTGCACAGAAATCCTATCTTAGGGTTCTGATCCATAAGGCTATATTTACATATTAATAAATATGTTCCACATCCTACTTTATAGAGTTCAATGGTAAATAAACAATTTATCTCAAATATAAGATGAATTGATTCCGGCAAGGCAGGCTAACTTATCTTAATATGACAGGCCACATAAAGTTTTTCAACCTAATTTGATTACATGCTCCAAAACAATGAAAAACCTTTTCCTATATCTTTTTTTTTCAAGATCATGATATAATAAAAATATTACAATCTGTTGGATAGTCTTTTCTAAATTAAATTAACATAGGGATCCCAAATATATCATTTAGGTTACTGCTGAAGTAACAAACACAACTTCTGCTGTATTTTTATCAATTCAACTTTTATAGATTTTAGCAATCCTATTGTTTCAATCTAAAGAACAATATCTGTCAATTACTATGTATCCTTCCTTTTGTTTTGACCTTTAACAATTTAAACCTAATATTAGCAGAAGTTAGATGACCTTTAAGTTCTTGTCTTCCTATACTACCTTTAAATTCTCAAATGATTGATATTTCACTTTGTGTTTCAATCTACAGAAACAAGCAAGAGAGACTGTCCACAAGTCTTATTCTTGAGTTCTTTGCACACACATATGGAAACTTACTTTATATTACATGACAAATAATCCTATAATGCTAGATTAAGTCTGACCTTTTCTTGTTTTAACTGTTAATACTTGTTGATTGGTAGTACTTGCTCCCTGCTATGCACAGGTGACCTCTTTATGTGCTGTATTAGTTATCTATCGGTGTGCAACAAAGCATCCCAAAACCTAGTGGCTTAAAATGAAAAGCAACAAATATTTATCATCTCACAGTTTCTATGGGTCAAGAAACTGGGCACTGTTACAGGAGTGCCTCTGGGTCATGTTCTTTACTGAAGTTGTAATCAAGTTGTAGGCTAGGACTCTAGTCATCTCAAAGTTCAACTGGGGAAGGACCTGCTTCCAAACCCACTCAGTAGCTGTTGAGAGGCCTCAAAATATCCAGCTCCAATCTAGCCCATGTGAGCCTCTCCATAAGGCTGCCTAATGAGATGGCAGCTGGTTTCCCCCAGAATAAGCAATCCAAGAGAATATGAAAGAAAGCAAGAGTGCACCATGAGAGTGAGAGAGCACTCAAGACAGAAGCCACAATCTTTTAATAGCCCAATCTCACTCAGTTCAGCCGAGACTCAAAGGCAGGGGATTAATAAGGACAAAGTACCATTGGAGACATCTACAATGTATTATCAAATTTTTATTCTCTTGATAACTGTATGAATGAAGCCACTAAGGCTTAGCGAAGTTATGACTTGCCCAAGTAGCAGGGCTAGGACTGAAATCCAGGTGCATATGACACCCAAATCTATTCTTTAAACCACAATACTACACTGCCTTCTCAGATAAGAACTTCAGTTATGGCTAGAGGCCTTGGCACAATATCTGTTTTGCTGTAAATATGCAGGAGTTTCTTGCATTGCATTACACTAATGCAAAAACCTGTCAAGGTGCCAAAAGCCCTGTAGATGCAGTCATTAAACCATGTAATTATCTTCTCTTAATATACAGTAGATTCAGACAGATTTCTTTATAGCAATATACAAATGGTTCCCTGAAAATGCAACAGAAGCATTTAAAAAAGCCTGGCACATTAAATACATCATATAAAAAATCATTGCCTTAAAGAATCTGTAACCTCGGTGGCTATGTACGAAAAGAACAGACTACTTACTACTTTCTAGGTTCATGATGAAATAAAGGAGAAACACGCATAAAGACAATGTGGGGTACAAATCTCACCTTGTGCTACCTGCTAGGCTTGTACAATCTTTGCCTGCTTGCTTTCATATTTCCACTACTGATAAAACTGGCTAAGTACACAAGTGAAAGCTGCCTGATTCCCACTAGGAATTCTAATTCCTTGGTATTCAAAATTAAACCAAGGTAACAAAGCACCACTTAATTAAATGAAAGTTACTGTGAACAGACTTTTTCTCTCTTTTTACATAAAAAGAGCTGCTCTTCCTCATCATTCAGGATTTTACAGTGATGAATCACTGAAGTCTTAAACAAACAAACAAAAATAATACCACCTATCTGGCACATTTTAAAACAGATTTATCCTACTGAGGGAACCAAGCAGGAAAACGCCCTCCTTGTCAGTACTCTTAAAATCACTGCTGCCTCCCACCTGGATCTAAGAATGTAAGAAAATCCTAACATCCCTACTTCTTGTAAACAAGTAAAGGAGATTTTCTTTCAGTTAAGAAAGCTAAACTGGGATGTTATTGCCTAAAAATGGCAATAGCACCTTCTCAAACAGATGTTGAAAAATAACACTAAACACCTATCCTAAGCCAAAAGAACAAAGCTGGAGGCATCATGCTACCTGACTTCAAACTATACTACAAGGCTACAGTAACCAAAACAGCATGGTACTGGTACCAAAACAGAGATATAGACCAATGGAACAGAACAGAGCCCTCAGAAATAATGCCACATATCTACAACTATTTGATCTTTGACAAACCTGACAAAAACAAGAAATGGGGAAACGATTCCCTATTTAATAAATGGTGCTGGGAAAACTGGCTAGCCATATGTAGAAAGCTGAAACTGGATCCCTTCCTTACACCTTATACAAAAATTAATTCAAGATGGATTAAAGACTTAAACGTTAGACCTAAAACCATAAAAACCCTAGAAGAAAACCTAGGCAATACCATTCAGGACATAGGCATGGCAAGGACTTCATGTCTAAAACACCAAAAGCAATGGCAACAAAAGCCAAAATTGACAAATGGGATCTAATTCAACTGAAGAGCTTCTGCACAGCAAAAGAAACTACCATCAGAGTGAACAGGCAACCTACAGAATGGGAGAAAATTTTTGCAATCTACTCATCTGACAAAGGGCTAATATCCAGCATCTACAATGAACTCAAACAAATTTACAAGAAAAAAACAAACAACCCCATCAAAAAGTGGGCGAAGGATATGAACAGACGCTTCTCAAAAGAAGACATTTATGCAGCCAAAAGACACATGAAAATATGCTCATCATCACTGGCCATCAGAGAAATGCAAATCAAAACCACAATGAGATACCATCTCACACCAGTTAGAATGGCAATCATTAAAAAGTCAGGAAACAAGAGGTGCTGGAGAGGATGTGGAGAAATAGGAATACTTTTACACTGTTGGTGGGACTGTATACTAGTTCAACCATTGTGGAAGTCAGTGTGGCAATTCCTCAGGGATCTTTAACTAGAAACAGCATTTGACCCAGCCATCCCATTACTGGGTATATACCCAGAGGATTATAAATCATGCTGCTATAAAGACACATGCACATGTATGTTTATTGCGGCACTATTCACAATAGCAAAGACTTGGAACCAACCCAAATGCCCAACAATGATAGACTGGATTAAGAAAATGTGGCACATATATACCATGGAATACTATGCAGCCATAAAAAATTATGAGTTCATGTCCTTTGTAGGGACATGGATGAAGCTGAAAACCATCATTCTCAGCAAACTATCGCAAGGACAGAAAACCAAACAGCGCATGTTCTCACTTATAGGTGGGAATTGAACAAAGAGAACACTTGGACACAGGAAGGGGAACATCACACACCGGGGCCTGTTGTGGGGTGGGGGGAGGGGGGAGGGATAGCATTTGGAGATATATGTAATGTTAAATGACGAGTTACTGGGTGTAGCACACCAACATGGCACATGTATACATATGTAACTAACCTGCACATTGTGCACATGTACCCTAAAACTTAAAAAAAAACCTAAAAATAAAAAAACCCTAAAATTAAAAAAAACCCCAAAAAGAAAAATAAGAAAAATAACACTAAACACCTATCAAAAAGAATATATAAGAAGTTAGAGATTATAGCAAAACCTGCCAGTTGCCTCTCTAATATGTACTTTTCTTTATCAATAGAGCTCCCATTTAATTTTAGGAATTATGGACACACATGCAGGCCATTATTCCCAACATTTCCTCCCAGCTGGAAATAGCCAAGAAATGAGAGTGGCAGTTATTGGGCGAAATCATCAACAGTGCTCCTTAAAAGTGGGACAGACACTTGTTCTTTTCCCCTTTTGTTCCTTGGATTTTTGTTTTCTTCCCCCAGTCATCACAAATATCTTTGCTGGAGCTCTGGCAGTCATTTTTGTAGCCTTAATGATGTAAGTCAATGCTAAGAATAGAAAAAGTACAAAGACAGAATGATTTCTGAATCCTTTTATGACTTTGTTTAGCTTCTGTACTAGCTCTGAACTGTTTACTTCTGACCTTGCTTATGCTGTTGTTATTTCTAGTTTATGGTACAAGGAGGCAAATATAAATCCTAAGTGATAAAGGTACCAACTTTACACTGTGCATATCTGTTACAACAAAAACAAAACTTTAGTTTTTAGATGATCAGCTTGAGAAGTTGAGAACAAGTTCAAAATACTAAATAAATGACACTAAAATTTATGGAAAAGTTGGAAATTTTAATGTGAAGACTGGAAAACAACCAATGGAATAGAATTTCCTATAATAGCTTAAGAGTCTATGAAGAGTAAAAAAATTGTAATGATCAAGCTATGCTTATTACCTGAACATATATGTACGAAAGAAAATTTGTCTAACTTGCATTGGCAAGTGCCTCCTCCTTTTTTTCCCCCCTTTCTCTGCTATGTAGAGCATCTGCAGTTATAGCTAGAATAGTGAAAAAGAAAAAAACAGCACCTAAAAATGTTAAAAATATGTTATGGGGATGGATTTAAAACTACAGCAATGAAATGTTGCCAAAACAACAAATTTAACTCAGGTCCTGAAAAAAATATAAGGTTCCTAATCAACTTAAAATCATAAATATCATGGATAAAATATGATAGTAGGTTTTCCCCAGAACAAGCTGGTTCTGCAGAATAATTTTGATTGGCAGGATCTTATGGCATATATATTTATACTGAATATCAGTTTCAGTCTCAATATTTTGATGCTCATTTTCTATTCACCAGTTTTAACAGTACATATTGTTTTAAGTTGCCACAATCACTTCTGGAACAAAAAGGTATTTAAATTAATAAATACTTTAAGAAAGAATGAGTAGAACCAAAGACATTCTGATCAAAATCATCATTTAGGAAAATTTGTCCCAATGATAATAAAAGCATTAAAAGTTAATGCTGAAAGTAAACTTCTTATATCCCAAGCAGTGTTCTAAGCAATTTACACATGCTAACTCATTTATTTCTCATAATAATCATAAATTAAGTAGGCAGTATTTTATCTCCATTGTACAGAAGAACAAACTGGCCCAGAAAGGTTAAAGTACTTGTCTAAATGTACACATCCAATAAAAAACAAAGTTTGGTTTTCATCCAGAAAATCTGATTTAAAATCCCATACTCCTAATTGTATACTATATTTCTCTATGATGAAACATATTTCTAGGTCATGCTATAGTTTAATGCTAGGTTTTTCAATAAAATGAGACAATGCAGTGATGTTAAACAAATGAAAGCAAGAATAGGCCAATGATCTTTCTGTCCTTTTCATTTAAAACCTGCAGGGGCATTTACAAACCACAATTGGTAGCATTTTAGATAGAAATTTCGTAAGTTAATGTCATAACTGTGGAATCTATGAGCTGGCGTAAAAGCTTTTGCAACTTTTGTTTCTTTTTCAGTCATTCTCTTTTCTTGTCAACTAACACTGGCCTACTATATTTGATTTTTAGGCATCCCAAACAAGGAAATTGTTGTAAACAATTCCTATAGAACTGGTCCCTTTGCCATTATCTGCATTCTAAAATGTTATTTCAATAGATAAAACTTTCCATTTCCCACTATATATATATATATATTTTTTGAGATTGAGTCTTGTCCTGTCACCCACGCTGGAATGCAGTGGTGCTATCTCGGCTCACTGCAAGCTACGCCTCCCGGGTTCATGCCATTCTCCTGCCTCAGTCTCCCGAGTAGCTGAGACTATGGGCGCCCACCACCATGTCTGGCTAAATTTTTGCATTTTTTAGTAGAGACGGGGTTTCACCGTGTTAGCCAGGATGGTCTTGATCTCCTGACCTCATGATCTGCCCACCTTGGCCTCCCAAAGTGCTGGGATTACAGGCATGAGATACCGCGCCAGGCCCGTTTCCCACATATGTTTTATAGGTGAGAACAAAGTTCAGAATAAAATCTGGTAAAAGTTACTTAAAATGTTTTATGTTACCAATCTTTACCAAGAATCATTTCTACTGTACTGAAGTTAGGGAGTAATATTAATAAGGGCAAAGGGAGAATAATTTTGTTTTTTAAAAAAGTTATCCAAGTGCACACTGCAACTGGGATGCCACTAAAATACCATATGAATTAGTCATGCTATCCTAAGAGATCTGCTCTTTGCTGCAGTGTCCTCTCTGAGGATCCAATTAATTCATGCAAATGCACTGAAACTCTTTGTCTTCTTCTGTTTTAACATAAATAAATGACATTGTGCAAGGGAATGGAAGGATCAAGTAATAAAAATAATCTGTGGTCAAATGCAGACTATTATCATATAGACATTCCATGGGTATGGCTTATCCATGTGATTTGCCACTTCATTTCCTATATAGATATCATTATGCCCGGATGAAAAATAAAGATAGTTTTGCTGATGTAGTTCCAGATTTCTTTAAATAAAAGATACTAAGGAGTTTAAAAGTATTCAGGAAATACCAAGACAGCTGTACCAAATGAAACTATACACATTAAACATCTGTTAAATGTATGCATGCCAAACAGCAAATCTAATCATATTTTCTGAACACTTGTAGGTCCTACCTACTTTTCTATAAAAACCTGGAAGTCAAAAGCTGTATGAGTGTCTCATTTTATAGCTCTTTATTTCTTCAATAAAAACACTGATGTATATTTTTAATTTTACAGTCAGCATATATACACACACAAACTTTACCAAAAATATAGTCTTTTGGTGATAGCAGAGGTTTAGATTTAAATGGATTAAGTGTCTAACCTTGCCTGGGTTGGTTAAATGATAGAGAAATGAGGGAAAGCAGGAATAACGTTTGGAGAGGATGATCACTACACTAATGCAGACTTAAAAGTCCTCTGCAGTAGTTTTTCTCAAATATAGCATTAGAGCTAGGAGTACCAAAAGTTCATTAGTTCATGGATTAGTCTAAAAAGTACCAATATGGATTCCATTTTTAAAGGAGTCTTGAACCATAATTAAGAAAAGACATGTTTGAGTCTTGCTTAGTTAAGATCAGCAATTGAAGGATTGAGGCCTCCAGGGAGTATCAGGAAGAGTTTCTACACATGTCCCGTAGACAGGAAAAAAAATCGTAAGTGCTGGATTTGGTTGAGAAACTGACCATTTGGAGCAATCATCAAACAATGGGACAAAATCCCAGGAAGCAAAGAAAGCTTGACTGGCATTTCCTTGCCTTGTAGAACTTCACCTTACTATTTGATGCTCCCTCTACAAGGTTCCTTATATTGGAAAAGCCAATGACCTGTCATGGTCATTGGTATATAACTATTCATAAAAAAGTTGTATAAATTATAAATATTAAAACTGAGAATTCCTTCCTTCATTTCACTGTGTTCACTTATGATTTTCAAAGGAAGTCTCAAAAGTAGGATGGAAAGTAAGCACTGCCTAAATTATGATCATTATTCTTAGTTTACAGATTAGGAAATTAAAATACCAAAAAGTTCTATGTCTGAAATCAGTAGCATAACCATAGTTAGAACATGTAAGTGTCTAGCTCCAGAATCTGAACTCATACTGCTACAATGAATTAACGTACATAGTTTTATGATAGAAGATGAAGATTTAATAAAAATAATATGTGTAGTGTGGTTATCTTTTTAAAACAACTTTATTACATTTTTAAGGAAGAATAAGTAATACAGTAAAAGACTATTCAGAACCTAAAATAAAACAAATATAAGAAAAAATTAATGAACAAAAACATTTGATTAGAATCAAAATATCCATATGTGCTAAAGTACTTCTCTTGATCAAATCAAATAGTAAAGTTAGTGGAAAGGCTATGGAAACACTTTTCAAATAATGCGTGAAAAAAAATTGTAGCAAAACGACATTTAAAAATCTGGTTCTCATTATTCTGTTATTTTATTCTAAAAAGGCAAGGGAGAAGAGGAGCATGATAAATAAATATATATTAAAGGTCATTGTAATGGCTATATTTTCTGTATTTTTGACTTATAAAGAGAACTACATACTTTTAAATTACATGTACAACAAAATAATCTTTGATAATACAAAGAAGGGAAAGTAAACAGATATATTTTTTATCAAATAGTCACAACATCTCAACTATAGTCACTAATAATAAGCAATTTAAGTGTGGTTTATTGGCAAAATTACTTAATCATTAATTACTCGATAGTCAAAACCACAAAAGTTAGTGAGGAAGCAAAGATTCAAAGATAGTACATATTTTACAGCCACGTAAACTATTGATGGAAAATAAAACGAACAAATTTAATTTAAAAATAAGAACTATTTACTGTGGAAACTTGCACATAATTAAGACTATAGGTGTCTGGTTTTGACTCTGAATAAGCCAGGCACAATTCTACGAATCTCAAAAAATGGAAAAGAGATTCAATGAAAATATTTTAAAATAGAATTATGTTATATGTAAAAGCAAGCAACTTGATTAAAGCTTCTTGGAGACATGTGCTTTGCTTATAAATTAAGCATAATAAATATTAAAGAAATGCACTGATATAATTTCCAGATCACCTATGCCACTGGGGCTACCGTAACTAATCAACAGTGCCCAAATAGGGCATACTATGAGGAAATAATAGTTGTATCTTCTTGGTAGGTGTTTAATAAAGGTTTTCTGAATGAACGAATGCTACTAACCCATAAGTTTTGAGACAGTTTTCAAACAGAACTTATACTGAGCCATCTCAATATTATTTTCATGGACCAATAGCCAATGATACCCATTTTCTTCATGGCTGATAAAAGTTAGAGGTACAATACATCATATGAAATAGAGAAAACTAACTATAAACCAGTATATTACAAATCCTTGATACTGTTCTCAAATTGATTTAATTCAGTGGTCTTCAAATACTAGGTCTTGTATGACCCTCACATATATTTAAGTTGCCATCTAAAACTTTATCATAAGCTTCCTAGTTATAAAACATGGAGTTTCCTGTGTACTATGCTTGTTGACATAATAACTCGAACAGTTACTCTTTCTGATATAACCTATGTATAACTAACCATCACTTATTTAAAAAATATATGAACATATTAACTAGAAAATTTTACATCATTCCTTCTCTTTCCTTAAACTTTTGTATTCATCCCTCTGTCTCTCCCATTTTATCCTTGTAATATATCTTATGCATAAAACTTAGTTGTCATCTATTTACTTCTCTGAAATATATATAGATATTTAAAAACTAAAAATAATTGCTATGACTGTAAATCCACTAATCCCTTTTAGGCATTAAATTACAATTTTTTTGAGTCCCTTCAATGTGACATAATAAGATACTACATGAATTAATGACTACTCCATTGTAAATCCACATTTCACTAGACATATTAGCAATATTTGATAGGGATATTCACCCCTCCATCTCAATCACTTTTTTCACTTTCCTTGTGGGCCATCACCTTTTTTACTTCATCTCATAAAGGTATTCCATTTGCTCATTTAGCTCTAGCCATCCTGTTCTCCTTACCTTTTCTCAAAGGTTCTCTTCTTTATCAGTCAGGCTTTTGTATATGTTGTGCCCTCTATAAGGAACTTCCTTCTTCAAAATAGCTGCATGACTTGGTCACACTCTCTACATTCAAGTCTCTTTTTAAGTGCCAATTCAGTTAATCTCTGAGGCCTGATCTCACTCACTTTATCTAAAAGAGCACCCCAGCTCTTCATCTGCATCACTAATTCATTACCCTGCTCCTTCCTTATGCTATTTACCATCCCAAAACATCATACTTGATTGTCAGTTCCATACCCCACCAAAATGTAAGCTCCCTAAGAAAAACTAGAAACGCAGGGATTCTGATGTATTTACTTCTGTATTTCCAAAGGCTAGAGCAGTACCTGGCACATGGTGCAGCTGACTAAATGTTTGCTGAATTTACTAAATAAAGAACAAAAATATAGAAGAGACAATTACTTATTTTATTTTAGCAATTGCTCCAAAAAACTAAAGGTATTTTCAAAATTTTCAGAAGTCAAATGATATTCTGCCATCAAAAATAATGTGTGCAAATGACAGAAAACAATTACAAGAAACTGCAAGTTATTTTTCAAAGTACTCAGTACATGAGTGATGGTACTCTTTAAATTTTACATTATCTATTAATAAAATACAGTATCACATGAAAAAGAGGTCTGCATCACTAAATAATAGATAGCAGGTTGCCTTTATTTTTATGGTACACACATATAATCAACCTGAATAGGGGAAAACAAAATTAGTAATAATATGAGATTATTTGAAAATTATATACGTTTTGAAATTTATAAAAAATTTTGATAATTTGTCGAGTCTTAATTTTTATCATAAAATCTTCATTTACTGAGGATCATTCATTTTCCAAACTTTGTTAGATCTATTTAAAGTACTGAGCGCTCTCACCTAATTATTTCTTCACGGCATTACCAATTTTGTGTTTGTGAAACTGGAAGAATTATTTAATGCCATGTTGAAATATCTCTGAAAAGCACATAAGACAATATTCTGGATTGGTCTATCAGTCTGGATAACATTCCAAATCGTAAAACAACCTAGAATCTCAATGTCCTAGTCCGTTTTGTGTTGCTATAATGGACTACCTGAGACTGGGTAATTTATAATGAACAGAAATTTCTTGGCTTATGTTTCTGGAGGTAAGGGACTTTTTGCTGTGATATCCCATGCTGGAAGGGCAAACAGAAGGTGAGAGAGAGCCTCAAGCCCTCTTATAACTGGCATAACACTGTTGCACTGGGGATTAAGTTCCCAACATATGCTTTTTGGGGACACATTCAAACCACAGCACTCAAGGGGTATTTAATTGGACCTAAAGGAGACTCCTTTCAGTGGTCACTGAAAAACTGCTTTATTTAGCAGTTTTTAAAATAACCAGTCCTCTGGTTACTCTTCTTTGTGCACTTCGAATAAAATATTAGCTACAAATATCTTTAAAAATTACTCTTTGAATCCAGGTCACACCATGGAGATATAAAATTATCTCTTAAAAAGAACCATGTTCTTTTCTGCTAACACATCCTTATCCACTCTGAGTATAGGAGAAATGGCCCTGTACCAGTTACTATGGCTGTAAAACAAATTACTGCAAAACTCAGTGGTATAAAATAATTACTAATTATGCTCACAAATTCTATGGTTAGAAATTTGAACACAGCACTGCTGGGACAGCTTGTCTCTGCTCCATGTTTGGGACTTCAGTAGGAAGACTAAAAGGCTAGGAGCTAGAATCATATGAAGGCTCATTCGCTCTCTCATCTGGTAGTTGATGCTGGATGAAGGTTGGAGGCCTCAGCTCCTCTGCATGTGGACCATCCCATATGGATCCTCTCTCATAGGCTAGTTTGAGTTTTCTCACAGCATAGTGGCTGGTTCCAAAAGTGAGTGTTTTCAGAGAGAAAAAGAGGTAGGTAGAAGCCTTATTGCTTTTTATGACATAGACTCAAAGTCATGCAATGTCATATCCATCACACTCAGTTTGTTGATACAGGCATAAAGTTCAGCCCCATATTAAAGGGGAAGGGAAATAGATGCTGTTTACTGACAGAGAGAATGTGGGACTGGAGAAACTGCTGTGGCCATTTTTGGAAAATACAATCTGTCACAGTTTCTAATTAAGTACTATTTCTTAGCATTTTTCATTCCCTGAGGGTGTTAATGCTATCTCCAGTTCATCTGACTGTTGCAGTAAATCAATATTCACCTAAATTACAAGCAGTTATAAATCTTCTCTGATTTCTAGTCAGAAAGAATAACTTCAATTTTTATGGGATTTGGTATGTATGAAAAAGCCAGTTTGAAAAAAAGACATATATGGAAGATTAAGCAAATAATTGATGGAGATACACATATGAGAAACAAATTATTTTCCAAATTAGTTTTATTTCAACAAACCACTAGTAACTAGATTTGCCTTCTTAACTTCATTCTATTGAAGAATATATCCTATCATGTCTCACTGAAAAATATGCCCTTGTCTACACATACATTCCTGTTCCCCATCTCAAAGCGCTTCTTCAGCAATTAGAAAACAGGAGGACCGAGTGCATGCACTCATCTAACCCTATTCACTTTACATAAATCTCATTCTTAATCCTGTGGGTTGAGCAGTGTGAACATGCTCCTAATGCCTCAATGTAAATGTTTCTCTAGTCCTATTAAAGTTACAAAACTCCCCTAGATGAACGAGTAGAAAACTCAGCTAAAGAACTCTCTCTGACCCTGATGCCATTGCCAGTCTTGGTACTGACTTCACCAGTCATCACATCCCCTTATGCATGACATGGCTCAAACTCTAGGCTACATCTGTCTGGTATACTCAAGTCAAACCTGTGTGCTGTTCTAGGCAAAGCTCTGCGGAAGATTCTGAATAAACTTTTAAAATTTAAAAGAAAAACAGCAAAACACTAGACATATAAGAAACAAACACAAAACAACAGTCTGTTAAAATTGTTTTTCTCTTTTTAGAGGCAAGACATAATCAGTATGTCATATGTTTAAATAAAGAAGTACAAAGTAGGAAGCATAATCTCTCACAATCCAACCTCTCACAGAAAAGCATCAATCATCTTTCCTTTGCTTATTTAAATATACTTTTATATATATATACATACATACATATACATAGAAACAGATATAGCAAAATATATTTCAATAGGATCATATGATTCAGGTGATTTTGCAACCATATCAACAAATATAGATAAATATCATTCTTTTAATGGATGCATAGTATTCCACTGTAACATAGTTCATTTAACTAGTTTCTGATTGATAGACATTTAAGTTGTTTATACTTTTGAAAATATCAAAAAATAAAACTCGAGTGAGCTAAGATCGCCCAGCCTGAGTGACAGGGCAAGACACTGTCTCTAAAAAAACAAACATAAACCCCTAAACCATCCTCTGGGTAAGTCATAAATATGAGACTCAGCCACTCCTGCTCAAAAACCTTCAGTGGGGTGAAACAGATCATGGCAGACGGGAGGCAGGACTAGATTGCAGCCCCCACTTGGACGTACAGAACATCATATGGAGGCTTGCATCATGAACTTTTGCTCCAGAACCAGTGCAAGAAAACGTTAGGAAAGCCAAGAGAACCCACAGACCCTCTGAAGGAAGTGGATTGCTCCTGCAGGACCTGGGAGACACCCCAAATACTGTGGGTGCCCAAACTGTGGAAGCAGGAAAGGGAGATCGTCTGCTCCAGAATACACCCCCACACTGGGGAACCTGAAGCTCTAGATTATGGGAAAAGATTCTAACCTTAACTGGAACTGAGTCAATTTAGAGAGCCAAGGGAAATACAGAGGTAGAGGAAGCAACACGCAAAGCCCTGTGGGCTTGCTCTAGGGTCCCCCTGTGGGCTTGCTAGGGTCCCCTAGCAAGGCATTTTCTGCCTTGCCTCACAGGGGCCCTTGAGGAGGGCTGCCAGAGGCACTGGGAAAAAAACCACAGGGAGAAGGAAACCTCCAGTGGAAGTTTGCAACAATTTGAACCGATTGAGAAGTCTCCTGGCCAGAACTCTGAAGAGGGCATGAATCCAGCGTGCAGACTCCACAGGTTGGGGGAGAAGGAAAGCCCTGCTTACTTTCACAGCTGGGAGGTGGGTAACATGGGGTAAGTTCTTAGCCCTGCTCACTCACTGCCTGGAAACAGACTTGGTGCTCTTGGCGGGGGGGCACAGTGGGAGTGAGACCAGCCATTTGGGTTAGACGGGAGCTGAGTGAGGCCTGTGACTGCTGTCTTTCCCCCAGTTTCCTGGCAACCTGCATGACACAACAGAGGCAGCCATAATCCTCCTAGGAACATAATTCCACTGACGTGGGAACCTCACCCCCATCTCCCACAGCAGTTGCAGCAAGAGCTGCCCAAGTAGAGTCCAAGCCCAGGCATGCCTAGCCCTGCCACCATCTAATGGTCCTTTCCTACCACCCTGGTAACTGAAGACAATGGGCATATACTCTTGGGAGTTATGAGGCCCCACCTACCAAATGTTCCCCCCCCCATACTCCCATAGCTGATGCTCTCTTGCAAGTGCCACTTCCCAGCAGGTCAACCAGCACAAAAATAGCACACTAATCAACCAAAGCTAAGAACACTCAGAGTCCATTTCACTCCCCTGCCACTGCCACCCGAGCAGGTGCTCGTATCCATGGCTGAGAGACCCAAAGATGGTTCACATCACAGGACTCTGTGCAGACAACCTCCAGTACTAGCCCAGAGCCTGATACATTTGCTAGGTGGCTAGATCCAGAAGAGAGATAACAATCATTACAGCTCAGCTCTCGGGAACCCCCATTCCTAGGAAAGGGGAAGAGTATTACATCAAGGGAGTATCCTGTGGGACAAAATAATCTGAACAAGAGCCTTGAGCCCTAGACCTTCTTCTGACAGAGCCTATCCAAATACGAAACCAGAAAACCAACCCTGGTACCAATGGGAAAAAACAAGGTTCTTTAACACCCCCTAAAAATCACACTAGCTCACCAAATATGAATCCAGGCCAAGAAGAAATCCCTGATTTACCTGAAAAAGAATTCAGACAGTTAGTTATTAAGCTAATCAGGGAGGCACCAGAGAAAGGCAAAGTCCAATGTAAGGAAATCCAAAATATAATACAAGAAGTGAAAGGAGAACTATTCAAGGAAATAAATAGCATAAATAATAAACAATTAAACCTTCAGGAAATGATGGACACACTTATAGAAATACAAAATGCTCTGGAAAATCTCAGCAATAGAATTGAACAAGCAGAAGAAAGAACTTCAGAGCTTGAAGATAAAGTTTTCAAATTAACCCAATCCAACAAAGACAAAGAAAAAAGAATAAGAAAATATGAACAAAGACTCCAAGAAGTCTGGGATTATGTTAAATGGCCAAACCTAAGAATAATCGGTGTTCCTGAGGAGGAAGAGAAAACTAAAAGTTTAGAAAATATATTTGGGGGAATAATTGAGGAAAAGTTCCCCAGCCTTGCTAGAAACCTAGATATCCAAATACAGGAGGCTCAAACAACACCTGGGAAATTCATCATAAAAAGATAATCACCTAGGCACACTGTCAACAGGTTATCTAAAGTTAAGATGGAGGACAGAATTTTAAGAACTGTGAGGCAAAAACACCAGGTAACCTATAAAGGAAAACCAACCAGATTAACAATAGATTTCTCAGCAGAAACCCTACAGGCTAGAAGGATTGGGGCCCTATCTTTAGCCTCCTCAAACAAAACAATTATCAGCCAAGAATTTTGTACCCAGCAAAACTAAGCTTCATAAATGAAGGAAAGATACAGTCTTTTTCAGACAAACAAACATATGCTGAGAAAATTTGCCACTACCAAGCCAGCACTACAAGAACTGCTAAAAGGAGCTCTAAATCTTGAAACAAATTCTGGAAACACATCAAAACAGAACCTCTTTAAAGCATAAATCTCACAGGACCTATAAAACAAAAATACCATTAAAAAAAAAAAACCAAGGTATATAGGCAACAAACAGCATGATGAATGGAATAGTACCTCACATCTCAATACTAACATTGAACATAAATGGCCTAAATGCTCCACTTAAAAGATACAAAATTGCCGAATAGATAAGAATTCATCAACTAAATATCTGCTGCCTTCGAGACACACCTAACACATATGGACTCACATAAACTTAAGGTAAAGGGATGGAAAACAACATTCCATGCAAATGGACACCAAAAGTGAGCAGGAGTAGCTATTCCTATATCACATAAAACAAACTTTAAAAACAACAGTTAAAAAAGACAAAGAGGGACATTATATAACAATAAAAGGCTTTGTCCAACAGGAAAGTATCAGAATCATAAATATATAAATTTGGGAGATCCCAAATTTATAAAACAATTACTAATAGACCTAAGAAATGAGATAGACAGCAACATAATAATAGTGGGGGGACTTAAATACTACACTGACAGCACGAAACAGGTCATCAAGACAGAAAGCCAACAAAATAACAATGGATTTAAACTATACCCTGGAACAAGTGGACTTAACAGATATTTACAGAACGTTCTACCCAACAACCACAGAATATACATTCTAATCAACAGTGCATGGAACTTTCTCCAAGATAGACCATATGACAGGCCACAAAACAAGCCTCAATAAATTTAAGAAAATTGAAATTATATCAAGCACTATCTCAGACCACAGTGGAATAAAACTGGAAATCAACTCCAAAAGGAACCTTCAAAACCATGCAAATACATGGAAATTAAATGACTTGCTCCCGAATGATCATTGGGCTAACAATGAAATCATGATGGAAATTAAAAACTCTTCGAACTGAATGACAATAGTGACACAACCTATCAATACCTCTGGGATACAGCAAAGGTGGTGCTAGGAGGAAAGTTTATAGCCCTAAACGCCTATATCAAAGAGTCTGAAAGAGCACAAACAGATAATCTAAAGTCACACCTCAAGGAACTAGAGAAGTAAGAACAAACCAAACCCAAACCCAGCAGAAGAAAGGAAATAACCAAAATGTGAGCAGAACCAAGTGAAATTGAAACAAACAAAAAACAATACAAAAGATACATGAAACAAAAAGCTGGTTCTTTGAAAAGATAAATAAAATTGAATTACCGTTAGCAAGATTAACCAAGAAAAGAAGAGAGAACATCCAACTAAGCTCAATTAGAAATGAAATGGGAGATATTACAACTGACATCACAGAAATACTAAACATCATTCAAAGCTACTATGAACACCTTTATGTGCATAAACCAGAAAACCTAGAGGAGATGGATAAATTCCTGGAAAGACACAACACTCCTATCTTAAATCAAGAAGAATTAGATACTTAGAACAGACCAATAAAAAGCAGTGAGACTGAAAGGGTAATAAAAAATTACCAACAAAACAAGTCCAGGACCAGACGCATTCACAACAGATTTATACCAGACATTAAAAAAGAACTGTTACCAATCCTATTGACACTATTCTACAAGACAGAAAAAGAGGGACACCTCCCTAAATCATTCTATGAAGCCAGTATCACCCTAATATCTAAATCAGGAAAGGATACAACCAAAAAAGAAAACTACCGACCAATATCCCTGTTGAACAGATACGCAAAAAACCTCAACAAAATACTAGCTAACTGAATCCAACAACATATCAGAGATAATCCAGCATGATTAAAGTGGGTTTAATACCAGGGATGCAGGGATAGTTTAACATATGCAAGTCAATAAATGTGATACACCACATAAACAGAATCAAAAACAAAAATCACATGAGCCATTTGACAAAATCCAACATTCCTTTATGATTAAAACTCTCAGCAAAATTGGCATACAAGGGACATGCCTCAAGGTAATAAAAACCATTTATGACAAACCCACAGCCAACATAATACTGAACGGGGAAAAGTTGAAAGCATTCCCTCTGAGAACTGGAACAAGACAAGGCTGCCCACTCTCACTACTCCTCTTCAACATAGTACTGGAAGTCCTAGTCAGAGCAATCAGAAAAGAGAAAGAATTTTGGCCGAGAGACCCACTGTTAGTGTGACGGGCTTCCCTTTGTGGGTAACCTGACCTTTCTCTCTGGCTGCCCTTAATATTTTTTCCTTCATTTCAACTTTGGTAAATCTGACAATCATGTGTCTTAGACTTACTCTTCTTGAGGAGTATCTTTGTGGAGTTCACAGTGGATGCCTTGGCAAAAACTCTACAAGCCAGAATAGAGTGGGGGCTAATATTCAACATTTCTAAAGAAAAGAATTTTCAACCCAGAATTTCATATCCAGCCAAACTAAGCTTCATAAGTGAAGGAGAAATAAAATCCTTTACAGACAAGCAAATGCTGAGAGATTTTGTCAACACCAGGCCTGCCTTACAAGAGCTCCTGAAGGAAGCACTAAACCTGGAAAGGAACAACCACTACCAGACACTGCAAAAACATGCCAAATTGTAAAGACCATCGATGCTAGGAAGAAAATGCATCAACTAACAAGCAAAATAACCAGTTAATATCATAATGACAGGATGAAATTCACACATAACAATATTAACCTTAAATGTAAATGGGCTAAATGCTCCATTTAAAAGACACAGACTGGCAAATTGGATAAAGAGTCAAGACCCATCAGTGTGCTGTATTCAGGAGACCCATCTCATGTGCAGAGACACACATAGGCTCAAAATAAAGGGATGGAGGAAGATCTACCAGGCAAATGGAAAACAAAAAAAGGCAGGGGTTGCAAACCTAGTCTCTGATAAAACAGACTTTAAACCAACAAAGATCAAAAGAGACAAAGAAGGCCATTACATAATGGTAAAGGGATCAATTCAACAAGAAGAACTAACTAACCTAAATGTATATGCACCCAATACAGGAGCACCCAGATTCATAAAGCAAGTCTTAGAGACCTACAAAGAGACTTAGACTCCCACACAATAATAATGGGAGACTTTAACATCCCACTGTCAACATTAGACAGATCAAGGAGATAGAAAGTTAACAAGGATATCCAGGAATTGAATTCAGCTCTGCACCAGGCGGACCTAATAGACATCTACAGAACTCTCCACCCCAAATCAACAGAATATACATTCTTCTCAGCAACACATCACACTTATTCAAAAACTGACCACATAGTTGGAAGTAAAGCACTCCTCAGCAAATGTTAAAGAACAGAAATTATAACAAACTGTCTCTCAGACCACAGTGCAATCAAACTAGAACTCAGGATTAAGAAACTCACTCAAAACCGCTCAACTACATGGAAACTGAACAACCTGCTCCTGAATGACTACTGGGTACATAACGAAATGAAGGCAGAAATAAAGATGTTCTTTGAAACCAATGAGAACAAAGACACAACATACCAGAATTTCTGGGACACATTGAAAGCAGTGTGTAGACGGAAATTTATAGCACTAAATGCCCACAAGAGAAAGGAGGAAAGATCTAAAATTGACACCCTAACATCACAATTAAAAGAACTAGAGAAGCAAGAGCAAACAGATACAAAAGCTAGCAAAAGGCAAGAAATAACTAAGATCAGAGCAGAACTGAAGGAGATAGAGACACAGAAAACCCTTCAAAAAATCAATGCATCCAGGAGCTTGTTTTTTGAAAGGATCAACAAAATTGATAGACCGCTAGCAAGACTAATAAAGAAAAGAGAGAAGAATCAAATAGATGAAATAAAAAATGGTAAAAGGGGTTATCACCACCAATCCCACAGAAATACAAACTACCATCAGAGAATACTATAAACATCTCTATGCAAATAAACTAGAAAATCCAGAAGAAAAGGATAAATTCCTCGACACATACACCCTCCCAAGACTAAACCAGGAAGAAGTTGAATCTCTGAATAGACCAATAACAGGCTCTGAAATTGAGGCAATAATTAATAGTTTACCAACCAAAAACAGTCCAGGACCAGATGGATTCACAGCCGAATTCTACCAGAGGTAGAAGGAGGAGCTGGTACCATTCCTTCTGAAACTATTCCAATCAATAGAAAAAGAGGGAATCCTCCCTAACTCATTTTATGAGGCCAGCATCATCCTGATACCAAAGCCTGGCAGAGACACAATAAAAAACAGAATTTTAGACCAATATCCCTGATGAACATTGATGCAAAAATCCTCAAGAAAATACTGGCAAACCGAATTCAGCAGCACATCAAAAAGCTTATCCACCATGATCAAGTTGGCTTCATCCCTGGGATGCAAGGCTGGTTTGACATACACAAATCAATAAGTGTAATCCAGCAAGTAAACAGAACCAATGACAAAAACCACAGGATTATTTCAATAGATGCAGAAAAGGCCTTTGACAAAATTCAACAACGCTTCAAGCTAAAAACTCTTAGTAAATTAGGTATTGATGGGAAGTATCTCAAAATAATAAGAGCTATTTATGACAAACCCACAGCCAATATCATACTGAATGGGCAAAAACTGGAAGCATTCCCTTTGAAAACTGGCACAAGAGAGGGATGTCCCCTCTCACTACTCCTAATCAACATAGTGTTAGAAGCTCTGGCCAGGTCAATCAGGCAGGAGAAAGAAATAAAGGGTATTCAGTTAGGAAAAGAGGAAGTCAAATTGTCCCTGTTTGCTGATGACATGATTGTATATCTAGAAAACCACGTCGTCTCAGCCCCAAATCTCCTTAAGCTCATAAGCAAATTCAGCAAAGTCTCAGGATACAAAATCAATGTGCAAAAATCACAAGCATTCTTATACACCAATAACAGACAAACAGAGAGCCAAATCATGAGTGAACTCCCATTCACAATTGCTTCAAAGAGAACAAAATACCTAGGAATCCAACTTACAAGGGATGTGAAGGACCTCTTCAAGGGGAACTACAAACCACTGCTCAATGAAATGAAAGAGGACACAAACAAATGGAAGAACATTCCATGCCCATGGATAGGAATAATCAATATCGTGAAAATGGCCATACTGCCCAAGGTAATTTATAGATTCAATGCCATCGCGATCAAGCTACCAATGACTTTCTTCACAGAATTGGAAAAAACTACTTTAAAGTTCATATGGAACCAAAAAAGAGCCCGCATTGCCAAGTCAATCCTAAGCCAAAAGAACAAAGCTGGAGGCATCATGCTACCTGACTTCAAACTATACTACAAAGCTACAGTAACCAAAACAGCATGGTACTGGTACCAAAACAGAGATATAGACCAATGGAACAGAACAGAGCCCTCAGAAATAATACCACACATCTACAACCATCTGATATTTGACAAACCTGACAAAAACAAGAAATGGGGAAACGATTCCCTATTTAATGAATGGTGCTGGGAAAACTGGCTAGCCATATGTAGAAAGCTGAAACTGGATCCCTTCCTTACACCTTATACAAAAATTAATTCAAGATAGATTAAAGACTTAAATGTTAGACCTAAAACCATAAAAACCCTAGAAGAAAATCTAGACAATAGCATTCAGGACGTAGGCATGGGCAAGGACTTCATGTCTAAAACACCAAAAGCAATGGCAACAAAAGCCAAAATTGACAAATGGGATCTAATTAAACTAAAGAGCTTCTGCACAGCAAAAGAAACTACCATCAGAGTGAACAGGCAACCTACAGAATGGGAGAAAATTTTTGCAATCTACTCATCTGACAAAGGGCTAATGTCCAGAATCTACAAAGAACTTAAACAAATTTACAAGAAAAAATCAAACATCCCCATCAAAAAGTGGGCAAAAGGTAAGAACGGACACTTCTCAAAAGAAGACATTTATGCAGCCAACAGGCACATGAAAAAATTCTCATCATCACTGGCCATCAGAAAAATGCAAATCAAAACCACAATGAGACACCATCTCACACCAGTTAGAATGGTGATCATTAAAAAGTCAGGAAACAACAGGTGCTGGAGAGGATGTGGAGAAACAGGAAAACTTTTACACTGTTGGTGGGACTGTAAACTAGTTCAACCATAGTGGAAGTCAGTGTGGCGATTCCTCAAGTATCTAGAACTAAATACCATTTGATCCAGCCATCCCATTACTGAGCATATACCCAAAGGATTATAAATCATGCTGCTATAAAGACACATGCACAGGTATGTTTATTGCGGCACTATTCACAATAGGAAAGACTTGGAACCAACCCAAATGCCCATCAATGATAGACTGGATTAAGAAAATATGGCACATCATATACACCATGGAATACTATGCAGCCATAAAAAAGGAAGAGTTCATGTCCTTTGTTGGGACATGGATGAAGCTGGTATCCATCATTCTCAGCAAACTATCGCAAGGACAGAAAACCAAACACCACATGTTCTCACTCATAGGTGGGATTTGAACAATGAGAACACTTGGACACAGGAAGGGGAACATCGCACACCGGGGCCTGTTGTGGGGTGGGGGGAGGGGGGAGGGATAGCATTAGGAGATATACCTAATGTAAATGATGAGTTAATGGGTGCAGCACACCAACATGGCACATGTATACATATGTAACAAACCTGCACGTTGTGCACGTGTACCTAGAACTTGAAGTATAATAATAAAAAAAGGAAAAAAAAAAAGAAAAGAGAAAGATACAAAGAGCATCCAAATTGGTAAAGAGGAAGTTACACTGTCACTGTTTGTTGATGACCTGTTTACCTAGAAAACCCTAAAGACTCCTCCAGACAGCTTCTAGAACTGACAAAAGTCAACAGTTTCCAGATCCAAAATTAACATACACAAACCAGTAGCTCTTCCGTACACCAAATGACCAAGCTGAGAATCAAATCACGTACTCAACCCCTTTTATAATAGCTGCAAACAAAACAAAACAAAACAAAACAAACAAACAACTTAGCAATATACCTAACTAAGGAGGTGAAAGACCTCTACAAGGAAAACTAGAAAACACTGTTGAAAGAAATCATAGACTACACAAACAAATGGAAATACATTCCATGCGCATGGATGGACAGAATCAATATTGTGAAAATGATCATACTGCCAAAAGCAATCTACAAATTCAATGCAATTCCTATCAAAATACCACCAACATTCTTCACAGAATTAGAAAAAAAACTATCCCCAAATTCATATGGAACCAAAAAAGAGCCTGTATAGCCAAAGCAAGACTAAGCAAAAACAAAATAGAGAGCCCAGAAATAAATCCAAATACTTATAGCCAACTGATCTTCGACAAAGCAAACAAAAATATGAAGTGGGGAAAAGAAGCGCTATTCAACAAATGGTGCTGGGATAATTGGCAAGCTACACATAGGAGAATGAAACTGGATCCTTATCTCTCACCTTATACAAATATCAACTCAAGATGGATCAAGGACTTAAACCTAAGACCTGAAACTATAAAAATTCTAGAAGATAACATTGGAAAAAGCCTTCTAGACATTAGCTTAAGCAAGGATTTCATGACCAAGAACCCAAAAACAAATGCAATAAAAACAAAGATAAATAACTGGGACTTAATTAAACTAAAGAGCTTTTGCACAGCAAAAGAAACAGTCAGCAAAATAAACAGACAACCCACAGAGTGGGAGAAAATCTTCACAATCTATACATCTGACAAAGGACTAATATCCAGAATGTACCACCAACTCAAAAAAATTAGTAAGAAAAAAACAAAGAATCCCATCAAAAAGTGGGCTAAGGACTTTACACAATTATCAAAAGAGCATAAACAAATGGCCAACAAACATATGAAAAAATGCTCAACATCACTAATGATCAGGGAAATGCAAATCAAAATCACAATGCAATACCCACTTTACTACTGCAACAATGGCCATAAGAAAATTAAAAAAAAATAGATGTCTGCATGGATGTGGTGAACAGAGAACACTTCTACACTGCTAGTGAGAATGTAAACTAGTACAACCACTATGGAAAACAGTGTGGAGATTCCTTAAAGAACTAAAAGTACAACTACCATTTGATCCAGCAATCCCACTACTGGGTATCTACCCAGAGAAAAATAAGTCATTATATGAAAAGATACTTGCACACACATGTTTATAGCAGCACAATTCACAATTGCAAAAAGGTGGAAGCCATCAGGAACCCATCAATCAATGAGTAGATAAAGAAACCGTGGTCTACAAACACGATAGAATACTACTCAGCCATAAAAATGAATAAATTAATGGCATTCACAGCAATCTGAATCGGACCAGAGACTATTATTCTAAGTGAAGTAACTCAGGAATGGAAAACCAAATATCATATGTTGTCACTCATAAGTGGGAACTAAGCTATGAGGATGTGAGGGCATAAAAATGACACAGTGGACTTTCGGGACTCGGGGAAAGGGTGGGAAGGAGGTGAGGAATAAAAGACTACAAATTGGGTGCAGTGTATACTGCTTGGGTGATGGGTGCACCAAAATCTCACAAATCACCACTAAAGGAGTTAAGCATGAAACCAAATATCACCCAAATCTCACAAATCACCACTGAAGAACTTACTCATGTAAACAAATACCACCTGCTCCCCAATAATCTATGGAAATGAATAAAATAAAAACAAATAAAACTCTATTGTGTGAATATGTGCCATGGAATATTGAACAAAAACACAGCCTCAAATTTGACAACATTGTTTAGTAGCTTAAAGGGCAGTTAAAAGAGAAGATTGTTTACAGAAGTACCCATACAGAATGATATGCCATTATACTTAACAAAACAGAAAAGTCAATCTGTTCAAACGTGTTGCAAGTTAACATTTAGGGCTTGGACTCTCACTAATAAGGCCCTTGGGAAAATATAAACACCACTTCTGAATTCAGATCTCAGGCTTGCCCACCACATTCTTGTTTTCAGTTCAAGCTTTTGGCACTTCAGCCTATACTAAGGCCTTGCAACAGATGCCAAACTAAACATTTGGGGAAAACAATTATAATGACATCCTTTTTTGTTTAAGTAATTTAAAAGCATATAACATGAAGTAAAACAAAGAAAAACTAGGATGAGGAAATAGATTAGCACAGCCTTTGGAGCACAGGAGAAGGAGAGATATGAATTTGATTATAGACATTAGTGAAATATAAAAAAATAAAATTACTGAATGTATAGGGTATTGACACAACAAAGATTCACTCAAATTTACTTTTCACATCTCTATTTCTGGCTAGTTTGCATGACTGACTAGTGGGCATCTGCTGTGGTTTGAATGTCCCCTCCAAAAGTCAAGTTGAAATCTAACTGCCATTGTAAGAGTATTTAGAGGTGAGACCTTTAAGAGGTGATTATCATGAGGGCTCTGCCCTTGTGAAGGGATAACTAATGTCATTACTGAGGTAGTAGGGTTGACATGTCAGGGGGGTTCCTTATAAAAGAATGAGTTCAGCCCCCTTCTCTATTTCTTGCCCTCTCATCTTCTGCCATGGGAGGATGCAGCAAGAAGGCCTTCACCAAATGCCAGCACCTTGACCTGAACTTCCTCACCAATAGAACTGTGAGACTGTGAGAAAATAAATTTCTTTTTCTTTCTTTCTTTTTTAAGACAGGGTCTCATTCTGTCACCCAGGCTGGAGTACAGTGGCACAATCTTGGCTCATTGAAACCTCTGACTCTCAGGGCTCAAGCAATCTTTCTACCTCAGCCTATCGAGTAGCTGGGACTGCAAATGCATGCCACTATGCCCAACTAATGTTTGTATTTTTTGTAGAGATGTGGTTTTGCCATGTTGACCAGGCTAGTCTTGAATTCCTGGGCTCAAGCAATCTGCCCACCTCAGCCTCCCAAAGTGCTGGGATTAGGCATGAGCCATTGCACTCAGCCTAGAAAATAAATTTCTGTTCATTACAAATTACTCAGTCTTAGGTATTCTGATACAGCAGCACAAAACAGACCAAGACAGTATCCTAATGAAACCCCAACAGATTGATTTTTTTTTAAATCATTAACTTTTTCAGGTAAAGTCTGCCTCACTCTTCAAGAAGAGGAAAATAACTGTCTGCTCTTGAAGGCTTTTATATTAAACTTGTCTGAGCACATTACTGATGATGTAGAAAACATTTTGACATGTTTAGCATGAAATGCTTCAATGTCAGAAGACTATTCTCTTCTTAAAATGCCAGATTGCTCTTGTAATACTTCTGTGAACTTATTAAAAGGACATACTAACTAACCCCTTTCAATTAGTCTTTGTAATATATGTTCTTTATGGCAAGAAAGTAGTTCCCTTTCAGGGGATAGTAGTGACTGGAAGGAGTGGATGGGGAGGTGAGGGTCCGGGATGTTGGTAATGTTCTGCTTCTTGGCCTGGGTCCTTGTTACACAGGTGTGCTTCCTTCATGAAAATTCATTGAGGGAAAAAAAACATAGAATCTATGTTAAATGAAACTGAGTTTTTATAAAAGTAAGCTTCTGAGTAGATGCAGCCTCAGATATTATAATTTTTGTTGATAGTTAAAACATATTAATGGGTTATTATTGATAATCAGCATTACTAAATAAAAAGAATGATTCTGCATTTATGAAACAACAGCTTGTTTAAGATTATCACTTATCACTCTCCTATGTATTTTCTAAACAAGAATGTTTTCTTTTTTTAAGTTTAAATCCACTGAATTTATTTTACAAATAGTCTACATTGAATTAAAGAGTTAACTAAAGAGTTAGCAAAAAGGGCATAAGATCAATTAGGGAAATACCAACAGGGCTACATTATTAAAATATTCTAGAAATCCCAATCTATTCTCTTGAGGCCATTTTACAAGATCCAAGGGAGAATACATGGATATGTGAAACAGGGAGAAGGTCACATTTCACAAAACCAATAATAGGAGGTACCTCAACAAAATGAAAGCTTTAGCTAATGGGGGAAAAAGTCCTCTTCTCCAGTCATTTTTAGCCTTTCAAAAATTTTTCCCTGCCGAAGTCCCCCATAAGAAATAAGAAAACAGCAATCTTAGAAACCACTGGTTTTGAGATCTGGAGTACTGGTGGTACAGTTGGGGGAAAAAAACACAAATGATTTCTTTTTTTCTTGGGGGTGGGGAAGAAAGGAGTTTGGGTAGAGTATTTGACCTGTATACAGACTGTAAATTAGACCCTCCATTTTCACCACTTTCTTTTTTTAAAAAAGTTGAGGGGTCCATGTGCATATTTGTTACACAGGTAAACTTTTGTCATGGGGGTTTGTTGTACAGAGTATTTCATCACCCAGGTATTAAACCTAGTATCCATTAGTCATTTTTCCTGATCCTCTCCCTCTTCCCACCCTCTACCCTCTAGTAGGTCACAGCATCTGTTGTTCTAAAGAAACAGAATAGAGAGCCCAGAAATAAAGCCTCACACCTACAACCATCTGATCTTTGGCAAAGCTGACAAAAACAAGCAATGGGGAAAGAACTCCCTATTTGATAAATGGTGCTAGGATAACTGGCTAGTCATATGGAGAAGATTGAAACTGGACCCCTTCCTTATGCCATATACAAAAATCAACTCAAGATGCATTAAAGACTTAAATGTAAAACTCAAAACTTTAAAAACCCTGGAAGATAACCTAGGCAATACCATTCTGGACGTACGAATGGACAAAGATTTCATGACGAAGTCATCAAAAGCAATTACAACCAAAGCAAAAATTGACAAATGGGATTAAATTAAACTAAAACAAAACAAAAAACAAACAAACAAAAAACTAAAGAGGTTCTGCATAGCAAAAGAAACTACCAGTAAACAGACAACCTACAGAATGGAAGAAAATTTTCACAAACTATGCATCTGACAAAGGTCTAATATCTAGCATCCATAAGAAATTTAAACAAATTTACAAGAGAAAAACAACTCCATTAAAAAATGTGCAAAGAACATTAACAGACACTTTTCAAAAGAAGACATACATGTGGCCAACAGACGTATGAAGAAAAGCCCAGTACTACTTATCATTAGAGAAATGCAAATCAAAACCACAATGAGATACTGTCTCACACCAGTCATAATAGCTATTATTAAAAAGTCAAAAAATTACAGATGCTAGCAAGGTTGAGGAGAAAAGGGAATGCTTATACACTGCTGATGGCAGTGTAAGTTAGTTCAACCATTGTGGAAAGAAGTGGGCAATTCCTCAAAGAGCTAAAAACAGAATTACCATTTAACCCAGAAATCCCATTGCTAGGTATACACTCAAAGGAAAATGAATCATTCTATCATAAAGACACATGCATGCATATGTGTCCACTGCTGTGCTATTCACAATAGCAAAGACATGGAGTCAACCTAAATGCCCATCAATAACAGACTGGATAAAGAAAATGTGGTACATATACACCCTGGAATACTATGTAGACATAAGAAGAACACGATCATGCTCTTTGGAGGAACATGAATGGAGCTGGAAGCCATTATCTTTAACAAACTAATGCAGGATTAGAAAATCAAATACAAATGTTTTCTTAATGCTTAATCAAGAGAGTGATACAATTAAGGGTCAGTTTATCTGCTTTTCTTACTTTCATGCATATGAGTACAATTAGCACTCTCTCTGAAAGAGAACACAGGTTGAGTATCCCTCTTGGGACCAGAAGTGTTTCGAATTTTGGATTTTTTTTGATTTTGGAATATTTGCATTATAACTACCAGCTGAGGATCCCAAATCCAAAAATCCTAAATGCAAAATATCCCCATGAGGATTCTCTTTGAGCAACATATGTCAGTGCTCAAAAAGTTTTTACTTAAAGCATTCTGGACTTCAAATTTTCAGATTGGGGATTCTCAACTTGTATACAATTCCCTCTAAAAAAATGACAGTAAAAACTTTTATTGAACACTTATAATGTGCCATGTGTTAGGCACTGAGCTAAGCAGTTTACATGCCCACTACCACTTACTCTTTAAAGAATCAGGATATTTCCTGCTGAGAAATACCAGCAATATTATGAATACTCAATAACATTAGCTATTATTATGATGTAGCTGCATCGGATTTCCCTTCTTTTATAGTTTGCATGTTCTTTTGTTTATTCAAGCAATAGCTGAGGATCTATGACTTGCCAGGCAGGGTTCTGAACAATTTAGCAATCTTAATCCTGTCCTGTTTCTGCCAAGCATACCTTTGAGGGAGTCCTGGAAGATTTACATCTAGGAAAAGCTTTGCTAACAGTTTTGAATATCTTTTAATTTTACAGCATAGCTGAGACTTAAAGAAGTACAGCATGAGGGAGGAAAGGCCATATAATATAAGGACCTTTTCTGCATTTTGACGTACTTAACTAATCAGTTCTCTATAAATGAGATTTATTTCCTAACCAATGACCATTCTGTGGCATCGAATCCCTTCCGTACCATACAACTTGGCATTTATTGATTCAGTAATTGCTTCATGTTTTAACAAGCAACCCAATTAGTTCATAAACCCTATCGGAATGGAGGTCATGCTTTATACACCAGGGGCTGGCAAACTTTTGTAGAGGAAGAGAGAGAACATATTTCAGGCTTAGTAGGCCATATGGTCACCATCACAACTACTCAACTCTGCTGTTGTGGCATGTAAAAGCAGCCATAAATAATACGTAAATAAATGGGTGAAGCTGTGTTTCAACAGAACTTTATTTAAGAAAACACCGGGCAAACTGGATTTGGCCCATTCGCCATGTTTTGCTGACCCCTGCTTTATCCCACAATACGTCTTACTGTGCTAGATAGATAGCTGGCCTTAGTAAATATGCCTTGCTTGAAAGAGTCAATGGCATTGAAAAAGAAAATATAGAAAACAGGAAAATTGGAATGCGCTTATTTCTCTCCTAAATCAGACTCCACATGAGCTACAGAGAATATTCTTCATGCTGATTTAAGGTGTTTTTCCCTTGGGAGAAGGGGAAAAAAACTGATGAAAAAGTAATATTGATGGAGAAGCTTAAACTTTGGTGCTTGGCATGGTACTTTTTCCCTTGCAAATACAAAAAAGACATTTGTACACAAGGTAGGAAAATACACTGGAAAAAAGAACTATTCGCAGAGGAATGCACCATAGAAACCCAAATATGAGTGTTCCGAGTAGGCAAAAGTGGTTGGAATTTTAAAAATGAGATTTTTAAAAAATAAGATGAACACAAGATGGTAAGTCCCAAAATCCATCTAGTCATATACATGTGTGTTTTTAATGAGATTCAGAGCCATTTCCATAAAATGAAAGAACAGAGTTAATTTACTTAATTGAAAACATGAAAAGTCCTGGAGTATCCTAGAACTGAGAGCCTTTTATTATTTTCTCATGGCTGATAATCATGCTCATCTGCCAGCAACAAGCAAAGCTCCCGGTTATGGTGGAAACAGAAGCCTGCCAGCCGCATAAAATGACAGCAAAGGACCACATCATTTTTTTTCCAACACAAAATTGACATATGAGTGCGCAGACACAGTGCAGAAGCTCCTTCATAAAACAAAGTACAAAACAAGTACAGCTTTTCCTCAGACTCTGCTGAAAAGAACAAGTATTTTGGCAAGAGGAATCCTTGCTGTGACCTCCATTCTCATTCAATCGGCAAATATTTAATGAGTGCCTACAAACTATCCGGCACCTTTGCTTATACTGGAACCACATGGCTCTTTTAAGGCCCCTCATTCTTCTTGAGGGGAAAACAGACGACCACCATTTGAAATAGTAAATAGGATAATCACAGTTACTGATAAGTGCTAGGAAAAAAAATAATGCATTGGTGGTACAACATGCCAGGTGCAGGGAAGATAATATGCAGTTATTTTGGCCTAAATTGGCCATAAATGGCTTTTCTGAAGAGGTGACATTTGGAAAACCTTTGGAAGATTTCATGTATGGGAATGCAGTGATCTGATTTATGCTCTGGGAATTTAGCTGCTGTATGGAAAATGTACTGTAGTAGGGTGGGAGTGGGTGAAAGAGTGAAAGCGAGTAGTCCTAGTAAAGATAATGGTGGCTTGGTCTTGTGACACAGTAGTGGAGATGGTGATAAGTGACATAGTTGAGAGATATTCTGAAGACAGATTTGACCTGGTGAAAGTTCATAGTGGCTTGGGCTACAGGGGATACAGTGAAGAAAGGTGGTAAGCTGATGAACTTAGAATTATTATGAAGTACACATGTCGACCTTTTCAGAAGACTTTATGTGAGCTTTGAAGAAAGGATAACTTCTAGGATTTTGGTTTGTGCAGCTGGTGCCATTTATTGAGAAAAGAAAGTCTTGTGAAGGAGCAAATGTGGCAGGTGATGGGTGGTGGAAATCAAGAATTCTGTTTTGAACATGCTAAGACTTTCTTCCCAGCCCATGTCCAAAACTATTCTTAAGAGAGGAATTTGGATGTTATGTTCCTCCAGCTAAAAAAATTATCTCATAGCTCTTTATATTATTCAAAAGATTAAATACAAGACAGAGGTTCAATAAATACATGATAAATGAATTTATGCAAAAAATCATTATCTGCGGTGGTTAATTTTATGTATCTACTAAACTGAGATACTGATATTTGGCTAAAGATTATTCTGGGCGTGTCTGTAAGGGTGTTTATAAATGAGATTAACATTTACATCAGTAGACTGAGTAAAGCAGACTGCCTGCCCTAATGTGGTGGCCTCATCTAATTGATTGAAGACCTGACTAAAACAAAAAGACTGAGTACGAAGGAACTCCTGTCTGACACTGATCTTTTCTGGTTTTAGGAATGAAACTAAAACATAAGCCCTTATTTGATTTCAATCTTCCAGCTTTTAGTCTGGAACTTACACCATCAGTTCTCCTGCTTCTCAGGCCTTTGGAATCACTTATCAGCTCTCCTGGGTTTCCAGCTTATTGACTACAGATCTTAGGACTTCTCAGCCTCCAGAATCATGACAGCCAGTCCTTTATGATAAATCTCTTTCTACACACACACACACACACACACACACGCCCTATTGACTCTGTCTCTCTGGAGAATCCTAATATACCAACTATTTTTCAAAGTCTAATTATTTGAAAATAATTTCATGTTAGGTAAGAAGCATGAAAGACTTTCAGGGAAACTCTTTTATTTCAATTTATTATCAAAAACCAGCTTCTCCATCCTTTGCAATTTCAAGATTCAGCCCTTGGTGTCTCTACTCCCTTCTACATGGGTACCCCTACTTGCCTGATAATCACACTCTCAAGAAAGAAGAGTTCAAGGATGATAACTGATGCATTACTAGAGCATGCAAAACTATTACCAGTTCAGAAATAGGAGGTGAGTTCTTGGATCAAGAGATATGGATTTCATATCTATGGGAAAATAATATTCCCTTACCAAACATTTTGGACTAGAAATAGTCTTGACACATGAGTCTACTATATTAATACCCACTTGTAATAAATAGAAATTTTATGTTTCCTTCTTCTCCCCACTCTCTTGTTCCCATAATCATCAGCGCTGAAGAGCAATACAAATATTTTCATTTGAATAGTACCTAGCTGGCTATCACACATATCTTTTAATACAGTGTGCAGCCTATATATGGCTCTTTAAATACAATGTATATTTAATTATACAATGATTACAGAGAATTATTTTTAAAGATAACTTTAAAAAATGATATAAATAAAACCCTTTAAGTCACTCATGTTTTCATCCAGAAATAAGCTCTATTAAACTGTTGATGTGTATTATACTCCTACCTAGAGACTAGCATTTCCCTTTTGTTTAAAGATAATAAATAGTACTCAGTCTTTCATGATGACACATGCAATTCCACTACTACCACCCCTATCCTGCCACCAAGATCTACCTTGCACCTCCTCATTTGGATCCCAGACCAATGCCATGAATCAAGTTGCATCACAATCCAGCTTAGAAAGGCATTATATATCAAATGAACTGTAGGACCTAGCCAACATGTATCCACAGGAGGCAGGAGACTACGTATGAGAGAGTGCTAGATCAAGAGGAGACAGAACCTGTGTTTGCATAATGGAGAGATTATTGATATGGGAACATTCTCTCACAGGATTTAGCACCCCAGAAAGACTACATGAGAGGATGCTAAGACACAACTACGGTGGTTCTTGGAAGCATACAGAAAGCAGTCCACATTACGTGAAATAGAAATGCCATAACTGCTATGGCAGATAGAAGTCTTATCACAGACTATACAACTAGAAGTTACTGGCCTAACAGAATGATGGAATGGCCTATTGAAGGCAGAGCTAAGACTTCACCTTGGAGATCATATCCTGTAATCCACTCTCTAGGTCACAGAATACACTGTATATCAATAACCATTAAATAGAGCTATGTTTCCTATGTTTCCCAGAAGTACAATTTATGGGTTCAGGAACCGAGGGGTAGAAATAAGAGTGGCCCTACTTACTTATCGCCATTCTTAATAACTGACTCAGATAATATGTGCTTCTCACTCTTGCAAACTCTGGGCTTTAGAGGTACTGACTCCTGGAGGGGGAATGCTTCCACGAGAGGAAACAGTAGAATGAGTTTCATTACACTTTTAGCTACTACTGTCACCTGGTCACTTCAGGCTCCACATGTCAAGAACTCTATACAGGGAAATAAAGCAAAGGTAATTGATCCTGATCAATAAAAGGAGGTAGGGCTGTTACACAATCGGATAAAGTAAAATTATGATTGGCATCCAAGTGATCCAGTAGGGTATCTCTTGGAACTCCCTTGCCTAATTTTGACTGTAAATAGACAAGCACAGCAGTCATAGCCGTAACACGGCACCCAGGGCCTTATAGGTCCCATGGATACAGGTCTGTGCTATCCCATCAGGTAAACCCCTAGAACAAGAGTTCAACCAAGCATAAGAGGAGTCCAGAAAAAAGAACAGAGAAGGGAGATGAGAATCAGTTGGCTCCTGAGAACAGCTGTAGCAGGAGTTACAGCTTTTCCCACTAACTTTTCTCTTTTAAGTCTCCCCAGAAAAGACCAGAGAAACTAACAGGATCATAGAGGAGCTGTTACAAGAACTTATTATATAGAGGAAGTGGATCTGAGTGTACAAAACATGGCCTGTGGCGCACTACTCAGAGCCTGCCTTCAGGACTAATGTACTAATTTCTCCAGCTGCTGGAAGTAGTGGTTTGTGGTACTCAGTTGAGTCCCTCTCCAACAACTGCTACCTTGGCCAAGGTCACGCCCTCTTCCTGAGAGCCTCCCCCAACCAATCAACGGTCAGTGTATGGGTACAAAAGATCAGTCCCCTTTCCCCAAGGTGATTCAACCCTGAAGGGCCATCCCAGCTCCAGAGCTCCTTAAGGGATCAGCTGAAGCCCTTGTGCAACTATATTTTGCCTGATCCTACACTTCCTCCTCCCCGATAGGTGCTGAACTTCAGGGCATTCCCTAATGAATTTTCTGCACATGAATCTCTATCACAGAGCCCTTTTTGAAGGCATCTGACCTAAGGCAAACTGGTAAGACTGTACTAGTATCTAGTATCAGCTGATTATTAAATCTGGATACAGCACAGTAAAAGACATTAACTCCTAGAGCTGGAAGGAATTAGGAAGAACATCCTGTTCAATGGTAAACAGTGTTTTCTCCAAAGATGAATTTAGAAAAATGGCAAGGGTAGGGAGGGAAGGAAGAAAAGACAACTGACAAATATTCAGAATAGTTTGTATAAATCCCTTGGACAAATATCTTTATAACAGAATACTTACTTTAGTGATTAGAAGAATGTCATTGAGAAAACTGGCAGTGATTTTGAAGTCAGCTGTTTTGATTGTAACAACTAGGGGGTGGCTACTACTGGCATCTATTGGGTGGTGGCCACCAAATGCTGCTACAGATGGGACAGTGACTGTAGAGCCCCCACAACAAAGAATTATCTGGTCCAAAATGTCAATTATGCCAAGGTTACAAAAGTGTGGTTTAGAGTTTAGCAGCCACATTATGCTCATTATCTCATTTCATTCTTGGGATTACTAAGATTGTTTAGCATCTCCAGATGGCAATAACTATGTAACTGGAGAACACTGGAAGTTTTTTACTCCCTTAATCTCTTCTCTATAAACCAAGAAAGATACAAGCCTATTTATAAAGCTTGATTTGCAGGCTCAAGACTGTGCTTCACTAAGATATTCAAATCATTCACTGTATTAAGAAATTAAATCATGAATTTGTATCAGAGAAAAATTATCTGCACATATATGAATTCTGCATTTATACAACTTTTATTCCCAAAGCTTGATTCCCATAAAGAATGTCTACATTTTATGTGACTACTGGTAGATTTGATCTATCTACATACCATGTTTTTTATCGTTTTGGTTTTGTCTTTTTTTTTTTACCCCTGAAGGACAGATTCAGTAAATATTATCATCATGCTAATACACAGCTCTGTCAAGAGAAGTATGGCTTTTATGAGTGTTCTCTCTGAAGTTCTGATTCTGCCACTTTCTAGGGTGTGACCTTGCACAAGCTAGCTAACCTTTCTCAAAGCTTTAGTTTTCTTACCTGTAAAATGAGGATTATAACAGGATCTGAACTACTAGCCCTGTTATAAGCATTAAATGAGATAATGCACATGAATCACAGTGACTGGTAAACCATACACAATGAATAAATAGTGGCTGTGTTAAACATTTGTTGCTTTTTAGCTTCCAGCATTTATTTCTCCTTCCTAATGAAAATTTGAATTCCATTGGGGAATTAATTCTTACTCACTGGACTGTAACTAGGAATCCTGTCTTTCACTAGCAAAGAGGCAAGCATGTGACCCAAACTAGTTCAATTAGATGCTTCCTCCTTGGAATTTACATAGTCAGTGGAGAAACAAAGATGCAGGAATGGTTAGTTTTGTTCATTCCTAGTAATGGTGCCCTGGCCAGTTTATTTTTCATTATGAGAGCACTGTTAAGGCTGCTGCTGCCTCTGAGTTTCCAAAGATGTCTTGCTTCTTTACCCATTACCAAGTCTGGTATACAGCTTCCTATCATGCCTCTGATAACCTTTCAACAAATTCCCTTTTCCTAAAGTTAGTCTGATTCAGTTTCTATTGCTTGCAATTAAAGGACCCTATAGATACAGAGTAGCTATGTATCACATTCACATCAAACATTTAAACTGTTTAACTAAAGTAAATACAAATAAGACTTAGTAATTTGTCTCTGCTTCCAGAAATATGTGTAATCATTAATTTGCTTTTTGATTTTAGCCCTAATACACATCCACATACAGTGAAATCTACATAGGAATTGAAACACTGTTTACCTAAAGGAAATTTTCCTGTGGCGCAAAGGTGCTGTTTAAGCAGTCATCTCTGTTTGCTCTCCGTTGGAGCACTTCTTGGTAGGACTTCAAGAAATACAAGGCAAATGAAAAGAAACTGAATGTCTGACTGATGTTTGATTGCCTGAGTCCACAATTCTATAGGCTCACCTGAGATCTTAAATAAGAATCTTTTCAGATACAGAAGCTTTCATTATTTTTGGCTTCACTTCTGTGTCTTGGATGTGGTTGCTCTTTGGGGTATAGCTGTGGGTCAAGACTCTGTGTGGTAAATCTGAATCTGCAATTCCTGGCATCAGGATCATTAGGAGAGGAGTGCAGCAGTAGTAACTGCATGTTTCTTAAACAAGGAAAGAAATGAATAATCACTTTGGGTTTTGCTTTACAGATGCTTTAACTTCATTTTTTAATGTGGAAAGATGAAACTCAATTCTCTCCCATCCAAGTACTAACCAGGCCCGACCCTCCTTAGCTTCCGAGATCAGACGAGATCGGGAGCGTTCAGGGTGGTATGGCCGTAGACGAAACTCAATTCTCTGAGTTACTGTAGCATTCGATTCGGAGAATAACTCTTTCAAGGACATGGAATATTATGCCTCTCTCCAGTAGGTAGCAATAAGAAGAAGCCAGTAAGATGGGATTTCAGTGCAGGGTACAAAAATCTTTTCTTTCCCATCACTTCATATACAAAATTCAGCATTCCATTAGTTTTCCTGCATCCCAAATTAGAAAAAAGGCAAATAGTAATGATTCTTTGAGCAGGGAAATTTGGAAAAACTAAAAAGAAGGGCAAAGATTTTCTGGTCCTTGCTGAATAATTCTGCCAAATATTTTGGCAAACTATTTATTAAAAAACATAAGGCGAAAATTAGTTCATTCCGCAGATACTACAATGGGTAACCATTGTTATTTTCAGTACTATTGGAAATAGCTTTTAGAGTTTGAAGTGTATAGTTTAGGTTTTTCTTTAAGTGCCACTACTGATCTGTCATTTTTGTTGCAAGTTTCTAAAACTGAAATGGCAACTCCAAAAGAATTTCTACAGGTAAATTTATAACTACAGAGAAACTGTTCTACTAAACTTCACTTAAGTCAGTTAGCTGCCAGACACGGCATTTTTTTCTTGGTCTATAATATAAGTGAAACAGATGCGTAAGAATATTTTAAGTGACATAAGCATGCCTACATACGTAGCTTGTGAAAGAAAGAAGCAAACATAAGGAGCCATGTAGACTTTGGAGTGTAAGAGTAGAAGTAAGGATACCAGTTAGGAGGCTCTTGTAGAAATCAGGCAAAACATAATAGCTTGGACAGTGGTGACAGCAAGAGTTGATAAGAGTTCACAGCAATATATATCAGATTCTGAATATATATTGAAGATAGATTTCACTATGTATTGGATATGAGGGAAGTGGAGACAGAAGTCATTTTTAAAATTTTAGCTTAGAAATTACTATGCTGGGAAGTGTTCTCTGATCCATTAGAGCTTGGTTAATTCCCATTTCAGGGTCCTGGTATATAGCCAGTATATAAATATTCAACAAATATTTGTTAATGAATGAATAGAATAAATAAAATCTGTGCAACAGAACTCAAAACTCTTGTCAATAAAAGTATTGGGAAACATTTTCTTGGTATAGGATTGTACAAAAACTTTCTTCTTACTAGAGTGCTTTTTTTTTGAAACTTTTTTAATATTCAAAGATTGATTACAAACTTCATTGAATTCCCTTCCATTTAAACTGTAATTACAAATTTAATATGATTCTTTTGAATATACTTATTTTTTTTTGGAGATGGAGTCTTTTTTAAATTAATTTATTTTATTATTTTTATACTTTAAGTTTTAGGGTACATGTGCACAATGTGCAGGTTAGTTACATATGTATACATATGCCATGCTGGTGTGCTGCACCCATTAACTCACCATTTAGCATTAGGTATATCTCCGAATGCTATCCCTCCCCCCTTCCCCCACCCCACACCAGTCCCCAGAGTGTGATGTTCCTCTTCCTGTGTCCATGTATTCTCATTGTTCAATTCCCACCTATGAGTGAGAACATGTGGTGTTTGGTTTTTTGTCCTTGCGATAGTTTACTGAGAATGATGATTTCCAATTTCATCCATGTCCCTACAAAGGACATGAACTCATCATTTTTTATGGCTGCATAGTATTCCATGGTGTATATGTGCCACATTTTCTTATTCCAGTCTATCATTGTTGGACATTTGGGTTGGTTCCAAGTCTTTGCTACTGTGAATAGTGCTGCAATAAACATACGTGTGCATGTGTCTTTATAGCAGTATGATTTATAGTCCTTTGGGTATATACCCAGTAATGGGATGGCTGGGTCAAATGGTATTTCTAGTTCTAGATCCCTGAGGAATCGCCACACTCACTTCCACAATGGTTGAACTAGTTTACAGTCCCACCAACAGTGTAAAAGTATTCCTATTTCTCCACATCCTCTCCAGCACCTGTTGCTTCCTGACTTTTTAATGATTGCCATTCTAACTGGTGTGAGATGGTATCTCACTGTGGTTTTGATTTGCATTTCTCTGATGGCCAGTGATGGTGAGCATTTTTTCATGTGTTTTTTGGCTGCATAAATGTCTTCTTTTGAGAAGTGTCTGTTCATGTCCTTCACCCACTTTTTGATGGGGTTGTTTGTTTTTTTCTTGTAAATTTGTTGGAGTTCATTGTAGATTCTGGATATTAGCCCTTTGTCAGATGAGTAGGTTGCGAAAATTTTCTCCCATTTTATAGGTTGCCTGTTCACTCTGATGGTAGTTTCTTTTGCTGTGCAGAAGCTCTTTAGTTTAATTAGATCCCATCTGTCAATTTTGGCTTTTGTCGCCATTGCTTTTGGTGTTTTAGACATGAAGTCCTTGCCCATGCCTATGTCCTGAATGGTATTGCCTAGGTTTTCTTCTAGGGTTTTTATGGTTTTAGGTCTAACGTTTAAGTCTTTAATCCACCTTGAATTAATTTTTGTATAAGGTGTAAGGAAGGGATCCAGTTTCAGCTTTCTACATATGGCTAGCCAGTTTTCCCAGCACCATTTATTAAATAGGGAATCCTTTCCCCATTGCTTGTTTTTCTCAGGTTTGTCAAAGATCAGATAGTTGTAGATATGCAGCGTTATTTCTGAGGGCTCTGTTCTGTTCCATTGATCTATATCTCTGTTTTGGTACCAGTACCATGCTGTTTTGGTTATTGTAGCCTTGTAGTATAGTTTGAAGTCAGGTAGCATGATGCCTCCAGCTTTGTTCTTTTGGCTTAGGATTGACTTGGCGATGCGGGCTCTCTTTTGGTTCCATATGAACTTTAAAGTAGTTTTTTCCAATTCTGTGAAGAAAGTCATTGGTAGCTTGATCGCGATGGCATTGAATCTATAAATTACCTTGGGCAGTATGGCCATTTTCACGATATTGATTCTTCCTACCCATGAGCATGGAATGTTGTTCCATTTGTTTGTATCCTCTTTTATTTCATTGAGCAGTGGTTTGTAGTTCTCCTTGAAGAGGTCCTTCACATCCCTTGTAAGTTGGATTCCTAGGTACTTTATTCTCTTTGAAGCAATTGTGAATGGGAGTTCACTCGTGATTTGGCTCTCTGTTTGTCTGTTATTGGTGTATAAGAATGCTTGTGATTTTTGTACATTGATTTTGTATCCTGAGACTTTGCTGAAGTTGCTTATGAGCTTAAGGAGATTTTGGGCTGAGACAATGGGGTTTTCTAGATATACAATCATGAGCTGGTTTTTTGAAAGGATCAACAGAATTGATAGACCGCTGGCAAGACTAATAAAGAAGAAAAGAGAGAAGAATCAAATAGAAGCAATAAAAAATGATAAAGGGGATATCACCACCAATCCCACAGAAATACAAACTACCATCAGAGAATACTACAAACAACTATATGCAAATAAACTAGAAAATCTAAAAGAAATGGATAAATTCCTCGACACATACACCCTCCCAAGACTAAACCAGGAAGAAGTTGAATCTCTGAATAGACCAATAACAGGCTCTGAAATTGTGGCAATAATCAATAGCTTACCAACCAAAAAGAGTCCAGGACCAGATGGATTCACAGCTGAATTCTACCAGAGGTACAAGGAGGAACTGGTATAATTCCTTCTGAAACTATTCCAATCAATAGAAAAAGAGGGAATCCTCCCTAACTCATTTTATGAGGCCAGCATCGTCCTGATACCAAAGCCGGGCAGAGACACAACAAAAAAAGAGAATTTTAGACCAATATCCTTGATGAACATTGATGCAAAAATCCTCAATAAAATACTGGCCAACTGAATCCAGCAGCACATCAAAAAGCTTATCCACCATGATCAAGTGGGCTTCATCCCTGGGATGCAAGGCTGGTTCAATATACGCAAAGCAATAAATGTAATCCAGCATATAAACAGAACCAAAGACAAAAAGCACATGATTATGTCAATAGATGCAGTAAAGGCCTTTGACAAAATTCAACAACCCTTCATGCTAAAAACTCTCAATAAATTAGGTATTGATGGGACGTATCTCAAAATCATAAGAGCTATCTATGACAAACCCACAGCCAATATCATACTGAATGGGCAAAAACTGGAAGCATTCCCTTTGAAAACTGGCACAAGACAGGGATGCCCTCTCTCACCACTCCTGTTCAACATAGTGTTGGAAGTTCTGGCCAGGGCAATTAGACAGGAGAAGGAAATAAAGGGTATTCAATTAGGAAAAGAGAAAATCAAATTGTCCCTGTTTGCTGATGACTACAGTGCTTCTTATAGAATTGGTGCTACATCACCATTTGTATAAAACAATTTATAATCACTTGTATTTTACTATGAACCACTATAGTTAAATAATAGTGTATTCTTCAGCAAATGGTGGTAACTCTTGAATGACTATATAAAGGGCATCTAATAGCCTTACACATTTAAAAAAATTAAAGAACCTGAAATATATATGAGAATTTCTATGACTTGTTTCATTTGAAATGAAAGATTTGCCAGATCATACACTTATCAGACTCTAACAGATTGAGTATAAAAATAAAATTATGGCTTCAGAGATAATAGGGGGAGGGCAGGGAACATTCCAAGTGCTGACTGTTGATAATGCAGTTCAAATATCTATGGAATAGATCTATTCTGAGAATCTTTTAAGTTTTTACTTGGTTTTATACAGTAAAGACATACTCTAAGACATAGTTCTTGAAATAGCTAAACTGACCAAAGTTAATAGGTAGATAAATTTTCATTAGACTCAAAACTTGGTAACGGTATCTATTTATTTAGCTATTTGCCAATACCTTCTGTGGTGCTATGTATGAGCCTAGTGAGAAATGACTCATATCTTATCATTAAACTATTTATTTTTGGCAGAAGCCTTGAAGCAAAGAAGATGATGTATCTAAAGTAAGCAGGATCCTCAATGAAAAATGAGGTGCCCCTAGAAGAAAACCTAGGCAATACCATTCAGGACATAGGCATGGACAAAGACTTCATGACTAAAACACTAAAAGCAATGGCAACAAAAGCAAAAATTGACAAATGGGATCTAATTAAACTAAAGAGCTTCTGCACAGCAAAAGAAGCTATCATCAGAATGAACAGGCAACCTACAGAATGGGAGAAAATTTTTGCAATCTATCCATCTGACAAAGGGCTAATATCCAGAATCTACAAAGAACTTAAACAAATTTACAAGAAAAAAAAAACCCATCAAAAAGTGGGCAAAGGATACGAACAGACACTTCTCAAAAGAAGACATTTATGTAGTCAACAAATATATGGAAAAAAGCTCATCATCACTGGCCATTAGAGAAATGGAAATCAAAACCACAATGAGATACCATCTCATGCCAGTTAGAATGGCGATCATTAAAAAGTCAGGAAACAACAGATGCTGGAGAGGATGTGGAGAAACAGGAACGCTTTTACACTGTTGGTGGTAGTATAAATTAGTTCAACCATTGTGGAAGACAGTGTGGCAATTCCTCAAGAATCTAGAACTAAAGATAGCATTTGACCCAGCAATCCCATTACTGGGTATATACCCAAAGGATTATAAATCATTCTACTATAAAGACACATGCACACATATGTTGACTGCAGCACTATTCACAATAGCAAAGACTTGGAACCAACCCAAATGCCCATCATTGATAGACTGGATAAAGAAAATGTGGCACATATACACCATGGAATACTATGCAACCATAAAAAAGGATGAGTTCATGTCCTTTGCAGGGACATGGATGAAGCTGGAAACCATTATTCTCACAAGAACAGAAAACCAAATACTGCATGTTCTCACTCATAAGTGGGAGTTGAACAATGAGAACACATGGACACAGGGAGGGGAACATCATACATCTGGGCCTGTAAGGGAGTGGGGGGTAGGGGAAGGATAGCATTAGGAGAAATACCTAATATAGATGACAGGTTGATGGGTGCAGCAAACCACTATGGCACATGTATACCTATGAAACAAACCTGCACATTCTGCACATGTACCCCAGAACTTAAAGTATAATAATAATAATAGAAAAGTGAGGTGCCATATATTCCAAGTGAAAACTCTTTGCATTACTGTTAATAACTGTATCTGCTTAGAAGGCAATTAAATGTATACTACTTAACCAACAGAAGTTGCTCAGGCTCAGGGTGGTTTTACGTTTGTGAATTTACTACATTCAAGGATAGATTTTTCAGCTATGCAGGTACAGATTTATCAAAATACCAAGCATAGATCTTTTTCTTAAGAGAAGACTTGAAATAACTCAAGTTCATAAAACTGACCATAAAAGCTTCCCCTATGCTAGAAACAAATCACAATCAGAAAGCTGCTTAGTGAGCAAGGAATCTGAACAAACAGAGTTAGATTAGATAAATGTTTAATGGCATTCCTTCATTAAGCAACATTTCATTAAACATCTGTTATGTTTCAGGCTTATTCTAGATACTGAGAATACAGCAGTGAACAAAACAAATGAGGTCTTTTCTCTTTTAGAGCTTATATTTTATAGTAGGGGGAAAAGATAATTAACAAGAATTTTTGTCTGTTTTATTTACTGATAAATACCTAGCATATATTAGGTATTTGATGGTATTTGTTCACTGAATGAATAGTGAGTGATAAAAACATGAATATAATTTCAAAGAGTTTTATGCACTAAGAAGAAAAAATAGAGTAGTGATACTATAAAGTAAGGTTGGTAGGAGAGAAGATAGCTAATTTATACTGGGTGGTATGGTAGATTAAATAATTATTGATCAAATATTTAGCCATTCTTTTTCCTCACCTCTGTGGGAGAAATAGGCTTTTTCACCTATTGATGTTGAGTTTGACTGTGTGACACGCTTTGGCTTCATGGTATATGGAATGTACGTCCTGCTTCTTGACCTTGGACTTGACCATATAACTTGCTTTGGAGATATCAGCAGATAAGGCATAATCAGAAGCTTGCAATGTTTACCTGTTTGGGCTTTCTCTCTTGCACTCTGCTATTGACATGAGAAGAACATGCCTTGTTCACAGTTTTCTGTGCCCATCGCAGTTTCCTTTTGAGTACTGGAGATTCTGTTCAAGTGGCTTAATTTCTTTCACTAAATTCAAGGGCTTTCATTTTTGAATATGTATGCTATTTTCAATAACCTCTCTACTGATGTGTGAGTCATAAATATAAAAGGAGTGAATGAACCACACTGTACACTGGTGGAGGAAGTGAAAGAGATTTTTACTAACTATGATTATATAATGATGCAGAAAGGTATATGTAAAGTTGTTCTTGTTGTTCTTAACAGGATTCTTAAGTAACGTAACCTGTAAAACCAACTAAGAGCAGAAGGAGAGGGCATGTTTGTTTAGTTCCATGGCTAAGCTCCACCCCAGACAAGATATTTTCATTTTCAACACATGATACATAAGGAAAGGGAAATGTGAACCACAGGAATGGAGTAAATATTGAGGACAAAAGCAAAGGGTTGAATACATTATAGTCACACTAAAGCTTAAACGAATAAGTACTCTAAACTACAAAGGAAATACTAAGCCATAAAGTTATTTTAAATGTCATATATCCCCACAGATGAATAAAAAGTATACATTTAAATTTTTGTAAAATGGCAAAGAAGATATGATTAATATGCTCCTAGTACAAGGTATTAATCACATTATACATGCAAAAATTAATAAAAAACCATAGTGAAAAGAATAGTGGGACTATTTTATGACTCAATCTCAATGTACACTGCTGGATATATGGCTTATCCTGGAATATTTTACTTCAAATGAGATGTTCATAAAATCATCCACATTGGAAAAAAAGTCATCTGGAAAAGATTCAAATGGGTTGGTGGAATCTAACTTTGCAATTTAGTAGTATAATGTCCCGAGCCACAACCTTCTCTAACAACCAGAACATCAAAGATGTGATAAGAACCTGTGAAAACAGATACCAAAAAACCTGTATACTTATTACAAAGTTAAGATGGAAATTTCTCCTTGTTCAAGCTTAACATGTGTGACTTAATTTGATACAGTACTCTGTTGTCTAGTTTCTCATTATTTTCTTCAGTTTTATACTTACAATCAGAGTTGAAAAATAGCAGAGGCCATGGATAACAGGTTCAATAGCAAGAAAATGGGGAGAAGGAGAGAAGAAACAGATTAATTGATTAGAGGGACACATAAATACAGAGAACAGATGATGCCAAGGACTCAAGAAACAATGGAAATCTCATCTAGATGAATTTAGTAGAAAGAAATTTAAGCTCTTTTTTTAGTAAACTTGGTGGCCATCATTCTATGAAAAAAGTACTATAACTAACATATATGAAATATCCCTGAGTAATCAGGGGGAAACACTGTTGATTAACACAATGATAAGTTTAATCACTAAAATTTACAAAAAATCCTACATACATATATATATATATGTATATATATACCTTATATATGTGTGTATATATACCTTATATCTACATATATACATATATATATACCTTAAGAACTATTTTTAGTACAACTACATAGAACCCAAAACCTAATCTATCCAAAGTATTGCATATCCTTTGAACAGTGTTGTATAACTTAGGCATTAACTGTAGAAAATCTCAGATTACTTGAAAAAGAATATTATGGTGGCCAAGCTGCAAACTTTCTACAAAATGATGAACCTAGCAATTGCTAATGTTCTGTTCTAGAAAGAATGAAACCCACCTAGTTTAACTTCAAAGGATCAGTTTTAGAATTAGCCAAAAGACTAAAAAGCTGGAAAAATATTTCTTCAGTAACCACAGCAACTTGGGAGACTTTACTAAAGAATGTAGTGGCCATTTGTAATGTTTTCTGATTTTTGATATCCTCCCTATGTTTAAAAAATTTCCAGCCTTATGAGGTATGATTCCCCTGCATAAAACCCAAGAAAACTCAGTTATCTAGCCTGCTCTGCTCCTATGGCTCCACTAACCAGAGTCAAATGTGCGAGACTTTGATTCATAAGTGAGGAATTAGAGGTCTCTGTATAGCATCTATTTTGCTCGTGACGATGATAATAGAAGTATCCAAATTTGGGGGATGGAAATGATTGAACTATGCAATAGTTTATCCTAGTGCTTGATGGGAATGTGCAGGAAAGAGTGGTTTATCTTTAGCCAGTTTTGCACTGTAGTTTTTGCTATTGTTCATAGAAGCTTAACCTTGGTTTTCCAGCCCTCTAGCAACTTGGTTGCTTACCTAATATCGTTTTAATAAACTCCTCTGCTGCTTAGTCAGATGAAAGCAGCTTCTGTTATTTAAAAGAAGAACCCTGGTTGATATGTAAATTGGTTCTAGAAGTGGTTGAAGACAATATAACCTCAGGAAAATCGGAAAGATTTTAGTTACCTGGTTCTGTAAGGGTCGATGGCTGTAAAGATTCAGCTGGTATCCTTTAAAAAAATGTAAAATCTGGTAGTTCATAGTGTGCAGCAGCAAACTAACAAATTATTAACTATAGCCACTTGAAATAAAGTGACCACTGAAGGCAAGACTTTCAATGGCCCAACATTTGGATACTTCTATTAGCAGATCCAGGGGCTATGGACATGGAAAAATATGAAGAGCATGAGGAATTCAAAAACAAAATTAGTTGATCCTAATTTCACACAACAGCTTCAAAAAGATAATTAAAGTCTTATGATGCTAAATTCTCAATTCAAGCAATAATCAAGGCCACCAATTGCTCTGTAACACTGCTCCTCGAAAGGTAAAAGTCAGTGTCTGTGAACAACAGTGTCTGTCTTCTGTAGGCTACGAATGCTGGTGGGCTACGTGGCTTTCAATGTTATGGGACACTGAGGTAGCAAAACTCAAGTAGATACACCTAATTACAAGAAGCAGGAGGAAATGGTTACTGTTACTGCTAGCATGGTTGAGTTGTAATCAGAATGCTCTGACCTGCAGGGACATCAGCTTTGGGTACTTGATCAGATGAATCATATGAACAAAACTGATATGCATCCAAAAAAGTCCAACTTAAAATTATAAAAATATCCAGACTTAATGAACAAAGGTCTGACATGAGTTACTACAACAAAAATTTGTAATGTCTTCCCCAATGTCCAGTCCTGGGTCAATTCACATGCCCACGGTTTTTTGAGTGAAGAGGAGATTGCCCATCCTTGAAAACGTCTATTGCAATAATATCACAGATAGAGACTGTAAATCCTCAGTCTGGCCTTCCTCATCAAGGTAGCTATACTGGAGAAAGGGAAATATCAGGTCTTTTGTGTATCATTGTATACTAACTCTGAACCAAGACTAAAACTGAAGACCTAGAAGACCGCCTTGTACTACTGGTCAGAATGGATGCTTATCAGAATCAAATGGTGAATGAAGTTTCCATCTGAATCTGTCTCATATCCAGCCCAACTGGGCCTTAAACACATAATATAGTTATCTCCAGAGTATGCAGTAGACATTGGAGGAAGTGATTTATAAGAGACCTAATCAGACAGTGATTTCAAATGCAGCTGCTGTTGTAGATGTGCATTTAAAAATGTACATCTAGAGCTCTTAGGACCAGGTATACAACTATTCATCTGGCAAATGCTTTTTCCCTGTATCTCAATACACAGAGAACACCTATAACAGCTGTGTTTATATGACAGGTACAATAGTAAACCATTTCATCTTAGGGTTATATAAATTATTTGGCTCTGTACTACAATATATTTTACAAAGATCATTAGTGTCTCACCATCACGTATGACAACTACATTGATGACATATGTGTCCAGAACCTAGAAAGCAGGAAGTAATAAGTGAAAGTATACCTATGAATCCAGTAAGGTGTAAGATATAGCACATGAAAATATAAGAACTATACCTCAGTAAAATTTCTGGAGGTCCAGTGATCTTGCATATACCAGGATAGGCTTTACAAAGTTAAAGGCAACTTAATGCACCTTGTACCTCCTGCTACTAAGAAAGAGACACATTGCTAGGTGGAACTCTTTGTGGTATTTATACATTAGTTTGGGAATCCTGCTTTAACCTATTTACGAAGTGACCTGAAAGCCTCTAGTTGTGAGTAGGTCCCAGAAAAAAAGGAGGCTTCCTTGTTAGTCCATACTATAGCACATCTACCTGGCCCTAGTTAACGACCAATAGATTCAATGGGTGTTAGAACCGTTAGCAGTTTACTGAGATGCTATGTGGAGCCTGTGAAAAGTTCTAATAGAGGAATCCCAGCAGAAATCTCTAAGGTTTTGGAACAAAGTCATCAGGCAGGGAAATCTTATCCCTTTGAAAAGCAGCACTGAGCTCATTGCTAAGTGTTATTCAACATTGTATATTTGGCTGTGAAAAAACAAATGTGACCTGATCTGCCTAAAATGAACTTGTTTTAGCGGATCCTCCAACCTATTAAACTGGGCATGCTCAAGTAGAAAGCCATATCAAATGACTCTCATATACATGGACAGAGATTCAAGATGATTGTGACAGCAGAAGTTGAATGATCAGACCAATCACGCTCTCAGCAATACTTGTCTTGTGGTTGGGTGCCACAGAATATTTCAGGTCATCCTCTTTGTAGACAATGAGTGAGAACATTTTTGTTTTTATAAGAGATACCTTCAGTATTTTATTATTATTTTAGTTGTATTACTGTTACTATATGTAAGTATGGAAGAAGAATGTATTTTGAAGGTTAGGTTTAAATATTGGCAATGGGAATATATTGATGTTAGACAGCCAGGTAGTGTATGTTTATTAAGTTTTCTTGTTTTAGCACTTTTTGAAAATCCTTACATGTTGGGGCATATTCCACGCATGTAAGTTCTGTCCCTCTAAGGTAAAATCCACAAACAGCATTTTCTTAGCTGCTTTTGTGTTCAGTGTACATATATACACATGTGACCAAAGTTCTACTTTTCTTCCCAATTTATCTGGGTCTTACTGAAAAGGCACAAATTAGATGGAGCCTGTAAAAACAGAAAGGTATACTAATTCCTGTTAGTGGAAAAAGTAATAATTCCTAGAATATTATATGAAAAATAATGTGTAAATTATTCAATCAGTCTTAAAAATTTACCAAGGTAGATCCTACAATCTCACCATATAGTTTGCAGTCAAACAGAACCAAGTTAAAATCTTGACCCTCGTACTGATGTTGGGTAGTTATCTAATATCACTGACTCTCAATTTTCCTTATCTGTAAAATGAGGTATTATTTTAGGGTTGTTGTGAGGATTGAGACAGTAAATATAAAGCACCCATTATTGTATGTTGGACAAACTTGGGACCCAGTAAATGGTGGTTCTTTTACATATTTTTTCTAATACAGAACATTTTACTTAAACAGCTTAAATTTCCATTTAAGTTGAGTATTTCTAGGTATTTATTTAGTTTTGAGGTGATAACTGTGGTACTGTTTTCTGGGAGCCTATATTGCTGAATTTTTACAGCAAGCAACTTTTTCTTAGTTGAACAAGTTCACATCTTTGAAACTCTTTTTCAAGGTTATATCTTTAATAGTTCACTCTGAACAATGATTTCCATGAAACTATCATCATCTTTTCCTAAATAAGAAACAAAAACAACATAGTTTTATAGTTAAAGTATATAATAAAATATAGTGGTGACATGTGGGCTGTTCTCTTGGCCAGTCCTTTTGTATATTACTGAGTACCTCCTGCCCTTCTAGTTCTCTTAGCTGTTCATGTTACAGCTGTAACTCTTCACTGGTTCTAACTACTGTGGGCTTTAATAATTTTCTTCAGATATTGGCTTCATCCTACATAGTAAAGTGAAATTGCTAGTATACAGGAAGTTGACAAGGGCCACTGGTGTGATATAGTAGAAAAAGCACTGGATCAAATTTTAGCTATGCCATTATTAGATGTAATCTCAGAACCATAATTTCTACCATCTGATTTTCTGGTTTACAAAAGAATAATAAACATGCAAGTGATTATAGATTATAAGAGTCAAATAACATATAAAAAAATCTTTATAAATTTCAGTTGCTAAACAAATATGTATCATTATTAAGAATACTAGGATAAGGCTCTCTTTATTGGTTATTTTATTGGTCCTTGTAGCCTAAGCACAGTGCTCCAACTATTAAGGGTATTCATAACATTTCTTTATAGAATGAAAAGAAAAACATTTATACTGAAGCTTCTCCATATGCAGTTTAAGATGGGATAGTGAAAAGTATACACAGATGCATGCTGTGTAAATATATAGATATAGACAGATTAAGATGCTGGCAATTTGTAATACCACTTCATTCTCCATTTCCTTCTAAACAGTTTAATAGCATGGGCTGGAGTGAGAACAGTGAAGGCAATTGTGGTCCCTTAATAAACGGCTCACAAATAGAGGTCCTTCAAACAGACACACACACACACACACACACCCCAACACCTTCATACACGCACACACACATTTTGATATATACACACATACATACACCTACACCTTCACACACACACACACACCCCAACACCTTCATACACGCACACACACATTTTGATATATACACACATACATACACCTACACCTTCACACACACACACACACACACACACACACAAAATTTTTGACTTCTAAGGATGGCTGAAGGGCATATCAATATAATAAACCAAAAAAATTCCCTCCATGTCTATTGCCCCCAATAATCTGAGCTTTATGAGCCAAGATATTCTAGAATTGCATCCAAAAGGTATATCAAGAATCTAGAAAATAGACTTCTTTACAAAAATTTTTATATATAAATTTGCTTATTCTTTTAAGAAACCAAATCCTTTGGCTTCTCACAGACTCTTTTTCCTCTTTTTATTATATAGCCTAGTCCACATTTTAGTTTTCATTTGACAGAAACCAAAAGTCCATCCTGATCATCATAGGCTTAAGTGATCTTCTGGAATTCTGTTGTCAATTGTTGTCACCATAATGCATTTGGTCTTTATTCAAGCACTGTCATGTGCCAATGGTGTCTATTATTGCTTGAAGCTATTATTTTGACCTCACTTAATTCGTTAAGGAGTACGTTCTTATACTTTCCTTCCAAAATAAGGCTTTAAGCTTTAAAAGACATGGTGCTTCTGGTCTCGCACAACTTTTTTGATCTACCTCCTGGGTTCAAGTGATTCTCCTGCATCAGTGAATGTATGTTTTTTAAAGTTAAATCATTTTACCAAAGAATAAAGTTAGTTGTCATTATAGTAATTCAAGAAGTGATTACTTAGATGAACAATTTTGAATCATTACATAAAAAGAGATAAACATTTTCATATACTAGATGCCTCCAAAATCTTTATGCTCACTGTACTTCGATTAGAATCCATCCAAAAACCAATGAAAAATACCGCATTAACTGCTACACCAAACTAGTTTTTATGTGTACATACATAAATTTACATTTTGATTTTAAGTTAAAACGTATTTTATATTCCTTGCTACAGGAATAATGGGATATAATCTAAGCATTGGGCTTTATCTTTAACATCATCTCAATGACCACACTGTTGAAATGGAAATGACAAATAGGGTCGTCTCACCAAAGTGTGTGATTGTCCACATGTCAGTAAGATTTTTCAAGATTATTCTTATGCAAGTGAAAAGAGCAAAACAAGACAGACCATCAAGAAGACTGATAAAATATAAAGTGGGAGGTAGCAATAAATTTGATTTTAAAGTATAATTTGTGAAATAAACTGTCAAAGAGTTTAAGATAGAGAAATAGTGAATAAGTTTTAAAATCATAATTATATTAACCTTAAACAACTATAAAACCTTTAAAATCTGTTTACTTCATTGCCTTCACTAACCTCTCTTTCAAATCAAATATCCTAAGCTTTTAATTTAAGAAGAAGGATAAATTTGTGACCTAGTTGAAACATCATTTGGCAAGATGGTTAGTACTGGTTATTTTTCTAAATCCAAATATTTTTCCATTTGTTTATTGTGCCACCTGAAATGGAAATAATTATACAAATTTGGAAGGTAAACTTCCGATGATTTAAATTACAATATAGCTTATGTAGAGAAGGCTAAATTCCCTTTGGCATCAAAAAATGAGGTACAACCGAAAACAGGCAACAATGAATGTAAGGGTATAGTATGCTTTTTAATATGTGTTGGTTACATAAAAGCATTTTCAAAGATGAGACCCAAATCGAAAGTTACAAGGGCAAATGCTTTAGACCACAGATGCTGAATTGTTAATGAGCTACTTCTTGCACATACAACTACACAGCCTCCTCCAGATTGGATAGAAGCAAGAGTAATTAGGATGAGAATGGGGCAGGAAGATGGGAAATGTCAGGAAAGCGCCATTTTCCTACACTAATTTATAAATACCATACAATGTAACTACTATGATGCAACTGATTTATATCAAGAATTAAAAATCTCTCAAGGGGTTTATCAACTGTCAAGGAAAATGTTACTCACAGTCTTAACAGAATTTTAGGACTTTAAGAGTCATTAGAGATCAGCTAGTCAAACTTCTATATTTCTAAGAAGAGAAAAGTAAGGGACCATGAAATATTAAATAACTTATATTGAAATAATGGTTTATTCAAGTAACTGGGTAACTGGTCAGAACATAAGGAAAGTTCATTTTGTCTAAATATTATCTTTTAATAGTTGGAGATGCAAACATCCAAGAATATTGCAGCAAAACTGGATTAAAAGAGCCCTTTTATATTTAAAAAATTCTGACAATGCCTTGACCACAAAACCTTTGAAGTAAAGAAAATTGCTTCTTACTCTTCTCTAAAAACCTAAATTAAAAGGATACTCTAAAGTGAAGGTTATTTTCCTGGAGGTGATTTAGAAAACACAGGCAATAATTTTGTTTCTTAAGAGGAAAAATAATATTTTATTACATTTGGATGAGATTTTATTTTTTAGGAATCACTGCTTGGCTGTGAGTAGTTGTTGCTTGCTGAATGTTATTCACACTTCCTCCCTCATAGCAAACTCATGTGTAACAGTCTTAACTTGTGGGATGGGTTGGAACTCTTCGTTCTAATCCAAGGGCTGTCGGTCATTATAAACCACAAATTATTCCTCCCTAGGGAAGTGTCAGGGATGTATTCTTTCCCATCTCATTTTTCTGCCATCTCCATTTATAAAATAAAGTTTATGGCACTAATGATCAGATATGATGTATTATAATATCTTATCTGGCAATTAATACATAGAGAGAAATCTTCTCCAGAATAGCACCTAAGAGACTTCAATTGTCTAGTTACCCTGAGGCACAAGAAGCGAATAAAAATTTTAAAGGGCTGAAAAGAAGAAACTTTCCCCGCAAGATAATTTTTATGATTTAGAACAGGAGTTGGTAAACATTCTTCTTTAAAGAACCAGATAGTAAATATTTTGGGTTGTATGTCCCAATGGTCTCTCTTTACTCAACTCTGCTATTGAAGCATGACACCAGTTAATGGACAATACAAAAATGAATGGATGTGAATGTATGTTTCAATTAAACTTTATTTATAAAAGCAGGCAGCAGGCCGGATTTGACCCATGAGTTGCAGTTTGCAACTTCTGCTATAGAATTTACAGTGATTGAAGAGAGTCTGAAACCAAAATTTACATTTTAATAAAATACAATATGGTCTTTCAATGCAAATCACTGTACTTGCAGGTACCTTGCCGATCCACAGAAAGATTAAATATATTTTTAAATCTTTTTAGGTTTTCCTGTTTGCCTTTTCTTCTCTATTATATAAGTTATATTGGAAATGTCTAAATCCATTAAAATTAGATAATTTCTGCCAAGTTCAATGGAAAATTTATGAGTGTTAAGGCTGCAGATTACCTTTTTGATTCCATAGTAAAGTTGTAAATTCAATGTAAGGATCCTTTTTTTTCCTCAGGATTAGCATGATAGATTTTACAGGGAAATTTCTAAAACGATTATGAGGTAGAATTCTTATAAAAAGGCATTTTTATTACTAAAACTAATTCATCATTGATTTAAATTATCTTTCTGGTTGATCATTTTAAAAGCTCTCCTTATTTGGATATTTTCATTACACAGTAATTTTTGGTTATGATTATGACTCGGACTAATATTACAAGTACTATGTATCTGACTTAGTAAATAATTTAGGATGTAATTTGAATGTAAATTATAATTTACTTAATTAGTACATGTACAGGTAGCCCCTTTGTCCTAAGATGTTTAGACCAGACGAATACTAGGTATTTTTAAAGTTTAGTGACATCTCTATTGATTTCACACATAAAAATTGGTAAATAGCATTTAAAATTAAAATTTTCTCAGAATTCTAACTTTAATTCTAGTATAATTCTGAGTATAATTTTACTACTCAACAGGAATGGATAACTGATTAAGTACTTAATTTCAGATACACAGAAAGAGCTATGTAACCTCATACAGCAATTTGTAAATCCATTGTGTTTTATATTGTTAGATAATCCATAAGGTATTTCAAAAATTAAGCATTTTGAATTTTTAATTCTGTGTTTTTCTGCCTTTTAAAAGCAAAAGACTAAAAAAAAGATGTAGGGGAAAAGTCTTCATTTCAAACTTTTAATGAATTTGGTAAAAGTATGATGATGTCTAATGAAAGACTACTAGGACAAAGGACAAAAAAGGTAGGACCTAATACAACAGTAGACTTCTTCCTTCAAAGATTTTCAAAAACTTCAAGAACAGAAGATTACTTCACAAACTGAAATTCAAGCTCAGTTGGAAACAAGGTCTATCAGGCTTTTAAGTTGTCTAATGTTGAAAATCTCAAGTTGACTCTTTAGTTTAAAAAAAAAAACCTGGAGAAGGGAAAGGAAAATTTTTGTTCTGGAAATGTGTTCTCTGATGTAAATAGAAATCCATCTTCCAAAGGAAGAAGTAGATGTGAGTTGCCCTAATTCAGTCTTTTGGAAACAGACAAGAAGATTATGAATTTGCTAAAAAACTTTTGTTTTTCCTAAGTATTAGTTTATAAGCTCTGAGATATCTTTTTTGTGTATGAAAATTTTCCAAACCCCAAGATATTCATAAAAATTAACTCAAAATAGTGAAATATGTTTTTGGAAAAGAAGAATATAGAGAATCTCAATTTTTTAAAATTTACATAATAAAGAGGTCTAGTAATTAGTAATTAGTTCCATTTCAGATCATTTATTGACTTTCTTTTTTATAGCTTTTCTGTTTGGAAAGATACAAACATTCAAATATTAAAAATATGCCACAGCATGTATTATTAATAAAAGTTTAAAATCCCAAAGTGGAAGTAATAAATTTCCTACAAGTGTACTGATTAAATCAGTTTTAATCTTCTGTGAATTAGTAACAGAAGAGAAATAAAATTTTAGAATTCACACTGTAAATTCAGAGGAAATAGAACACCAAACACTATTCTAAAGAGCACACTTTTTAATTAGCAACAATAATGCTGCTAGTTATTTCTACTTTCTGTAAATAATGTGGTAAAGATGATAAGCATAACACATATTTATTGAGTCCTTACTGTAGCTGCTATTTTATTACATGTATTAATTCATAACAACTCTGCAAGGTAGGTATTAGATTTATTCTCCTTAATACATAAGGAAACAAGCAAAGAGAAGTAGAACTTCAGTGCAAATGAAAGCTAATGTCATGGTTTCTTGGCTGTTATTTTAATAATGTCTCTACATGTGGTAACTGATTTACTGACTAATACAAGTGAATACTAGGCCTTCAGTATGATTTGCAAGAACACACAGACTAAATGCCAGAGTTCATTGTCAGCTCTTTTCAAAGTTAATTTGCTTCATGTGGGGAACAGATATCTCTTAAAAAGGCATTTCTTATTCTTATTATAGGCACTTCTTATGGTAGCCACATAACTCCCTTTGATAAAAAAGTAACATTATCTTTAAAATTCTTTTAAGAAAAATCATCCATCTCAACCAAAGAAATGTTAGTCTAAAATAATCTTATGAATGAGTTTGCTTTGTTATATAATTTCTCATTCAGATTTAGAGCTCAAATAAAGATTGGCCATATACTATTAAGACACTAAAAATGTGGAAACAACTAAATATCCATTGACAGAGGAATGGATAAAAAATGTGGTATATATGTACAACAAAATACCATTCAGCTTTAAAAATGAAGGAAATTCTGCAATACAGAACAGCATGGATGATCCTTGAGGGCATTATGCTAAGTGAAATAAGCCAGTCACAGAAAGACACATACTGCATGGTTTCACTTATATAGAGTATCTAAACTAGTCACATTCATAGAATCAGAGTGGACTGGTGGATACCAGGGGATTGGGTTAGAGAGAAACAGGAAATACCCAAACAGTGGCATAAAGTTTCGGTCAAGCAAGATGAGTAAGTTCTAAAGCTCTGCTGTACAACATTCTACATCTATAGTCAATGATAAAGTATTATAGACTTAAAATTTTAAGAGGAAGAACTCATGTTAAGTGTTCTTACTAACATAAAATAAACAATTTTAAAAAGAGATGATAAAAAAGCAAATACCCACAAGAAGTCTTTGAATTTATTTGATACTTAAGTTCTTTCACAATTGCAATCCCTGTATGCATATAAAATGTACCTATAATTCCTTTGCTGCATGATTACTTTTGAACAAGATTATTTAAAATAAACTCTTTGTAGGTACATATGGAAATAGGAGTTTTCTGAGAACATAATACTCCTTTGAAAAGACAATGGACTCTTTGGCCCAGAATTTTCCCCTTAGAAGGTTAGGCATCTATCAGGAATTTGTTTGAGTGAAAATGCTTTTAAAAACACTCTAAGGTAAACTGTACAAAGATTTAATCCAATATAAAATGTTTCTGTGAGTGGTTAATTTATCTGGAAAGACTACTTAGGAAGTTTTTACTCTGGTGACAAATTCTCCTCTGTTGAAACCTAACTGTAGCCATCAAGAGATGGGGATTTTCTTTGTATCATACCAAATTTGACTTCAAGTTAACAGCACTGGATGGCTGGGCACAGTGGCTCATGCCTGTATTCCCGGCACTTTGGGAGGCTGAGGTGGGTGGATCACTTGAGGTCAGGAGTTCAAGACCAGCCTGGACAACATGGTGAAACCCCATCTCTACTAAAAATAAAAAATAAAAAAATTAGCTGGGCATGGTGGCAGGCGCCTGTAATTTCAGCTACTCAGGAGGCTGGGGCAGAAGAATTGCTTGAATCCGGGAGGCAGAGGTTACAGTGAGCGGAGATTGCGCCACTGCACTCCAGCCTGGGCAACAGAGCAAGCCTCTGTCTCAAAAAAAAACAAAAAAAAAAGTATAGGACTAAAGTAGTGTCATGAGCTTTTAGTGCACGTCTTGAACTGCCAACTGCAGGATAATATCTTATCGCATATTTTCTATTTATCTTGCCATTTTGACCACCAATTAAGTTTAGCTATTGTGTCAAATTTCCTCATACACACTGTTTATGTGTGTTTTGTTACATTATGTAATGCAATATATGTTTGCAATATATTATATATTTGCACAAATACTTAAATATATTTATATAATATGTAACATACACTAAACATATAAAACATCCTAAAACACTGCATGTGAAAAATTTTATTATATATTTTATTATATATATTTATTACAGAGAAGATTACAGTAAACATCTAATCTTAAAGAGTTTCTTATTTTGTGTATTGCTTAGAGGACTGAAGATTTATTGAAATGACAACAAATCAAGTTAGATCCATTATTTTCAGCTACTCTTCAGACTAACATTAATAAAACCACATTGTATGAAAATGCTATTTTTTTCAAAGCTTTAATATGCATCCTAAATTCTTACAAGCATATTCTGAGTTATGGTTTTGAAATGGCACTATGGCAGAAGAGCCTGAATTTACTAACTGTAATTATGTCCATTAGAACTACAGTGGTGTTAATACAGTCAGAAAGCTTAAATGATGCATACACATGTCTGTAAATATTATAAGAAATTAACAAATGTATGGCAAAAGACTAAAAATGTAGAACTGTCTATTATCTTTGTAAGTAAAGCTAAATTGGAAATGATATAGGTTATTTCTAGGAGTCTACCAACAAATTATTCACTGTTGTTTTTGCTGACAGATGGGATTTATGTTTATAGACATAACTATCAGAATACATAATTATATCAGAAAATATCCTTAGATGAAGATCCGTAAGTTAGATGACACAGGACATTTTAAATATTTTACAATTTCATGTTATTGTATGGAAGTCACTGATTCAGTTTATTGAAGCACAAATTAAAACTCTTCAGGAGATACTTACCCTTTTCTGTTCTTTTATATACTCTATCAATTCATCTCTTGTTCTTTTCACTGCCTCTTCCACAGCCTTTTCACTTCGTTTCTGCTCTTCTATTATTGCTGCCTTAACAGTTTCCTGTTTGTGGGAGAAGGCAAAACAGTCAGGGAGGTGAGCACTATGACATATCTGTGTCCATTTCATATAAACTAAACATCCTCTTCAGCGGGTTTCAGCTCATTCTATTCAAAGTGTACCTTTACATAGGAATAAGAACTTACAGAATCTTTTGGGATCTGTTAGAGAGTTCACAGAACTCCCTTTCCTAAACTGAATGAAAGGAAAGGAACGGAATATGCCATTTATTGCAGGGAGTGCCTGACAGACTCCAATGGCTTCCTTACCAACCTTTCATTTGATGTTTACATGATTCATTGCCTTCCTGTATTTTGCACTATCCACATAAGACTTCCAACTTGTGTTTATTCTTCCAAGAACACTCTAATGCTCTAGCTGTTTTATTCATGTTTAATTTTGCCATCACACAATAATCAAGTGTGGTCTGAGTGGTAAGATTTACAGCTAGTTTGGTCCTCTTGCCAGGTTAAGATGTTGTGAGCTGGACACCATAAGTAAGAGGTAAAAATTCCACCCAGTGTGCTAGTATTTGAAATGAGAGATCTAGGGAGGGAAATGGTACTCTCCGTTTATTGAAATAGTAATCAGGTAGCTAAGAGATTTCAGAATTGCAAATACAGAAAGCAAACTAAAATTCTGTAAAACTACACTTCTTAGGAAGTCATGATATTTTCTGCTACAATAGTGTATCATGAAATGGAATGAATGCCACGAAGCAAAATCTTTTCATTCCCATCTATAGGTACCACCCTTTTTTATTGGACATCAAGGCAATCAATTGGAAAATGGCTTGAGTTTCTCAGAATATTTGCTTCAGTTTTGATTCTTGGAGGTTCTTCACTTTGTGGACTGTATGTATGACTTTGCTTAGTTTTCCCCAATTAATTTTAGATATTTATATGTAACTCAGAAAATATACAACAATATAAAGGATTCTCTATTTCAAATCTATTTACTGTAAAAAATGGAAACGTGGAAAAATACAAACACAAAGAAAGACACACACATATATACTTGGATATACAGAAGATGGGATAAACTGTACATACTATTTTCTAAACTCTAGCATTTTTTACTTATATCTTGGACATTTTCTGAAGACATTACATATTCTTCTATAATATGATTTCTATTATATTATAGGGTTGCATAATAATTTATTTTACCAATTTTTAATCATGGGTATTTTGGTCACTTTAAATAAAATACAGCAGTGACAAACATCCACATATGTATCTTTGTGCTACAATGCAGATATTTACTTTGGACCAATTCAAAAAGTGGAATCATTTTTGGCCAAAGGATTTAAACTCAATGTATCTTTCGACATTTTGTACAAATTTCTTCTTACAAGAAGCCCATAGGAATGGCTAGTTTCTTGCATCCTTGATAACATTTATTTTCATCAGTTTTTAGAATCTTTGCTTACTTGGGGAGAATGACATCTAATTTTACCCTGTACTCTTAAAAGATTACCAAGTGATGTTGAGCATTTAATTTAGAAAAATATTGGCAATACACATTTTCTCTTGTCATTTGCTTGATCATATCATCTATCACTTTAATATTGGTATACTTATTTTTTATTCCCTTCCTTATAAAATTAACTGAAAATTCTGAAAGTCTTTGAAAAATTTTACTATTTTATTTTCAATCACTGAGTACATTAAATGTTAGTTCCATTGATAGAGTACAAAGTTGTTTCCATAATTATTTCAAAAGATTAAAGTTGAAAAACTACAGCAATTTATAAAAGAAAAACATAAGAATAAAACTATTCAGCATCTGCTTTTATAATTCTTATAGACTTCACACTTGCAAATTTAGAATTTGAAGTTATTCAAATTTAGAAAGGTAAAAATATTACATACATACTAAGCTCTCTGAAATACAACATGTTAATACTTCTGTAGTGAAGAATATGAATATTCACATTATATGAGTAAATTAAAAGTATAAATAGCTTCACATTAGTTCAAGTCAGGTTTTGCTAACAGGTGAGTTACAAAAATCCTTAGTTTTCAGGGCTTTTGAAATTTTACAACTGCAGATAAAAAACTCTCATAAGAAACATATTAACTAAAAGCAAAAGCATCAATTTAAATAAATGGGCTATAACCAGAAAAACATGAAGAGTTAGTGAAAGTTATTCAGTTAACACTTTTGAGGGAGCTGAGTGTTTATATTATTAATACCTTCTCAGTTGAAATTTTTGAGGCTCTACCATTCCTTGTTTTTGAGCTGGCAAAAGACCATTTACAGTACAAAATTTCGCTTGATTCTATCCTCCCCAGTTGGGAGTTAAGTGACAGTCAAGGCTGTGAAGCTCATCCTTAAAAACTGCTCATGTATAAATTATTCCTTTGAATGTTATATAAAAGTAAAGTTTAAGCCTTCTACTTTCTAATCAGGCCCAATTCTGAATTAGTAAGAACTGATTAATAAATTTTGTTTGCATGTATGCAAGTGGTATGTGAATATCTGCTTGCATGTTTTGTTGGTTCCATAAATTAAATATATCATTCCTGGGAGTCATGAGAATTAATCTAAAATAAAACATAGCTTGCAAGGAATGAAGAGTTGCCACCAATAAGTACATTCAAACAGGAAATTCTGAAAAGTATTTTCCAAAATATTTTGGTGATCACACCACCACTGAACATGGTATATTCTTTAAGGAAGGGTTTCTCAACCTTGGAACTACTGACAATCCTTTGCTGTAAGGGAGCATCCTGTGTGTAAGCAGCATACTGAGTATCTACCCACTAGATGGCTTCCAGTTGAGAAACACTATCCTAAGGTGAATAGTTTGGAATGAAAGGTACTCAATTGCACATATGTTATGCTGTATTTGTGAAAATACATCAGTCATATTGGAATGTTTTTATCTAAAAATATATGCAGAAACATCCTATCCAAATGATTATCTAACTAGTGTTCAAATGTGGAGAAAGTTCCATACACTATTTTTTAAAAATAAATGACTGGAATCAGTTTTTATACTGTTATGATTAAATAGGTCATGTTGAATGTCATTCAGGGCTAAAAACTTATATGATATTTTACATAAGATGTTATAATTTCTCTCTATTGCTTAAAAGTATAGTTATGCTTTAGCATCCATTAAATCTACTATACATTTCAGTAATCACAGGATCATGAACAAGTGAAATGCCTGTGGTTGTCTGCCCTTTATCAGGGCAATTTTGTTAAGGACTGTAAACATAGCTCAGTTATTTACAGAAAACAAGTATCACCAACTAACTGAATTCTGGTCTGTGGGTTGTAAACCATAGTACTATGTGGTTGTTTAATTTTCTGGGGAAATTTTGTGTTTTACTTATTTTTTGTTTCTACACAAAATACATGCATATTATCTAATTATGTATTATTCTAAAAGTTACATGTGGATGTAGAAATGCACCTTAGAAAATGAGTGATAAACTAGAGGTGCAAAGATGAGATACACATGTTATGCTGGGTTCTAGTTTGTGGTTGGTAGCAAACTCTGTTCATACATTCATTTGTCAAATATGTCCTAAATACCTATTTTGTGTAAAAAATAGTCCCAAATACTGAAAGCTATATTTGTCTATCTCTTGATGAGTTTCTAATTTATTTGTGAAAATAAAATATAAATGCACAGAAACTGAAATAACCATACACTAAAAGAGATCTTAAAGGACGTTGTGGTTAATGAGTGGTGGTAATACTAGTTTGAGTTATAAGGAAGGAGATATCACAATGTCTACAATGGTCAGAGAAAACCTTAAAAAAATAGGTGAGCTCTGACTTGAGGTTTAATAGGTGTTTCATGTGTGGAAAGAAGATGAAGACTGAGGGATCTGTGTAAGTAGCTCATGTTGAATGTTATTTAGGAATAATAGTTTATATGACATTGGGTATAAGAGTGCAAAAATAGAACCTGAGTATATGTTTCAGGCTTCTGGCTACAGATGAAGGCTCTCTTGGGAAAAGTGGAAAGAAAGAAAGGCTGGGACCAGGTAGTGGGGACCCTGAAGGCTTAAGGCCGATGTCAGCAACCCAAGATGTAAAGAGCTACCAATAATAGCATGGAGATTGGTTGCTCTTCTTGCCACTTATATAGTCTTTACGAGTCAACAAACACAGTCTTTATTAATCTCATACATAGTCATCCTTGCCTCACCCCATATGATATATCAAAAGTAAATAGGCTAGCTCATTAGCACAACATCTTCAAAAGTTGCTAACTCTTAAACATTGGTCTAAACAAAGAAAAGGATAGACACATTTTCATTTCCTTCCTATATGGGCAAAGTATTACTCACATAGTATGATCCTATGTCCACAGCCAACAACTCTGATCTAGGGTATATATGCCAGAAATTTGTATCTGTGTTTGTAATCCCAACATACAAACATAACAGTTTCATTTATTTTTTTTTATATATTTTTATTATACTTTAAGTTCTAGGGTACAGGTGCACAACGTGCAGGTTTGTTACATATGTATACATGTGCCATGTTGGTGTGCTGCACCCATTAACTCATCATTTACATTAGGTATATCTCCTAATGCTATCCCTCCCCTCTCCCCTACCCCGCAACAGGCCCCAGTGTGTGATGATCCCCATCATGTGTCCAAATGTTCTCATTGTTCAATTCCTACCTATGAGTGAGAACATGGAGGTGTTTGGTTTTCTGTCCTTGTGAGAGTTTACTCAGAATGATGGTTAACAGCTTCATCCATGTCCCTACAAAGGACATGAACTCTTCCTTTTTTATGGCTGCATAGTATTCCATGGTGTACATATGTCACATTTTCTTAATCGTATCTATCATTGATGGACATTTGGGTTGGTTCCAAGTCTTTGCTATTGTGAATAGTGCCACAATAAACATACATGTGCATGTGTCTTTATAGCAGCATGATTTACAATCCTTTAGGTATATACCCAGTAATGGGATGGCTGGGTCAAATGCTATTTCTAGTTCTAGATCCTCGAGGAATCGCCACACTGTCTTCCACGATGGTTGAACTAATTTACAGTCTCACCAACAGTGTAAAAGTGTTCCTATTTCTCCACATCCTCTCCAGCACCTGTTGTTTCCCGATATTTTAATGAATGTCATTCTAAATGGTGTGAGATGGTATCTCATTGTGGTTTTGATTTGCATTTCTCTAATGGCCAGTGATGATGAGCATTTTTTCGTGCATCTGTTGGCTGCATAAATGCCTTCTTTTGAGAACTGTCTCTTCATATCCTTTGCCCACTTTTTGATGGGGTTGTTTGATTTTCTCTTGTAAATTTGTTTAAGTTCTTTGTAGATTCTGGATATTAGCCCTTTGTCAGATGAATAGATTGCAAAAATTTCCTCCCATTCTGTAGGTTGCCTGTTCACTCTGATGGTAGTTTCTTTTGCTGTGCAGAAGCTCTTTAGTTTAATTAGATCCCATCTGTCAATTTTGGCTTTTGTCGCCATTGCTTTTGGTGTTTTAAATATGAAGTCCTTGCCCATGCCTATGTCCTGAATGGTATTGCCTAGGTTTTCTTCTAGGGTTTTTATGGTTTTAGGTCTAACGTTTAAGTCTTTAATCCACCTTGAATTAATTTTTGTATAAGGTGTAAGGAAGGGATCCAGTTTCAGCTTTCTACATATGGCTAGCCAGTTTTCCCAGCACCACTTGTTAAACAGGGAATCCTTTCCCCATTTCTTGTCTTTGTCAGGTTTGTCAAAGATCAGATAGTTGTAGATATGCGGCATTATTTCTGAGGGCTCTGTTCTGTTCCATTGGTCTATATCTCTGTTTTGGTACCAGTACCATGCTGTTTTGGTTATTGCAGGCTTGGAGTATAGCTTGAAGTCAGGTAGTGTGATGCCTCCAGCTTTGCTCTTTTGGCTTAGGATTGACTTGGCAATGCGGGCTCTTTTTTGGTTCCATATGAACTTTAAAGTAGTTTCTTCCAATTCTGTGAAGAAAGTCATTGATAGCTTGATGGAGATGGCATTGAATCTATAAATTATCTTGGGCAGTATGGCCATTTTCACGATATTGATTATTCCTATCCATGAGCATGGAATGTTGTTCCATTTGTTTGTATCCTTTTATTTCGTTGAGCAGTGGTTTGTAGTTCTCCTTGAAGAGGTCCTTCACATCCCTTGTAAATTGGATTCCTAGGTATTTTATTCTCTTTGAAGCAATTGTGAATGGGAGTTCACTCATGATTTGGCTCTCTGTTTGTCTGTTATTGGTGTATAAGCGTGCTTGTGATTTTTGCACATTGATTTTGTATCCTGAGACTTTGCTGAAGTTGCTTATCAGCTTAAGGAGATTTGGGGCTAAGACGATGCGGTTTTTTAGATATACAATCATTTCATCTGCAAACAGGGATAATTTGACTTCCTCTTCTCCTAATTGAATACCCTTTCTTTCTTTCTCCTGCCTGATTGCCCCAGCCAGAACTTCCAACACTATGTTCAATAGATGTGGTGAGAGAGGGCATCCCTGTCTTGTGCCAGTTTTCAAATGGAATGCTTCCAGTTTTTGCCCATTCCGTATGATATTGGCTGTGGGTTTGTCATAAATAGCTCTTATTTTGAGATATGTCCCATCAATACCTAATTTATTGAGAGTTTTTAGCATGAAGGGTTGTTGAATTTTGTCAAAGGCCTTTTCTGCATCTATCAAGATAATCATGTGGTTTTGTCTTTGGATCTGTTTATATGCTGGATTACGTTTATTGATTTGCATATGTTGAACCAGCCTTGCATCCCAGGGTTGAAGCCCACTTGATCATGGTGGATAAGCTTTTTGATGTGCTGCTGGATTCTGTTTGCCAGTATTTTATTGAGGACTTTTGCATCCATGTTCATCAGGGATATTGGTCTAAAATTCCTTTTTTTGTTGTGTCTCTGCCAGGCTTTGGTATGAGGATGATGCTGGCCTCATAAAATGAGTTAGGGAGGATTCCCCTTTTCTATTGATTTGGATAGTTTCAGAAGGAATGGTACCAGCTCCTCCTTGTACCTCTGGTAGAATTCGACTGTGAATCTGTCTGGTCCTGGACTTCTTTTGGTTGGTAAGCTATTAATTATTATTGCCTCAATTTCAGAGCCTGTTATTGGTCTACTCAGAGATTCAACTTCTGCCTGGTTTAGTCTTGGGAGGGTGTATGTGTCGAGGAATTTATCCATTTCTTCTAGATTTTCTAGTTTATTTGCATAGAGGTGTTTATAGTATCCTCTGATGGTAGTTTGTATTTCTGTGGGATCGGTGGTGGTATCCCCTTTACATTTTTTATTGTGTCTATTTGATTATTCTCTCTTTTCTTCTTTATTAGTCTTGCTAGTGGTCTATTAATTTTGTTGATCTTTTCAAAAAATAAGCTCCTGGATGCATTGATTTTTTGAAGGGTTTTTTGTGTTTCTATCTCCTTCAGTTTTGCTCTGATCTTAGTTATTTCTTGCCTTCTGCTAGCTTTTGAATGTGTTTGCTCTTGCTTCTCTAGTTCTTTTAATTGTGATGTTAGGGTGCCGATTTTAGATCTTCCCTGCTTTCTCTTGTGGGCATTTAGTGCTATAAATATCCCTCTACACAATGCTTTAAATGTGTCCCAGAGATTCTGGTATGTTGTGCCTTTGTTCTCGCTGGTTTCAAAGAACATCTTTATTTGTGCCTTCATTTCATTACCCATATTCATTCAGGAGCAGGTTGTTCAGTTTCCATGTAGTTGAGCGGTTTTGAATGAGTTTCTTAATCCTGAGTTCTAGTTTGATTGCACTGTGGTCTGAGAGACAGTTTGTTATAATTTCTGTTCTTTTACATTTGCTGAGGAGTGCTTTACTTCCAACTATGTGGTCAATTTTGGAGTAAGTGCAGTGTGGTGCTGAGAAGAATGTATATTTAGAACAGTTTCATTTAAAGTTAGGAGAAAGTCTTTTAGATTGTCCAAAATTCCATTCTTACTACGAAAAACTAATATTCAGTAGTATGGGTAGAGTGATTTGGGGGTAATGAACTATAATCCTTGTATTGGATGCAGTTTTTTTAACCAAAATACTAGGAAAATGAGTGACATTTTAGTGTCTGTAACAAGCAACCCCCAAAATGAAACAAGCCTGTATAATCAGAAATGTAATTTTCTAGTAACCATAATGTCTCCATTCATAGGTATTACTAAATAGATATCTTAGTCCATTTTCTGCTGCTGTAACATATCACAGACTGGGTAATTTATATAGAAAATTGATCCATGGTTTGCCTCATGGTTCTGGAGCCTGAGAAGTCGAAGACCAAGGGCCACATCTGGTAAGAGCTTTCTTACTGGGGCCACATCTGGTAAGAGCTTTCTTACTGCATCATAACATGGCAGAATACATTACATGATAAAAGAGGGGGAGAGAGGGCAAGAGCACTCAAGACAGAGGGAAAATGGGGGCCAAAATGTGGTATTACATGATGGTATACAATGAACTTTTTTCCTGCAACACACGTAATTTTAAAGTTGTTCTGTATTGTTCTCAATCAAGGCCAAAGTTAATTTACTAGGAAGGAGCTACAAGCCCTTCTGTAAACTCTATCAATAAATCTCACAGTCTTAATCCTCTAAAAATTTTAATAGATATACAGTACCATGTAGCTTAAAAGCATAATATAAATCACTGTAAGAAAGGCTACCAAAATATTTTCATGAATACTCTAACAGCTACTTATGAAGGGATTAAAATATTTCCTTCTCCCTCAGTGTGAGTTCATGTATCCTACATTCTATCCCTGCAAATGTTTTCACATGATTAGCAGCATGCTTTTCTCAAAGCGATTATAAGCCTTAAAAAAATGAAGGAAGGCAGTAAGTTAGAGTTGACTTCCAAGTCAGATAAAAATGAGTCAATACTTGTATTCTCTTGAATAAAATTTTAACTCTCTAATTCCTTAAAATTTGTTTATGTTAATATATGTAAAGAAAAATTTTAACACACAAAATAAGATAAATAAAATACCATGCACAGCACACCATTTGCCCCTCAGTTTAAGAAGTAGAATATTATCAACAATGGTGACGTCCCTGTGTAACCATTCCTATGAATTCCATCCTTACCAGTTTCCCACTTCCCAAAAGAAACCTTCATTTCGTTATGTACCCAGTAGTCATTCAGGAGCAGGTTGTTCAGTTTCCATGTAGTTGAGCAGTTTTGAGTGAGTTTCTTAATTCTGAGTTATAGCTTGATTGCACTGTCGTCTGAGAGACAGTTTGTTATAATTTCTGTTCTTTTACATTTGCTCTTTTTTTTTCTTTTTCATGTTCTCTCAATATCTCCAACATTCTTATTGCAATTTTACAATTTCAGGCATTACTTTTTGAGTTTTCAGTGTGGAGGATGAAGAATTTGCCTTATTTCTTAGAAACACTGCAAAATCTAACACATAGATATTTTTAGTCCCATCTTCCCTCTTTAGATAGATTATGGATTTGAGTAAATCTATAGTAAATATATTACTTTTTGCTGTGTAACAACAACATTAATCTTTAGTGGCTTAAAATACAACCATTTATGTAGACCTGGGATCAGCAATCTACTACCAATGAGCTAAATCCGGTCCATTGCCTGTTTTGGTACAACCCACTAGATTAGAATACTTTTTACATTTTTTAATGTTGAAAAAAAGAGAGTATTTTATGACATGATTCTCATCCAATCGTAGTGCTGTTTGGTGCATTACAAACTATAGTGATGCAGTAATAATTTGGCTGCATTTGAGTGCCATGAATGTTGTCATAATGTAACATTATTATCATTTTTAACTTCACTGCATGTCTATCATGCCAAAACAAGAAAAAACGACTTTGTTGCACTTTTAAGGCAGAGTGGAGTGTGATATTTTGATAATGGATTAGATGTCAAAAAAGTGTTTATTATGCAATGAGACTGTAACTGTGCTAAAAGAAATAATAAATGTGAATATTACCAGAGTAAGCACTCATCACAATATTCTCAACAGGAAAGCAATCATCGAAAAATTACAAAATTTAAAATCCTTCAAGACAACAGATTTCTTACACACGTGCACACACACACACACACACACACAAACACACACGCACACTACAACTAAAATTAAATTTCCAAGTGGATCATTTGTTAGTCAAGTCAGAAATGCCATTTACCAATGGTGAGTTTTAAAAGTTGTGCTTAATTAAAGCAGCCAGGTAAATGTTCTCCTGAGGGGGAAGAAAGGAACTTGTTTGGAATAGCTTTTTGTGAGAACAGGGGCTTGATGAGATTGAGGGCATCGGTAGCAAAATCAATAGTAAATTAAAAAACAAAGTAAATGATTTTTGAGTAGTTTTCTTGGCTCTTCATGAGTCAGATGATTTGTTGAATTATTTATTTCAGGAATCAATGCCAAGTTTGAAGTTATTCAAACTTAGGCTCTATGAATAGTCTGCATGGAACAACTATAGGTAGGAAACTTTTCAAAAAAGGTGAGAAACACTAATTCAGTACAACCTGGCTTGGAATCTGCTAAGATGTGTTAACAATTGACAATAGTAAAAATATGTGTGGAATGAAAGAAGGCTTACTTGAACAAATATCTAAAATTTGTGAAAAAGTAAATTATTTAAAACTCATAGTTACTCATCAGGAAGTGTTTTGAAGAAAATATCTGAATTCACCATGTATTACTGAATGAATACTGCTAAGAGTGAACTTCTTTTGTTTGTGTTGACTAGGCCATTGTCAGTTCTATTAATTTCTGTCTGAAACTGAAGCTCAATATCCTGACTTGCCATCCTATACAGCAGTCCAATGGCTTAGCAGTAGTAAAGAGTTGCTGTGATTGTTTTTGAGCTCAGGGCTTTGACTGAAAGTTTTTCTGAATAAGAAGAACCACTCAATCATAATTACCAAACAATGAATAGCTTAAGACATTAGCTTTTGTTTCAAGCTAGATAATGTTTCTTAATAAATTAAAAATTACAATGCACAATAGCACTTATCTGCAGCAAGACTTATACTATGGGGTAGTCATTTGAACTATAATCAACATTGTTTGAATCACAAAGTCAAGCTCCTTTATACACTTCCTGTGCAACAACAGCTTAAAAAAAAAGTAAGACTTCTATTCCACACAAATTTATGAACTCAAACTACAGTTCCAGAAGTTCCAGACATAGATGCAAGTGCAAAGGAAGCTTCTGTATTTCCAAATCCACTTATGCATTTGAGAAACTTTCATCTAACTTTCAACTGGAAGTAATTAATCTGCACTGCAATGACATGCTAAAAGGAAAATATTAAGAGAACCTAGAATTCTATAAATGCCTCCCAAGTGATGACTGTACTCAATCAAAATTATATATTCATTTATTACTATAAATATTTAGCATACTTGTCTGTGTGAAAAGACATTTTAAAGATTAAATATGTAGAATCTCTCACTACAGATCAGCATTAACAACCAACTAATAAACATTTGTGACCAATTTTCATGATAGGTATAACTAGCTTTAAATAACAAGCAGATGCTATTACCCCAAAGAGAATTCTACTCTTTTCATTAGATCTATATTAAAAATTGTAATCCATTATACTTTTAATTTCAATAAAAATTGTTAACTTTTTTCTCATTATATAAGCACCTATATAATATTCTCAATTAAGCCTCTTAGCCCATAAAGCCTTCCGTCTTGACCTTTGCAGAAAAAGTCTGACAATCCCTGATTTAGGTCATCATTCTGCAAGGTGGCAATCTGGGAGGGGTTCAGCTGTGCGGTTCTTTTTTGTCTTGGCTGGGCTCTTTCATGTATCTGCAATCAGCCGCTCAATCTAACGTAGCTGGCTACTATTAGAATGGCTTCAGATAGGAGTGCTTGTCTCTTCCTTCTGTGGTCTCCCATTCTCCAATAGACTAGTTTAAGATTTTTCACATGGAAGCTGAAGAGGGTTTCAAAACAGTGTGAAAGCATTTAAGGCCACTTAAGACATGATCTCAGAAATGAAACAATGGGCCGGGCGTGGTGGCTCATGCCTGTAATCCCAGAACTTTGGGAGGATGAAGCGGGCTGATCACTTGAGGGCAGGAGTTCGAGACCAGCCTGGCCAACAGGGCAAAACCCCATCTCTACTAAAAATTCAAAAATTAGCCGGGCATGATGGCAGACGCCTGTAATCCCAGCTACTCAGGGAGGCTGAGGTACGAGAATTGCTTGAACCCGGGAGGCGGAGGTTGTAGTGAGCTGAGATTGCACCACTGCACTCCAGTCTGGGTGACAGATCAAGACCCCATTTCAAAAAAAAAAAAAAAAGAAAATAAACAAAACAATGTCACTTCAGCTATATTATATTGGCCTGAGTAAATAATTATTATGAGTTAATGCCCAAATTCTCTCCTAGTTGTATATATCTTCTCAATATGCTTAAACATATGAAACATTCTGTTTGTCTTCTTGGAGATACAACTTCCTTGACCTATCTCCAAACTGGACTGGTTGTTCTCTAGGTCTGTTAAATAAATGTCCATTCTGAGATCTCCCTCAGTCCTATTCTTGAGGGTTCCCTATATATTCATTGAATTGAATCTCCCAGTTTTCTAGATCCCAGTGGATGATTTCTTCTTGGTTTACCCTTTGCTGTGGTAGAGTACCTCCTCCAGGAGATTCCTGAAAACATATGAGAGGTAAAAGTTTCGATATCTAGTTTCTCTGTAAAATGTCTTTATTGTACCTTCACACATAATTGATAGTCTGTTCAAGTATAGGTATTTAGGTTGAAATATTTTGCGGAATTTCATAGGTTATTGAGAAGCCTAATTATATTCTGAGTCTTCATAATTTGCAAATTGTTTTTTCCCTCTGAGGGAACTTTTATGTATCTTGGCTCTGTTCCTCAAAAATTTCATGATGAACCTAGTTACAGGTCTATCTAGAAACTCATGTCTTACAATCTAGAAATTCATGTTCTTTAATTCCAGATTTACTTTCATGAGATAGTAACATAGTATTACGATTTCCTGCACTGTATTTTTTTCTTCAAAATTATGTGAAGAACTTCTTGAATTGATTGTCTAATTTTCTGATCTTTTCATTTCTATTTTTCATTTCTTTTGACTTTTACACTCTTTTCCCATCCTCTGGTAACCATCCTTCCACTATCTATTTCCATGGGTTCAATTGTTTTGATTTTTAGATCTCACAAATGAGTGAGAATATGTAATGTATGTCTTTCTGTGCCTGGCTTATTTCACTTCACATTAGGAACTCCAGTTCCATTCATGTTGTTGCAAAGGATGACATAATTCATTTTCATGGCTGAATAGTACTTGTTGTGTATAAGTACCACATTTTTTTAACCTATTCATCTATCGATGAACACTTAAGTTGCTTCCAAATCTTGGCTATTGTAAACAGTGCTGCAACAAACAGAGGAGTGCAAGTATTTCATTGATACACTAATTTTCTTTCTTTCAGGTATATATCCAGGAGTGGGATGGCTGGATCCTATGGTAGTTCTACTTTTGATTTTTGAGGAACCTCCAAACCCTTCTCCACAGTGGTTGTACTAATTTACATTCCCACCAACAGTGTATGAGGGTTCCCCTTTCTCCACATCCTTGCCAGGCATTTGTTCTTGCATGTCTTCTGGATACAAGCCATTTTAACTGGGGTGAGATTATATCTCACTGCAGTTTTTATCTGCAATTTTCTGATGATCAATGATGTTGAACATCTTTTCATATGCATTTTTGTCATTTGTATGTCTTCTTTTGAGAAATGTCTATTCAAATATTTTCTCTATTTTTTAACTGGATTATTAGATTGTTTCCTATAGGGTTGTTTGAACTCCTTATATATTCTGGTTATTAATCTCTTGTCAGATGGGTTGTTTGCAAATATTTTCTCTCATTCTGTGGGTTGTCTCTTCATTTTGTTGATTGTTTCCTTTGCCATACAGAAGCTTTTTAACTTGATGTGATCCCATTTGTCCATTTTTGTTTTGGTTGCTTGTGCTTGTAGGGTAATACTCAAGAAATCTTTGCCCAGTTCAATGTTTTGGAGAGCTTTCCTAATGTTTTCTTGAAGTGGTTTCATAGTTTGAGGTCTTAGATTTAAGTCTTTAATCCATTTTGACTTCTGTATACAGCAAGAGATGGGGGTCTAGTTTACTTCTTCTGTATATGGCTATCCAGTTTTCCCAGCACAATTTACTGAAGAGACTGTCTTTTCCTCAGTATATGTTCCTGGCACCTTTGTCAAAAATGAGTTCACTGTGGGTGTGTGGCTTTGTTTCTGGGTTCTCTATTCTGTTCCATTGGTCTGTGTGTCTGATTTTATGCCAGTACCATGCTGCTTTGGTTACTACAGCTCTGCAATATAATTTGAAATCAGGTAATGTGATTTCTCCAGTTTTTGTTCTTTTTGCTTAGGATAGCTTTGGCTATTCTGAGACTTTTGTGATTCCATATAAATTACAGGATTTTTTTTTCTATTTCTGTGAAGAATGTCATTTGTACTTTAATAGAGATTACATTAAATCCACAGATTGCTTTGGGAAATATGGACATTTTAACAATATTTATTATTTCAATTCATGGATGCAGAATATGTTTCCATTTTTTGGTGTCCTCTTCAATTTCTTTCATCAGTGTTTTATAGTTTTTATTGTGGAGCTCTTTCACTTGTTTGGTTAGGTTAATTCCCAAACATTTAGTTTTATTTGTACCTACTGTAAATGGTATTACTTTCTTGTTTTCTTTTTCAGATTGTTCATTTAGCATATAGAAATGCTACTGACTTTTGTATGCTGCAACTTTACTGAATTTTGAAATCAGTTCTAATAGTTTTTTCAGTAGAATCTTTAGGTTTTTTCCAAATATAAAATCATCTGCAAAAAAAAAATAATAATTTGACTTCTCCCTTTCCAGTTTGGATGCCTTTTATTCTTTTTCTTGTCTGACTACTCTAGCTAGGGCTTCCAGTACTACAATGAATAAGAGTGATGACAGTGGCATCCCTGTTGTGTTCCAGATCTAAGAGTATAGGCTTTCAGTTTTTCCCCATTCAGTATGATACCCACTGAGGGTCTGTCATATATAACTTTTATTATATTGAAGTATGTTCCTACTATACCCAGTTTTTTAAGGGTTTTTATCATGAAGAAATGGTGAATTTCATCAAATGCTTTTTCAACATCGATTGAAATGATCAAATGGTTTTTGTCCTCCATTTGGTCAATATTTTGTATTACATTAATTCACTTGCATTTGTTAACCATCCTTGCATCCCAAAGGTTAATCTCACTTGGTCATGATGAATAATCATTTAATATATTGCTGAATTTGGTTTGCTAATATTTTGTTTAGGATTTTTGCATCAATATTTAACAGATATTGGCTTGTAGTTTTCTTTCTTTTGGTGTCTTTGTTTGGTTTTGATATTGGGTAATACTGGCCTCATATAATGGGTTAGGAAGTATTCCATCCTCATCTATTAATTGGAATAGTTTGAGAAGGATTGGTATTAGTTCTGATTTAAATGTTTGGTGAAATTCAGCAGTGAAGCCATCAGGTTTCCAGGCTTTTCTTTACTGAGAGACTTTTTCTTACAGCTTTAACCTCCTTATTTCTTATTCATCTGTTCAGGCTTTAAATTTCTTCATGATTCCATCTTGGTAGGTTGCATGTACCTAGAAATTTGTCAATTTCTTCTACATTTTCTGATTTATAGGCAAATAGTTGCTCCTAGTAGCCACTAGGAGATACTAGATGTAGTATAGATACTAGATGAGATACCAGATGTAGTGTCTCCTTTTTCATCTCTGATTTTATTTGGATCATCTCTTTGTTTCTTAGTCTGGCAAAAGATCTGTCTATTTTGTTTAACTTTTCAAAAAACTCAACTTTTTTGTTTCATTGATCTTTGGTATTGTTTTCTTCATGTCAGTTTCATTGATTTCTGCTCTGATCTTTATTATCTCTTTTCTTTCACTAATTTTGAGTTTGGTTTGCTCCTCCTTTTCTAGTTAAGATGCATTGTTATTTGAAATTTTTCTTTTTTGATGTAGGCACTTACAGCTATCAATTACACTCTTAGTACTGCTTTTGCTGTATCACATAGGTTTTGGTATGTTGCGTTTCCATAATATGCTTCAATTTCCTTCTGAAATTTCTTCATTGACACACTGATCATTGAGGAGCATACTGTTTCTTTTTCATGTATATGGGTAGTTTCCAAAATTCCTCTTGTTATTGATTTCTAGTTTTATTCCATTCTGGTCAGAGAAGATGCTTGATATTATTCAAATTGTTAAAAATGTTTTAAAACTTATTTTGTACTTTTTAAATATGGTCTATCCTTGAGAATGATCTATGTGCTGAGGAGAAGAATGTGAATTCTGTAACCTTTGAATAAAATGCTCTCTAAATACCTATTAGATCCATTTGCTTTATAGTATAGATTAACTCCAGTGTTGATTTGTTGATTTCCTTGTGGAAGATGTGTCCAATACTGAAGGTGAGCTATTGACGTCTTCAGCTACTATTTTACTGGAGTCTCTCTCTCTCTCTCGAGCTCTAATATTTGCTTTATATACCTGGGTGCTCCAGTGCTGCGTGAATATATACTTAAAACTGTTATATCCTTTTGCTTAATTGATTCCTTTTTCCTTATATAGTGATCTTTGTCTCTTCTTATAATTTTGTCTTGAAATCCATTTTGTCTAAGCATAGCTACTCCTGCTCATTTTTGGTTTCCACTGGCATGGAATATCTTTCTCCAACCCTTTTTCTTCAGTCTCTGTGTGACTTTATACATAAAGTGTGTTTCTTATAGGCAACAGATCAAGGGGTCTTTTTTAAAATACCTTCAGCCAGTTTATAGCTTTTGATTGGAGAGTTTAGTCCATTTATATTAAATGTCATTACTGATAATAAGGGCATACTCTGGTCTTTCTTTGTGTGTGGTTGTTTTGTAGTCTCCTCTTCCTCCTATCTTAGAACCCGTTATTTTAAGCTCATAACAACTTAAAATTGTTTGCACAAATAAGCAATCAAGGAAAAAGAAAATACTTTGCCTTAACTTCATCCCCACGTTTTTAGCTTTTTGTTATTATAACTTACTGTATTGTCTTGAAAACTTCTTGTAGTCATTATTTTTGATTGGTTCATTGTTTATTCTTTCTCCTTAGGATAAAAGTTTACACACCAAAGTTACAGTGTTACAATACTCTGTATTTTTCTGTGTACTTACTATTACCAGAGAGTTTTGCACATTCAGATGATTTCTTATTGCTCATAAAGGTCATTTTCTTTCTGACTGAAGTACTCCCTTTAGCATTTCTTATAGAGGACAGGTCCTGTGTTGATAAAATTCCATAGCTTTTGTCTGAGAAAGCATTTATTCCTCCTTCATGACTGAAGGATAATTTTGCTGAATGTACTATTCTAGGGTAAAAGTTTATTTCCTTCAGCACTTTAAATATGCCATGCCACACTCTCCTGGCCTGTAAAGTTTCCACTGAAAAATCTGCTGCCAGACATATTGGAGCTCCATTATATGTTATTTGTTTATTCTTGCTTGCTGCTTTTAGGATGCTTTCTTTATCCTTGATCTTTGGGAGTTGGATTATTAAATGCCTTGAGGTGTAGTCTTCTTTGGATTAAATTTGCTTAGTGTTCTATAAACTTTTTGGGCTTGGATACTGATATCTTTCTCTAGGTTTGGGAATTTCTGTTATTATACCTTTGAATAAACTTTCTATCCCCATCTCTTTCTCTATCTCCTCTTTAGGGCCAATAACTCTTAGGTTTGCCCCTTTGAGGCTATTTTCTAAATCCTGGAGGCATACTTCATTGTTTTTTATTCTTTTGTCTCCTTTGTGTATAGCCTGTTTTCAAGCTCAGTAATTCTTTCTTCTGTTTGATCAATTCTGCTATTAAATAGCCTGTCTTCAAGTGCAGTAATTCTTTTTTTCTGCTTTGTCAGTTCTGCTACTAAAAGGCTCTGATGCATTCTTCAGTATGCCAATTGCATTTTCAATTCCAGAGTTTCTGCTTGATTGTTTTTAACTATTTCAATCTCTTTGTTAAATTTACCTGATAGAATTCTGAATTCCTTCTCTGTGCTATCTTGAATTTGAGTTTCCTCAAAACAGCCATTTTGAATTCCCTGTCTGAAAGGTCATATATCTCTGTATCTCCAGAATTGGTCTCTGGTGTCTTATTTAGTTCATTTGGTGAGGTCATGTTTTCCTGGGTTATCTTGATACTTGCAGATGTTTGTCTGTGTCTAGGCATTGAAGAGTTAGGTATTTATTTTAGTCTTTGCAGTCTGGTCTTTTTTGTATCCATCGTTCTTGGGAAGGCTTTCCAAATATTTGAAAGGAACTTGGATGTTATAATCTAAGCTGGAACTTCTTTAGGGGAGACCCCAATATCAGTAATGCTGTGGTTCTTGTAGACTCATAGAGGTACAGCCTTGATGGTTTTGGACAAGATCCAGAAGAATTCTCCAAACTACAAGGCAGAGATTCTTGTTCTCATTCCTTAGTTTCTCCCAAACAAATGAAGTTTTTCTCTCTATTCTGAGCCAACTAGAGCTGGGGCCACCACCCCTAGGACTGTGCTGGGTCAGACCTGAAGCCAGCACAGCATTAAGTCTCACCCAAGGCCTGGCTACCACTTCGGTTTGCTCAAAGCCCTGGGGCTCTACAATCAGGAGGTGGCAAGGCAGGCCAAGCCTATGTCCTTCCCTTCAGGGTAGTGAGTTCCCTTAGGCCTCAGGCAGGTCCAGAGGTGTGCTGTCCAGGAGCCAAAGACTAGAGTCAAAAACTGTAGACATCTACCTGGTGTTCCATTACACTATGGCTGAGCTGGAACTCAAACCCCAAGGTACAATCCTTCCCACTCTTCCCTCCCCTTTCCAAAGGTAGAGGAGCCTCACCCAATGGCTACTGCACCTCAGGCCTATGTGAAGTACTGCAGACCTACAGAAAGTAATGTCAGATTACTGCTGATGAGCCTTAAGGCCCAAGGGCTCTTCCATTAGCTTGTAGCATATGCTGCCTGGGCTGGGACTCACCCTTCAGGAAAATGAACTCCTCCTCTGGCCCAGGGCTGTTCCAGAAATGTCATCCAAGAGCCAAGTCCTAGAACTGAGGACCCTAGGGGTCTACTTGGTGCTCTACCCCACTGAGACCGAGCTAGTATCTGAGGTGCCAAAGTCCCCTTTACTTTTCCCTCTACCGTTCTCTAGCAGGAGTCTCATCCTCTAGCCACCACAGCTGGGAATGTACTGAGCCTCATCTGAAGCCAGCAAGTCTCAGAGGCTCACCCAAGGCCCTTGGTATAGTAACTGGGTATTGCTGCTGGTTATTCAGGGCCCAAAGGCTCTTGAGTTGACAGGGAATAAATCCTGTCAGGACTGGGTCCTTCCTTTCAAGGCAGCAGGTTCCCTTCTGGCCTAAGATATGTCTAGAAATGTCGCCCAGGAGCTAGGGCCTGGAAAGGAGGCCTCGTGACTCTGACCAATCCTCTATCCTGCTGTGGCTGAGCTAGTATCCAAGATGCAAGACAAAGTCCTCCCTACTGTTACATCTCCTCTCCTTAAGTGGAAGGAAGGGGTCTCTTTTGGAGCTGGGAGCTGTACAACCTGGGGCTGGGGATGGGTGATGCCACACTACCTCAGCCATCCTGGCTAATGTCTCAGTAGGTTGCATGCACCGCCATTCCACTGGCTTTTGGCCTGGTTCTGTGCTAGGACTCGCCTAGATGTTGCAGTCCTTGTGGCCTAGACTTCTGCATTCATTTTGGGCCCCAGAGCACTTTAGCCCATGGTGGTAAGGCTTGGGGGAACTCAAGTTCCTACTGACTGCTAGGATCAGTGATTCCCCTCTGGCTAAGGCTGATTTAAATGCTCACTCAGTGGGCAGGAGTCAGGTAAGTTTGGTCTGGTTTTGCTTTCTGGTATAACAAGGGCAGCACTGAATCAATGCCTCCCAATTGCTGGTTCTCCTCCCCAGGGCAGAGAGACACCCTCTGGATGGGGAGGGGTGGTGTCAGAGATTTAAGAGTGTTTTGCCTACATCTTCAGTGTCTCTGTCAGCAATATAAAGTAAAAATCAAGTATTTGGCTCACTTGCTTCTTGGTTTTTATGAAGGTGCTTTTTCTGTGTAGATGTTAAACTGGTGTCCGGGCAGGAAGGATGGTCGGTGAAGCCTTCTATTCCACCATCTTGCTATACTTCTTCAAAAAAAAGTTTTTTGTTCATTTATTGTTATTCTGACCAGGATTACCCCAAAATGGTCAATTTTTATTATTACCCCCAGAGACAGACATGCTGAATTATATTTATCAGAAGCAAATGTTGTCAGTCACCAAAATGTCAAGTCTTAGAGACATGTTTGGTTTCATATCCTATTTCCAGTCACCAGGTTCAGTCTTCCCCTCAAAATGTTTATCTGTCCTTTCTTCACCTTTTCAACTGCCATCATGTGGGCTACGCTGCCCTCTTCATGCATGTCAAGTATTCCAGCAACTTCTAAAGAGTATTCTTATGTTTAGACTTTTTCTTGCTTCTGTGCATCACATTTAAGGCTGTCCAGTTCATCTTCCATAAAAAATATTTAGCTCTTGTCCTTTTTGTGCCAGTGGAGCCTCTGGTAGCATTCCATTTGTGATAATATTAAATCCGAATTTGTCTCTTTGACTTCAATGTTCTCATAATTGGCTCATGTATATTAATTCCATCTCTGTTTTATAATACTGTCCCAAAAAACATTTTGATTTGTCAAACTGATATCCACCAAACACTGTGCTCATTTCCATCTCTGTGTTTTCAACTGCCTTAACATATTGTACTTTGTAATATTTCACTCGATCTCAAATTGGAACAATTTATAAATTTGACATATTTCTGTAGTTCACTGTAATATCTTTGAAAACAATGAGAAAGTCTCATTCATACTTGCAACTTCTGTAGAAGCTACCATGTTTTCATGTATATAGTAAATACTCATGTCATGTATATAGGAAATACTGCAGTTTCCCGGACATGCCATGCTCTCTGAGCTTGGAATGATTTCTCTTCATCCTTCTCCTCTGTTTAATAAGCCTACTTCTCCTTCTTCCTGATTCAGTTTAAGTATCATCATCTCTAGGAGCCTTTCCTGAAATGCTCCAGGCTTTCTACATCACAATGTGGGTAGATCTAGTACTCCTCAAATGTGCTCATAGAATACCTTATATTTTATCACTCTCAAAGCACTCTGTAGCTCAAAATTATAATAATCAGTTTACTTGTCTGTCTTACCAACTGGATATCCCTTTGAAACCACAGACTATATTTATGACATAGCATAGTCTTTATGACTAGAATACTACGATAGTATCTGGTACAAACTGCAGATGCACAGTTCATCATAATGAACATGTGGATTTGTTTCCCCAATTCAAAGAAAATCTACTTAACAGTAGAGACTACGTATTACATTTCTTGTGTCTCCCAGAGCAATTTATTCTATGGGTACACACTAGATTATAGCTTCTTACAACTGTCTTAGTTTATGGCTCTCTTGCTGTCTCAGTAATTTTTTTCATGCTCCTACTAGGCCAAAAGAAATACCTAGTTGTTCCATATATTAATTAGGTAGGTGATAACTTAGCCATTTGAAAAGATAATATATAAAAATTGAAAGGAAACTATTTTTATTTCATCCTTAACTATAGTTCCTTACTCATGAGAATTTTGTATATATTAGGCATTGCACAACTTCTTAACCCTTGGAATAAGATGGGATAATAACACTCTCATGTTCTGTTCCACAATGGTTTTTGCATAGTATTTGCTTTTTATCTCAGTAACATCCAAAATGCCAGCTTCACAAAGATACAATAAAAGACAAAGAAATGTAACATAAACAAATATCGACAAGCTGGTAGTTCATCTGGTTTCAAGAGCTCAAGTATTGCTGCATTACCTTCTGATTAAAAAAAAAAAAACTTGCAGCATCCTTATGAATTCGTTGCAGCACCCTCTCTTGATACACAGTTTGGAAAACTACAGCATTTTGGTAATCATCAGTAACCATCTGTTTACCTGCTGCTTATTATGCATGGCACTATGCTAGATGTGAAAATTACATCAGTAAATAACATGGTAATAATAATAGTAGTAAACAACAACAGTGGCCATCCTAGCAAGAACAACACATACTATGTTCCAGGCACTGTGCTAAGTAAATGAAATGAATTTATGCTGCCTTATTAGCAATTTAGTGGTACTGAAGACTCTGTGACCCAACAAAGATGTGTGTGAAAGACATAGAGCTAAATGAAATAGAATATAAAAAGGATTAAAATAAAAATATAAAAGTCATGCTTTACATTTTTAGGTTAAAAGTTAACAAAATGGTCAGGTATATTATCATTCGATCCTCAGGATGATTTTGAGAGGCATGTATACCCTGAAATTTAGAAAACTTAGGCTACTTAACCAAAGTTATAAGCTTATAAAACAACAATATAAGTATTTTAAATGTATTGTAAAAGGATTTTACAGTAATTATTTCAGAAAAAAGAACTTTTTAGAATTAAATTATAAAAATGATAGATTTTTGAAATATTAGTAATTGGGTGCAAATCTGTGAAGTAGGAATTTGCCCTGCACCTATAATAATACAGGAATAGAAACAGATATCCATAGTGTAGAAAGGACAGTAGAGATTATATTCTCTAATACACACATTCTTCAACCTTCCACCCAATTCATCTTATCAATCCTGGATAAAACGATGCACATTTTGCTAGATCAACTGTGATTTCATAGTTTCAGTTTGTACAGTCATACACCATATGATGATATTTTTGTCAATGAGGGACTGTGTATGCAACATTGGTCTCTTAAGATTATAACAGGTATTTTTACTGTTCTTTTTTTTTGTTTAGATACACACTTACCATTGTGTTACAACTGCCTATAGTACTCAGCACAGTAACATGCTGTATGGGTTTGTAGCCTAGGAGCAACAGACTATACCTAAATAACCTAAGTGTGTGGTAGGCTGTACCACCTAGGTTTCTAGAAGTACACTCTATGAGATTTGCATTACAAAATCTCCCAATGATGCATTTCTCAGAATGTATCCCCATGGTTAAGAGACCAAAAGACAGCAGTGAGCTAAAAATTTTCACCTACTTCTTCTATCTGTCCCTCTCCAGCTAAGTTAAAAATATATATATATATACACACACACACACACACAGATATATTTATATCTACATATAATATCCCTTTGATATTTTTACATGTGTATATATAGTATGCAAATATGTGAAGAATGTGGCTTTATCTTTTTTTTCTTTTCAAGGCTAAAAGCTTCAGTTCCTTCAATAGTATTTGACAAGGTTTCCTGCTTTGTCACAATACCACCTAACATTTGCATGATAGTTATGGTTTCTAAGCTTTTTCACCAATCTATTATCTTTCTTTTTTGTCTCGTTTCTAAGGGCCTCACAATAACTATGCAAAGCAGGTATTATTAATCCCATTTAGAGATCTGAAAGTGGGCCTCATACATTTTTAAAACTTGGTCAAAATTACATGAGTCACAAGCTAGGACTCAAATCTAACCCTCTTTACTCCTTAGCACATTTATTTGACAATCAGTTAAAATTCTTTTGATCACAAGTAACGGAAAATTCAGCACAAATTGACCTGAGGGGAAAAAAAGCAGTTACAGTCTCATATGAGAGAACGTAAATGAACTTAAGAGTGGGCTCCATCTAGTACGTAAACAATGTGATCAGGAGGCAAATTTCTTCAGTTCTTAGCTCTGCCAATGATGTTGTTTCTATTTTCTCAAAAGCTCTACATATATGGTCCCAAGACAATTACTAACAGCTTTAAAGATTTCCTCATTTTCTTACTGTGAACAACAGAGTTTATATACCTGAGGAGGCAAGTCCTCAAATTGAGTCTGAAGAGCTTGGCTCAAATTATGTATGCATCCTTGGAACATGGGGATGGAAAATAATTATTAGCCTAGATCAACAAGTACCTATATGTAAATTAGAAAGTAGGTTAAATTTCCTCTAAACCACATCACTAAAAAATAAACTATCACATTGGGAACAGAGGAATAGATGCTGAGGAGGTACAAATGAATGTCTAAGACATTCTCATTCTGATTTGGAAATGTCTCTTTTAAAACATGGTATCTTTTGAATCTACATGAATGGTATAGTTGAATGTAATGCTTCTGTTTGACCAGTGAAAGAGAGTGTACTACTTTACTATGACCTAAAAATTCTACTTGTATTCATGCAGCCATTCATCACTGTAGAGCAAATATATACTAGTCGTTCAAAGTAAACATTTTTCTGAAGCTGAAAGTAATTATCCTTGACCTCTCAGAGTATTTTCCAAGTTTTTCATTGAGTAACAATAATAAGAATCAGTTCAGTTTGGCATCCAACTGACAGTGTGATGAATACTTCTTTAAAAAGGGGATAATAACATCCGAAGCACTATTTTAAATAACTCTAATCTTGGTAAAATGTTCCAATTAAAAGCTACCAAAACTCTAAGAGCCAAATTGTGTTGTTGGAGACCCAGTTGATTTTTTAAAGATTAGTATGTCTCCTTAAAACAGTGCTGGTCCTATATATTATAATCTATTGCAGTTTGTTAATACTCAGCTCCTCCTTTCAAGGTGCTCATAATCTATTGGAGAAGACATAGAAACAGGTCTTTTTATAATAATATGGCTGAGCAGTGGTACAGTTATATACTGAATGCTCAAGAGGAGCACTTGATTTAATCTGCATGGAGGAAATAAAAGTTTTATGGAGGGTAAAAATGAAGAATTATGAAATAAGAGTAGGTTTTGCCAGTCAGGAAGCAATGGGATTCTAGGCTGATGGTGCAGTATGAACCAAGGCCCAAGACCATAAAATAGCCCACTATGTGTACCAGCCATTTGGTTCTAAAAGCATGAAATGTGAAACAGAGCAGCAGCAGACGAGCTAGACAGGTAAAGACCAGGTCAATGAAAGATGTATATTTTATGCTAAGTAGTTTGAACTTTTATCTTATCTTTTATCTTATAGGCTACAGGGAGGCACTGGAAGAATTTAAAGTGGGAGAATGATATCCATTTTTCGCTCCAAGTTGAAAAGGCACAAAACTGGAGGTAAAGAAGTCTACATAGGAGGTCAAGGTAAGCAATAAGAATATTGAGACAAAGATAACAGGTTTGAAGTAAGTGTATATGTTTAAGGATTATTTTTCAGGTAAAATGGAAAGGTTCTGATAATTAAAAAGATGTGAGGTGGGTGGATTACAAGGTCAGTAGTTTGAGACCAGTAATTTGAGTCTGGCCAATATGGTGAAACCCCATCTCTACTAAAAATACAAAAATTAGCCAGGTGTGGTGGTGTGCACCTGTAGTTGCAGCTATTCGGGAGGCTGAGGCAGAAGAATTGCTTGAAACCAGGAGGGGGAGGTTGCAGTGAGCTAAGATAGCACCACTGCACTCCAGCCTGGGCGACAGAGTGAGACTCCATCTTAAAAAAAAAAAAAGGTGTGCAAATGAGGACAAAAGGGAAAATCTAGGATGAATTCTCATTCTCTGGACTGAAGAACTTGGCAGATGTTGTATTACAGACATCTCACTGAATGACTATAACTGAAAAGAATATAATAGAAGGAAAAAAGGACTTAGATGAAAAGGTATAATTTCTCTATAGATATGATACATTTGATAATTTAAAATGTCATTATGATTTTATCATCATCTAGGTTATTATCAAAGTATTGTAAATAAAAAATTTTAAATGAATGAATGAATCAAAACTAAAGAAGTCAGCACAGAAAAATTTCAGGGTTGTGAAAATAGCCTGCTAAGCTAAAATAGAAATGCTATTTCCTTTTTTAAAAGAAGGGTCAGGTGGCAGTACTAAATTTCTTAAGGAAAATTTGACCACTGATTGTAATGTCTGTGGCTTCTCGGGAAAACATAACCCCAAATTACAGTGGCTGTGGTTATAAACTATTATGAAGAGCTTCCAACGTCAGACATAGTTTGAGTGTCTGTGTGCACTGGAGTTCTTTTACAGGACTTTGCTAGAACAGCAAAATTAATGACTATCCTCTTTTTGCCTACTTTGGTGTCAATAACAAACGTCTTTTCCTTTACTTAACAAAGACTTTTAAGTGACCCAGAATTAATTTAATATGAAAATCAATAAGCCAGGGTCATAAATTTTCCTCTTATTATCTCCGAAAAAAAGTACAATTTACAATCAACACTAAGACTTAGTCTTAACTTACGATCAAGGCCAAAGGAAAACATCTCTCAAGTAAATTCTGAGAATTATCTACCACAATCCTTAGGTACTCGGTTTTCTGTCATAGTTTAACATTTATCTCCTCAGTAAATGCCAGTACTAGCAGAGAGGAAATCTGGAGGTAAATTCTAAAGCAGAAGCTGATTTTTCCCTTTTCATTTCTCAGGAATAATTGAAGTGGCTTAAGTTGCACAATGTTTTTGTGTTGCCATACTAGATCATTTCCTAATTTCTACTGTGACTTAGTAGACAAAGAAAGATATTAACTGCTATTAATTATGGTTGCTTTTTAGTTTTCTTTAAAAGAACATTTGAGTGTTGTGAAGTGACCTAAACCTTAGAATTCAAAAACGGCTTCCAAGCTTTTAAAAAGTCAGTCCCTTCAGTTAATACTCAAAACAGTTTGTAGGTCCCTGGAGAGAGGCTCTTCAGGTCTATGTATCCCAACTAGCTGCCAAACACCTAAAAGACAGAATGAGCACTGGCCTCTGCATCTAGGCTGGGGCTCAGCAGAAAGTGGCAGAAGCTGTTGTTCGTAGTGGTGACCTGAGCTTCCTAGAAAGTCTGGATGAATGCCTGGCTACTCAATCATGGGTTACAGGGTGACACAGACAGCACCAATAACTTTAACACTTTCATTATTTCATCTGAAGTACAACTGTTACGTGTGAAACTATTTACAGTTAATCTAAAGTGGCCATATTCTTTGTAGGTAGAAGATGGACACAATCCATAAAAGAATGTCATAGAACCCTATCTAGAAATTATTTCCTATTTATTTATTTGGCTTTAAATAACAACTATATGCTTATTAATCCAAAATTTCTATCTCCAGGCCTGACAACTCCCCTGAATTCCATTTCTATATTTCTAACTGCCTACTCAACATTTCCTCTAGGCTCATGAATAAGCATCACACATTTAATACACACAAATTAGATTTTTTAACCCCATGAAACTTAACCTTTTCTCACCTCAGTAAATGAAATTACATCCAAAATCACCATCCATCCAGTCAGTTATTCTGATAGTCATTTGTTTTTTAAAAATCAGCTCTATTAAGGTATTACTTACATATAATTTTCACAAATATTAAGTGTGTAATTTGATACGTTTTGTCAAATATAAGCGCTATCACAGTCAAGACATAAAACATTATCATCGCCCTCAAAAAATTCCCCTGCCCTCAGTTATTGTAACTACTGATGTGTCTTCTCTCATATCACTTTTGTCTTCCCTAGAATTTCATATAAATTGAATTATATGAAATGAAAATTTACTGAGTTTGGCTTCTTTCCTAACTATATTGTCTAAAGAAATCCCCTACAACCATTATCAGCTAAATATATAACCCCAAATTTTTTCTTCCTAGCCCACAGCACCACACGGCATGATCTTGCTTATCATAGCTCTTTTCCAACTTGAATGTAAGCTCTGTGAAAGCACAGGGGCCTTGACTATCTTGCTTAATGTTGTGTGTCAGAAACGTGTAACAGTGCCAAAACATGGCAGAGGCGCCATAAATGTTACAGAATGGACAATACATAAAAATAACACCTTCTTAAAGTTTTGCCTATAGAACTTATCTATCAGTTTCCTAGGATCATTTCAAACATTAAATGATAAATGACATAAATCTGTACTTTATACTAAGATGAGAACACAGGGAGATGGAATAGAGTAGTGGCAAAATACAAGGCCTCAGGAGTTAAACTGCCTGAATTTGAATACTGACTGTTGACTCCTCTAAAAAGTCACAAGGCCTAAAACAAGTTACATAATCTCTGTAAGCTTTAGTCTCCCCATCTGTAACAATGGGGATAATAATAGTACCTACTTCATAAGGTCATTGTGAGGAATTGACATAAAACATCTAAAAAAATTAGAAAAGTGCTCAGCACTTAGAATTGAATTAATGATAGTCAATGTTGTTAATTATTGCCATCTCCACCACCACCAGTTCTGCTATTATCTTACTGCTATTATTTTCTGCAGGCAAAGCTACAAAGAAAAAAAAAACATAAAAATACCTTTTTAGCTAAACTAACTTAATATATTTGCTTAGAATAAAGGCAACTTAATGAAACTTGAACATGGGGAACTATTATTGTTTCCCTTATTGTTATCAGATAATGATCTGTCAGCTTTTGTAATGCCCTTTATTTGAGGGATTTTCCCTAAAAGAAGTAACAAGGACATTAATTATAAATGTGAAACTCAGTTAAAATCCTCCAGGGTATGTACAGAATGAAGAGGCAGTATTTCAGATTCCTATCACTAGTAGCCCAGGGGTAAAGTCTATTTATAAATTATACTTCTAGTCTTGCAACGAAACTAATTTAGGGTAATTAATTAAGCTCATGGGACTTTATACAAACCAATCTGTAGTAATATATTAGTTTTTCCAATTGGCTTTTCCTAGGAAACTAATATGATTAATTAATAAATGATATCTATGAACTTATTTGAAAATTTTGGACAACAAATATAATTAAGTCATAAAAAGCATCTTCTGGGAAGTATACTCTTCAGGGATATTTACTGCATGTTTTCTACATGCCTATTTTTCTTGTAGCTGGTATTTTACAACTAGCATAATTTTCATTTTTTTGAATGATTATAATCAGATACATTATTCATTTACTTTTTCCTTTACCTTGGGAATTTAGAAAAATATTAAAATACCAGATGATGTCAACAAGAGGTGAAATAGGAAAACCCTGGATCCTCTGTCCTTCCATGGAAACACTCAATTTACAATGACGCATGCACAAATACCCTTTGTGGGAAATCCAGAGACAAACTGAAAGGGTCCTTCACCCTGGGCAAGCATGAAACCGGCTATACTGAAACTGGTAGGAAAACTCAAGACCTAACTCTCACCACAATCCCTATCCCCAGTACAGTGCCATATGATCAAAGGAAACCCACAGCTCTCAACTTCTCTGGTGGGAAGAAAGTTGGATTACATGTCCAACCAACCTTTCTAGAAACTGCCCAGGTTACTCGCTTCTGTCTTACCTATCTCAGAGCAGTAACAGGACCTGGCATACTACTGATGCCTGGGGGCCTGTGAGAACAAAGATAGCGGCTTAAATTAACAAGCAAACAGTTGTTATAGCCTACTCTCCTGCTCAGTCCAAGAAAGATGGCAAAAAACCTCAGACTGCAGCCTCTCCCTAGGGAGGGAAAGAGTTGGACTACATGTCCAAAGTTCTAATTTTTCCAGGGGCTCCTGGGAGACTGGCTCCTGTCTCACCTATCTGCAAGCATTGGAACACCATGTACTATAGACAGCTATGGGGTGCCAACAACAAACACAGCAGTTTGGATTAGCATAAAGGTTTGAGAGGCCCACAAAATCTCTGATTAGGTTGATTGGTGTGGTTCTTCACCAGTACAAGGCCAGTCAATGAAGACTGTGAGAGGTAGCTGTTATTTCTAATGCATAGAAACCAACATATAGAGTCAAGAAAAATAAATAAGGAATAACGTTCCAAACAAAGAAATAAATGTCCTGAAATCCACCCAAATGATACAGAGATATATAATTTAACTTGGCAGAGACTTTCTAGCAAAACGTGCAAACATTTGTAAGGAAATTAATATAATTTATTCAAGACATGTTTAGATTGTCTTCACCATATTCTGAACCTATAGAAGACAAATTTCAAAGTAGTGTATCATATACTGCATGTTTCTTGTAGACTCTTGACAAATCAGCAGAGAAGTGTGCTCTTTAAAATATATATTTTTCCATTAGGATGACGAATATGTGCCGATTTTTTTCATGCCTTCTTACCCAATTCAAGTGATGAATGGCCCACATCTACGTGAGGTTACAGGAATGTTCGGGGTCATAAAACAAATTTAAATAAACTCTCCCGAATAAGAACTTAGCCAGTGAATTTGACCTTACTGGCCTGAAATTCCAACCAACTGAAGTGACAAACATTTTATATGCAATAGTTACTCAATATATATTTATTGATAGGTTACGGTAAGAATTAGAAGGTAATATTGCTTTAGTGAAAAAACGCAAGAAAAAAAAAGATCTGCTACTGTACTACTGTTATTTTAACATAGATGCTACCTACAGATCTGTTTAATTTTTGTAATAAATGGGTAACTGTGTGTTCCTGAGAATAAACAAGTGACATCTTTTAAAAGTATAACTTTTATCTTGGATATTAAAAACTTTGAGCTTTTTATGGCTTCATTAAGATTAATGAGTCATAAAAAAATCTGGGTTGATCTGAAAGGTTAGTCATTTTAGCTGCATTTATAATGTGAATGAACAATTGTAGTATATTTAACAGTTTGAACATGTTAGACTTCTATGAATGTTATTCTTTTGCTTTTGATACTTAAGGGAAGATTTATTTAAGTACTTCTGCCTATATATATATAAAAAGACTAATTCAAGTAAAATAGAACCGTGCAAATTCAATTACAGAAAAACAAACTAAGGTAGTGTTTTTAATTGTCAGATAAACAATCAAAAGTTATTCTGCATGTAGGTCATGCCTGTTGATCATTATGTATCTTTATGAGACTATAGGGAATATTTGTGAGGTTTTATTAATTATTGTTACCAACTATAGGTATAGAGATTTACAAATTAGAATTATAAATTAATTGAATCAAATTGTTTTCTACACAAATATATTATTTTGTATTGATTGAGTCTGTGTGCATGTGTGCGTATGTGTCTCTATGTATGAGAAAAGGAAAAACAACACAGAAAGGTTAATATATTTGCAATGACTAAACATAAATTTTGTTTTGACCTTTTAGAAAATAAAGTAAAAGGGTAAAATGGTCAGTTACTAAGTTTTCAATATCAGAAAGATGAAAGCACATTAAAATATTAAAAATGATTAATTCAAAATATAAACATCAAAATGAAAATTAAAAATTAAAAAGTCATAAATATCTACTAAGGTTGTTTTAAGTAAGATAAAAGATAGAGTAAGGGTACTTCATTTTGAGAAAAATGAGAAAAAAAGTAAATATTTACTAACAGTTAATATTACTAACCTGACTTATTTTTCTTTGTTCTTGTATAGCTTTTTGAATTTCCTGAGATACTTTTTCTTGATCTTTTGCATGTTCTGTCTTCCATAATTCCCTTTCTTCAGCATGCGCTTTTTCCAAATTTTTTCTTTCTTCTTCTACGACTTTTAAAACTGCATCCTTCATTGCTTCTTTTTCAAGCTTCAAAATAAATAAAGACCAGAACAAATCTGAAAGACTGACTGCATAATAATTTCTTGAGTAACAGACTTGGTTAACCTAAAAGATAAAAAACTTTGATCCTATAGTGTTTAGTTCTAACATTCCTGTTTTTATGCATAGTAAATAACTGCTATAAAATAAAATCTATTATTCTTTTTTATACAAATATTCCTACTTAATTTCCATGGCATTTCTAATCTTCAAAGAAATCAGGCCTTAGGGTGAAGTAGCAGATTTCAAACTATGTGGTCTAAAGATCCCTTTACAATCTTAAAATTATTGAGGATATCAAAGAGATTTTGTTTATGTTGATCATATGTATTAATACATATTAGAAATTCAAGAAAAAATAAAATTATTAATTCATTTAAAATTAATATAATTGACTGCATTGATATTAACAAATAATATATTTTATGAAAAACAACTACTTTCTAAAATTAAAAAAGGAAAATGCTACTGTATGTGTCTGTAAATCTCTTTAATATCTGACTTAACAGAAGACAGCTAAATTAATTCTTATTTCTTCCTTCTGTGTTAAATCTGTAATGATGTTTTTTTGTTGAAGTATATAAAGAAAACCCAGTCTCACACAGATAGGTAGTAGGAAAAACTGAGTATTTAGTAGCCAGTTTAGATAATTGTGGATATTCTTGATGATTTCACATCAGAACTTGACAAGGACTAGTTCTTAAAGGTTAGGTGTCATAATGAAAATAAAATTATGTCAAATGAAATTTTCATGCTATTATATTACAGTCCTTTCTTGCAATCTGAATGAATCATTTATCGATGCATAATTTTTAACATTTTTATGTGAAAAATATTGATTCACTGAGTTACCTGTCTTCTCCAGATGCTGACACATTTCTGTATATCATAATTTAAAAATCACATTTGTTAATGTTACCATAAATCTCATCAGGAACATACATATTGGAAAACAGATACAAGTTTTCTAAAATTTGACTTTTTGCTTTAAATCACCTCAAACTCTATTCCAAAGAAAGAGGGCTACTTTCCATTTTGTTCTTAAATCCATACTCTAGCAGTATACAACTTGTCCACCTTCTATATTATTCACATCAAACATATATGTTGACTCCATCTTCTCCATATTTTTAGAATTTGCCTATTTCTTTCCTTTCCAAACTACTACTACTGGTCTGTTTCTACCACTCAGTATCTCTTAGCCAGACTTTCGATGCATTCTATGAATTCTTTCCCTGCCTCTAGCTTTTGTTGCCTCTACTTTCCCAAAACTTAATGTCAATTACCATTAGATCACAAACATGTTTTTAAAATGTCAATAAGTCTCCCTTATCCTATGGAATAAAATTCAAACTCTGTTCAGAATGCTAGCCATCCTTTCAGGCTCAATTCAAAAGTAATTTATTGCTTAAAAAAAACTTCTATGACATAGATATATGATGTACATACTCATAATAATTTAGTGCATTCCTCCTTGCCCTCTTGGTATATAAATAGTATTTTTCTTATCTGATTACAAATTATTTAAGAAAAAGACAAAATCATAGTCACCCTTGAATTTAACCCTGGCATAGTGATACACAGATATGAGACATTCAATATTTGTTTGCTAAATTTAATTTTAAATCTAAAACTCAAAAGTAAGTGTTAAAAGTGTATTTGTTGGTGTGTGTATATTTTATATCTATGAATACATGATTTAGATGAGTTATTTTAAACTTGGCTTTAAAAATTACTTACCTTGATACACAGATGCACACACAACCTCTAATTAGATGCAACAAATAGCAGGTGGATATTAGTGTTGCAACATATATGTTCTTTATAACAAGTAACTAATAACCTACATTGTAAAGCATTTCAATGCTACCATTATCTTGTGTGATGTGAATTTAATAAGAATATAAGTAGTCATATCTTAAGTTTAAAAGTAAATAAAAGAAATAAAAATGATTTTTATGGAATGAAACATTATATAAAAGATTGAGAATACTATTAATATATTCCATTTTTTAATTCCACTTACTTACAAGCAACCCACTATTACAGAAGGAAATACCTTTGCAGCGGATACTAATGCCTCTTTATTTCTTTGCCTTTCTTCCTCCAAACACTTTTCCAATATTTCCTGTCAAATGATAAGACAGTTGGAAAGACATTAAATGTATTATTTGAGGTAACAGAACACATTCTTTCTACACTCTGAGCACAGTTAAAGTATTACCTTCTGTTCTTGAGATTGCTGAATCAAAGCTTCCTTTATTTTTTCTTTTAACAGTTCCTTCTCTGTATCTAGCATTTCAAGGAGCCTCTGATGCTACAAGGAATGATAAGCAAATTATATTATGGCTCTGAGACAGATATCTGTCAACAAGGAGACTAGCTGGTAGAATTCATTTGTCCAGAAAATTGACGTAGTTACAAAAGGAAAAAATGAGAAGTTCCCTAAAACGAAGGTTCAGGAGAAAAAAACACTAAATTCATCTTTCTACAATCAGCCAAGATACATTTCTTAGCCCCAAGTTCAACAGAGTATATGACAAGAAATCTAACTTAAGAACAACTACTCAAAATTGAAAAATTAATCAGAAAATGATGTATTTTCCAAAATTAAATTTGGAAAAATTACTCACTAAAATGATTATTATTAGCTTGCAGCAACAGAAGCAATGAAGCAATTAGATGATAACTGAGAAATATAAAATATCTGCTTGATGAACAACTATCATCATAGATTATTTGTGTTCCTAGTAAGGCATTGTTTAAAAAAATTGAAGATTTATTAATTGTTGTCACCTCAAGATTTTACCACAGATTCAAAAACTAAATCTATGAAATGAGTCCAAGAAATATTATGTAACAGGTAATATAAGTGTGTATAAAGTTAATGTATCTATTTTTATTTTGATGTGCTACAGAAAAAGCTCACATATCAACCAGTTACCATGGACCAAGCACTTGATGTTTCAATAGACCTTTCTGAGAATATTCAACTTTTGCAGCCTCAGTATCTCCAATAATGATGAGCCAAATACTGTTCCAGAACAGTGCACTGATGTGGAAACAAAACTAAAAAATATGTATTGCTACTCATATATTTTTCATTCAGTTATTAAAGGCAAGTAAGATATTTTCTCAGATTTGGAATGCTATTTATATCCAAGCCTCCTTTAAATATAAACTCATTGGATATCCAATATTTTAAAATAGATTTGTGTCTTTTAAAGTTGTTCTTATTTAAAACATTTTTAGGGAGACAGTCTATATTGAGAGTAAGTGACCAAACAGTCCATGTCTACTTAAGATAATCTGTTATTCCTGCTTTTAATTATGATACTTTTCATCTATGTTTTTCAAGAGAGTAAGTAAAATCACATGAAAGATGTGTTTTTCCTTAAAAACAAATCCAAACTGTGATACAAATCATTACATGACTCTGAGAAATTATGGGTACTATATGAAATTATGTAAGGCAGCTAATTAACAAATGAGTAGACTTACCACATAATTAACGTATAAGTATTAATAACTGAGATTTTAATTTTATATTCTCTGTAAATCTAGATGCACGCAGAATTTCATAGGATCAGAAACAATACCTAACCCTATTTGAAATAACCCTATATGAGAAAATATACAAAGATATTATACCAGGCAAATAATTAGACTTAAAAACTGTATGAGACCAAAAATATTCAATTTAGGCTTGGGAAGAGGTAAACATAACACAAATAAAACAAAAATGTTTAGAATTAAAATACAGAATAAAATTTTTGGAGTTATTAATAACTTAGAAAACAAATGTTCCTTAAAAAGAACTGGTAATGTTAGAAGTCAAACTAATAGAAATCACTAAGTAATTCATTATAAGTGGGCTAAATTTCCTAAGTGGTCCAATAAAAACTAAATTTGAAGAGGGTACATTAGCTAAAATGACAATGTAATGTTTATAAAATTCATTCCTGAATGTCATTTCTTAATTCTGACAGTATCCTACAACAGAAGACAATTTTTGAGCTTGTTTGTGTAAGAACAAACCTGAAATTACTGTTTGAAAGAAGCATCCTACATGAAATATATCCTAAGTAAAATCACAGATTCACTTGAGAAAATACAACTGGGTTACTGGCTTTTCTCATACTTATAGATAATAATAGCACTTTTGAGGTTCCAGGCACTGTTGAAAGTGCTTTATATGTAGTAGTACCACATTAAACTCTCACAACAAACTGCCGAATTCTTCCACATTCTTCTTATTTTCAGATGAGTCAGCTGAGACTTAAGAGAGGCTAGGTAAGTTACTAGGTCTTTATTTCAACAATAATCCTACCCTATATAATCATTATCAGTAGTAGTAATTATCTAATACTAAAAGCAGCCCAGTACATTATACCTCATTATTACCTATAGTAATTAAAAGCTATATAATGTAATCCGTATGTCAAGTAAGGCCTCATTTCCATTTGGCTGTAACAGAATAAGAGTAATCTATGCTTCCGATTTTGTCATTTCAGACTACTACTATTATTAAAATAAGATGTTTCCTGAACAAATTGCAATTGGTATTAGGACAAATGATTCAGAAAGATACTTAATGGCAAGGGGAAAATTTCCCCTCCCCTCCCCTTCCCTCCCCTCCTCTCCCCTCCCCTTCCCTTTCCTCCCCTCCCCTCCCCTGCCCTGCCCTCCCCTCCCCTGCCCTGCCCTGCCCTGCCCTGCCCTCCCCTCCCCTGCCCTGCCCTGCCCTGCCCTTCCCATTCTTCTTTATTCCTTCCTTCCTTCCTTCCTTCATCCTCTATGTTGCCCAGACTGGACTTGAACTCCTGGCTTCATGTGATCCTCCCACCTTAGCTTCCCAAAGTGCTGGGATTACAGGATGAGCCGCCGTGCCCAGCCAAAATTTAGATCTTAAAATTAAACATAGATAATTTGTAAAGCAAACAAATAATTCACAAGAGGCTATTCAAAACCCATGTGTTTCAATACAATGTATTTTGATTTTTGTAAGACTGATATATGCTCATTATAAAAAATATAAAGAAGTGAAAATATCCCAGTGTCCCATTACCCAAAGAAAATCACTGATAACACTTAGGCAAACATCCTTCTGGAGAGCTGTTTATTAAATATTTTATATAATGAATTTATACATAAATAGTATTCCGTAACCTTTTGGAGCTCTATAGTATAGCATTATTCTTTTTGTTTTGTTAAATTTAATATATATTTTACCATTCTCCTTTTTATAGACTTTTATGTTGTTTCCAATTTTTCACTTTAAAAAATGTTTATTTTTATGCATGCATCTTTGTGAAATTGTACAATTATAGCCTTATGAGAAATTCCTAGAAACCATATTAACAGGCTGAAGGTTGAGCAAGTTGTATATTTTAATGCATACTCTCAAACTGTACTCTAGCAAAAATACCAAATTACAACTTTTCTAACAATAACAGGACAACGGGCAAAGGCGACTCCCCTACAGAAAACAATCATGGACTGCCAGAGCACCTAATCAATGAAATTGTTCCACTCTTGGAGGAAGGAATCCTTGCTCTTTTTGTCCAGAAATACTTTGTATCTGCTACTGACCAATCACTGTTATTTATTTCATCATTCTCCCTTTCTGAAGTGGACATTTTTGTTGCAGTTACTTGGTTCTTTTCTCTCTCTTATAAATCATAATTATAGTTTTTTGAGGCCGCACAAGGTGGCTCACACATGTAAACCCAGCACTTTGGGAGGTCAAGATGGATGGATCACTTGAGTCCAGGAGTTAGAGACCAGCCTGGGCAACAGGATAAAACCGTGGTCTCTACAAAAAAATACAACAATTAGTTGGGCATAGTGGCATGAGCCTGTAGTCCCAGCTACTTGGGAGGCTAAGTTGGGAGGATCACTTGAAGTAGGGGGACCTCTCACCTTCATAAAACTGTATTTATATTAAAACTACAAAAAACTATATAAATATAGTTTTTTGAAGGGGAGGGCTCTCCCTACTTCTAAACTGTCTCTGTTTCCTTGAAGTTTCTTTTTATTTGTTCCTTTGAGTCAGTAACTTCTTCATTTGAGATGTTTTTGTTTGGTAACAATTTTATGTTCATTTATATTAAAACCTCAAACAGAAAAATGCTGAAAGGAAATTCTGTGTATGTGAGTAAGCTTCACAATAGCCACAAAAGATATTGAACTGATTTTTCATGGTTGTGGAGATTCCCAAATGTTAGTTCTATGAACATTTTCTCTTGAGCCAGTCTTTTTGCTTAGAAAAAAATTCTCCAGTCTCTTAAGTGGTGCTATGAGCCAAACTTTCAGCATTCTAGGAGCAATGTGTTAAGAGGCATAGTGGAGACCTCACTGCTCAGTAATGGTCTTTGGTTTAATCTCCTTGTTTTTAGTCCCATGCCTTGCTCTTGCCCTTTATGAGTTCAGAGATTATCTGCTTTGATTTCTCTTTTGTTCTGCTAGGATGTACAATAAATCCCCTAGTTAAGTATGATGTGTGTTAAGGAATAAATATTTTTTACCTCCCTCCCCCACAAATTTATATGCCAAAGCCCTAATCCCCAATGTGATAGCAGTTGGAGATGGGGCCTTTAGGAGGTAACTGGGATTAGACAAAGTCCTGAGGATGGGGAAAAGAGCACTCGCGTATTCTCTCTGTGTGAGCACACAGCCAAGACTGTGGCTACCTACAAGCCAAAAGAAGAGGCCTACTCAGCAGAAACCTTGATCTTGGACTTTCTAGCCTCCAGAACTGTAAATATAAATTCCTGTTGTTTAAGCCAGTCTATGGTGGGTGCTTTTTAATGGCAGCCTGAGCTGACTGAGACAGTGCACAAGAGGACTTGAGAACACAACTGCTAGTCATATGGACTTTCAACCATTCCTCTTGTTTTCAGAGCTACACAGCACCTAGTGCTTGTATTTCCCACGGCTTTCTAGGGTTTTGCAGGACAAACCAGCTTCTTCATGGGTTTCACCTCAATAAGCTAAGATTACAACTTGCTCTTCTCTGCTAAATTAGTTGATAATTGTACACCTGTTATCTCCTTTCATAGTTATTTGTCCTAGTTAGTTTTTGCTTGTTGGTTTTGTTTCGGTCCCTTATATGTGTCATTTTACTGATCTGGGGTTTTTTGTGGGGGAGGGGGACTAAGAGGTAGGATAGATTAGTGTTTTAATTCACCAAATCCAGCTCTGAACCTTTGGCAAGTTATCCAACCATCCCAAATAATTCTAATACCCACCATAATATGCTGTTAGGAGGATTGCATAGTCAAATGTCAACTAAATTATCACTCATTTGATATTAGTTCCTAAAACAGTACATGCCAATAATAAATCTAAGTGTTAGATAGCACTCCTTTGAAAATAGATTTAAACAAACTGATATATAACTAAGACTAACATTTTAAATTTCTTTAAGATGACACTAGGTCAAAACATCAGAAGGAGAAAAGGTATAGTTTAGCTAATATAGAAGTGAGAAAGAAAAAGAAAAGGTGTTGGTGCAGGATATTCTCTGCTGAAATGCTTCTATTGTTTTAATAAATTTCTAATCTTTCTATCCTCCCATGATTGAGCAGAAGGAACTGCTTTAAAAAAAAAAATCTTTAAGAAAAACTTTTATTTTAGGTTCAGGAGTACATGTGAAGGTTTGTTACATAGTTGAACTTGTGTCACGTGGGTTTGTTGTACAGATTATTTCATCACCAAAGTACTAAGCCCAGTACCCGAGAGTTATCTTTATTGCTCCTCTCCCTCCTCCTACCCTCCACTCTCAAGTAGACCCCAGTGTCTGTTGTTCCCTTCTTTGTATTCATGAGTTCTTATCAATTAGCTCTCACTTGTAAGTGAGAACGTGTTGTATTTGGTGTTCTATTCCTGCATTAGTTTGCTAAAGGTAATAGCCTCCAGCTCCATCCATGTTCCCACAAACACGTGATCTTGTCTTTTTAATGGCTGCAGAGTATTCCATCTTAAAATGGCAGAGGAAGTACCTCCGCGGGACTTATATTGGTAGTATTCTCCAAATGCAATCTCTCTTGGCTAGCTGGCTGCCCAAGTTTTATTTTGTGATTATTTTTCACAAATATTACATTCATATAATCTTACCCATCACAATTGAAATACGAATTGTTCAGTGGAAAATAAATTTCTAAATTATCGTAACTATGCCCCTAAGACAAATTTCAGCATTTAAAAATTGTGATAGAAAATTTTTGTAAATGAATGCCATTCTTCTCCACCTCAATAGGTTTCATAACATATAATTTAATTTGTTGCTGATGGGCAGACTTCTATAACGAATAAATTCTTTAGCACAACAATTCCATCAGGGGCACATTAAGTGAATTTACTGTGCTATCATTCAGTTTGTTAAATAACCCTATAGAAATAGGGCTATGCTATTCCTAGAGGCCTGTGACCAATGATGCTATCACCATTCCCCTTCACTGAACGGCTTAGGGATATAGAAATAGTATGGTCAAAAACCAGTAAACAGGTTCTGCAAACTATTGTTACCACAGTATAGAAATTTATAGTTTGTGTTTAGCAAGTTTTATAAACATTTATTAATTTTTATAACTATTGGACCTAATAACAAAACATCAGGGTTGTACTTTGTATTTATTTTCCATTTCATTTGTCTAATAATTTTTATTCTATTTTGTACAAGTATAAACCCGACAGATTTTTTAAAAATGTTCTGTCATCCCAGTTAGCTTGAGAAACACTGTCAAGAGTACATGCTAATAGTGGCACCACACATGTCTAAGTCTCAGTGCTAATGGCTCTACTGCTAGTCTCATTTTTCTTTTTTTCATCATTATATTAGGTTTTCTTTCTATTGTCATTAAGTACTATCAAACATTCTGTTGCCTGCCATCCATCTGTTGCTTCCATTAGACCTTACAGAAGTTTACCCTCTAGAGGCTCTCAGTGTATTTATGGAATAAACAAACATAGGCATTCATGCATGCATGAATGAATGAATAAATAAAAAATTACAAACCACTTTGCTCTATATAGCCTCTTTTATTTGCTTTTATTACAGATGCCAATGGAATATTAATTTTTAGTATGCTGTTCAGAAGTCTGTTGAAATATTAGTTTAAAGCTTAGAAAAGAGGTCGAGGGCAGCAAATTATAGTTCTGACAAGAAAAATGGAATATATCCTAGACTAAGAAACGTTGCTTAACTCTTTTTTTTTTTTTTTTTTTTTTTTTTGCCTAGGACTCCTTTTCTGGATTATCCTAATTAACTATTAAGGGAGAAGAATTAGAGACCTAGATCATAACAGATAATTCATTAAACTAGAACTTGGAAGAAAAAAATTAAAACCATGAGATTTCTATTTAAAAAAATTAGAGAACATCCTACTTCCATCTCCTTCCAACTTTAACAGATACAGGATACTAGAAACCTTTTTAGCTGTGAGCCGTCATAACATACAATCCATATACAGACACATAAACAATGTTACCTCATAAAAGCCTCCTGCATATATTCAATACTATTTTATACAGGCCTTTCTTCTTATAGGAAACAGTTATAGAATTGATACCAAAATCTGAGACAAGTTAGGCACTTATTCTCTTCATTCACGAAAACAAACAAACAAACAAACAAACATACTTTGACATTTGATCATAAAATACTTTAAAACCTTGTTCCCTTGTAAAATATAATCAATTATTTCAAAAACGGTCTTTTGTTTCTGATCTAAAATGAACATATATACTTTCTCATTGTTATCTACTGAGAATATAGAATACTCACTCAAGAGTTTAACTTCCCAGCTCATACTCATTTTTTGATTTGGTATTCTAGATCCATGCCCTCTGAGTGAACGAGAAAGATAAACCAAGAAGTTGAAAGTATATTTTTGTTCTTGGTATGTGAAACTTTCGGACTTCACAAATCTTTTTCAGATCACTCTAAAAATCTAGAACAGTTTTATTACACAGTATGTGCCACTCACAGCGGCAAATTGGCCTTTTCAGAAAATTGCCCTTGTATTATTTTTTTCAGAGTTATGTATAATGACACTGTGAATTCAAATCTTCAAAGAATCCTTGGCAAACAAGGACTCAAAAATTCTGGTCTATTATATAACGTCTAAACTCCTCATCATTTCATACACATAACAATGTGGTTCTAAGTAAAATATGTCACGAATTTTCATGAATGCCTGAAATAGCCTTTTCTCAACACTTCATTCTTAATACTCCTCAGTCTATCACCTAGAGAATGACAACGCATCCTCCTGGATTCAATGTGTTCTCTGAATACACAGGCAGTAGTAATTCCTCTTTTGTTTGTGGTTGGTCTTTTCACACTTAAACATTTACTGCAGAATGCTTTAAACATATAGATAGTAAACAAAATAGAATAATGGAACTCTCTACACCTATCACTCACTTTCAACAATTATCAATATTCTGCCAATCTTTTATCATCTGTAATGCCACCCACTACCTACTTGATAATGATTATTTTAAAAGTCTTTTTCTTTAGGTAGATTTTACATATATGAAAATACACAAATCTTAGCTATACAACCTTGAACAATCTTAGCTATGCATTTAGCTGTGTGATACACATCTTTATCATGACGTAGAATATTTTCATTACCCAAAAAATTCCCTTTCCCCAAAGCAACAAGTGTTCTGATATTTTCCTCTGACCATATATCACACGCATACACATATACATATATATGAGATATATATATGAGATATATGAGATATATATGAGATATATATATGAGAGATATATATATACACATATGAGATATATATGAGAGATATATATACACATGAGATATATATATGAGAGAGATATATATATACACATATGAGATATATATATATATGTATACATACACACAGGCTTCATCGCTCTGCCAAAAAATCTGTAATACTCATCCATACAAGTTAGTTGTATGTATCAGTAAATTCCTTTTTATTACTAAGCAGCATTCCTCTGTATAAATATACCATAATTTGTTTACCCATTCTCCTGAAGATAGACATTTAGAACTGCTTCCAGTTATTGGCTACTGTGAATAAAGGAATCACAGACATTCTTTGATATACATTTTTATTTCTTTTGCATACTTAGTAGGACTGTGTATGATTAAATTTATAAAAAACTGTCAAATCTTTTTCCAAAATGGTTGTACTACCAGTAATGTATGAGAGTTCCTATTAGTTTACACTCACCATTTGGTGATTTCAGTCTGTTAAATTTTAGCTATTTTACTGGATGTACAAAAGTCTCTCTCTCATTATGGTTTTAAACTGAATTTCCATAATGACTAAAAATGTTAAGTATTTTATCATGTGCTTATTGGCCATTCTTATATTTTCTAAGTTCTTTCTTTTTCTTTTCTTTTTTTTTTTTTTTTTTTTTTTGAGATGGAGTCTTGCTCTGTTGCCCAGGCTGGAGAGCAGTGGCATGATCTTGGCTCACTGCAACCTCCACCTCCCGGATTCAAATTATTCTCCTGTCTCAGCCTCCTGAGTAGCTGGGATTACAGGTGCACACCACCACGCCTGGCTAATTTTTGTATTTTAGTAGAGACAGGGTTTCACCATGTTGCCCAGGCTGGTCTTGAACTCCTGAGCTCAGGCAATCCGCCCACCTCGGCCTCCCAAAGTGCTAGGATTACAGGCGTGAGCCACTGCGCCCAGCCTCTAAATTTTTTCTTTTAAGCCTGTTGTTCATATTTTTTTAGTTCTCTTTTTTTATTACTGATTTATATACTCTGGATATAAACTCTTTGTCAGATATATGTTTCATGAATGTTTTTCCCAGTTTGTGGCTTGCCTTTTCACTTTCTTAATGATGTCTTTCAAGTAGCAGAAGTTTTCAAGTTTTCAATCAGATAAACCCTAATTTATCGATTTTTCTTTTATGGCTATTGCTTTGTGTGTACCACAAAATTATTGCCTACATCCAGGTCAAGATCTTCTACTGTATTTTCTTCTAAGAGCTTTTACATATAGGTCAATGATCAATCTAAAATTAAGAGTTGTGCAATCATTAACTCTAGCTTTAGACTGGTATACTAATTGGTTTGTATACGAACTGGGTTAAAGGCATAGGACACATGCAGGCTGTGTTCATTTCACAGCAGGGCTCTGTAATTAGGCAATAATTACTTATCATCATACCTAGTGAGGCAATATGGGAGAAACAAAACAGGCCATACAGCTTCACTATTATTCCTACTTATAAACAAAGCCACTAGTTAAGGAAAAGTTAATATTGCTTTGTTTTCACGGTAACATAGGTTACATGTGGTCATTTACCCTGATTGCTCTGGTTAACAAGATGGCTTTCCAGAATTTAAAAAGGCATTAGGAAAATTAACTGAAATCTATACCAGTAGACCTCATCCAAAAATAGTGAAGAGTTTATTACATTTTGCTTATCTAAGATATTCTATTAATTGCTTTTTAAAAATTGAAATTTTAGTAGACTTTTTTTTTTAGCAAATTGAAGAAATAAATGCAAACCATGGAGTCCCACTAATACATTAGATACTTAATGCAAAGGTGTCAAAGATAATCTTTTGAAAAAATTAACCTAAAATAAAGGCATTCAGAAACAGTTGTTTTCCCCCCCTTTGGAAAAAATTCTTCCAAGTGAAAATGTTTGATTCAGACTCAAATATAAATATAGAGGTTCTGTGGTTTTTACTTGATTCCTGTTATAAAAAAAAAAAAAAAAAGAAAGAAAGAAAAAAAAAACCTCTTCTTTCCTGGAATGTGAGTCACAAAAGATATTGTAGACAAATTTAATCACAATCACACATGGCAGTTTTCTGTACATTACATTTTAGACTAAGCAATCATGGTGGCTCATGTTCAGGTATAAACTTCCACTGACCATACATCCACAAACTTCACATTATTTTGTGTATTGTGTGTGTGTGGGGGGGTAGTATATATTCTGTAACAGAAACTCATGAGCATCTTATTTTACCTTCTATAAAGCTTAAACATTGAATAAGATCAAGTGATCTGGTAAGATTGTCTTAAACACACTCGTAAATACGCCTCCACTTAACATGACTTAAAAGACACTAAATAAATTTAATAAACTTCTTAAAATAAAATGATTCACGGACATTTCACCCATTTATGGGCCAACAGATTAAATAATATTTGGAAACAAAACCTAACATAGATAAACTGTGAGATTAAATCTACTTAAAGAAGTTACCACAAGCCCAAAATAACAGCAATAAGCTTCTTACTATGAATAAAACATAAAACTATAATATAATAGCAGATTTACTTCAACCAAATAGCCATATTACTGATAGGCATGAGAAAAAAATTAGCAAATAAGTTGTTCTTCCTATTTAAGTAGGACTTTGACTTAAGGGAGTGATTAGGAATGACGCAAAAATTGGGAGATGCATCAGCATTAAAAAGGCAGGCCTGGTTTATATTTTCATATGATGTCTCTATATTTGGATAGTGTATGTTTTATTAAACGCCAAAGATTGTGACAATCCTGAATTTAAGCAGAGGATTATTTCTGTTTCAACCATTTTCAAGTGAAACAGCTTTTGAAAATGTATCCCAATTCTATTATTCCCTATGAGTGCCTATGTACAACTTAGTACAGATGCTCCTCAACTTAAGATGGGGTTATGCCATGATAAATCCATTCTATGTCAAAAATATCATAAATTGAAAATGCATCCTAAGTTGTAAGTCTCTCAACTCATGACAGGGTTATGGTTTCTACTGAATGCATACAGCTTTCTCACATCAGAAAGTCGAAAAATCCTAAGTCAAACTGTCATTAAGTCAGGGAGCATCGATAAACTTATTTCAACCTAACAGTTGCCTTCAAATGGGCATTTGAAATAAATAATGCATGTATATAAGATAATTATTTTAGCAAGTATCTTAGTTCATTTGTGCTGCTGTAACAAAATACCACAGACTGGATGATTTATACATAATAAAAAATTCCCACAGTTTTGGAAGCTAGAAAGTCTAAGATCAAGACACCAGCAGGTTAGGTTCTGTATCTGGTGAGGACCTGTTCTCTGCTTCAAAGATGGTCCATGAATGCTATGTCCTCTTGAGCAGACAAAGGCCATGTTCTCACATGGTAGAAGAGCCAAACTTGCCCCTCAAGCCCTTTTGTAAAGTACTAGTCCCATTTATATGGTGGAGCCCTCATGACCTAATCAACTCTCAAAGGGCCCACCTCTTACTACTGGAGATATGGACATTACAAAGATGCTGAAGTTGCAGTAGGAATTTTGGAGGGGACACAAACATCCATACCATAGCAGCAGAGAAAAGAAAGAAACAGATTAATGCACACTTGCAAACTGTAGCACAATTAACATAGTACTTTTGAGGAAACAATTTGATGCTTAAGTGTCATAAACATCCTTACACTCTACAATTCCTATTCCTAAAAATGTATCATCAGAAAATACAACATATTTAGTCCTCAATTTTTCATGCATGTCTATTTTATAAACTCCACTTTCATAAATTACATGGTAATGTGCCTAATACAGTTAGAATCAGACCTTTAAAAAAATCAGTTGACAAAAGAATACTTTATTGCAGAGTGAGAATCTACCAGACACAAAACCAGTTTCAGGTGCATAGCTCTTATCATTTGTATTCTGTTTCTATGACAGAACATTGAATTTTACCCAAATTATTTTGTTAAAAAAAAAGGAAAATGAAAAGTGTTGAAACCAGTGATAAGAGGCACAGGGTTCATAAGCTGAATGCAAGTGTGATGAAATGAAAAACATTAAACATTTAAAAAGGTATGAATTGTCATCCTTAGCTAGATATTTATTGGACACAGGATGGTCTACATTTCTATTCAAAGACCAGTACATAATATTGAAATAACATAATTGAAGAATCTAGCTGTAAAGGTAAGGTAGAATTATCAATGTCAAAATGTTTAGCTCTCTTGGAAATAAAAACTCTTATATCACGAAAGTTTATTAATCAGCCTTATATATTTAACAATGGATTATTTGTAAAAGCAGGGCACTTCATGTAATACAAAGGAATAAAAACAATATGCATGAAGATGTATAAGGCAACATTCTTTAGAAAGTGCAAAACCCAAAATATTTTAAATGTACAACAAGGGAGTATGGTACAATTAAATAAAAACTATGCCTCAAGCTAGATATATGTTTACAAACTGTTATTTGAAGAAAAAATATAAAATTATTGAAACCATTATCGTCATTGTAACTATGCAAAATAATGTACACGTGAATAAATATTGAAAAGGCCCACAAAAAAAGAACACTTTTACTGATAAATCATGGATGGAATTTTATTTTTTTAATTAAATATTGTTTTAATAACAATCTAAAACATGAAGTATAGAACAACTTTGTAGAAAATGGCATTACAAGTATTAGGAGTGACCTACAAGGAAAAGAGACTGCACCACTGCATTCCAGCCTGGGAGACAGAGCGAGACTCTGTCTCAAAAAAAAAAGATTTCTGGGATCAAAGAAGATTAACAGCAGCTGTACAATTTTAATATAAAATCTTTAATAAGGCGATGGGCATTTTAAACTACAAGATTGGAGGAGAGTACACATGAATTCCTAAAAGTATGCATTACCATGTTTTTCTACAGAACATGTTAGATTTCTATGCTGAGATACATAGTATGAGATAATAATAAAAAAAAAATCTGGAATTGTGTACCCTGCAAAATTGTCCCTGAAAAGTGAAGGATAAATACAGACTTTATCAGATAAAATGAGATAATCTGTTGCTAGAAAATCTGCTCAACAAGACATGTTAAAAGAGTTCTTCAGAGACAAGGAAAATGATGCAAGTTATACAGATCCACATAAAAGAGGGCACTAGAGAAGTAATAAGTGTAGGTAAAATTTTAAAAGTTTTATTTTTGTTATTCTTAATTGATCTAGTAGTTTGCTTAAAATAATAGCAACAATATATTTGATATGTACACTTATGCATATATTAATATCTGCTGAGTATAAGTGAAATGAATGACAACAAAGATACAAGGGACAGAATGGAAGAATTTGAATTATTATGTTATCATAAGGATTAACACTATCTGTGAAATGGCATACTATCCTCTGAAAGTTAAATTGGATTAGTTGTAAATGTACAGTACAAACTTTAAGGCAACCATAAAAAGAAATTTAAAAAGAGAAAGATTTGATAAGTTTGATGAAAAAGAAAAAAAGAATCATATAAAATGGTCAGATAAAACCACCACAAAAGGCAGAAAAGTGTGGAAAACAAAATTAGGAAAAAAAGGGTAACAAACAGAAAACAAGAATAGTTATGGTAGACACTACGCTAAATAGATCAATAATCACTTTAAACATCAGTGATCTAAATACAACAATTAAAAGACAGAGATTGTCAGAGTGGAGCAAAAAAGGCTGAATTATATGTTGTCCAAAATAAAAAATTTAATGTAAAGATGTGTAGATTAAAATTAAGGGTTGGAGAAAGATATACTATGTTAACACTAAAAGAAAGACAGACTAGCTATATTTCAGACACAGGAAACCTCAGAACAAAATAAATTATCAGGGATAAAAAGGAACATTACATAATGATAAAGGGGTCAATTTCCCCAAAAAGACATAACAATTTGGATGCCAACTCACCCACAACCAAAGTATCAATATGGGAGAAAAAGCTGATAGAACTGCAAGGAGAAAAGATAAGTCCACTATTATAGTTGGAAACTTCAATACACCTCTATCAGAAATGAACAGAACCAGATGGCCACAAATCATAAGGACCTCAGCTGAACTGAACAAAACTGTCATCAACTGCATATACTGGCTATCTGTAGACTTCATCCAACAACAGCAAAATAAACATTCTTTCTCAAACTCAAATGGAACATTCACTAGCATAGACCACATTCTAAGCCATAAAACAAACCTTCAAAAATTTAAAAGAATAGAAATCACAGAATACTCACTCTCCCACCATAAAGGAATTCAAGTAGAAATTAGGATAGTTATAGATGTAGGATAGCTGAAAAATCCCAAGATACCTGGATAACAACACACTTCTAAATAACTCATGGGATAAAAAAACATGTCTCAAGAGAAATGTAAAAACACTCTGAACTAAAAGAAAAAAAAACGCAATTTATCAAAATTTGTGGGAGGTACTAAAAGCAGTGCCCAAAATACATTTTTAGCATTAGAAAAATACTAAATCAATAATCTTAGCTTTCATTTTAGGAGAAAAAGAGGAGCAAATTAAAGTAAGCAAAACAAAATAAATATACAAATAAGAGCAGAAATCAATGAAACTGAAAACAGAAAATAGAGGAAAAAAAATCAACAAAACCAAAAGCTGGTTATTTGGTTTTTATTTGATCAATAAAATTCAGTAAGTCTCTAGCCAGGCTAACCAAGGAAAAGAGAGACGGCACAAATTGCTAATGTTGGAAGTAAAAGAGAGGATATCATTGCATATCCCAGGGAAATTAAAAGGAAAATAAAATAGTACTATGAACAAATCTATGTCTACAAGTTTTTTAACCGAAACAAAATGGACCAATTTTTAAAAATGCACAAATCTGCCAAAATTCACAAAGAAGAAATAGATAACATGGACAGGCCTATACTTATTAAAGAAATTTAATCAAAACATTAACAACCTTCAAAAACATAAAGCACCAACTTCAGATGGGTTTGGTGAATTCTATCAAATATTTAAGGAAAAATTATACTAATTCAATATAATTTTGTCCAGAAGATAGAAGCAGAGGGAATACTTTCTAATGTATTCTAAGAGACCAGCATTACCCACCTCCCAATCAAAAAAAAAAAAAAAAAAAAACCAGACCAAGGCCTAAGGCCTAATAAGAAAACTGCAGAACAGTATGAACATAAATTCAAAAATTAGCAAATTAATTGGATTAGCAATGAAATCCAACAATGTATAAAGAGAATAATATGTCACAATGAACTGGGTTTTTCTCCTAGGTATGCAAGGATAGCTCAACATTCAAAAATCAACTAATGTAATAAATCACATGGACAGCTAAAGAGGAAAAAAAAATCACATGATCATATCAATAGATGCAGATAAAGCATTTGACAAAATCGGTATTCATGATTTTTTTAAAAAAAATTCTCGAACTATAAAACAAGAGAAATGTCCTCAATTTGATAAAGAACATCTACAAAAAATCTACAGCTAACATACTTAATGGTGACTTGATGCTTTCCTGTTAAGACCAATAACAAGGAAAGGATGTTCCAACTTGGGAAGAAAGAAATAAAACCATCTTTTGTTCACAAAAGACATGACTGTCTATATAAAAAATCCCAAAGAATCAACAAAAACTCCTGGAACTAATACGGAATTATAGGAAGGGTGCAGAGCGCAAGGTTTATATACAACAGTCAATCTTTTTCCTTTACACTAGCAAAAAACAAGTGGAATTTGAAATTAAAAACACATTACTATTTACACTAGTCTCCAACAAAGGAAATAGTAATTACCAATCTACCAAAATATGCATAAGATTTATATGAGAAAATCTACAAAGCTCTGATGAATGAAATCATTACTGAATAGAGAAATATTCTGAGATCATGAATCAGAAGACCCAATATTGTCAAGATGTCAGTTCTTCTCATCTTGGTCTAGAGTTTCAATGAAATTTCAATTAACATTCTACCAAGATATTTTGTGGATATCAACAAACCGATTCTAAAGATTACAGGGAGAGACAAACACTCAGAATAACCAATACAATACTGAAAGAGAAGGACAAAGTTGGAGGACTGACATTACCTGGCTTCAGTACTTACTATAAAGCTATAGTAATCAAAACTATGATATTGGCACATGAATCAACAAATAGATAAATGAAACAGAACAGAGAGAAAATAGAACTGCATATAGTCAACTGATATTTGAAAAGTGGCAAAGGAATAAAATGGAGAAAAGATAGTCTTTTTAAAAAATTGGTGCTAGAACATCTGAACATCCACACGCAAAAAACTATATCTAGACACAGACCATATAACTTTCATGAAAATTAATTCAAAATAAGACCTAAACATAAAACACAAAAAACTATAAAACTGCTAGAAGATAATATATGAAAGCAATCTAGATGATCTTAAGTACAGCAATGACTTTTAAATATAACACCAAAGGCACAATTCGCACACACAAAAAAAATGGGATAAGCTGAACTTCATTAAAATTAAAAACATCTGCACCATGAAAGATAGTGTCAGGAGAACGAAAAAACAAGCCACAGACTGGGATAAAATACATAAGATTGATGTATCAGATAAAGGACTATTTTCCAAAGCATGCAGAAAACTCTTAAAACTCAACAACAAAAAAAGGCCTGACTTAAAAAAAAAATGGGTAAAAGACTTTAGCAGCTCACCCAAGAAGATACAGAGATGGCAATAAGCATATGAAAAGATGTTTCACATCACATTTCCCATATCAGGGAAATGTGAATTAAAACGAGATACTATTACATACCTGTCAGAATGGCCAAAATCCAGCATTTGAAATCACCAAAGGCTTTTGAGAATGTGGAGCAAGAGCAATTCTCATTTATTGCTGGTGCATAACCAAAATCGTACAGACACTTCGGAAGAGAGTTTAACAGTTTCTTACAAAACTAAATGTGGTTTCAACATACAATCCAGAAATCACACTTCTGTGGTATTTACCCAAAAAAGTTGAAAACTCATGTCCACAAAAAACATGCACATGGATGTTTACATCCATTTTATCTATTGCCAAAACTTGGCAGCAACCACGATGTCGGTATTACTTTGTTTTTACACTGCTATAAAGAAATACCTGAGACTGAGAAATTTACAAACTAAGGCTTAATTGATTCACAGTTCCACATGGCTTGGGAGGCCTCAGAAAACTTACAGTCATGGTGGAAGGGGAAGCAAGCAAGTCTTACGTAGCAGCAGGCTAGAGAAAGAGTGTGAGCATGCAGGAAAAACTACCATTTATATAACCATCAGATCTCATGAGAATTCACTATCACGAGAACAGCATGGGGAAACTGCCCTCATAAACCAAACACTTCCCTCCCTAGACAGGAGGTGATCAGGTCCCTCCCTCAACATATGAGAATTACAATTCGAGATGAGATTTGGGTGGGGACACAGAGCCAAACCATAGCAATGTCCTTTAGTATGTAAATGGATAAATAAACTGTGGTACATCCAAAGAATGAACTATTATTCAGCGCTAAAAAGAACTCATCTGCAGAAAACCACCATGGCACATGTTTACCTATGTAACAAACCTGCACATCCTGCACATGTATCTTGGAACTTAAAATAAAATTAAATTAAATTTAAAAAAGAAAAAAAGAAATCATCTATCAAGCCACAGAGAAAACCTAAACGCATATTACTAAGTTAAAGAAGTCAGTATTAAAAGGTTGCAGCATATTGTATATGGTTCCAAATATATGACCTTCTGGAAAAGGCAAAACTATAGAGACAGTAAAAAGATCAGTGTCAGGGATTGAGGGGAGAGAAGGATGACTAGGTGGAACACTGAGAAATTTTAGAGCAGTGAAACTATTTTGTATCATATTACATTATTGGATATATGTCATTACACATTTGTTAGAACTCTTAGAATGTACACCACCAAGACTGAACCCCAATGCAAATTATGGTGATAATGATTTATTAACGTAGATTCATGGAATGTAACAAAGGTACAGGGAATTCACAATGGGAGAGAGGTCACTTTGGGGGACAGGAGGTATATGGGAACTTTCTGCACTTTCCATTCAAGGATGCTGTGAAGAACAAAAATCTAGCTAGAACCTGCTTATAAGAGATATATCTAAACCCAGAAAAACTGAAAATTAATGAATGGAAAAATAGGTATTAGGAAAACTGTAACCAATATAAAACTGAAATAGTTATATTAATATCTACAATAGACTTTAGGCAAAAGTAGACATCACTACAAAATAACAACAGGAAGACAGAACAGTTTTGTTTGTACCTAATAACATAACTTCATATTCCATAAAGCAAGCAGTAAGAGAAACAGAAGGAAAAACTAACAGACCTATTATTGTAGCAGTGCATTTTAACATGCTTCTCTCAATAATCAATGGATCAAGCAATGGAAAATCAGTATGGTAACAAAATGTGAATTTAACAGGCTTGATTAATAGATATATAGGAAACACTAAAACCAACAGTTGGAGAATATACATTCTTTTCAAACATATGTGAAACATTTACGGAAACTCACCCAATAGTAGGACATTATCACATTTCAAAGAATTAATACCATATGTGTGTGTGTGATATATAATTCTCTGAACACAATGTAATAATTAAGACTCAACAATGAAGAGAGATTAAAAATGTCATACTTGCAAAGTTTTTAAATATTCTACATAAAATTTTGTGCTGAAGTAGACACACTTACAAGCCTAAGTCAATGGCAATACTGAGCAAGTACAGGCCATTCATGCCATGGGCAGAGCATTTCTCTATATAAACTAATACGAAGACAAGTAGTCAAAAATGTAGTCTCTGCAGGTAAGCAGACCCCAAGAAAAGCATGGGGAGAAGGAACTGAAGCAGCCAAGTTTATTTATTTTATCTAAACTCACAAATTACATAAGGAACTTTCCTTCACTGGGTAACAGTGAGGGTGACATAAAGATGTCTAGAAATATTTCTCCAGGAAAAGTAACTATATATGGAAACAGAGAAGTGTGGAATAATTTTTAGGCTAATACATGTTTATGGAAAAATTCACAAATGGATTATCAATTCTGTAATGAAGGTCACTATCCTTTAAATAGTGAATGCTAACATTTTCATATACAAAAATTTAATGGAATCTATACATAATTTCTTAGGTTTATTCTAATATATACAGTATGTAATTTCTTCATAACAAATTCAATGTAATGTCTACTTTTTCCAATAATGTTGTGTGTCAATAAATATAATGTTAGTAATAAGATTTCCATTCCAGAGTGTGAACTCCTTTAGGGCAGTGAATATATCTGATTTTGGAAATCATACAAGAATGTGCTGAGAATTATTCTGATAATAGAGAGTAAATCCTACATCTAAGGTAATATTACCTTGAAGTTTGTAAGTCAAAACACTTATTTTAAGCATTTTCTCCCTTGTTCTATTTCCATCCTTTCCTTTTAAAAACTATCATTTTGATTTCTGGGGGATGCCTTGACCTTTATAAAAATCATAAACTAAGTTTTCTATTTACGATTATTTTAATCATATCATTTCCCACTTATTAGAAATAGCTATTGTAACATAAAATGAAAATAAATATTTGTAATAGTATTAAAAGTTAACACTTATAATAGTCTTCCCTAAATTACTGTACTAAGACACCCAACAAAATAAGCCACATTTAGAAGGCTAGAAAAAAAAATTCCTGATGAAATGTACCACACAGAATGAAGTGACTCAAAATCACAAAAGGTCAAAATAATTTCCACTAAAGATTCTACTTGATAGTTCGTAAAAATACATTACAGATTGACTACAAGAGAGCATCAGAGAGTTTTTTTGGGACGCGATGAAATTTTTTTTTAATCTTGATTTGTAATTACAAAATTGTGTAAGTCTGTCAAAATTCATAGAGTGGCACACCTACAATGCGTGCATCTTACTTTACATGAGTAATATTTCAATCTACCTGAAGAAAAAATACACATGCATTTAAGGAACTTAATTTTTAACTCATACTATTTCTATGTATAATACCCTTACTTTCTCTGCTAGTCAAAAGCCAGTCTTTCAAGGCCCTTTTAAATGTCACTTCTTTTGTGAATTCTTCCCTAAAAAGTCAAGAATTGACTGGTCTGTTATTTGTAATCCCAGAGCATGTTTCCATCACGAATGTATTGTTTATTATATTATATTATAATTCATTTTATGTTTCCCATGATAATGTTACTAGCTTATTAAAGGCAAAGAATGTTTTATATTAAAAAAAATCCTTTCTAGTATGTTGCCTGGTACATTGAAAGCCCTCAAATTAAGTTCATAATATCATTATAGATACTCTTGTTCAAGAGCAGTACTACTGGTTATCAAAATGTCTGCCTAAATACAAAGTAGAAAGAATACTGGATTAAAACTTGACTGTGATAAAAACAAGTAACTGTCTTTTTCTGAATCATGATGAAAGAAAAAATCAGTGGTCACCTAAAAATTGTGCACAAACATTATTGGGAAACTAATTAAATAACTCCCCTAAGTGCAACCTGACCAATCCTCTAACAAGGTTACAGTTTGAACCACACCAATCATCTGGTTTGCACGATTTCCTGCTGGACATCAACACCAACCACTAGTTAGACCCAAAACCACCTTGGGAAATAGCTGTGGCTAAGATTTACACAGACCAGTAATGGACTAAATTACTGGTTTAGTGGCAAAACAGGTCAGAAGCATGTATAACATGACAGAAATTGGAAGGTCAATAAAAAAAAATTTATATAGACATTAGACTCCCTGCCCACTCCTCAAAATTAAGCTGAGAGTTTTAAGTTGTTAGAAGACCTAAGAAAAGCCCATCTGTTCACTCACAAAAACCTTATAATTATGATGAAATGCAGATTTGATAAGTAACATATTGAGAAAGATTATCATATTTTAAATATATTTTAGATAGGAAATGAAGTAATCACATCAAACTCTTTTGATATATTTCCATAAAAGATACACATACATCTAAAGAAAAAATGTACAAAATTAAAAAACGATGCCTTACTCTTCCATATGCAAGAAACACACATTCCCTAGATGAAAAGATATTTTTCTTTTTTTTTTGTGAGAGACGGAGTTTCACTCTTGTTGCCCAGGCTGGAGTGCAATGGCGCAATCTCAGCTCACTGCAACCTCCGCCTCCTGGGTTCAAGCGATTCTCCTGCCTCAGCCTCCCAAATAGCTGGATTACAAGCATGCACCACCACGCCTGGCTAATTTTGTATTTTTAGTAGAGACGGTGTTTCTCCTTGTCGGTCAGGCTGGTCTCAAACTCCCAACCTCAGGTGATCTGCCCGCCTCGGCCTCCCAAAGCACTGGGATTACAGGCATGAGCCACTACGCGTGGCCAAAAAGGGGAATTTCATGCAGAATATTTTGTTTTCTACAGTCACATAAAATATCTATTATAAAATACAATATACTCCCTGCCCCCAAAATAAACTATATTTCTATGAAGTATATGAGGGCACACAGTGAACACTGTGAATAATGATGACTGAGTACTATGTGTAGTGAAAAAGAGAATATTAAGTACTTATATCAATAAAAGATTGCTTGATAAATAACAATTGTATTCAGTGTAGTGAAAAAGAGAATATTAAGTACTTATATCAATAAAAGATTGCTTGATAAATAACAATTGTATTCAGAAGTGTTCAGCTCTGGTCCTGATTAGTTTATACTTAGTACCAATAATTTTCAAAGTCCCTCCAGCAGAGTACTAGACATCTTCATCCCTACTTTATGCCTTTACTGGTCTTATTTGTAAGAAAGGCCTTCCAAAAAAGCTTTTAATCTAAGAAAAGGCTTAAAGTTTGAAATAACTTTCAAAAACTGCTAAAGTAGATAATGAAAACATATATTTAGATATATTTTCTAGTTTCAGCTCTGACACATAAAAAGCATGCAAGTCATTACTCCTCCTATCCTTACAACAAGAAAAAAACGGAACAAACTAAAGATCAATGATGTCTCCTTATATCCATCTGAACTGTCACAGCCAAACTGCCACTTCAAAATTTGGAGAAATATGCAAATCTAGTGAATCATAGCCAAAATCTGTTTATCCACAGCAGAAGTTGCTGGAGATATAAACTGGTAAAAATATTTCAACTATTTCAATGACAATTTTGAGGAATTGTTGGAAGCTGAGTGAGGATAAATATGAAAGTGAGAACTCCTGGGGGCAGAAGGCTTTGCGATGGTGGTGAGGGGTGGGGTTGGGGGGTTAGTTGCTCTCATACTTTCATGGGTCTTCCCTCCAGGAATCCCATCAGTATCTCCCTGTAATGCACCATAAAAGCTCTTCTCATGGTTCTGGCAAAGGGAAGAGAAGTGTAACCGTTATGAAATATGCCCAGAGCATTCTTAATAGGAAAGGCCTATTCTTCAGGTGAAGATACTTTATCAGAACCTTATCTCATCTAGGGTCAGGGCATTATCAAGATTCCAGCGCCCTCTAGCCTTTTTATCTCACATAAAGGAGGTGGGGGTTGGGGAGGAAGCTAGCAAACACTTGTGAAAGTCACAGGCTCATTGAGATTTAATCATAATGTTATGGAATGCTTCTTTCCCCAACCCCTTGCCATCAAAACAAGAGGGCTGTGGTATATTCACAATAAATAATAGCTGAAAGAGCTGTAAGTCTCTGTATAAGGAGGAGTTCTTAGGGAAGCCAAAGACAATAGGGGAGACAAAAACAGGAATACTTAAGGAACTTGAACCCTCTGGCAACTTACAGCAAAAGAAAGTATTAAACATAGCCTACTTCTTAGCCAAATTTACATTAAAAGTCCCACAAAATTCTGTTAAACTCAGTTGCTATTATATAGTACATCATAAAAAGTTATAAGACATGCTAAAAGGCTAAAATGTCTGAAGGAGCAAAGAAAGCATCAGAACTAGTTTCGGATATGACAAACATTTTTGAAATTATCAGAGTAAGAATTTAAAAATAACAATTAATATAATTAGGAATCTAATGGAAAAAGCAGACAATATGCAAGAATGGATGGATAATATATAGGCAGAAGCTCAAAGAATCAAAGGAAAATGCTAGAAATCAAAACAGAAAAGAAGAATGCCTTTGATGGGCTCATCAGTAGATTCAACATGACTAAGGCAAAAATTACAAACATGAACATAGATCAATAAAAACTTCCTAAATTTAGTGCAAAATTTTGAGATTTAGGAAAAAATAAAGGGCAAAAAATCAAACAAAAATAGCCAAGAACCGTTAGACAATTGCAAAAGGTGTAACACACTGAAAAATCAAAAGGAAAAAAAGAATGAAGCAGAACTATTTCAAGTAATAGCTTTCAATAGCCACAAATTTTCTAAAATTAATGACAAACATTGAACCACAGATTCAGGAAGCTCAGGGAACACTACCGCAGCATAAATATCAAATAATGTACACCTAAAGTATATGTATTATATTCAAACTACACAAAACCAAAGAAAAGGAGGAAATTTTGAAAACAGCCAGAGATCCAAAGCATCTAACTCATAGAAGAGGTTCAGAATTATAGTGGATTTCTCTTTAGAAACCATGTAAGCAAAAAAGTGTGAAGTGACATATTTAGTGTTGAGAGAAGAGACTAGTGATATCACATATTAAGTTATACCACATTATAATAAAAGATAGTAATAAAATACTATGGTATTTATGCAAGAATAAACAGACTACAGGAGCAGAATAGAAAGCTCAGAGGCCCACGTACATACAGCAACACGATATATGATACAGAAACAGGATGAACATTGTAAGGTACACTGTTAGTTGAGTAGTTTTCAAACTTAAGTATGCATCACAATCACCTGGTGGGATTGCTGAAACAGACTGATGGGTCCACATGCAGAGTTTTTGATACAGTAGGTCTGGGGAAGTACCACAGAATTTGCATGTCTAACATGTTCCCAGATGATGCTGATACTGAAGCCTGCTGGTCCAAAAAGCATACTTTGAGAACCACTGCTTAAGTATTAGCAGGAGCTCAACAGTTAAAGAGAGTTCCATGAGCACTCACGTGTCAGGTGTCAGAGTAAAAAATTAGGTAATAATAAACCAAAATGAAAGTAATGAGAAAGTCTGTAATCATTAACTGCTATAGAACAACAGAGAAGCTAAAACTTGAGAAAGCACTAATTTCTTCCTGTTCTAATTTCCCTATGGAACAGCACACAAGTCGAGGGTCAGGTGGATAGATCAGCAGAAAAATGGCGTCAACTCACTGCTGTTGGAGTCCCAAATAAAGGCTCTGGCAGTTTTATAGAGCCTGGAGTAGACAAGGAAGAAAGGGGAGAGGGCTAGGAGTAGAAAGTACTGAACAGTGAGTGAGAAGGGGGAAAAGTGTCTCTAAGGTTTTCCCCTCCTTCCTCCAATAAGGAGGTTTGACAGAGTTGCCTGATAAAGACCTCTGCCAAAGGCCTCAGATAAAGAGAACTAGGGGAAAAGGTGCCTGGGCTAGTAATGGAAATACATGAAGAGCATAGCTAGCCAGGAAGTCCAGAGTACTTGGACGGCAAATTCCTTCAAAGACTACAATGTATTGGCTGTGCACCAAGTCTGGTGCGGGGAGAGTAGTTTTTCCCTGTGAAGCTTGCTAAATAAAGCCTTTTGAAATACTTATGGTCAGGCTGAAAAAAAATCACAATAGGTTTTTAACCAGGATCTGGACTCCTCAAGTACATGCCACTAGAAAAAGCGGCTCACTTTAAGAAATAAATGAAAATGGATATTGGATCTTTGCCTCACATCATATATAATGTTAAGCTCTGTAACTTTATCTACACAGATAAAATACCAAAATGTGAAAGGTAAAATTACAAAGTTAATGGCAGAAAAAAACATAGGTAAATCTTTGACTAAAGAGGAAGTAAAGGAATTCTTAAAGAAAACAGTACAAACCACAAGCCAAAAATTGATGAATTGGATTACATGAAAATTCGGGATATTGTTTAGCTAAAGACAATATTAGTATTCACATTACAGAAGAAAGAAATGTGTTCTACCCAAAAGCTTTTCAGGATTAATATTTTAAATTATTAATATGACGCATCCCTCAAAGTTAACAAGAAAAACAGATGAACTTCAATGGAAAAAAAGACTAATAAATAGGCAATTTAATGAAAAGGTAATTCCAAAAGTTAACAAATTTATGACAAATGCAAATTAGAAATGAGGTACCATTTATTCAATGAGTAAAAAATTAGAAACTAGAAAATGTTAAGTATTTAGGGGGAAATGGGGATGTCAGGATCTCTGTGCATTGCTGGTAGGACTGTAGCCTGTCACCAACATTCTGGCGAACAAATCGGCAGGACTTAAATATATGCATAAACTATTATCTACCAATTACTGGGAGAGTAGATAGGAAAAACATGGTGGATTCATACAATGGATTCTTCAATTTGGAAAAATTAGGTTTCACAAAGTAACAGATGGATATTTAAAATATGGGATTTAGGGCCAGGCACAGTAACTCACTCCTGTAATCCCAGCACTTTGGGAGGGTGAGGCAGGAGGATCACTTGAGGCCAGGAGTTGGAGACCAGCTTGGACAACACAGCAAGATCCCATCTCCACAAAGATAAATAAAAATTTAGCTAGCCTTGGTGGTGCAAGCCAGTAGTCCCAGCTACTTGGAAGGCTGAGGTGGGAGAGTCACTCAAGATCAGGAGTATGAAGTTCCATAAAACAATCTTCCAAATATGCAATTTATTTCAAGTGCCTTCAACTGTTCTACAACTCTGCATTCACTGTCCTTTCAATATGTCCCAATTTGAATACAACCTTTTAGAAGTATGATATGCAGAACTAAAAGGAATTATATGATATAAATTTAAGTTAGACTGGGGCTACCTCTTCTCATCTTTTTTCTTTTTTGGAAACTAAATTTCAATTACACACAATTAAATTACATTAGTTTTTAAAATTTTCTTTGAAAACTCACTGTTAAAAAATATTAAATACATGTTGTATGGCTGAGTTTGGCTCCTCCAAATCCTCTCCTGATGCAGAAGTTTTTACTGTAAGATCATAGTATTTATTCCTTTTGAATTTCACTTTGAATTCAGCCCCACTATTCCAGCCTTTTAAAATACTTTAAATATGACCTTATGTCATATACAAATGTGAAAATATGCTTTCAATATTTTCATAGCAATAAATGTTGAGCAGAATAAAGATACACATAGTAACCCTTGACATTCTACCATAGTCCTATCCTCCAAGTGGACATCAATCCATACATTGATATACGTGGTGTGGCCAATTATTTCTCTAATGCCTTTGTCCCCCGTATATTTCATACTTTTGTTCACTAGGACTGCATAAGAAACTTACTAATATTTAAAGTCCTTCCCCATTTTCCTGACTGACTAGCCTAGCAAATCTCCTCAAAAGTTAAGTTTAGCCTGACAATCAACAGTTTGCAAAATATAAATATTCTTTTTGAAAGTTAAGAATTTTTCTCTATTTGTAGTCTAGGGTACTTAGAGCATTATTTTTAAATGCCTCAGAAGATCACAGGAAATGTTTCATTTTTTTCTTTTGCATGTCCCTTGGTCACAATTCTCCTGGACAGGGCATCAGCTTGGTGCACAACTGTTGTATTTTCACTACTCTAGAGTTTCTGTTTTCTTTTAATAATTTCCTCTGTCAGAAAGAAGTTGTCTTTGTATTGAGGGAGATTAATAAGCCAAACAATAACAACAACCACCACCACCGACAACAAACACCAACAACAACAACCTTGGAATTAGAGAAAAAGTATTAAACAGGAGTTAAGAAGTTCTAATTTATTTCTCACTATTACAAATTTTCCCCAACCAATGAGTAGGACGATTCTTTCCCTGGTTTTCGTAATGTGAACATATACTTTTAAAGTGAGGATGATGATTTTCCTACTCTCTCAAAGAATACATTAAAGAGAAAGAGAAAACAAACTTCTTATTTTGTAACAGATTTCAGTTTAAAATGTCACCTCGTAATAACTCTTAAATTTACTGTATGTGGAGAATAAAGAAAAGTGAAGCATGTGGTAAGAGAAAAACAATTTTATGGCTAGCCACAATCTGCTAACATATAACTATATACATTTGGGATAATAATTAGCAGTTAATAAAATGTGTTTTTCCTGGCAAATAAAGGGTCTCAAGGCACACTTTTTCGGCTTATTTTATGAGAATGAGACTCAAGTGATCCTGATGGTATGCTTAGAATGGATTAGAATAATAACACCAAAAGTAATAAAATTAGTATTATTTTTATAACCACTGTATACAAAATTAAGAAGATAAAAATAGTATTAAATGCCATTAATTACTATAAAATTTATATTTTGATAAGTACCCTTTTACCTCCTATAACCCATATAAATATTAGTATGAAAAGGCAATTACCAAAAAAGTATTGAATTAAATATAATTGGATAAATTCCACTTGAATTGTATAAGAAAGCCAAACTCTATTTTGATGTGATTGATTTTGGTACTTTTGGATATTATGTTAAAGACAACAACCAGAATTCCTCAATATCTGTCTAAATGTATAAATAAATCATATGATTTACATTAAAGCATTTGGCAAATCCTAAAGTGATAGAGTGATTGATGCAAGTACAGGTTTCCACCGTTTCAAAGACTATTATACACTAATAGTGAAACAAGACTCCAGGAGACAAGTAGCACAAAGTATGTATAGGCAAATTAGAAAAGCACAACAAGTACTCAAGACTCCTTACAAAGTGATGTCAATCTCAAGGATCAGCAAATAAAGACAAATTTACAAAGTGTATCAGCCAGGGTTCCCCAGAGGAACAGAAATGATAGGATACAGGGAAGGAATAGGAAGAAGGATAAAGGAAAAGGGGGAGATTGGCTGATTTTATGGAACAGGCTCACAGGCTTGTGGGGGCTAGCAAGTACAAAATCCTTAAGGGAAACAGGCAGACTGTAAACACAGGCAGAATTTCTATGTTACAGTGTTGAGGAGGAATTTCTTCTTCTTCAGGAAACTGTTGGAATCATCCTAAATGCCCATCAATGACAAACTGGATTCATCAACCTAAATGCCCATCAGTGACAGACATATACACCATGGAATACTATGCAGCCATAAAAAAGAAAGAGATAAAAAAAAAAAAGAAAGAGATCACATCCTTTCCTGCAGCATGGATGGAGCCGGAGGTCATTTTCCTAAGCAATCTAACTAGGGACTGAAAACCAAATACTACATGCCCTCACTTCTAAGTGGGAGCTAAACACTGAGAATACATGGACAAAAAGAAGGGAACAATAGACACCAGGGCCTACTTGAGGGTGGAGGGTGGGAAGAGGGAGAGGATCTAAAAACTATCTACTGGGTACTAGGCTTATTACCTGGGTGCAAAATAATCTATATACCAAATCCCCACGACACACAACTTACCTACATAACAAACCTGCACATGTATCCCTGAACCTAAAATAAGTTTTAAAACAGTTTTTTAAATGTTGGTAAAAGCTAAGTCCATGATCATCTTCTTGTATTGTTTGTGATTTATAAATTGGTATACAAAGAATTTTCACAGTATATGCTAAAATGTCTTAAAATGTTAACAATAACATGAACAATAAGATGAAGAGAAAAAAGGTCCTTGCATATAGTAATTCCACTGCTAGAAATCTATGCTGAGAAAAAATTGCAAAAAAAGGAAAGTAACACATGGATATAATTACTCATAGCAACATTCTGTATACTGGAAAAATACATGAATAAACTAAGTTCTGACAATAGAAAGCCACCAGTAAAAAGTTATTTAAGAACTCAAAAAACATTTGTGCATTCAAAAATTTTGCGGATTCTAAATGTCAGATATCGAAAATAAAGAAATATTTAATGAAATATCACTGCCCTCAGTGAGTTTTCAAGCTATTAAGAAAAAAAAACATAAAATGCACACCTGCAACACTGTTAAGTGAAAACAGGAAGATGTCATATAATCTGTAATTGCAAGTATGGGAAAAGGAACAAATAGGTGGGAAATACAATAACAACGCTTAAGTGGTGAGACTCTGGGTTTGCTTTTCTTCTTCTTCTTCCTTTACCTTTCATTTTCCATGGGTCATGTAAACACTGAGGTAAACAAACAAACCTTGAGGGTAAGGACTGTGTCTTATGTGCTGTCAATCAGCTAGCACTCAGTAGTGTCTGATACATACAGATGGCATATAACTATTCCTCTAATGATTATCAGACTTTTAAAGTAGGAAAAATAACACAAAAATATTTTAAATAAAAGAATTATTCACATTTCTATTTCATTTAGAGCTATGTGAACATCAAAGTCCAGCTAATAACAGTGCTAAAACATATCCATTTAATCTAAACCTGTCTAGAAGAGTTTCAAGCCATAGAAAAATTTCATCTAGAGCTTTGAATGTATCAAATTTTCTACATAACAGAATGCATTGTTATGATTTGTGATTTTTTTGCTTTAAGTCTTGAAGTTAGATCTGGAATCAAATCCAAATTTTGTTAACTATTAGTTACTGGTTATGTGATATGGGTCAGCTTCCTAAATTTTACTGAATAACTGATTATCACCTCTACTATCTATCTTACAGTGGTTTTCCAAAGAAATTTTTAGGCCAGACATGGTGACTCACACCTTTAATCCCAGCACTTTGGAAGGCCAAGGCAGGAGTATTACTTGAGCCTAGGAGTTCGAGATCAGCCTGGGAGACACAGTAGGAACCCGTAGCTACAAAAAACACAAAAATTAGCCAGGTGTGGTGCCATGTGCCTGTAGTCCCAGCTACTCAAAAGGCTTAGGTGTTAGGATAGCTTGAGCCAAGCAGGTTAAGGCTATGGTGAGCCATGATCACACAAATGTACTCCAGCATGGGCGATGGAGTGAGATCCTATCTCAAAGAACAAAAAAAAAATGATAATTTAAAAAAAACAGCACATGAAAGAGACCAACTGTATTACTTGGCACATAGTAAATGTTGCATTGATGACACTAATTTTGATTAATAAGTAAATGTCTCCAGGTGGTTATCCTCTATTACTGATTGACCAATATCAGTAAAAGTAGACTTACAAAATGTCTGTCAATAAATTTTGTCCAATATTCTACTTAGACAAAAGTAGCCATTTTGCTAATACTGCTATATCTGCTTACTTTTTATTGAAATTAGATTGACAAAAAAAGATTTATTGGTTTATATTTTACTTGTGTCATTTTTTATGACTCTTATAAGTAATGATTGAATTTTGCTTTTAAATCCAATCTGATATAAAATTTTTGTACTGCAAAGAAAATAAGACCACTTATATTTACCGCCATGATAGTTATGATAGTTTTACTAGTTGGCCTGACTCCAGTATTGTTTCTACACAGATGTGGTAGAATAAAGTGAGATTAAATGGTCTTGTGAAGATTTCTACAGCATTCTGGGCTTATCCTTTTCTTACTAATTACTCTTATTTTATTGTAATTGCCTAGTACTAGAGTTTGGCTTTCCACACTGGGTTGCAGGCTTTTACTGGCACAGACTTTTTCACTGTTATATCCCTAGGACCCCTCCAGGGTTTGGTATAAAACATATGTAAAAAAATGCTTGTTTTTCTTGTAGAATATCTGACAAAAAAAGAGTGAATGAATGGATGGATGTATAAAATAATGTACATAAGCATTTTGACAAATACCTAGAACATGATTAGTCCTCATTAAATATTATAATTAATGGCCTTATTTTTACTTTTAACTGTAGGAGTTTGTTTGACTTGCCTTTATCTTGTGTAATTATTTTGACGGTAGATATTCAACTTTAAATTTCATAATAGCCAGAATAAAGCTCTCAACAAACATTCTGAATGTCACGCTTATCTAAATGTGGCTGCATATAATAACAACCAAAACTTTTTATTTAATTTAAGGAAGAAGAAAATAAGACCTTTTTGGCCCGATCCTTTCTTTCATTCTAAGAATCCAGTAGTTTAATCTAATTTTGAAATGTCACATCTTAAAAACTTTGAAATCTATTTTACAGTATTAATCTGCCATTAACATAATAATAATTTCAATAGCTACTATTCAGCTTTTACTAAAGGACAGCACTATGCTTTGAGATTATATCCCAATTAAGGCACATTATATCTCATTAAAGGAAAATAATTTTGAGTAGATGGTCTTTGAAGAGATAAGGAAATTCAGGCAAAGTCAATAGCTAAAAGTTGTACAGTTTGAATTTTACCTTACTGTGCTTCAGACAACTATATAATACTACCTTCCATCTTAGAATAATTAAAACAGTTTTTTGTCTCAGTTTATTGATGAATGTTTTATTTCATTTTTAAATTTTTATCTAGCTTTAGCAATTGTTGTCAGTTTCTACTACAAATTACATTTTTGGTAAATTTTTCATAAATTTTGGTAAGCTATTAGAATGGCTTAAAACAAGACAATGCCAAGAGCTGCTGAGAATCCAAAGGAACCTGAACACACATACATTGCTTGTGAGAATGCAAAATGGTACAGCCACATTGGAAAATAGTCTGACACTTTATCAAATTAAACATGCACTAACCAAATGATCCACCAGTGCTACTCCTAAGTATTTAGCCCAGAAAAGGAAAACTTATATGTATTCCAAAAGCTGCACATGTATGTTTTATTGCAGATTTATTCATAATTGCCAAGAACTGAAAACAACCTGAATTTCCTTCAATTGCTAAATGGATAAAATATAACACATTTACCACTCAATGTAGGACCACTCAGTAATGGAAGGAAAAACTATGAATAAATGTACAACATAGGTGCACTGGAAATGTATTATACTAAATAACAGAAACCAGACTCAAAAGGCAACATACTTAATGTACGGCATTGGGACCATAGTTAATCCAGTATTGCATGGTTGAAACTTGCTAAAAGGGTAGATCTTAAATGTTTTCACCACACACATAAAAAAATAACATTGTGATGTGATGGATATGTTATTAATAATTAGTTTGACTGTGGTAATCATTTAACAATGTGTGTGTTTATATATATATATATATCTCAAAGGTTCACGTTGTACAGCTTAAATATACACAATTTTAATATATACATTTATGCCTCAATAAAGCTAGGGAAAAATAAAAAGACAAAAGAAAAATACTAAAACACAAAAGGTAACATACTATTTGATTCCATGTATATAACACTATTGAAAAATAAAAACTATTGAGACCTAAAACAGATCACTGCCAAGTATCAGGGATGGGGAATAAGACTGGTTACAAAGAGCACGAGGAATTCTTTTGGGGTAACAGAATTGTTTTATATTCTGATTATGGTAGTAGCTGCATGATTTTGTTTGTCAAAATTTACAGGACTGTACTTTCAAAATGACAAATGTTACTGCATGCAAAGTATAGCTTTTTAAATGAAAAAATAAATAAAAGCCAACATCACAAATAAGATAAGCAAAAAAATTAAAAATTAATAAAAAAGGAAACCCAATAACCACACATTTTGAATGTAAAGAACTGTGTAAAAGCAAATATCCTAAATTTCAGGCCCAAAATCTAGAAGTTCATACAGGTTCCTACTGCCATTATTCAATGGACTGAACATCACAGACACAGCAAATGCTAGAAAGAGGAGGAGTGGTAGAGAGGCTCAAGAGATCCATATACATACACAGAAAAAGATGAAACCAGAGACCATCAAAGCAACATAACTAAATTGAAAGGTCAAGGCCGATAGGAAGTGGTCAATTCATATATTTATGTCCATAATCATATATATATATATATTCATATACATAATACTACATATGATAAGTGTGTGTGTATAACCATTGCTATGGTTGTCTGTGTCTGAGTACTGACAAGATACTCTGCTTGACCAAAATCTTCGGTCAGACTCTTCTAAGCTCTGTTTTTGACTAGGCCTTGACCCTGGCTCCTGATCTTGCCAGAAATGTTTAACCCACCTTCAGCAAGAATCTAACTTAGTAGGTTTGGACAAAATCCCCCTTTCTTGATATCTCATCAAATTCTTCTCCCGATCTTCACCATCTGATCATCCTAGCCTGCCCTCCTGTTAGGTCAGTTTAGCAACAATTCCCCCTATCCTTGATGTATCCTTTCAGTAATTTTCCATCCACCCACCCACCCACCCACCCACTCCCACCTGTCCTTGCCGATACATCCCCTCTTGTTCTTACTGTATTCAGGGTTGAGCCTAATTTCTTTCTTCTATTGCAGTAGTCTTGAATAAAGTCTTCCTTATCATTTAAAAAACTGTCAGAATAATTTTTTTTTCTCTAACAGTACACACCATACAATATCTATACCCTTTGATACACACCAGAAGCTTTTGGGTAAGACAGAATTGGTTTAAGAAAAGTACAATTCAAGAAATAGTCTCTACCTATTTAATATAAATGCTAAGCTAGTGCAGCAACAACAATGATAATAGTTGTGGGGATATAACACTTACTGACAAAAATAATGCTATAAAAACATAAAAGTTAATAAGAAGCTTATTAGATATAAAGACATTAGTACCCTTTTTCCTGTGTTAGATTTTTGGAAACTCCAAGAAGCAGCTGGGTGAGGAGTGCTGTCTAGGTGCTGACTCCTCATCTAAATATAACAAAAAATGCTAAGAGCCATTCCTGCTTCATGATAAATTACCTCATGACTGGATTTCCAAGAAAAAAGAAAAAAAACACACATTGCTCAGTGCTGAATATTCAGGACACAGCCTGACAATTACATTTGAATAGCTTTGGTACTGAATGATATCAAGAACAAAACCAGACTTAATTTGCAAAATATGCTGAAACTCCAGAAAATAATGTCAACATTGTCTTTTTTCCACTTTATTCTTAGTTTTAAAAATCATGTCTCCTATATTGACTGTAACCACTATATAAGTTCACAAGAATATTTTCAGGTAGGGAGGCAAATTTTGATTCAAAATATTTTTTTTCTGTAGTGAAAAGTAAATGTGCACACACACACACACACACACAAATATATATCTTTATTAGTTAAATAAAGGCTATATGCAAATCAATATTACCAAAAAATTTCCATGTTTTTATAATTATTTTTTCATGGATATATCCTCAGTAACAAGACTTGCTTTTAACTATTCATTTTAAAATCCGCTTTACAGCCGGGCACGGTGGCTCACGCCTGTAATCCCAGCACTTTGGGAGGTTGAGGCAGGTGGATCACCTGAGGTCAGAAGTTCGAGACCAGTCTCAACATGGAGAAACCCCGTCTCTACTAAAAATAAAAAATTAGCCGGGCACGGTGGTGCATGCCTGTAATCCCAGCTTATTGGGAGGCTGAGGCAGGAGAATTGCTTGAACCTGGGAGGTGGAGGTTGCAGTGAGCCGAGATCGTGCAATTGCACTCCAGCCTGGGCAACAACAGCAAAACTCCATCTCAAAAAAAAAAAAAAAAAAATCCGCTTTACAAACAAATAACATTTCACATGGTTTCTAAAATTTACCTAAAGAGAAGAGCCTTAAAGGAAAGTAGAAAAAAATTAAAAATAGATAAACCTTAAAGCACTCTAGAAAACAAAATAACTTGAATACCTTAGCCCATAATATTACCAAAATGTTAGCTAATTATATTTAAAACCCTAGAGGTATCTCCGCATAAGTGTTTTCTATATTATTTGACCAGTAAGAAAAAGTGCCTTCCCAAAGAAAGAAAGAGTTTAATTTTCAATATGATGAAAGTGTTAATGCATTAAACAAGAGGAACGGGTTTTTTCATTGTTTCTAAGGCATTCACCTATGGAGTATCTCATTTGTGTATGACTTAATATGTCATTTGTTTTACTTCTACTTTATTGCCCCAAGTTCATTGCTCTATGTTTCTTTTCTCTGTTTAAGGTGCCAAGACCACAATATTTTTCTGTTCTTCCCAAGCAGAATGAGTGGGTGTCTCGTAACAATATATCGTTACCAATTTTCCTCTAAATGAATACAAGGAATATTTTAAAACATTACCATGATCTGGAAATGTAATGACTGATACTCAAATGAATAGCCAAGTGTGATCAAATGCCTGTGCCATACAGAAAAGAATCATGTGACACACAGGAGACCAGGCATAAAGCACCCATTCCTTAATCTTAATTAAACCTAGACATAAAGTATGCAGATTCAAAAATAAAATGTTTAAATTATAATAATTCCTTAAATGTTGGGGTACTTTTTGAACATTTCAATTATATTTTTGAATATTCTCATATATTAATATTTAAATAGTAATCTATATCTACTTTCAAGCTAAAAGCAACTTTCACCTTCTTCCTTCCCCTACACACAGACAAAATAAGAATTTTTTTTACTTGCTTGGCATCCAAACTATCTGACTTGTTGTCTACAATCATTTATTATTACAATATTTCTCAACTTTTTAAATGTTGTTACACATTTCTAGAGGTATATATTTCTGTCATAAATTTTGGGCTGTAAAAAATATGTATCTAACAGTATAAAAATTTTAGAAAGACAAAGACAAACGAGTTTTGATGTATTAAAGGTAGCTACCATCAACAAATAAACCCCAAAATTTTAGTAAATTAACACACATAAGTTTCTTTCTTGGAAATGTTCCTGAATGAGGAGATTCCCTCCAAGTGGTACATCACAGACCCAATTTCCTTTCACTCGTGGTTCTGCCATTGACAAACATCTTAATGTGTTATCTAACAGGCAAAAAGGGAAAGAGATTGTAGAGAAAGGACATGTACCATATTCATCAGAAAGTGAAACATATTTCTTGCACTCACAAATCATTGGTAAACACTAAGCAACCTGAACCTTGTTTACTGTCCAGGAAAATTAAAAGTTAAACTATTGAATTTGAAAAGTATTATTTCATGTCAATTGTTTTATTTGAAAGATTATTTCATGAGAGCATAAAGGTAAAAGCATGCTTTTATGAACTGCAATCACCCTACAGAAGCAATGGAAAAGGTTCCCTGTGGGAGGAGCAACTTGCCAGTGACAACGCTATACTAAGAAAGAGGAAGAACAAATTTAGGTGCGCAGTTTGTTATCACTGTCACGCCTCAGCAGGATGTATACAAAATAAATTCAAAAATAAATGATAAGATCATCTGAGTAAAATTACAGCACATCAAGAATAAGTAAAACTATTAAAAACAACCAAAGAGAAAAGATAAATTACCTAAAAAACATCAAAAATATTCAGACAAAAACAAATATTAGTTAAGTTTACACTTTACAATTAATAAAGACTATAATTTAGGAAAGAAATTAAACACATGAGGGAGAAAAGGCAAGAAGCAACTAGGAACATTTAAAATATGGGGGTAAAAATCCATTAAGAACTGTGGGGAAAGAATATTTTCTTCTGCTTCAACAGGCTCTTAGTTGGAAAGGACCCCTATACCAAAAAAATGTTTAATAGGAGAAAAATGTAAGTTTATTAACATGTTTATTTCATATATATATGGGAGATGCCCAGGGAATGAGTAGTTCTCGAAGAGGTGGTTTTGAATTCTAGCTTATATAGTATCTTTAACAAAGAACAGTCGATTTTTGGAGAAACGAGAAAACAATGGAAAAGGACTTTTTTGAGTCTCTAGAGGCAGCAATTTGTGAGACAAATAAATGGCAGATAAAAGCCAGTTAGTAAAGCCTATTAATATAGATTCCACTGGTACCATCTCCAGGCCAAAAAGGATTTAAAGTTATCTTCAGTGACTAACCCTTATTCTTCCTGGTGGAATTGAGAGGTGAGGCCAGCTCGACTTCCTGGGTCGAGTAGGGAGTTGGGGAACTTTCCTGTCTTACAAGAGGATTGTAAAATGCACCAATCAGCACTCTGTAAAACGCACCAATCAGCAGGATTCTAAAAGCAGCCAATCGCAGGAAGGATTGAAAAAAGGGCACTCTGAAAGGACAGAAATGGAACATGGGAGGGGACAATAAGGGGATAAAAGCTGGCCACCCCAGCCAGCAGCGGCAACCTGCTCAGGTCCCCTTCCATGCTCTGGAAGCTTTGTCCTTTCATTCTTCAAAATAAGCCCTGCTACCTCTCACTCTTTGGGTCCGTGCCATCTTCAAGAGCTGTAACACTCACCGTGAAGGTCCGCAGCTCCATTCTTGAAGTCAGCAAGACCATGATCCCACCAGCAGGAACCAACTCCAGACACAGAGTGGTGAGTGAAAGATGGGGAAGAGATGATGGCAGGATACCTTGCCTTTCTAAATCTATGTCCTACTTTTAGGCAGAGAGCTTTCCTGTATCTGCTTCTTCTTAACTGCCTTCAACTCAACAATTCTTCATATTTTGGGGTAGCATGATCTGGTCTCCCACATGATTAAATATAAGTAACAATAATAATATTTGGAAGAATTTAAGAATAACAAAGAACTCAATACATTCATGCATCACTTAATGACAGGAACACATTCAGAGAAATGTGATATTAGGCAATTTCATCATTGTGTGAACATCATAGAGTGTACTTACACAAACCTAGATGATATAGCCTACTATACACCTAGAATGTATGGTGTAATCTATTGCTCCTAGGCTACAAACATGTACAGCATGTTACCATACTAAATACACTGGGCAACTGTAATACAATAGTAACTATTTGTGCATCTAAACATATTTGCCATGTTTGTTTGTCCCTACCAAAACTCATGTTGAAATGTGATCTCCAATGTGGTGGTGTTGGGGGGTAGGGCCTAGTGAGAGGTGTCTGGGTTATCGGAGTGGATCCCTCATGAATGCTGTGATGCCTTCTTCTGAAATACCTCCTGAAGGACCTGCCTGAGGCTTTTTCTTGAGGTGTCACTCTTTTCAGAAATATTCCATGGTGGTTTGCTTGGTTTCTTTTTTCATTTTAGATTTTCATGAGTAATGCACTGCACTGTGACATTTATGACATTTATACAATGTCACTAGGTGATAGGAAAATTTCTTCTCTATTATAATCTAATGAGACCACCATCTTATATACAGCCCATCGTTCACCAAAACATCATTATTCAGTCCATGACTATACTAAACAATTATGGGTACAGGAAGGAAAGAGTAAAAACATAGTAAATTCTGTATAAAGCTGGTGCTTTAGGGAAGGAAGAGAAAGTGAAATATGACAAAGAAGTCAAGAGTTAGCTCTATTTGTAACTTTTTCCTCTAAACATAATAGATCTGGAGCACATATCTCACAATAAAATCATCTGTTAAATCTTGACACCGTCTATAAGATCATTTTTGTGTTTGTTCAATTTAATTACAAATATTCTAATTAAAATATGTGATATAGAAACTTCCAAAATCAAATGGGGAAGAAATTTTCCATATTTCAAAGGAAATCATATGTTTTAAAAACACAAAACTGCTAAATGCTAATGGGAAGAGCAGTAACATTTTAAAACATACTTTTTTTTTTCAAAAAGAAAACCTTAAAAAATCTGTAACAATGTCTGAGTGAACTATTTCTTGTATTTCAGAAGAATGGACATCCTTAGTGTAAAAGTAACCACAGTGGAACTAATTAAGAAATTTGCCATCATAACTATAGCTTTTAGTTGTTATGCATTACTACACAGTAGGAACTGTCCTTCATTTAATTATTTAACCTCCCTTTAAAGCAACCACAAAAATAACAAAGACATATAGATGATAAGCCAACAAAGGAGACATAAAATGATACCATTAAAATATCCAATTTAAAAGGAAGCAAAAAAATATGAGGGAATAATGAACACAAGGAACAGACAGAAAACAAAGAATGAGGAGATACATTTAAAATGAAAAAATGTCAATAATCACATTAAATTTAAAGGGTTTTAAAAACACAATTAAGGCTGGGTGTGGTGGCTCTTGCCTGTAATCCCAGCACTTTGGGAGGCTGAGGCGGGCGGATTACCTGAGGTCAGGAGTTTGAGACCAGCCCGGCCAACATGGTGAAACCCTGTCTCTACTAAAAATACAAAAATTAGCCAGGCATGGGGGCACACACCTATAGTCCCAGCTACTCAAGAGGCTGAGGCAGGAGAACTGCTTGAGCCCAAGAGACAGACGTTGCAGTGAGTCGAGATCATGCCACTGCACTCCAGCCTGGCTGACAGAGCCAGACTCTGTCTCAAAAAAACAAACAAACAAACAAATAAAAAACACACACACACAATTAAAAGCTACTGATTGTTGGACTGGATAAAAAAAAAGATGCAATAATATGCTTCCTACAAGAAAACCCATTTTAAACATAAACCAATAAATTAAAAATACAAGAATAGGGGATAATACATCATACTAACAATAATCAAAATAAATGTGGAGAACTTATATTAATATCATACAGAGTAGATTTCATAGGAAATAATATTACTAGAGAAAGAGATGAGCACTTCATAGGAATAAAGGGACAAATATATAAAGAAGACAATAATCCTAAATGTGAATACACTAAATATAAGTGTGTCAAAACTACTCAAAAAATAATCAGAGCAGCAAGGAGAACTAGTCATATCCAAAAGTACGGTCAGAGATTTCAACACTTGCCTCTCAATGACTAGCAGAACAAGTAGACAGGAAATTAGTAACAATACACAAGACTTGACAAGACACCAAAAAATTTGACCTAAATGATATTTATACAAAATTCCACCAACACCAGAATGTACAACCTTTTCAAGTAGACAAGGGATGCTTACAAAGACAGACTATAGTCTAGGCCATAAAACAAACCTCAAAATGTATTCAAACCACATAAGTATGTTATCTATCAAAACCAGAATGAGATTAGAAATATAAAAAAAAGAAATACATCTGAAAAACACCGACATATTTAGAAACTAAATAAAAACTCTTCTAAATAACCTAGTGGTTAAAAAAAATCAAAAGATAAATTTAAAAGTATTTTGAATTGAAAATGAAAACATGACCTTTGAAAATGTGAAAAATGCACCTAAAGTAGTACTTAGAAGGACACATATATCATTAAATATCTACATTTTAGAAGAAAAGCCTCAATGCAAGACCTAAGCCCCTATTTTAAGACACTAGAATAAATGCAAATTGAAAGCCAATTAAGTTACGTAAATTAAATAATAAAGGTTTCAGAAGAAATCAGTGACATAGAAACTTAAAAATCAATGAAACCAAACGCTGGTATTTGAGAAGGTTAAGAAAAAAGAATTGATAAATCTCTAACAAACTAATCAGCAAAAAGAAAGAAAACATAGATTACAATTATCTAGACTAAGACAAGAGATAATCACCAAAGTTTATAGATATTTTAAAAGGATAAGGGAATATATGAGAAACATGCACACACTTATACTTAACACAAAGATAAACAGGTATATACATTTGTTCAACAAAATTCAACATTTTTTCCTGGAATAAAAACTAGGAATAGAAAGAAAAATACTCAGCTTAATAAAGGGGCTTTGACAAAAACAGGTACAGCTAAAATAATGGAAAAATTAATGCTTTCTTCTTATGATCAAGCAAAAGGCAAAAATATTTGCTTCTCATCTTTCTATTTAAACATTGTATTAGAAGTTTGGCAAGTGCAATAAGAAAAAGAAATAAAAGGTATCAAGATTTAAAAGGAAGATGCAACAGCATCCTTTTATACTTAGAAAACATATCTATGTAGAAAATTCTATAAACCCTACAAAAAATGCTGCTAAAACTAACAATTTTAGAAAATTACAGAATATAAGATTAAAGTCAGGCATGGTGACTCACCCCTGTAATCCCAGCACTTTGGGAGGCAGAGGTGGGTGGATCACTTGAGGTCAGGAGTTCGAGAGCGGCCTGGCCAACATGGTGAAACCCTGTCTCTGATAAAAATACAAAAATTAGCCAGGCATTGTGGTGCACACCTGTAATCCCAGATACTTGGGAAGCTGAGGCAAGAGAATTGCATGAACCCAGGAGGCAGAGGTTGCAGTGAGCCGAGATCATGCCACTGCACTCCAGCCTGGGATACAGAGCAAGACTCTGCCTCAAAAAAATAAAAAAAATAAATAAATAAACCATCAAAAAGTGAGCAAAGTATATGGACAGACACTTCTCAAAAGAAGACATTTATGTGGGCAACAAATATATGAAACAAAGCTCATCATCCCTGGTCATTAGAGAAATGCAAATCAAAACCACAATGAGATACCATCTCAACGCCAGTCAGAATGGCTATTATTAAAAAGTCAGACGCATGCACAAGTATGTTTATTGCAGCACTATTTACAATAGCAAAGACTTGGAACAAACCCAAATGTCCATCATTGATAGACTGGATAAAGAAAATGTGACACATATATACTATGGAATACTATGCAGCCGTAAAAACAAATGAGTTCATGTCCTTTGCAGGGACATGGATGAAGCTGGAAGCCATCATTCTCAGCAAACTAACACAGGAACAGAAAACCAAACACCACATGTTCTCACCCATAAGTGGGAGTTGAACAATGAGAACACATGGACACTGGGAGGGAAACGTCACACACCAGGGCCTATTGGGGGTTGGGGGACAAGGGGAAGTAGAGCATTAGGACAAATACCTAATGCATGTGAGGCTTAAAACTTAGATGACGGGTTGATAGGTACAGCAAACCACCATGGCACATGTATACCAATGCAACAAACCTGCATGTTCTGCACATGTATCCCAGAACTTAAAGTAAAATAAAATATATATATATATGTATATGGTTAAGATCAATTGTATCCTTATGTCCTAGCAGCAAGCATGAGATAATTGAAATTGAAAACTAAAAACTATAAAAGTTAAACTAACATTGAAAAATATGAACTAGTCAGAGATAAATCTGGCAAAAGATGTAGTAAACCTGAATATTGAAAACTTAGAACACTGCTGAGGGAAATTAAGGAAGACCTAAATAAATGGAGCAATGTACCTGGTTCATAGGTACAAAGACTCAATATTGTGAAAATGTCAATTCTCCCTAAATTGATTCAACTCAACCAAAATCAACATACCAACAGGCCTTGTTGTAGAAATTGCTCGGTGGATTATAAAAGTTACATGGAAATGGAAAGAACCTAAAATATCCAAAACAACTTTGTAAAATAAAAACAATACTGGATTATAAAAGTTATGTGGAAATGCAAAGAACCTAAAATATCCAAAACAACTTTGCAAAATAAAAATAATGGAGGGCTTACAGTACTCGATTTCAAAACTGACTAAATATCCATGCTAAATAAAGCAGTATCATAATGGAGTAAAGTTTGACAAATAGATACATGAAAGAGAATAGAGAATCAAGTGATAGATCCACATATATATGGTCGATTGATTTTTGACAAACGTACTGTATTATTCCATTCTTGCATTGCTATAAAGAAATACCCGAGACTAGATAATGTATAAGAAAAGTGGTTTAATGGGCTCGCCGTTCTTCAGGCTGTACAGAAAACACAGAAGCATCTCCTTTTGGGGAGTAGGCCTCAGGAAGCTTCCAATCATGTTGAAAAGCAAAGGGGGAGCAAGCACATCACATGGTAAAAGCAGGAGCAAGACACGGGGTGGGAGGTGGCACACGTTTAAACAATCACTTCTTGGGAGAACTTACTGTCATAAGGATAGAACCAAGGGGATGGTACTAAATCATTCATGAGAAAACTGCCTCCATGATTCAATGACTTCCCACCAGGCCCCAACTCCAACACTGGGAATTTAAATTCAACATGAGATTTGTGTGGGCACAAAGATCCAAACCATGTCATGTACAAAAGAAATCCACTGGTAAAAGAATAGGCTTTTCAGCAAATAAGACTGGAAGAGTTGGGTATTGATATGCAAAAAAAAAATAGTTAAAATCTGATACCATATATAAAAATCAACTCAAAATGAATGATTCATAAACTTAAACTATGAATTAAAACTATAAAACTTTAATAGAACATAGGAAAAACCTCTTTTGATATTGAGTTAGGCAATGGTTTCTTGGATAAGACACCCAAATTATAACCACAGAAGAAAAATTGATGAGTTGGATTTCATATAACCTTAAAACTTCTGCTCTTAGAAACATATCAGGAAAATAAAAAGACAAGCCACAGACTGTGATAAAAACAATTGCAAATCACATACTGATGAAGGGTTTATATCTAGAATATATCAAGAACTCTCATAACTCAATCATAAGAAAACAACAAATGAGCAAAATTGTGAAAACACATTTTACATATACTTTACCATACAACCTAGCTAGGTATTTGATCATACGACCTAGCTAGGTCTCTACTGCTAATAACTTATCCAAGAAAAATAAAAGCATGAGTCCATACAAAGACTTGTACACTAATAACGACTTTCTCAAAAATTGAGGGATTTTTTTTTTTTATTGGAAGAACAGGCTCGCAAGAAATGTTAAAAGTAGAGATTTCCACCATGAAGAATAGCTAATGGATGCTGGGCTTAATACCTAGGTGATGGGTTGATCTGTGCAGCAAACCATCACCATGCACACGCTTACCTATGTAACAAACCTGCACATGCTGCACATGTACCCTGGAACTTAAAAATTGAGGAAAAAATAATGTCACCTGGGCTGAGCTAGCTGGCTGATGGGAATCACCTGGAATGAGCTAATTACCTGATTGGATTCACCATTCGTAAGGGGGATGCATAGGGTAGTTACTGCTGACATACTCTTATTTTGCAGATTTTTTTTACAAAACATACTACTGAATGGACATTACATAGACATTATAACTATATGTGCTTGCATATGTTTATTTATCTACATATCTCATATCTGTTATCTAAATATATAGGACAAAAAGTATTCAAAAAATCCAAAATTTGCTTATAGCATCACAATCTGCCTTCAAGTGACAAACCTTGGCTTTTCTACCACTACCAAAGAAGTCACTTTTCCAGCCAACAAAACCAAAATACAGAACTTTATTCTGATGTCACATGTTGAAAAATAGAAGCCCTGAAAGGGATGGATGCTTTGAAGAGAATTATTCAGCATTTTCAAATTTCAGTGAGTACCTTTAAGCTGAGGCTAATTTATGTATCATCTTGTGTTCACCAGAATAAAAAGAAACATTTTTGATCTGGCCAAAGAAAAAGTAGAGCTTTAGAGAAAAGAAAAGTTATATAGGTCGGACGCTTGAAACTACATAAACATGGAAAAAGCATCTGAGAAGAAATAAGTGAATTAAAACTTTTTCTTTTTCTTAATTGATGCAACATATAATGGTTTCTTTAAAATAACAATAGCAACAATATATATGAGTATGTATACTTCTGTGTAAGTAAAATGAATGACATCAATGATATAAGCACCAGGATAAAAAAAACTTGGAATACTTTAGTATTGTAAGGTACTCACAGTACCTGTGAAATGGCATAACATCATTTGAAAATGAATATGGGTTACTAGTAAATGTGTAGTGTGAACTTTAGGGCAACCACTTAAAAAGTAAGAAAAAAATTATAACTAACAGGCTAAGACAGGAGGGAAAATTAAATCATAAAATTTTCAATTTGAACCAGAAAAGGCAGAAAAAGTATGAAAGACAAAAATAGAAACCAAAAAAAAGAGCAACAAATAGAAAAGAATAACAAATACGGTGGAAATGAATCCAACTCTATCAATAATCATTGTAAATGTCAATGGTCTATTGTAAATGTCAATGGTCTAAAAACATCAATTAAAAGACAGAAATATAATGGAGCAAAAAACAAGACCCTCCAGTATGCTGTCTATGAGAAATCCACTTTGAATATAAAGACACATTTATATTAAAAGTAAGTGGATAAAGACAGAGGTATTATGGTAACACTGATGAAAAGAAACACATGTAGCTATATTAATTTCAGAAGACTTCAGAGCAAAGAAAGTTATTAAGGATAAAGAAGGGCATTATATAATAATAAAAGTGTTGATTCTCCAAGAAAACATGGCAATACTTAGTATGTATGTCCCTAATAACAGAGCAGCAAAATACATGAGGCAAACACTTACAAAACTGCAAGGAAAAATAAAATAATTCATTATTAAAGTTGGAGACTTCAATTGCCCCCACTTCTCAGAAATAGATCTAGCAGGCAAAAAATCAGAAAGGATGTAGTTGAACTCAACAACACCAAGATCAACTCAATATAAAGGAAGTCTATATACTGCAACCAGCAATAACAGAATATGCATTCTTCTCAAACTCACATGTAACATTTTCTAACATAGACCAAATTCGGGACCATAAAACAAAACTCAAGAAATTTAAAAGAGTAGAAATCACAAAATGTGGTCTGCTTTCAGACCACGGTGGAATTAAACTAGAAAATCAATAATAGGAGAATAGCTAGAAAATCCAACAATATTTACAGATTAAATAACACATTACTAAACAACAAGAAAAATCTCAAAAGATATTGAAAATATTTTTAATAAAACACAACTTATCAAAATTTATAGAGACACCGAAAGAGGTGCTTAGAGGAAAATTTAAAATATTGAATTCATGTATTAGAAGAGAAGAAAGATCTAAAATTAACAATCTAAGTTTCCACCTTTGGAAATAAGTAAACAAGAGTAAATTAAATCTAAAATAACATAAAAATACTAAAAATAAGAGAAGCAGAAATCAATGAAATTAAAAACAAGAAATGGAAAAATCAATAAAACCAAAAGCTGGTTGTTTGAAAAGATCAGTAAAAACTGATAAGGCTCTAGCAGACTAGCCAAGAAAAAAGAAGAAATGAACACAAATTACTAATGTCAGAAATGAAATAAGGGATATCACTACAGATCCCATGAACATTAAAAGAAAGATAAAAGAATACTATGGACAACTGTATGCCTACAAATTTGATAACTTCCATTAAATGGACCAAGTCTTTAAAAGATTATTTGCTGAAACACACAAGAAGAAACAGACAATCTGAGTAGGCCTATATCTATTAAATACATTAAATCAATAATTAATAACTGCTACAGTTGGAATGTTTGTGTCTCCAAATTCATATGTTGAAATCCTAGCCACCAAGTTCATGGTATTAGGAGGGGGGGCATTTGGGAAGTATTAAGTCATGAAAGTTAGGTGATTAGTACCCTTATTAAAGAGAACCCAGAGATATGGGGTCATGGTAGAAGGGATAAGACCCCAGAGACATCCCTTATCCCTTCTGCCACATGAAATTAGAGTAAAAAGACAGCCATCTAGAAAGCAGGCCCTCAACAGACACCAAATCTGCACGTACCTTGATCTTGGACTTCTTAGTCTCTAGAACTGTAAGAAGTAAATTTCTATTGTTTACAAGCCACCAGTTTATAGTATTTTGTTACAGCACCCCAAAGAGGCTAAGACAACAACCTTCCAAACAGAAAGCACCTGACCCAGATAAGTTTGCTGGTGAATTCCAACAAAACATCTAATTAAATAATTATAACGATACTGTACAATCTCTTCCAGAAGATAGAAACAGAGAGAATACTTCCTGATTCATTCCATAAAGCCAGCATTACCCTAATGTCAAAACCAGACAAATACATCACAGGAAAAGAAAACTATAGATCAATAATCATAAACATTTTGTGAGACACCAAAAATCCTTAATATTAACAAATTGAATCCAGCAGCATAGCAAAAGAATCATACATGACAACGATGTGGCATTTATGCCAAGGTATGCAAATCTGGTTCAACTTTTAAAAATCATTTAATGTAACCCACCATATCAACAAGCTAAAGAAAAATAGCATAATCATATCAATAAAATGGTCAAAGCACTTTACAAAAATCCAATACACGTTCATGATTAAAAACTCTCAGCAAACTAGGAGTAGAAGAGAACTTCCTCAACTTGATAAAGAATAACAATAAAAATTCTACAGCCAAGATCATATTTAATGGTGAAAAACTAGAAGCTTTTCCAATAAAATCAGGAATAAGGCAAGTATTCCCCTTCTCACAACTACTTTTCAACACTGCACTGAAATCCTAGCTAATGCAGTAATACAAAAAAAGGAAATAAAAGGTATATGGATTGAGAAGAAAGAAATAATTTTTTTTTTTGCAGATGACATGATTGTCTGTGTAGAAAATCCAAGGAGTAGACAAAAAAAAAAAAAAATTCCTGGAACTAATAAGTGATTACAGCAAACTTGTAGAATACAAGGATAATATACAAAAAAAGTCAAATACTTTCTTATATATCACAGTGAACAAGTGGAAGATGAAATTTAAAACACATTAACATTTAGCATCCTTCTAATTGAAACATTTAGCTTTAAATCTAACAAATTATGTACAAGATCTATAAGAGGAAAACTACAAAACTCTGATGAAAGAAATCAAAGAACTATTCAAAAATAAAGACAGTCAACGTTCATAGATAAGAAAACTCAATATTGTCAAAGTGTCAGCAATATCTAGCGATATTTCTGGTTATCACAACTGAGCGTGTGCCATGGCATCTAGGGGTAGACGTGACGGATGCTGTTAAGTATCATGTAACGCACAGGGGAATCCCCCACAACACAAAAAAATTCAACCCCTAATGTCAATAATGCCAATGCTGAGAAATACTAGATCAATGGAACAAAATTCAGAGTCCAGAAATCTGCATTTCATATAGTTGTAAGACTTTCTCCAAAGGTATGGGGGTAATCGATAGTCTTTTCTATAAATGGTGTTGGAATAGACTGGCAGAGAGAAGAACGTTGACTGTCTCATCACACTGTATCTCCAAATTACCTCAAAAATTAATCATAATTAAGAATCACAAACTTAACCTAGGAAAACATATAAAACTTCTTTTGATACAAGAAAAAATCTTTGTGACATATGGTTAGGCAAAGATTTCTTACATACAACATTAAAAACACAATCTATAATAGAAAACATGATTGATATAGTTTGGCTCTGTGTCCTCACCAAATCTCATCTTGAATTGTAATAATCCCTGTGTGTCAAAGGCAGGACCAGGTGGAGATAACTGAATCATGGGGGCAATTTCCCCCATGCTGTTCTCCTGATAGTGAGTTCTCACCAGATCTGATGGTTTTATAAGGGGCTTCCCTCTTCCCTCAGCACTTATTCTCTTTCCTGTTGCCCTGTGAAGCAGCTCCTCTGCCATGATTTTAAGTTTCCTGAGGCCTCCTGATATGGTTTGACTGTGTCCCCACCCAAATCTTATCTTGAATTGTAGTTCCCATAATCCCCACATGTCGTGGGAGGTACCTTATGGGAGGTAATTTAATCGTGGGGGCAGTTATCCTTATACTGTTGTTGTGATAGGGAGTTCTCATTAGAACTGATGGTTTTATAAGGGGCTTTTCCCACTTTTTCTTGGCACTTCTCCTTGTTGCTGTCATGTGAGGAAGGACATGTTTGTTTCCCCTTCCACCATGATTGTTAGTTTCCTGAGGCCTCCGCAATCGTGCTGAACTGTGAGTCAATTAAACCTCTTTCCTTTATAAATTACCCAGTCTTGGGTATGTCTGTATTAGCAGCATGAAACGAACTAATATTGTAAATTGGTACCACAGAGAGTGGGTACTGCTGTAAAGATACCCAAAAATGTGGAAGTGACTTTGGAACTGAGTAACAGGCAGAGATTGGAACCATCTGGAGAGCTCAGAAGAAGATAGGAAAATGTGGGAAAGTTTGGAACTTCCTAAAGGCTTAGAGGACTCAGGAGCCAGGAAGATGTGGGAAAGTTTGGAACTTCTGAGAGACTTACTTAACGGCTTTGACCAAAATGCTGATAGTGATATGGACAATAAGTCCAGGCTAAGGTGGTCTCAGATGGAGATGATGAACTTGTTGGGAACTGGAGCAAAGGTCACTCTTGCTATGCAAAGAGACTGGCGGCATTTTGTCCCTGCCCTAGAGATTTGTGGAACTTTGAATTTGAGAGAGATGATTTAGCATATCTAGTGGAAGAAATTTCTAAGCAGCAAAGCATTCAAGTGGTGACTTGGGTGCTGTTAAAAGCATTCAGTTTTATATATTCACAAAGATATGGTTTGGAATTGAAACTTATGTTTAAAAGGGAAGTAGAGCATAAAAGTTGGGAAAATTTGCGGTCTGACAATGTGACAGAAAAGAAAAACCCATTTTCTAAGGAGAAATTCAAGCCTGCAGCAGAAATTTGCATAAGTAACAAGGAGCCAAATGTTACTTGCCAAGACAATGGGGAAAATATCTCCAGGGCATGTCAGAGGTCTTCACAGCAGTCCCTCTCATCACACACCTGGAGGCCTAGGGGGAAAAAATAGTTTCCTGGGCCAGGCCTGGGGTGGGGGTGGGGGTGGGGGTGTGGAAAGACCTCAGGACATGGTGCCCTGCATCCCAGCTGCTTCAGCTCCAGCCATGACTAAAAGGGGCCAACGTACAGCTCATGCTATTGCTTCAGAAGGTGCAAGCCCCAAGCCTTGGCATGTGGTATTGAGCATGCAGGTGCACAGAAATCAAGAATCGAGGTTTGGGAACTTCCACCTAGATTTCAGAGGATGTATGGAAATGCCTGGATGTCCAGGCAGAGAAGTTTGCTGCAGGGGTAGACCCACAATGGAGAACCTCTGCTAGGGCAGTGAGGAAGGAAACTGTGGGGTCAGAGCCCCCACACACAGTCCCCTCTGAGGTACTGCCTAGTAGAACTGTGAGAAGAGGGCTACCATCCTCCAGGCCCCAAAATGGTAGTTCCACCAACAGCTTACACTGTGCGCCTGGAAAAGCCACACTCAATGCCTGCCCATGAAAGCAGCCAGGAGGAGGCCTGTACCCTGCAAAGCCATAGGAGTAGAGCTTCCCAAGGCCTTTGGAGCCCACCTCTTGCATCAGTGTGAGCTGGATGTGAGACATGGAGTCAAAGATCATTATGGAATTTTAAGGTTTAATGACTGCCCTATTGGATTTCTGGCTTGCATGGGGCCTGTAGCCCCTTTATTTTTGCCAATTTCTCCCATTTGGAATAAGTGCATCTATCCAATGTCTGTATCTCCATTGTATCTAGGAAGTAACTAACTTGCTTTTGATTCTACAGGCTCATAGGCGGAAGGGATCTGCCTTGTCTCAAATGAGGCTTTGGACTTGGACTCTTGAGTTAATGCTGGAATGAGTTATGACTTTGCAGGACTGTTAGAAGGGCATGATTGGGTTTTGAAATGTGAAGTCAAGAGATTTGGGAGTGGTCAGGGTGAAATGATATGGTTTGGCTGTGTCTCTACCCAAATCTCATCTTGAATTGTGGTTCCCATAATCCCCAAGTGTTGCAGGAGAAACCCAGTGGGAGGAAATCATGGTGGCAGTTACCCTCATGCTGTTCTCATGATAGTTGAGTTCTCACAAGATCTGATGGTTTTAAAGGGGCTTTTCCCCCTTTGCTCAGTATTTCTCCTTGCTGCTGTCATGTGAAGAAGGACATGTTTGCTTCCCCTTCTGCCATGATTGTAAGTTTCCTGAAATGTGAGTCAATTAAACCTCTTTCATTTATAAATTACCCAGACTCAGGAATGTCTTTATTAGCAGGGTGAAAACAGACTAATAAACCTCCCCAGCCATGCAGAACTGTCAGTTAAATCTCTTTTCTTTATAAATTACCCAATCTTGGGTATTTCTTCATAGTAGTGTGAGAGCCGACTAATACAATGATAAATTTGAAATAAAAATTTAAAAGCTTTGTCTAATGATACCATCCAAAAAGTGAAAAGGAAGACAGAAACTATGAAAAAATATTTGTAGTGCACATATCTGTCGAAGGATTTGTATCTGGAATTTATGAAAAACTCATGAATATTTACGAAAGTAGACAACATAATAAAATGAGCAAAAAGATTTGAATATACACTTTACAAAGAAAATGTACAAATAAAAAGCACATGAGAAGATGTTAACCTTCAACAGCCAAATAAGTGCAATGAGATGAAATACCACACCCCATTCCCCCAAAGCTGGCTAAAGTGAAAAAGATGGACAATACCAAGTGCTGAGAGAGCAGATCAAAGAGAATTCTCATACATTGATAGTGAGAATGTCAAATATAGTAAAACTTTGGAAAAAATTTTGGCAGTTGGTTTTAAAGTTAAACATATACTTACCATATGACACAGCAATTCCTTACCTAAATATTTACAAACAAAAATAAAAACATATATATCCCCACACAGTTTATATGCAAACATTTAAAGCAGCCCCAAATTTAAGCAATCTAAATATTTAATAAGTGAATGAATAAACAAAATGCTATGTTTCCATACAATAGAATACTACTTAGCAATCAAAGGGTATAAATTATTAATACATGTGACTATATGGATGAATCTCAAAAAAAATCTAGACACACAAGAAGCACCTAGAAATACAAGAATAGATACCATATAATTCATTCTATATGAAATAACAGAAAAAATGAAACAAATCAATAGACAGACTATAGATTAGTGGGTTGTCAGGATCCAGAGTTTATAGAAGGAAGATAATTATAAAGGATAAGAGAACTTCTTGTGTTGATAGAAATGTTCTATATCTTGATTGTTGATGATAGATATATGAGTGTATATATTTCTATAGAATGAGTACATTTAATTTTATGTAGAGCTCACTCCAAAAAGTTGATAGATTTGGGGAATACAGAATAAATATATAACCTAGCTCTCATGGAATTTATATTCTAGCACTCAATTCAAGAAAGTACTTGTAACTCTAAGGGAATAAACAGGAATATGTTTAAAATGTGTGTGGGTTGCTATCGGTTATTTTTGACAAGGCATTATGGGCAAAAGCCAGGCTTGGTTTTCTTTTTTAATAAAAGGTTAAGGGCAACATAATAATACAGATAGTGTCCCTATCTTATGTGTATTGGTAGCACTTTATATATATCTGTTAATAGCACTTAAGGAATTATAAATAGCATATTGTACTTATCCTTTATAGGAATTTGGATTTTATAAGTAGTGATGGAAAGGAACTCAAATAAAATTCATAAATGCTATAATCAAAGATACAAATAGTATTCAAAATTATATTTACATCTATACACATGTATACCCCACTGCATACACACATAGGCCCCTCAAAATATTTGCTTACCTAAGACAGGTTAGTCTCCACTCATTGCTTCCTTCTTCTTAGGACTCCACTCCATCAATTTTTTTTTTTTTAATCTTTCTAGACTGGGGCTCTCGCCCATACATTTAAATGAGCTCTACTTCTAGGCCGAAATACAAGGGAAACCAACAAATAAAAATGTTTCCACTTCATAGGTCCCTCTACCTACAGTGTTGTCTCTTACTTTTATCATCTAAGCTCCTCAAAGACTTGTCATCTGTTTCTTTACTTTCACCTTTCATTTACTTCTCATCCTGTAATCTACTTTGTTCTTCCACCACTCTGTTGAAACTACTTTTGTTAGTGATACTTTCTTGTTGCCATATGAAATGGTCATTTATGTGTCCTTATCTTGTTTATTCTGCAAACTTTGAAAATGTTAGCAACTCTCTCTTTGCAAAATGCTCTGTATTTCTGGGTTTCCTACTATCTTTCTTTCCAGAGAGTTTCCTTCATGAGCTGTCTTAGCCTATCCCTTACATATTAAGGTCTCTCAAAGTTGAATTATTTTCTCATTCTATATATTCTCTGATCTCATCCATAGATACACTTTCAATGACCATCTATATACCTAGGACTATATACTTACATGACTTTCAAATTCATCTATTATCAGCTTTCTCGTAAGTTCTCCACCCTGGATTCAACTGTCTGACAGCTCTGGGATCTTGCACAGGCAATATAAACTCAACATATCCAAAACTAAAAATTTTCAACCCAAACCATGCTTCATGTCTTAAGTTGCCTATTTCAGTGAATTGCCAAAACCAAAAATTTGGACCCCATACAGAAAAATATATTCTATTACATAAAAACATACTTATATATATAAAATATATGTGTTTGTGTCACAAACACACACACACATGCCCACCCACACACACACACACACAATCTCCTTTATCAATGAGCATCTACTGCTGCTCTTGTATTCCCACAAAGTCTCCGGTTTCTCTTCCCTTAATATCACTCAAAACCATCAAAATCTCTCTATTCTTACCCACACACTTTAGTTTGGGCTACCAACATTCTCATTTGGGTAGCTAAAATAGCTGTTTAACTATTTTACATGCTACTAATATTCCCTCCGATCAATTCAATTTTTATACTTTAGCCACAGTAGTATTTCTAAAATGCAAATCTGAACAAATGTCACTTCTCTAGATAATCCCTTTTAATAGCACCCAATGTTCTTTCAGACAATGTGGCAGGTAAGGTCCTTTATGATCCTTCCTATGAAATATAGTCATTTTTCATTTAGCACCCTCATACGGTCTTACCCTTAACACTTATATTTTCTCAAATGGAAGATTTTTAATATGCAATTCCATCTGCCTCTTTCATGCTAATCTCTCAGTTCTGATCTCACTTAGATGCCTTAACTTTGAGAGAACTCATCATTAGTCCTATAAGTCTTCCTTCACCTAATACTATGGAACTTTATGCCCTTGAATGTAGTTTTGTATTACTATTTATTCCATCCTAACTTACATGATTTTAAAATTATATCATCTGTTCTACTGCTTACTAGAAGAACTATGTCTCACTCCCTCTCTCACTGTTACGTTCCTATAACCAAGCCGAGTGCCATGTCATACAAAAGTCCCTCATTAAATAAAGAGGAGAGAGGGACTGTGATACACTAAGAAATACACTGGTCTTTGTACAGTGTCATAAAGCACAGCACTTCTATGTATTCAGCAACCCAGAAGCTTTCTGAACCCCTTCATTTAGGAGTTTCATTATATAGGTGTAACTTATTAAGCCATTGGATGCTGGAGGGATGAGGCTGAAAGTTTCAACCCTTTATTCATGCCTCGGTTTTTCTGATGATAGCCCCCATGCTGATCTCGAAGCTACCACAGATACTCTTATCACCCTGAAAATTCCAAGATTTTAAGATCTCTGTACCAGGCTCCTTCCTTCCCCATAACTTGTCCTATGTATTTCTTCCATCTGTCCATTCCTGAGTTGTATCCTTTATGACAAACCAAGAAACGTTAAGTAAAATGTCTCCCCGAGTTCTGTGAGCCATTCTAGCAAATTATCAAACTGGAAGGGGAGACCAGTTGTGGAAACTCATAACACTGTAGTCAAGTCAGAGGAAAGTGTGGGTACCCTGGGGACCTAATACTTGCAACTGGCATCTGAAGTGAGGTCAGTCTTCTGGGACTGAGCTGTTAAACTTGTGAAGTCGAACGTTAACTTTGATGAGTTAGTGTCAGAATGGAATTGAATTGTAGAACACCGATTTGGTGTCCAGGCAGTTGGAGAACTGGTTGTTGATGCAGAAAACTCCCACACATCTGGTGTCAAAAGTGTAAGTTGAAACAGTACAGAGGAAGAAAAGGTTGGTCTAGTATTCATATACAATAGTGACACCAAAGTAAATTTTGTAAAAAGTAAAGGTTCTTTGACAAGACAACATATGAAATACCAGTAACAAACTTTTCTTCTAAAGACTAGAAGTTAGAAAACCTGAATCCCAGCCCTGGTTCTGATACTAGCTATACAAACAGTCTTAGCTAAGAATTACAAAGATAATGCAGCCAATAAACACCCAGAATATGTCAAGCTCTAATCTAAGCACTATTGCAAATCTGATGTCATATAATACATATAATAGTACTATGAGGTAGTAATTACTTGTGTATCTCATCCATAGAGGAAAAAAATGAGGCACAGAGAGATTAAGAGACTTGCCCTAAGTGACAAAGCCAGGGATCAATTCATATAGTCTGACTCTAGAGTGCATGCTTCTAATTACTCTGCTTTAGAATTAACTGAAATTCTTAATCTGAAAAAGGGAGGGAGAGAGAGAGAGAGAGAGCAAGAAACAGAAAAGGTTGAACCAAATGATTCCTAAGGAACCATCCAGCTATTAGATTTGCACTTTTCTCAAAGACATTTCTGTTGTTGTTAAACTGAAGGTACTAATTTCATTTCAAATGGCATCTTAAGAAATATAATTTGAAAAACAAATGTGGAGTCACCATTTCTATATGTTACATGATGTTATTAATACATACTAATCAAATCTCCCTTTAATCTTTGTTTTTTTTTGTTTTTTTTTTTTTTGAGACAGACTCTCTGTTGCCCAGGCTGGAGTGCAGTGGCATGATCTCGGGTCACTGCAAGCTCCGCCTCCCAGGTTCACGCCATTCTCCTGCCTTAGCCTCCGGAGTAGCTGAGACTACAGGTGCCCGCCACCACACCCAGCTAATTTTTTGTATTTTTAGTAGAGACGGGGTTTCACCCTGTTAGCCAGGATGGTCTCAATCTTCTGACCTTGTAATCGGCCCGCCGTGGCCTCCCAAAGTGCTGGGATTACAGGCGTGAGCCACTGCAACAACTAATCTTTGCTTTTTAAGTAGCACTTAAAAAGCATCATACTGAACCGCTTATAATCCTATAAACGTCCTGCGGTGTTCTTCACCAAGTATATCCAATCAACAAACAGGGGATATCTTTCCATTTCGTTACGTCATTTTAAATTTCTTTCAGCAATGTTTTGTAGCTTGTAGAATACAAGTTTCTTATCACCTTGGTTAAACGTAGATACTACTGTAAATGAAACTGCTTTCTTAACTTCCTTTCCAATTTGTCATTTCTGGTGTGTAGAAACACACTGATTTTCATGTGTTAATCTTTTAATCTGTAACTTGGGTGAATCCTTTTAATAACTCCATAATAGGCCACTTTTGAGAAGGCATTATAAGAAAAAGACAAGCTCAACACTGAATTCATAGAAAAAAGAAAATTCTCAAGCATCAAATCACAGGAAATAGAAAAGTACAGAAATCTGAAGACTTGCATGCACAACCACTTAAGAAACAACTGAGAAGGCTTTCAGCAACAAATACCAACTACATTTGGCCTTGCAGCAAGTAGTAAACTAAGTATGTTAGCCACACTCACTATTAAAAACTCAATAAAGTGCCTCCAAGCAGAGATAAAATAAAGCTATGGCTGTTTTAGGCTATACGGTTTAGGGAAAAGAGACAAGATTTCTTCCACCCTGGTTTGATAAAATGAATATATCTCTGCAATAAAATAGGAGAGACAGACAGACAAATATGAGGTTCAAAGCATATAAACATATTAAATTTAGAAAGCGGTTCTCTAACTTTACAAAGGCAGGCTAGTAAAAAAAAAAAAATTTCAAAAAGAAAAAAAATACAAAGTAGTTCTCTAAAACAACTGTGGATATGGCCTTAACAGAGCTGACTACTATAAAGGACAAGATACCAAAGGAATCATTACCCTTAACTGTAACTATTTGCTACCTAAAACGACCCCTGGGCTCCCAATATTTTGTAGACAGGAAGCAGGTTCAGAAATGGTATAATCTTCAAAATCCATTTGAAATATAGTAAACAAAGATACTGAAAAATAAAAAACCTACAAGACCCCAAAGAGCAAAGACTAGGAACGCTGTCAAAAAAAAACTCTGAAAAGATAATCATGGGAAACGAAAGAGCAATCCCTACTCGTGGGCAGAGGCTCTTATTTAATCTATCCAGTGAGATTTTAAAGTTGTTACATACTAATGATAGCTGTGTGTCTCTAATTTTTCACCTTTCCTATTGAAAATGTTTACAGTAAATACCCTACCTTTGTCTCACCACTGTATACTAGGCATGTTGGGAATAAACAATTTAGATTTTAGTTCTACTTCTTCAGGTCAAAAGGGACCACATCTGGACCTGATAATGGAGAGAATACAGCACACTATTCCCCTCCTATTTTCCCAGAGTTCCTGGACTTTTGAGCTTGAGGCCATGGCTGAATGGAACTTTTAGATTTTCTCCCAAGAGGACAAGATAGGTTAATTTGCCTGTGAGATAGAGACTTTGACTATTTGGTGAACAAAAGAAAAGAATGTGGTATATTTGTGCTATTCACTAAGTATTTCCAGTTCTCTCCCTTCTAAGTTCATAGTAGGCTCTCACTCTCTGGCCCCATTGTGATTGGGTGGAACCATGTGGATATAAATTGAAATCGAATGTGTCATTTCCAGGCCAGAGTATTTAATTACAGATACAAATCTAACACGGCTCTCTTTCACTTAGAAATTGTATCAGGTAATGTTCCACGTCGGAATTACAATATCAGTAGAGTTCCCAGGGTGAGGACAACATGAGACAGGGCCCCAAGACAGACCTCAATGAGTATGTAGCATGAGTAAAATATAAACTTTTGCTATTTGAAGCCAGAGAGTTTAGGGCACAACCAAGTCCATTCCGGCTAATATATGCCTCATGCTGTTTCTATCCATTCATAAAGTTTTATATTTCATATCTCTGGCAGCCTGGTATTTCACTACCTAAAACAGTATAATTGTATTTGTGTATTTCTCTGTGTATTTCCACTTCCAAGCCACTTATTAAAATGACATTGAAAAATACTTAATAGAACTGACCCCAATCTTGAGAATAAGGTGGTATATTTATAATCTCCATTTAAATTCTACTCCTAATTTTATTTCTTAATTCTCAGTAAATTTTCTTCCAGTGATATAACACAGAGGCTCTATATGAAGTCAATTTAATTTTCACATTCCAAATTTTATATCTTTGAGAAATATTACTAGGAAATTCTTACATACATTATTTATGCTATGACATATCTATAAATCTTCAGCTGCTTTGTTTAATGTAAAGCAGCGAATAATTTAAGCTAAGATATTAAATCAAGAAAAGAAAAAAATTTGAATAGAAAAACTCAAATAGAAGCCAATGCCTGTACAGAATGAAAGGTAACATAAACATACATAGGTGCTTTAAAAATTCAAATGTTATTTATAAATCTTATCTCACTAAAAATCATTTACTCGCCATAATGCATTCATAGATATCTCTTTGCTTCTGTTATTTGGAGAATATATTCTAACCCATAAATTAACACAAGAATAATCATTAATGTGGGGGAGACCCACATATTTCAGGTCTTACGTTCTATTTTGAGTCTGTCATAAAATTCTCAATCTTTGAGTTTACATAAGCATATTTTTTCTCCAAAATACACCAAGTAAATGGAACAGAACTGAATAAACAGTTATAGAGCTCTCAGGGGAGAGAGTCAGGGGAAAAGTATAAATATATAATGGATGTGCACTTTTATTACCTGAGCATTTAGCAACTCCTCACACTTGTGTGCCTGTTTCTCAATTGCAGAAATGTACTGTTTTTCAATAGCTTCTACTTGTTGCTTAACTGAAGACTGCAGTAGTGCCTGAAAACAAGCAAAAAAGTCATTTGGATCACAGACAAAACTTGGGAATCTACTGTTGGCACGAGAATATTTTTGACAGTTGTACATACTGTAATACGATATTCTCCTAAATTACAAAATATGTATTTGTTAATACTGAAGCACATTTATATATAACATTACTTTCAGCTTTTGCTTTTACATTTTCCTATTGCCAAGATAACAATTTTTTGGCTCAGACGTTCCTTCCACACATCTTCTCCTTAAAAAGGCCAAGTCACAGAAGATGATAGAGAGGGTGAGTAGTTCTGTTAAACATAAATTTGGTTCAGTGAAGACCACACAGGATGAAGAGTGTATGAAAGCTGCTGAAAAAAAAAAAGAAAGAAAGAAAAAGAAAAAAGGAAAAAAAGGCCAGACATATTTCACTGACTGACAAAACTCCACATCCTCTCGGCACACTGTAATATCCCATGGGCCAAGCATGATCTTCAAGACCACAAGTCAAGTAAAAGCAGATGGAAACTTTGAGCAACTTCAAACATTAAAGAACTGCCCCCCAGGAAGTTCACGCTCCTAATGTGAAAAGGTATAAGTCAAAGTAGGTAAGTCAGAGTCTCAAGGCAGTACGCATAAAAAGTAATAAAACTTGGGAGGCTGAGCATACTTAATTGGATACTGTAAATGCTGGAACTCAAGTCAGATAAATATAAAGATATTACCACTGTTTCAAGGAAAACCAAATCAGCATTTGATGATGTTTCACCCACTCACTTCCTTATTAGAGATGCTTAGAATATTATCATCTTTTTTCTTTCTCTCTGTTTAGCTTTGTATGTTATATCAACAAGTTCTCAGTAATATCTTTCATGCTATTTATAAACTCAATCATTCTATAAGAACTCTAGCAAATATTCTATTTTTAGATGTCTGTTTAAATAATAAACTACTCATAACCAAAATAATAAGTTGAAACAGACACGTCTTATAGAAAACAGACCATTGGCATATTCACCAAGAAAAAAAAAATCAGCCAAATCTCTTAATCTCTGTTATGAATACAGATTTACTTGGTTGAAAACACCATGCATTAAGATGCTGGATAAATAGGCATGTATTTTTAAAAGCTGAGACAAAAATATTTTTAAAACTTCTAAATAAGTCTCAAATTTTCAAACAACTAACTTTCTTGTGCAAAAGTAAGATTCTCTGATGATGCTACTACTCCTACAATTCAGTATTCGTCACTATGAAGCTGAAAATTACTAGCACATTAGTAAAGGAAAATAAAGCTCTGAGTTTTATCAAAATATAAGGAAAATGCTTACTAGAATTGCTTTAGCCCTTGATTTACAGTGTCTTCCAAAGATTCCACAATGATTAATTTATGTAAGGCACAAAAGCTTAATCCTTTTAAAATGTGACTAGATGATATAAATCTAACTTACCTGTGTGGAAACATACCATTTGTTGGGATTTCAGAAAAGTTAAAAAATAATATAGTTATAAAAAATTCCCTTAGAAAAATCACAGCATCTTTTGTAAAGAGAAAAAAATGTCATTCTATTTGGGGACTTAGGATATTATAGAATCATTTTGCTTAACAGAAAGAACTGTGTTCACTTCCCTATTTGCCATGGTTCCAAATAATCCCACAATTTAAATATTCAATATTTAAATACTCAATATTCAACTGCAATTTTTAGTATATTATATCCTTTGGAGGACAGGTAAGTTAATAAAATAAAATAATATTCTCTCTCCATAATTAAGAAGTACAATTTGAATAAGGTAGTCTTCCTCTAGGGGTTGATTTGTACACTATATACTCATTCTCCTTGAAATGTCAAGGAGGATAATGAGTAAAATAAGAGCCAAAGATGTGATAAGGGAGCATAAAGGAAAGTTATGCAAGAGTAACTGGCCTCTTATATATTTCAAATGTCTCACTTTAGCCCCATTCAGTCATTTAAATCCATGGATCAACAAAAGGCCCACAAAGGTAGGTATATAAGGATTTTTTTTTTAAAGTCTTCCACATTGCGCCCAGTCTGAAGTTGAAGACAATCATTCCCTTGATCATCACACACTGTAGGTATATGCAGGATGGGTATCAGAGAAAGAAAGTTGCCCCAACCCTGGTGACCTGTTAGACTCACCACTATACACAAAGAACATTCAGTAGATAAGAATAGCTGTTCCTTGTCGATTCTGGATATCAGTCCTTTGAATCAGATGGTGAGGATTTTCTCCCACTCTGCGGGTTGTCTGTTTACTCTGCTGACTGTTCCTTTTGCCATGCAAAAGCTCCGTAGTTTAAGTCCCACCTATTTATCTTTGTTTTTATTGCATTTGCTTTTGGGTTCTTACTCATGAAATCCTTGCCTAAGCCAATGCCTAGAAGGGTTTCTTCAATGTTATCTTCCAGAATTTTTATAGTTTCAGGTCTTAGATTTAAGTCCTTGATCCATCTTCAGCTGATTTTTGTATAAGGTGAGAGATGAGGATTCAGTTTCAATCTCCTAGATGTGGCTTGCCAATTATCCCAGCACCATTTATTGAAAAGGGTGTCCTTTCCCCACTTATGTTTTTGTTTGCTTTCTCCAAAGGTGGTATTTTGATGGAAATTGGGTTGAATTTGTAGGCTGCTGTTGGCAGTATGGTCATTTTCACAATATTGATTCTACCCTTCCACGAGCATGGGATGTATTTCCATTTGTGTCATCTATGATTTCTTTCAGCAGTGTTTTGTAGTTTTCCTTGTAGAAGTCTTTTGACGCTTTGGTTAGGTATATTCCTAAGCATTTTATGTTTTTGGAGCTATTGTAAAAGGGGTTGAGTTCTTGATTTGATTCTCAGTTTGGTTGCTGTTGGCGTATCACAGAGCTACTGATTTGTGTACATTAACTTTGAATCCTGAAACTCTGCTGAATTAATTTATCAGTTCTAGGAGCTTTTTGGAGGAGTCTTTAGGGTTTACTAGGTATACAATCATATCATCAGCAAACAGCAACAGTTTGACTTTCTCTTTACCAATTTGGATGCCCTTTTTCTTTCTATTGTCTGATTGCTCTGGCTAGGACTTACAACAGCAAGAAAAAAATAAACAATCCCATCAAAAAGTAGGCTAAGGACATGAATAGACAATTCTCAAAAGAAGGTATACAAATGGCAACAAACATATGAAAAAAATGTTCAACATCACTAATGATCAGGGGAATGCAAATCAAACCACAATGCAATACCATCTTACTCCTGCAAGAATGGCCGTAATCAAAAAATAATAGATGCTGGAAGGGATGTGGTGAAAAGAGAACAGTTTTACACTGCTGGTGGGAATGTAAACTAGTACAACCACTATGGAAAACAGCGTGGAGATTCCTTAAAAAACTAAAAGTGGAAATACCATCTGATCCAGCAATACCACTACTGGGTATGTACCCAGAGGAAAAGAAGTCATTATACGAAAAAGATAACTTGAACACACGTTTATAGCAGAACAATTCACAATTGCAAAAATGTGGAACCAGCCCAAATGCCCATCCATCAACGAGTGGATAAAGAAACTGTGGTATAAATATATGATGGAATAGTACTCAGCCATAAAAAGGAATGAATTAATGGCATTCACAGAAACCTGGATGGGACTGAAGACTATTGTTCTAAGTGAAGAAACTCAGAAATGGAAAACCAAACATCACATGTTCTCATCTATAAGTGGGAGCTAAGCTATGAGGTTGCAAAGGCATAAGAATGACACAGTGGATTTTGGGGACTTGGGGGAAAGGGTAGGAAGGGGGTGAGGGATAAAAGTCTACAAATTGGGTTCAGTGCATACTGCTCAGATGATGGATGCACCAAAATCTCACATATCACCACGAAAGAACTTACTCTTGTAACCAAATACCACTTGTTCCCCCAAAAACCTATGGAACTAAAAAATTAAAAACAAAACTAATAGCTGGAGTACAGAAGCTGGAGTTAAGAGTGGAGCTAAATGATTAGGCAAGAAGGCAGGTGTCGGATATTAAAAGAACTTGTATAACAACAAGGAGTTTAAGCATTGGTCCTATGGCTCAACATTGTGTGATTACTAGTGCCACAGTCCAAGCAAATAAGGTAATTTCCAAAACTGTCCCTACTATTAGATTAAGCACTGTGGATATACAAATACACATTGATACTAGCCACATGCCTTTATAACTTGCTCTATTATTGTATAACTGAATATTTATCTTCCAGTTTAATATATCATAATACACAGAGATTCCTTTACGTTTCTCACATCTCATAATATAATCTTAACATTTGCTGATTGTCTTCTTCTGTAACTGTCTCTACAGATACCCAAGACAAAGAGGCTTCCTTGAGCTTCTACAACATTAAAAAAAGATATATGAAAGAATAATTTCATTTCTAATCTATTTTCAACTATTCTAAACACCCATAAAGCATTAAGACTCTCACAGTATATACAGATAGAAATGCCAAGATACATACCAACATATTCTATATAGAAAAGAATGCTATCAAGGGCAGAAAATGTTTTGTTGATTTTGAACATATTTACGTCTTAGCTACAGTTTTATCAGAGATTTGTAGTATTATCCAAGAGGATTTAATTCACTAAACTTGAGGAAAACTATCACACTTTAAGAATAATTTTTAGGCTGGGCAGAGTGGCTCACGCCTGTAATCCCAGTACTTTGGGAGGCCGAGGCGGGCGGATCACGATGTTGGCAGTTCGAGACCAGCCTGACCAACGTGATGAAACCCCATCTCTACTAAAAATACAAAAATTAGCGGGGCATCGTGGAGTGCACCTGTAATCCCAGCTACTCAGGAGGCTCAGGCAGGAGAATCGCTTGAACCCGGGAGGCAGAGGTTACAGTGAGCTGAGATCATGCCACTGCACTCCAGCCTGGGCGACAAGACCAAGACTCCGTCTCAGAAAAAAGAAAAAAGAATAATTTTTAAAGTGTTAAAAAATTTGTAGATCTCTTAATACGGGAACTATAACTTCATGAACAGCTTTTTACAGACTGCCTTGTACATAACCAGCCGATGTAATAGCTACTTGGTAAGTAACGATTCCTGTGTGAAAACTGATATTACATAAATATATACTATCAACAGTACCAATATTTACTGAAAAGTTCACTAAGCTACAAATTATAACTACCAAGACAAGTCACCAAAATTGTTACCAAGTCCATTTGGTACCGACCAGAGATCTCAATTTTTAAGTTATTATCTAAGACAAGAAATATTCATTCTTTTTACTCCACGGGCTCAATTGTGAGTAAATAGTGTGAAGGACTATAAATTCTGGGAAGGAAAAGTATATTATAAACTCATAGAAAACAAAGGTATTAAGTCAAAAATCATGCCACGACACCCCAACTGTTAATACACATGAGAATTAGATGTGTATTTCTTTAGTGGAACTGATTGCATGCTGGAATTTGAATGACATAAGTATAGCCAAAGTAGACTACTGCAACCCAGACTACAGTCCATTGTCCCAACAAATCCACAGATTTCTCCTCCCTTGAAATAGCCCCATTGTTTCAGATCTGATTCCAGCCTCATCAAATTAAATGATTGTCCAGATTTGCAGAGCAGATGTGTCTAAGGAATAAGGTCTTCAAAATATTAATATCGTCTTTGTACTGATTATGTGACCATAAAAGAATCCTACATAGCTAATTGTAAGCAACAATAATTAGATTATATTGAAAGTCACAAAATAATTTTATCTAACAACCCATTAAGTCATACTTTACAAATGGAGAACAATATAAAGATACAGTACAAGCAGGAAGCAAAACGTATAACAAATATAATCTCTCAACTAGAATTTAAGACCTAAGAGACTAGGAATCTGTGTTTACCTCACTGATATACCCAATGCACCTACAACAGTGCCTGACACATAGAAGATATATGACAAATACATTGAGTAACTAAACAAATTAATCATGATTTAGGCAAGCCTGATTATTTGTCCCTTCATACAGAAATTATTAAAACTTTTATGTTGATTATACCTGTAATTATACACTTAGTTTAGCTTATTGAGGATAATAGTATACACAAAATAATCATAAAGTATCATCTGAAATCAACCACAATTTCACCTTTCTTGGAAAAATATCACAAATTATTTAAACATCTTTTTTCTGTCGTTTAAAAAATTTATTTCTATTATTTCTTCTGTTTTCTCATTTTTAACTAAAAATAACATGAGCAAAACTGAAAGGTATCTGCCAAATGAATAAGCTAAAGCTATGAAGAGATATTTTTATGTTTTTTTTCTGGTACAAGCCCTTTTTTCAGCAAAATATTACTTCAAGTTTTGTAAGGATATTAAATTGTTAGCATGTCTTATCCCCTCAAAACTGCAAACAAATCGTAAGTTTATTATTCAAAAAGAGAGCCTACTTGAATGAGGTACATTTGTAAAAATGATGAATCTCAGTCGTTTTACAGAATCATTCATCTATTTTTCCTCCATGAACTTTACATACCTGCCTTACAAATGAAGACAGACACTGTGGTTAATAAATATGGCCAAAATCACATGAAAAGACACAGTGGTACAAAAAAAAAATCAGTTCTAACCATTTGTTTCCATTTGTCTTAGCTTTTCTAGCCCGGTAAAGCAGATTTCTCTTTTAGTGGACTAAGCAGCTATTTCATTTTTATCAGTCATTCAGTTATTCATTTATTATTCATTTAGTCAATAAATATTTTCCTAAACACTGTTCTAGGTACTGGAAAAATACCAAAGACACTCAAATGCTATTAAAATTTTCTCCATTAATGGACAACATGTAAGAATGAAAACATGTAGCATTGATTTTGGTGGGCTACACATATGCATGGAAGTTAGAAACTGATAATTCATGCACCATGCATGAACTTTTTTGTATATGCTCTAGAATTAAAGATAATGCAATTATTCTCTCTGGTAGTGAAAGAGTTAATCCTAATAAGAACTACATGAGTTTATGTTTTTACATGTTCTTACAAGCAGTACTGTAAATATACTTACTATCAGTAATAATTATATATTTACTGCAAGTACATCTATGAAATAATAATTACTTGAACCTCATCTGGACACTTTGTCTATTAATATACATTTCTTCTACAATACTTACATTCTCCATTTTATCATGAAGAGATTGGTTTAAAAAAGACTATGAAAATGAAGAAATAGTATCCAAATGATGGCAAATGACTAGATTTGGCCCTGAATGCTGTTCTTGGTTACCAACTTGTCTTAATCCCCAATGGCTCTTGGCTTAATTAAATATATCTTTAGCCAATTTGGAGGTCTAAAACTTCAATCTATAGCTTTGTTTGCCTATAATTCAGAAGAATAAACTGATAGCTTGATTTAATTATGCATACACACAAATACACACATAGCCATGTATTTTAAAAGAGCTTCAGATCAGTGAACCAATCATCTCTGAGGTACATGGTTGTATTAGAGGAGAAACATTAAGCATCTCTGAAAACAGTATTTAGACGTTTCAGAAAATTTTGTTGGAATATAAAAGAAATAATATGAGTAAAATCTATCATCAAGAGATGATCTAAAAGTTCAATGTAAAATTCTTTGTAATTCTCTGGGACAAACACTCAATTTAGATTTAAAAATTTCATTTACTCAAATCTGGATCCAAATTCAAGTCCAGGATCATGGTCTCCTGCAGCCCAGCCAGGCAGAAGTTAGGCAACATCCAGACTCTGTGAACTCAACCTTTGGGAAGAATGAAGGTACATGTTTCTCAAGAGTAAATTACAGTTGTCTGAAGAGTGATAGTGATGGAAACTATTACCTAAAATTTTGGAAAAGCTGAATTAAGAAACAAACAAGTTCTCCCTTCCAAATTTTTCCTTAATTTAAAAAAGGAAGAGAAGTAGCAAGGTCAAGTTGAGGCTGCTGAAAATTTATCCTGTTACAGATCTGAAGCATTTGGAATTGCAATGAATCTCAGATTTTTCTGTGTATTTGAATTACAGTGCAGTAGTACTACACAATTCAAAAAGGAAAATGTTAACTTATGGGTGTAGATCTAAACAGGAAAATTCAATAAAGTCTAGCCATGCTATAAAGTGCCTTGGAAGCTGTGAAAGCCAAAGAAAATCTTCAGGACACAGGGAATCATTCCTGTTGGCCTTGTTGTTAAGGGAATCTAGTAACATAAGAGTTGTTACCTCAAACACCACAAAAGTCTCCCAGTGAAAATTTCTTTTGTGCCATGGACAACACATTAAAATTAAGAAGTTTCTAAAATTAAGTACAGCACAGAGACTCTGCATGTCTGCCTTCCAGATACTTTAACCTTTTGAAAGGCTGCCATATGGATATCCCTCTCCCTCAGATGCCACATTATTCCTTGTGACTTGAATAAGAGCTACAGTTTCAGTTTAAAAAAAGGAAAGGGAAAAAAAAATTCTGACCAAAATAACCACTTCATAATCGTTCATACAATTAAGTAGAGCACCTAGTTATTAATACAGTAAAGGCCTATGCATCTCATTTTCTGAAATATAAAATCACTGATCATGGGAAGAAATAAACTCATCTAGATGTCTAAAATATTTGTTTAAATACATATGAATTAACTTTGCAAGGAGGCAGTATACTCTTGAAGAGAGCCCTGAATCAAGCCTTAAATGATGTGGCTTTTATTTACAACTCCTCTTCTGTTGGTTATATGTGTTCCATCAAGGCACCATGTTTCTCTATGTATTAGATTCCTCATTTTATCTCATATATGAGGAGAAGAAGAGTTTCTTCTCTCCCAATGATGAAGGCATTCTGACAAATTATGACCCTTAATTTTTTTTTACATTAATGGTGAAATCCTGTATTCTAACAGTTTGTTGTTTGAGAGTTAAATTACCTACTTTTTATGACATAGGAAATTCATGTTCTGTGGATTCAACCTAGGATCAACATTATTGTTTTAATTACTAGGTTTATGATGATTAAAATAAATATTTTAAAATTTATTATAAATATTTGAAAATTAGTATTTTCCTCCCAATTAATTCAGTTCCATTCATAAAATATAGATCTCAAAGATTAGAACTTTTCCTCATACTGAAAAGCCATCAACATTAAGAGATTAGAGGTTTGACTTAAATCAATTTTATTACAGCAAACATGTTAAGACTAAATTTTGAGGCAGACTAGATTGTGAGACTAAGTGAATGAGTTTGTGAACTTAGATAACAAGTATAAATACTTCTATTAGTTATTTCTCAGTTTAAAGTTACCATTGGTACCTGACAGATGTGATTACATTAAGGGTGAATAAAAATATTTAAAATCCATCAGTTTGGGCATCAAAAAATTAGAAGAGATGCCATCCCCAGAACAGATACAGGGCCAGAGGTCCCCTGCAGTTCCAAGCTCCAGCTTGACTGTGAGTTGAGAAGAAGCCTCAGAGGAAGGGACAAAGCCATCCAAGTGGCTCAGGGTAATTATTACTATAGTAAATGATATGGAAATACCTCACTATAATAAAATGGCACCAAGTAGTGCTTGCTGATTTAACAACAGCTCAGATTGGGTTGTTACAAAATTATCAAAAAAATTGGCTACATGAATATCCTACTAAAACAACAAAATACAGTAACCTTTGAACTTGATGAACTGAGTAAAATGAACTAAAGCAGACTATGGATTATTTCTCAAATGGAATTCGCCTCCGATTGCTATAAAGCAATTTGACAGTCAAATTACCGAAAATCAGAAATGTGACAACTTTATGTATATTATCCCATCTCTGGAAAAGATAAAGGAAAAAGAGAAGACTGATGCCCAAATACCAATGGGAGCAAAATTAATTTTTATAATACATAATTCTATATCTTTTCAATTTTGCATTAAGTGCATATGTTACCATGACAAAAAAAAATATGATATTTTGATAAGGCAAATTATTATATCCCCTATTAATTTATCCTTGGTATAAAATCAATATTCTCATAAATCAGGTTTCCCAAAGTTGATTACCTAGAAGGTAGGGATTAAAAACAAAACCTCCATTTTAATATTGGGTTGCAATCAGAAACAAAACAGACATATTAAAATGCTATTCTCTCTCACATTAATTATCACATCTCTGCTTTTCTTTTCAGTCTGTTTTATAGTTCAGAATAAATAATAAATTTAACCATTCTCAATATCTATTCAAACCAGAAAGAAATTTAAAAATCAAAAGTAAACTTTTATAGACCATCATCTTTACAAATAGTTTTTTGTGTATATATCCTTAATGAGTGTAAGCATGTCTAAATTTCATCAGTTTATCTCCCTTGCCTGTAACAACTATATTGTGTGGCCTTTCACAAATGGAAATATTGGTGGCTAATAAATAAAAATAAATCTGTAGCACACACATATAAGTACTTTTCCTACAGTATAATTAGGTAGTGTTTTTCTCTAATACTGAAAATGCTTGAATCTAGATAGACCTTACTGATAATTCAGTTCATTAGAATAATGAAAGACTAAAAACTAAATAATTGACATTATATTGATTGATATTGTTAAAGAAATATGCCCTTTACAAATGCTACTGTATAATCAGTCCTCCAGCATTATTACTGAAGATAGAAACCTGTTGAACAAGCTTAGAAACAGATACGAAAAAAACTTTCAACTGCATCAGAACAGGTCAAATCTCAATCAGGTCAAAATGAACAAATAATCTTATTATGGCCCTTGGAAGAAACTAATGATACAGTGGCCTGAATTTGTTATAATGAGCAGAAATCTGTAATTAATCAAGAATATTCTGATAGAATGAGACTCACATTGCTACAACATTCAGGTCTGAGCAACATTAGTCACAAATATTAACCTGATGTAGTATAAAAAAGGAAAGTTCATTTTAGTAAGTGAAAAATTATTGAGAGGGAAAAGACAGTTCTTACATGTCTAAAACAACTAACTAAACTCTACACATCTTTTTTATTATTATTATACTTTAAGTTCTAGGGTACATGTGCACAAGGTACAGGTTTGATACATAGGTATACACGTGCCATGTTGGTTTGTTGCACCCATCAACTCGTCAGTTACATTAGGTATTTCTCCTAATGCTATCTCTACCCCAGCCCCCCAACCCCCAACAGGCCCTGGTGTGTGATGTTCCCCTTCCTGTGTCCAAGTGATCTCATTGTTCAATTCCCACCTATGAGTGAAAACATGCGGTGTTTGGTTTTCTGTCCTTGTGATAGTTTGTTGAGAATGATGGTTTCCAGCTTCATCCACGTCCCTGCAAAGGCATGAACTCATCCTTTTTTATGGCTGCATAGTATTCCATTGTGTATATGTGCCACATTTTCTTAATCCAGTCTATCACTGGGTTAAGTTACTGACTAAATCACTGACATTTGGGTTAGTTCCAAGTCATTGCTATTGTGAATAGTGCTGCAATAAACATACGTGTGCATGTGTTCTTATAGTAGAATGATTTATAACCCTTTGGGTATATGCCCAGTAATGGGATTGCTAGGTCAAATGGTATTTCTAGTTCTAGATCCTTGAGGAATCACCACACTGTCTTCCACAATGGTTGAACTAATATACACTCCCACCAACAGTGTAAAAGTGTTCCTATTTCTCCACATCCTCTCCAGCATCTGTTGTTTCCTGACTTTTTAATGACTGCCATTCTAACTGGTGTGAGATGGTATCTCATTGTGGTTTTGATTTGCATTTCTCTGATGGCCAGTGATGATGAGCATTTTTTCATGTGTCTGTTGGCTGCATAGATGTCTTCTTTTGAGAAGTGTCTGTTCATATCCTTTGCCCACTTTTTGATGGGGTTATGGTTTTTTTTTTTTTGTAAATTTGTTTGAGTTCTTTGTAGATTCTAGATATTAGCCCTTTGTCAGATGGGTAGACTGCAAAAATTTTCTCCCATTCTGTAGGTTGCCTCTTCACTCTGATGGTAGTTTCTTTTGCTGTGCAAAAGCTCTTTAGTTTAATTAGATCCCATTTGTCAATTTTGGTTTTGTTGCCATTGCTTTTGGTGTTTTAGTTATGAAGTCCTTGCCCATGCCTATGTCCTGAATGGTATTTCCCAGGTTTTCTTCTAGGGTTTTTATGTAAACTCTACACATCTTAAGGTTTTTTATCTTTGGAATTATTTTTAAAAGTCTGCTACACAACAGAAACTTGAAATTTTTATTCCTAAAATAGAATGAAGTCTTCCTCTTCATTCCTTTGACTATCAGCTAATGGACCAGTCACAGTATAAAGGCAAGCTTTAAATCTATATTAGAATGAGTCTTCTGGCAAGGTTTCCAATACCTTTTGGTTTTGGCCTGGCTTGAAAAACCACAAGAATAGCTGTGCATGCAAAATTCTGGCTAAGCCCAGGAAACACAGAGGCACACAGAAGTATTCTCAACTACCAAATCTTTCTCAATCCTCCACTGAGGTTAAGTTGGTGGGAGGGATAAGAAAGGACAAGCCAAGTCCTTAGCTCCAAACCAATCACTAGTATCTAGCTAGCATGCTAGTGGGCCAAACTCTATTGGCAACAGCAAACATCTTTATTTGTCCAGGAAAAATCTGATCATATGATAAAAGCTGGAATTTATGAGAATCCTTATTCAATCAAATAACTGAAACTATAAATTTATTTTATACCTTTGGATTAACAAAATGGTGGAATTCAAATAAAGATATGCTGTCAGGTCTTACATATCTTAATTTTTACTTTTCCTCTCTTTGAGCAAAAACTTAGCAATATCCAATCAAGGGAAAATATCAAAGGAAGAGAAAACAAAATTGTTTCTCTCTCCTTGGAAAAGAACTTTATACAATACAAGTAACTCTACACCCTGGGAAAATATTGGTCTCCTAAATGTAATATGTTCTCCTTTATAAAACGGGACAAACAATTCAAGAGTTCAAATAAAATACTAGCAAGTGGATGCTTTTGAAAAATAAGAATACAGCAGTCATGTGATACTCAAGCTGGCATGTGACATATTTTACATTGCTAAAATTCAAAGCAATCCTTATCAAAAAGTATTTAGCGTATATCTGACCTTTTCAGAAAATGCACAAAAGACCAAAACTCTCAACAAAACAAACTTTGGTTAACATAGGAAATTAGTATACTGAGAATTTTCATCACAATGATTTTAGAGCTACTAAAGTGTATGTAGCAATTTTGCATTTTTTCACTGTAAGTAGCAGAAATTTCATGTGCCTAATAAGTTAAAACTTCATTGTACCTAATTCAATACCCTAATATTTAAATATAAGAGGAAGAGAAAAATATCAGAAAATTCTCTTCATAAAATGATCTAAGTAAAGCTTTAGAAAACAATCTCCTCATTCCTTACTTTCTCATTAAGATGGTAAAGTATTTATAAGTACTATTCAAGTGACCAGCATTGACTGGTTTTTGCCATCTGGAATATAATACACAGAATTAAAGATCACCAACTTAGTCAAGCATCAGAAACAAAGACTGCAAATGCAAAATGAGTTTGTGTGTCTGTATGTCTAGCTGTAGTGGCAATATCTTGAAATGTATAGGTACTCATAATGATAAGTTTTTAAAATGTATTCTGCTTGGCCAAATGCATGCAAACAAAATACCAGAGGGGAAAACCCTAGAGTCTGAGAAGATGATATAAAAAAATTAAAAAATAAACCCTTCTGGTTTCAAAATGAATGTAATAATAAGTAACTAATTTTCACATGACCAAAAAACAATACAGAGAATGTTTAGGCACCCACAGATGGGCCAAGAAACATAAATACGCCTTTAAATCAGTACAGTTATAATTTATCTGGTGTGTGCATAAAATATTAAAACAAACTACATTTTCTTTTTTGCCTTTTTCAGGCTATTTTTCTACTTAGCATTCTTTTTAATCTGTCAACTACATCAAAATTCGATAATGTTTCAACACTTTTCCTATGTGGTATAATTTGTGAAATGTCTAAATCCCTTAAGTTAAAAAACGAAAACAACAGGGAGTATAACATCAAAAAAACAAACAAGGCAAGCCAGAACCACGAAAACAACTTGTGAAAATCACTACAGAATGAAATTTTAAAAACCTCTCTAGATGAGAGTTTCAAAAGGGAAAGCCCCTTTTCTAACTGATCTATCTTTAAGTAAACACGATATTAAAAAAAAAAATAGGGGGAAGAGAGGAGGCAGCTGTCATTGCCTTGAAAGAGATTCCTTACACAGTAGCAAAACAAAAGTTTTAACCTAAATGTTCATACCTTATTTGCATCAAGTTGGAATTTTTAATGAACTGAGCTCAAAATGAGACAAAATAAAAACAACATGTTGAACTTAATTTCTTGAGTGCTTTCCACTCACTACTGTACCATGTTAGCAGGAATTCCAACTTTGAATTTTAACACACTGATTGAGTCAACTAAATACTTCCTTTGGAAAATTCTTCCCAAATGTTATTTAGGATGCAAAGAACAGTCATTTTGAGAATGAGTTAACATTTGAATTGACTTTACCTCAAGCACTAATATCTACCTTATTAACTGAATAGATGTATACGGAGAAAGTTCTGAAAAGAAAAATGAGAAGTAAACACCTCTATGCAAAAAGATACTTTCTCTTTAAAAAGACAAGGCATCATATTCCTTAAGCTATAATGTTACATCTATTTTAGCAAATATGCCTGTATTTTTTCCATGTATGACTTTCTTTGATAGTCCCTCTGTGCTATTATACCAATCCTGCACTATAAAGAATTCTTTTCTTACTGTGATCACGTATCCCACATCAAGGAAAACAAGGAATAAGTTTTTGTTTTTTTTAATCTTGACGTAGGACAAGTTTTTGTTTCTTAGTTACAGCTAAAACTCACTTTTTTCTTAAGTATTAAAAACAGCAGTCCATCATACACTCATTTGGTTTCTGTTAGGGTTTGTTTCATCTTTCTTATATGGAAAAAAATTCTCAGTAATTTCAATGGGATACAATATAAGCACATACATGTATGCACACCCACCCACAAAACCTTAAGAGACTCAATATTAATTAATAATAAAAATTAGAAAAATAATGGCTGAAAGAAAATAGAATACATTGACCAACAAATATAAAAAGATAGGACAATGGTTAATAATTCCCATGGGGTAGCAGAATAACTTAATAGAATTTTTTTAAAAAAGAAAAACTCGACAAATGTCTAGCCCCTACCTACATCTACAGATTCAGAATTTCCAGGAAAGAAAACTCCTTGGCATATGCATTTTTAAAAAGCAACACGAATAATTTACTATGCACTGTAGAAGTTGAGAATCAAAGGATTAAAGTAACCTGATCAATCACAACTGTTGAGTGGACCTTAAAACAAAAAAGGATCATGCTAATACAGTTCCTCATTATCTCAAAAATATGATACTCTACATAATAGATAAGATAGTAATCTTTGATGGAGAACATTAAGATGAGACATTAAGAACTCATGAAGTCTGAGCGAGTGCATATATTAGAGAATGACAAGTTCAAGACAAAAGCCCAATTAAACAAGTAAAGGAAAATTCTTATGTTGCTTGCAGTAAACAATCTTCGATGTGGCATGTGCCTATGTAAAGTCTTCCAAGATGTACATTAATTTTACTGTCATTAATTATCAGAATAAAAGATTTTTGAAATCATGACATAAGAGAAAAAAGTAAACTAAGTAAACATGGGAAAATTTGGCATATGAGGCACATTAGGTTAGTTTTGTTTGTTTTCTTTTGTACTTCAACAAAATTTCACGTCCTTTTCATCAATCTGTAGCGATCTATTTATTTTCAAAGTTAACGAAAGAATGCTGCCTTTAACTGAGCCCAAGAAGGTGAAGAGATGGGCCACAATCTTTTATTCCGAAGTGGATATTTCTAAGAAGACTGAAATAAGAATCTATATGAAGACAACCAACTAATGATCAGCTATGAGATAATGAAAAAGTATTGCAATTGCTACACTAAAAAAATCTGACATGTTACATATAGAAATGATAATGATAATAGCTAATATTTCTTAAGAGCTTAATTATTAGCCATGCAATATTCATTTTTCTCACTGCATCCCCACAACACTCTTATGAATAGGTTCCATGGTTTATTTCAACTGAAGAAGAAACTAAAATATTTTTTAAAAAAAAACTGCCCAAGGTCAAAATATTAGTAAATAGCAGAAGTGGGGCTCTGATCCAGGTCTGTCTGAATTCAAAAATCTATGCTCGTAATCAGCTCTACTAACAGAAGTACTTAGCAGTCTCAAAGTATAAATTCTGGCAGGCATGTAACATTCCTTCAGGAAATCAAAGAATAAAGGTCTATAAATTATTATATAAAATCACTAAAGACAGAATAAGAATATTAGGCCTAATAGAACATAATAACTTTAGGTCTTAAATTGGTTTAAACATGGATTGGGTTACAGATTTTCTTTAGCCAGCTCCTGGAATAGATGATTTAAAGTTGTATGAACACAGAGTTACATACTCAAAATAAGTAAATTCCAGTTGGATGAGGTCAGCTAATCTCTTAAATACAGGACTATTTCTAGGTGAATCAGAATGTTCAATTATTTGTGAAAAGTTTAAGTCCTATCATAACTTACTGTTATTTTTAAATCAGAAACAGCTGATCACATGATTTGGGAGCTTTAAAAAGTGCTAGTTCATTTAAATGGTGTTAGGTACATAAGATATTGCTAATAAAAATGTGCTTTAGGATATTGTTTTATCCGATTATCCATGAGGAAAATAAATATGGCACTTTATTAAGGTTTAAATTAATATTTGAAGCAACAGCAATTTTTTAAATGATAAACCCAAAATATATATTCTGAAACTCATGAAATGTGTAATCTCAAATTATTCATGCAAAAGAACAGTCCTACATTTTAAAAAAAGAATTGGAAAAAGAAATCAGCAAAGATCCATGGGTTGAGGTGATCCAATACGACCAGATGACGTAAACAAACCCTCAACTTTTGTCAATGCACTGAGAATAAAGAGAATGTCATGAGTCTTTCATAATACTCACCTCAGGATAATCATTTTTGAAATAAAGAATATTGATAACAGAGTAACCACTATTTTAATTTGGATTAAAAATCAAGGAAAGGGGGGTGGAACTTCTGGAATGGCAATATGAGGAGCTAGCAGGGGGAACCTCTACTCCAGCAGAATGTCATCTGTTAAGCAGGGTGTATTAGTTCGTTCTCACATTGCTAGAAGGAAATACACAAGACTGGGTAATTTATCAAGAAAAGAGGTTTAATTGATTCACAGTTCTGCATAGCTGGTTAGGCCTCAGGAAACTTACAATCATGGCAGAAGGTGAAGGGCAAGCAATGCACCTTCTTCATAGGGTGGCGGGACGGAGAAGTCCAAACAGGGGACATGCCAGACATTTGTAAAAGCATTAGATCTTGTGAGAACTCACTCACTATCACCAGGACAACATGGGGGAAACTGCACCATGATCCAATCACGTCCCACTGAGTCCCTGTCACGACATGTAGGGATTATAGGAACTACAATTCAAGATGAGATTTGGAAGGGGACACAGCCAAATCATGTGACAAGGTAAACTGGCAAAGCAATCATTCAGTCTCTGGAAAATTGATCAAAGGTCTTACAACAAATTGAGAAGCATTTATTCAAAAAAAAATGTATAGAAACTTGTATTAATAGATGTCAGTTACGAGGAGAAAGAATCAGTAAACCTTAAGAACTACTGATAAAGATCATACAATCTGAAGAACAGAGAAAGGATAAATAACAAACAAAAATGACTACGCCTAAAAATCATGTGAGACCCCATTAAGAAAACTAACACATACATAATGAAAGTAACACATGAGAAAAGTAGGAGAAAAAATATGAATGGCTGAAAACTTCCCAAAATTGATGAAAAACAATCTACACATATAAGAGGCTAAATGACTTCCAAATAGAATAAATGAAAAGACACACACCTAGAAACATCATAGTCAAAATACTAAAAGTGAAAAACAGACAATTTGAAAACAGGATAAAAATAACTCATTGTGTATAAGAGAATCTGAAAAAGATTAACAGCTTACTTCTCATATGTAGGATAGAAGGCAATGAGATGACATATTCAAAGTACTAAAATCAACAAACAAAAACTGCCTACAATCTTATTTTTTAAATAACTAACTTTAAAGAATGCAAGTGAAAAAATACACAAATTAATTGTTAGGAGATACAACTTATAATAAATACTAAAGGACCCCAACAAACTAGGCACAGAAGAGGCATTCCTCAAAGTAATAAAAGCCAAACATGCCAAACCACAGCCAACATCATACTGAATGGGAAAAATTTGAAATTATTTCCTCTAAGACCTGAAACAAGACAAGGATGCCCATCTTCACTACCTCTGTTCAACACAGTACTGGAAGTCCTACCAAGAGCAATCAGACAAGAGAAAGAAATGAAGTGCATCTAAATTGGAAAACAGGAATTTGAACTATCTCTGTTTGCCAATGACATGACTGCATACCTAGAAAACCCCAAAGACTCCTCCAAAAAACTCTTAGATTTGATAAATGAATTCAGTAAAGTCTCAGGTTACAAAATCAATGTACACACATCAGTAGCACCAATAACAACAAAGGTGAGAATGAAATAAAAAACACAATCCATTTACAATAGCTACAAAAAAAAGTTTAAATACCCAGGAATATACATAACCAAGTAGGTGAAAGATCTCTATAAGGAGAACTACAAAACACTGCTAAAAATTTTTTAAAAAAGCATTAATGACACAAACAAATGAGAATACATCTCATAATCATGGAATGGAAGAATCAGTACCATTAAAATGACCACACTGCCCAAAGCAATCTACAGATACTATGGAATTAATATCAAAATACCAACATAATTGTTCACAAAATAGAAAAAATAATCCTAAAATTCATATAAAACAAAAAAGCCCAAATAAGCAATCCTAAGCAAAAAGAACAAATCTGGAAGCATATTTACCGAATTTCAAATTATACTACAAAGCTGTAGTAACCAAAACAGTATGGTACTCGTATAAAATTAGATACTTAGACCAATGTAACAGAATAGAGAGCCCAGAAATAAAGCCAAATGCTTACAGCCAAGTGATCTTCGATAAAGCATACAAAAACATAAATTGAGGAAAGGACACCCTATTCAACAAATGGTGCTGGAAAAACTGGATATCCACATATAGAAGAATAAAACTGGATTTCTATTTCTCACCATACACAAAAATCAACTCAAGATGAATTAAAGACTTAAATCTAAGACCCAAAACCATAAAATTTGAAGAAGAAAATAAATACTAAAGGAAGTTCTTCACACTAATGCAAGCAGCTCCAGATAGTAATTTGATCTATGTGAAAAACAAAGCATGCCAGTAAAGGTAGTGATGCCACTTGATATCCAAAGGGACTGATTCCAGGACCATTTAGGATACGAAAATCTGAGATTGTTCAAGCCTCCGGCCCTGTGAAACCTGCAGATACAAAAATGTGGCCCTCCATATCCATGGATTTCTCATCTAATGAATACAATGTTCAATTCATGGATGCAGAACCCACTGGTATGGAGGGAGCAGTAATTATAAGGGTAATTTTAAATGACAGCATAATTGGATGCTGCTTCTCTTTTCTTAACTGATTTAAAAAGCAATTGTTTAAAATAATATGCATATAATTCTATTTGTACAAGAGACAAACTTTATATTCAAAGACACAAATTGGTTCAAAGTAAAAGGATGGGAAAATATATACAGCAGTCCCTAACCTTTTTGGCACCAGGAAACAGTATCATGGAAGACAATTTTTCTGCAGACTAGGGTAAAGCGGATGGTTTCAGGATGAAATTGTTAAACCTCAGATCATCAGGCATTAGATTCTCATAAGGAGCATGTAACCTAGATTTCTCACATGTGCAGTTCACCATAGGGTTTTGCATGGCTATGAGAATATAATGCCACTGATCTGAGGTGGTGGAGCTCAGGCAGTAATGCTTGCTTGCCCACCAACACTTCCTGCTGTGCAGCCGAGTTCCTAACAGGCCACCAAATGGTACCGGTCCACAGCCTGGGGGTTAGGGACCCCTGCTATACAAACCACCACCAAAATAGAATGGGAGTGGCTATATTAAATATCAGAAAAAAATAGACTTTATACCAAAAAAAAAATCTTACTAGAGATAAAAAATATGATAAGAGAGTGAATCCATCAGGAAGATTGATATGGTTTGGCTCTGTGTCCCCACCCAAATTTCATCTTGAATTATAATTCCCACATGTCAGGGGAAGGGCCTGGCAGGAAGTGATTAGATCATGGAGGCGATTTCCTCCATGCTGTTCTCATGATAGTGAGTGAGTTCTCATGAGATCTGACAGCTTAAAAGTGTGGCTCTTCCCACTTCGCTCTCTCTCTCTCCTGCTGTCTTGTGAAGAAGGTGCTTGCTTCTCCTTTGCCTTCTGCCACGATTATAAGTTTTCTGAGGTCTCCCCAGCAATGTGGAACTGTGAGTCAATTAAATCTCTTATCTTTATAAATTACCCAGTCTCAAGTAGTTCTTTATAACAGTGTGAAAACTGACTAATACAAAAAATTGGTACTGGGAGTGGGGAGCTGCTATAAAGACACCTAAAAATGTGGAAGCAAATTGGGAACTGGGTAAAAGATGAAGGTTGAAACATGTTGGAGAGCTCAGAAGAAGACAGGAAGATGTGGGAAAGTTTGTAACTTCCTGGAGACTTGTTGAATGGTTTTGACCAAAATGCTGACACTGATATGGACAATGAAGCCCACGCTGAGGTGGTCTCAGAGGAGGATGAGAAACCTATTGGGATCTGGAGCAAATGTCATTCTTGCTATCCTTTAACAAAGAGACTCACGGCATTTTGCCCCTGCCCTAGAGAATTGTAAAATGCTGAACTTGAGAGACATGATTTAGGATATCTGGCAGAAGAAATGTCTAAGCAGCAAAGCATTCTAGAAGTGAACTTTTTCTGAAAGTGCACAGTCATACATTCACAAAGAGATGATCTCACATTGGAACTCATTTTTAAAAGGGAAGCAGAATATAAAAGTTTGGAAAATTTGCAGACTGACTGAACATGCAATAGAAAATAAAAACCCATTTTCTGGGGAGAAATTCAAGTTGGCTGCAGTAATTTGCATATGTAACAAGGAGTTGAATGTTTATAGCCAAAACAGTGGGAAGATGTCTTCAGGGCATTTTAAAGATCTTCATGGCAGCCCCTCCCATAGCCCGTAGAGGCCTAGGAGGGAAAAATGGTTGTGTGGGATGGTCTCAGGGCCGCACTGCTCTATGCAGTCTCTGGACATGGCACACTGTCCCAGCTACTCCAGCTCTAGCTGTGGCTAAAAGAGGCCAAGGTACAGCTCGGTCCATTGCCTCAGAGGGTGTAAGCCCCAAGCCTTGGTAGCTTCAATGTGGTGTTGGCACTGCAGGTGCACAGAAGGCAAGGGTTGAGATTTGGGAGCCTTTGCCTAGATTTCAGAGGATGTATGTAAATGCCTGGATGTCGAGGCAGAAGTTTGCTACAGAGGAGGAGCCCTCACAGAGAACCTCTACTAGGGGAGTGCAGAAGGAAAATGTGGGGTTGGATCCCCTACACAGAGTCTCCACTGGGGCACTACCTAGTGGAGCTGTGAGAAGTGGACCACCATCTTTGAGACCCCAGAATGGTAGATCCTCTGAGAGTTTGCACTGTATGCCTGAAAAACCTGTAGGCACTCAATGCCAGCCTGTGGAAGCAGCCACAGGGCTGTACCCCGCAGAGCCTCAGGGGGAGAGCTGCTCAAAGCCTTGGCAGCTTACCTCTTGTATCAGAATGTCCTGGATGTGAGACATGGAGTCAAAGGAGATTATTTTGGAGATTTAAGATTTAATGACTGCCCTGCTGGGTTTCAGACTCACATGGGGCCTGTAGCTACTTTTTTTTGGCCAATTTCTTCCATTTTGAATGGGAGCATTTACCAATGCCTGTACTACCACTGTATCTTGGAAGTAACTAACTTGTTTTTGATTTTACAGGCTCATAGGCAAAAGTGATATGCCTTGTCTCAGATGAGACTTTGGACTTGGACTTTGGGTTAATACTGCAATGAGGTAAGATTTTAGGGGACATTGGAAGGCATAATTGTATTTTGAAACGTGAGAAGGACATGAGATTTGGGAAGGGCCAGGGACAGAATGACATGATTTGGCTTTGTGTCCCCACCGAAATCTCATCTTGATTTGTAATTCCCATGTGTCAGGGGAGGGCCTTGGTGGGAGGTGACTGGATCATGGGGGCAGACTTCCAGCATGCTGTTCTTATGGTAGTCAGTGAGTCCTCATAAGATCTGATGGTTTAAAAGTGTGCACTTCTGATCTCTCTCTCACTCTCTCTCTCTTTCTCTCTCTCCCCACTGCTGCCTTGTGAAGAAGGTGCTTGCTTCTCCTTCACCTTCTGCAATGATTGTAAGCCAGGCAGAACTGTGAGGCAATTAAACCTCTTTTCTTTATAAATTAGTCTCTAGTAGTTCTTTATAACAGTATGAAAACAAACTAACATTAAGATGTAACAACTAAAAACAGATATGTAACTAACAAAATATCCAAAAAATGCATGAAGTAAAAACTGACAGAATTAAAAGCGACATAAACAATTCAACAATAATATTTAGAGATTTTACCACCCCACATTAAATAAAGGCTAGAAAAATTAGGCAGATTATCAACTGCATAGAGAAAGCCTAAGCAACACTATAAACCATCTACCCCATAGATATCTGGAGTACGGTCCATCTAACAATAGCAGGATATACATTTACTCAAGTGCACAGGATAGATCAGAGGCTAGGCCATAAAATAAGCCTCAGTAATTTTAAAAGAATTAAAGTCACCAAAAATAAGTTATTCAATAACAAAAGAATTAAAGGAAAAATATGGGTTGGATATGAAATTTGTGGTTAAAAGTTCTTTTTTCAGCACTTGTTCAATTTCCTCTGACCTCCATAGTTTCTGATGAAACGTCTATCATATTTCTGTTATTCTGTAGGTAAAATGTCCTTTTTCTCTGGCTGCTTTAAAGATTTTCAATTTTTGGTTGAGGGAAGTTTAGCTATGTGTGTATTAAGGTCTCCAGAGAAATAAATCCATATATGTACAAATACACAGAAAAACTTCCTCTAAGGGATTGGGTCATGTGATTATGCAGGCTATCAAGTTCAAAATCTGCAAACAAGGCTGACAGGCTGGAGACCCAGAAAGGAACTAATGTTGCAGCTTGCACCCAAAGGCAGTCTATTGGCAGAATCCTTTCCTGTTCAGGGAAGGTCAGTTTTTGTTCTGTTAAGGCCTTCAAATGATTGGATGTTGCCCACCTACATTATGGAGGGAAATTTGCCATATTCAAAGTTCACAGATGTAAATGTTAATCTTATCTGAATTAAAAAAAAAATCCTCACAAAAACATTCAAATAAAATTTGCTCAAATATCTAGAAACCATTGCCCAGTCAAGCTGATGCATAAATTAACCATTATAGTGGGTGCTGACATGCATTTTGTTTGGTTTTGTCTTTATCATATTTGCAGTTCATTTGGCTTCTGAAATATGCAGTATTATCTTTTGCCAAATTTGGGAAATTGTGAGCTAATCTTACTTTGAATGTTTTTAAGTTTTGCCTTCTTTCTTCACTCCTTCCAGGATTGGATAACATAAATTTTAGGTCTTTCATCATAATCCCACAAATTCCTAAACCCCTATTCATTTGTTTTCAGTTTGTTTTCTCTATACTGTTCGAATTGGGTAATTTCTATTTTTTTCAAATTTACTGATTCTTTCCTTATTTCTCCATTCCATTATTGAGCCCATCTCTGAGTTTTTAATTTTGGTTATTGTATTTCTACTTCTAAAATTGCCAGTTGGTTCTTCTTCATACAGTCTATTACTTTGCTGACACTTGCTGGTATTTTCTGTTTTCACATTGGTTTCAAGAACGTTCATAATCACTTGTTAAAACATTTTTGTAATTAATGATTTAAAATCCTTGTCAGATACTTAAAATTCTTGACAAATAATTCTAAAACTGGAATCTGCTCAGTTCAGCATCTGTTGTCCTTTTTGGTTTTCATTCAAGACAAAATATTCTTGGTTCCTGATATAAGTATTATATAAGTATTTTTTAATTGAAATCTAGACGTTTGAAATCATGTTTCAGGAGATTTCTTCTGACAGGACACCACTCCAGCCGAGAAAAATGAAAACCTCCAGGTAGGGTGGAAGTCTAAGTACCCAACTCAGCCTCTACTAGCACTCAGCATACAGGGAACAAGGATCTCCTTGTTATTTCTGGACATGGTTGGGAGTTCAGCTTCCCACCAGGCCTCCACTGATACCAGTCCGGCTGTGAGGAGTAAGGGTACCACATTATTGTTCCCCACAAACCATCCACTGAAACCACAGAGGAGTGGCCTCATTACTACCAAGCAGAAATGACAGTCTTGATTCCCATTAGATATCCCTTGATACCTTCCCAACACAGTAAGGGAGGAATACCTCATCAACGCCAGCTTAGGGCAGAAGTCTAGTTTCCTGATGGCCTATCCCGACACTCGTAGGAAGGGGGCGTATTGCCCAGCATGAATTAAAGTCCTAGTTCCCTGCCTCACCTTCATTAACACCACCCCAGTGAGGAGATAGAAGAGTTCCTCATTTATAAGCTGATAAAAGTGAAAATCTAAGTTCTCTCTCTAACAAGCCTTCACTGCCATTTCTTCCTATGGTACTTGGTGGAAGTAGAATGGGTATTATCTAATAGTTTTCTGTCTTACTAGGTGGAGACTTTTGGTTAGAGAAAGTAGGCTTTTCGTGAGGTTTGTTTCTATATGCCCATTGCTATTTCTGGGTTACTCACTTCTCCAGTACTTTAGTGGGACAAAAAGGGTAAAAAGAAAATCCAGGGAACCCACTACTATGTAGTTACTTGGGTGTCATGGTTCCTAGCTAGTCTGCCTGTTTCTGTCTTACTTTCAGGGACTTATTTCAGGGACTATATTTTTATATAAAATATCCAGTTTTTTTTTAATCTGTACTAAGTAGGAAAAATATAAAAAGTTATGTCTTCATATTTCTGAAAGCAGAAGTTTATACAAACATAAGTTATCTTCCTATGCATTACATTTTAGGCTTTTGCCATTTTTGTTTTACTTTACTTGGTATTTTCCACTTTCTTTTCTAAGGAGTATTTTTTCAAACTCCTCAACAATATTTCAGCTCAACAGGGACAGGAAAAAAGTGATTGATTACATCTAGTCCAGGATAACTAGAAAGACGTAAGATCCCCAGGAGCCAGGACTGGTGGTGAGACAGTAACAGATTTTTCTATTCCAGTTGCATATTTGAGTAAACACTTACAGGGGAGGGAGAGGTAAAAGTGTGAAGCCCTGAAAACTGAAATGTCAAGGAATGCTATGACTTTAAGTTCCTTCCTTCCTAAATATTATATGTAGTCATGGAATGTAGATGTGGAATTACATCCCACTGAAACAAGGATTGGAATATTTTGCTCACTGCTGTATTTACAATAATCCCTGGTATAAAGAAGATAATCAATAATCTTTGTTGAATTAAGAAATGAATAAATGCAAAGAGAATGTTCACACAACTTTTGTTAACAATAGTTAACTAGAGATATTTTGGTTTCCTTTTGAAATACCTAATAATTAACAAATCATCTATCAAATTTTCATATACTACAGTAAAATACGACTTTAAAAATATTAATGAAAAATTACTTTTCTTGTTATTGTGAGTGTGCTTAGCTGTTTTTCTAAACAGGTTGCTTTTGATGTTTTTAAATCATTTTTTGGTTCTAACTCCACAATATTTTCTTCGCTGCAAACGTATTTATTGGTATAAATTTCAATACTGGTAACTAAGGAGGTTAAAATCATAAGTGAAAACTATTCTAGTATTTACAAATGGCATTTTGAAGAAATTTGGTTAAGAGCTACTCATTTTACATATTTGTCCAGCGTCATTACTTAGCACTCAGTTAAAGAGAAATGTAAAATTTTCAGATGTTATAGATGACTTGCTAAAATGGATTAGGAATTCAATCAAATTGCCTACGAAGTTATATTTAATTTTTTATTTCATAGCTCACAGTCGGTTTATAGTCAAAGGATATAAATACTTTTAAATCAGTGAAAATTCATTGCATATTGATTAATCATATGACTTGTTGAATTCCACATCTTGTACAATAATATTATAGTACTCTGAGAAATATTATCAGATATATTGGATATCATGTAAAATTTTGCAACGAAGGTGTTCTAAAATATGCTGAGAATCAGCTTTCATAATAATATGGAAAAAAGGTAAAATAATTCATATAGAAAAAATCATAATGTGTTGATGGTTTGTGGTACATTACAGAACAAGAAGTGGAATGATTTTCTTCCTGATCCTACATTCATGCATGAGAAGTTCATGTGATAATTATTTTACCGTATGCTTCTCTTTTTCTAGATAGCAAGTAGTTTGTGTTACTTTTTACCGTTGTACTGTTATTTTTATTGCTTTTCTTCCCCAAACATTTCTCATCCATGGTTATGGAATCTGCAAATATATTAGGCCAATTGTATTTTAATTCTTCCCACCCTCAGCATTAGGGATAAAATAAGTTGACAAAATCAATACTATAATAATATAGGACTTTTCCTCAACTCAATAACTGTAAAACTGGTTTATATTAACAGAAAAAATATTAAAAACATTATAAAAGGGCCAATTATCATTGCTATAAAAATCAGACTTTGTTTTTTGTTTTTGTTTTTTTTTTGAGATGGAGTCTCACTCTGTCACCCAGGCAGGAGTGCAATGGTGCAATCTCGGCTCACTGCAACCTCCGCCTCCCAGATTCAAGCAATTCTCCTGCCTCAGCCTCCCCCAAGTAGCTGGGATTACAGGTGTGCACCACCAGGCCCAGCTAATTTTTATATTTTTAGTAGAAACAGGGTTTCACCATGTTGGCCAGGCTGGTCTGGAACCCCCGACCTCAGGTGATCCACCCACTTCGGCCTCCCAAAGTGTTGGGATTGCAGATGTGAACCACCATGCTCCGCCAAAATCGGACATTTTTTAATGACCTTTTTAACAATGAGCATCAACTACTATATTGGGTATGGTCACAAAAATGGCCTTTCATGTCCTAAGACATATCTAGTAGACTATTTTAATACCCTAGGTGAAGAAAAAAAAAAAAAACACTTTTCACTTAATTCTGGATCTACTTTTTTTCCTACTTTTATCCAAATGATTTTTCTTTTTTCTTTTTTCTTTTTTTTTCAGATGGAGCCTTGCTCTGTTGCCCAGGCTAGAGTGCAGTGGCGCAATCTCGGCTCACTGCAAGCTCCGCCTCCCGGGTTCATGCCATTATCCTGCCTCAGCCTCCCGAATAGCTGGGACGACAGGCACCCGCCACCATGCCCGGCTAATTTTTTGTATTATTAATAGAGACGGGGTTTCACCGTGTTAGCCAGGATGGTCTCGATCTCCTGTGATCCACCCGCCTCGGCCTCCCGAAGTGCTGGGGTTACAGGCGTGAGCCACCATGCCCGGCCCAAATGATTTACGGAAGCTTTTGACACTAAATTATCAACTAAAATGACATTAACTTCTAACAAGTCTAGTGAGGAAGTTTAATCAACAACACAAAAATTTCTATATTCTAACTGTAATAGGGATAATTTTTTATATTTATTATTATAATGAACAATGAAAAACAAAATGCCTATGTAAACATGTATGGTTAAACAAATTATGGCATATTTATACTGTGAAAACTAAAGAAGAGTAACAAAAATAGGAAAAGCTTATATGTACTGACATGAAAATATCTCCAAGTCAGTGAGTAAATACAGCAAGAAAGAGTAAATTTAGTAAGAAAACATTTATTTAAATCAATTCAAAACTATATAGCATGTTATGAGCATGTAAGTATATAAAAGTAGATGGAAAAATCTCTTAGAAGAATATACAATGGAACTGCCAATACTGGTTACTTCTAGGGAGAATTGTTTGAATTTTATTTCAATAAAAACATATTCATCCTTAATTACTTGTAAAAGAAAAATGATCTAACATGAAGTTTAAAGGGAAATAAAAATTTGACATTAAATGCTCAATGTGCTTTAAATATTTCAGCTTATGCAGGCACAGAATCGAATAATTTTTAAAATAATTTTAAATATTAATATTTTACTGTATATCTATGATACTGACATGATAATTTCTGTTATTGCTAAAGTGTACCCAAATCTATCTAATTTATTTAAGAAAAGAAAAGCAAAAAGGTATAATATTTTTTCTGATATATTTCATGCCTTAATTTTTTTCCTGTCAGAGGAACCACAGCAGAGACAAAAAAGATAATCTAGCAACTAATTCTATATTATTTTGTACTTGAATTTCTTTACCTGCTGATACTATATTCTCAAATATTCTCAAACTTTCTCAAATTCAGAACAGTGTCTAATATTACCTTTGTAATCCACTGAGTATGCTTTCAATGGATATTTGTTGCTGAATGGAAAGAAATTCTATAGCAAAATAAGACTACACATATAATTTGTATATGTTTGCACATACCTACATGTGTACATTTTTTACTAAAGTTATCCAAGGTTTAAAAAAGTAAACACTCTCAAACCTCTACCTTATATTCATCCACAATAATGCTGAGGGCTTCGTGACCAGCTTTCCTCATGTCTTCCAATTCTTGTTTATGTTTTTCCTGAAAGAAAAAAGAAACTAAAACCATGAGTTTTTCTTCTGTTTTGTTTTCAAAATAATAAAACCATAGACTTTTGCTGCTTCCACGAATGATTCAGTGGTTTGTGGCACATCAATGCTACAGCTGGAAACAAAGAGAAAACATATATATATATATATATATATATATATAGCTTTGCTTAAAAGCATTGGAGAACACTGAGGCAATGAGGAATTAAAGGGAAACAAGAGAAGAAGGAAAACCATGTTGAGAGGTGAGATAACACAAGGCAAAGGTACTTTCCCTTGGGGCATCTGCCAATTCTTGACATGGATCAAGAGATGGGAAACCCTGCGTCACTGCAACAAGCCTTGGCCTCTATATTTCTAATACATCCCAAAGTTTGAGAACCACTGGAATATGATTAGACCCCAATTCTACCTACCTAGGACAGGAGAGGATGAAGTCTCTTTGGACACTGTTAACATCCTACAGTCTTTCCAGTTTTTCACATATGACGTCCAGCTTCCAAAACAAAATTATCAGAAATGACAACAGAAAAAACAAAAAGAAACACCCCCTCCCGCCCCCGCCCCCACAAACACAGAAAACAGATAAGACAAAAGAAATAGTTCCAGAGATAGGTCCATAGGTGGTTTCGATGCTAGTTATCACAGAGTTTTTTAAATGTATGTAAGAGTTCCTAACACATCCAAAAAACAGAAGGGAAATGGAGAAAACAGGATAGAGATTTTCACCAGAGAACTGGAATCCATAAAATAGAAATTCTAGATCTATGAAATATGTACTATTAATAACTCAATAGATGACATAATCAGATGAAAGAGAGCCGGAAACAGAATTAGGAAACCAAAAGACAGTGAAAAAAAATAAAGACTACCGCAAAAGGAATATTTAATATGATGGAAAATATTTTTAAAAATCTTTTAAAAGACATATAGGACAGAGGAAGCCAAAGAAAGCAAAAAGAGAAAAAAGACGAGAAAAAAGTGAAACAAGTAGTAAGATGATAAATCACCGCACATTCTCACTCATAGGTGGGAACTGAACAATGAGAACACATGGACACAGGAAGGGGAACATCACACTCTGGGGACTGTTGTGGGGTGGGGGGAGTGGGGAGAGATAGCTTTAGGAGATATACCTAATGCTAGATGACGAGTTAATGGGTGCAGCACACCAGCATGGCACATGTATACATATGTAACTAACCTGCACATTGTGCACATGTACCCTAAAACTTCAAGTATAATAATAATAAAATAAAATAAAATAATAAAAATTAAAAAATAAAAAAAAGATGATAAATAATGAAGTGGAAAAACCCACAAAACTTCCAACATCAGGCACGAATGTGGGACATTATATAATCTATAAATATTTATAAAAATGAGAAGATATTACAAAATATATCAATAAATATAACATTTTACATAAAATTTTAAAACTACTAAAATAAAAAACACAATTTACCAAAACTAAAGAATTACAAAATTTGAATAGTCCTATATATGTTAAAGAAACTGCACCTGTATTAACTAAAAAAACAAACACATACACAAAAAATTCTCCAGACACATGGAATCTGTACACACAGAAAGCTTAATAGGTGAATTTTAAGAAATATTTAAGAAAAAATTAGCAGATATCTTCCACAAACTCTTCCAGAGAATGTGAAAATAAGGAATACTCCCTACCATATTTTATTTGGACAACATACCCCTTATACTAAAATCTGCAGAGTTGTTTAGAAGAAAAGAAAATTATGAGTTAAATCTCTTTTATAAATAGAAAAACTAAAATCCCAAAGAAAATAATAGCAAATTAAACCTAGTGACATAAAGAATACATCTCAATCAAGTGGGATTTATTATACTAATGCCAGATTGGTTGTAGTGATGAACCACATAAACTTCCTATACAATCTTCCACACACTCCCCTTCTGACATTGGCTTGCTGGGTGTCACTGCCTAAGATGACAGAAGAAGACACGTGCTGCAACTGGCACTGCCTCTGCCAGCCTGTGACCCACCGTGAATGACTGCAAAGGATAACTCACTGTCACTTGAAGGAGCTCTGAGAGAAAATTAAGCTGCAACTATATTTAGGATAAAAGAGAATGCTGATAGTTCTTGTCCATTTACTGCTACCACTTCCTTTTTCATCAATTCCCCTTATTTATTATACCTTACTGATTAAACAGGTTCCATTTCATTATCAACATCTTATTCTTTTTTCTGGTAAGCCCTTTATCTTGTCATATTACAGCTAAATCACAATTTATTCAACTACCTAATCATAAAGAATCAACAGCAATTGTCAAAAACACAGATTTTTGTTAGTAGGATTATAAATCCATGTTTCATGGCAACGATCTACTTTAAGATAGTTTCCCATTTTTGTGGGAGCTCCTTTAGTTAAAACTAGGTAATAATAACTACATCCATTTACCTGTTTAAGAAAATTCCTGTAATATACTACACTATAAACAAGCAAACAAATGAGGACTTCACTAAAACTCATCACTTTGGAACTCCCATTCATGTCAAGTTATTTCAAAAATAGTATATTACTGCTTTATGTAAGGACCTAGGTAAGGCAAAAGCACCAACCCATATACTAAATATTAGCATAGCTTTTATTCTCATTGCTCAAGATTTTAAAAAGTAAATAGAAATATTCTGCCATTTTATGTTTATAACCTAGTGGATCATAATAGGCAGTTCTTGGGATGCATATATCCTACCCTGGGGATATATGCAGTCAGATACACTAGTGTTACCCAGAGACTGCTTTACAAAATAGAAAAGCTAATATAAAATAGGCTACCATGGTCAAACAAATTGTGGAAATTAACAACATATATTCACATATTAAAACCTCTGACAAACTCATAAGTAATCTGTTTACCTTTACTAAAATCAGGATTTTTTAAACTTATCTGATTAAATATTATTTTCTTTCTTTCTTGACAATACCTATTACTAATTTAAAAATTGAAGAGACTACCAAAAAAGTTCGACAATCTTTAAAAATTAGAGTTAATTAGCCTAAAGCAAAGCACACTACCCTAGATGCCTTAAGTGAAACTAAAGAAGAATATATTATTTGGCCTAATTCATTACAAATTGAAAATAAATGTATATCATTTCAATTATAGTGTAATCATTCAATATCGATGGCTCTGAATAATTATAGTGTAATCATTCAATATCGATGGCTCTGAATAATGACATTAGTTATTAAAAAGTATTGGTGTGTAGGCTGGGTGCTGTGGCTCACACCTGTAATCCCAGCACTTTGGGAGGCTGAGGCGGGCAGATCACAAGGTCAGGAGTTCGAGACCAGCCTAGCCAACATAGTGAAACCCTGTCTCTACTAAAAATACAAAAATTAGCTGGGCGTGGTGGTGGAAGCCTGTAGTCCCAGCTACTCGGGAGGCTGAGGAAGGAGAATCACTTGAACCCGGGAGGCGGAGGTTGCGGTGAGCCGAGATCGCGCCACTGCACTCCAGCCTGGGCAACAGAGCAAGACTCTGTCTCAAAAAGAAAAAAAAAGTATTGGTGTGCTATTAATTACACTTGCTATACTTGCTATTTGCTGCTGTGCTTCAAATGCTATTTACCCCAGATATTGCATGTTCACTTCCTCTACATCATGCTCAAAAATTATCTTACTAGAGAGACTTTTCCTGACCACTTATATAAAATAGTACACCACTGATCAATATCCACTAATCATGCTTTTTCTCATAGCACCTATCACTATGTATTACATTTATTGTTCATTCCTGTGTGCCCCCACTATATTGGAAGAGGTAGTGCTAGTACTCCACAACACTATGGCACTTATTAAAGTGAGGAAAAAAGGACATCAGAAAGATTTCACACTTTGACAATACAATTTGAGAGCGTGAAATTTTACTTGACACTGAATATAGGTACCTTAAATGCTGCCTTATATAGAATGTCAGCTCAGTCAATAAGCACTGAATAAAGAAGAAATAGAATGGCCAAGATTTGAAGGCCAAATATATTTGGGAAGTATGAAAGGTGTTTCCTTCTTCATCAGAGAGAGACAGAACTAGAGCAGAACTATTTTACATCAAAATAAAAGTGTTAATAACATTATTCACAACCTGGTCTTCAAAAGTAGGCTCCTTGACAGGTTCAAGTAGATGTTTGTTGAATGACTGAATGAGAATAAAATCAATGTTCTTTTTCTGATACAAGCTAAGCATATAAATTAAAAAAATTTTTTGGGTACATTTCTCTATCTGTTAAATGAGGGAGATGGAATAAATTATTTCTAAGATACACTTCCAACTTCCTTAATACTATCCTATAATACAGTATGTTACAAATAGATCAATTAACCCTCCTTTGCTTACTTCAAAGTTACTAATGGCAATCATACAACCACACTGTGACACAACAGTCTGTCCACAGGAATAACCAAATAGTCATACTAAAATTCATTTCAAGAATATGCAGCCAAATATTTACAGCCTATCTTTAAAGGAGTCAAGCCAAATTTGACCACAATGATAACTTTCTTTCAAAATGTCAAACCCCAAAACATCACTAGAAAGAGATGACAAAAGCAAATATCCTCACCTTAAATAAAACTACGGAATTTTTAAGCAAAAAAAGACTTCAAAAGTAAACTGTTCCAATATGTTCATTTTATAAATGAGGATACTGAGGCCAAGATAAGTCAAAAAATGTGTTCAAGGTCACTAAAATAATATGATTGTGTGCCAGGTATTGTTCAATAAGGGCACAGCAAACCCTAAATCAGATCTCCTGATAGCCACCCTAATGCTTATTTGAAAATATCCTATCAAAAATCAAGCTATTAGAATGTATTCTCATTCCCTCATCAACAGGTATGTTTTCTGTATATAACTCAATAAAACACAGAATCACATATCATATTTCATACATTCTGGTGAAGCAAAGACATATAACTAGTCATGGTCCGTAAAATCTGAAATAGTCATTCATCAATTTATTACTGCTAACCAGAAATTTTGGTCTGAAAAACTGATGCAAAGGTGCTTTTCAAAGGTAAATGGAAGCATATTCCAACCAAGCCTCCACTACCCATAACTGCTCCAATCCCAACTGCTTCTTAGCTAAAATGATTAAATATACCTAAGTTTCATACTCTTAATATGCCTGGACATGATGAGTATTCAAGAAATTTTTTAATAGAGACACATGTAAACAAGGAACCATACAATCAACAAATAAAGGTGCTTTCCAAAAAAAGTGAAATATTAACAAAAATTTTGTTCAGTAACCATCACTGGTATATTGATGACAATACACGATATGAATATCTGAACCAAGGCTTTCTTTTAAAAAGCTCATATTCTATTTTTGTTGGCAATTGCCAAGCCAAGTAGAACCTCTACTAATCACTTCTAAGAAATTAATTGATGCATAGCAACAGGATCCTCTGCTACACGGATGGCTAAAAGTCAGCATTTAATTGATGTGTTTGGAATGAATTATTACAGTGATCTTAAAAAGATAAAGAAATTCCAAAGATCAACTAACCACATTATATTCCATCTATCAGAAAGCAGCTGCTTTTCACCTTCCAAATTATTTGGTCAAGAGCCAGTCTATAATTAGCCTACCAGAACATAATTAGCAAATAATATCTGATTGAGAAAGGTTTTCCAATATAGAACATAATTAGCAAATATTATCTGATTGAGAAAGGTTTTCCACTGTAGAACATAATTAGCAAATAATATCTGATTGAGAAAGGTTTTCCAATATAGGCTTCACCACCACCTTCTTGGAAGCCACAAGATTATATCCCTTTCACAACAACTAATCCACTGTATTGGAGAAGGCAGACACAAACACCTCCAGATATTCCAAAAGGAAATCTGTGGGGCAAGAAATCAAAATAAAGATGGTGTGATAACATACAACCCATACATGAAAAAATTCAGAATGAGAAATGGTACAAAATTACCCCCTCCCAAAATCTGAAAAATCCAACACACCTAAATGGCCTAATTATAAATGCCAGAGTAGTGCAAAAAAGATAAGATTGTACCATATGTGCATACCATCAATATAGAAGAAAAACAACAAAACAACACCTCTTCAGTTCTCATCAACCACATCACTTGACAGCTGCAATAAGCCTGGTTGTTTTTCCTAAAGGAGCCATAATCCTTGCAACGAAAGTAGGTTTCATGAGCATGATACAACATTATGCAACAGAAGTCTTTCCCATAGAATAAATGTTTAGTCTCCACCTCTACATTCTGTCTCATTTCTCAGTCTCTCTATACATGTAGTAACAAATAACAGCACATGACAGACCCTTCAAAATCATCCCCAGTCTCACAAACTAATTCCAAATTTAGATAAATATAAAATGGAAGAAAAAAAACACACATGATAAGAATCAGTCTAAAAGTATAAATATTACAAATGGAAATAAAGAATTTTGCCATAGGATTCTATCTCCAATACTAAAATGGATGCCCTTAATAAGATTGTCCCTCTAGAGTAAGATAACCAAAATCTCAAAAGACTAATTTTAATCACTGTTCCTATTCCAATAATGGCTGCCTTAACACATGGCATGAATTTCATGGCATGCAGATTCCAAAGCCATCAGCTTTGCTGAATCCTCTCAATCAGAAACAGGATTAAAAAAGCAAACTTCTCCTGGAATTCTCCTAACAGATACAGTGAGGAAGGTATGCAAAGGACCTCACAATCTACTCATACAAGCACAGAAGTAATCAATTTTCCTATATGTTAATTTACAAACCCCAGAAATGACAATTTTACATCCATGTCTAAGGCAAAACATTAAGGAAAGAAATTGGTGGTGAGCAAAAGAGGAATGAATAAACAGGTCACACTAAATTCATCACCCTGAAGATGAAAACAACTACTCAAATGAACTTCATAAGAGAAGATGATATGTTTACAACAGTGCCATGATTGTTGCCATTGTCAATTCTCCATTAGCACAACATGTCCTCTACCAACCACATTCTGTTAAAGAATGAAGGCCAAATCCTACACAGCCTGAGAAATGTAGCCTTTTGCAAAACCCCAGCTGAGATCCTGGTTAATTTGTTGATTAGATTGGCTCTGTTCCCACTGCTACTTCAATGTCACCTTATCAAGTGCTCCAATAGGAAAGAAACTCCGCTTTGCATCAGATTCAGTTTATTAGCATCAGATTCAGATCATTATTTATCTTTAGCTTTGTTAAGATCTTCAAAGGCATGGAGCCTTGAAAGGCAGATGCTCAAAACTAACTCAGGCCAAGCACAGGAGGAAAAAAAAATAGAAGGCAGAAAGAAGGAAGAAAACGATGTAGGAAGAGGAAAATATCAAGGAAAGGAAGGACAGCGAGGGAAGGAGAAAGAGGGATAAAAGAGGAGGAAAAAAGGAGAGGCAGGAGGGAGAAGGGAAGAGCAAAGTTTGCAATCCTAAGACCAGCTTTGCCTACTTGTATGGGACAATTACAACAAATCCTCCCTACTTTGTGGTTACAGCAAGAAACAATGTCTAGTCACTGAATGTTAAAGAAAAGGCCTGTAACCTATATATACACAATAAATCTACAAACGTCCCAATCAATAAGAATTTAAAACACTCTAGAATTCTTGTAATATTGTATGGCTTTTCCCACTTTAAGTCTGGTCTCCAAAGTTTGAGTAAATTTTAACCCCAGAAGCAGAAAGGAACTTGCTAATAACACAGCTTCTCAACACATTTTAAAATTTGATCAAAAAAAGGAATATGGCTGAATACTAAAAATCACTTTTTAATGCTCTTGTCATTTATCTATGTAGTGAGTTTTTCTGTCCACAGTATTATTATTTGCCTTCATATATTTAAATATACTAAAAGTGGTACTTGTAGTGGGTTGAATTATGACCTCCCTAAAAGGTTTGTCCAAGTCCTAAAACCTGGTAGCCGCGTGCGTAACCTTATTTGGAAATAGTGTCTTTGTAGATACAATTAGTTAAGAATCATAACTCATAACTCATAATTGTAGATACAATTAGTTAAGAATCATAATCATCTCATAAGATGAGATCATCCTGGACTTAGGATGGGCCCAAAGTCCAATTATTGGTATCCTTACAAGAGAAAGGAGGGGAAGATTTGAGACAGAGATGTAGAGTAGAAAGGCACGTGAAGAAAGAAGTAGAGGATGGAGTTATGCTGCCATATGCTGAAGAATATCAGGCACTAATAGAAGCCGGAAGACGTAAAGAAATATTCCCCCTAGATCATTTGGAGGCAGTATGACTCTGCCAAGATGTTGGTTTTTAAAACTGTGACCTCCATAACATAATTTTCTGCTGTTTTAAGCCACTAAGTGCATGTAATTCATTTTACTGTACTTCATTATATTGTGCTTCACAGATACTGCATTTTTTACAAATTGAATGCTTTTAAGTTCAGGGGTACACATGAAGGTTTGTTACGTAGAAAACTTGGGTCATGGGGGTTTACTGTATAGATGATTTCATCATACAGGTATTAAGCCTACTACCCATTAGTTGTTTTTCCTGATCCTCTCCCTCCTCCCACCCTCCACCTTCCAATTGGCCCCAATGTGTGTTGTTTCCCCCATGAATCAGCACCATTTTTCCAACAGTTGTGTGCTCACTCTGTGTCTCTGTGTCAAATCTTGGTAATTGTAACAATATTTCAAAATTTTCCATTATTAGTTCATCTATTACAGTGATCTGTGATCAGTTATCTTTGATGTTACTATTGTTTTCAGGTGCCACAAACCACGCCCATATCAGATGGCAAACTTAATAAATGTTGTATGTGTTTCGACTGAACAACCAGCCATTTCCCCATCTACCCCTCTCTCCTAGAGCCTCTCTATTCTCTGAGACACAGTAATATTCAAATCAGGCCAATTAATAACCCTATAATAACAGCTAAATGTTCAAATGACAGATAAAGTCATATGGCTCTCACTTTAAATCAAAAGCTAGAAATAATTAACCTTAGTGAGGAAGGCATATGAAAAGCTGAGAGCAGCCAAAACCAAGGGCTCTCAGGTCAACAGCCAAGATGGGAATGAATGCAAAGGACAAGTTTTTGGAGGAAATTAAAAGTGCTACTCCAGTGAAGACACAAATGATAAGAAAGTGATACAGCCTTATTGCTGATATGCAGAAAGTTTTAGTGGTCTGGAGAGAAGACTGAACCAGCCACAACATTTCCCCCTAAGCCAAAGCCTAATTCAGAACAAGGCCATAACTCTCTTCAATTCTGTGAAGGCTGAGAAAGGTTAGGAAGCTGTGGAAGACAAATCTGAGGTTATCAGAGATTGGTTCATGATGTTGAAGGAAAAATGCCACCTCCATAAGATAAAAATGTCAGGTGAAGCAGCAAGTACTGATGTAGAACTGCGGCAAATTATCAAGAAGTTCTAGCTAATATAGTGGATGAAGGTGGCAACACTAAACAACAGATCTGCAATGCAGACAAAACATTCTTCTCTTGGAAGATGACATGCAGGACTTTCACAACCAGAGGGAAGAAGTCAATGACTGGCTTCAAAGTTTGAAAGGACAGGCTGACACTCTTGTTAGGGGCTAATGCAGCTGGTGACTTTAAGTGGAAGCCAATGCTCACTTACCATCTACAAAATCCAGGGCCCTTAAGCATTATGCTGCTCTGCCTGTGTTCTATCAGTGGAAGAACAAAGCCTGGATGACAGCACATCTGTTTACGGTATGGTTTACCAAATATTTTAAGACCATTGTTGAGAACTACTGCTAAAAATAATAATAATAATAAATTCCTTTCCACCACAGATGTGGTAGAAATAGCAAGAAAACTAGAGTTGTAAGTAAAAGATGTGACTGAACGCTGCAATTACATAACACTCGAACAGATAAGGAGTTGCTTCTTAGGAACAAACAAACAAAGTGGTTTCTTGAGATGGAATCTACTTCTGGTGAAGATGCTGTGAACACTGTTGAAATGGCCACCAGGGATTTGGAATATTACTACACAAACTTAATTAACAAAGTAGTGGCAGGAATTGAGAGAACAGACTCCAATTTTGAAAGAAGTTTTATTTTGGGTAAAATGCTATCACACAGCACTGCATGTTACAGACGACTCTTTCATGAAAGCAAGAGTCAATAGATGCAGCAAACTTCATTATAGTTTCACTTTAAGAAACTGCAACAGCCACACCAACCTTCAGCAACCACCACCCTTATCAACAGCAGCTATCAACATTGAGGCAAAATCCTTCACCAGCAAAAGGATTATGACTCAATGAAAGCTCAGGTGATTTTTAGCATGTTTTAGCAGTAAGCATTTTAATTTAGGTACATTTTTTAGACATGAATGGTATTACATACAATAATCTACGGTATAGTATAAATGTAACTTTTATGTACTCTAAGAAAAAAAAATTCATCTTACTCACTTACTGCAATATTTGCTTTACTGCAGCAGTCTGGAACCAAACTCTGCAGTATCTCCAAGGCATGCCTGTATAGGGTTATCCAGAAAAGATATGTGGAGAACTCGTTTGTCTAATAGCATGAATCCCCTTAACTCAGAGGATTCACAAGGTTTTTGAAAATGGTGTACTAAGAGAAATACAGCAAGCCTAGAATGAAGGAGATATACAGCAAGCCTAGGATGAAGCCTAGGATGCAGGAAAAATAAATGAAATGAAGAATGACTGTCAGACTGCTGAGATTCTACAGGGAGGAAGTAGGCTCATTAGACTAGGAAGCTATAAATATGTGCTAATCTTCAGATAAAAAAAAAAGGAGGAATGACCTGAGGTTAGATCTATGGTTGCAAAGCCCAGGGCCCAGAGGCATAGCTTGAGCCACCGGTGCAGAGGCAGAGGCCAGCAGAGCCACAGGCACAGATGGCAACAGAACTGCAAGTAGAAAACATAACCAAGCCAGGGCCATGGGCACAGAGGGCAACTGACCTGGAGCACAGGCCCAGACAATAATCAAACTAGAGTCACAGGTCCAGAAACTCACCAAACTGTAGTCATGGGCTTAGATGGCAAAGCATCAAGCCATAGAAGATTAGTCTTAGGCCTTGAAACCTAATGAATTTTCCTTCCTGTGTTTTAAATTTGTTTGGAACTGGTGATTCCTTTATTTCTCCAATTTTCTCTTTCAGATGGGAATCTGATGCCTGTACCACCATTGTATTCTGAAAGCAGATGACTTGTTTTCTAGTTTCACAGGTCTACCAATAAAAGAACTTTGATCACACTCAGTCTCACCCTCATCTGGTTTAGATGATTCAGATGATGACATTGAGACTTTTGAGTTAATGTTATTTGGATGAGATTTTGAATGTAAAGCTGATGTTTTATTGAGTTGAGATTTCTGGGAACATTAGGACTCAGTCAATGTATTTTGCACAGTGAGGGACAGGAATTTTGTGGGGCCAGGAAGAACACGGTAACAGATTGCATTGTGCCCCTAAAAAGTTTTGTCCAAGTCCTAATCCTTGGTACCTATGAATGTAATCTTATTTGGAAATAGGGTCTTTGCATTATAATTAAGGACCCATGAGGTAAAGATTTATGAATGTGCCCTAAATTCAATGACTGATTCCCTTATAAGAGAAAAGAGAGGGAGATTTGAGACACAGGGAAGAGGGCCAGGAGAAGATAGAAGCAGAAATTGGAGTCAGTCATACTGCCAGAAGCCAGTAAATGTCACGTGCCATGAGAAACTGGAGGAGACCAGGAAAGAGTTTCCCAGGAAAGAGTTCAGAGGGAGTGTGGCCCTGCTGACACATTAATTTCAAACTTCTAATCCCCAGAACTGTGAGAGAATAGATTTCCTGTATTTCAATCCACCAAGTTTGTGGTAATTTGTTATAGCAGCCCTAGAAATCAAACACTGTACTTTTCCACTGTCCTTTGAATGAGCTTCTTCCTTCACACACCAAAAAACCTCAAGTACCTCAACTTCTACTTTGTCCAGTGTATGCCCGGGACACCAGTACATTAATACAATAAGATATTTCTCCTGATTATGACATGGCCTTTTTCAAATTACTTCTTACCTAAGTGTTAAAAATAATTACTTGTCTAAATTAATCATCTAAAAATAATTATTTGTCTAAATTACCTCTCCTAAACAAAATATCAACTATTTAACACAGATCTTAATAATAAAAATTAATAGCAATAATACCAGATCTTTAAAAGAAATGGCAGATTATTCATAGGTACCTACTGTTGCTGCCACCTAAAATGCAACTAAAACATCTGAAAAAGAGTGTAGGTTTTCTGTTTTGTTTTGTTTTGTTTTGCTTGTAATAGTACAAATGTATAAAGGCAAAGAGTCAAAGTTGAGAAAACAAAAGACTAAAAGCAGATGCATGTGTGCTAACTTTAATAGCAAAATGAAAAAAAGACAATCTTAAAGAAGCAGTGTGAAAAGTGAGAAATAATTCAATAATACTGCAGAAAACCCAAAATACTCAGGATTTGGCAGCAGCAAAGTACTCTGGAAGAGTAGGTAAAAGGAATGCTAAGAGCAGGATGATTGCCTGAAAGTTTGCTTAAGATGTAGTCCTCCCCAGATCACTTCTACCATTCTGCAGAGCTTGACCCTATACAGTTGTAACAGAGGAATGAGGGTCTATTCTCTGAAGCGGGGAATACAGAAGGTCTCTAAACTGGGAACGTTAGGCACAGATGAGGGCAGGAGTACCACAGTAAACAAGAAAAGGAGTGAAAGTTTCCACAGTAAATATAAAGGCCCTGAAATCTTTCCTGTTTAGCCTGGATTATCCTCACCAGACAGGAGACTAAATGGACCTTCTCTAGAGAAGGTTATCAAACCAAGCAAGAAAGACCAGCTAAATAATTTTTGAGACTCAGTATAAAATAAAAATGTGGAAACCTTACTCAAAAACTAAGAAATTAAAGATGTCAATAGTAGATTAAACCAAGCATGAGGCCCTTATAAGCATAGGGCCCTTATAAGCATAGGGCCCTGTGCAAATACAGAGGTTGTACACTCATAAAACTAGCCCTGCTCAAAGACACTGACAGTGGGAGAGGGCTGACAATAAACAGCCTCGTCATTATAACTATACAGTCAAGCCTGCTCTACATCATGCCCCATTTGTCAGCATAGAGCTTCCAAACAACCTTTTGCGCCCTATTCCTAAATAAAAGATACCTCTGGAAAACAAAACATTTAGAGAAAGCTTCTAAATGAAAGACAAATATCATCAGACAATAACAGAAAAGGAAAAAGCACAGTTAGAAAAAACATTATGTAGGAATAAAAAATAATATTAACATCCTCAAAGAAATAAGAGAAGATATGACACTCATAAAACAAGAACCAAATGCTATAAAAATAGAAGACTCAAAGAACAACAAAAAATAAAGCTCTTGGAAATACAAAACATAGTAATTCATATAAAAATATCAATTGAAAAATAAGATTGCCAGTCATGGTGGCTCACACCTGTAATCCCATCACTTTGGGAGGCCAAGGTGGGTGGATTGCTTGAGGTCAGGAGTTTGAGACCAGCCTAGGAAATAGAGCAAAACACTGTCTCTACAAAAAGTAGAAAAATTAGTCAGACATGGTGGCGCACACCTGTAGTCCCAGCTACTCAGGAGGCTGAAGTGGGAGAATTGCTTGAGCCTGGGAGGCAGAGGTTGCAGTGAGCCAAGATCACACCACTGCACTCCAGCTTGGGTGACAGAGCGAGACCCTGACTAAAAAGAAAAAAGAAAAGAAAAATAAAGTTAAGAAAATCAGACAGATTAGAGAGAGAAAATAAAGGAAAGAAAAATCTCAATAAAACAGGCAATTCAGTAGATCGAGCAACCAAACAATAGTTGTTACAGAAAGAAGAGAGAAAACAAAACAGTAACACATCAAAAATAATTCAAGGTTCATGTAGATCATGGTGCTATCAACATTTTGAGGGATGCATTAAAACAGAACAAGTCAATGCTCATCAGAACTCCTTTCCATGTTTGGAAGGTGACTGAAATCAACAAGCAGATATCCCTGTGTGCTGCCTTGGGGTGGCCACCTGGGTCTACGACATGAGTGGGTACGCGGGCACTGCAGCAGTGCAGACGTGGGCTGAATCTAGGCATGTTCCTTTTGCACACTCTCAGATACATAATGCCAGTAGGAACTGTTCTATTTGTCAATAAGGGAGACAGAGGCTGCAGATGGCTATGGAGCAAATTCCCTGGTGGCCCTAAACATAGCTGGCAAATGAGACCGATGCTGGTAGCCCTGGAGGGCTACACATGGGTCTTGACAGGAATTGACAGTATTCCACCAGAGTAGAAGATACTGTATGAATTTGGATAGTTGACCATCATTTCTTCACACCAAGGAACACACTGTGCAGCCCATAATGTCCAACAATGGACAGAGAGATGGCCTCCTTAGAGTAACGTAATAGTCTGATAGAGAAGTAGATGGGTAGTTGAAACCTTGGTTGTCTAAAACAGGGAAATAAAGGCATGATGGTTGGCTTACATGCCTTCACAAGTGTGTGCTCACACTTAACATAAGTGGGACTAAAGGAGTGTCCCCACTAGATTTCTGTTTTTCTGGCTGATCTGGGGAAGAGGGAGAGGGGGTGATGCACACTATACAATTCTTGCCAAGGGAGAAATACACTGATATAACAAATGTATTTTTATATTTCTTCCTCAAATCACTTTTTAAAAATATCTTTTTTTCCTCTACCTGATATAGTGGTCCTAGGACCAGAGCTGCAACTACAAATGCTGGAAGCACGGGTGATTTCTAAGCAAGGAATTGTCAGTATGTTTTTAAACCTCATTTCATAATTTCTAAAGGGCCTGATGGGGGTGGGTTACATCTTCACCCCCATCTAGCAAAATTGGGGTTAAAAGTGAATGTAGCTATATTGTCTGGTGGTAAAAATAGCTCACTAGTATTGTACCTAAGTAACTGTACCTAATCTGAATGGGAATGGACTGAGGAAGAGGTACTTGGTAAACTTAACCTGTTCCCTGCAATCCAGACCAACACAGCGGCAATTCTAATGTCCCTTCCAAAGGTGAAAAAGATAGGGTACTAATGGACAGAAGAAGTAACAGCTGAGAGTAAAGAAATGAATAAGTGGGTTATTAACTGAAGGAAATTCCATATTACATTAACAACTCTAAAGAGTCTCAGAGCAAGAGATGATACTGTCTCTTAGCTCAATTGTTCCAGATCCCTGAAAGGGTAAATAAAGCTGTGCATTTGTCAGGACCACTTCTGCTTCTGGAATCTGAGAAGATAGGAAATCTGCAAACGTGAATGGCCTCACCCTGGGAGACCCCCAAACAATATGATGGACTGAACAAATTATTAATAATTATGTATATTCTTTTGATGTGAGAAATCCATGGTCAAAAACCAGAGGATGGCCTCCAGTATTATGATATATACATATATACTGATTTTCACTGCCAGTTCCTAGCTCATAACTCCTAAAATCCTTGGGGTCTCCAAAGTGTTGTCTTTTATGTGTCTTTTGTCTGATAGGTTCAGGGTAGGGCTGGTCACCAGAAAGACCAAGGCAGGATTAGAGGGTCGGGACATTCAGTCCCGTCCCCCAACATCAAGGGAAAGGATAGAGGTTGAAGGTCAAGTTGATCACCAATGGCCAACAGTTTAATCATCATGCCTACCTCATAAAGCCACTATAAATAACCAAGAGGACAGGGTTTGGAGAGCTTCCAGATAACTGGACACATGAAGGTTCCTGGAGGGTGGCAATCCCAGGGAGCACATGGAAGCTCCATGCCCTTTTCCCATACCTTGCCCTATGTATCTCTCCATCCAGCTATTTTATTTGTATTCTCTAAAATATTCTTCTTAATAAACTGGTAAATATAAAAAAATAAAAAAGCAAAAACGAATTCAATAAATTTCCCATAACTAAATACTACACACTGAAGGGACGGTTAGAGTTTCTAGACAATAGACAAATATAGGCCCAGAAACTCATCTCCAGCACTATTTTATACTTAAAAGTGTCTCCAGTAAAAACACAACTAAATCATAACATAGCTTAATGCTTAGAGTAGTACTTGGCTTACAAGAAGGGAAATTTCCAAGAGTCCAAAACCCAAAACCGAACTGTAACTTGATTTTTATAGGGAAAACACTTCTAAAAGTCAAGGCTGTCTCAAGAACAAAGGTTTTTATATGGTTTTCAATCAGAAAAACACGCACTGGGGTGGCAACAAATTACAATAACTAGTTATAGGCAACTACACTAAAGACCCTGGGATGTATAACCAGCATAGCGCCAGGACACTTGAGATTCACAGCTCTCAACAGAACTAACCACAAATTCACCTGTGAGAGACAGGAGTGTCAATTAAGTCCCAAGAACTCGGTTAATTAAGATCAAATGTATATAAGATCACAATAAAAATTAGCCAAAAAAAAATTGCATGGAAAAAAATCACAATGAATAAAAATGCATAAAAGACAATATTCATTTAAAGATAAAAAGTTGTTCAGGAAGAAAAAATTAATCATAATATGTGATATAATTCAGGGATCAATGGCACTGACATAACCATTATACTGTAAAGACTGAATACTGATCTAGTCAAATTTATGATACAACTATATTGGAGGAATAAAGGAACTCCTAGGTTTGGGTCAGAGGTAAAAATACATAAGATCCGAAAAATCAAGAAGCAGAAATATTGTAAAGTATGTTATTTAAAAACATGGTCATAAATATTAATTTTAAAAGTTGAAAGTAATTGCTGTTGGGGCACCAGAACAATGGCAGGAATGAGAAAGGACCTGTGAATAGTGTTTTTCATTAAAAAAAGCTTTAGAAATGGCTCTTTAAACTATGTTTATTTATAATTTGGTAAGAGTTTTTTGTTTTAATTGAGACATTACCTGTGCTTAGAGCTTACACTGCGGTAAGTGTAGATAGTAAGTGAATAAATAGCTATAAAAGTCTCAGTTTCCATATTTAATAACAGTATCTAAATACATAAGGTAACTGTAGTAAAAGGTCAGAAAACACTTAAATGTTCAATATAGGGAACTTGTTAAATAAATGATAGTACACCCATTAGATTATTAAGAAGCAGCTCTTACTATACTGACATAATCTAAGTTATGTTAAGTGAAAAAGTATGATAAATTTTATATTAAAAAATGAATATATATGTATGTATACATACACACAAACACACGCATACACATATACACAGTAAATTTGTATATATATACCTAAAATATATTTGGAAGGATATATAAGAAATTGCTAACATTGGCTGACACAAGAAAGGAAAAGTGGGCAGCAGATATCATGGGAAGGGGGCCTTATACTGTATAACCTTTTGTACTTTTTAAAATTCTGAACTGCATGAAGATGTTGCCATTTCAAAAAATATATTATTAACCTTAAAATAATAAAATACTAAGTGTCTATCTTAGAAACCTAACTCAATGAAATAAATTTCTAATGATGGGGTTGCTGACACCAAAGCTGAGGAACAAAGGCTGACATATTGAGAGGAAATAATAATACCAGCTTCCCCTCAACTCAGTGTAGGCAGATGCCTTCTCTGTCTACTGGCATCTGGCTGACATTAAGCAATGGATATAAACAACCAATGTTTAGAAAATATTTACTGAGGGAGAAAATAGTGGAAGGCTCATGGGTCTAAAAGAAAACCCTCATTCAAAGGCTAATAGCTAAACTTGTATTTCCTCATCTGTAAAACAGATAACAACCATCTCACAGGGTTATTGTGAAAATGCATTCAAAGTAGATAGCATAGTGCCTTGCACATAGTAACCAGTCAGGAAACATTAGTTTTCCTCATAGTCTTCCTTTTATTTTTGATGACAACTGGGAGGATAATAAAGAGATTTTATCATAACCTTCTGTCTCAGAGTGAACACTATATATGCCGATAAAATTTGATGGTGAATATGGATAAGCATATGACACATATGAAATAAATCTTTTTCAAATGAGAGTAAAATATTCATAGAAATGGAAAGAAGGCCCATTGCTACAGGGAAATTTCTTCTACTCTATATTTTACCACAGAGATGATGTTTTTTCTAATACATATTCACTGGAGTTCAATGATGATGAAAAGTAAACAGAAGGAAAAATAGGCAAATATTATCTGTTGGCAAAAAGATCACCAAATTTCACTATTTCCTTATAAAACTAGTCAAGCAATGATTAGTATGTGGTTTTATTAACTCCAAGTAAGATTTTTTTAAGTTTGCTAGTGACTACATTGGATTCTTATATAAATGTTACCTCTTTAGTATAACTTTGACTTCTTATTACAAGTATGCTCCAAAAATTTCACACTGCACTATTTTTTTTTCCTTTTGTTAAAATATCTATTGGTTCCAAAGTATAAAATAACTCTTTTAGATATGAATTTAAAATACCAGAAAAAATTATTTGTGACTTATAAAATATGAATCACATCTTTCAGATGCTATTTTTCTCTCTCTCCTATCCTGGCAAAAGTAGCTGGCAAGCCAGCAAAAACATTACCTCACTCTTAGAAAAGTAATGTCAATTTTCCTAAAATTAATGTTAGAATAATGCATAGTGTCTGTCAAAAAACAGAGGCATCAGCCTAGATAGGACTACAAAATTACCAGTGTACCAAAAGGTCAGATGATACATTATTTCTAGAGAAGTCGTTTTATAAAATGAGAAACAAATATTCCATAAGAATTTGCTGTATAAAATTTGCTATCAAACCAGTTACATAAATTTAGTTGTATAATTATAGAACCAGAAAAGACCATAAAGATGAAAAAGGAACATTCCTCTCCCCTCCATATTTTATAAATAATGAAAGTACAGGTAAAGAAATTGAACTGTTGGAGACACCTTTTCCCTAAGCTCATTTTTCTGTGTAATAGGAAACTCAACAACTCTCTTGACCTCTTACCCCACCCTTTCTCTCTCCCTCTCTACACATAAAAGGTGAGGTGACCTGAATCCTTGAGTTGGTAAGGAAAAGTTGAGAATGTATAGCTCAGTATCATTCCTCTCAAACTCTCTCCCTCAAGCTCCTCCTTCTACTCTCCCATTCCCACCTCCATATATACATATGATATATGGCTATGCGAATGAATATATGTGCATGCACATATGAACATATGTGTATATGTTACATTATGCTGTTTATTATATATGATAAATTGATAGGGACATTAAGAGGGGTTGTGTATGTATTTGAATATATATATATATATTACACAATATATGTCTATGTATGTGTATATCTCCTGCTCTCTCTATTTCAGTCTCTCTCAACATATTTCTTTTATTACTTTCTTTGCTCAATGTCTCTCAATCTCTCTCTCCACCTCCCCATCCCCACCAAACATATCCCTGACTACACAAAACATGCATTTTCTACTCTTCAATGCCTTAAGTTTGATAGGCCAGACTCCTAAGAGGAATATCTAAGGTTATCTGGCTATGTCAAATAAAAAGGCATGATATGCAGTATTAGTGATTCTGTCTGTCTACAAACTTCAGCCTATTTCACATTTTCTTCACACTCAAACCTCCAATATCTCCCCAACTCTCTTTACTCCATTCTTATAAAATGGAAGCTAACAGAAATGCCTTTCCACATATGCCTATTACATCCACTAGTCTGTATGTACCTGAACCCACATATGTAGTCTTCCCTACTATTACTGCAAGAACTGTGTTCCATCTAAAGATAACACCCCATACTTATCCACTAGATCCTATATTCCCTCATCTACTCAGGGGTATTGCTCTCCCCATCTTCAACCTTCAAGGCCTCTCTTTCACTTGGTCATCAATTTTCCCACTCAACTGCATCAATCCCATGACAGAAGCTTGCTATAATATTTTTCAGCAAAAAAATAAATAAATCTTCTCTTACCCCTCATACACTGAAGAATTTTCTATACTCATCCTGATTCCACTTCCTTTCCTCTCATTCTCTTAAATCCACTCCAACAGACTTTCATCCCCACCACTATGCCACAACTGGCCACTGACATAACAAATGGCCTACTATATTAGTTTTCTATTGCTGTCATAACAAATTACTATAAACTCGGTGGCTTAAAACAACACACATTTATTATCTTATAGTTCTATAAGTCAGAAGTCAACATGTCTCACTGAGTTAAAATGAAGATGCTGGTAGGGCTGACTGCCTTTCTATCTGGAGGCTCTAGGGAAGGGCTTCTTTTGTTTCTTAATTTGAACTGTTGACAAAATTCAGTTCTTTGCACACAGTTTCTGCATCTCAGAAACAACAGGGCATCAAATTCTTCTCATGCTTCTTTGTGTCTCTTACCACAGCCAGAAAAGGTTTGATATTTTTAAGGAATTATGTAATTTGTCTGGGGCCATCAGGGGAATCCAAGAGAATCTCTCTACTTTGAGGTCTGAGATCGTAATTACACCTATTTTAAAGAATCTCTTGCCATGCAACATATTCACAGATTCTGGAATTTAGGAGGTGGATGTCTTAAGAGGGCAATATTTTGCCTAATACATCTACACAACAGTCTTTTCTTAGTCCTGATTTTAGATAACCTTCAGCAGCATTTGCCACAGTTAACTACTGTTGCCTTTAAACAGACTTTTCTTGGCCTGGATGGCAAACCCACTAGCCACGCATTCTCAGCCTCCTTTTACTAGTTCCTCCACATCTCTCAACATGTGGAAGTACCTCAAATTTCAGAAATAATGAGGATGATGAAATAATAGCAGGAAACATCTACACAGAACTATAGTTTTCAAAGTGTGGTCAAGGAATCCTAAGTGTAATAGGCAGAATAATGGCATCCTAAAAACAAGTACATCCTAATTTCTGGAACCTATGGAGACATCAGGTTACAAGACAAAGGAACTAAGGTAGTTAATGAAATCAATGTTACTAATCAGATGGTTTTAAAATAGGGAGATTATCCTGGATTATCCAGAAGAGTTAGTATCAAAGTGATGATATGGGAAGGGGGCCGGAAAGTGCTGGGATGGGAAGGGCATGGTCCTTGGCTAGGGCTCCACCCCCAGACCTGTGCCCATGGGCCTAGGTGAGGACAGGCACTCCTGCCTTCACACCCAAATGTTGCATCTCCCAAGACCACCCTGGCCTGCCATGCCCCCATCCTATGCTTATAAAATCCCTGAGACCCTAGCAGGCAGACACACAAGCAGCTGGATTTCAAGAGGAGCACATCAGCAGAAGAAGATGCAGTAGCTGGACGTTGAGAGGACGCCAGTGGAAAAGCACACCGACAGACGTCAGCAGGGCAGCAGACCATCGACTGGCAGAATGACACAGGGTTTGATTGGGGTGGACAGAAGAAAGCCCGCATCACTGAGCAACCCGACTCCAGGGGAAAACAACCTTCCCACTCCATCTCCCTTCTGGCTACCCCATCTGCTGAAAACTACCTTCACTCAATAAAACCTTGCACTCATTCTCCAAGCCCACATGAGATCCAATTCTTCCAGTACACAAAGGCAAGAACCTCGGGATACAGAAAGCCCTCTGTCCTTGCCATAGGCAGGGGGTCTAATTAAGCTGACTAACACAAGCAGCCCACAGATGGCTAAACTAAAAGAGCACATGATAACACACACCCGCTGCAGCCTCAGGAGCTGTAAACATTCACCCCTAGACACTGCCATGGGGTTGGAGCCCCACAACCTGTCCATCTGTATGCTCCCTTACAGGTATAAGTAGCGGGCCACCAAAGAAGCGAGCCACACCCCCATTACACACCCTGCAAGGGGGATAGGGAAACCTTTCCCTTTTCAGTGATGCAATATAACAAAGACTCAAACAGCCATTTCTGGCTTTGAAGATGGAAGAGGACCATGAGCCAAGGAATGAAGGCCGTTACCACAGCAAAAGAAATGTAATGAACTGAGTATTCCTGCAACCCTTTTAGAGAGTTCATAAGCTATTTTCATAAAACTACTGAGATATTCTCTTTTTCACTCTCATTCTCTCATGAATATACACTGGGGTTTTCCAGAGGTTGCATGACCTATGATATCACCAAAGACTGAATAAACAAGGAGATAAGAGAATACAGCTGTCTTCCATGAAGACAGAGAGTAAAAAGATTTGCAAAATGATAAAACAATGTCATTCTTCTCACTAAATTTGTTTTTATTTTGGAAAATATAGCTATGTTTCCCAAAATATTATCCAATATGTAAGGGTTTACAATAGTTTCTTAAATGAGTTAAACATTTTTTAAATTTCTCAGTTTTATATTCTAATATGGTAAATATCAATAAACATAAGCTCTTTGTGATCCACAATAATGACTGAGAGTGTAAAGGGGTCTTAATGTCAAAATATTTAGCAACCACTGGTACTATATACAAAATATAGCTATAAGTAGTGTGTGTATATATACATATATATGTGTGTATATTCATATTAATACAGTGATTTGATCCTCACAATAACTCTTACAGATAAGTACTGTGTTTATCCTTGTTTTACAGACAAGGACACTGAGGTTCATTAAGAGAAAACAACATGCCCCACTGCTGGTTGAGGTGAGATTCAAACCTGGGCATTCTGGCTCAAGTCTGTGGTTGGGCACTGCTTCTCAGGGCTCAAATTTCTCCAGAGTTGTCTGTCAGTATCCATGCAGGATTGGTTCCAGATCCCAGGCAAATACCAAAACCTGCAGATGCTCAAGTCTCTTATATAAAATGGCATAGTATTTACACATAATCTCTTCATATCCTTCTGCATACTTTATATATCATCTCTATTTATTATACCTAACAAAATATAAATACTTGTTATATTGTATTTTTTATCTATATTATTTTTATTGTTTTATTTTTTTCCCAAATATTTTTGATCCACAGTCGATCAAATCTGCAGATACAGATAAGGAGGGATGATACTATTTACATTTACTCTGAAGGTGATCACATCTAGCCACATGTTTAAGTATGCCAGCCCCAAACCCCTAATGCCAGGTTCATGTACTAGCTGCCTATTCAACTATCTAACTGGATAACTAAAAGTCTTCTTAAATTTAACCTTCCCCAAACTGAACTGATTCCCTCACCTCTCCAAACATTTTCTTCCCTCAGATTTCCTATGTCAGTAAATGGAAAATTTTTCAGGCTCTTCAGACCAAAGATCTAAACTACTCCCTTTCCTTCATGCTTCACGTTAGTCTGACAGAAATCCCTGTCAGCTCTGCCTTTGAAATATATACCAGAATCCAGTTGGGCGTGGTGGCTCATGCCTGTAATCCCAGCACTTTGGGAAGCCGAGGCAGGTGGATCACCTGAGGTCGGGGGTTCCAGACCAGCCTGGCCAACATGGTGAAACCCTGTCTCTACTAAAAATATAAAAATTAGCTAGGCATGGTAGTGCATGCCTGTAATTCCAGCTACTTGGGAGGCTGAGGCAGGAGAATTGCTTGAACCTAGGAGGCAGAGGTTGCAGTGAGCCAAGATTGCGCCATTGCACTCCACCTTGGGCGACAGAGCGAGAGTCCGTCTCAAAAAAAAAAAAAAAAAAAGAAAGAAAGAAAGAAAAAGAAAAAAAGAAATATACCAGAATACAACCACTTTTTACCACCTCCATTTGCCACTGCCCTAGTCCAAAGCATCCATTTTCTCTTCCCCAGAACACGGTAATGGCATCCTACTGGTCTCTCCCCACCCTATACAGTGTATTTTCCCCACAGAGGTCAGAGTGATTTTTTTTTTTAATTCATGACAATCATGGCACTCTTGCTTAAAATAGCTTTCTACGTCAATAAGAGTAAAATCCAAAATCCTTACCTTGGCCTACAGGGCCTTATGTAGGCTGGCCCCCTGGTATCTCTCTATTATTTGCATGATTACCCCTTCCAGCACCCAAACATCTTTGTACTTTCTGAAAGCACATCAAGCACAATCTTATCTCAGGGCATTCACACTGTTTTCTCTACCCACACACACACTCAAGATTCACGGGTGAAGCACACCTACATGGCACATGTATACATATGTAACAAACCTGCACATTGTGCACATGTACCCTAGAACTTAAAGTATAATAATAAAAAAAAAAACACTATGGGGGTGAGTTTAGGGGAAAGTCTGTGATAAGTACATAAGAAAAAAAAAAAAAGATCCATAAGGGCCAATACCTGTACTTGCTAATAGTCTCTACTCAAATATAATCTTGCCAGAGGGGCCTTCCATTACCACCCTATATAAAAGACCATATCCTACCATTTTCCAGCTTGCTTATTATTCCTCACTTTTCTTCAAAGCACCATCACCACCTGAGAAACTACAAATTCATCTATTTGCTCTATGTCTATACACCACTAAAATATAGACTGTAAATTCAAGACTTTTGTCTCTTGGGTTCAGAACTTTCACCCCTGACAATATCTGGTGAGCTGGTGCTCATTATTTATTAATCATGCATTAAATTATTAGGAAAAATATTCACCAAAAAACAGAACTTAGATAATGGAGTTTAAATCAATACTCACAGCATAAAAAAAACTATAGAAATTTATAAGAAATATTGCAATTCCAAAAGGAAAAATGTTCAAAAAATGGGAATAGAGAGTTAAGAAAAACAAAACAAAAACTACCTGATAAAAATATTTTAGTCCAAGGCAATGAGTAATTTTCAAAAATTCAAATTGAAAGGTAGTATTTTTTTCTAACTTTCAAGTACTAAAACTCTTTTTCCATGTATTAAGTGGATCAATAGATGAGTATGAGATAAGCACTGACAATGTAACTTGGTTCAAACTTTCATAAAACCAATTTAAAGTATGTATTTCCATCCTATGATAATTCCTCTTCAAATAACTGTAACTTTAAAGAAAAAAAAAACAAGGTCATGAATCAAGACAGACTTTCCTGCATAAAGATATTCAGAAATAACATGATTTTAAAATAATAAAGAAAACAATAATCTAGATAAAAAAACAAGATGATTTTGAAAAGCATGTTTCATTGCTAAGATGAGATATTATAAAGTTATGTTAATAAAGAATTTATTTTTAAAATGGGGCAGGTTTGTTATGTTAGATAGATAATGCTATAGGAGCAGTATGAATTCAATCACATTCAAATTATTCATTAACGAAAAACATCAAATACATGTTGTTATCTGGCGGAAGTATTATGGAAAATATTACAACTGATTCTTGGCATGAAAGATAACTTATCTCCTAGGAACAGTGATTACCTTCAAAAGTATGCAATAAATTGAGATAAATATAATGAAATTAATGATTTCTAACTGGGGGCAATTGACCTGGATGGAAAAGCTACTTGATACTGAGGCTTTACTAACGCTTAGTAACTTGAACCAACAATGATGCAGGAAAAGCATTTTGCATATCATCAGGATGAAACACAGAGCTATTGACAATTTTATTATAGAAGGAATTTGAATATACTAAAAGATGAAAAATATTGTCTTCAGTTAACTCTTTTTAAAGTGAAAATTACATGTAATAATCCATATAAATATATAAAGTTTGAATAGTTATCAAATTTTAGTTTAAAAAATATTTTTTCACAGGACATTCTAGCAAGGACTACTTTTTTTCCTCTCTACTTTCAGGAATGGGAATATTACATTAGGGGCAGATAGGTGATCTGAAAATGAATTACCTGTAGCTGCAAAAGCATGAACAATGTCAGACCTTCCTATTCTCCTGTCTACTTTCATGTTTTATAAACATCTCCAAAAATGACTCTTCATTTCTAGGAATGAAAAATGCCATGCATACTAGAAATAACAATTTACTATGATTTAAGCAAGACTTTTCAAGCTTCAGAAAATAGTCACCAACAAGCCTACCCCTGCCAAAATGTTAGCCTAAAATAAAATGTTGAAGTTGAATTATTAAGTCTATGAAAGTTTTCTTTAAGAGATAATGTAACCATAACTACAAAAATCACAACACTGGAACCATTGCTAAAATTTCTGATATGTATGATACACAGCATAAATCTTTTTTGTTCTATTAGGACTTAAGGAGCACTTTAAAAATCACACTTAAAATAATACGGATACGTCCCAATTTTCCAATTATTATTATTCTGATTAGAGTACCTATGAATCAGATTCTCTTCCTTCCTTGCCATCAATTAGTAATTACTTTCTGCTCACAACTAACCAGGCTAGACAAGCATAAAATATTCCAACCAGTTCTACTCTGGGAGTATCCTGTTCTTCTGAATTAGGGCCCTGGTGACTAGGAGTTGCCTGTTTATTTTTTCCATTTATTACTAAGAAATTAGATTGAATGAGCCATTTGTGTTTCTTTGGGAAGGGGATTAAGGGTAAAAAAAAAAAAAAGTAGTTCAAATTTACTCTCTGATAATAAACCAATAATCATTTCCGAGGAAATAAAATCTATGGCAAATATCTCTGCTATAGATAAGATGAAAAAATTGTGTGTTTTTTTTTTTTTTAAAAAAAAACAGTCCAAACTTTTCTATAGGCCATGATGCAACACTGTCTACATGTCATTTTAAGAATTGGCACTCATAAAGCTGTCCTTCCACCAAACATATGGTAACAGAGAGTTAATATAATCTCTAAAAAGACAAAAATAATGAGGAAAAAAGGGGAGATAAGAATGTTTGCCTTATGGGAGAATTCTACTAAAAATGGTTGAAGTATTTAAATAAAATACTTTTAAAATTAAAATCCTGAGGACAGGTGTGGTGGCTCCTGCCTGTAATCCAGTACTTTGAGAGGCCAAAGCCAGAGGACTGCTTGAGGACAAGAGTTTGAGATAAGCCAGGCTACAAAGGGAAGCTCAGTCTCTACAAAAAATAAAAGAATCAGACGGGCATGGTGGCATGCACCTGTAGCCCCACCCACTCAAGAGACTGAGGTAGGAGGATCGCTTGGGCCTGGGAGGTTGAGGCTGCAGTAAGCTGTGATCACACCATTGAGCTCCAGCAGAGCAAGACCTGGTCTCAAATATATATATATTTTTTTATATATATTTATATGTACATAATATTTATATATAAATATATATTTTATATGTGAATATATATTTAAATATATAAATATTTAAATATATTATATATAATATGTATTATATATTATATTATATATAATATGTATTATATATTATATTATATATAATATGTATTATATATTATATTATATATAATATGTATTATATATTATATTATATATAATATGTATTATATATTATATTATATATAATATGTATTATATATTATATTATATATAATATGTATTATGTATTATATATTATATTATATATATGTATTATATATTATATTATATATTATATGTATTATATATTATATATTATATGTATTATATATTATATAAGTATATAATGTGTATTTATCTACATATTTATATGAATATATATTTATAAATATATTACACTTATATATTTATATTTAATATATATTATAAATATATATAATATAAATATATGTATAAAATATAAATGTATATTTATATTTTATATTTTTTACATTTTATATATTTTAATGTTTAACTTTTTAAATATTTATATATTAAATATTTTATATATTTTTATATATTTAAATTTGTATATACTTATACACACACACATAAACACTGAACTAAACAGTATCTAATATTTGGTATCTTCTCTAAACCCTATTAAGGAGACATTTTAGAAGACTGATGAAACGAACAGGCTATATACCTATCATTTCACACTCTAGGGCATATGCTAATTTTGTCTATTTGGATATGAGGATTGTTACTGTTATGTTTGGTTGGTTTGGTTCCCAAGTGTTTTTGGCTTTTGCCATTACACTGAGTTACACTTCCTGTAAGGTAAATGTATATGATACTGCCCCATTGGATTTCCTTACTTTATTAGGCAACCCAGAAATCCAAAAAACCATTTTCTAAAGTATAAAAAAATGTATCCTAAGGAGTAAATAAAAGTATCCAAAATTTGTGCTCCAGAATTTATGTGCAAGGAGAATGTTCCCAAACCCTAATACAGAAGCAAGCCACCTGCCCTTCTTTGAGCAATTCCAACAAGGCTAGTTATCTGGTTTCTAACCCTTCCTCAGACTAGACCAAAGACAAAGGATGCCATAGGCAAGGATAGAGAAGAAATAAAAATAGATGATTTTAGGCCACCTGAACTCTTTAGAGAAAAGAGTTTTTTACCTATTAATATAATGCCAAGAAAATAATGAGCTCATATTAGGTGCTTAAATATTTTAGTTTTAAATAAAACCCGTTTTCCTCTTCAAAAACCATTCCTTCAAATTGCCCGAGGCCAGAAGCTAGATAAAGAATAGAACTATACAAACTCCTAACTCCCACACCAGATATCCATATCTGCAAGCACTTGTTTGGAAGCAAGTCTCCCAAACAAGAAAACATCCCTGCTACATATAGCGCCTCACATTCCTCAAGCTGTTAGACTTCTAACAAATAAAACTCATAAACCCCTCCCTGCACTTGATACTTTAAGGCTAAAAGACACACATACACATACACATACACATACACACACACACACACACACACACACACACACACATAAATTCTGCCAGAAGTCGTTTCAATTCCAAATAAAAGATAAGCACAGAAGTCTGTCATGTAAGTACAAAAACAAACCAAAATAAATCATCATCAATATTTTTTAAAAGGTAATAACTCAGTGATTAACAGAAAGATCTTCAACAGAGATGTAGCTACAAAAAAATAGAAAAACATTTTGGAAAACTTGTAACTCACATTCGCATTAGAACTTAAAAGGACAAATTACACGTGTGAGAAACTAGACTGTTATAAAGTCTATATAATCTGACGTATGGAAACGCCACTGAAAAATAATCCTAATGATTTCTAAATTTAAAGCTGCAATAAAGGTAATCAAGAATAGATTTTCAAGTACAGTAAATAAAATAATGAAAGCCGAGATTCCCTGAGGAGTATCTCTAGAAAGATACCAAGATAGAGATAAAAGTGAAAAGCAAAAGATGAGACATGAACAGAGCCATCTGTTCCCAGATGGAGTCAATCTATATTATTCGAAGATTCCATATTTAAGAGTTTGCCTACTGGCTAAACTTATTTGTAACCCAAAAATAAATATCCTAGGTGCTTTTGTGGTCATTTGTGGACATGCACAAAGTGGGAAAAAAAATTTATTGTTTATTTAATTTTTTTTTTCTTTTTCTGAGATGGAGTCTTGCTCTGTCACCCAGGCTGGAGTGCAGTGGCGCAATCTCGGCTAACTGCAAGCTCCACCTCCTGGGTTCACGCCATTCTCCTGCCTCAGCCTCCCGAGCAGCTGGGACTACAGGCACTTGCCACCACTCCTGGCTAATTTTTTGTATTTTTAGTAGAGACAGGGTTTCACCATGTTAGCCATGATAGTCTCGATCTCCTGACCTTGTGATCAGGATGCCTCAGCCTCCCAAAGTGCTGCAATTACAGGTGTGAGCCACCATGCCTGACCCCAAAGTGGGAAAAATTTTCAGTTGCCCAACATACACATTCTCAGCTAAGGTCATACCAGGTAGAGCATTGTATGATTCTTGTTTCAACTGTCATACTATAAACAAGTATCATTTTCTTGGTCTTTTTAACACCATGTTTTTCACAGTTTTTGCTTACTGCTGTGATTTCACTGTTTAAAATGGTCCCCAAGCATAGTACTAAGGTGCTGCCTAATGTTCATAAGTGCAAAGGCTATGACATGCCTTACGAAAAAAAAAACACTTGTGTTAGATAAGCTTCCCTCAGGCATGAGTTACAGCGCTGTTGGCCATGAGGTCAATGTTAATAAATCAGGAATATCTAATAAGGGGATTTCCACAGAAACACACATAAAACAAGGTTATATACTGATGAGTGAGGAAAACAACTGAGGAGCTATGTCCTAGAAAAGTCAGAGGGGATGAGCAGAGCATTAAACTAGTTTAGTCCATTTTAAGACCACTAATACTCCCAAATCTTTATTAACTTCCACAAAATATAGAGCATATTTTCTGAATCAAAAGTCAAGATAAGTAGTTTGATCAAATATTTTTTCTCATTTGTTAATTTATTCCTATGAAAGGTAATATACAGGTATATAAAAGTAGTGTTTTCTAATCATCTTTTTAAAAATAATCTTTAAAAGTCATCATATTTTTAGGTCATGCTTCCCCTTCAGTTACTTAGGATGCTCTTTTCTGAATCTCCTCCAGGATTTTCAATATCTTCCTTAAAATGAAAACTGCAAAAACTAGGCATGAAAGTCACTCTTAAATCGCTTAAGAGATGTTAAATGTACCTTAACACAAGTTAATGTATCATCGTGGTACTATCTGGACCTTTTATTTACTGATTTTTTTGTCCTTACTGAAGCAATAAGTCCCAGATCTGATTTACCTGTTCCTATGTCAGTATGTTATGAATAGCATTCATACAGTTTAATTATGAAACATGTAATTTACTAGTAAGTATAGACACTTAGAATCCTTTCTGAATGAAGGATAAAAATAAATTTACATATTAATTTGTAAAAACCTTAATGAAACATTTAATCACATTAAGTATTTTCTGACTATGAAGGAAATAAACAATTCTTTTAAAGAAGGATTGAAGATTGTAGCCTCCATCTACAAAATTACTAAACTCCACCCTTATAAATGTATCACATCTCACATTGTTTTACACATATGATATCTCCAATGTTTGATTCTTAAGAGTAGGAACCATTTCTTATATATTTTTACGTATTTCATAATCTACTCCTAGAAAAAACTAGGAGCTCAGCTGGTAAGAATCTGTTTGGTTTCCAAGCCCTAAGAAATGTGTCCCAAAGAGGCACACTTCAAAGACCAGAGTTTCTAACAGTTATTTTAAAGGCATGCTTACTAAAGCATGCTTACTATATGCTTACTAAATAGGCATATCAGGGCTAATATAACTGCACAAAAACACCGAACTATCTCCTAGCTCTGGGTAAAGAACTGTGCCATACAAAGTAATTTTTTGAAACATAGTCTAATTTGTTATGACTATTGTCCCATAATATCTTAGGCTTCAGAACAAGGGGAAAAAAATATTTCAAGAACTGTGGCATTTCCATAATGTTTTAAAAATGATTTTTCAAAAGGGCTTAAGGCAAAACTACCCCATCATCACCATTTTCATAGAACACAATACTTTTGCTTCTATTTTGTCCTGTAATTTTAGCCCAGCCTGACGTTTTTTCCTCACATGAACCTCTGTCAGGAAGACAGCTGTGCTGGCTGCAAATACCCAGTCTACAATATTCATCCAGGGGATTACTGACAACTCAAAAACCACAAGCATGGCGTTAAGATTGTATTTAAACATACTTTGGGGCTAGAAAGCAGTATTTAGCCTGTAGTTCCATCCGTTTTTATATCACCAAGGTGAAATAAATATAAAAGGAAATCAATGAGTCTTTGCCTCAGAATATTTCCTAATCTTTTTAATACATTTAGAAGCCACTAGATCACAGTTTTAACAGATGCCTTTGTCTTAGATAGCTTATTGAAAACACAAAAAATAAATTCTAATCTGGAAGCATAACCTTTCTTTGCTGAAATGAAACAAATCCAAAAGAGCAGGCAAAAAATCAGTTTTATTATCCTTACTTGTGATGACAATCTCTTCTCAATAGGCTTTCTCCGATATCTGAGGGGTTTTTGGTTTGTTTTTTAAAGGGCAAAACTTTGAAGTATGAGAAGTAATCACAGTTAAATACCTATAACCCACTGGACTGTAATAAGCTCTACAACAGCAATAATCTAAAGTGTAGTATTTATCAGTCTAGCTGCAACCCCTATAGTGTGCCCATCAAGGCACTCTATGAAAATATTTTAGCAGCCACCTCAATGTTACTTAATAATCCTTAATAATGTCCTTAATCGGACTTCATGACTAAAACACCAAAAGCAATGGCAACAAAAACCAAAATAGACAAATGGGATCTAATTAAACTAAACAGCTTCTGCACGGCAAAAGAAACTACCATCAGAGTGAACAGGCAACCTACAGAATGGAAGAAAATTTTTGCAATCTACCCATATGACAAACAGCTAATATGCAGAATCTACAAAGAACTCAAACAAATTTACAAAACAAAAACAACCCCATCAAAAAGTGGGCGATGGATATGAACAGACACTTCTCAAAAGAAGACATTTATGCAGCCAACAGACACATGAAAAAATGCTCATCATTACTGGTCATCAGAGAAAGGCAAATCAAAACCACAGTGAGATACCATCTCACACCAGTTAGAATGGCGATCATTAAAAAGTCAGGAAACAACAGGTGCTGGAGAGGATGTGGAGAAATGGGAACACTTTTACACTGCTGGTGGGAGTGTAAACTAATTCAACCATTGTGGAAGACAGTGTGGCGATTCCTTAAGGATCTAGAACTAGAAATAGCATTTGACCCAGCTATCCCATTACTGGGTATAGACCCAATGGATTATAAATCATGCTACTATAAAGACACAGGCACACGTATGTTTACTGCAGCACTATTCACAACAGCAAAGACTTGGAACCAACCCTAATGTCCATCAAAGATACACTGGATTAAGAAAATGTGGCACATATACACCATGGAATACTATGCAGCCATAAAAAAGGATGAGTCCATGTCCTTTGCAGGGACATGGATGAAGCTGGAAACCATCATTCTCTGCAAACTATCACAAGGACAGAAAATCAAACACCACATGTTCTCACTCATAGGTGGGAACTGAACAATGAGAACACCTGGACACAGGGCGGGGAACATCACATACTGGGGCCTGTCACAGGGTGGGGCCTGGGGGAGGGATAGCATTAGGAGAAATACCTAATGTAAATGACGAGTTAATGGGTGCAGCAAACCAACATGGCACGTGTATACCTATGTAACAAACCTGCGTGTTGTGCACATGTACCCTAGAACTTAAAAGTATAATAAAAAAATAATAATCCTTAATAATGTCCTTAATATCTGACAATTTATAAGATCTATATACACTATGTCTGTCATTTAGTCAGTAATTACTGATTCAAATTCCTATTTAAATAAAAAGGTGTCTCAAGTATATGTAGACCTTATCATATAAAATTAAATATAATATATTTAGGTATATGCACAAGAGAGTTTATGACATGGAAAAACAGTTTCACCTATGAAATATATCTTTAGGTTTTAGATCCTGTATGTCCACATTGGTGCCAAGGATGCAAAAGGAAGAATTTGGTGGGAATGAAATACATGCCACAATATTATAAACAAGCTCTCTAAAATGAATAAAATGACGGAAAGTCAACCAAAGGACATAGACTTTAAAATCCAACCCAAACACCTTGCTTTAGTAATACTTTCATAAAAATTATTGGCCCTTGAAATCCAACATTGAACTGAATCATTATTTGCATAACAGGCAAGTGATTCACATTTTAACTTGCTTTCTTCAGTTATTATTTCAGGAAGACTTCTTTATTTTCCATTCAAAACCATATGTAGAGTCCAGGTATGAAAAATGCATTTTTATTTTTTGAAAGACACATTTTATGAGGTTAGTGGAAAGTAAATGGTTTACAATTTTTTTTCCAAGTACCATTGGTTCTCATTTCTTTTCCATTGTCTGAAGCTTATCATTTGCTTCCTACCTTCAAGCTACTGATTTAAACTGTTTTTCTTATTTTAAGCATCTATATTCAATAAACTATCCTATAGCTGAGTGTCCTAAAAAGAAAGATTATGTTCAGTTTATAAACAAAAAAGGAGTTAGAAAGAAAAAAAAATCGCATCTGTTTATATCATATCTAACACATTCATAAAAAATAATAATTCTTTTTAGTCATTGCCATTTGGAAAATGTGATGCCTCTCTCATAAAATGAACAACAGAACATCATTATGGACAGAGGAAAGTTTTATATTCTCTCACTACATCTTAACAATTCTACTGCTTTTAAGCACAAGCACTTCACCCAAATTTTAAGGGATCATTACTGCAAATCCTGTGAAATGTCTATACAACTTCCACTATGCAAGGAGTCAGCTTTTCCTTACAAATTATTATGTTGCTCTTTCTAAATTGGCAATCTGAAAATAAAAGCTGCAGTTCAGTTTCAACAAATGTTTTGACAATAACTACAGACTTATTTTTTTCTTGGCCTCAATATTCCATTATATGTGTATAGTCACTAATTCTGATTTTTTTTAATTGATAGTTTTCTAGTTTGATGCTGAAAATCACAAAAGACATCCAAAACTTTTGTGCAGAAAAATGAGTTGCAAATAAGTAAATGGAAAAAAAATACAATATGTTTAGCACACAGAAAACAACAACCAAAGCTACAAATAGCTGATATGGAAATCGAAGGTGAAATGTAGTTCAAATACCTTTCTCTAGATAATAATGTAAGGTAGATGGCAACATGTCTAAGACTCATTTTTCCTGTATTCTTAGAGATGTTGACAGCCATACAAACATCAAATAAACTGTGATGCCCTGAAAGGCAAAGAAATTTAAAAGTTAAATTTCAGTGTTAAATTAACAGAGTGCCCCTATATTACCAAGAATATATTACACAGGGGAATCTTTTTGTTACCCAGCATAACGCCTACAAGATCTACCTAGTTGAATTCCTATCTCACCTTAACTCTGCTTATCTTTAGGAAACAGGATGCCTGAGGTCAGAAGTTCCCTATTGTGACCAAACCTGCTAAGACTGATGAGATTCAACATGGCAGCTCACTTGGCCTCTGAAGAACTTCAAACTTCATTATAATCTAATTTCCATGCTAAATGACACTCCCACCAGTGCCAGGACAGCTGACAATCACTACTGAAGCGGCGTCGTTGTCCGGAGTAAATACCCAAGGTTCGTTGTTTCACGCCAAGGGAATCAAGGATGTGGACACACAAGAAGTGGGTTTAGAAGCAGAGGTTTAATAGGCAAAAGAAAGAAAAAGGGGAATAGCTCTTTTTCTCCTGTGAGACTTCTGGCCCACGCTGAAGTACATGGGCTTTTATAGACTGCTAGAGGAGGTGGTGTCTGATTTACATAGGGCCCAAAGATTGGTTGGACCAGGTGTGACATTTACATAGCGCAAGGAAGATGGCCACTCCACCCTAATCTTTTTATTATACAAATGGATTTTCTACTTGGCCAGCACCATGTTGTCTGCTCCTTACTTACACACACATGGTTTGGAAGGGAAAGGGAAGATGGAGCCACCATGTTGCACATGCACAGCCCCCAGGTAGCCTTTTCCTATTGGCACAGCTGCCAGCATTCACCTGTGCAAGCTTCCAGCTTGCTTGTCTATGTCTGCAGCTCAATTTTACAGGCTGCCCTTTGTTAGAAAAGAAAATGATTTGGGGGCTGCTTTTCATTAAAAGGAAAACCTTACTGAGGACTTCCCTACCCTCCCTATCTGCCTAAATAATTTCTTTTTAACTCCTATATCACTATGACAAGTATTGGAAGAAACCCTAAAAGGACAAAAAGGTAGCGCTCTGGTTTCGAGAAGTTCTCTGCCCATTTCAGAACAGACATGAATATTCTTCTCCTTACTTTTAATGCCCAACCTCTTCATTAAAGACGCCCTATATCTGTGACTTTCGGCTCTCATGAGCTGAGAAGTTGATTTGTGAGCCAACCTCCTGCTTTTCAATTCTATTGTATCGAATAAAACCTTCACTGCTTGTTGTTCACCTTCAGTTTTGTGTACTGGCTTTATGGCACTCAACAGAGAAACCCATTTTGGGGGGGAACTGCTTTGTTAGTAACACTTTGAATTCTGCTTACAATAAAGCCGGTTTCATTTATCATCACTTGTTTCTTTTTTTAAAATTAGCTGTGGAATTTTCTATAAATAGAATGGAGATTTAACGTTGTCTCAGAAAATAGCTTTAAAAATCATTCAAACAAAAACCAAACACTGCATATTCACTCATAGGTGGGAACTGAACAATGAGAACACATGGACACAGGAAGGGAAACATCACACTCTGGGGACTGTTGTGGGGTGGGGGGAGGGGGGAGGGATAGCATTGGGAGATATACCTAATGCTAGATGACGAGTTAGTGGGTGCAGCGCACCAGCATGGCACATATATACATATGTAACTAACCTGCACATTGTGCACATGTACCCTAAAACTTAAAGTATAATAATAATAAATTTAAAAAAAAACAATTCTAACATAAAAAATAAAAATAAAAATCATTCAAACATTAAATTTGCTATAAGTCTACAAAAGATGTATAATAAAAAATATCCCAAATGGTCCAAAAAATTTAGTCTTGCTCAAAAACTAACCGTAGTTTGAGCCACAGCAATGTCTCACAATTGTAGTGGAACAAATGTGGACTTGTGTCTTACTTCTAAGCAGAATCTCAGCATCATGTATATAATGGCACAGAGAACAAATGAGGGGTCCACTGGAGGGAAAAATACAGATTGCCACAAATAACTCTTAGACAAAAAAACTTTTTTTGGAAGCAAAGCATATGGCCAGGCATATATGCCTCAACTATAAAGGAATTAAGAGTGCTACTTTTGCTGATCAAGTTTTGTATGCAAGGAATATACTTGTTATCAAATATCTTGCAGAATGTAAAATCCTTTATTTCCTATAGTTCCTTATTGTGCCATATTGTTTAAACATAATTTGATTAGGTCTATACATTTTTTAAAATATAAAATTAAACGCAACAAAAATAAAATAATATTTCCTAAATAGAAGTTTCAAAATCATTAAGCCCTCCCCACCCCCTTGCCCTACCTCTATCATTAAATAACTTCACCTCCCATTATACTTCCCCCTCATTCATTCTGCTTCAGCAACACTGGTTTAATAGATTCCTAATCCAGTGCATTTTCATTGGCTGTTTCTTATGCCTAAAATCTCCTCTTCTTGCCATCTTCAACTTTTGGCTTTAAAGTCATCTTTTAAATGAAATCCTGATCACTTCACTAAAAATTATAACCCACCCCTCCTCTACTCCAGTACTCACAATGTATCCTTTACCTTGCTATAGTTTTCATCACTTATTCACTTTCTACTTTATAATTAACTTATTTTTATGTTTATTAAACACTGTCTTTCTTATCCACTAACATGTAAACTCCATAAGCAGTGATTTTTGTTGTTTTTCCGCTAATGTATCACAATCACCCAAAATAGAACTTGGAACATAGAAGGCATCTTTTAAAATTTTTGTTAGATGAATAAATATATGAATAAACCTGTTTCTTAACCATTTCAGGAGAAAAAGTACATTCAGACCTCCTAACAGAGCAACTTTTTCTTACATAAAGAAATCACTTACGGTATCTATTAATTTTAGTTAATAACCAAACATTGCCATTGTTTTTCTTTTCTATTTGTATATATTCAATTACTTTTATGTGATTCCCAATTTATCTAATATCTTTCTTCAAACAATAAAAACATTTCAGAGCTGCTGTCTTATAACAAAAGCAACTGGATGCAATTGTTTTTCTTAGCAACACAGAATACAATAAAAATTCATTCTCCTATTACATTATGACAAATAGCACATTCTGCCTCTGCTTGAGAGCTTTTGAATGCTTCATTATTATGCTTCCAAGTGACATTCTTTCATAAAATTATGTGTTATACATTTAATATTTAATATTAATATATTCTGTGCTAAATACTGAGAATATCAATCAAAAGAAAAATATCATTTCAAATTGTATGGTTCTTACGGTCTAGATGGGATGGAAAGTAAGATACTAAACAAAAAATGAAAATAACATGAGCAAACATTTATTACAGTGTTGTGTGCCAGGCATTGTTCTTAAACACTTCAGAACATGAACTAACTTAATCTTCACAATAACTCAAAAAGGAAGTACTATTATTATTATTATTTTACAAGTAAGGAAAATGAAACCTTGTAAGGTATTTTCAAAGGTTGGCGTTAATCCTAAGGAAAAGAGAAAAACCACTGAAGAGTTTTAAGCCAGAGAATAAAATGATCGGATTTGAAGAATTATTCTGGCTTCAGCATGAATATTGGATTCGAGAAAAGTAAAATTACAGTAATCTGAGTGAAAGGTGATTGCTCCCTAGGCTAGGGCAATGGCATTGCTGAGGGAAAGAATGTTAATGATTTGAGAGAGACTGAGGAAGAGAAGATTTAATGCACGTAAAGGTTATTTGCCCACCTCTTGACAGTCCCCCTCCCCACTTTGCTGTTATTAATTTGCTATAGAGTGAAAGAAACAATCATTATTTTTGTGAACCATACTTTTTTTTAAAGTTTCACAAGGAAATTTTACAAATTAGGGTCTGAAGAATTTCACAAATCTCAAAGCCAAGCCATTCTAGATTCTTTCCTCCTTCTCACCCCCAAGTTACATTTTCTAAATGTTCTGTCTAAATATCCTTCAAACATCTCTCCCTCTCCTCCAACTTTATTTCTATTTCTTTACTTTATTAAGATCTCTATATTTCTCTTGGACTAATGCAGCAGACTCTAAAAAGGTCTCTCTAACTCCATCTCATCTCCCTCCAACTCATCCATATCAACTGCAAGAAATATCTTTCCAAAATGCAAGTATGTTTAGTGTTACTCAACTGCTAAAAACATTTTGACAGTTTCTAACAAAATTTTCAGATTCAGCTACAAAAATGCCTTCCCCTCACATCCTATGCTGACATACCAATATCCCTCACTACTTAAACTCTAGTACTAGCAGTTTTTCACACAGGTCATGTTATTTCACAACTGCAGGGCTTTGCATATGCCACTCCGTCTATAAGAAGCTACCTTCCCCACCTGACTATTTGGCAAAGACCTATTTATATTCTGAGTGTAAACTCTAATGACTTCCCCCTAAAAATAGAGAATAATGTCAATTTTGCATCTATACGTCTAAGAATTTAACAAAATTTCTATCAAAATCGCAACAGGGTTTAAAACCTTGATTAAATGATTATTAAATTCAACTGTTAAGAGTAACAGGCAAGAATAGTTAAGAAAGCATAGCCCTATCAAATCTCTAAATGTGCAATAAAACAGTAATGTAGGTGGTACTATCACAGGAATACACAGACACATATCAACATAAATGGAAATCAAATCTAGAATATATCTAAGTATATATGGAAATTTAATATACGGCAAAGATGCATTCCAAATAAGAAGGGACAAGAGGGACTGTTTTACAAATATTGTCATGGTAACAAGCTAACTGTGTGGGAAAAGGAGTAATTAGACTCTATCTCACTCTATCAATACAAAGTCCAGATAGATCAAAAGTTAAATGTAAAATGAAACTACAAAATGACCGGAATTAAACATAGACAAATATTTTCTAACCCAAAACTCATATATAAGAGACTAACCTTATACTATTATATACTAAAATATATAATAATTAACAGTATACACCATTACTAAAAAGTTTACTAGAGTTAATTTTTTAAATTAACTGTAGAAAAAGCTATCAACATAAAAAAATTCCAGAATATATGATAAAATGTAAATAATCCTAATATATAAAGGTTCTTATAAATCACTTAAGATAAACAGAATTTTTTAAATTAAAAATAAAAAGATACAGGAAATGTAGGGGAAAAATGATCAACAGCCATATGAAAAAAATCTAACATACTAATAAGGAAATAAAAATTAAAATATCAGAAGTTATATTTTACTTCTCTAACTGGCATATTAAAAGTCTGGCAATAGCCAGTAGGCAAGGATATGGTAAAACAGGCATTCTCATGTATTTCTTGGTGAAAGTATAAATATGTATAATATTCTGGAAGACAAGTTAATACTATCTGTCTAGAAGTTATCCATAAAGTATAAAATTATAGGCATCTTTTACTTTCTAAGTTATGGATTTCTATATTTGAAATTTTTACTAGACTCTGTTACTAGAAAAATTATGTGTTTTAAGAAAAACCTCAAAAAATTTGTATGACAGAGAAAAAAATAAGGAAGCAGAGAAGGTATATTTAGACACATAGAAAATATACGCATACTAAAAAGAAATGGAAACTTATGACTTGAGAGTAAGAAACTACAAAAAAATGGGAGAAACTTCAAAAACCAAGTGAGGAAAAAGTCCAAAATGATAGGGAAGAAAGGTTTCAAGAAATTAAAAGCAAAAGAAGAGGCCAAGGATTTTTTAAATGTGTGAGGTCATTGGTAATGTCTCAAAGCAGAAGAAGGACTGGAGCTGTTGCCATATCCACAAATTCCTATGCAGTAAAGAGCAGGTTAATGTTTGCCATGAAGGGTGCTTTTCTTCAGACTCTGCAGATTTCATGCTGCTCTGTGATTTCACATGCTGCTTTAACTTGAGAGATTCCCTAGCAACTATCCTGTAGTTTTAGATGCAGATGGAGTAGGTAACATAATTACATCTATCTTGCATAATTATAATGCTTTCTACACTGTATCTATACCTAAAAGTAAATTCAGTATTTTCCTAGAAATTTTTATTTAATCGGGTAGAAGTCATTTCTTAGCTTTAAAGAAAATAAACATTTCTAATGCTTGTATCCCAAAAACTTCCTCCATATATTTATAAATTAAAACTATAGTGTATTACATCACTACATGTATATCACTATAGTGATATACGTATCACTATACACTACATATATATATACTATACATATAATGATATACGTATAGTGATGTAATATATGACATATATAATGATACTATACACTATAGCTTTAAATATAAAACAACTATACTCCATGTCTTAGACTGCTCAGGCTAATATAACAAAATAACATAGACTAGGTAGCTTAAATGACAAAAATTTATTTTGCACAATTCTGGAGGCTAGAAGCCCAAGATCAAGGTGCCAGCATGATCATTTTCCGGTGAGGGCTTTCTTCCTGGCTTGTAAAACAGCTACTTTCTCACTGTATCCCCACATGGCAGAGACATACACAACAAGTTCTCTGATGTCTATTATTATTATAAGTGTACTAATTCCATTATGAGGACCCCATCCTAATGACTTCATCTAAACCTAATTTACTCCCAAAGGCCTCATCTCCAGATACCATCAAAATGGGGATGAGAGCATCAATGTACGAATTTTAGGGGGAAACCATTCAATCCATAGCAGTCTACAAACCACACATTTCAGTCAACCAATCAACATTTTTTTTATGTGCAAGGCACTATTCTAGGAGTTGATAATATCATAGTTAAGTAAGAAAATTTATCCCACTAGGAACTTATATTCTGGGAGGAAAGAGAAACAGCCAAACAAGAACTATATAAACAAGTATGATTCAGCTAAGTTTTGAGGAAAATAAAAGAGGAATGGGATATGGGGAAGAACTACTTTAACCAGAAGGGTCAGAAAAAGGCTGTCTCAGCAAGGGGCTTTCGAATAGAGAGCGAAATAATAAAGATGAAGTAGCAATGAACAAACTAAACCAAGCAAAAAAAATGCTCAAATAGCATTTACTATACATAAGCATTCTTCCATTCAAGACACCATTCTCTGCATTGTTAAACAGTTTTACATAGTAGATTTCTTACCTATTCCTTTCAAAACCACAATGTCCTTCTTCCCTCAAACAGAATATGTAAACACACACAGCCTTCTCAACAAGTAAACATTCAATGAGAAAAGGAGAGTACAGCTCTTCAACTCTTACCAATATATAGCAATATCGCTTAAAACACTTATACCTGAGAAAAGTCCAAAGTTCAAAATTCAGCAAATGAACATAAAGACAACAAAGACACTGGGAGCCACCTAAACCCTTACCAAAATTTTCTCAAATTTCCAAACTCTGAATATGTCTTCTCCTTCAACATGCTTTTCTGGCCACTGTGATAAAATGTATCTTTTCTCTTTTATTTTATATGTAACTGTCTGGTTGAGATACTCTATGACTTACTTACCTGCCAAATAAAGTGTACTGATTTTATAAGCATTTGCTTCAAACTAGTCTTCATTTACTGCTGAGGTCTGTGGCTTTGTTCTAGAATGGCTGAGGTCAAAGTCTGACCTCAGATAAGTGGGAAATACAGTAAATACATCCTTAGAGATTGTAAACTAGAATATTCAAAAATAACAGGTTTGCTTCACCACTGCATGAGGATGAGGCTTAGCCACATTGTAAGTCCATGTTTTCCTATTTTGTGGCATTGCCATTAAGCACATAAAAAAAAAGAAAAAACTCACTAAGCACTTGTCAAAAACATGTACTGACTACAAAAAAAAGTCTGTGTGCACTCTGGGAATGTTCCTTGGGTGATTTACTATCTAGTAAAGAAGATAAAACATAGCCCTCTAAAGTGATAAATGTACTTATAAACAACCTAATAGCATATGGAGTAACCGTAAATAAACATCAAAACCATATTCTACCAAATTATATGTTCCTAAAAAGACCATGTTAAAGGGTTCTTAAATTTATAAGAAAAGAGATGAAATAATGTCATAGAAAAAGTATCATAATTATAATAGCATAGCATTTCTGAAATGTATTCACATAAACCTTGGTATTAGCATAGATCAAAAGAGGTCATATACTGTCTAACTTTGCAAGAAAGTAGGAAGATTTAGCATACAATCTTGAATCTCTCACAATAATAAATGAGTAAAAATTGTATGGCCAAGTGAATATAGTCAGCCGTCTGCATCTGTAGGTACTGCATCCAGGGATTTAACCAGCTGGGGGTAAAAAAGTATTAGGAAGAAATAAAATGCAACTGCACTGAACATATATAGACTTTTTCTCTTCTTATTATTATATTGTATTATTATGATACAATATAACAACAATTTACATAGCATTCACATTGTATTAGGTATTATAACTAATCTTGAACATATATAGACTTTTTCTCTTCTTATTATTATATTGTATTATTATGATACAATATAACAACAATTTACATAACATTCACATTGTATTAGGTATTATAACTAATCTAGAGATTATTTAAAGTGTACAGGAGGATGTGCACAGGTTATATGCAAATACTATGCCATTTTATATCAGGGACTTGAGCATTTATGGATTTTGGTATCTAAGAGAGGTCCTGGAGCCAAGCCCTCACAGATACTGAGGGACAACTGTATTTAGAATAAATGTTTAACTTTGCACAATGGCAGTATCGTAGCCAATGAGGTTTATCCAAGGCGGAATTACTGCTGACAGAATAGATGTTTGCTTAAGAGACTTTATGCAGAATCATGAGAATCTAAGCACCTAAATTTAAGGTGGACTTTTAATCCATTTTTTGGCATTAATACTTTTTTCTGCTGCAAATCTGTTTAATGATGCTAATTTGCTTAAATCATGGAATTATTTTTACATTTATAAGCATATTTTTTTATTTTCTATGTGCTAAAATATATGAAGTTTATTTGCTTAAATTCACTGAAACAGTTTACTTGATTTTTCTTTTAAATCATTTTAAATTTCCAAACTAACTGTTTACAAATTCTAAATACCTTAAAAAACATTTGGAACAGAAAAACTCATTTTACTTACTGAGTCAAGTCTAAGATGCATATTTCATCACACCTTAAGATTTCTGAATTAGGTGGTATTAAAATATAATTTAGTCTTTTCTGTCCCCTCAAAACCTATCAGTAAATTGATGGCATTCCTTAAACATCTATGTCATCTTGGACTTGAGGAAGTACTAGCAACTACTTTAAATGTCTACTACTGTGGATGATGACTAAGGTAGCAAGGCGGAAGAAAAACATTCTCACTGGCATCAATTAGTTTGTAGATTTTGAAAATGATATTCTCCCAATGACTTCAAAACTGTTCCATTTAGTTCCAATAAATAAAATGACAATTTGATTTTCTCAATTATTAGAACAGGGATAAGAAAATGACATAAGCCCTTTAAAATAAAAGCCAGCACAAAATTTCAAAAACCTGTACCTATATTGTTAATTCTCATAACTGCCTCCAATTCTTGGCATTTTTTGAGACTAAAATGTCAGTTAATTTTCTCATTGCTATTGTTATTCCATAACAAATAATTGAAAAAGAATTTTTTTTGGAGACAGGGTCTGGCTCTGTCACTGAGGTTAGAGTACAGTGGTGCAATCATAGCTCATTGCAACCTCAAACTCCTGGGCTTAAGCAATCCTTTAGTCTCAGCCTACCAAGTAGCTAGGAAAACAGGTGCACACACCATGCCCAGCAGCTGATTTTGTTTTTTGGTTTTGTTTTTTTTTTTTTTTTGAGAAATGGGGTCTCACTAAGTTGCCCAAGCTGGTCTCGATTTACCTGGGCTCAAGCAATCCTCCTGCCACAGCCTCCCAAAGTGTTGGGATTACAGATATGAACCACCGTACTAATAATCAAATTATTAAGTTGTACATTTTCCCCTCATGGTTAGAAAAGTAATAAATTGTTTTTGTTTCTATTAAAAACTGAATATTTAGGTGATAAAATTAATAAAATTTGTATACTCATTGTTTAAATGGTATCAAATAAGCTAGTTTTTTCTAATAAAAAAAGAGTTAAAGCTATTTTCATTTTTAAAAATAAATTTTTATTTTTGTGAAATGGCCCTTATTTTACTTAAGTTGCTGACTGCTAATCAGAGAATAAAGATAGTGAATGAGGAGAAACAGTATAAAAGTGAAATGTTTATTCTATAAATCAATACTTTAGTGAAGAAAGAAAAATGACTTAAGGTGCTTATTAGGAACATCAATCATGGTGTTGGTAATCAGTATCTGCAAATACTGATAAAAAGGTGCAAATACTGATTAAAAAAAGGTACAAATACAAGTTATATGTTTCAGTGCACAGAATCAAATAAGTGGTAACCCTACAGATATGCTTGTGATCACTGCACTCACCCCTACACACGGACATAAAACTAGTTCATCATCTTCTCTAAAAAAATAAATAAATAAATAATGAAGCTTGTCAACTTTAGTGGCTCTTACGCAAATGTATGATCAATTTTCTATAAAACTCAAGGTGAAAATAAACAATAAAAAAACTACTTGAAAAAATCATTTTTCTCCAAATATTTTTTCATTTCAACAATTCTTAGAGACACAGACACCCGTAAGTGCTTAATAACAGTATACAAAAATAAAGAAAATATGGTCTTTTCCTTCAAGTTTTATTGCTATGAGATTGAGAACTCCAGGTCCCAGCAATCTACTAATTAATTCCATAAAAAATAAGTATCCTCATGGAAAGCATGTGTTTAACCCTTCTTACCACACATAATTCCCTTTAACAGCAATCAGCAGGGAAAAGAATCTAAGAATATGGTATTAACAATGGTATAGCTTTTAGATGTCTCAAAAATCCCTTACAGAACAAATTTTTTAAAAAATAGAAGCACAAACTGGGATATTCCTATCACAAATCTATATCCTTTGTGAATGCCAAAATACGAACAGGTGAAGACAAACCATCAATAGTCCCAAAACGTGTATGGCATCCGAATCTGTGCAGGAAAAAAGATAAAAGTAACAGGACATCAGACAGACATGGCAACTCTGAAATGGCTAACAGAAACTCACTGGAGCGGTCAGCATGCCAGGATAAGAACAGTAGCTGAAACTGAGAGAGGTCTACACAATTTCAGGTAAGTACAAGCGGTCTTCAATAAGGAGTCAGTGGGCCCAAAAAACTCTAAATACTTTCCAGATAAAGCCCGACACTGAGGATAAATTGCTGGGAAAATCCAAATTGATCAAACCAGAGACAATAGAGAAGAAAGAGAGGGTCAAAATAAAAGTGGAAGAAGTAAATGAAGTCAGAAAATTATAAAATGTTGCCACCATATTTTTTTATCAGACAAAAACACAGGATTTTAAAATGAGAGAAAAAAACTATCTTAAATGACTCATTTAAAAAGTTTAAGAGAACCAATTTCATGTAAAAACAACAGAAGCACATTAGTTGAATCCCATACAATGCTATTATATGAAAAAAAGAAGGACCAGAATGACAGCCCTATAGAAAATAAAAGAATAGCAACAACAACAACAACAACAAAAATGGTGTGAGTTGGCTGAAAGTAAAAATAAATAAATAAATAAATAAAAAGAAAGATTAAAAACTCAACACAGTAAGCTAAAAGATACTCGGAAAATGATAAAGTAGATTAAAGAACAACATAAACCAAAGTTAGAACAACTCAGAAATGATGAGAGATTTTAGAAAAGAATTATGACAGAATAAATCATTTCAGAAATGATTATTTAAACTAAAGAATAAAAGGGGGAGCAAATTTTAGATCAAAAAGAAATGAAGCAATAAAAAGGAGTCAAGTAAAGACAAATGTAGAAGGCAAAGACTATCCAACATACAAATAACAGGAGTCACCATAAGGAAGACACAGTCAGAGAATAAAACAAACATTAAATTTATAATGTAATAACTTCTTAAAACTGTAAAGTAAGAAATTGAAACTACATATATTAGAAAGACATATTGTAAACCTAGAGGAATCAACCAAAAATAACCAAAAGCAGGATATAACAAGAAACTGGAAAAAGAATTAGATTGCTATTAGACTTTGACAGCAATGTTTTATGATAGAAGAAAATAATGTATTTCAGATGTTCATAGAAAGAATAGGAATTTCTATATGAGTCACTATGAAAAGGCCTCCAAGAAATAATCTTAACTAAATAAATATTTAGTACACTATTATCTAAATGAGACAGAAGGAAGGAGATATATGTATATTTATCATTGGCCTTGGTTTGCATTATAAAATATTCTACAAGGATTAAAAAAAAAAAACAGGAATTACCTGTTGAGGGCACAAAAGAACTAGGTGGATGTAGCAGTGGATGAGGTGTAGACTTTTCACTATGTATCTTTACTATATGCAGTTTTTGATGTTTGAATCACTTGAACACATTAATTAACTGGTGTCAGCCACTAATTTAGCATTTTTTGAAACTTTCCTGGAAAGTATAATGTGATCCTGGATTGAAGATTATTGTTCTAAAATTTAAGGAAGTCAAATAAGTGAAGCAAAACAGATGAAATGCAGAAATTCATGAAAACTACTGTATAAAGCAAAATTTTCAAGTTCATTGCTTGGACCTGAAAGTCTTATTTTTAAGAATATACAAGGTCAGGTATGGTGCTCATGCCTGTAATCCCAGCATTTTAGAAGGCCAAGGTGGGCAGATCACCTGAGGTCAGGAGTTCAAAGCCAGCCTGGTGAACATGGTGAGACCGCATCTCTACTAAAAATACAAAAATTAGCCGGGTGTGGTGGTACATGCCTGTAATTCCAGCTGCTTCAGAGGCTGAGGCACAAGAATCGCTTGAACCCAGGAGGTGGAAGTTGCAGTGAGCCAAGATCATGCCACTGATTCCAGCCTAGGCAACAAGAGCGAAACTCCTTCTCAAAAAAAAAAAATATATATATATATACAACTGACACATTAAGTAAAATACCCTTAACATGTTGTTCTTTCTATATAAATAATTCTACCTGTTTGGTTTGAATAAACTTTTCTACACTATATAGACATGTTTTAATGAATGTAAATGCTTATTATGGCAATGTTTATTATTCTAATACAGTTTGACAAAGAGGTCTTCCAAATTTTAGTATTTAACCTATGGATTGAATAATTCAATCATTCAATTAGCTTTGAAATAAGAAAGAAAATACTTGACCATATCTCACAATGATTGATCTCTCACAGTGACTCTCATTTTATAAGGTCTATGAAGAGGATGGGATTCCTAACAACAGCAATACATACATTTCCCAATATCAAATCTAATCTAAAATATACTACTAAAAGAAATGCATGTAAGACCAACTAAAATATAAAATCCTTATTCTTTCATTTTTTACATTCCATTTATTAATTACTCTTTCTCTTGTCAGACTAAAATTCTGACAAAGATACATCTTCAGAGTGTTTAGTCATGCCAAAAAATATGTGAATAAACAGAATGTCTTCAAGTGATGCTTAATGTGTACTAATATTTCCTTCAGCATTTTCCAATCCTACATAAGACCGCAAACTATATTTTGGGTTACCTACACATAACTGCTAAATTCTCTACATACCAGATCATCAAGTTAACTATTCTGGGTAGTCAAGCAACTGATCTAATCTACCCCTTAACCAACTTTATAAAGCACAATTATTATAGTAGCCTCTTGCCAAGCGCCCAATGTCCAACACCTGATTAGTACTTATTTTTAAAGAGTACATGAAAAAATTTAGATTAATATCACCTGGTACTTAAATAATACAATCTGTGAAATCAGCAACAGAATGTAAGTAGTAGTCTGGGGCTGTATAAATCCATTTATAGGTAAATTTAAGGTCCTCTGAAACACTTTATTTTCATAAAACAGTACTAGTTGTTTTTTTTCTAATTAAATTTTCAAGCCAAATAATCAAGCTGCTGTAGCCACGAGGCACTGCAATAGAAAATGGAATGTGAAAGAATTAAGTCCAGTCTTTAAAAAGTTTACACAAAAAATTCCCAAAGTTAGCCATAGATACCAATACTGACGACTATCAAAGATAATAATTTTATAACCAGCTGTGTCTGGTAACTGAATTTTTAGAAATGTGGCAGCATGAGGACATGTGCTATCTGATAAGCTGCCAAATTTCCTGAGTGCTTGTCACAGGTGTTGACCCACTTGTTACAGGAGTCAAAGAAAGGAGACAAAAGGGACTGGAATCCAAGTTGTACTAAAATGAGGAGTTCTCTATTCAAGTTTTGTGAAAGTCCTTTAAATAGCTATTTCTGATAAATGCAGCATGACTCACTTTTCTTCCTCTGGTTAGGCTACACACCCTGGACAGAACAGGAAAAGGGGACATAGCACACACCCCCATTGTACTGTAGAGTTCACAGTATTTATTTCCTTTTGTTATGGCACATTCACGCCTCTCCACCTATCCTGGTAATTAGACCATATCACATAAAATAACACTGTTAGAATTATCTGTAATCATTAATGTTGTTTTTTAAAAGTTTGTTTAAAGGTTTTACAAACATTCCATTTATTAATTACTCTTTCTCTTGTCAGACAAAAATTCTGACAGATACATCCAAAACCTGGCCTAAGTAGAGGAGTAGATTTTCCAAAATTGAAAACTCAGAGCCCAGTATTCTGAAATCAGGTGAAAATATTTAGAATTTTCATGGTGAGAAATAGCTATAAATTTTGTTTTCCTTTTTCTATATTGTCCACATTTTCCAGACTAAACATACTATTTTTATAAATACATACACATACTAACATTTCTTAAGGAGAAAGAACTTCTCAGCTAATTTAATCTAGCAATATCTTACTGGACTCCTAAATGTTTTGCTTTATTTAGGATACCACAGAGATGCAGGCACCAGTATATTGTTCCTGTCATCATAAATAACTCTTTTCATTTCATTAAGCTTCACAGACATTTAAAAGACCTGTATGTTAGATACCTTGATATTAAAAAATTGCCATATTCTACAGAAAATATGTCATAAATAAGATTCAATTATCTAAAGGATGACTGGCAGACCATAAATCCAAACAAGAAATTTAATATATATTCACTGTTTGTATTAGTCCGTTTTCACACTGCTGATAAAGACATACCCGAGACTAGGCAACTTATAAAAGAAAGAGGTTTAATGGACTCACAGTTCCACTTGGCTGAGGAGGCCTGACAATCATGACGGAAAGTGAAAGGCACGTCTCACATGGCAGCAGACAAGAAAAGAGAACTTGCACAGGGAAACTTCCCTTTATAAAACCATCAGATCTCGTGAGACATTTACTATCACAAGAATAGCACAAGAAAGACACATCCCCATGATTCAGTTATCTGCCACCAGGTCCCTCCCACAACATGTGGGAATTATGAAAGCTACAATTCAAGATAAGATTTGAGTGGGGACACAGCCAAACCATATCACTATTTAAAAACTTACTTTGCTAATATTTCATCCTATACATATTTAACATACAGTAGCCTCCTCTGACACTCACAAATTTAATCACATCTCTTATTCCTAAGAAATTATTAGGTAGAAACGACTTTGTGTTAGTTTGAAAGAAGTCCATAACCCTCAGAAAGAACTGGATTGCAGAAAGGTCAAATACGGAAGCCTAAGATTTCTAAATTCTTCCTGAATCAGGTATTTACAATACAATGTAAATATTTTTGTTGAAAATACACTTTCAGAATATCTAACACATACACATAAATATGCACAAACTTAGTAAATATAAAGCAGATATAGAGATTTATGTATTATCTCCCATTTCGAATTATCCATATATTTTTATGCATCCTTCCCCTATCTAGAATGACTCCATGGGAGCTCATTAACCTGTTTCCCCCCCTCCAAAAAAAACCGACTCAGTTACCTGTTTCAAATTAATGTATTTTAACTTTGATATCAATTTCCTGATGTAGCTACAACAAAGAATAACTAAAATTTAAAAGGTTGCTTTCTATCCCACTTCCAGATTAAAATTAAAAAGACACACTTCTCCCTATTTCTATCAATAAATAGAGCTAAAAAGTTTGGACATTTTATTAAAACAAATTTAAGAGGATTCTGGAATGCAGAGGGAAGGCAGACTAACTAGGGACCTGGGAATCCAAGGAATGACAAAGCAGTGAGTTCTGTGAGTTTTCTTTTAGCCTCATATATCCCAAACTGGGGAGTGGAATAGCCAGGAACCAGGAAACACCACCAGGCACAAAAGCCCCAATAAAAGTCAATCCTCTGTAACAAAAGGGCCATCCATGAAAGGCACAATCTAGCAAGACAGAAAACTTTTAGACAATAAACATCCTACACCAACCAAATACCAAGGAAAAAAAATTAAAAAAAAAAACACGCATGGCCCTAACTTTGAAACTTTTAATCAACAGTAAACAATGACTCAAACAAAATACTTCCTTCTAAATAGTCATAGTGTAGGCCTATTGAACAATGTCCCTATAGGACACTGAAAAGACACACTGCTCACCTTTTTCCTTATTTCCAAGTTTCACCTTTATTTTTAAACCACCTCTGTCACAAAACGCCGAGTACTGAGCCTAGATTTCCACTCTCGCCCCAGCAACAATGCAGTGCCCATAGATGACCTCGATGTGGTATCAGAGAAAACCAAGTGGCTGTGAAGACAGTTTTAGGACTTCTATCCCCATCCAAAAGGAAAAAGACTCTCTCTCCCTCCTTTCCTGTGTCAGAGGGAGCTGAGTGGGAAGCCAGAACTTTTATAACTATCCAGAGGTAAGAAGATCTCACCTAATCTCACAGTAAGGCACCCGTGGAACAGTAATAAGGTGCCTCTCCTGCTCCCAGCCAGGGATGTATCTGCTAAGGCCTGTGGGAGCCCTGAAATCCCACCTTATCTCAGGAGTAAGGCAGTATCCCTCCTACCCAGGGTGTCAAAGGGGGCTGAGTGGAAAACTTGTCATTTTACTTGCACCTGACATTAACAAAATGGTTAATCTTTTCCCAAACTATACAGTATCAGATGAGGCCTGCTAAAATACAAGATTTAAATAAGATCCATGGTATCATACAAAATACCCAAAATATGCAGGATAAAATTAAAAAACACTCATCATACTAAGAATCAGAAAAATCTCAACTTGGGTAAGAAAATACTATCAATACTAACACTGAGATGATATTTTTCTAACAAGGATTTTAAAGCAACCATAATAAAAATGCTTCGGCAGGGAATTATGAACATGCTTGAAACAAACAGAATAGAAAGTTTAAGCACAGAATGGAAGACATGAAGGAGAACCAAATGGAAATTTTAGAACTGAAATATACAATAACCAAATAAAAAACAAAGAATTGGCACATCAAATGAATGGAAGGGACTGAGGATAGAAATGCTTTCCTCAGAGATGGTATGGTGACATATAAACTGAACAGTATGCCTACTTTAACTTCGATTTGGCTATGAGACCTCCTGGTACATTTTTCTATAATTTATTTAGCCAAGGTGTTTAACACTCCGTAAGTTACTTTTTTATTCCCATGCTATAAAAAGGAGAGAGAAGCCTATTGGTCCTAAAATGAAGTCATCTGAAAAAAGTTTTCTTTGAAAGTACTGATTCCTACAAAAGGAACTAGCTTTGAAGACTCAAGTCATCACTCCTAGATTATCACTACTAATAGTAAACGCAGTGAGACAACAATGATAATGCCAGATAGCATTTATATTGGTCATTAATGTAAAAACAACCCAAAGTGATATACGTTAAGTCTCACGTAGTCTCTCTGATATGTTACTGTTCCCATTTATAGATGGAAAAACTGAACTCTCAAAGATGTATGTCTCACTAAAGGGTCCAGAATAAGTCATTCAGTGGAGACAAAGAAACACAAAGTTATCTCATTATTCAGTACTATGCCTTTTAATGAGCACCATAGTTCCAAGGATGAGGTCAGTAAGTGTGGCTATACACAATGTAATTAGTCCTTGGGGAGCAGGGTGCATGATATTAGTTCATCTATTCAATTCATCCAACAGTATTCATTGAACATGCACTATATGCCAAGTACTACTGGGAAGGAAAACTCCTTAATCTCAAGGAATTTACACTGTAGTGGAGAAAAGACAGAAAATAAACAAATCAAAATAAAATAACAGGTAGGAATAAGTGGTATGGAAAAGAAAAAAATAAAAAGGGCTAGGGGATGCTGAGCAAGTACAAAGGGCCTTATTTTATACGGCATGATTAAGAAAAGCCTCCACAAGAGTAGCATTTGAGCAAATATCAGAAGGAAGCTAGAGTTCAGCGAGAGCTGTTAAAAGTATAATTTTCAAAAAGTTAATCTGACTCATGTAAATACCAATTGAAGATATACCAAAGATTTATTCTGTTCATTTACTAATGAATTAATCATTTATCTTAAGACTGAATGAATATTAAGACTGGTTCAAGAAGCATTTGAAGAACAGGATTTATATAGGAAATTTAACAATGGAGTGTTAACTAAGAGCACTAGGTTAGAGACGAAACTGGTTAATATCCTATAAGACCGAATGAATAAGATGCTAAGACTGGTTTAAGCAGCATGTGAAGAACAGGATTTAGATAGGAAATTTAACAACATGGAGTGTTGGACTAAAAGCACTAGGTTAGAGATAAAACTTGTTAATATCCTACAGGGCAATTAATTATATTCTTAGAAGTTATCTTTTCTAACAGACAGAATTATTCACATCTCTTCAGGGGAAAAAAATCTATAAATTAACATGTAACTTCACTACATCTGAGACTTTTATTCAAGAATAAACAGTGAGTCAAATAAAGTACTTTCTCCTAAGTACTCCTGAGGTGGGCACATTAAACAATGTCATCACAGGCGCTGAAAAGACACACTGCCTGCGTTTTTCTTATTTCCAAGTTTTGTATTTTTAAGAAACTTATCTACAGGAGGAACAGCATTCCAGGCAGAGATATGTGAGTGAATCATGGACCATACCCCTCCAACAGGCAAAGAATGTCCTTCCCCACACATACTCACACATTCACCTATACCTTATTATAAAGCTTGGTGTAAATAAATACCTGAGGGTAAACTGGAGAAGCTTGAAAATGTATATTGGAATGAAAATAGGAATTGAGTCTGGGATCTGATTTGATTTACATTTTTAAAACACTACTCTTACCTTCTGAATTAAAAACTCATGAAGGAAAAGAACAAGGATGGAAGCCAGAAGACCACTTAGGAGACTATTACAGTGATCCAGGCAAATAAACAAGTAAATATATAATTTGTCAAATGTAAAAGGTGCTAGGAATAAAAATAAAGCAGACTATGATAAGGTGGATGGAGAGGATGTCAGCATTGTCTGGAAAGGCTTATCTGATAAGGTAATACTTGAACAGAGACTTGAAGGCTATGAAGAAAACCATGCAGGTGTCTGAGGGAATCTGAGCACTCTGGACATCAGGAAAAAGAAAAATGACTGAGGAAAAAGAGGCAAGGAAAAGAGAGGAAGAAGGGACATAAGGGAACACAGAGCCTTGAAAACCAGTTTAAGGACTTGGCTTTTAGTGTGGGAAAGATAAGAAGCCCACGAAGGTTTTAGAACAGAAAAATGACATGACTAGCTTTAAGTTTCAATCAGATCACAGTGGCTGCAATGGGGGGAATGGTCTGCACGTGGGCAGTGACAAAAACAAAAGACTAGTTAGAATATACTTTAGTAATCCAAGGGAGAAATAATGATAATATACAATATGTTAATAGCGCTAACCATGATGATAAATGGTTGAAACCTGGATATTCTGAAGGTACAGCCAACAAATCCTGCTAAAGAAACAGACATTGAGTAAGTACAAAAAGGAATGAGTTAGTTTTAGTCTTAGCAATTAGAAAGATGGAGTTGCCATTTACTGTGTTAGGTTAGACTGTAGAAGAAATAAATAAGAAAATTTAGGAAGGAGAAAAGGAGACAATTTATTTTAAAAAGTTAAGTGTCTCAGTTCTGGATTACAGGATTCTAAATGTAATTCAAATGTAATTATTATAACAAAAATTAAAATAAACAGTTCCCAAAATGTATCCATCAGAAACAGAATATTTCTTACCAAATTGTTTGGGCCTCAAACTACCAATCCTCAGGGCTGCTCACAGACTCATATTTTTCAAAATGGGTGTCTTCCCATTAATTTAGCCCATGTTGGTCAGTTTTATATATTTAAGCAAGTATCTGATTCTTCATTCATAAGATATTCATTATGCACTTTTTGAAATTATAGCACATGCTTCATCAAAAGGCTTACATTTTAAATCTTAAGTTCAATCGCCTTACCTGAAGTTCTTTGTATCTATCTTGAAAAGAAATGGCCTCTTGCTCTTTTTCTTTTAGAAAGCCTTTTTCTAAGACATTATGCTTTTCCATCAATGATTCCACATCCTAAAATAAAAATCCAAATACAAGCTTTGTAATATTTAATGGCATAAAATATAATTAGTTTTTCCAATGAACATGTCAGAAAACATTTGTCAGAGAAAGAATCCATGGGAAGTACGGCTTAAAATCTAACAATATTATAAATTATATGCTTCACTCTAATTTCTAGGCCAATATCAAACATGGACACAACATTTACTCATTCCAACAAATGAATATGAGCATCTCAACTAATTTCATCAACATAATCTACCTCTACATACACTTCCTATAAATTTGCTATATATTCACAGGGAAGAAAGCATAAGTAAAGAATTTACTAAAATGGCTGTATACCTAAGTACTCTCGTCAAATATCCCGTGATGCCTAACTTCCCATAGGGAAAAGTTGATGTCGCAAAATTTCACCTCCTCATAAGAAACACAATACTACCTGCTTTCAAAGTAAATAAAAATAAACCAAAAAAGAAAGCAATAGTTAGAAAAAACCTAGTAAACGATGTTCATATCTTTAAAAGTACATATGTAAAATATATTTCTTATCAAAGGCTTTTCTAAGTGATAAGCTCATGACTGCTTTAAACCTACAACCAAGGGAGAAAAGTATCTTCTTCCTCTGATGAGTTTTTAATCAGAGTTTGAGATTGTATCAAATTTCTAATATTTGCAATTCAAACATTTCTTAGGCAAATGTAAATATACCTGTTTAATCCTCTGTTTTTCTTCTTCAGATACTTTGAGTTTAATCTCCAGACTTGAAATTTTTTGCTGAAGCTGTATGTTAGATACATTGGCTCCAGGATCCTCAGAATCATCCACAAGGGCAATTGTTCCATTACTTTTTTCATCAGTTAAACCCAATGGAAAAAGTGAGATATCCAGATGAGTGTGTGTTGATTGCTGAATCTAAACCACATTAAAAAAAAAAAAATACACAAGAGAGGAAAGTTTACACTATACCAATAATGAAAATATCCAAAGGGCACTAGAAACCACATTTGGAAATTAAGTTGTTGAAAAGGTTCCGAAATTATTTCACCCTTTAAGTAAATCAAGAGAAGACCTCAAACTTTTACAACAACCCGATCTTTGCTGTAAGAAACAAAATTTCCTCTTAATTTTGAAATCTAAAGTATTCATTATTTTGCTACCAATGCACTAAAAGACTTAAAACTTTTTCCTGTGCTTGAAAATGTATGAATAAGGATAGACATATCTGGTTGTTAACAGTTCTTAAATTTACACACAGACCTAGAATTTGTTTATATTTTAAACTGTAAATCAAACTCTGAAATTTATCAATGACCTCTATTGATCACCACTGTCTCGCAAAATTAACAGGTGACTCAAAATTGTGTACAGCACTTTAGAAATTGGGACTACCTCCAGCAGCTAGCATAAATTCTTGCTTTAAAAAATATTTGAATGAATAAACCTTATAACTGCTATATTTTTGGTTTTTACTCTAAAATTGAAATAGTTGCTTGAATACCTGAAAATGTGCGGTAAGATTCGCTGAAAAGAGAAATACTTATTCTTCTTTGTATTATTTGCCCTTTTCAAGTTCAAGATTTGAAATGCAAAGCCAAGTAAAGTTTAATAAATGAGATACTCAAATCATACTTTGGTAACTAAGGCTACTTAAATACTTTGCAATTGTGCCACGAAACAAACATATTATATAGTTTTTTTGAATTCTAAGTATTAGCCTCAAAATTAGAATATCTATTGCAGAAATACTTCTTTTAGACAAATAGACTAAAAAAGAAATTAAAAAAGCATCAATTAAATTAGCAGGCAATTTTTTAAATATGCAAACCTCCTTTAAAAATATGTTTGTCTTTACCTGTGCTTTTGGAATAGTTTGACTCACAATGCTATTCTCTGCATGTGTATTCTCTGGTGATGAAATAATGGCATCAGAAGAGAGGCAGCCAATGGAAGAAGAGTGATCACGGTCCAGTACAATCTCAGGAGAAGATGGTGAAAGATGGACTCCAGATACTAAAGAAAAACAACAACAACAAAAAGGATAGGATTATTAAAGAGAAAACAGAGAGGGAACAGGTTGAAAGGAAGAAAGAGAGCTGAAATAGAGGAAAAGAAAAAAGTAAGGAAAGTAAAAGCAATGAGAGTGAAAAATCAGGATTCTATGACTATTCCTCAGGGCCCAATCTGTCAAAGCTAAAACTAGTGTTTTTAATTTAACATGACACTTCCATGTAAGATCCAGGCAAACAAAATAGTTTTATAAAGTCTTAGTGTTTACATACCAACACAGTGCCATAAGGAGTACATTTCCAACATAGAGAAAATACTCATATATATATATTATATATTCATACATTTCATTCAGAAAAATCCATTTAATTTTTTAAAAAGCGCTAGAGTACCTGCCAGTGCCAGTCACAGGCATTACGGACTGAAGAGACAGCAGTGAGCAATACAGATGCACCCATGTACTCAATGGCTTTATGACTCGGTAGGCAAGTCAACCAATTAATATTTATTACAATAAAATAAGGGGAAAGAACAATTACTTTGAAACAACTAATCCAACAATATCTGCATTAAAGTCTCTTTTGTAACAAACAAAAGGTTTTTCATGCTAAAATAAAGTCAGTTTAAGTTTGCTGAATTGTCCATACAGAAAAATAATAACTTTTCTTTTCTTTTTCAATTAGCTTTAAGAAAAATAGATTGTGATTAGAGCTCAAACATAAAGGTCCTGAAAGGGAATCCAAATATCAAGTATGACATAGGACAAAAGTACGGATACAAGCAAGATAAACATGTCGTACATATATTACTTGATTTTCCAGTGTTCTTTCTAAAAATTCAAATAAGTTTGTATTATGTATTTTAAAATTTAAGGAAAGTGAGTCACTTTTTGGTGCAGCCCATTTATACATTTTAACTTTCTAAACTATAAAGACCTTTACTCCACATTGGCATCAGCAACGTCAGTGAAGTTCTACCATAAACTCTGGAAGGCAGCTCACAATGAAAATTGCATGTTTCCCTGAAGAAAGACATTTATAAGGCCATTAGATATAAACAAAATAACAAATACATCAATTTGTGATTGATATTCTAAGAATTCAATTATCTTATACACACTTTTATTATGTAGCAATATTGCATTTTTAGCAATATTGCATTTTTGAGATATTATGTGCCATACTATATAATTAATATAGTCTAGCTTCACCCATAGGCATTTCTTTTTTTTCTTTTTTTTTAGACGGAGTCTCACCCCGTTACCCAGGCTGGAGTACAATGGCGTGATCTTGGCTCACTGCAATTTCCACCTCCTGGGTTCAAGCAATTCTCCTGCCTCAGCCTCCCAAGTAGCTGGGATTACAGGCACTCGCCACCACGCTCAGCTAATTTTTGTATTTTTAGTAGAGATGGGTTTCACCATGTTGGCCAGGATAGTCTCGATCTCCTGACCTCATGATCCGCCCGCCTCGGCCTCCCAAAGTGCTAGGATTACAGGTGTGAGCGACCACACCTGGCCAAGCATTTCAATTCTTTAACTCAAATACAGAAAAGTGAAATTTTAATTGATGTTTGTACTTGGTATCCCTACTTCGGAAATTATTTTTTTTCTAATCTTCACTATTCTATACAAGTAGAATAGTGAGAGTTCTTCAAAATGTCAAAATATTCCCACTTCTAATTCTGTATCATAATTTACAACAAAAATATTACTAATGAATTTTTAAAGGCATGAAAATAACTAGTACAGTGGAGTGAGAAGGAATACAGCCTTGTGATTAAGAGCATAGACTCTAGAACCACACAGCCATACCAGGTATAGAACAATGGACAAGTTACTTAACTTCTCTGTGCTTCAGTTTTCTCATCTATAAAATGGGCAGAGATTTTGCTGATAAGGTTGAAATTGTGGAAAACATGTAAAGCATTTAGTAAAGTGTTGATATTTTATTATTTCAAAGATTATCATTAAAATTTATTGAGCAAGTATGTTTAAAGGTATATATGTGGCTGTGATCCTGTATTCAAGAAACTATTAACAGTTTCATTCTGATCTAACACCTATTTTAATATTTATTTATGTTACTCATATTTATAGGCATAAGATAAGATGTCATGCTGTCCCAAGTTAAATTCTCATCCTGTAACATTAAATGTTCAAGTGTATCATATTAGGGAGAAAGGAGGGAAAGTAGGTAGAAAACAGGAAGAGTGGGAGCGAGTAAGAAAGAAAAGAGAAAAAGAAAGAGATGAAAGGGAGAGGTTGAAGGAGGACAGCAGAGAGAGGGAATGAAGGTACCCTGAATCACATACTAGCTAGTACCATACTATGACCCTTTCTCTTCATAACCAAAATTCTTCAACAGTTCATAACCCGTCTCCATTTTCTTCTTCCTCGACCCAATCTTCATAACTCCACTGGATCTGTTATTTAAGATACTACTTGTCATATCAGATACTATTAAATCAAATAAACACTTCTGATCTTATCTTTCTTTAGTTCTCCAGAGAATGATAATGACCCTCCATTTTTCTTAAAACTCCTCCTTTGGTGCCTGTTACACATGATCTCCTATATTTCTACCTAACACTTTGACTACCATTTCCTTGATTCCTTTTCAGGCTCTTTCTCCAATAAACCACAAGTTTCATTATTTCATATCTCTTCTGATCTTCCCACTGTACTGAATATTCCGGATTACCACCTTCAAAATCCACTCTTCAAATTACCACCTCTAAGCTAATGATACCCAATACATCTCCAGTATAAATCACTCTGCAGAAATCTAGATCTATATACTCACCTTACTACCAGATAGTTTCATTCAGTTGTCCAACAGGTATACCAAGCTTGCCCATCATCTTAAATAAACCTGCTTTGCTTCATGTTTTCCATCTCAGTTAATAATACATCAAAAAACCATTTGCTCAAGCCAGAAATGATACCACTAAGTGCTAACTTCACTCCAGTCACACCATACTAACATTCCCTGACTCTGCCCCGTCAGAGGTACTGACCTCTGTGACCTCACAATATTATTGTCTAGGTAAAAGTCATAAGAAATGGATTCAAATTTAAACATTGACAATTTATGCATTATGCAGCCTTAGGCAAATTACAATAACTCTTCTAAGCCAAAGTTTGCTCTTGTGAAAATGGGGAAATAATAGGTAGCTCAAAATCATGTTATACAGCTTAAATGAGATAATGCATACCAACCACCTAGCTCAGTGACAGGTACATGGTAAACATTCAGTAAATGGAAGTTGTCATTGAAGTTATAAGTTGGCAACATTCAAAACAAGCTTTTCCAGAAATCTTTTCACACCTATCCCATTATTCACCCAAGCACAATATAATTCTAATTTTTCATTATCTGTTAAGATACTATAAGATTTCTAAGAAATAGTGACAAACCATTGCATAACAATATATGGGATGCATTTAAAGCAGTGATTAGAAAGCAAACTTCATAGCCCTGAAGTTAAAAAACAATGAATTAAATTCCAAGCTCAAACTAAAAAAGAAACAAAAAAGAAAATTTAAAAAGTAGAATAAGGAAAATAATAAAGATACTGCATTCATTGAAGTAGATTAGTAAGAAAAAAGGGTACATATAACTAATCAAAATCCTGAATTTCAAATGAAAATTAAACAAAATAGTAACTAACAATAAAAGGGAAAGAACTCAAATATACAAAATTAAATGACAAGGAGAATATAGCTATCAAAACAGAAAAAATTAGTAAGCAATAAGGCTCTTCTACAGACTTCTAAGTAAATCAAAGCATTTAGAAAAATGAAAAAATTCCTAAAGAAATGTAGTTTCTAAAAGTTGATCTGATTAAATATTTTTTTCAACTTTTAAAAATAAATTTTCTGTGAAAAAAATAGGCAACTACCCAACAAAGAAAGCATCAGGCTCATATTATTTCAAGAGGATTTCTACCAAAAATTCAAACATTATACAAACCCAATATTCTAAAATTGAGAAGAACACTGAAAATGAAGGAAAACTTCATTAACACTACAATTAACATAACATTAATAGTAACACCTTATAAAGACATTAAAAATCAGAAAAATTCAAGATTTTCAGATTAGAGTATCACTTATAATGAAGTATAAGTTCTAAATAAAATATTAAAAAAATGAATCCAGCACCATATTAAAATGATATGTAATGAACCAATAGAACTTACTCCAGGAATGCAAGACTGGTTACCTATTACAGAATTCATTAATATAATACTCCATATTAACAGAATTTAAAAAAAAAAATTATATGATTATCTCCAGACTCTGGAAATGCCTGTGATAAAACTGAACACCCATTTCAGTTAAAAACAATCAGAAAATAGAAACTGATGGACACTTTTTAAGAAAATAAAATATATAAACCTCAGCCCTAAAGGCAGCAACTTAACTAATGGGAAAAGATTAAAGGTGTTTCCGTAAAGATGAGGAATAAGAAAAGGATGCCTACTAACTCTCTATCTTTAAACATTGTACTAAAGGCACAAATCAATGCAATTCAACAAGAGAAATGAAATAGCACCATAAAAACAGAAAAAAGGTGAAAATAATTTCATGTTTCTATCATGAGAATACATATAAAATTAACTCTAATAATAAAAGCATTCAGAAGAGCAGCAGGATATAAACTTGACCAGCAGAAACCAATATAATTCATATGTAAAAACAATAACCATTTAGAGAATGTAATGGTAAAGAAAATAAGTATTTTTCACTGCAACAAAGACACAATACAGTACTTAAGAATAAATTTAGCAAGAAATGTGAGGAAAACTTTAAAACACTCCTGAAAGACAAAGAAATAGACCTAAACAAAGGTAAAGATATCTCTTGTAATAGGATAGAACATCTAAATATCATAAAAATCCCAGTCCTCTCTTAATTAATGTATAGGCTTAATACAATCCCAACAAGTTTTTTATAATGAAGTTAGACAAATGGGCATTAAATGTGACATTAAAAAAGTGAGCTTGAGACAACAGAACAACCCTAAAAGAGAAAAGCTATATGAGGAATACCATTCCCTCTTATTAAAATATACTAAATTAAACTATATTAAAACATACTACTATTTATCAAAATTTGCTGTATTAAATTATGTTATACAATCTCTATAAATAAGATGGTATATTATTTGGCACAGCAATTAACAGATCAGAAGAACACATCAGAAAGTCCAAAAATAGATCCAAGTATGTGTGAAGCAAGTATGTGATAAAAGCAGCATTTCAAATCACTGAGTCAAAGATGGGCTTGTTAATAAATAGTGATAGAACAATTGATAAGTTGTTTGGAAAAAATGTATTAAATAAAATTAAACTCTTATATCATATCATACACAAAAAGAAACTCCAAAGAGGATCAGGGATCTAAACAGTTTAATAATGAGATCATATACCCTAGGAGAAAACATGAGTGAGTTCTTCTTTACCTTAGACATAAGAAAGGGCATTCTAACTATGGCTTGATTATAGATACAACACAAGGAAAGACTGACTAATTTCATCATATAATATATTAAACGTTTTTTCTGTCAAAACAAATATAAAAACCAACTAACGACTTAGAAAAAAAACTAATATGTATAACATGTATCACAGATAAGGGCCAATATTCCTAATAAATAAAGAACATTTAAAACCTGGGGAAAACAATAATATGTATAACATGTATCACAGATAAGGGCCAATATTCCTAATAAATAAAGAACATTTAAAACCTAGAGGGAAAAAAAGGTTGAGGGAATAAAAAATATCCATACAATGAGCAAAAGATGTGAACGATTTACCAAAATGAAAATATACAAAAGGCCCTTAAATATATGAAAAGACAAAGATACATACATCTACTTATTTGCTGTAAAGGAAATGTATGAAGGATAAAGCCAAAAACAAACAGGACTGATAGTGGAAGATCGGCAGGAATGAGGTGGAAAGATAATAAATGAATGGCAAGAAATCTCTCTTCTCTGAATATAGGTTTTAACACAGTTCTCAACTTTTGGCACCATGTTAATGTTTCACATACTCAATAAAAGAAAAATGAAATCAACAGGCAGGGGAATGAGAAATCCTAACACAGAATACAAAGAACAACAAATGAACTTGCAAATGAATAACCTGATCACATAACACAGTGTGAGAGAGGGAGGGGTAAGAACTAACCCAAGTTACTTTGGGACATAGTATTTTGATTGAATGTCCTCAGTGTAAGAACAAAAAGAACACTAAATAAATACTGAGGAGAATAAGAAAAATGAGAAGGAAAGGGAAGAAAATGATACAGCAAATGTGGTAAAATGTTAACCTTTGAAGAAAATGAATGAAGGATATATGGGAATTATTTGTCCATTTCTACAAGGTTTTCTGTAAGTCACAATAAAAGTAAAGAGGAAACAGCGAAGGGGAAATTATATAATAAAAAAGAAACAACACATCTCAAGAATTACTCACCAGAGGAAAAATAACTTGGTCTCCACAAAATCCTTCCCTAGGCAAAACTGCTAAATAAAGAAAGACTTGCTACCACTAAAAATATATATCAGAAAGTTTCCACCAGTTACTGTTCATAACAGCAAACAAGTGGCAACAACCTAAATACTCACTGACATAAGATGGGTACCTGAGTTGTGGCATAATCAATTATTTATCAGTGAAAATAAAGAAACTACAGATATATGAAACAACATGACTGAATCTTAGAGACAAAATTTGGGTTAAAAATATAAATCCTGAAGATTTCGAACAGTATGAACCCATTTTTATAAAGCACATAAACAAGCAAAGCTCTTATATATATATGTGCACACAAGCACACACAATTTTTTGTTGTTGTTGTTTTGTTTTGTTTTTTTACAAAATCAAGGAAATGCTAACATAAAATGGAGGACAGTGGTTCCTCTAGGGACAAAGGCAAAGGGATAGGATAGAATAAAAATTATGAAATTGGTTAACACTCGAGTTCTTAAGTTAAATAGCAGATTCAGGTGTGTTATTTTTAAATACAACAAAGAAAAAATAAAAAATAACTATACCTGCTTAAAAATATACTTCTAAAGACTTTTGTTTCAATATCCTACCTAATTGAAATAATCAACCCCCAGGAGTCACGTTAACCCCCAATCAAAGCATGCTCTGAGTTAATAGGATAGGAAAAGATCCAGCTTCAAAGTAAAGACTAATAGGGGCCAACTAGCTTTTGTGGGAAAAAAAAAAAAAAAAAAAAACTCAACAATCAGCAACAGACCAATAAACACAAAATTTGGAGATGCAAGCCTTTCTGGCATCCTGCTAATCAGACCAATAAGACATATGAAAAGTTGAATGTAAAGTGCTTACAATTCATAGGCACTATCAATTTATGAGGCATCAGAGGAATTTTCAGAAAGTTGTTGAATTTGATACTATGTTTACTAAGTGTTTCATAACCCAAATCCAATTTTTAATATAAAATGAGAAAACAAATGAATAGCATCTGTGAAAGAAAAGAGAGCATATTATTTCCCTCTAAGTGAGAACTAGATTTTTTTCAGTTAAACCTCTACAGTTTTTGCTATGCTACAATTCACATAGCTTCACTAATTTAAGGTGACTGCCCTATAACATTCAACCCTTAGAAGAAAATCTGTCCTAGTAAATATTGTCCACGTATATAGACACAAAATGTTATTTTATAGTAACGATGGTATACATGTTTTAAATGTGTGTGCTTAATAAATGGGAAATTGTAAACATAATTTTAAAATTACAAATTCTAGTATGTAAAATATAAATATCTTCTCACTTAGTCAAGGTGCAATTTTTAAAGTTTCAAACTGCTTACAGTATTCTTTGGTCTATTAAAAATTGTGTAATGTCAGTCCTCATGCCCAAAATCTTTAAATGCAGGAAATCAGGTGTGCCCAACAACACCTACTTCCACAAAAACACAGCCAAAATTTTTTAAGAGAAATCTATAAAATTTTGTTTCTTTCTGTATGTTGTTTGTTTGCTTGCTTTTAATGCTTAAGCAGAGTATAGATACAATTTGCTTTATTTTAAATGTGAAATCCTTGGTGTTCTAAGATTTAGAGAATACAAAGTCAGCACAATATTCCTTCACAGCTACAAAGCAAATCAAAAGTGCAATGAATGGCAGTTCTTCATTTTTAACTTTGTAAGGGTAACTAGCAAGTCACTTGGACATATCATTTTTCATTGACAGATCTCTTCTAAAGCACAAAAAGCTAACTATGTCAAAACATGACACAGGCGAAGGTGCACCAAGTTTCCAAACAGTATGCAATTTTTTTTCCCAGTAATTCTGTTTGTGGTCATTTCTGTTTCATTTTACATAAACATAATAACTCTTATTAATTCTAAATAAGAAATGGGTAAAAATAGCCATGCACTTTTACCTATACCCCCCAAAAAAATCTGTTTATCTCTGTTAATGATTAAAATAATTCAAGAAGAATATGCCAATAAAATAATGATTTTTATGTCTTGTAACTCAGAAAATAGTTTTGACCTTTAATTTTCATTCAAACACCCTATTATCCAATGCAGGTCCTTGTTTTTATCCCATTCTTTCATCTTTTAGGTACATTAGAGGCTGGTGACTATCTGCTTTCATAAACTGTCATCTCACCTCTGATCCCCAAATGTATTTTCAGGTCTATGTTGTTGAATCCACATCTTCCTATTCAATGCTCATTGCTGACACCTTTGAAAATCACTCATGTAGGGAAATCACTGTTATGAAAAAACAAAGAATTTGCAAGTGCTTATGGAGATCCAAATCACATATCTAAATATGAAGATGTTACTAAAAAAAATTTGAAACTAAGTGTACACATTTCTTTTAAAATTTACAGAAAATGGTGAAAGTCAGTGTTTAGAAAATCCTTGTTTCTATCCAAGGAGGGTTACTCACAGGAAATGACCCTTGATATATAATGTATATGTTTATACATTATATGTATAGATATATAGATGTAATATAATGGATTTTAGGATGTATCTAAGACATCTAGGTTGGAAATTGAAGGAAAAATATATAATAGCTTTTAAAAGGCCAAGATGGAGGAACATAGGAAATAAAAATGATCACTTCCTTAATAAAATGATTACATCATTGATAAAATTTCTACCATTTTAGTTATTTTTAATTATTTTCTAGAGTTATTGGCATACTATAAACAAAGACTCCACCTCTACTCGCTTCTTTGAGGAATAACAGTGTTCCAGAGGGCTGTTTGGGTAACCCTGTATACTACAAATTGCAATAATCAAATTTCGGAATTCTGCAAATGACAAAAAAAACTGTTACCATTTCTAAAAGAGATGCAGAGGAAGAGGCCTCGTAATCTTTTGCTAGCATAGTCAACATAAAATTATATAATATAAACATAAATATAAATATAACTTTTTGAATGGGAAAATTTAAAAAATAAAAAATTTAAAAAATAAAATTTAAAAAAATTTCATTCACCACTGCTTCTTTAATATCACAGCAAGAAAATACCACAGCATCCAAAAATAAATGAAAGTAGAAATAAACTAATGAAGTAAAATACAATAAAAAATGATATAAGGAGTCTAAACAGTTTGAAGAATATGGGAGGAATATTCCAAAATCATAGTATCTTTTATCCAAATTTACTATCTAAAAATAAAAGGCTTTTTTCTTTTAACTCTTGCTCACACTGGTGAACAAAATTCTAAGCAATTTCTGAAGTGCAAGAAAAAAATTATATCACACCTTAAGCTAAAGTGATACATTTCGAACACATCATTTTAAAATGTTAAGTTCCTGCTGAGGTAGTTTTTGGCTCCTGAGTCTCTGGAAACTAGATCCTTAAGAAATTTTTTAAACTCATTAGAACATAATGACACACTTAAGAAAACAGTGTCTGTGTTCTTTATTGGACTCATTTATCTAATCACTTATTCAAAATACAATCGTAGAGTAGCACTATATTCAAGACACTATGTAATGTAAGATACAGAGCAATCCTTTACATTAGAAAACTTTACCCTGAGATTATCACATTGGTATTAAAATAATAAAAAATAAATAAATTATCTAAAGTACTTAGTTGTCAGATGTCATGGAACGACTTGCCATTGTTTGTAGTTTGATATCACTATTGCAACACTCCAAATAGCAAATGATTAAAATATTAGTGTGCTATATATCAAAGGTGTTCAATAAATCAATTTAAAATTTTCATTTTGACATTTCTTGGAAATATTTTAAATATAAAAACATGATTTTCAAAAAAAAGATAAAATCTTGACTCACAGTGATAAAGTAGATATATATTAAAGATTTTATATACAATGAGGGAACCAGGCAAATGTTATAATCACTTCAAAGGAAAAATCATTTAAAATAGGACAAATTTATAGAGAGTGAACAAATATTGAAATAAATTGCAAATGGAGGTCCAACTGCTTTTTTTCTAAAGGTGCAGAGTCAATCAGAATTTCATGTCTATCAGTTCCTACAACATATGAAGAGCTGTAAATATAAAATAACTCAAAGACAATGAACAGGGCTAGAATCAGATAACCCTGAAACTTGTGCTGAATGTAGACAATGAATAGTTTTCATTTTAAAATATCTTTTTTTACATGACTATTAATTCATTCTCACATTGCTATAAAGATACTACCTGAGACTGAGTAATGTATAAAGAAGCAGGTTGAGGTCAAGCGTAGTAGCTCAAACCTGTAATCCCAGCACTTTGGGACGCTGAAGCAGGCGGATCACCTGAGGTCGGGAGTTCCAAACCAGCCTGGCCAACATGGCAAAACCCCATCTCTACTAAAAATCCAAAAATTAGCTGGGTGTAGTGGCACCTGCCTGTAATCCCAGCTACTCGGGAAGCTGAGGCAAGGGAAAAGCTTGAACCCAGGAGGTAGAGGTTGCAGTGAGCCGAAATCGTGCCACTGCACTCCAGCCTGGGCAACAAGAGTGAAATCCCATCTCAAAAAAAAAAAAAAAAAAAAGAGGAAGCAGGTTTAACTGACTCACAGTTCCACATGGCTGGGGATGCCTCAGGAAGCTTGCAATCACAGCAGAAGGCAAAGGGGAAGCAGGCACCTTTTTCACAAGACAGAAGGAGAAAGAGAGCCAGAGAAGGGGAAGGGCGACACTTTCAAACCAGAAGATCCTGTGAGAACTCATTACCACAAGAACAGCATGCGGGGGGAACCACCTCCATAACCCAATCACCTCCCACCAGGTCCCTCCCTTGACATGGGGGGATTACAATTTGAGATGAGATTTGGATGGGGACACAGAGCCAAAGCCTATCAATGACCAAAAAGAACAGCTCAAATTTCTGTTAAGTGAAATGAAAAAAGCGGAGAGAACTGTCATTGACCTGGTACATACTCTGGTCTAGGTGCTGTGCAGTATTTTTGTGTGTGTGTCAACTTATTTCGTCCTCCCTATAACAACCATTTCATAAATGAAGAATCTAAGATTCTGAGTTTAATTATAAAGTACAAAATTTCACAAACTAGAAGACTGTCAAGTCACAAGCAGAGCTCATGTCTGTTTTACTCTAAATCTCAAGCTCATATTCTCCACTTCACAAGTACTAAAAATGCAAGTTAAAATCATGTTAAGATTTTGGGCGTGTGTGTGTTATTTTTCCAGTAGTTAAAAAAACAATGAAAAATACAGGCAAGGAGCCAGGCGCACTGCAGACAAGGAGGTGAGCACAGTGTCCCAGCTACTGGGAAGGCTGAGGTGGAAAGATGGTTTGAACCCAGGAGTTCGCAGCTGCAGTGAACTATGATCACATCATTGTACTCCAGCCTGGGTGGCAGACCAAGACCCCATCTCTTGGAATAAAAAAAAAAAATACAGACAAGGAAACAGACTACAGAGAACCAAATAGGAAAAGGATAAGTTAAAAAGAGACAGAGAGATGAAAACTTCAAAAAGAATTTTAAGAAACTAATGTTTTCATAAAGTATATATTTAATTGATACCAACAACAGTCTATCATTAAATGCCTAAAGAGAAAGCAAAACATGACTAGCTAGCATATATACAGTGATTTAACAATGCCAATTAAAAGAATAAAATAAAAGCAACAGTCCTCAAATAAGCTCTTAACTATATCCTACTGCCAGTAGAAAACAAGACTTAATGAAGTAAAACAAAACTACTTTAAAGTCCCCTTCTGCCCATCCAGTTAATTATAATAGGAAATCTAGTTACAGTATGTGAATATTAGCAAAATGAAACACAATTATTTGTTCTTTCTTCTCTTTCTTTGAACCTTCAATATATAGCTTGCCACAATTTGCATTCATTTAAGCTACGAAGATTATTTTCAGTTCTCTTACTTCTATGTATGCTAGTTTTTCTTCAGTTGCAGATTTTATGTCTTATTCTCTGAATGAGCTTCTTCTGTTCTATTTTCTATCTATATGCCCAAGACACTCTTGCTGTTAATCTTTTTATAATGTATATTAATAATCTTTGACTTAATCACTATGTATTTTGAAATTAAAATCTTCTTTCTTTTCTTTGCCTGTTATTTAAATCATAAAATAGAAATATCTATGAAAAAGACTTTTAGCACCTTATTGACAGTTGTCAGATTACAAATATACCATTTGCCAGAAGCTGACTCAGCATCCTAAAATGACATAAACAGCCCCATAATAATTTCCAGAGTACACACAACCTAAGTATTATTGTACATAAACAGAATTATTCACTTTAGAGTTTTGAGGGCACTTTGCCCAAGTGTACATCTACAGTTTGAGAAGCATTGGGTACTATCCAAATAGAGTACTCTATTTAAGTATTAACAAAGGCAATGTACATCTACCTGACAATTTATATACTACATTCTTGTGGCTTTTATAAATTTGATAATCATAATAGTTTCAACAGCAGAAGACCAGCCTATTTTATATTAATATGGTGAAAATACTATTTATTAAAAAAAAAAACTTAGTCATCACACCAACATATACTTAGAGCTAGATAGCTAAACACATGTGCCATCAACCCATAACAGGGACTCAAAAGCAAAATTTGAGCCTACTAAAGACTCCAACTCTCAGCTCAATGTTAGGTGTCATTATCTCCTCTTTTCAAGCAGGTTAAAAGAAATAGCAGCTATTAGACACCTCAACTCTTAAATGACCTCCAAGAAATTTTATATGCCCAAATTTACAAGGAATATATAGTTTAAATAAAGTTCTATTGTTATTATATCCATTAAAGTTAATCAGCCATAAGGGTGAAATAAATTGAAAACGGTAGATTTTCATTTGTATTAGGTTGTTGCTAAAGTAACTGCAGTTTTTGCATTGTTGGAATTCGCTGTTTGATGTTGGAACACATTCTTAAATTAATGTGGTTATGTCATACATCATTTTAATGGGCATTTCTCACTTTATGTTCTTTTGCTGATGACATATTACCTGCTGTTTATTTTATGTTTATTTTAGACCATGGAAATGATGTTAGATGAAAAGCAAACATGAGCAATTTTCTTATTTTAGTTCAAAACGGGTGATAAAGCAGCAGAGACAACTCGCAACATCAACAACGCATTTGGCCAAGGAACTGCTAATAAACGTACAGTGCATTGGTGGTTCAAGAAGTTTTGCAAAGGAGACAAGAGCCTTGAAGATGAAGATCACAGTGGCTGGCCATTGGAAGTTGACAACAACCAATTGAGAGCAATCATCAAGGCTGATCAACTATACAAGAGGTTGCCAAAGAACTCAACGTCGACCATTCTACAGTCATTTAGCATTTGAAGCAAACTGGAAAGGTGAAAAAGCTCAATAAGTGGGTGCCTCATGAGCTGAGCGAAAATCAAAAAAATCATCATTTTGAAGTGTTGTCTTCTCTTATTCTATGCAACAACAATGAATCATTTCTCAATCAGATTGTGACATGCAACAAAAAGTGGATTTTATATGACAACTGGCAACTACCAGCTCAGTAGGTAGACTGCAAAGAAGCTCCAAAGTACTTCCCAAAGCCAAACTTGCACCACAAAAAGTTCATGGTCACTGGTTGGTGGTTTGATGCTGGTATGATCCACAACAGCTTTCTGAATCTCAGCAAAACCACTACATCTGAGAAGTATGCTTGGCAAATCAATGAGATGCACTGAAAACTACAATGCCTGCAGCCAGCACTGGTCAACAGAAAGGGCCCAATTCTTGTCCATGACAATGCCTGACCACATGTTGCACAACCAATGCTTCAAAAGTTGAACGAATTGAGCCATGAAGTTTTGTCTCATCTGCTATATTTACCTGACCTCTTGCCAACCAACTACTGCTTTTTCAAGCATCTCAACAACTTTTTCAGGGAAAAGATTTCCACAACCAGCAGGGTGCAGAAAATGCTTTCCAAGAGGTTACTGAATCCTGAAGCATGGATTTTTACACTACAGGAATAAACATCCTTGTTTCTTGTTGGCAAAAATGTGTTGATTGTAATGCTTCCTAATTTGCTTAATAAAGATGGTTCAAGCCTAGTTATAATGATTTAAAATTCATGGTCCAAAACAGAAATTACTTTTGCACCAACCTAACATTTTTTCAAAGTAAAAAAAACAAGGATATGGTGGTGAGGAAATACCTTCATATAAAGAATGTTTTGCCATAAGAGTACAGTAAAATACCAAAGTTATACCTCTTGATAAACATAAAAAACTAAAATTTACAAAAAACTTAACATTTTAACCAGAAATACCAATGCTAAAATATAGTATACTTTTAAAAAACATATGAGTTGGGTATGAAGCCTCACAAACTAATCTTTAAGGTAAATATCAATCAGAAATTTAGAATATTCAGCATTTAACTCCTTAAAAAGTGATAATTTAACTATAATATGATCCTACATCTACAATGAACAAAATATAAAAAACAATTGGCTCCTATTGCATTGATGAAAGCTTTATTTGGACCAGCCACTACAAAAACACACTTAAGTACACAGACCAGTGACACTATTATAAAGCAACCACACAAACAAGTCTGCATAATAACCAGCTAACATCATGATGACAGAATCAAATCCACACATTTCAGTACTAAGCTTGAATGTAAATGGGCTAAATGCCTTAATTAAAAGGCACAGAGTGGCAAGCTGGATAAAGAACAAAGACCTAATGGTATGCTGCCTTCAAGAGACCCATCTCACATGTAATGACATCCATAGGCTCAAAATAAAGGGATGGAGAAAACTCTTAACAAGCAAATGGAAATCAGAAAAAAAGCAAGGATTACAATCCTTATGTCAGAAAAAAAAACAGACTTCAAACCAACAGAGATCCAAAAAGACAAGTAAGAGCATTATATAATAGCAAAGGGCCCAATTCAATAAGATCTATCTTAAATGTATATGCGACCAACACAGGAGCACCCAGATTCATAAAGCAAGGTCATAGGGACCTTCAAAGAGCCTTAGACTCCCACACAGTAATAGTGGGAGACTTCAAAACCCCACTGACAGAAATAGAGCATCAAAGCAAAAAAAATAACTAAGATATTCAGGGCCTAAACTCAGCACTGGATCAAATGGACCTGATAAGACAACTACAGAACTCTCCACCCAGGCCAGGTGCGGTGGCTCACGCCTGTAATCCCAGCACTTTGGGAGGCCGAGGCGGGTGGATCACAAGGTCAGGAGATCGAGACCATCCTGGCTAACACGGTGAAACCCTGTCTCTAATAAAAAATACAAAAAATTAGCCAGGCGTGGCTAATTTTATATGACAACTGGCAACTACCAGCTCAGTAGGTAGACTGCAAAGAAGCTCCAAAGTACTTCCCAAAGCCAAACTTGCACCACAAAAAGTTCATGGTCACTGGTTGGTGGTCTGATGCTGGTATGATCCACAACAGCTTTCTGAATCTCAGCAAAACCACTACATCTGAGAAGTATGCTTGGCAAATCAATGAGATGCACTGAAAACTACAATGCCTGCAGTTTTGTAGGCTGGGACTACAGTGGCGGGCATCTGTAGTCCCAGCTACTCGGAAGGCTGAGGCAGGAGAATGGCATGAACTTGGGAGGCGGAGCTTGCAGTGAGCCGAGATCACGCCACTGCACTCCAGCCTGGGCAACAGAGTGAGACTCCGTCGTCAAAAAAAAAAAAAAAAAGAAAGAAAAGAAAAGAACTCTCCACCCCAAAACAGCAGAATACACATTCTTCTCATCGCTACAGGGCATGTATTCTGAAACTGACCACACAATCAAACATAAAATGCTCCTCAACAAATGCAAAAGAACTGAAATCGTAACAAACATTCTCAGATGTGAGTGCAATAAAAATAGAATTCAAAACTAAGAAAAAAGCTCAACACCATTCAAATACATGAAAATTGAATAACCTGCTCCTGAATAACTTTGGGTAAATAATGAAGAGAAGGCAGAAATCAAGAAGTTCTTTGAAACGAATGAGAACAAAGATACAACATACCAGAATCCCTGGGACACAGCTAAGACAGTGTTAAAAGGGAAATTTATAGCACTAAATGTCCACAAAAAGAAGTTAGAAAGATCTCAATTTAACAACCTAACATCACAATTAAGAGAACTAGAAAACCAAGAGCAAACCCACCCCCAAGCTAGCAGAAGACAAGAAATAACCAAAATCAGAGCTGAACTCAAGGAGACTGGGACCAAAAAAAAAAAAAATTCAAAAGACCAACGAATCCAACAGTTGGTTTTTTGAAAAAATTGGTAAAATAGACCACCAGCTAGACAAATAAAGAAGAAAAAAAGTAATGATCCAAATAAACACAATTAGAAACAACAAAAGGGATATTATCACTGACCACACAGGAATACAAAGAACCATTAGAGAATATTATGAACACCTCCATGCATGCAAACTAGAAAATCTAGAAGAAATGGATAAATTCCTGGACACATACACCCTCCTAAGACTGAACCAGCAAGAAATTAAATTCCTGAACAGATCAATAACAAGCTCGCAAACTGAATCAATAATAAGTAGCCTACCAACCAATAAAAGCCCAGGACTAGACATATCCACATCTGAATTCTACCAGATGTACAAAGAACAACTGGTACTATTCCTACTGAAACTATTCCAAAAAACTGAGGAAGAGGGCCTTCACCCTAATTCATTCTATGAGGTCAACATCACCCTGATACTAAAACCTTTCAGATATACAACGAAAAATAATTATTTCATGCCAATATCCTTGATGAACATCAATGCAAAAACACTTGTGGCAAACCAAATCCAGCAGCACATCAAAAACCTACAATCGAGGAGGCTTTATCCCTGGGATGCAAGGTTGGTTCAACATTCTTAAATTAATAAATATGATTCATCACCTATATAGAACTAAAGACAAAAAACACATGATTATCTCAATAGATGCAAAAAAAGGCTTTTGATAAAATTCAACATTCCTTCATGTTAAAAACTCTCAATAAACTAGGTATTGAAAGAACATGCCTCAAAATAATGAGACACATGACAAACCCACAGCCAACATCATACTGAATGGACAAAAGCTGAAAGCATTTCCCTTGAAATCCAGCAAAAGACAAGGATGCCCTTTCTCATCCCTCCTATTCAACATACTATTGGAAGCCCTGGACAGAGCAATCAGGAAAGAGAAAGAAATAAAGTACATCCAAATAAAAAGAAAGGAAGTCAAACTATTCCTGCTTGCAGACAACATGATTCTATATCTAGAAAACCCCATTGTGTCCACCCAAAAGCTCCTTAAGCTGATAACTTCAGTGAAGTCTTGGGATACAAAATATCAATATACAAAAATCACTAGCATTCCTATTACACCAACAACAGTCAAGCTGAGAGCAAAATTAGGAACATAATCTCATTCACAATTGCCACAAAAAGAATAAAATAACTAGGAACGCAGCTAACCAAGGAGGTGAAAGACCTCTACAATGAGAAATACAAAACACTGCTCAAAGAAATCAGAGATAACACAAATAAATGGAAAAGCATTCCACACTCATGGATAGAAAGAATCAATATCATTAAAATGGCCATACTGCCCAAAGCAATTCATATATTCAATGCTATTGCTATTCAACTACCAATGACATTCTTCACAGAACTAGAAAAACCTATTTGAAAATTCATATGGAACCAAAAAATAGCCAAAGCAATCCTAAGCAAAGAAAACAAAACTGGAGGCATTATGCTACCTGACTTCAAATTGTACTACAGGAGGACTACAGTAACCAAAACAGCATGCTATTGCTACAAAAACAGATCCACAGACTGATGGAACAGGAGAGAGACCCGAGAACTAAGGCCTCACACCTACAACATCACATTTTTTACAAAGCTGAGAGAAGCAAGCAATGGGGAAAGGACTCCCTATTCAATAAATAGTGCTGGGATAACTAGTTAGCCACATATAAAAGATTGAAACTGGACCCCTTCCTTACACTATATACAAAAATTAACATAAGAGTGGATTAAAGACTTAAATGTAAAACTCAAAACTATAAAATCTCTGGAAGACAACCTAGGCAATACCATTCTGGACACAGGAACAGGCAAAGTGTTCATGACAAACATGCCAAAAGCAATTGCAACAAAAGCAAAAACTGGCAAATGGGATCTAATTAAACTAAAGGGCTTCTGCACAGCAAAAGAAAGTATTAATACAGTATACAGACAATCTACAGAATGGGAGAAAATATTTGCAAACTAGATATCTGACAAAGATCTGATATCCAACATCTATAAGGAACTTATACACATTTACAAGAGAAAAACAGCCCCATTAAAAAGTGAGCAAAGGACATGAACACTTTTTAAAAGAAGACATACATGCAGCCAACAAGCATATGAAAAAAAGCTGAATATCACTGATCACTAGAGAAATGCAAATCAAAACCAGAGTAAGATACTATTTCATACCAGTCATAATGGCTATTATTAAAAAGTCAAAAAAATAATAGATGCTGGCTAGGTTGCAGAGAAATAGGAACACTTATACACTGTTGGTGGGAGTATAAATTAGTTCAACCACTGTGGAAACGCTGTGTGGCAATTCCTTAAAGAGCTAAAAACAGAACTACTGTATGACCCAGCAGTCCCATTACTGGGGATATACCCAAAGAAATATAAATTGTTGTATCATAAAGACACATGCAAGTGTACGTTTACTGCAGCATTTCACAATAGCAAAGACATGGGATCAACCTAAATGGCCATCAATGGATGAACTGGATTTTAAAAATGTGTTATATGTACACCATGGAATACTATGCAGCCATAAAAAGGAATGAGATCATGTCTTTTGCAGGAACATGGATGGAGCTAAAATCCATTATTACCCTTAGCAAACTAATACAGAAACAGAAAGCCAAAAACTCTATGTTCTCACTTATAAGTGGGAGCTAAATGATGAGAACACATGGAGAGAAACAACAGACACTGGGGCCTACCAGAAGGTGGAGGGTGGGAGGAGGGAGAAGATCAGGAAAAATAACTAATGGGCACTAGGCTTAATATCTGGGTGATGAAATAATCTGTACAACAAACCCCCATGGCACAGGTTTACTTATATAACAAACCTTCACACGTACCCTTGAACTTAAAATAAAAGTTTTTTAAAAAGAAGCCTTATTTTAATGTCTATGAAGGTATAACTTAGATAAGAAAAAAAAACTTCTTTATTGGAAGTTTAAAATACCTTAAATATATACTTAGCTCTTTGTGTTCCCTTGACTCAAGCCACTTCCAATTAGAAAGCATACTGTAGAAAAAGAACTTGGATTTGAGAACTAGATTCACATCCCAGTTCTACATTAGAGCTCAGTACTCCAGGGTAGACACTGAGCCTTAGGTTCCTCCTTTAAAAAATGAGCAGAACAACATTATTTTTCTTTTAAAAGTTTTATGATAAATAATTATAATGATTTGCGAATTAATTTACGAAGTAAAATTATCAGAATAATCATCAAATAGGTGATCAAAACATAGATATGCAAAGTCTCCTAAATAAAGGAGAGCTAGCTATTCCCAAGCCAGAAAGACTAAAATACAAAATATTAATTTATCCAGTTAATATATTTAGATAAATAATAAGATCAATCAGAAAGATTGGTAAATCAGCCATAGAAACTTAAATAAAGGAAATAAATTTAAATAAAGAAACACAGATAAACACTGGCAGGGTTCATCTAAGTATTATCCAGAGAAAAGGGCACTTAAGCCAACATTTTAAATTTTGCCAGTCCTATTGGCAAATTGCTGCAATATCATTAAACTCGATTTATTTAATTCTCTTTATTCCAATTCCAAGCTTATTATGTACCTTTTGATCATAATATGACTTAACATTTGTTCTGCGTGTAGGGAGAGAATGGACCTTGAGTATTCCAGTCTCTGGCACAGAAATTTCTCCTTGTAAATTAACTTAACATTCAGGCTTCATATTTAAGTTTCATAAGCTTAGCTTGTCTCTGAGAGGTGGATTTATTCTCAATATAGTGATAAAATGAGATTAGTGAGTCTGCAAGATTCAGTTTCCAACCTCAAACAGGAGCAAATTCAACAAGAAAATAACTGTTCATCTCGAAAGCCCCTTCAGAGAAACTCTGAAAAACTTCTCACTTGGTTATGACATCCCAGTGTCTGCAAACGAGACAGCATATAGAAGAAACCTTAGATAACCATTTCAATCCTCTCCATTTTCACATTTTACAATTAATAAGTTCTAAAAAAAATCAAGTATTGCCTAAATTATCCTGTCAAACATTAACAGATTAAGACTACAACGGACATTTTCTGATTCCTAAAAGCAGTGCTCTTTCCACTAACCCTCCATACTAGAATTCCGTTTAGAGAATATTCCTCAAAAAACGTTGAGTTCATACAAAGAGAGTTATGTTTCACATAGTAAAAACCTTACTTCATTAGAATGTTTGCAGGAGGAGACAGTTAATATACGCTATTTCACAGGTGGTAGTCCAACGACTAGGCAAAAAAAGAAAGAATATATCTCAGAGTAAACAGCCTATCTTTAATCCTCACTGTTGACCACGAATACAATCATGCTACTTTCATCCCAACATATACAATTCATTAAACCTAAGTACTATCTGGTCGTATTTAAGGAGATGGAGAAGGACTGGCTAACAATCACTATTTCTTTTCCTTTTTTTTTTTTTGAGACCTAGTTTCACTCTTGTTGCCCAGGTTGGAGAGCAATGGCGCCATCTCGGCTCACCACAATTTCCACCTCCTGGATTCAAGCGATTCTCCTGCCTCAGCCTTCCTGAGTAGCTGGGATTACAGGCATGTGCCACCACACCCGGCTAATTTTATATTTTTAGTAGAGATGGGGTTTCCTCATGTTGGTCAGGCTGGTCTCGAACTCCTGACCTCAGATGATCCGCCCACCTCAGCCTCCCAAAGTGCCGGGATTACAGGCATGAGCCACTATGCCCGGCCAACAATCACTATTTCTATAGATATGCATTAAATACAAAAAAGTATAATCACAAAGGGTGAAAGCAAAGGGTGCTAGACAGTCAAGAAAGCCTAATTTGCATTAGACATCTTCAAAAGCTACCTGTGCACACTAAAATTTTAGCAAGAAAACAAAGTTTATCAGTATTCCATATAACAAGAAGTACATGCCTAGAAAACTCCTTCTTTCCAATACTCCAATGGAAAAAAACCTACTCAATATAAAAAAAAAGAAGAAGAAAGGCTGTATCATGAATGTTTACAATTAGAAAGAGTGCTATCCTTATATAAGAAACACTTTAGAAATTCCTGTTAAATATGCTACAAGAGAAATCTGATTTCAGAAGAACCAGACCATGTCAAACACACTCACTGCTGAAAAAGAATAGCATGCCTGGCAGAGACAAACATACCCCCACTAAATTCATTACTAACACAGATTGTGCATCCCTAATCCAAAACCCTGAAATCTAAAATAATCCAAAATTTGACACTTTTTGAGCATCCACATGATACCATAAATGGAAAATTCTGCACTTGATCCCATGTGACAGGTCGCAGTCAAAATTTCATTTCATATTTAAAAAATCTTTAAAATATTGTATAAAATTACATTCAGGCTATATGTATAAGCTATACATAAAACATAAATTTCATGTTTACACTTGGGTCTCATCCCCAAGAAATACTATATATATGCAAATATTCCAAAATCCGAAAAACTCTTATCATCTGCAAAACTTCCAGTCTCAAGCATTTTGGGTAAGGGATACTCAACCTTTACACAACCATTAACTTTCATGAAACAAAAAAATGTGCCACTGCTATACACCAATAATGACCAAGCTAAGAATCAAAACAAGAACTCAATCCCATTTACAACAGCTGCAAAATAAATAAAATACCTAAGAATATACTTAACCAAGGAAATGAAACATCTACACAGGAACAACAAAAGACTGATGAAAGAAATCATAGATGATACAAGCAAATGGAAAAACATACCATATTCATGGATAGGAAGAATCAATATTATGAAAATGACCATGCTCCCCAAAGCAATCTACAGATATAATGCAATTCCTATCAAAATACCAACATCATTTTTCACAGAACTAAAAAAAAAAAAAAATCCTAAAATTCATATGGGACCAAAAAATAAGCTCAAAGAAACAAATCCTAAGCAAAAGGGAAAAATCTGAAGGTATCACATTACCTGACTTCAAATTATACTACAAGGCTATAGTAACCAAAACAGCATGGAACTGGTACAAAAGTAGACACATAGGCCAATAGAACAGAATGGAGAACCTAGAAATACAGCCAAATACCTACAACCAACTGATCTTTAACAAAGCAGATAAAAATATAAATTTGGGAAAGGACACCATACTATTAAATAAATAGTACTGGGAAAATTGGATAACCACATGTAGAAGAATAAAACGGGATCGCTATCTCTCACCATATGTAAAAACTAACCCAAGATGTATTAAAGACTTAAATCTAAGACCTGAAACCATAAAAATTCTAGGAGAAAACCTAAGAAAAATGCTTCTGGACATTGGCCTAGGCAGAGAATTTATGACTAAGATCCCAAATGCAAATGCAGTAAAAACAAAAATAAATAAATTGAACCTCATTAAACTACCTTTATGAAAATAGTATGGAGCTTTCTCAAGGAACTAAAAGTAGAGCTACCATTTGATCCAGCAATCACACTAGAGGATATCTACCCAAATGAAAAGGAATCATTATATCAAAAAGACATCTGCAGGTGTATGTTTATCACAGCACAATTCACAAATGCAAAGATAAAGAATCAATCTAAGTGCCTATCAACCAACAAGTGCATAAAGAAAATGTGGTATATATACACCATGGAATACCACTCAGCCATATAAAAGAATGAAATATTGTCTTTTGCAACAACTTGGATGGAACTGGAGGCCATTAACTAAGTGAAGTAAGTCAGGAACAAAAGAACAAATACTTCATGTTCTCACTTATAAGTGGTAGCTAAGCTGTGGGTATGCAAAAGCACACAGAGTAGTCAGCTTCTATAATAAATAGCATCATTATCCCCCAATGCTCCTTAAATCATCTTAATTAGATTTAACTTGGAGTAAAAAAATGTTTTGTATTGGTAGGATGGTGGAAATTATCGAAGGTAAGAAAAATAAAACGCATTACCAACTTAACGGTAGTACGTGAGGCTGTATTTTATTCATTGTAAATATTCTGAGTAAAGTTCATTTTCATTCTTTTAGTTATCCTTTTTGTCTTTTACCTGAGATATATGTACATTTCTACCTTTAAGTTATGATATTCAGAAGGCTCCTTTATCTTTTAAAATATCTTTTCAATCAATATTTCAATTCAACAGTTTACAAGTCTTTTCTATACATGCACAGATAAGAGAAATAGGAGAAATATTCAAACAGATTTTCGCACTGTTAACATTAAATCCAAGGTACTATGGGATAAGTCAAACCAAAAAAGTATGTCCTTTCAGCAACAATGGTCAGCAAGTTTCTGAAAACTTACAAAACTGCAAAAACAGAAACAAGATCAAAAGACTGGGTTAAAATCATTCCCTTTTAATTATGTCAGCTACTTTCTATACACTACTCTAACAACACTGTTGCTAATGGCAGACTAAGGAAAAATAATAATTATTATAGCAAAACCTATACTTAAATAGATTCAGAGAAACATACACATACACAAAAGAAAATAAGAATACTGTGATAGCCTTTTGAAATGTCAACTTGGATAAGCTAGTAATGAAACACTAATCTAGATGTTGCTGTGAAGGTATTTTGTATGTGATTAAAGTCCATAATAAGTTTACTTTAAGTAAGAGATTACCCTAGATAATTATGGCCTGATTCAATCATTTGAAGGGTCTTAAAAGCAGAGTTGAGACTTCCCTAGTAAAGGAGAAATTCTGTGTGTGGACTGCAGTTTCAACCTGTGCCTATGGGTTCTAACCCGCCCTTCCTGATGGAACAGCCTATGAATTTCAGACTTGTCTAGTCAGCTCCACACTCATGTAAGCTAACTATTTATAACATATATCTCCTACTGGGTCTGCTTCTCTGGTTGAACCATGACTGATACAAATACCATGTCCATACAACAATGATACTGAAATCTTTCCTAAAATTGCTTAATGAATAAACACTTCCAAATTTATTAAGACCAAATAGCATTAAGACCAAATAGACTATTGCCAAAAAACATATCAATGCTTCAAACACTTTCTAGAAAAAGTAATTGATAAATGAAGACATACAGAGATGGAAAAAAAATGGACAGTACAAGTCTCAAACAGAAAGCCATATTGCATAGGATATCTTTTTATTTATTTATTTTTTTAGACAGAATCTCATTCTGTCACCAAAGACAGAATAAAATGGTACAATCATGGCTGACTGCAGTCTCCAACTCCTCAGCTCAAGTGATCATCTCACCTCAGACTTAAAAGTAGCTGGGACTACAGATGCATGCCACCATACCTGGCATTTTTTTTTTTTAAAGAAACGCGGTCTCACTATGTTGCACCGGTTGGTCTTGAGCTCCTGGCCCCAAGTGATCTTCTTGCCTCAGCCTCCCAAAGTGCTGAGATTACAAGTATGAGCCACTGCATCAGGCTGCACAGTATATCTCAATAAAAGGTTTAGTAACCCACTAATCATTAATTAGCAATTATCTTTAATAGAAGGGTATTTACAAAGGTATACAAATCATTTGCCTATATGTTCTTCTAATCCAAGATCTAATCCATCACCATTATAGACGTATAGACTATAAAAAGAATTCTATATTATATATTACTCATTCAACAGAAATGACAACTACAGTAAGATCAGTTATTACCTCATAGACAGAATGTTTTTACAGCTAGTGTCATGTTGTAAATGCAGTATTTCAGACTGAATTAAACCATAAAACACATATTCAGATGGTAAATCCAAACATCAGAGATGTATACAGGAAAAAAAAGTTAAAGACCTATAGTTACAAGAGTAGAAGAATTTGAAAGTAATATACAAAAATAATTTTTTCTCTTCACATATAAAACATAAAAGATTTATTCAACTGTATAAGATTATTAAAAAGTTCTACTAAAATCTTATAGTATTATCCAAATACAAGCATGACTGCTAGTTTAAATAGATCAAATATAGGAGAAAAGAATTGTGTACTTTCTGTTCTAGTCTGTACACTGACTTTTTAAAAGGTGACACTCTGCTCATATCAGAGTGCCTTTGAGACAAATTTTTAAAAAGAATCAAATACATTTGGAGATTTAATTCCATTTCCTCTGTTTATATTCTCAACTACTCAAATGAAGGAGGCAGATAAATATGAGCTATATCTAAAATAGTAGATATGATGTTATCATATTTTAGACCACACCTGACTGCATAAACAAAAGTGTATGAACACTGCATCGTATATATACACAGAGATATTACAAAGAAAATATATTGTTTTTTAATCTGTCCAGCACTATGAGAATATGCTTTACAGAAAGAAAAATAAAGTTTCTAGCATTTTTTCATGTAATATTCTAATAATTCAACCAAAACTTATAATGTGCTAGTACAAAAAAAAAGGGTTCAGTGGAATAGACAAACTACCCTAGAAATTTCAAGTGGAAAGATTTAATATAGGGAAATTTCTAATTACAAAATCATAATTGAAAGAGCTGGAGGACCAAAAGTTGAGTCAGGAAAGTGAGGAGTGGGATCAGCAGCTTTCCATTTACTCTCCCACCAAAGTGAGTCAGAACCAGAAAGGAGCTGGTGCCTCCCTTCCCAGGGTCAGGAAATGCATGGTTTAGTTCAGTGGAATATTTGTTTTGTGCATCCAAATCTAGGCCAGTGAGTCTTCACCTTAAGAATAGATTGCTCTGAGAATCTAAAAGAAGTTATGAACTTCTCTCCTAGGAAAGTCTATATACTTATACGTGCATGACTTCTGTACTTAACCTGAGGGGTCTCATAAGATGCTATTTCAAAGTTTTATTAAAGAGGATACAAATATAAACAAGACAGTTTCCCAATCCTAAAGCTCACATTCTAGAAAAGATACAGAGACAAACTTTTATATCACATAAAAGATTTGGAAGATTAAAATACAAGTACAGTGAAGAAAAGGATTACATCATATTTAAAAAAAAAAGACTTCACAAAACTAATGATCCTAAGGTAAGCTTAATATATGACACAGAGCTTGCAAGAAAGGAAAGGTAAGAAAAAGAGGAAAATGAGTATTTAAACAGCACCATATCAAGCATATATACACATTTAATCTTTAATAGTATATATTATAATTTTAATCGTATATACATAATTAACTATTGTATATATTAATATACCTGTATATAAGTTATATAATATGTATGCATGTATATGTGCATATTCACACTTGATTTTCACAATACTTTTTTAAAGTATATATTATTACCATTTTACAAATAAAGAAACAGGTACTTGAAAGGCTAATTAAGTTGACCAAGGTTACATAGCTGTTAATGGTGAAGCCAGGATTCATATCCAAGTCTGTATAATTCTTACTAGGACTTTCCAGGCAAAGAGAACAGCATATTAAAAGCTACAGAGTCATGAAACCACAGGATGCGTTTAGGGAACAGCAAGTACTTCAATATAATTGAAAAGTAAAGAGTTCAAAAGGAACATGATGATTACAGACACTCCAGTCCTAACTATACTGAATAAACAAAAAGACTTGAGAAAGACTTATACAGGTAGTTATCTGGTTTATGCTCCTAAATGAACAGTGATTTTATTAAGTGCGAAAAGAAATAATAGTTCAAGGGTGGAACAGTAAAAGGGGAGATATGTTTTAGAGATGCTGACTTTAAGTTACATATTGATCAAGGCAGGAAGGCTCCAAAGAAGGGTCAAGAATGATGGCATAAATCTGGATATCTTCAATTAAAAGATTTCATCGAAGTGAAAATATAAAAGGATCAAGGACAAAACTCTAAAAACAACTGTTAAGAGGAAGGGAGAGAGAAGATAAGTAAAGAAGTCAAAAGGGAAGATCAGAATAGTAGGAAAGAACCAGGGGTATGCAGTGTCATGACTGACAATGAAAAAGAGACTAGCTAACAGTATAAAATGCCACAGACGAAACTAAACAGTAATTAACGAAAAAGAACAGTCACTTCAAAATTTGGGATTAGGCAGGCTAGAGGACTGACAGAAAAGGTCAGTAGAGAAAGAGCCATTTAAACTGGGCTATGAAGGAAGAGTGTGATCTGAACATGCAGAGATGGAGAAAATGTTTTAGCTGAATAGCACAACCAGAACAAAGAACCAGAAGTAGGAACAAATTGCAAATATGTGCCGGGAGGTACAAAGTAATTTTCAGTTTTACTGGGCCACTAGTATGACAAGGATAACAGTGAATGAAAAGTCTACAGTCTGGCTACTACCAGATCACAAAGGCCCTTGAAAGAGAGACAAAAGAACTTAGGGTAGTTCTAAACTAACTACTATGTAAAGATGACTATATAAAAATTATTTTGGAAACCATGTATAGAATGAATTACAAGGCAAAGAAACCAGTTAAATTAGTATTATAATAGCCCAGATGAGATGTTAAATCTGACCTACTTGATCAAAGTGAAAAAAAGGAGGAGGGTTGATGCAAGAAATAGAAAAAAATTGACTACAGGTTGAGTACTCCTTACTCAAAATGCTTGAGACCAGAAGTATTCAGATTTCAGAATATTTACCATCCCAAATTTGACAGTCCCAAATCCAAAATTCTCTAATAAGCATTTGCTTTCAGCATCATGTAAGTTTTGGATTTTGGAGCATTTCACAGTTTGGATTTTTGGATTTGGGATGTTCAACCTATAATGGTACTTACCAAATGCAGTTGTATTCAGTTTTTGCTAAAAGTTAAATAACTGAATTAGCTAAAAGTCAATATAATTTTAAAATAAAGAACATCTGACATACCAAAAATTTATTATCCTCATCAAAGAAAAAACCCAAACTGTAATTTAATTGAGGTAGTACCTATAGAATTCATGATGAGTATTAGAAATTCCCTTTGTGACAATGTCATTTATAAATCTCTAAAATGTTCAATACTATGAAGAAGGTCAGTTTTGGGGTTATTGTTATAAAAATATATTTGAACCCAGGCTTTTTCAGTTCTCAGACATTTGTTAATTTTAACGTCTACTCTGCGTGATCTTACAGAGAAATATTTAACATTACTTACCAAACTTGTAAATATATCACTGTAAGTTATAAGCTTATGAAATATGGCTTCAATTAGCCTTTAGGAAAACTGATACCATATCTCTGAAATTTCATTTCCCGTAAGTCTTAGCAGGTAAGCAAAACATAATTAAAAATTTAATACCTAATACAAACAGCTGAAATTTCTCTAAATTACACACATAACTGTATATAAACCTTTAAAAATATACATATAATTTTCAACAGATGAACACAGGGATTATAGCACAGATTCTGTAACATTCGATTTTTTTGTTAGCTTACAAAAATCTTAACTAATATTCACAATGGGCAAAACAATAAACAGTTTTTCTAAAGTAAATTTGACCAGTTAAATTTCTATACTCTCAAACATAAAAAAATCACTGTCCTTTTATGAAAATGAAAAAAATCATTTGCCCCAAGACCTTGAAAGGCTGGTTCAGACTCAAGAACCTAACAGTACTCAGCAATCTGAATAAGGCAAATATTACAATCTACCCCTCAGCCAAGATCTTTATCAATTTATGAGTTACACAGGGAACTGCACACTGTATATGATAGAAATAGGAAAATGTGAAACATTTTCCACCATTCATATAATTTATACCCTTCCCATTAAGAGAAAGAAAATAGTTATTTTCCTCATGCACTTGTGAAGTATGATTGCCTGTTTATTTCACTTTACTGTAGGAGATTCTAGAAAACAAATATATCTCTTTGGTTTACACCCAGTGAATCAAAAATGACATCAGGTTTATTCAACAGTACTATCATTACCAATAATAATTCCCTTTCTTTTTAAAGAAACATAACTCAAAAATTCTGAAAATCATATATATTACATGATTATATATACACACACAAAGATACATACATACAATATTCAATTACATAAAGATGCCAAATGTCTTTAAAAATAATCAAGGAATATAAATTCATAAATTACTTACATAGGTCATGGATCTAAGAAAAAAAGAATTTTTTGGAGTGGTGAGAGAGGGCATCCCTGTCTTGTGCCAGTTTTCAAAGGGAATGCTTCCAGTTTTTGTCCATTCAGTATGATATTGGCTGTGGGTTTGTCATAGATAGCTCTTATTATTTTGAGATACGTCCCATCAATACCTAATTTATTGAGAGTTTTTCGCATGAAGGGTTGTTGAATTTTGTCAAAGGCCTTTTGGGCATCTATTGAGATAATCATGTGGTTTTTGTTTTTGGTTCTGTTTATATGCTGGATTACGTTTATTGATTTGCATATGTTGAAACAGCCTTGCATCCCAGGGATGAAGCCCACTTGATCATGGTGGATAAGCTTTTTGGTGTGCTGCTGGATTTGGTTTGCCAGTATTTTCTTGAGGATTTTTGCATCGGTGTTCATCAGGGATATTGGTCTAAAATTCTCTTTTTTTGTTGTGTCTCTGCCAGGCTTTGGTATCAGGATGATGCTGGCCTCATATAATGAGTTAGGGAGGATTCCCTCTTTTTCTATTGATTGGAATAGTTTCAGAAGGAATGGTATCAGCCCCTCCTTGTACCTCTGGTAGAATTCGGCTGTGAATCCATCTGGTCCTGGACTTTTTTTAGTTGGTAAGCTATTAATTACTGCCTCAATTTCAGAGCCTGTTATTGGTCTATTCAGAGATTCAACTTCTTCCTGGTTTAGTCTTGGGAGGGTGCATGTGTCGAGGAATTTATCCATTTCTTCTAGATTTTCTAGTTTATTTGCATAGAGGTGTTTTATAGTATTCTCTGATAGTAGTTTCTATTTCTGTGGGATGGGTGGTGATATCCCCTTTATCATTTTTTACTGTGTCTATTTGATTCTTCTCTCTTTTCTTCTTTATTAGTCTTGCTAGAGGTCTATCAATTTTGTTGATCTTTTCAAAAAACCAGCTCCTGGATTCATTGATTTTTTGAAGGGTTTTCTGTGTCTCTATCTCCTTCAATTCTGCTCTGATCTTAGTTATTTCTTGCCTTCTGCTAGCTTTTGAATGTGTTTGCTCTTGCTTCTCTAGATCTTTTAATTGTGATGTTAGGGTGTCAATTTTAGATCTTTCCTGCTTTCTCTCGTGGGCATTTAGTGCTATAAATTTCCCTCTACACACTGCTTTGAATGTGTCCCACAGATTCTGGTATGTCGTGTCTTTGTTCTCGTTAGTTTCAAAGGGGATGCCCTCTCTCACCACTCCTATTCAACATAGTGTTGGAAGTTCTGGCCAGGGCAATCAGGCAGGAGAAGGAAATAAAGCGTATTCAATTAGGAAAAGGGGAAGTCAAATTGTCCCTGTTTGCAGATGACATGATTGTATACCTACAAAACTCCATCGTCTCAGCCCAAAATCTCCTTAAGCTGATAGGCAACCTCAGCAAAGTCTCAGGATACAAAATCAGTGTACAAAAATCACATGCATCCTTATACACCAATAACAGACAAACAGAGAGCCAAATCATGACTGAACTCCCATTCACAATTGCTTCAAAGAGAATAAAATACCCAGGAATCCAACGTACAAGGGACGTGAAGGACCTCTTCAAGGAGAGCTACAAACCACTGCTTAATGAAATAGAACAGGATACAAACAAATGGAAGAACATTCCATGCTCATGAGTAGGAAGAATCAATATCGTGAAAATGGCCATACTGCCCAAGGTAATTTATAGATTCAATGCCATCCCCATCAAGGTACCAATGACTTTCTTCACAGAACTGGAAAAAACTACTTTAAAGTTCATATGGAACCAAAAAAGAGCCCGCATTGCCAAGTCAATCCTAAGCCTAAAGAACAAAGCTGGAGGCATCATGCTACCTGACTTCAAACTACACTCCAAGGCTACAGTAACCAAAACAGCATGGTACTGGTACCAAAACAGAGACATAGACCAATGGAACAGAACAGAGCCCTCAGAAATAATGCTGCATATCTACAACTATCCGATCTTTGACAAACCTGAGAAAAAGAAGAAATGGGGAAACGATTCCCTGTTTAATAAATGGTGCCGGGAAAACCAGCTAGCCATATGCAGAAAGCTGAAACTGGATCCCTTCCTTACACCTTATACAAAAATTAATTCAAGATGGATTAAAGACTTAAATGTTAGACCTAAAACCATAAAAACCCTAGAAGAAAACCTAGGCAATACCCTTCAGGACATAGGCCTGGGCAAGGACTTCATGTCAAAAACACCGAAAGCAATGGCAACAAAAGCCAAAATTGACAAATGGGATCTAATTAAACTAAAGAGCTTCTGCACAGCAAAAGAAACTACCATCAGAGTGAACAGGCAACCTACAGAATGGGAGAAAACTTTTGCAATCTACTCATCTGACAAAGGGCTAATATCCAGAATCTACAATGAACTCCAACAAATTTACAAGAAAAAAACAAACAACCCCATCAACAAGTGGGCGAAGGATATGAACAGACACTTCTCAAAAGAAGACATTTATGCAGCCAAAAAACACATGAAAAAATGCTCACCATCACTGGCCATCAGAGAAATACAAATCAAAACCACAATGAGATACCATCTCACACCAGTTAGAATGGCAATCATTAAAAAGTCAGGAAACAACAGGTGCTGGAGAGGATGTGGAGAAATAGGAACACTTTTACACTGTTAGTGGGACTGTAAACTAGTTCAACCATTGTGGAAGTCAGTGTGGCAATTCCTCAGGGATCTAGAACTAGAAATACCATTTGACCCAGCAATCCCATTACTGGGTATATACCCAAAGGATTATAAATCATGCTGCTATAAAGACATGTGCACACGTATGTTTGTTGCGGCACTATTCACAATAGCAAAGACTTGGAACCAACCCAAATGTCCAGCAATGATAGACTGGATTAAGAAAATGTGGCACATATACACCATGGAATACTATGCAACCATAAAAAAGGATGAGTTCATGTCCTTTGTAGGGACATGGATGAAGCTGGAAACCATCATTCTCAGCAAACTATCAGAAGGACAAAAAACCAAACACCGCATGTTCTCACTCATAGGTGGGAACTGAACAATGAGAACACATGGGCACAGGGAGGGGAACATCACACACAGGGGCCTGTTGTGGGGTGGGGGGAGGGGGAAGGGATAGCATTTGGAGATATACCTAATGTTAAATGACGAGTTACTGGGTACAGCACACCAACATGGCACATGTATACATATGTAACTAACCTGCACATTGTGCACACGTACTCTAAAACTTAAAGTATAATTTTAAAAAAAAGAATTTTTATACAAGCACAGTTGACATCATTTCTAATTAGGCCATAAGCATATATTACAATAATGATACAATACTCTAAAGTGCATTAAAGGTACAAATGTCTTAGCAGTAGAAACACACTAATATCAGAATCTAGCACATAAGATCCCCATATGCTTCCTTTTCACATGAATAGTTTTTCACTTTTGAGAACATTACGGCATCAAATAGCAGAATATATGAATAAAGAGAGAAGGAGGAAGGAAAGAAAGAAAACTGAAATTATAAATTCAATGGACAGATTTACATCACCTTAGACAATAAAGAAGTAGTGAAATAAAAGCCATATCTGAAATTACTCAGATGGCAGAACAGCCAAAACGTGAAAAAGAGGTTAATGGACATAGTAGAGAGAGTTTTTTAATTTTTTTTCAAAAAAAAAAAAAAGCGACTTTACTAACACTAACTAGAGTTCCAGAAGGAGAAAGAGAATGGAGCAACAACAACATTGGTAAAAACAACGGCCAAGAACTTTCAGAAGTAATAAAACTTCCCATAATTAATTTGTTGAGCTTTTTGGGCTTCTTAAATCTAAAGATTCAATCCATACATTCAGAAGCCCAAAAAATTCTAATCAAAGAAAATAAGGTATCTTTACGTAGTATATCACAGTAAAACTACAGAACAATTACATAGTGTTAAGTCATAAAGTGATCCAGAAAGAAAAGAGCAATTATCTTCAATGGAACAACAACTAATGGAATCAACTAACTTCCCAAAACAATTACGGAAATCAGAAGATGGTGGAGTAATAGCTACGTTGTGCAGAGCAAAGAAATAACTGTCAATTTAAAAGCTAGAGGAATCTATCTAACAAGAATAAGTATTTCCAAACAAGCATAATACTGCTAATAATAATGTCTTGTGGAGTTATATATATAATATCTATATTTATATATAATATATAGCATATATTATGTATTGAGTATGTATTTCATATGCATATACAATACTTATATATATACACATTTAAAATGCTACACGATAGCATAATAACAAAAGAATAAATTAATAAATTTCAAATGTTCCACATTCTTTGTATTTTTCAAGAGGAGGCTAAAGATACTAATTAGTTTCAGGTTTTAGTGAGTTAAGAATGCTTATGAAAATTTCCAGGGATACTACCGAAAGAAAAGAAGCAGAGTACATAACTTCCAAACTAATAACTTTCTTTGGCCAAAAAGCAATCAAATTAGAAAACAATAACAATAAAAAGCAATCAAATTAGAAAACAATAACAATAAAAACAACTGGAAAAGCCCCATACTTGGAAATTACAAAATACTTTTTAAAAAATTCAAGTATCACTTCATCTGAAAATTGTAATTTAAAAATAAAATTGGCAAGATACAGTTAAAGCAGTAATCAGAGGGAAAATTATAGCCTGGGATACTTCTGTCTGAAAAGAAAGGTTAAAAGTAGTAAGATAAGCATAAAATTTACAAAATTAGGAAAAATATAATAAACAATAAAATAGACAATAGAAAATAATGATCATAAAAGAGAAATTAATCAGAAAACAAATATAAAATTGACAGTGTATCTACATTGCCAAAAGTTAACACTTGAAAACATGCTCTCTGTTTCCCTCTGTCTCTGCTGTAAAGCTTTTTGTAAGCCCTGCCTCCCTTAACATCATAGGCGTTTGCCTTGCTAATCCTGAGTTGGACTCAAACACTGCCTGTATCTGATATTCTTCCTAGCTATAATGCAGTACCTACCTCACTCTCTCTATCCCTTTATTACACGCTATGCTTGCACTCCATATCTCCCCTTAAAAGTGTATCCTAGTCATAATTAAGTAAGAATCTGAATAATTATTTAATTTCTGTGTACCTTACTAGTTTGCAAAAGCCAGGAAGGCAAACATCTTGTTTGTCTTGTTTGTTCCCCATTGTCTCACCTGTGCTTGATATACAATAATTTGTTGAATGGGGGAGAAATCAAACAATAGAAGGTTGAACGTAAACAGTCTTACCTCCTAACGTCAAGCAGGATCATAACCAATGAGATTCTAGTTTGTCTTTTAAAAAATCAGGAGAAGTAAATTTCACAATTAATCAAATATATTCCATCGACGCAAAATACTTGTGTTTAGATTATAAGACCAAGGGTTGAAATTACTTTAAGGTTGCTCCTTTAGGAACCTAATGGATTGATGAGTTGAGTAAATGTTTATTCGCACATTTAATGTACAATTCTATCAGCAAATGTTTCCTTGAAATAAAATTAACATTGTGTTCGTAAATTTTTAAGAGATGGATGAAGAAAAGTAACAGTTGATTTACATAACTAAAGCATTTCTTAATAATCAAATTGTGTGTAATATTTGATTACAGTATTTTGTCAACGCTGTCTTGTCAGCCACATTGAATTAAAGTTTCCTCCAAACCAGCTAAATCACCTTTTATCCACTTTTCTATAACCTCAGACTTGACAGATACAAAATGATCAAACTCTTCATATCTTTAGCAAACTTTCTATAGGATTAAGTTTAAGTAATAACTTCCCTATTGATTCACAGTTCTAAAGTATATCTCTAAACATCTTTGTGTTCTAAGTACTTTAGGCAGTCTCTGTGATTTATTCTAAAATTACTTGGGAAGGTCCATTAACTAAAACAATCTATCTGAGGAGGTCCACAATAAAACTAGCCTTTAACACAGTCACTCCAAAAAAAACAAATCTAGAAGATTTTCCGTTTTAATGTAAATGTAGGAAATTTTCATTATTAATGAAATTATTAAATCATTATTAAAAATTTTTATTAATTAAATCATTATTAAAAATGATTATCACCTCAGCAATGCTTTAATAAGGAAAAAAATTAATGCATACTAGCTGCAAGCCAATATAATCATGTAAATTAATATAAAAATCAGAATTGGGACTAAAAAAAACTTTGATTAGGCACAACAGCAATACCCAAATCATGGAGGATTTTATAACTGCAATTAGTTTGTAAAATTTATTCAGGAGATTCCTAATAACAGGTACAAATCTTTAGTGCCCAACACAGGAATTACAACAAAATATTCAGAGGAATATCATAAGTCAAAATTACAACCTCCAAAATTATAATCAAATCATGTTTTATTGATATTCAGGAATCCACAACAAATGAAAACATAAATCCTACACATTTCTAAACTTTAAAATCAAATGTCACAAACAGGTAACGTTTACTGATCATTCACTGTGTCCCAGCCCTCTCTGGTGCCACTTAAAATAATGGAGTCATGGGTGGCAGGGTTGGTTGGGAGGAGCAGACACTGAGAGTGGATGCAGGAAAAAAAGGTGCTTAAGTCATCTAAGAAAGATATGATGGTGGCTTTTGACTGAGATAGTGACCAAGGAAGTAGAGAGAACTGAAAAGATCCCTGGTTTGAATGAACTTAGAAACTACAGAAATTGCTGATGGGTGGGATATGGAATAGATAATCACAAGGAGAGAATGGGCACAAAAAGGGGTTGGAAGATTCCAGAATCTCAAGAAATCATGGTACCCTCCCACTCCGCCTGCCACAAAGAGGAAGTACCACAAATATAGAAGAGAATACCACCAAGAATTAGAGCCACCGTTTAAGAAGCTCAAATGCCCAACCTTTAAAAAGAGGGAGGAAGTACATGAAAACTCAACCTGAGTAAATACAAAGTATAAGTTCATTTAAAATACACATTAGCAACGACAGTATTCATTACGGGCATCAGTACAGAGACATCAAGCCAAATGTGCATAGGGCATATCTGTCAGAACCTCTGGCTGTACTTGTCCTGTAAGTCTCATGTTCCTGTGGGTCCCTCAACCCTGTCTGGCCACTTGAAAATTCATACAGCAAAAGCATTTACTGTTTCCAGCTACAGCTAGGCCCAAGAGTCCAATACAAGAATCTCAGGGATAAAGGGAGGGAGGAAGTGAGTGACGGAGGTTATTCTGTTTGATTCAGGTCCAGTCTTAGTCTGTGACCTCCATACCAGACACTTGAGGTCAGATTCAAAAATTTTTCTTAGTCTCATATTGCACTATTCATCCACAGTAGATTTTAGGTAAAATCTACTCCCTCCTCCCTTCCCCATGCCATCCCTACTGAGTAAACAGGATGATGACTTCTACCCTCTGAAGATTCAGACACGGGGCTTGCTCTGAAGCAGTCCTGGATAAAGCTCTGTGGCCAAAATAATGGAGCCCTCATTCTAATGAACAAGAAGAATTCCAGAACCAAAGGGGAGACTGATATTCTAGACTTCACAGATTCTATGAAAATGTGGTGTTATAGAATCTAACATTATAGAACAGTCTGTCAGTTTAAGGCTTCCTACTGATCTCTTAAAGGTACTCTGAGAACAGTACAGATGGTCATGAGATTCTTCCATGTTGTTAATATGTAGCTATAGTTTGTTAATTTTCCAGGTGTATGGTGTTCTATTATATAAATATAATCCAGCTGGGCACGGTGGCTCACACCTGTAATCCTAGCACTTTGGGAAGCCGAGGTGGGCAGATCACGAGGTCAGGAGATGGAGACTATCCTGGCTGACATGGTGAAACCCCATCTCTACTAAAACTACAAAACATTAGCTGGGCATGGTGGCACACACCTGTAATCCCAGCTACTCAGGAGGCTGAGGCAGGAAAAGCTCTTGAACCCACGAGGCAGAGGTTGCAGTGAGCCGAGATTGTGCCAGTGCACTGCAGCCTGGGCAACAGAGCAAGACTCTGTCTCAAAAAGTTATTATTATTAATTATTTTTTATTTTTAATTTTTAATTAATAATTAATAATTAAATTATTAATCATATAATTAAGTATTATATAATTAAGATTTGGTATATATTAATTATATATAATTATATATAATAATATAATTATATATAATTATATTATATATTATTATATTATATATTATATATTATATAATATATACTATATAATAATATATGATATATATACTATATAATAATATATGATATATATATTATATAATATAATAATATATAATAATATAATATAATACAACTTATATTATTATATATTATATATATAATTATATTAAATTATATATATATAATATAATTATATATAATAATATAATTTATATGTAATTATATATAATAAATAATATATAATATATAATATAATTAATATATTATATTAATTGGGTATATATATTAATTAGGTATATATGACCTCAAATATAAAATTTGACACTGTTCAGAGTTAAAGAGCATGTCTTGTTCTATGTTTATATTAGTAAAATTAGTAAGTAAACTGTTAATTTTAAATAATCTTTCAAGTCACAGAAACAATATACATTATCATCCTAATTAAAATAGCTTTGCTGAAAATACAAGAATATTCACTACAGGTCTGTTTGTAACAGCAAGAACTGAAGTGAAAATAACTAGTTACATTAATAATAGTATATCCTTAAAAAAGAGTACTATGCGACCACTAAAATGAATTTGGAAAATCTATAAGTACTTCTACAGAAAGTTCTCCAAATTATTGTGAAAAAAAAAGCAAGGAGTATTACTATGTATATATAATACACTGTCATCTCTATTTAAAAAAATAGACACGACACAATTGTACATGCCTGGAAGATATTGGGATGGTTAAAAAAGAATTTATAAAACTAGATGCATCAGAAGTGAGACTAGAGAACTAAGATAAAAGAAAAATTTTTCACTGTATATCTTTTGCATTATTTCCCTTTTCTTTCATACCCTTATACTATATATATATATATATGTACATACGTGTGTCTCTCAAAAACAATAAAAAGTATCTTTTCTGAGGCCAAAAAATGTAATTCAAGATGGATAGCTGATGAGAACTGTATATACTGGTATAAGAATGGTAGGCAATGATTCCTACTGTTTCTGAGCTAAATGGAATCTAAATTTTGTTTTATTTCCAGTGGTTTTTTTTGGTGGGGCGGGGGGTGCTAACTTAGGATTATAAAGAGTCAGAGCACTATCTTCATATTATAGAAAAAATACTCATTGCCAAACCTTCATTTTTTAGCAGTATCAGAAAATCCCTATAGCACTATTTTCAAACTATTTTACTTTTCTCTAAATATATCCTAAAATATCCTAAAATGCACACCACAGTCCTTAAAAAGCAAATTCAGATTCAGATAGAACAGATAAAGCAGGTACCATAAAATACTGTTAGAAAAAGCAATGTGAACAGTAATTGATTGTTAAAAGATACCGAAAAAGACAAGGTTTCTCTTAAGAATTATAGTTCTTCACATTAATATTTGTGTTCTATGTTTTTAGAACCACCGTAATTTATTAGATTAGTACTGTCAGTTATACCACACAGTTAAACCAGGCACCATAATTCACCTAGTAAAAGCTATTCATGTTACAGACACTATGACCAGAAAATAAAATAATAAACTGAGAATTCAAAATCTCAAAGAATTGTTTAGATATCATCTAGTCTTTCAATTTATAGATTTGCTAATTGAGATTCACAGAAGTTACATAGTTAGCTGAAGGCAAAGACAGAAATCCTCACTCCACAACACGGATATTTGACTCTAATCCACACTATAATAAACCTAATCTTCAGAAGCATAGCAAATATCACTGTATACTTCCTATCATATGCATTAATAAAAACATGAACTGCAATAAATTACTGAAAACCCACATCAAGACTAGTATTTATATGTACAGTAATAATTCACAGCTTTATAGAAGCTATCATTTTAGGCGTCATTTTTAAAAACTGGCTCCAGAGTAAAAGAAGGTGAGTTAATAACCTAAGAGTTAAACAGAAAATACAAGATGTAGCAAAAAGAAGATATGTGACAAATTTCTATTCAAATAATCTGTGTAAAGACACTACAAAATTATTAGACTTCAACAGAAATCTGGTTTATGTCCTGACAAACATGTCTAATGTAAATACAAAGACAGACGGAAAGTTTTTAAGCATTACCTATACTGCCTACCATAATGCACATATGTGACTATGTAATAAGTCACCTTCAAATTTTACCTCAAATATAAATCAGACAAATGAATTTGATTAACATTCATTATTACTAGGTACAAACTACAGATTAATATGAAGAAAAATATTGAAACAATTTTTCCTCAAACAAAAATTTGTGGACTCAGGTTCTGAGCTCTCATAGATGTGTAACACAGATTCTACTGGAAAAACAGGGTTAGTAAGGAGAGTAATGGGATATTAATAAAATGACCGATCTGTTGTCCTAGGTTTTCCTGGACAGAATGGAGAATGGAAAAATTGAACCATGAAATCAAAAAGGCATCTGTCTTCCAGGTTTCTCTCTGCCAATGTCTTGAGAAAAATGTTTGAACTTTCCTGTTGGCTTTGTATGCAAATAGCTCCAGATGCAAAGTGAACCACATCTAAGTTATTTGGTTCAACATCTGCTGGTCCAATTCCCATTATTCCTTCTAAAGGGTCAGCTTGTGACAGACAGTTTAGTTTGCCCTCTATATAAGCTGTTTGGAAGGAGCTAATTTGGATTAAAGTATCTATCTGGATAGCTTGTTTTTCCCTTTGATGGTCAATGCATTCTAATGTGGTCTGTGTAGTGCTACAAGGAACTTAGAAACATATTAGAAAGGACACTATTCAAGGTTTTGCCTCCCACTTCGCCTTCTAGACAATTTATATTTATACAGTTAAACATAAAAAGTGAACAGTTCTTTGCCTCTAAAACAGCACCACCCACATTGTACACAATGGCAACATGACAACGCTTTCTGACATAATATTCTTTTCATGTAGCTGCTATCAAAGATTTGAACTTAAAGTTACTGATGAAAGTGTTTGCCAATATTAACAACACATTTCATGAGACATCCTGTCCTTTTAGATGACAGCCTTTATATGGCATCACTGAAAATGAAATAAGGTGCACGGGACATGGCATTTGGTGTCTGAAACACAGTAAATTTTCAAATATATGCTAAGTGAGTGAATGAATAAACAAATGAACAAACAAACCAAAGAATTAATTTAAATAAACTCCATGGATTCTGAAACTTTGAGTCTGCTACAATGAGAAAATAAAATAAAATACATGTAGTAATACCAAACTAAGACTAACTTCTTAGAAATTGCAAGGTCAAGTCATGATACAGTCCTTTCAAATCAGTACAGGTAGAGAATTTACAATGGAGGGGGAAAAGGAAGAAATCAGAATACACACACACACACACACACACACATACAGACGTACATATATATATATGCGCCTATATTCTTATACACATATGTATACATACATACATATATATTTATATATAAGAAGATAGCCATTCATTTTGAAAAGTCTCTGCTCTTATTAGTTTACTAAAAAGTAGAGCATTACTAGCCTTATGAACATTTATAAAAGACAGTTACTTGTGAATAATTTCTTTTAAAAGAGATTTCTTAGCCAAAAAAAATTATTAATTTTTTTATAAAATACAGTGCTATCAGTAGCCAACTCAAAAACTTCCTTATGTTAGATGCTCTGCAAAGTTGGAGATGATTTTTCTTTGGAAACAAATGTTTAGAAAAGTAAGTTAGAAAAAAAGAAGGCAAAAGAACTACATACTACTCTTATTCCTTCTAGACCTGTAATATATTAAACTAAAATTTAGTCTAGTCTCTCTTGTTACCTACTGGCATACAGCAGGACCAGGGAAGAGATGAGAAAAGGTCACCAAAATAGCTGTTGTTTCTTTCAGAAAATCCGTGACTGCTCTTGTTAATCATGATTTCCAGGTCATATGTTTGCATTGAGAATGACCAGGAAAGTTAATTGAGCACCAAAAAAAAAAACAGCTTTTTAGCTGCCTTTGAGTAATTAGCTAAGATTTCTGAGATTAATATATTTTTGAAGGCAAGTTTGGTTTTGCCTTCTTTCAACTTATGATAGAAAGACTAATTATCCCCAAAGAATTAAAAATAATCAAGAAGAGTTAACAAAGTAAATCTGCTCTACTCATCAAGAAATAATTACTACACATTGTTTATTAAAAAGGCATAGTGCTATGCTAGACACCAAGGATTCAACAGGTTTAAAACACAGTCACTGCCTTCCAAATCTCAGACTAACATAGACATAAAGAGATGGGAGTCATACTAATAAAATATTTAAAAATACAAATTAGACACCCATGTTTATAGCAGCATTATTTGCAATAGTCAAAGGTAGAAGCAACCCAGTGTCCATAAACAAATGAACAGATAAACAAAATGTGGTCTATGTAGGCAATGGAATATTATTCAGGCTTAAAAAGGAAGGAAATTCTGATACATGCTACCACATGGATGAACCTTGAGAACATTACTCTAAGTAAAATAAGCCAGTTACAAAATGACAAATACCATATGATTTTACTTTATAAAGTATCTAGAATAGTCAAATTCATAGAAAATAGGATCCTAGTCGCCAGAGGCTGAGGGAAGGGGGCAATGGGGAGTTGTTTGCTGGATACAGAGTTTCGGTTTTACATATACAATACTGAACTGTACACTTAAAAATAGTTAAGATGGTAAATTTTATGTTTTATGTGTTTTACCACAAATTTTAAAAATACAAATTAGCATATGCTAAGGACCAAACAACTGGTACAGAAGTAAAAGAACGGTAAACTCAAAAGAAGCAGCAGTTAATGAGATGCAGAACAAATTCAGTGATAGCTCCATACTTTTTCTTGAAAGAAAAATAAGACTCAAGTAAGTGGATGGAAGATGAGGTAAGTAATACAATCAGGAGCAATGACAAAAATATAGGAACAGCCAATGGGAACACTATGTGTATCACAGTTTGGCTTACAGGCTTCAAGCAGAATAGCACGGAAGGCAATGTGGAGGGTTAGGCTATGAAACAGAGAGGAAAATGCTTAAAGAAAGGAAGTTCTTCTCCTTGGCTAGCTTTCACTAAAATAAAGTAATAATTTCTAAATGTTTATGGAGAGTAAAGGAATTAGGAAAAGAGCTTGATAATTTCATATTCATTCATCTTGTATTTACATTCTGCAATTCCTATGACAATAAGGGTGTAAAGACACATTTTACAGGTTAGATATCATAACTTAAGGAGATACAGGCCTAGAGATAATACTTTGTATAAAGCATCAGCATGCACATTTCATTTATTCTTACTGACAATTCATTAATTTCATCAACATTGCCTATAAGCTAGCATTTTAAGAGTTCACTATGTAAATAATGCTAACATACAGTAAGATGCATGTCTTGAGGCACCTCAACCCATTGACAGAACTGCAGGCTATACAGACACTTTAAGAAATACATTAATTATCCCAGTTGCTATTATGAAATCCTCCTCCACCTACTGGCCTGTCCTGAAGCAGTAGAATCACTAGGCTCACCAAACCCACCTCATTCTTTACTTAACAAAATCCTTTATCCTAACCCCAAGAATGAAGATTTTTATTTTCCCCAAAAAACTTTAAAAATGTAAACCAAATGTTTCTTAGTGCTCTTCTTGGATTTTAAGCTGTGGTAAAGCTTGGTTAATCATTATGTCTTTTTAAAATATTTTCCATATGGATTATAGACAGCTAAGATACAGGTAGGTGGGAAAAAAGGAGAAAATTAGTCTTTTCTTCAACTGAAAAGAATCTGCCTTAGATCTCTTAAGGGTTCCTATCTTCTCAGGTCTTTACTGTGGAAATGATTACATTGTTAGCTACGTAAGCTGTTCACATCCCACTCACCTAAACAACTTCCAGCTACCTGAATCAAGAGGCGGACTTCTCCAGTCAGAGGAAGACAACTAACAAAGGAAAAAGATAGCTTTGGCTGAGCAAACATGCACCATGTCTTTAACTTCAGCCCTTAGCCATGTTTGTTATTCTCCATTTCTGCAAGTCACTGAGAAAATCTAGAAAGAGTTAATTCTTCAGATCTAATTTTTCAAAGGGAGTGAGGGAAAAAAGAGCGTGTGAGTGTGAGTGTGTGCATGTGTGTGTGTGCCAGATGATTTGTCCTTTAATTCCAGTTTCGCGAAGGTTTGAGAACTTGACCCACTAATACACAGACGTGCAGATGTGACATATAATATTCACTCCTAGAGAAGAGGAATTAGATAATTTGCTCATAATATACAATTTTTTAGTACTTTGCCACAGTTTTATTATAAGAAAAGAGACTCTGTTCATGCTTTCATAAAAAGTAAAGAAGTACAATTTGCCTTAAACTTCCAGTCTACTGAAATCATTTCCTCAAAAGCCACTTATGACCATCTATGGTTTTTTTCTCAGCCTCCAATCTCATTGACCTCTCTAATGCCTTTGGCATCAGTGCCCATAGCTTCTTTGAAATTTTCTACTTCTAATTTCTGTGTTGCAGCACTAGCCCACAATCCCCTTACTTCTCAGATCTCTTTTACCTCCTCCTATTCCACACCTTTAAACATACAAATTAATCTACTCAGCCTTATTCTATCTATGTACTCTTCCTCCCAGCAATCTCCTACAACTTTAAGTGTCATTATCAATGGGAAAACTCCTAAACCAAGAACTCCAGCCCTAACCTTTCTTCTGAGTTTCAGGTTCCTTAAATATATCATACATGTCTAACATTAATTCATTAAGGCTCCATCTGTCCAAATCCAAGTCTCAAATTCTCTATTTCTGTTCATGGTAACACCATTCTTTCAGAACCAAGACTTGAAACCTCAAAAATCAATTTTAACTCCTCCTTCACTGTCACATCCAGACAGTCCTGCTGATAACTCTTTTCAAAAAATCTGAGTTATTGAAAAAGAACTGAAACAGAATCTGAAAGAATACACTTCATCCCTAAACAGTTATGTGTATCAAATGATAAAACTTTTTAAAACCATTTTGTCATCCACACAATGGAAAGAGTATAGTTGCTCTGCCTACTTTACAATAAACAAATGCATGACAGCACACTAAAAATCCTGAGCCATTTTATAAATATCATCTACTATCCCAGCTCTCCCTATCCATTTCCAATGCCATGCTAATCTGTTAATTCATTCAGTTACTAGTTCCCTTGTTCACTGTATTCTTTATTCATCCTCCAAATACTTATTGAGAGCCAACTATAAGCCAGATACTATGCCCCACATTTAAGATATAACAACAGGACAAACAGACATAGTGGCTAACCCACAAAACTTGCTGTCCAACATGAAAGTCAGATAATAGGTGCATGTAGACATGGGAGGGTTTGCTGGAAAGGTGACCCAGAAAAAAAAATTAAAGCAAGAAATACTTTTAAAACATAGGAGTTAGTATCATAAGGGGGTAGGAATGAACAGCAATGAGAAGCAATAAAGACAATTCCCAGCAAAGGAAATAACACACAGCCCTCAAATAAAAATGAGCATCCTAACAATGCCATCACCTTTCTCTCATTTACACTTTTGTTCCATTTATCTTTCTCCCTTCAAAATCTTTCCTCATTCTCCCATATCTGCCTATTGAAATTATATGCACCCTTCAGAGAACAGATCAACTGTATAAATATATACATATATTTCCAGCTGCCAGGTTACTACTTGACTCAGATCAGGTATGAAAATAAGAATTTGCTAAATAAATGGATGATAAAATCATCATTCTTCCCAAATGACAAATCTATTTCATATTACAAATATGCATGTGCCTACCTTATCTACCCTTGAAGTAAAGGACTAGACTATGTTCCATACATCTCTATATCCCCATAGTGCCTAATGCATAATAAGCACTTGATTAATATTTTACAATAAATAACTGTAACATTTGAGGTCTAGGCAGAGCTGTTGAAGAAAATACTTTCATCTTCTCCCAACTTTAACAGATTTAACAGAAAACTCTGAAAGCTCAAAATAGTCTTTTGACATAAATTAATATTAAACATGAGGTCTTCCAAGAAACATCTGTCAATAATGGATTTATTTTTGTATTTAATTTTTAATTTTAATTTTCAATATTTTTAAGTAATTTTATTGCAAACACACTTCTAAATTTAAATATGTTGGAGATGATAAATTATTTTTGGACTATAAAAAGGAGTCTTTAATGAACTGGACAACCTAAAAAAGTTATTGGGCACCTCAACTTCCAAAAACTAAGATAAATTTAAAAATGTAAATTGTATTTTAATTTCATTTAATGTTCCTGATATCATCTTTAGAATCAGCCTCAAGTCACCATCACAAAATGTGTTATGTAATTCACAATTTGTTATTTTAAAAACCTAGAGTAAATCTGGATCAATCCATTTTTCAGATCAATGAAGGACAAGTAAAAAAGTGAGAAACAGGGTTTCAAAGAGTTGCCAAAAATGTTACATGGGAAAAAAAAAAAACCCTAATTCCTGGATACCAATACCTGTAGGAAAGGCAGCCCAAGGAATAGCAGGAGATGTTGTTTGGGTTTCACCACTTCCACCATCAAAAGTCTCCGCAGCCTACAAGACAAAGGCAAGATTATTTTAGAAGATGTGAAAAGCAGAAATGCTATTTAAGTGATCAAGCATTCCAGTTCAATAGGCATATCTTCTATAACACACCAGACATTTTCATATTCCCTCTAAATAACTGCTTTTCAGTCTTTACTCCTACCACTCCTATCATGACTCACCACCCCCAGTACCCATGCCTTATTAACTTCAAGTAAAAATTTTCTTTCCTTATTCAGATAACTCTACTGTTAGTCAATAATATTTTTATTTTATATATTCTTAATCACATTTTCACTTGTAAACTTTATATTTAAGTATTTTAACTTAACTTACCACATTTAACCATCTATGTAGGAAAAATATTTGTCTTTAAAAAATATAGACACCAAATTCTTTTAATTAGCACAAGACCCAATTAGAGATTAATTCAAAGAAATAGGATTCATCTGTCTTGAATAATATACTACCTAGAGTTAATAGCTTTCAACATTTAGAGAATTTCTAAAACTCAAGTTTTCAATTAACAAGCCGTCCTATTTTGGAACAATTACTGAATACTGAGTTTGTAGGTAAGAGCACAGAGTTTTCTGTCTGTTAGATGCCCAGGTCACAGCAAATTTTCTACTAAAAATTAGAGCCAGAATTTCAATGTGTATTCTCCACTGAGTTGCCAACCCCTTAAGGAGAAGTTAAAAGGGGTAATTGACACAGGAGCTAAGTGACACAGAATACAGTAGCTATTCTCTACAACTATGAAAAATGAACATATTTTATATAACCAAGGGTAGAGACCTTCCCTATTTATACAGCAGGATGTGGAAAGAAAGAAAAACCTAATAACTACAATTAAATTGTAACACTGGTTAACCTGTACCTATGCAGTACTGAAAGGAATCAATTTGATGAATATAACAAAGTGTAATACTGTTATTCCACAGAACACTATCCACTGTATTTTTTTCCTAAATAATACATGAAGTGTGGTTTAAATAAAGAAGACTATGCCAGACTGTAACCCTCAAATAACAACTTCTAAACAATAAACTAAGCCAGATGATATCTGAAACATACATTTTCCTCAAAATGGAAGGCATTTTAACAAAAATAAATGTTACATTTCAGTAACATAAATAAGATTCAATCACTCAACAAAACCAAAATATTAAGCATACAAGCATGCTTAAACAAAAACCAGTTTTAGATGAAATAGAGAAAACAGGTATGTCTATACTCCATATTGACAGATTTTAAAGATCAGCAAAAGAGAAGAAGATCCTAACAAAAACCTCACACCATTCTTTCATGAAATTCACAACACTGAATATATACTTAACATCTTATTCATCCTATTAAGGTCATTAATTACAATCCCTGGTTTTTATAATTCCCTTTTTACCAAATCCAAAGTAGGTAAAATTCTTTAAAAAAAAAAAAAAAAAAAAAATCACAGCATTCCCTTGATGGTAGTTCCAGGACTTGAGCTCAGGCCTCCTGACTCCTAATCCAGAGCTTTTCCTGCAAGACTATACTGGCTCCATAAAAATAACTGGGTTATAAAATATTTCAATAAAATGAACACACATTGAAAAGGATTAAGGAAAAGACAGCGCTCCTTCAGCTAACAATTTCCACTTACAAAGTATCCATTCCTAACCTACTAGAATAATCTAACAATACAAACATACTAATTAACTTTATAACCACCAAAAGGCTATGTACTTAATATACTAAATCAACTCATTGCAGGTATAAACATGCAAATATGTGACAGGATCTTTAGTACTCATCCATCATCTCACAAGTATTTCCTAACAGACATGTATCCCAATAAAATCATCTGCTGACAATTTTTAAAATCTTTCCTTTAGTGCTTACACTGGTAGCACTTAATTAACTCAATTTAAACCATTCCTATGGGCAAGTCCAAATGTTCTATAATAATACATCAGTTTTAATTTTTAGAGGGTTTTTTTTTATTTTTCTTGATTTCATCTTTTTACTCCAGAATTACATTAAAATGATCAAGGAAATATCATGAATGCCAATGAAATATAATACATTTTCAAAATAGTTTACTCCATTATAATCCCACAAAGTTAAAACAAACTAATGTAAATAACAGTGCATACCTCAAAACCACCAAAATCATCATCATCCATTCTTCAAGTGGCACCTGAAAAATATAAGATATTGAAACAAGCCCACACACACACAGTCATTTATGTCAAAATACTCTCCAACTTAAATGTATACACATTTATTTGTAAATTAGAATTTCTAACTGTCTATGCATTTTTTATGCAAAAAAGAATTTGCAATTGGCTTTTACTTTTTGGCAAAATTAGCAATTTCTGTAACTTTTTCAGCAACCATGTATTTTGCCATTTTATGTTGAGATGCCAGGAGTGGAAAAATATTCTTTTACATTTTAATTTGCTTTTCCCAAATTGGCACTAGAGCTCAATTCAATAATGCTTCCTGCTTTTTGCATCTATTCCTCAGTTGTCTGGCAACATCAGCACAAACTCCAGCTAAGAACAGGACTGTGGTGAGTTTTTGGAAATCTGTCCTCTACCACAAAGGTTCTTCCCTCGGTTTCAGGGCCAAGGCTGATTTAGATTTTCAAAATTGATCAGCATTTTTGAGCTGTGGCCACAACTTTTGGATCATTTTGATATGTGTATTTTTAGCTGAAACTGCTTTGCACTTTCGGAAAAATGTGGAGCAAGTTACTAGGCTGATCAAGATAAATCAAGTCATGTATTCATGGGAGATGAGGGATGAGAAAAACACAAATAAATATCCAGAATTCCTCTTTTCTTTACTCTTAAAGTATGTAAGAGAGACAAGCACTCAAATAATATTTGCTTTTTTAGTCCTAAATGTATATCATAAAAATGAAAAGATAAAACCATTAGTATCAGGGCTTTAAAAAAAAAAAAAAGGAGCAGCAGCTTTATCAAACAAACCATGCAAGAACTAAAAAACCTGAAAAGGTGAAATTAGTAAGAGGAAGTATACATTAAAATGAAAAATAAGTTCTCATATAGATTGTTTCTTAATTTACAATTTGGAACCTGTAATTGTGAATCTATAGCTGCAAGTAATACTCTAGTCAGTAATAATTGGTTTATTTTTCTATCATTCAGAAGTGAACATATGACAAAATAATCTGTACAACAAACCCCCATGACAGGAGTTTGTCTTTGTAATAAACCTGCACATGTACCCCTTAACCTAAAAGTTAATTTAAAAAGCAATGTTTTAAATTAAAAAGAAAACTTTAAGTGAACATACCCAAATGTTGATTATAGTTTCCTTGACTCAGTAATACAAGATGGACTTCATTACAGGAAAACAATCCTTTCCCACTGCTAAAATAAAAATAGCTATACATATTAAACTATATGTTAAACATTAATCTTAAGGGCATTTTCTAAGGTCATTTGCTTTATGTAGTCATCTATATCCGTGCTTTACCTTCTGGAAACTAGTGCTAACACCTTCAAAAAGAAAATTCAAAAAATTGTCAAAGAAAAAAAACAGTAAAAACATTAATTTCAATGATTGTTTTGTTTTAATAGGCAAAGGAAATTCTTTTCACAGAAACTCAGTAGGTAATGACACTAAAAATATATATTTAGACAGAAGCATATTGTAAAAAGGAAAGGTATTAAATTAACCAGAATATAATCATGGTATCATTACCATTACTCACAATTTTAGCAATCTGATGAAAATGTTTTATAAAATGTATTTCTCCAAAAATTAAAACTAAGCAGGTCATCCACGTATAGCACTTAAAAAATATAAACCAGACTTTCAGAAACTTTTGATGATGTTTAGTTTGAAATGGAACTCACATTATTCTGTGTTGCAAGTGAACAGAAATCTGTATGTGGCTACATTTTTCATGAAGAAATTATGAAAGAAGAGTGATATGGACATTAAGAATTAACCAAGTCAAACTATAAACACCAACTTTATCTCTTCCACATGTATCCCATGAATCTGAAGAAACAAAAAATTTTTAGCATCTACATATGCTGTACTCAAATAATATGGTTTCAAAAGAATGGAATTTTTAGAGTAATGCTTCTGTGTGTTTTCTTAAGTCACTTCCCAATAAACTATTTGTAAGGTGACAGAAAATTTGAAAATAAAAACAAATACCCACATCTAACAATCATTTCAGCTTGTTTGACTGTGGTAATGAACCAAATACAGTCAGTTTCCTAAGTTCTGATTTAGCTCTGCAAAAGAACATACTAGTGACCACTGATGTTTTCCAGACTCCAGCAACTTTTACATATTCGGTGGCTCACGCCTGTAATCCCAGCACTTTGGAAGGCTGAGGTAGGCGGATCACCTGAGGTCAGCAGCAGTTCAAGACCAGCCTGGTCAACATGGTGAAACCCTGCCTCTACTAAAAATACAAAAAATTAGCCAGGTGTGGTGGTACATGACTGTAATCCCAGCTACTTGGGGGGCTGAGGCAGAAGAATCGCTTGAACCTGAGAGGTGGAGGTTGCAGTGAGCCGAGATCGCACCATTACACTCCAGCCCAGGCAACAAGAGTGAAACTCCATCAAAAAAAAAAAAAGCAGATGATACTCTTCCTTTTATTTTCAAAGAAATATTAATACGTTTAAAAAAACAAATTATGTCCCAAGTTACTTAACATATAATTCTAGAGAAATATTTTTAAAGCAATAATCTTTCTGCAAATAATTTAGACTTCAATTCCTGCAATAGTTTACTTCTGAGCATTTTAAATAGGAGAAAAGAAAATTAACAGCATTGACTTGTAAAAATAAAATTTATAAAATATGAAAATCAACAGTTTTTAAAAGGAAATATACAAATGTGGGCTTATTTATGTATTTAGCTACTCCAATACATTTAAAATATTTACTTTATCTAAAGTGCATTCTTATCAAGTATTTTAGAATATTCTAGCATTTAACATTATAGCCCATTAAACTACAAATATTATAAGAATGTAGCAACAGCAAATATATCTGACATCTAAGTTACAGAATCATAAGCCTGGCCAAAACATTAACAGATCACATAATTCATTCTTTTGTGTCATGGCAGAAAGACAGGTGTATACTTCATTATAATTAGGAATCTACACTGAAAGTTTTCACAATATCAAGGTCTAACAATTCTCAAACTTCTTTATATCTAAATTTAATCTCTTTTTTTGCCTTATTGTATTAATTCCCTACTTTGCTAGTCTCAATATTTAATACACTGCTGATATTCTAAAAATGTTTTATAAGAAAGACATACAAAAGGACAAAACATATACAGAATACACAATGTAATAAACTTTTATTCAGCAATTCTGTATCAGTTAAGGTCCTCAAAGAAGTTACAGTCTGGTGTACAGAGGAGGGCAGAGTGTAAGAAAAGCATTCAAATACAAATAACATAAGATGTGAAAGACTCTCAAAAGAGAAGAAAAAATTTCCAAGGTAAGAAGAAAGATTTTCAGAAGATGATATATCTAGTTGGAAGCATCATTAAATGCCTAAGGTAGAAGGAGACATTTGAGAAAGATTTCAACAGATCTGACAGAAAATGTCAAATGGCACATCAAAACACACATTTTATTCATCTTTACGGAAAGGTATCCCTGTAAGAATACAAAGATTTCTTTTGATTATTGGCTTCTGCATAAAAATTAGGTCAAAGAGAATGTGAAATGAGAAAACTACAAGAAATTTCAAAGCAAATACAAGGAAAATGAGTCACTGGAAAAATGAGAATCACACTTATGAATACGTAAGAGAATCCTCAAAAGGCTCAGCAATGGGAGGTACTGAAAGTCAAGTAAAACTGAAACTCAAAACTAAGAGTCATAGGTATATGCTAAGACCACTCCCAGAATCTGCACAACTGGGTAACCTACAATTTATCACCACAGCAGAAGACTGGAGGTTCATTCCCTGGACAGGGTAAAGCTGAGGGTCTCCAGGCAGGAAGATATCAACACAGGTGGACTAGGTGAAGTTATATCTTGGGGAGGGGAGAGGGTGGTTAAATATGTAGACCAGTAACTCCAGACATCTTTCACTACTCAGCAACCAAAACAACAGCGGCTGGGCTGAAACCTCTAGTCAGAAGAGCTGCAGATTCTTCAATGATGAATCTACTCAACCCATGAAAAGGACCTTATCAGACGTTCCACAAAGAAACAACTCACTCACGAAATACTACTTTGACAAATCCCACCCACAAGCACAAAATTTCCAATTAGCTTCTAATTTTAATAACAGGTAGAACAGCATAAAGGTTAAAAGAAGGGACTATAGAGTTAAGATGGCTGGATTCAAATTCCAGCTCTACCACTTACTGTGTTACATTGGGCATTTTACTTAAAACATTGTGTGCCTCAGTTTCCTCATCTATCGAATATTATAATAGCTAACTCCTAAAGTCAGTACAAGGATTAAATATGTTAAAACAGATGAAGCACTCAGAACAGTATCTGATACATTCTAAGCATTATATGTTTGCTACTTTATTAGTGCCTCAATCTTACATGTGAACAGACTATCAAGGATGACCAAAGAGATGAAGAAAGCATCTAATTAAAAAACAAATAGAAGAAAAAAATAGAGACCAAACCATAAAAGAAAAATAGGATGAAATAAACAAAGACTATCCAAGAAAGAAAAAAACAAAACCATAGTATCTTCAGAAAGTTAACAACAGAAGATGGTTCATCCATGAATTACGAACAGGATGCCCTAATTTCAGGGAAGAAAATGATCAAGAAAGGAGTAAACAACAAGACTGAGGCCTTGGAAATAAAAATATATAATTGCAGAAATGAAAAACTGCCAGATAGAAAATAAAATTAAGGAAATTTTCTTTTAAAAAAGTATAAGAGAAAAAAATGGGAAGTCAGAGTAAAAAAAAGTTACAAGATCCAGCCTAGGTTACATAATATCTAATTATTAGGACTCTAGGAGTTCAAGAAAGACAGAAAAGAGAAAACAAAAGTAAAGAAATCATCAACAAAATAATTCAGGAAAATTTTCTAAAACAAAAGGATATTATATCCAGTAATGGGTATATCAAGTATCCAAGAGAAAAAAAGAAGAAAAAAAAACCCACAGCAAGGCACAGTAGAGACAAAGGGAAGATCCTACAAGCTTCCAGAGAGAAAATAGGCTTCACTCAAAGGACCAACAACATAATGGTCTCACACTTCATAACAGCATCACTGGAAGGTAAAAAACAATGGACTAATGTTTTTAAAATTCTGAGGGAAAATGATTTACAGCATGGAATTCTATATTCAACCAAACCAACATATAATTGAGGGAAGAATAAAGTCATGTTCACACCTGTAAAGTCTCAAAACAATTTTTATTGCACACTTTCTTTAAAAGCTATGGAGTAAACCAAGAGAATAAGACAAGAAAGAAAAAGACATAGGATTAGAAAAGATCCAACTAAAGTGAAAAGCAAAGGGATTTCTCCCAGAATAATAGTGAACTGAGTTCCACAATACCTATGAAGCAAGAAGAGATACCTCCAGTCTAGATTGGAGCAGATCAGAAAGCTCCTGAGACATGTATTCAAGAAATGAAATAGACTAGCTCATATGTTTTACCATCATGAGTGTAATTTTAAACAATTAGGGGAAACTTCAGAGTTGAATTAGTGACTAGAGAACTAACCAAATGAAAACAGAGAAACCAGTATGAAGGAGATGAGGAGGCTGAAAGCATGGAGGACATAGAAGACAGCAGTATTTCATAGCAAGCCTTATTACAATTTTAAACTATGAGCACAAAAAAACAACATGGCATGATGAGCCAGCTACCTATTAGTTCTATCAAAATATTCTGAGAAAAACTCAAGAAAGTTTTTCTTTACAAAACTAACCATAAAAGACATAAATGCTTTAAATTTGCATTTACTCAACAAATAAATTAGGATTTTTCATAATAGTCTCCATTATAACATCTTCCCATATTACAAGTATTCATACCAAATACAAGATTGTATCTCTAGACACCAAAGTTGCTCAAAACCTAACCAACCTGCACCCCTCCCCTTCTAAAAAGGTCCAATAAAGACATTTTGATAACTGACTTCAAAAAATAAAATCTCAAGAGACCACCCAAATTATCTGATCGTCCCCAAATATCCTATTAGTTAACACTGTCCACTTAGCATTTAACTAAATCTCCATCTGATCTGGAAAACTACTTGCTAACATCCTCACAGTCGCAATAATACTTTTCCATTTGATCCTGTTTAATGCCGTGTTTCCTAGAAGCAACAGAGACAAGTGGTTTTTTTTCTGACTCTTCTGGGCAAACAGAAATTAGAGAAAACAGAACAAAGGAAATACACACACACACACACTCTCAAACCTTAAAGTTAAAAATAGAAAGCAATTAAGACTGAGCTAATTAGAAGAGTCAAAATATGTAAGAACAGAATTTCAGGCTTATTGGGTCAAGAAAATGTAACTGTCTACCTAAGTTTATATAAGAAATCTGGAGGTAGTGTGGGGATCCTTTCTTTATTCATCTTTTTTTTACCCTCCAGCAATTGAACTGAGCAGTTCCTAGCACATAGTAAGGGCTCAAAGAATATTTTTGAATTAATGCCTTCAAAATAAATGACTGAATGACAGCAAATTAGTTGCTAATAGTTCCCACATGACTTCCTTTTCCCTCTTACTTTTCCAAGAAAATTACAGTGGATCTTGGGCACTAGAAGACCCAGTTGCTAGCATTGAAACAGCTCTACCCATATTAAGACTGTGCCTAAGGACCAATATCTTAAAAAATACTACATTGCTACTTTATATTCTCATCAAGTGTCCAATTATTATTGGGGTTAATAATTTTGAAACTGCCTATGAAGCTGAATTAAAGAAGTATTGCCATACTATAAATTCTACTACCAGTGAACCTTTGCCAGTGGCAGATTATCACAAGTCCAAAGAAAGCAAACTGAGGTGTAAATTTATTACCTAAAAAACATTATATTCATAAATGATCCAATAGGAAAACATCCCAACTACTAATAACTAACTTTTCCTTTATAATTTTCATCTGTTATCAATTAAGTCTGTCTTTACCAACCTTCATTCAGAAAACTTACACATCCCAAAAAGTAACAACAAAAATAAAAACTACAGGACATTTACTCTCCAAACCCTTATATCTACCCTCATCCTCTTTGGTTAAGTCTTCAACTTCCAACTCCTTAATAGCAATCTTTTCCCAGGCTGATAGCCCTCTATCTCATTATCTTCTCCTTCAAAAAATGTATGCCCTCTCATAATCTTAGTGGTCTACACAAATTTTGCAGAACTAATCACTTCTCAGGGGCCAGTCATACATTCCCAACCAAAAAGTGAACATTTTTACAGGGCTATCCCTCTATCAACTCAAAATTCTCACTGTATGAACTGTATTCTTATCTGGCAAAATCTCATCGCTCAATGAATGCTAGAGGTAAGATATACTACTTCCTCTCCTCACATTTTAAAAGAGAGCACAGGCCTGTTTTCAATAGAAGGAAATGTGATTGAAGAAGTACTGTAGTCCTTTATCCTCTTTACTTCTCTCAAAAAAAAAAAAAAAGTAATAATAGTGAGAGCAAAACATCCCTAAGTGTCACTGTTAGCTAAGATTAATTATAAAATTTAGTGTGCATGCAAAGTACAACCTCTTTGAGCTCCTTACTGGGAACTTGGTGCCTACAAACAATATACTATTCTTGCAGTTTAGCTCCCATAAAGAAGCTCATCAGGGAAAAACTTCATTCTTTAAGCACAGAGACTTGTTTTTTAGCTATTCTGCCTGTGACCAGATGGGTAAATTTAATTTAGAAGAAAACCTGTGGGAGACCTCATTTCAGATTTAGGCCCAAGCCAGGTTTTAACAATAAAGTTGCTACTCTGATTTCTATACAACTCTTGGTTCCATTCCTCAGCTGATTCAGAATCCAGAGTGGTTGCAAGGCAACTGATAACACCTCCCTCCCACCCCAGGAACCACCAATAATACCCAATTACCTGTCTTCTGCTGACAACTATCAGAACAAAATCACATAAAATTCATGTTTCCCCTCTTAAACTGGATTCACAGTGCTGCCCAACACACCCAGTATTTCTTTAAAGTTATTTCTCTCATTCTCCAGAAAAGCTATTTCAAAGATTGCCAACTCTCCTCAAACTTCCAGCCTTTCTATTCCTTTCTGCTATCAAAGCAAATAGCCTGGCCTCCTGCTTAACAAAGAAAACAGAAGGCATTTTAAGAGAAGTCCCTCAACTTCTTGTTACCAAAACTATAGCTACCAGCATCTGTACTCAGCTATTACAACTCATTCTGCTCACGAAGAAAAAGGAACCCTTCTGCCTACTTAAGACTAACCCCCAAACCCTCCCAGCAACCTGGGCTCTCAGAGACTTGGCTCTCTCAATTGTTTCCTCTTAACTATTCAACCTCCTCTTATTTAGCTCTTTCTCATCAACAATGAAACATGCTCCAAGCCCTACAGTTTAAAAATGAAAACAGAACAAAAACAAAAACAAAACCTTCCTCAAATACAGTGTCCTCCAACCACAGTCCTATCCTTTTCACAGCTCAACTTCAGACACTATTGTTATATCTCATGCCTGCAACCAATTACATCCTTTTTATTATGCAAAAAGAAACAATTCCTTGTCTTATTTGAACATTAACATCATTTGATTAGTCTTTTCTTCTCAAAACACTTCTCACTTCATGCTATATAAGACTATCATACTCCTTCCTTCTTTCTTCCTAGTTTTCTAACTGCTTTATCTCAATCTCTCTTGCAGGTTCTTCTACCTATCCTTTAAATTTTGGTGCTCCAAAGGGCTCCAACCTAACCCTTCCTTTCTTTCACTTTAGATACACTCCCTGGACTATCTCATTCACATCTTTGGATTCATTTACAAACATAAGCTATGGTATCTCTATCTCTAATTTAGATGTGTTTCCTGAGCTCCAGATCTACATAGCCAAGAGACAACTGTAATCTAACAGGAACCTCAAATGCAATACAACCAAAACTCAAGATTGAATTCAACATCTCCCCCACCAACCTCAAATTTACCCTTCTTCCAGGGGTCTTTAGACCAGTGATTGCCACTACCTCTATAACACATTTGGTCAAGAAGAAAACTTGCAGTCATCTTTGCCTCATACTTCTCTCTCTCACCCCATATATAAAATCAATCACAAAATCCTATCTCCGAGAGCAGGGGTCCCCAACCCGCGGACACGAACCGGTCTGGGTCCTTGGCCTGTTAGGAACCAGGCTGCACAGCAGGAGGTGAGTGGCCAGCAAGCAAGCATTACCACCTGAGCTCTGCCTCCTGTCAGATTAGCAGCAGCATTAGATTCTCAAAGGAGCGCGAACCCTATTGTGAACTGTGCATATGAGGGATCTAGGCTGTGTGCTCCTTATGAGAATCTAACTAATGCCTGATGATCCAAGGTGGAACAATTTCATCCCAAAACCATCTCCCAACGTTCCAGTTCATAGAAAAATTGTCTTCCACAAAACCAGTCCCTGGTGCCAACAAGGTTCGGGACCGCTGTCCCAGATACCTCCAGAATACATCTACTCCTCTCAATCCCCAATACTTTCACCCTAAGCAAGGTCACCATTATCTTTCATCTAGTTTATAGCATCAAACTCCAAAACAGTACTCTGCTTCCAATTTTGCTCCTTTCTAGTCCATTCTCCACTCTGCAACCTAAGTGTTCCTTCTAAATACTCCTCCTACTTAAAACCTTATTCAATGGCTTCTCATTATTTTACAAAATATTCTTTTTTTTTTTTTTTTGAGACGGAGTCTTGGTCTCTCACCCAGGCTGGAGTGCAGTGGCCCGGTCTTGGCTAACTGCAAGCTCTGCCTCCCGGGTTCACGCCATTCTCCTGGCTCAGCCTCCCAAGTAGCTGAGACTACAGGCACCCTCCACCATGCCCAGCTAATTTTTTGTATTTTTAGTAGAGGCGGGGTTTCACCATGTTAGCCAGGATGGTCTCAATCTCCTGACCTCATGATCCACCGGCCTCGGCCTCCCAAAGTGCTGGGATTACAGGCGTGAGCCACCACGCCCAGCCCAAAGTAAAAATTCCTAACAAGAATTAATGGACCTTTGTAACCTAGTTGCTTCTATCATCCTCATCTCCATCAGATCCATATCCTGTAATCACACAGAAATTTGTGTTTGAACCATATGATGCTGGCCAAATCACTACGCTTTCTCTGGGCCACAGTGTCCTCATATGTCAAATGAACAGGCTGATCAGAGGACTTCTAAGGTATTACACTCTAAGATACTCTAAATATATGAAACTACACTATTACTATAGCCAAATTCACCTTTTCTTCACAAACTACTTTCTCTCCTCAATCTGTTCTTTTCAGTCAATAGTATTATCCTTCTTTAATCCATCCAGGATGCAAAACCCAGGTGTCACCTTTTACTTTTCACTTGACACTTTACACCACAGCAGGTAAGTCAGTTAATTCTATATTATTTCCCCACTCATCCTTTCTTGTCTCCTCTAGTGACCATCTTTGTGGCTTGGATCTCTATCACTATTTCTTGAAAACTACCAGAACTTACTTCTTGTCATTCTGCTCTCCAATCCTTTCATTACACTGTATAACTATTTCTAAAACAATCATGTTTTAGACCCTAAAACTATCATGTCAATCTCAACTCCAAATCTTTCAAAACAAGAATGCCAAATCCATGCCTCTATGGGATATGATCTTTGGAGTCCCCCATATAAGCAAAATAAGCATGATGACAAAATTGTGATTTGCATTGGTACTAATGATTAAAAGTAAAAATAGGTCCTGTAAAAAAAAGTCTACAAATATATCACAATATCAAGGCACAAGAATGTGCTCTATACAACAAATAATAGAGAAAAGTGTCACATAGTAATCACGGTAAAATCAGTGTTGACAACATAAACCTGAAGACCCTGACAGTAAGTTGTAATACATATAACTCTTCCCTGTGCTTATCTGGACTCACAATCCTTAATTTATTTTTTCATCATTCCCTTACTTTCAAATGAATGAAGTTTCATCTCTTCTACATTTACTACCAAAAAGCATATTACTTTTATCTGAACTATTTTTAAAGGGTATCCTGCAGTATGTCAATTTGGGGGACCTAACTTTTTCTTATGATATTATGTTGCTAATATTATTATGGCTATTATTCATTCTTTTGGCTGCTATATTAATTATATGCCAAAGTTTATTCAGCCACTTTCCTATCAAGAGACATCTGGGTAGTTTACAGGATTTTGTTATTGAGACCAGAAATGCTGTGAACATTTTTCAATACATCTACTTTTGTTTATACACAGAACTTCCCTTGAGTATATGCCTATGAGTAAAATAATTGGGTTGTAACATTTGTCTATGTTTAGTTTCACAGGAAAATGAAAAAGTACTTTCCAAAATGGTGGCATGAATACAGAGGTCCCATAAATCTTCATCCTTCCTGACACTTGGTTTTAAATGGCATCGCATTTTGTACTTAATTTGACTTCCCTGATCATTAATGAAGTTAAAATTTCTTCATATGATTATCAATGATATGTGGTTCCTCCTTTGTGAAATGCCTATTCACATCTTTATTTTTTGACTGTGTTGTGTTTTTAATTGATTTGGATAAATTTTTTAAAATAATTCTTGATATTAATCATTTGTCAGCTGTGTATATTGCAAACATCTTCTAGTTTATAACATGTGTTTCCACTTTATTTAAGGCAGCTTTTGATGAACAGAAATTCTTAATCTATTCTTTAATAACAATTTATCAGTTTCTTAGTCTTATTTTTTAAATCCTTTGCCATCTATAAAAGGTATATACCTTTATTTACTACAAGGAAATTTTATTTTTGACATTTAAGTATTTCAGCCATCTGTATTTGAGTATTTATATGGTAGAAGCAGAGATCTAATTCTTTTTTTTTCCTGATATGGATCATTTTTCCTGATTACATTTATTATACAATAACTTCTTTCCTTGCTAATCTGATAAGCCATCTTTATCATACACCAAATTTATTCTAGTATAAACAGACCCATAAATACTGTGGGTCTGTTTCTAGCTATAAGATTATTTCAGCAGAAATGGAATCTTTATGATAGTGAGTGAGCCCTACAACTAAGATATACCATGGTTAAGTTTTTTCTAAAAGGACTACTGATAACATTCTATAAATACCCCTAAAGATGTCTCAAAAATTTCTTGTTAGGTGCATTCAATAAATAGGAATGCACCTATGATAGTATCTATGATACTATTTCAATGTCTTCTTTTATACTTTCTAGTTATTTGTTGTTACTATAATAACAATCCAATTGACTTCTATATTAATCTACCTACTCAACTTTAGTAAACTCTTATTTCTTTTTTTTTTTTTTGAGACAGAGTTTCCCTCTTGTTGCCCATGCTGGAGTGCAATGGCGCAATCTCGGCTCACTGCAATGTGCTTCTGTCTTTTGCTCTTGTATTGCTTGCTCTTGGAGCCTAGATGCCATTATGTGAGACAGACCAAACTGGCCCACACTGAGATATCACATGGAAAAGCCGTGTGTAAGTTTTCCAACTGACTGCCTAATTAAGTTCCCAGCCAACAGCCAGCATCATATCACCAGACATATAAATGAAGATACTTTAAGATGAATCCAGCCCCTAGCCAGCAAGTCACCTCCAGTGTTCAACGTTCACATCATCCCAACTGAGGCACTGAAAAGAGTAGAGCTGTAAAAAAAAAAAAAAAAAAAAAAAAAAAAAAGCCTTCTTCTACATTGTCCAAGTTTCTGACCCTCAGAATTCATAAGCATAATAAAACAGCTGTTTTGTGCCATTAAATTTGGATTTGTTATACAGCAATAATAATCAGAACATGTGATAAGCATGCTTTTATCATTTCTGACTTTAAGAGAATCTTTTCATCTATCCCCATTTAGGAAGATTGCTGATGATGGTTGGTTGACTGGTTGTTTTTTAAATATTTCTTGACAGTTTAGAGATGTTCCCTCTTTTCCTAATTTGCTAAGCATTCTTATCATGAATTTATGCTGATTATCAAATGATTTTCTGTATCTATTTTAATTATACAGTTTTTCACTTTTAATCTATCAATGTAAATGTTGCTTACATTTATGGATCATTTATTAGTAAATCATCCTTGCATACCTGGGAAAAATTCAATTTGGCAATGATGTTTGTCTTCTTTCAATGTTGGTTTCAATTTGCTACTGTCCTGTTTGGGATTACCAGCTCTATATTAAAAGTGAAATACATCTGTAATTGTCATCTGTTTTAGTGTCTTCATTTGATTTGGATGTCAGGATTATGCTGGGCTTTCAGAACTTGCTGGGGAATTATCCTCTGTTTGTATTAATTTTAAAAGATTGCAACAGATTGGAATAATCTATTTCTCAAAATTTTGGTAGAGACTTATTTATTGGCAAATCATTTGGGCTTGTTGCTTTCTTTGTGGGAAGATTCAGACTTTTAATTTCTCCCTCGGTTTTTACAAGTAATATTTTCCTAGAAATGTCTATTTTTACATAGGTCACATATAATTAACAGTATTCTCATTTTCCTTTTAATCTCTGATTCATGTTATATATCTCTTTTTCATTCTTTATATATTGAATTCTGTATATGTCCATGAACTGTATTATTCATATATTGTATACCCTTTGCTGACTTTTTTATCTACCAATAACCACAAATGTTAATTTAAAATTTCCCACTTTAATAGTAGAGGTACTAATTTACGTATACCAATCTATCAAATTTTTGCTACCTATTTGATGTTATATATTTTTGGTGAATGTAGTGAATTCTAATAATTTTATGTTGCCTTGGCATACATTTTAAACATGTTTAACTTTCTCATATCAGAAACTGGGCTTAGTCACACTCGACACAGTTTCCAGTTGTCTGCCTCCACCCAGTTCCTCTATGTTGTTGTTCCAGATATCTACCTTATACAATCGCCTCCCAGTAACCACTTCCCTATGGGACAGCTGGATACAACCTACTTGACTCACCCTACTGACTCCCATACCCTGCACGGACTGCCCAGATAAGCTGCAGTGACCATCTCTCAGTCACAGCGTGACCAAGGAAATGAAGTCTGTTTGCTGTAAACCCACTGTATTAGTCCGTTCTCACATTGCTTTAAAGAAATACCTGAGACTGAGTAATTTATAAAGAAATGGGGTTTAATTGGCCCACGGTTCTGCAGGTTGTACAGGAAACATAATGTTGGCATCTGCTTGCCTTCTGGGGAAGCCTCAGGAAACTTTCAATCATGACAGAAGGCAGAGGGGAAGCAGACACCTCTTACATGTCAGAAGTAGGAGCAAGAGGGGGGCAGGCGCTACACACTTTTAAACCAGATCTCAGGATAACTTCACTCATTATCACAGGAACAGCACCACACAGAGGGGATGGTGCTAAACCATTCATGAGGAACTGTCCCCATGATCCAAGCACCTCCCACCAGGCCCTACCTCCAGCACTGGGGATTACAATTTGACCTGAGATTTGGGTGAGAACACAGATCCAAACCACGTCACCCACAGTTAGAATTCCCTGCAGGGAAACTCTTTGATAACAACCTAGACCCCAATAATGGCTTTGACTCACAGGTTCCTTGCTCTCTCCCTCTCTTTCTCTCTCTCTCTCTCCCCACCCACTGGTGGAGGCTCCAAGTCCCAGATGGCTTCCCCTTTCCCATCTGGCCCTGAGAAACATGCTGACCTCTTTTCTGTGGGATCCGTAAGTAATATACTGCTTCTGTTATTTCCTATGTTTGGTTGTGCTGCCTCCTCTGTGTCTCACCTGACCAACACATCTAAATCTAACTCCTTTCCTGGTCAGGGCTCTCCTACAGAATAGCTAACTTGTTAAGAATAAACTGGACACAGGTCAGGCAAGCGCCAAAAGGGCACCTGCCAGTATATACAAGCTTCTTTGTTTGTAATGAGAAGGACATCTGGGTCACATGTCAAACACTTAGGCTGTCCACAGGGATAAAGAAGTATCCTGTGAAAGGCCCATTATAAGCATCATATGACCAAATCCCCTGGCACCCCCTCAGGGCAGGGCTAGAGTTTACAGCCACTTGAGAGACCTCAAGACAAAATTAGAAGAAAAATATGACAGTATATTTAATATGACAGTATATTATAACAACTTTATATGATAACAAGGTGATCAGTCCTAATATGAGTTTTTTTTGTTTTTTTTGTTTTGTTTTGTTTTGTTTTGAGAAGGAGTCTCGGTCTGTCGCCCATGCTGGAGTGCAATGGCGCTATATCAGCACACTGCAACCTCCGCCTCCTGGATTCCAGCGATTCTCCTGCCTCAACCTCCCAAGTAGCTGGGATTACAGGTGCCCACCACCACGCTCAGCTAATTTTTGTAATTTTAGTAGAGACAGGGTTTTGCCATGTTGGCCAGGCTGATTTTGAACTCCTGACCTCAGGTGATCTGCCTGCCTCAGCCTCCCAAGTGCTGGGATTACAGGTGTGAGCCACCATGCCCTGCAAGAACACAGGTATACTTTGAGAAATTCCTCTTCTAGTAACATGCCCTAGAGAAACTCTCACACACGGATACCAAAAGTCTTGCACAAGACTATTCGTGGTAACACTGTTTGCAATAGTAAACCCCACAAACAACCCAAATGCCCATCGAGAACTCTAGAGAAAGATGAGGACAGATTAGATTACCTGAGAGAGTTTTTCTTATGGTACAGGAACGAAGGAAATGATTAGCTACTCATATCCTAGAACTATTCTTCATACAAAGCAAAACTGCAAGCTGCCACTTGGGGGAAAGGCAGAAAACCCTCCCAGCCTCTGAAACCAGACAAATACCAGGAGTCAGTAGAGAGTACACAAATTCTACACAAACTTTTTCAGGAAAAAAGGACAGGAAATGCTTCTCAATTTACTGAAATTTGTTTTATGACCAAGGATATGGTTTATTCTGGTGAAGGTTCCATGCACATATGAAAAGAAAGCATGTTCTTTTCAATAGACAAAAGATAGAGACATTTCACCAAAGAAGATATACAAAGGGGATAGCAACTAAGCAAATAAAAAGATGTTAAACATCACCAATCTTTACAGAAATGGAAATTAAGGCCACAATGAGACACCACCACATACCTACCAGACTAGCAAAAATAAAAAGCAATGACAATACCAAATGCTGGCAAGGATGTGGAGAAAGTGGCTCTTTCAAACATTTGTGGTTTGAAAGATCCACTTTTTCTGGTGGGAATGTAAAACAGTATGATCACTTGGGAAAACAGTTGTTCAGTTTCTTTAAGAATTAAATATATACCTCCTATAAGGGCAAGCAATTGTACTCCTAGGTATTTATCCCAGGAAAATGAAAACTTCTGTCCACACAAAAATCAGTACATGATTGTTCATAGCTTTGTTTGCAATAGCCAAAAACTGGAAACAACCAAAATGTCCTAAAATAGGTGAATGGTTAAACAAACTGTGCCACATCTCTACCACTGTAATACTTATCAGCTATAAAAAGGAAAGAACTACCGATACATGCAAGTTGGAGAGATTTCAAAGGTATTACACTGAGTGAAAAAAAAAAGCCAATCCCAAAAGGTCACATAATGCACGATTCCATTTATATAAAAAAAACTTTAAACGTGTCTCTTTTAAAATGTGTTTTGACTTACTGAGTTTTTCCTTCAATTGCTTTACAAATTTATCACCTATCTGCCTTAGCTTCATAACACATTAGTTTAGTATATTTTAGAAACACAAACCAATGACCTGACAGAAGAATAGGTGTTCCCATTTCAGAGAATAAATATAATTTATCTCAGTTTTTTACAGTGGGTGACAAAAATTGTGAGATAAACAAAAAGGAAAAAAAAGTCAAGAAGTAATCAATAAAACTAGACCAAGAGATAATCTATTCGTTAAAGCATTAAGACAAAAACTTTTTAAAAACTGTGATTAATACAAGAATACAATGAAAACGGTAGAAAACACGCATAAGAGGGAATCAACAGATAGACGGAAACTATTAGAAAGCGTAAAATGGACTTAGACCTAGTTTTACTCCTAGTAAGAAATATGGCACATGAAACCAAAGATTTATCTTTAATAACTCATGATGACACTGCAGCTTTCAGAGTAAGTATTGACAGAAATACCAATCTGATTCCAAATTTAAACATTCTGCCAATGCCTATGCAAAATTACAAAATTGTTTTATTATAAAGAAAATATATTCCACAGTTACAAGAGCTGGATATTAAATTTTAGTGTTTCTTCTAAATTTTGCTAATATTTGAGCAACACTGTTCTCCAGATTTGTCAAAACAAGATAAAAACAATTTACTATAATCCCCCCACACTGTTTTCATTTTATCTTATCTCCTTCTAGTACTCAAATACATATATATTTTAATTCTACATGCAATTATAAGTTCTTTTTCATTTATTATATAATCTATAGTTCTAAGTAACAGCCTTTATCATTGTACTCTTCATAATTGTATTATTTACCTGTGTGTAACATCCCATCAATATGACAACAATTTTTCTGGATGTAAAGTCCAAAAAGAGGAAGTTTCAGCATGAGTTTATGTTGGATACACTTTATTATATTTCCTAGCATATAATGTTCCATATTACATAGTTAATAGCACAATGATGACTTCACACATTAACATTTTTCTTCTTTTAATTTAATACCTTAATATGAACTCCCAGATATAGAATGATTAGCTCAAAGAGTATGAACACTGCTTGACAGGGTTTACTGCATCACTTTCCACAGGAGCTATACTAATTAATGCCATCACATGCAATTTTTAAAAAATCTTTATACATAAACACATAAATGTTAATTTTAACTTTAAAGCATAAATTAGTAGTCATGTTTCCCTACCTCAAATACCCTCTCCAACTTCCCTCCCACAACATGACAGCTCCACCCATTTGCCCATTAAAATGGTCCAAGTTAACCACCTACTATATACCTCTATTCTCATACATATAAAAATATGTATTCTCATATATATGTCTACATATATAATGATGTTATCACTACATTTTTTAATATAAGATGCCACATATATATATTTTTTTTTCCAAGACAGAGTCTCGCTCTGTCGCCCAGGCTGGAGTGCAATGGTGTCATCTCAGCTCACTGCAACCTCCGCCTCCTGGGTTCAAGCAATTCTCCCACCCCAGCCTTCCCAAGTAGCTGGGATTACAGATACCCACCATCATGCCCAGCTAATCTTTGTACTTTTGTAGAGATGGGGTTTCACCATTTTGGCCAGGATGATCTCGAACTTCTGACCTCAGGTGATCTGCCCATCTTGACCTCCCAAAGTGCTGGGATTACAGGCATGAGCCACTGTGCCTGGCTGCCACACACATTTTTAATTATCTTAGTTGTTCTCATGTAATAATTCCCCATGCAAATCCCACCAAGTTTACCGGTGCATATCTGATTCATTCTTTTTAATGACTACTAAGATTCTATTATGTAGATATATTATGTAGATACATAATAAATACATTCACAATTCCCCTACTGATAGACATAAATTGCATTTCCAGTTTTTGCCACTAGAAACAAATGCTCATACAGAAATGCTTATATATGGAAGTGTGTTTCTATGAGCTAGATTTCAAAGAGTAAGACTGCACGGTCAACTGGTATAAATATATTTTTTTAATTTTAATAGATATTATCAGTGGTCTTTGTAGACAGTGGTCTACAAAGGCTCTACTAACTCACATTTCTACCAGCAAAATATAAAAACTAATTCTTTCCTTAGGTTCTTGCCAATACAATGTTATTGCTGGTTCTTTTCTCTCTCTCTTTCTTTTCATTAAAGGTGGGGGCTGAAGGAGGCAGTATGATAGACACAAGGTTATATATCACACTAGTAAGTTAGAACATCTTTTAATATGTTGTTGGCCATTTGGACTGGCTTCTTCATATCTTTTGCTCATTTTCATATAGTGCTGTTTGTTTCCTTTTTGTCATTATCTAAGAAGTTATTATATAGAACAGATATCAACTCTGTCCTTTCTCTGCACTGTACATATTTTTACCAATTGTTTGTGTGGTATATCTTTCCATTCAAGTGTTAAGTTTCATACAAATATATCTTTCTTTATAGGTTGTAGACTTACAATGGGGGTTAAGATTTTCCTCGCCCCAAGAATGTACATGATGAATGATACAGAAAACAAAAAAGGGACTGATATAGGGAAAAAATTAAGAATTAAGTAGTAAAAGAGGGCTCATCTGTGGAGCTGATATTAAAGCTGTGACCCAATGTATAAGGATGTAATAATAGTCAAAAGAGTAGAGAAGTCCACATGTGAATATGTTCAGGTCAAAGGAAGAGAGGAGCCGGTCAATTAAGACGGGGATCCCTTCCTATTCTATGATTAAATATTTCAGTGATTTCAAAAATGTATATTCACACATAATAGTTTCCTGTGGCTGCTGTCACAAATTACCAAAACTTGGTGGCTGAAAACAACAGATATTTATTCTCTCACAATTCTGGAGGCCAGAAGTTCAAACTGGGCTGAAATCAAAGAGTTGGGAAGGCTGGCTCCCTCTGGAGGCTCTAGGGGAGAATCCATGCCCTGCCTGTTCCAGCTTCTGATAGCTGCTGGTATTCCTTGGTTTGTAGCCTCATCACTCTAATGTTCAAGGCTAGTATCTTCAAATCTCTTTCTACTCTATCTTCACACTGTCTTCTCTGCTGTATTCTGTAGATTACGCCTCTGTTTATCTCTTATGAGGACACTTGTGATAGTATTTAGGACCCACACAGATAATCTAGAATAATCTCTCCATCTCAAGACCCTTAACTTAACCATATCTTCAAAAACCCTTTTCCACACAAGGTAACACTTACAGGTTCCTAAGACCTAATATCTTTGAAGGACATTATTCTGCCTACAACAACTTTTTTTAAAAAATGTGTGTGTGTGTGTGTGTGTGTGTGTGTGCGTAATACACATGTATGTATGTATTAACATAAATGGATAGGAGAAATTAAACATAACTCTTAGTGAGGGATATATTTAGAGTTGCATGAAAATCAAAGAAAATAATTAAATCACTTACAATATAATATGAGATACACAAACAAAATTTTAGTGATCTATTTTCCATTTTCATTAGCATACACTACCTTACTTGTATACACTTCTACCTACAATTTTCTATAAAAGAAGTCTCTAAAAAGAGTCCCTACTATATTCAAATGAAACAGATTAAAGGGGGACATAAAATCATTAGGTTTGTAAGGGAGATAGAGATTTGAACAAATTTTTTACTTGAAATGTACCATTATATTGTTATGTAAAACAAAAAAGTATTTTTAAACTATTGAAAAATAATCTCACAAACATCATACTATATACCTTTATTATACATCAAAATATATTTTTTCAACAAACTTTGAAACAAAACATTCCATAATGAAAATAAATTCTAATCTGTTTCCATAAACCCGATTTTCACATTTTACGTGGTCCTAAATTGTGGCTCGCCAGTATTTTACAGCTTTCAAACATAGTCTAGCGACTAAAAAGTGACATATTTCACGAAGTGGCTAATTTGAAGGTAACAATGACTACGCATCACTCTATATAATCTGAGACATATTTTAATATAATTTATAAACTTTTATATTTAGTATTTTGGATGCAGAGGTCTCAAATTTTATTTTATATGAAGAAAAGATATATTACCATAAAAATAACAGATACAAAATACTTTACTGGACTAAAATAATGCAAGCCAAAAAATTAAACAGAAAAAGATTACAATACAGCAATAATATTAAATTTATACATTTAATTTTATGCTGCTATTCAAAACATCTATTTATCAAATAACATAAAATCAAGTAGAAATACTCTTCACAGAAAACTGCCTCTAACTTCTAATACATAATATTTATACAAAATGGGAACAAAGTTAATGACTAGTACCAAACAATCACAAAGAGAAAGGGCATTTTCATACTTGTATTAAAAAAAAATTCAACATCATCATTAATTATGTTCATTTGATATCAATTAAATAAAATATAGAGATCAAACTTTGATCTATTCTCAGCATCTAACAAAGCATGACACAAACTCAATGAATTTTGACTAATCTTAGGAAAAGTTATATTTACTTCCAACAGCAAAGCATAGCAAGGTCTACTGAAATAAATGATTTATACTGACAATTTCAGAAATTTTTCAGTTTCTTCAGCTAGCATTCACTGGTCATGAAAAATTGTGTCACCGACAAAATGTTACTGAGAAAATCTGTCCTTTATGATTACAGATGATATAAGACACTATATTTAACAATCCAAGGTAAAATTTACCTCCTCATACACAAAAATAACACTATGCACAGCTTAAGTACCAAAAAAAAAATACTTATAAATGTCAAATTCATTTTAAATGCTGCCTTCTCAAACATGATACTCAGACCTAGTCCACTCAACAAAATTATCTCATACTGTAGTCTAAAATGTCTGTTACCAGGAATCCTAATGGGATTTGCAGCATGCCAGAAGATTGTAACTCAAATTCATCTATACACATTACTGAGCTTCATTTTCCTCGTCTTTTTTTTTTTTTTTTAATGCTATGCGGCATTAACTGAAACCTAATGGTGGGAGAACAAGAGTTGGATTAATAAATAGAAACTTTACAGTAGTCCTTATTATAATGAAGTTGTGCCCAGCATTCTATCCTTTGTCAGTTTTACTCTCTCTAGTTGTTTCATACTCATTTATAATTTGAATCAGTTAAATGTAGACCTATGTGTTCCTCCATAGTCTTTAATATTGACATCCACCAGAAATATTCTCAGGATTTTAAAAATAAGAATGCCATTAATTATATACACCATTTAAACCTTTGGCAGATTTTAAAAGGCCACAAATTATTTGGTGTGCCTTCTACAGAGAAGCAGTCTATGTCTCCTCCCCTTGAATGTGGATGAGCTTTGTGGTATCTTTGACCAGTAGTACGGGTGAGAAATGTGCCATTTTCTGGGCCCAGGCCTTAAGAAATAGGCACCTTCCACTTCCTGTCTTATGAATACTTAACTCTGGAGAAAACGACCCTCCATATAAGAAATTTGACTATGCTGAGACTACCATGCTGTAAAGAAGCCCAAACTAGCCATGTGGAGAGAGCACATGAAGACAGAAAACACCTAATCAAACTTGCACTCTGCCAGTTATGCAAAGACCAGCAAAATCATTCTCAAATTCCTGACTCGCAAAATCATGAGCAAATTGACACAGTTGTTTAAGCTGCTAAGTTTGGGGTAGCTTGTTAAACAGCAATAAATAACTAAAACAAAAACTGTAATTTTATTTTACAGTATGAACAAACTCCCTATTTATAACAATAGAAAAGAAGACTGACAATTGGTAGCTGTAAGATACTGAAACTTTAAAAAAAAAAAAACTTTCAAATTATCAACTTACTATCCATGCTACAAGTTCTTTGCATTATCTGCCACATAACAAATTCATGTGTCATGATGTTAACCAATGCTCTCCATTACCTTTGATTCTCACAGTGTGAAGGAAGGGGTAGTGGTTAATAAGACAAGACCTAGCACTCATGCTCCCATTAGCTGAACTGTATACTATCAAGAAACAGTTATTTTTGTTTCCAAACATTTTTATCTGGGTTATGTCTATTAATGTATAATTTCACTAAATATCTTTAAAAATCTGTAAGATAGCAGCAGAAGTAGTTGTTTCCATGAAAAAGTTGACTATTTGTAACAGTTTGATAAGGACCACTTGCTTTTTAAAAAAATTCTGTCAAGTACAAGACTATAAAAATTTAGGACAATCTCCACTGAGACTATTTTGCAACTGTCTCACTACACTTAGAAATTAAAGAGGATATTTAAAGGTGTGATTTAAGAAAAATTTACAATAAATTCCAATAAGGAGACCTGTGTTCATAGAAAAGATTTGGGTCTAATACCAAAAGGCTACACTACAAATATGTTATAAAGCATGTACATATCATTTTCATGACTATCCATTTTAGCCAAAAATATTTTTATAAACTTAATTACAGGACCAATTTAAATGGATAAAGGAGCTAATATTATAATCCCTTTTTGAAAAATGCTTTTTAAATTAAGAAATAATGGTGAAGTTTCCATTTTGCAAGATGAGTTCTGTGGATGCATGATAGTGATGGCAGCACAACAATGTAATTTACTTAATGCCACTGAACTGTACACTTTAAAATGGTAAAGATGATCAATTTTACCGGTATTTTACAATTTTGAAAAAATAAAGATGATACCAAGAGTTAAGCAATACATATTTGACTTATATCCCAGAATGAACTGTTAGCTGTTTCAAAAGCACTGTTAAAGTAACAGAGGCTCATGTCTATATAACCTTATCTAACAATACGAAAAAAAAAAATGTGAGTTTAAAAACTAAGTAAGAATAGAGTTTCTTCCTCCCAAACCTGAAAGATGATCTTCTCAGAGAAGTCAGAGTTCAATAATTAGGACAAAATTGACTTATGCTAACAAAATAAATAAATGAAGATTTTAATTTCCAGATTAAACTGGACCTTGTATTCACAAAGCTATTCCAATATTCAATATTCAAAGTATCAAAAGAACTACTTCCTATTTGGGTCAAAAAAGGATATTGTAGGTATTGTCACTTTACATAGATTCTTCTTTAATCTCTGAATTAAATATTAACATTCACAGAAATTTTCTCACCAATAACAAGGAGATGTTCTCTAACATTTTTCACTACACTATTCAAAAAGGCTTCACAAATATAATAAATATCAAAAACATGTTGGATAAATTAAGCCAGTAATAGAGAATACATGTTATAAAATTTCATCTATATGAAGTTCAAGAATAGGCAAAACTAATATATGTAACAGAAATCAGAAGAGTAGACACCAGGGGTTGGGGTAGAATGGTATGGAGAAAGATAGACTACAAGGGGAATGAGGGAATTCTCTGAGGAGATCGAAATGTTTGTATCTTGACTGGAGTATTGTTTATCAGAACTCAGCACACGACACACCCTCTATCTGTACATTTTGCGATATATGTAAATTACACATTAATTTTTTTAATGGAGGGTTGGGGAAAAAAAGACTTAGGAAATCAGTTAATTCATGAGATGTATCCCCTGAAACAAAATCCAGCAATGGTATTTTTTTTTTTTTTTTTTTTTTTTTTGGAGATAGAGTCTTGCTCTTTGCCCAGGCTGGAGTGCAATCTCAGCTCACTGCAACCTCTGCCTCCTGGGTTCAAGTGATTCTCCTGCCTCAGCCTTCTGAGTAGCTGGGATTACAGGCATGCACCACCACGCCCAGCTAATTTTTGAGTAATGGTATTTTTAACACAAGAATTATCACATAGAGCAGTTTACTGAAACATAAATTGCTAGTTGGTAACAGAACAAGACATACCATCATTTCTGACTGTTCAGTCATAACAGTTTTAAAGATGAATAAAACATCACCACTCTTGATTACTTAAAACTAAATTAACAAGGTATCTCAAATGACCACAAAACTTAGCTTCTCTAAGTTCATCCTTGTTTTTCTATTGTCTAATTCCTCCCCTCTAATTCAGATCAATCTAATTTAATTCAACAAACTCATTATACTTATCCTATATTAGTTGTTATGTGAGAAGCTAAGTACAATAGAATACAAAGATGAATTTATAGTAACCCCTATGCTCAAGGCACTTATAATCTAGTTGATGGCATCACACAAGTACATAATAGCTACAAGAAAAGACTTCATGGTACCTGCAATATTCAAACTGAAACCCTGTGCAATTCAGACAAGTAATTAGAAAAGTGAAAAAAAAAATTTTTAAGTAAAGCAAAAGACCAGTAAGAGGCTTGTGCTCTACACTTATCCCTCACTCTTCACATTTACTACCACTGCAGGAAAATTCCATAAATATCACTGTATTATGTGTTTCCAAGAAATTTTCAAATGCAAATAAAAAGAATCTCCTACATTTTTATAAATAAAAAAACAGAAAACCCATGGTCACAATTCTACAGGTAGATATATAAAATGATCCACCATATTTTTTATAAAGGATATTCAGTTTGATTCAAACCACTGACATCAATGTACCTGGCAGTGTATGGAAAATCACAGATTTCAGACTTTTCTGGAGTGAATTATCCTACTTTGAAAGTCTAAAATTAGAATTATGAAGCGACAGAAAATATCACAATCTAAATTCTGCTTACACAAAACCACATAGTGTTCAATGCCAAGTTCCTAATTTACAGCTGGGAAAATCACCATTGAAGATAGCTGTGCCTGAATCAGATTCACTTAACATAAAACCAGATGTAAACTTCAAATTATATGTGATATCTCCAGCCACTCATATAAACAAGAATAAAGTGAACTGAAAGACAGTAAATTCACCTAGACCTTTCTAAATCTGGCCACCATAATACTACAATATTCCTTTCTTAAAAGTATCTAATAAATTATTAATAGAAGAAAGGAGGGGGTAAAAACATGTGCATCTTCATTTAAGTACAGTTAAAAATCTAAAATTACCCAATTATAAAGTCTTTTATAAAAAGCAGAAAATTCTCAATCCTGAAATACACTCTTCACTTTTAAAATACAAAGAAAACCCACTAGACTTTTAGGAAATCAAGTCTTAGCATGCCATCTCAAAACTCTTTCCCAAACAACTTGTCACAAATGAACAGGAACAAGCTGTACTAAGGATGTACAAAGATATTTCTTTAGTTGTTTGCTTAATCAGCTATTGATGTCCCATCATAAATTAAGAAACCAAATGTATGCCAACAGAAGTCTGTCTGCAACTACAATATTACTTTATATTATTTGGCCCCAGAAGTTTGGAACCTATGGAAAGTCCATTTAAAAAATTTACCTGGCATGTAAATGCTAGAATATTTTGTTTGCCTTTTGAAGCCACACCAGATTCCAACCCACAGAGACAGGATTTCCAGTTTATTTCTCACAACCCACATGTACAAACCCAAAATTACAACATAGAAAAGTATCATTAGAAATCTATAATAGTAAAGAAAAGAAATTCACCACAGAGCTCTATTTCTTAGAGCCTCTAGTATAGTGTCCTATCAAACATTTCACATCTAAATTAAACACTCAAACACAGAAGGCTCACCTTGATACTCTAATGTAAGAGATCTGGCTTTATAATGTAAAAGCTAACCTAGCTTGAACACTGTAAATTAAATAATGGCATAAAGGCCAGGTACAGTGGCTCATGCCTAGAATCCCAGCACTTTGGGATGTGGAGGCAGGCAGATCACTTGAGTCCAGGAGTTCGAGACCAGCCTGGGCAATATGGTGAAACCCCATCACTACAAAAAAATACAAAATGTAGCTGGGCCTGGTAGTACACACCTGTAGTCCCAGTTACTTGGATGCTGTTGCAGGAGGATCACTTGAGTCCAGAAGGTGGAGGCTGCAGTGAGCCATGATCACACCACTGCACTCCAGCCTGGGTGATAGACCCAGACCCTGTCTCCAAAAAAGAAAAAGCATAATTTCTTTAAAAAAAATCAAATACATAATTATTACAGTTTAATAACAGTATATCTCATATTCAATTATTTGTAGAAATTAGCCTCATGCTTCTGTGTAGGCACCTATTTCCAGTGACTTCAAGAAATATGCATGTAGCTATTGACCTATTGCAACCACACCATTTCAGAAACATTGAAATTTAGTACTCAGTTTTGCTCCTACTAGTAAATACCACTATTTAATATTATGTCCACTCACTGCTGCACATAATTCAAACCATGCAAACATCACTACTAAAGTTATCAAAGCTTTTAATACTACCAAAAGCCAAGAAGCAAAAATATGCCCCCCAAAACTTGCTTACCCAGAATATATGGAGGATTGAGTTTTCAACTTAATTTAAGAAGCACTATCAAAAATACATTGGCCAATTTCCCTGCCTTAGGCAATGAAGTACAGAATGACCCCAGATTACACATATCCTTTACACATAAATGGACATCAAGGGAATGGAAAGGATATATTCCCAAAATACACTGAGATTTCCATCTTCTCTTTCCATCTCTCGCCCTCAGAAGTACAATGCAATGTTAAAGTAATACTTGTGGTTAAAGAATCATTTCTGAGAAGAATGAATAATGAAAAGTTTAGCCTTGATAAAAAGTCAACAAAGATAAAGAACAGGTATCTTCAAATAGGGTAAGACAGAACTCTTAGCTGATATAATGAAAAGCTCTTGGCTCACAAGGTCCATAATAAGTAGCATCTCTTAATTTTGTCAACCCAAAACCCTTCCTCCAAACCTTCTTCTAGCCATAAACACAATTAGTCCAACATGAGCTAAAAAAAACAAAATATGTCCCCATCATTACTAATCAGTCTTAGGGACAGGAAACTGACTCAAGCTGGATCCATCAGAGTCCTTCCCTGGGATGTTTCCAACTAGAGATGGAAGAAGAAAAGCTCTGTTTCTCTCTGATCACAAAACTCTCCTTTTCTACTAAGTTCTAAACTCAACTGCCTTCTCTTACTTCCTCAAACATGCAAAAGTTCAGTCCCATTTTAGAAATCTTGCCTTAGCCAGTCCCTGGAATGCTCTTCCTCCTGATGTTTACATGGCTAGCTATTTCTTCTGATTCGTATCTCAGCTTTAATGTCTCTTCTAGACAAAGGCTTTCCTAAAGTAGTCACTTAATTACTGTCACATCACTCTATTTTAATTCTCTGCATAGCACTTACCACTTTAATATTCTTCTTTTTTATGCTCTCTGCTGTATTTCTAACACCTAGAATAGTATCTGGCTCAGGATATGCACTCCATTCATAATTTGTTGAATAAATCAATATAAGCTATGAAGAAATTAGCCCAAAGCCAGCAGCAGCCATGGTCCTAGCTCCAGAAAGAAGCCAGTCTGAAAGAGTAAAGCCATTTAAAAAAAAAAAAAAAGCAGCAGCAGCAATGAAAAAAGTAGAACCCCCAGAGCTATCTACAGTCATCTCTAAGACCAGCTCCAACCCTGCCCATAATACAGTTTGATTACATATATAGGTGGCCTTTAAAATGGTATGTATACACCTCCCTGAGAAGAGGGATGTGTAAGACAATCCACCAGAATATAAGAAGAAAAGACTACAATACATAAAATAAGATACTTTTATGTTGTACTATCCTTTGAAAAGTGCCATAATCTGTGTTTTATAATGTACATAATGTATTGTTATAATCATATATGTACAAAATGTACAGATAAATATACCCACACTGAGGATGTATCCTCAAAAATGTATTCTTGGTAGAGGTGAACAATCAAAAAGTCTGGAGACAAAGTTAAAGAGCAAATTTATTTCTTATAACCTAACATGTTTCAGCTTTCTTTCATTTCCAACCAAGAGACTTCTGAAATGTACTTAACACATACTTGGTACCCAAATACTTGAAAATGCTGAATGCAGAGACTAACTCTTTATGGGTCCAGAGAACAGACAAATGAAAGTTAAAGGTAGGCAGATTTCAAACCTGTATGAAAATAACTTTCTAAAATTTAGGTCTGTCCACAAGTAATCACTGGCTTTCCAACTATAAATTTCCCACTATTAGAAGGGTTCAAGCAGAAGCCTGGTTACCATCGATAAGAATTCTGTATTCGTGAGGTAATCTATGCAACAAATGTTAACAGAGTGAATACTAAGTGCTAGGAATCATACAATGAATTAAATTAAGTCCTTATGTCCTTGGATATCACAGTTTAATAGAAAGACAGACTTGCAAACGTGTATATAGTACACAATATATCTATGCAACAACTGAGAAAGATAGTAATTTACTCTTCATGGGTGAGGATATCTAAGTTAAATACTATGAATAAGTAAAAGCCAATTTTCCTGTTCGTCAAAAAAGATAAGCACATTCCTGGCAAAGACATAGCCAAAAGGACAGGTTTATAAGCACACAGTATGGCAAACCAAAAATACCACAAATAATGCGGAATTGTTGAATGATAAGGTACCTATGGTGGGAGAATAACTACAAATGAAGTTGTTAGGTGGCTAGAAGCAAAATTATGAAAAGTCATGATAAGGAGTTTGGAAGGAGGCAAAGAACAATAAAAATAACTGTCTTTTAGAGTGTACTACTTTGTTCCAGACACACTCCTAAACTCTTTAGACGTGCTATCACTTTTAATCCTTAGAAAATTTCTATATCACCTCCTCTTTTTCAATAAGAAAACAATGCTAGAGTGAGATCAAGTAATTTACCTAAAATCAGTTAGAGGCAAACACAGAACTCATTGAAGAATTCTGAAAACAGAAATAAGATGTATTTTGAATAAGTGACATGCATAATAGAAAAAAATGGCTATAAGGCAATGTAGATAACAGTGTGAAAGTAGAATAGGCTAGTTTGAGGGAAATCTATGCAATAAACTAATAATCCAAAGTAAGAGGTAATAAGGGAGTGTGAATAAGGAAAAGGAAAACTAAAGGATCCCATCGGTTTCTACCTTCAGTAAGTGGGAAGAAAAAGCAAGTTCGGTATAAAAAGGCATAAAATGAAGTAGATGAGGTGTAGAATAATTAGTTTGGGCTTAGACAGTATGGACACATTTGAGTTCGAAGTTTCAATAAAAGAAAAAACCAAAAGGAAAAGGTCTAATAGGAAGTTGACTAGAAAGAGGAAGAGTTCAAAAAAAGAGGTAGAAAGAATCGCTAGGATAAACATATTTAGAAATCACCAATATACATCAACAATTTTAAAACTGGCCAAGCCAAGTAGAAAATAAATATCCATGGTCATCCATGCAGAAGAATTCCAAAAAAATCTATGTAGCTACTTCACTATCAAGAAGGTGGAAAATAACTCCCCATCAAGTGTGGTCTGCACATAGTGACTTTCTTGCAAAGAGTACAATACAGAATAAGAGAAAAAGAATAACTTTCCAGTGAAGAAGCCTAATAAAAACCACCTTAGCCAAATGATCAAAGTAAACATCAACAATGATAAGTCACAGTAAGTCACAGCTTAACAATGATAAGTTGATAGTAAGTACCCTTGATACAATGTGATAAAAATGGCACTTCACCTCTATGCTCTTCCTCCTAAAAACCCTAACCCCAGTCTAATCATGAGGAAAAACATCATATCAATCTCAGCTGAGGAATAACCTACAAAATGTCTGACCAATACTCCTCAAAACTGTCAAGGTCATCAAAACCAAGTAAAGTTTAAGAAACCATCACAGCCAGGAAATGTCTGACCAATACTCCTTAAAACTGTGAAGGTCATCAAAAACAAGTAAAGTTTAAGAAACTGTCACAGCCAAGAGCAGCCTAAGGAGATATGACCACTAAATGTATGGTAACCTAGACAGTAACCTGGAACAGAAAAAGGGCAGTAGATAAAAATAAAGGGAATATTAATACAGAATGGACTTTAGTTAATAATTATGTATAAATATTGGCCATTCATTTAAACAAATGTACAATAATGTAAAATGTTAATAAAAGGTATGAGGTTTATGAGAACTCTCTATATTATTGTCATAATTTTCTATAAAGATAAAATTGTTCTAAATAATAATGTTTATATTTCTAAGTAGGCCAAGAATAAAACCATAGAAAACCATTACTATTCAAGAGATAAGTAGAGGAAAATAGGTCAGTAAATAAAATTTAAAAGGTATGACCAGAAATACAGAAAGATATAGACAGATCTAACATATGTCATAGAGGTCAAAGAGGATAAGAAACAAATAGAATCCATAGAATTTAAGAGGTCACTGGGAAAAGAAATGAGGTGGAGCTACAAGGATATGAACCACGACTTTGTTATTCACCCAGTTAAAAATCTCATAAAAGATTCTCCTAGTTTCCAATCTATTAATAGTCTTCCCTGTTCCAGTCACAACCATTTAATCGCCAAAAACCTACCTCATAATGAATCTTCATTCACAAGTAAAGTATTAGATGCATGAGACAGAATACTTTCATCTGGAAGTAACAGAAAATTCCAAAATAAAACTGGTTAAATCAATAAGGAGATGTATAACTAGTATCTCACATAACAAGAAGGCCCAAGGTAGAGCAGTCTTTAAATACTGCAAGTCAGAGCTTCAGAAATTCTAATTCCCTTGGCTCTGGCCTCCTATATTTAGCTTCACCGACAGGCTGGAAGCAAAATGACAAAAATATTTTGAGATTGTGATCTGCCCATCCTTAAACCTGCTGCCAGCAAAGAAAAGGAATTACTATGCTTCACTTAGACTTACCAGAATTAATCCTGGAACTTGGAATGAGGTCTCCTTTCTCTGAGTCACATAAAGGAGGGTTAGAAGCCTAAACAAAACAAAGGATCTGTTAGAAAGGTAGTGGGAGGCTGGGCGTGGTGGTTCACATCTGTAATCCCTGCACTTTGAGAGGCCAAGGAAGGCCGGATCACCTGATGTCAGGAGTTCGAGACCAGCCTGGCCAACATGGCAAAACCCCATCTCTACTAAAAATACAAAAATTAGCCAGGTGTAGTAGCGGGTGCCTGTAATCCAAGCCACTCTACTCCGGAGGCTGAGGCTGGAGAATCACTTGAACCCAGGAGGCGGAGGTTGCAGTGAGCCGAGATCATGCCACTGCACTCCAGCCTGGGCAAAAAGAGTGAAACTCTATCTCAAAAAAAAAAGGGGTAGTGGGAAAAGGGGTAATGCTAAATAGGCAGTCAACAGCAGCCAATACAGGAGGTTCTTATTTGCATGTTTTTCTAGCTCAAGAACTTTTAAAAATTACCTTAATATGATGAAGAAGAGATTCAAACAAAATAAGGTCCATACAATTTCCTTCCTAAAATAACCAAATGACAACCTCAGATACTATCAGTACTGTTTTACAGATCAAGGGGGAAAATGGCACAAGAATTTATAAGTTTTCTCTCATCACTCCAATTTTATATTGCAAAAATACAATGTATTTGGATATTTTCAAAGCAGAATCTTGTATCTTACACTTTAAACTCTTATTTTGTTGGAATAGGATGAGAAGAGATCCCAAGGTAATGGAAAGAGCACTAAACTTGGCATCGGGGCATGGGGCTCTAGTCCTAATTCTTCAACTAAATTACAGCATTTTTGAAGATGGTCACCTAATATCTAGGGTCCAATTTCCTCCTTTCTTAAATAAGTAAGTTAGGAGAGATGATCTCTCAAGTCTTATTCCTGGTTATTTCCTAATTAAAAATAATATTCACTTGTTAGCTAGAAAATTTACACAGATTATTTACCGTTGTAATTCTGCGCTAGCCAATTCCTAAAGATCCACTCCAAGACTATGGGCTGTTGACACATTAAGCTTTTTCCTACAAAACTTCACTTTCACAAAAACTTTCACTGTGGCCAGAAATGTGAATAGCATGATGTTACAACTTCTGAAATAACTCAAGAATTTAATTCAATTTCTCTTTAAACCCAAGTTCATTATTAAAGATTTCAGTGTACCTACAGATGCAAACCCTCCCTGTTGGACAGGAAAACGGAAAATGACAAAAACTTAACCACTTTGAGATTCAATTAAAGACAAGATTTCTAACCACTAAGCCTAAATGGGGAAGAAGATGAAAATCAAAGCACAATGAAAAAGCTGGAATCACAAACAAGTCACAAACAGAAATGGAAATTTCTATACAGAGAGAAAGAAAAAGGGAAGAAATACTCCCCCCATACCAGTATATAAGCCTAGAAGAAATTAAGCCTAAAAGTCTCATGAGTTTCTCTTAAAAACTATGGATTTACACAAAATGGACAAAAATAATTTCCAAAAATAGGTTGGTGACAGTAGAAACATGCCCTTTGGGAACCTCAGCTTAATAAATTGTTGGTAAAGCAGACCCAAAATCATATGGGATGACTCTGGATAAAACCCCATGACTTAAGCCAACTGCATTATGACCTGGAGTTGGTTTTTCTCAAAATTATTAATAATGAAAAATACTTACACAGGATACACATGTATTGCCAGGAAAAAAAATGTACTTCTTTGAAACAGTTTTTAAAACAACCAACCACCCACAGAAACCACATGGGCACAAAATGAAACGATTCTGGTCACTGATTTGTGGAGCACTTAAGCATTCCCCAAGTAAAAGACTCCGCTTTAGGCTTTCTGAGACAAGCAGACTATCCATGAAAATACCTGATTTAGAACTACCAAGGAAACACTGCAAACATACCTCCAATGGCCTGAGTTTCAAGAGAAATAATTTTCTCCAAGGAGAATCTTACAGTTTTAAAAGTCTACTTCTTTTAAGAAGACATTTCTTTTCCTCACAGTAAGACTCCAGATAAAGCTTAAAAATTGGCTCTGAAGATAAAATGAATTAAATTAAATCTAACTCAAAAGTGCTTAACGCTACAATAGTATAAGTTAACACCTCCTAGAACTGATTTTGCATCAGTAGCAGCATCACTAATACATTACAATTACTCAATTTATCAAATTACATAATAATAGCCTAGTGAGATATTACATCAGATATACAATATTGAGGTAAGTTTCAAAAGAGAAAGGAAGAAATATACAGGAGACAATATTGTTTAAGAGACAGGCAAAAGGAGAAAGCAAGAAATGAGTGCCAGGCAGTTGCACCGCAACGCTAGAAGCAAAGCTAGGTACACTGAACAGGTAGAGAGACTCAGAAAAAGGAAGCCAAATGAAACCACAGTCAGGCTAGCATGTAGCATTGCCTAGAGTATAATGCAAAGATGACAAAGAAACTCATTTACATATGGAAATATCAGACAGGTACTAGATACGTTAACAGAAAACAGAAAGTTTACCTTGACCCTCAGCATCACCAACTGTCCACCTACTCCTTTAAGTAAATAAGTAAAAGATTATTTCTAACCATGGCTTATATTGTCCCTACGAGAGATAAGAACACCATAAAACCCAGAAACATGCAAGAGCTGCAAGTTCACCTTTATGTGCAAACACAGGCTTCATCACACTTTCAATTTCCTGCCATATTGCCACTAAAATTGACTAGGTTTTTTTCCCCCTCTACTTTGGTTTTATGTAAGGTGCTGACTTCACCCTTGGATAGGCTGGCGAAGCTCACCTTGTCAGACCCTGCATACCCTTAAAGAACACATATAATTTCCAGAAGAAATAAGAAGAATGGAAAAATAGATGAGTTCACAAAAGAAACAATTTTAAATTCTATGTATCTATAGTCTTCAACCTTTAGAGATGATATTACTGGTGGTATTTGTTACCACATATATAAATCCTAAAAAGACCAAAGTACTAAGAGCCACCCAAGTGCAGTTGTAGCTATCTTATATAGTTCCAACACAATGAAAAGGATAATAATGCCAAGGATGAAAAGCCCTAGGATTGTCACCTACTCAGAAAGAATACAGATTTTAAAAATGACCAAATTAGATCCATTTCAGAAAACGAAAAGGGAAATTCTATAACTATACTGAGGATCTCTAACTAACCAAACATAAAATTTGTACATCAAAATTCATTCTATGGTAAAACAACTGTATTCTAAGTAGCAGCTGAATACCATGATTTATTATGGATACAGAAATAAGAAATGCCTGGTTTTTCAAGGCTTAGTAAAAATAGGAAGTGAGAAGTCTAAAATATAGGAACTACCAAAAAATATAGTACATATCCCTAGTGTATACATTTTATGCAAAGATTTATAGACAGGGTGACAAGATTTACTTTATAAAGTATCATAAAAGATGAACAGAGTAAATGAAAAATTAAAACATATACTTCCTACATATCACCAATAGCTTACTCACAGACATCTCACCAGCACCAGCACCACCACCACCACCGCCACCCCTGTGGTTCTACACTGTGGTTACTTCAAAGTAAAATTATGATAAAGGTTGGAAGGAAATATGAATTACAGTATACAGATAGCATTTAACTTCCAACCAAAGTGGAAACACAGAGACCAGATTTAACCTCTAGTTTCTAAGCAACTAGAAAAATGAACAATAGATGAGAAAAAGCAACTAGAAAACTGAACAAAGGATGTACAAGATGAAATAATGATGTTCAAGTACTGGACAACAGCACAAAATTGTGATTCCCAAAAGAAACGAAACAAAATTATAACTCCCAAACTTACAAACTGGAGTCAGTTTCCAGGCCAAAGAGTATGGTGGGGGAAGCCAAGTAAAGCTGACCTCTCACTGAGCTAAAGGGGCAGAGTTAAGAGTTCACAAAGCAGCTAAAATTTACAAGTCCAAGCATCTGAGAAATAGAGCTCCAGAGAAAGAAAGGTCTTCTCAAGTCTTAAACTGAGTTCTAACCTACATAAACGTGGGAGAAAATTACCCAAGGACAGGAAAAGAACAACAAAAGTGAGTGGACAGATCATCTGGAGCTCACACATAGCTGTCAAGAATTTGTATTCCTATCAGTCAGAGTGGATAAACCTAGTAATATATGGAGCATTCAGCTGAATCCTCAGGAGGGTATCTCCTTAGTAGTGGGGCTGTATTAGACCTAAACAAAAGGCTGCTCTGGAGCCATGCTAACAAATCTTAAAAGTAAGCCTCAAAATAATCCAACTGATTGCTAGTGACATAACAAAGAGTCAGAACAAAATACAAAACTATTTAAAACAACAAAATTCAGCAATCAACAAAAAACAATTCAAAATGCCTGAGATCTAATAAAGAATTAACAGTCATATAAAGAATCAGAAAACTATAACACATAACCAGGAGAAAAATCACTTGATAGAAACAGACACAGAAATGAGAGAGATGGAGAGAATCAGCGGACATAAAAGCAGCTGTTATAAATATGCTCTATAACTTTTAAGAAAGCAGAGAAAAGGTCATGATGATGAGAGGCATGGAAGATATAAAAAAGGTTCAAATGAAACTTACAGAGGAGAACTTTGAAACAAAAAACATAAAAGATGAGATTAACAGCATATTAAACACTGTGGAAGATCATGAAGTTAAAAAAACAGCAATAGTATAACTATTCAAAATAAAGTACAGAGAGGAAAAAATACTGAGAAAAAATGGATAATTTCAAGTGGTCTAAAACATGTGTAACTGGAGGCCCCCAAAAAGGGAAGATACAGAAGAAATTATTTTAAAAGCATGGCTGAAAATTTTCTGAATTTCATGAACACTATAAAACCAGAGACCCAAGAAGCTAAAGAATAGTGAGAAAGAACAAACATAAAGAAATCATACTAATGCACATCATAATCTAATTACAGAAAACTAATACAAGAGAATATTTGTATTTAGGCCAGAAAAAAAGAACACATTATATACAAAAGAACTAAAATAAGAATAAAAGTAGGCTTATTGCCAGAACCATGTAAACCAGAATATAATGGAGATATGGCTTTCAACTTAAAGAGGAAAAAACACATGGCAGTATAGACTTCTTTGCCCAGAGAAAATACCTTTAAAAATTGAAGAGGAATTTTTTTTTTCAGATAAACAAAGGGTAAGAGAATTATTTGCCACCAGACCTGTACTAAAAGAAATATTGAGGAAATTTCTTCAGGGAGAAGAAAGACAAAACCAGATTGAAATCTGAATCTACACAAAAGAAATTAGGAGTCCCAGAAATAGCAAACAGGTGGGTAAATCTAAAAATTTAAAGATAACTGAATATATAAAGCAATAATTTAAAAAACATATTGTTGGCTTTATAGAATATGTAGAAATAAATTGCATATCAATACCACAATGAGAGATGAAATAAAAGCATATTGTTGTGAAGTTCTTACACTGTACATAAAACGGAAAAATATTGATAAGTGGACTAATACGTTAAAGATGTATATTGTAGACACTACAGCATTTAATTAATTAATTAATTAATTAGCAAAGATATACACCTAGAAAGTCCATAATGGGTCTAAAATGAAATCATTAAAAGCATCCTCAAACCCAATATAAATCAGGAAAGAAGGAAAAAAGCAGAAGGAAAAAAAGGAAAACAAATAGTAAAATGATATATTTAAACTCAACCATGTAATGATAATTGCATTAAGTGTAAGTGGTCTAAACAACTAAATTTAAAAGCAGACACTGCAGACTGAATGATAAAGCAAGACCCAACTGTATACCACATACAAAAAAACCACTTTTACTATGAAAACACAAAAGAGATAAAATTAAAGGGTTGAAAAGATACACCATGCAAACATCAATCAAAAGAAAGTTGAAATGTCTATATTCATATTATACAAATTAGAATATTAAAGGGAGAAATTTCATGACAGATAAATTAATCAAGATACTATAATATTCAAATGTATACATATCTCCTAAGCTTTGATGAACTGTACACTTAAAAATGGTTACAATGGGGGCCAGGCGCAGTGGCTCACGCCTGTAGTCCCAGCACTTTGGGAGGCCAAGGCAGGAGGACCATGAGGTCAGGAGATGAAGACCATCCTGGCTAGCACAGTGAAACCCCATCTCTACTAAAAAAATACAAAAAATTAGCCGAGTGTGCTGGCAGACACCTGTAGTCCCAGCTACTTGGGAGGCTGAGGCAGAAGAATGGCATGAACCCAGGAGGCAGAGCTTGCAGTGAGCCCAGATCACGCCACTGCACTCCAGCCTGGGTGAAAGAGTGAGACTCCATCTCAAAAAAAAAAAAAAAAAAAAAAAATGGTTACACTGGTAAATTTTGTTATATATATTTTGCCAAATTTTAAAATTAAAAATGTATACTGTTGAGAATATTTAAAAAGGCAAGCCACAGATTGGACTAAAATATTTGACAAACCTATCTGAAAAGGTCTTATATCCAGAATATAAAAAGAAAGCTTACATATAAATAATAAGATAACCTAATTTTTTAATGGTAAAATATTTTAATAGACACTTTATAAAAGATCTAATAATCTCAAGCACATGAAAAGATGTACAACATCATTAGAAATTAGAAAAATGTAAATTAAAACCGAAATGCAGGTACCAGTACAATCTACTAAAATGGCTACTTAAAAAGATTCACAATATCAAGTGTTGGTGAGAATATGGAGCACCTAGAATTCTCATGTAACCTAGTGAGAATGTAAACTGATAGAGCCACTTTGGAAAAGTTTGGCAATTGTGTATAATGTTAAACATACACTTGCCACACAACCCAAGAATTCTACTCCAAGCTATTGACCTAAGAGAAAACATATGTCCACATAAAGACCTGTCAGAGAATGTTTAAAACTAGAAACAATTCAAATGTGTATCAACTAGTATATGGATAAAGGAATAATGGTACATCCATACAATATTACTCAGCAATTACAACGAACAAACCTATTTATATATGCAACAATATGAAAGAATCTTCATTACACCAAGTCAAAGAAACCAAATACGTACACACACACATACATACATACACACACACACACACACAAACAACATCTGCAATGTTCCTTTTATATTAAATTCTTGAAAAGGCAAAACTTCAGTGACCAAAAGCAAATCAGTGGTTGCCAGGGACCAGGGGTGGTGGGACGGGGTCTAGTCTTATGAGGCACAAGGGAACATTCTGCAGTGATTAAATATTCCATATAATACAGTAGTGGTTTCTCATATGTAAATATTTGTCAAAGTCATCAAATTACATACTTAATATTGGTGATTTCTTTTTTTTTAATTTTGTCTTCCAGCTTGAGGAGTTATTGGTGATTTTAATTGTTTATACACCTAAATTTAAAATGATTTTTAAATCACTATGATATACAGAAAGAAGTAATGAAAACGAGCTTTCTATTAGAGACTTTTATCACAGCCTCTATGCTTGTCACTAGTGCTAAATCCCTTCCTCTAGCAGGAATGGGAGTAGAAAGATCACAGTAGACCAACAGTCGAATGGGCATTCCCTTGAAAGCCCAGAGAAAAAGATTATCTCTTAGGCAGAACTACAGTAGCTACCAAAATCAAAAGGGGAAAGGAGTAAGATATTAGGGGAAAAAGATGTGCAATGTGTATGTAAAGTGTCTCAGGCAGGTAAGCTTAAAAAAAGGATATCTAAAGGGATCAAACACGGAGGATGGAGGAAGTGAGAACACAGCAAGGAGTCACCAAACTAGAAAATGAATGAGACTGGAACAGGAGGGGACAGTTATAATAGGTAAACAGGAAGACAACCTTAGATGATAAGTAAGAAAAGGATGTCACCTACATCAAGATTTTTTAAGCTCTCTACAGTAAACCAGGCTGCCACGGATAGTGAAAGTTATCAGGTTCTTCCAAATTATAATCATCTTTCTGCTTAGTAAAAGTCTGTATCTTACTTCTAATTTGAAAGTAAGAGCATACCACCACCCTGCATCCAAACTAAAGCCTTATTTTTTTTTCAGGTAGTTACATAAAATAATGATTACACAGAGTTTTATCCTAGCCTGCCTAGGGTCGCCTTCATCATGCCCATACTTACCTACTTCTCCCACTCTGCTGCTGGTAATCTATTCCTACCATGAAATCCTACAGTCCTTTCACAATTTGGTTCATATTTACCTTTACAGTCTTGTCTTCTGCCTTTCTCCAGCAATTCTAAAAATTCTGTCCCTTTGTGGCACAGAAAAATAATTAATAAACACTTAATATCTTTTGATTCACTTACTGACTTCAGCTTCTCAAATACATGGGAAAACATCTGAAGTCTACCTATAAAAATGAATATAAGCTTGAGCAGTCAGTTCAAAATTGCTGTTTCGGAAAATTTCCTAAAATTTTTCCACAAGCTACGTATAACTCAAATATGTTCAACTAAACTTAGCTCATTTGCAAACTACTACCACCCCAGGATATTTAAAGGATATAATGAATTAAAATTTTCAAATATGTGTGTTTACATATACATATATTCTGTGTGTTTACACGTACATATATTCAATTATGTATTCTAATCTGTTCTAGCACCTCTGTTGTCAGTACCACAATACTACCATCTTGCTCATTTTTGCATATTTCCTAGTAGCATGTTAAGAGATTAGTTCGGGCGGTAATTTCCTTATCATAAGGGAAGATGTGTACACTATGGGTAACAGGGAAGCAGTAGTAATAATGTTCATTGTTATTGCTGAGTAGTATTATACGAATGTACTGTAATTCCTTTATCCATATACTAGTTCATACACATTTAAGTTGTTTCTAATTTTAAACATTCTCTGACAGGTCTTTAAGTGTAAGTGCAATTCTCTGAAGTGTTGGTTCCTTTACCATCATTACAAGTGATTCCCTGATGCTTATGATATTCTCTGATGTTTATATTCTAAAAGGCTAAAACAAAGAATCCCTTAACATGAAAGTAACATTCTATTTACTTCCCTCACAATGATTTTCTCTCCTGAACAAACACACTTAAAGCCATCAAGAAATTTCAGTTTCATAGATGAAGAGAGCAATTATAAGAACACTGCTCTCAACAATTGCCTGTTACCTTATTTTAAGAATGAATAAAAAATATATAACTATATAAAAAGAATGCTACAGTTTATACACACTCACAAACACACACCCCAACTTCTCTACATACAAAACCAATTAATGGTGTTTTATTCAATTATTATGATTACCTTCCTCCGGGAGAGTAGACAAAGTCCACCAGTTCATTACACATAAGTTCCCAAAAAGATGGCACAACTTTCTCGGTAGCATAATTGAATTCTGTGATATTTTTGAGGCACTATATATATTTTATTTTACTTACTGAAACCATGTTAAAGTAACTGAATTGCAAGAGAAATACATATTTGCTGTGCTTAGAAAATGACTACATTTTCTAAAGCTAAGAACCAACAAAAGCTTGCTATATAATCCAACGTGAGAAACACAGAGAAAGGATTCTAGTGAGAGTTGATGAACAACAAAGAAAGCTTAAATGATCTGCATAATTCCAGACCTCAGCATTGCTACACAATCACAATGGAAAGAATGTATGGTAATTAGACAGCTTTAAATGCTGAAAATATCCAAAGGATCATTCTTTTCTCCTAAAAGCTTTTGATCAAAGAGGAAATCCTAGAGTCTTCATGATTACTCCTTCTTTACTTAAAAAAACAAAACAACAACGATTAAGTACTACTAAGTATTGCTATTGATGGGTTTCTCCTCTCTTTTTAATTTAAGCAGCATTATTCAGCATAAGATTCCATTTTAAGTATATTAAATCTTTAACCAGTATATCTGATTAACATTTTAGCCCTCAACAGGGAAAACGGGCATAATGACTATCTTCAATAATCTAAAATGGCATTGTGGTGAAAATAAAAAAGATGTATCAATTCCTGAGAATTACCAAATATATTGAAGCCACAGCAGGTATGTGTCACTTTTGTTAAATGTTCATATACTTGACAGTGTACATCCACTGCTTCTGTCTATGTCTGGCTTTCTAAAATATTTACTATAAATTCTGCTTGTACTAGGCATTTTAAGCATTTCACTTTTTTTCATCTTCCTTTTACATAGTATTTAGTCATTTATTTCTTAAGTTGCCTTTGGGATATCACAAAGAATAAAGGCAAATTATGAAGTAAGCTAAAGGCCACTCTTCTTAATAGATACAGTGGTAAGATAATCCTACATTATTTCAAAATTTTATTAGCTTCATATCTGACATTACATCATGCCAACCACAAACTGTTGGTTATACTGGAAGAGGAAATAATCAACTAATTTTCTACTTTTTTGGTAAGCATATTAATCAGGGTTCTCCAGAAAAAGAGAACTAAGAGGAGGTATATGTGTGTATATAAATAAAGAGAGAAACATTAATTTCAGAAATTGGCTCACAAGATTATAGAAGCCAGGATGTCCAAAGATATGCAGTCAGCAAGCTGGAAAGCTAGGAGAATCAATAATGTTAAGCCTGACAACAAGGAAAGCTGATGGTGTAAGTTCTAGTCTGAGTCCAATGGCCTGAGAACTAGAAGAGCCAATAGTGTAAGTTACAGTCCAAGTACAAGAGAAGACTGGCATTCCAGCTCAAGCAGTCAAGAAGTAGCAGTTTCTTATTACACAACTGTTTCATTCTACTCACATATTCAATTGAGTGGATGAGGGCTACCCATATTAAGGAGGAAAATATGCTTTACTCAGTCTACCAATTCAAATGTTAATATCCAAAAATACTCTCAAAGACATACCTAGAATAATGTTTAATCAAATCTGTGAGTACCTCATGGCCTAGTCAAGTTGACACATAAAATTAAGCATCACAAGTCCACTTGGCACACATCTGCACCTCCTCAAATCATATTTAGTCTCCAAATAAAGAAAATAACAAGGTCATAATTCCACCTAACGTGATGCAACTATCCTGACTACAACTGGAAATGTATTAGCCCCTTTCCAAGAAGAGGAAGTAAAGATTTTGAATGACATTTCTATTTCCCTTGATATCCTGTAATTTAAACACTATGATGTAAAGCTAACAATACTTAAATACTATTATATATAGTCAAACTATCTTATATTTCATGACAAGGGAATAAAAGAGGACAGAAAACAAACACACACACACACAAACATAACAAAATAAGATGGAAATACACATGGCAATTACAGGCCTTGTTTCTGTATTAATAGCTGGTATTAATAACTATCTTCTTCCACTGCCTATTTTGTATTTGCTTTGCCTTCACCAATCACCTCATCTGGTTGTGACTGTTTACCCAGTGGGGTGACCCTAACTTTCATTCCTGAAGGATCTGGGTCATAGTACTCCTGCTTGGGTTGGGTTGGGTTGCTCAGTTTTCCACTGACCAAGACATCCTAAGGGATACCCTGTATTCCAGACATACTCTACCTCCATTATAGAACAGCAATCTAATTTCTCATTGGTAGTTAAGATCAATCAGTCAAGCCAGCACAGTAACTCTCTTCTTTGCCTATTGATTCAGAGATATGAGGAGTCCAAAGTGACCAGGCTAGAATCTTCCATTTCAACTGAATCACTGTTTTATTTCCTGGTAAAAGCATTCCACCATCTGGAACTAAGATCTCTAGGTCATCAAAGCATAAGTTCACAGGAACAGGAAGCAAAAATTTTGCTAGCAAGTCACTAGAGATAATAATGACTGGTGCCACTCCTGTTTCCACCCCTTGATTCTTGGATCCATGAATCCTGGCAATGGAAGAAAGAGCACCATATATTGGAAACTGATCCAGCATAAACACAGCCTTCTGGAGAATCCTGCACCAGCCTTTCAAGGCACTGCCACCAAGCTGGCACCATAATTGAGTCTTCAAAAAGCCATTCCACCATTCTATCAAGTCAGCTGTTTCACTACAGTAGAGACCATCTTAAGACCAGTCAATTCCATGAACATGGGCCCACTGCCACATTTCTTTTGCTATGAGGTGAGTTCTTTGATCAGAAATAATGCTGTGTGTAATATTAATACCATGATAGTAGATAAGGAATTCTTTAAATCCATGTCTGGTAGTTTTGGCAGAAGCAATGCATGCAGGGAAGGGAAATCTATATTCAATGTCTACTCCAGCAGGAATAAGAACAAAACACTGTCCCTTTCATGATGGGAGCAAACTAAGAAAACAAAATGTTAGAGCCTTTTATAATTCCCCAAGCTGCAGAATCTCTGCTTAGTGAGCCCATATCAATAGATTTGGCCTGATCCACCTTTATGTTCCTTCTGACATTATCCTATACCCTTAATATGCATGATCACACATGTTCTCTGGACTTTTGTCTGTATAAATAGAAAACTTAAGTATTTATTTCAGAGTGTAGTACATGTCTTCATGGGTCACACTTTGTGCCTCATCTTTAGGGGCCTACTAAGACTTGAGTGTAGTTATAGGTCTAGAAACAAAGAGGAGTCGGTGGGGAGAGGTCTTGAGAATTGTCTTGCATGCCAACTTCCTCAGGGAAAGCCATTACAGTTTGCTTGGGCAATGCAGAATTAATTCCCCTGGGGGGAAAGGAGGGGCAGAGGGGAGGTGGGTAAAGAGGCCATTCCCACTAGTGGTGTGGGGGTCTCTTCAACTGGCAAAGAAGACTCATCAGAATTTAGGGATTCAAAGTCTCCAGCTTCATCAGGGTCTTTCCATGCATCCCCATTCCAATTTTCAAGATCCCATTCCTTCCCAATCAATAAACTCACTATAACTTATTTGTTTATTAAAACTCTTAAATAATTGACTGTGAGGTCTTTGAAGACCCAGAGTGGCACTTACTCCTGTATCCCCCAATGCCTAGTACAAGGTACTTGAAATATAGTCAGGACTCAAATAAAGATTTCTATTAAACTGAATTTTGCTTCTCAACATACCTCAGTTCTCCATTATTTAACTTTCATAGACTCAGTTTTGGCAGTTAGTAAATCTTTGCTTATGCATCAATCAAAGGTCTGCTAGTAGTGCCTCATTAATAAAAAACGGACTTGTTCACCAAGGGAAACACATAAATAACTAGTTTGCTCACATTTTCCCAAGATGATAGAAAACTTGTGTTAAAGAAAACTAAATATGGCCTGAGAGGGATTCCATACTTCTATATCTGAGTCCTTGTGGATGAACTGCACCTATCTTAATAGGTTGACAAGACTGAAAACCTAACTTAGGGGTATGCGCCTGTAAAAGAGCTGAGTCTTGGCCAATCCCAGTGGCCATATTTCAATGATTCATACACTGCTGAGCATTCAAACTGTGTTCAAATAAGGCAAACACCAACCTGTAAACAATCAAGCTGTTCTGTACCTCACTTCCCATTTCTGTACTTCACTTCCTTTTTTTGTCTATAAATCTTCTTCCACCATGTGGCAACACTGGAGTCTCTTTGAATCTGCTGTGATTCTGGGGGCTATCCAATTCACAAATCGTTCATTGCCCAATTAAACTCCTTTAAATTTAATATGGCTGAAGCTTCACTTTTAACAGATAGTGTCAGAAGCGGGATCCAAAGCAGAGCTTCTAACGACCCCCAGGAGCACTGAGTGAACAAGCAAGGTACCTGCAGGACCCATTTGTGTCCACTGATCTCAGAGTGGCTGGGGATTGCGTTAAGTTCTCTCTTGGATTTCAGAACTCCATGGATTTGTGTTTTGAGCTCTCTGAGTTTCTTTGACCAAATTTCTAATCCAGACTGGGTTTGGAAGTCATGACAGAAACTGGACTGGGTCCAGGAATGGATTTGATCCAGAAATTAACTGGCTAGGGACCAGTTAGAGGCCTCTTACATCTGACTGGGTCACAAAGAAACTGGTAGCAAACTGTAATATTGTAGGGGTTATAAAATTTGGCATTTGAAAATTCACACAGGGATTTTTACATTCTACCCCTTTGTTTCATTTTTCTGGTGTGCTTAGGTAAGGAAAAAAAAAAAAAAAACTGGCTAAGTTAATCAAGAGAACCTGAGAGTAAAGCCAACATTTTAGGTAAAAAATTGGATCCTTAATTTCTAGAAAACTGAGTTCCTTCCAGCTTACACATTAGACCCAAGAGGCAACGAAGTCTTACAGAAATGACAAAATCTTACTAAACATAACTTACAGTAAAACATTCCAAGTGAACAACAATCTACAGAAGTGCATTTAAAAATGAAGTTTCCCAAATTAATCTCATCTAGGGATGCCTATTAATATGCAGAAGCTTCTAAAAAAGATTTAGGGATGATGGGGCCCATCTGGGGGCAATTTTGAAAGCTGCCGGTCTGATATTGGGTGCTAGGCAGACTCGCTAATGTCTATGTTTTGTCACACGTATTTTGCACTGGCCAGAATGGAAAAAGATAATTTTCCTTTGTGTTGTGGCTTGGGCCTCAGGGTTATGGTGCGGTGAGCCAGGTCACTAGGGCCACTCAGGGAAAGGAAACCCAGAGGCTTGGCATGTTGGCAAAGGGGTAAGAATTTCTTACCACTCAGATTTCTGGCCTCTTTTTCTCTGTTCAAACTGGTTAAATGAATAGTAAAAATCACTGTTTATCTCCTCTGTGAAGTTTTAATTAACACAAAAAAGAATTCTGAGGCTGGTCTTAAGCTGTAGTGAATCTAGTGTGCTTAGTCTTTCTGTATTGTTCTGTCATAAAGAGGGGTACCTTAGGACAAAATACATGCCTAAAACCCTGGAAGCCCGCTGTTCAAGATGGCCCAGCAAACTGGTCAGTAATAACCTTTGCTGCAGATACCTGAAAGAAGAAAAAGAAAAAAATAATAATAAATGAGACTCCATCTTGTTTTGTATGTCCCTGGAAGCTTGACTTTGTAACTATCTGGCAATACTGTCTCAGTCTCCGCCATCACAATGGCTGCTGGCTCAGGGTTCAATTCCCAGCTTAGGCAATGAGTACTTTCTGCTTGATATTTGGGTGTCCTTTACCATTTTTTAATTATCTTACCCTCCACAAATCATCTTCAATTTTTCTATCTTTAAACACAAAAATATCAGCTGTTTGTCCTGGCTAAAGTCAGGTAATAAAAAATTTATAAGAACTTTTATTAAAGAGTCCTATGCTTAAAAGTCAGCTTAATTAAAAGCAGATATTCAAGCTCTAACAGCCTGGGACCCCTTGGGAAAAACAGGAGGCACCAGAGACCCTTTCCTGGCCCTGTTCTTCCAAAGACTTCATCCTATAGCCAGTAATCCAATTTAAAAACTTAGAAACTGGTAAATAGAAACTTACAACAACTGTAATAATCTTCTGTCTGTGCAGTTATATATGTGTTGTGTGTGTAATGTTTATATAAAAGAGCTCTAATTAATTGGTTTAAAGAAAAATAGGCACTTAAATATTTTGAAAGAAAAATAAAAACTGTAATGCCTTTTAGTTCAAGTGAATTTAGTAATCTTTGGGAAATAAAACATTTTCAAGATTTTTGACAAAAATAAAGATATATGGTCTAAATTATTCAGGTCAGATACTAGGTTTGTTAAATGCTTTAAGGTCATACACTGCCTTGACTTTAAAGCCCTGGGGACATATGGAATTAGCCAAGTTCCCTAGCTATGCAAAGAGGGTTATAAAGAAAAGAGATTTTACATAAGAAAGGATCTTGTATGGTAAATTATTGTCCTAAAGTAAAAAATGACTGGTTGTTTAAAAAGAAGGATGTTTAGGACAAGTCAGAAAGTACAAGCATGTTGTAGATGGTCTATGGAAGTTACGAAAGGATTAATGAAAGGAAATTTATGCACCAAAAGTGAAAGTTGCTAAGAATTACCATTTTAACATATAATTGAGACTACTGAAAAAAATAGGTTTACATGCAAAGTATGAGGAGAATGAAATGTGTTTTGGTAAAAGATTATAAGAAAGCATGGGAATGTAAATTTTTGCAAAGTTTAAAGGGTTAAAGGATTGTTTAAAATTAGATAAAGCTAAAGTTTTAAACAAGTTGTGAAAGTGTTATAAAAAATCTTGAGCTGGGTGTGGCAACTCACATCTATAATCCTAGCACTTTGGGAGGCCGAGGCAGGTGGATCACTTGAGGTCAGGAGATCAAGACCAGCCTGGTCAACATGACGAAACCCTGTCTCTACTAAAAATACAAAAATGAGCCAGGCCTGGTGGCAGGCACCTGTAATCCCAGCTACTCGGAGGGCTGAGGCAGGAGAATCACTTGAACCCAGGGGCCGAGGTTGCAGTGAGCCGAGATCACACCACTGCACTCCAGCCTGGGCAAAATAGTGAAACTCTGTCTCAAAAAAATAAGAAGAAGAAGACGAAGAAATAATAAATAATTAACATTATTAAAGAAATTCTGTGTGTGAACACACTGGCCAAATTTAAAGTGGTATTTTTCAGCTTTTCCATAAATTGAAAATGGGAATAAAAGCACAACAGGGTTTTTCTTAAAGCACTAACCTTCTCTTTCACAAAAATTGTAAAAGGTTATAAAAGGTTTATGAGAATCTCACCTTATGGTCAAACCAAGATTGAACTGATTTGTTTATATGGTTTATTAAAAATTGGGATTGACATTAATAGTAGACTAATGCAAGGGTGAAATTTGGCTTTCTCTCTTGAACAATATTTTCATGAACTATTAAAAGATAATGGGCCAGGTATGGTGGCTCACGCCTGTAATCCTAGCACTTTGGGAGGCTGAGGCAGGCAGATCACGAGGTCAGGAGATCAAGACCATCCTGGCTAACATGGTGAAACCTCATCTCTACTAAAAATACAAAAAAAAAAAAAATTAGCCGGGCATGGTGGCAGGCACCTGTAGTCCCAGCTACTCAGGAGGCTGAAGCAGGAGAATGGCATGAACCCAGGAGGCAGAGCTTGCAGTGAGCCAAGATCATGCCACTGCACTCCAGCCTGGGTGACAGAGCAAGACTCCATCTCAAAAAATAAAATAAAATAAAATAATGAAAGATTTTCTTTGCCTTTTGAATAAACTACCAAAAAGGAAGGGAAAGACAAGAGACAAAAGTTAAGTCTTCCCTCTATCAATGAGTAAAGATTTTTACCTTTTTAAAAATTTTTTAAATCATCATTTTAGCTAAATGAATGACTTACAGTAACCTGGATTCTATTTCATAATATCAAGTATTTTAAACCTTTAAAATATTTGATAGGCTTCTCAAAATCAAATTTCACCTTTAAAATGGTCTTTTCTGACATCCAACTTTGGAATGCTCCAGAGGGCCCCTGAAGCATTTAAGAGACAGGTAAACAGGATTATTTGGCATGTTAAGTTACATGGGAAACTTTATCAAAATAAAAATAATGTTTAGTCTCCAGGTTATACTTTAGTGAATTATATTAATATATGTTCCAAAATTGTATGGGACTTCTAAAATTCTATTATGTCTGAGTATATGCTATCAATCATAATTAAAGTTATTATGTTAAGTTATTGTAGACCACAGAAATAACCAAATTTCTTTGTCAATTGTGTTTTTAATTATAACTATTTAAAGTCATTTCCACAGTTAATTGCTTAATGCTGATGCAGTTTCTCAAAATTTCAAAAGCATGGCGTCTTTCAGGAGGTTCATGAAAGATGGAGAGGACCCTGAAAAGTACTCTTGAATACAGGTTTCTAATAGCTTTAGAATCATGTCATTTGAACTGGGTAAGAATTCCTGGAACTTTAATGAAAAGACTGACTGGGTTATAAAACTGCTAATCCAAGTAGAACAAAAATTAATTAAATACCAAGGAAATACTTTGCCAGATTTTCATGCTAAATGAGCAAATACTGAAATTATTTAGATACACAATTTGAATAAAATCCATGGTCTAAGTCAAATTACCTATGATAACCTATCAGTAATCAGTGCTATGCACCTAATTTGGAGAATCAAGTCCAATGTTAAGCATGGACTCATGAAAAACCAGAACAGCTGCCTTGTCCTTATTGAGTCCTTAAACCTTTTATTATTAAAAGTTCTGCATTCCATGACTCATCACGGAAAAGATAAAATGATCCAAATTAAATATATTGATGTGGTGACTTATAAATTGTGAAAATAGTTTATAACCAATGTTCCATTCCATATTCTTCAGAAGACAATCAAAGCTTCAGGTACATTTGCCTACCTGATGGGCCATTTAAACATTTATAAAGGGATTTCATTCGTCATTTTCAATGCATGTTTTCTGGTTGTATACAAACTTTCCCATGCAAGAGGACTGATGTTATAACATGAAATTATTATGCCCAGTGTATTTTCATCAGGTCAATAAAGCTTTTTATGGTTTTGAGGACAATTAACCCCTTCAGAATCCAAAGACTGGATCTTCTGAGAACATCAGAGAAAGACTGCCCTTGCCATCCACTCTGCAACAAAACTTTGGAACCTTGAACCTTGGGTTCATAATCTCACAACTGAGAAGGGTCCCTCCACACTTTTGGAACTGTACACCCATTGAAATCCTTAAGGTAAAGCTAACCAGAGAAGTTTCTCCCCAGAAGAAGTGGCATCCTTGATGTGAACAGCTTTTCCCAAGATCACAGATTAAGATTTCTCTACTATCATTAGACTCTTATCTTTGAATATTTTCTTCCTTGCTTATGTCTCTATGAACAATAGAAGTGGAAAAAAGGTCTGTTGTGTGCACTTACAGGATATACTTTTATTTGTGAAGAATTTTGCAGCCAGCCTTATACATGGATAATCTTACACTTTGAGAGATAAAAGATGAAGGCCCAATGTGAGTGAGAAACTTTGCCTCATAATCAGTCAGAAACAGAACATTGATTCACTCCTCTTAACCCACAACCTAGGTTAAAGAAAACATTGCCTGGAGGCCTTTACTTCCCTGGAAGGGCATCATTTGTTAGGTCCTTTTTCCACGATTTGGAATAAAAGAGGCAATGATTAGAAATGTATCCCTCATGATAGGCTCTATAGCATGATAGGCTTTATATACTGTAAAGGCTAGGGTTACACAACAGACTTTAAATTCTCTTGTAAAAGTCATGCTAAATAGTATTAAGTGGCTAAACACAGAAGTACCTGCAGCCTCTGGCACTTACGACCTATAGAGAAAACATCAGGTATTATAGAAACTCAGTTGCAAGAGATTAATGAAAAAACTACTTAGTTAAGTGAGTAGACCCTTTATCTAGCTCATTCTCTGATCTATTTGAGTTTAGGAGGTTTGGTTTATGGGGACCCTAGGTAAGAAGCATACTCCAAACCCTTGGTATTATCCTCCCGTAGTCATAATAATAGTCTCCCTAGTGCACTGTATTCTCTCAAAGGTTTTAAATGTTTGCATGCAGCCATCTCTAGAATATCTAACGGTCTCTCTTCAAGTGGAATGACAAGAGCTGAAAGAAATGTGTTACCATGAGGATACTGTAACCTATGAATGACATGCTGAGACTGGAAACCCAAATGATGTTAACAGAGAGTGGTGCTAAGGCCCTAAGTTTTGGTCACACTCTCACCTGAGAACCTGACCAAAAAGGTGGAATTTTTTTAAACAAAATTATGGGTGGCCATTGTTTTAGACTGAGCTCACTCACTAGGCCCCAACAGACCAAACCAAACAAAACTGGAGTTGCTCATGCTGAATGTGACATAATCAAACTAAGACTTTAAGGAAACACATAGATCCTACAGGAGAACAGACCTGGTTTGTTTTTCCCCTGTAAACAGGACATTCCAGCATAAGGAGGTACTCTTGTTCCTACCTTTGCGAAACTCACTGTTCTACTGTTTCCTGGTGGGTTTCAAGACCAAATAAGTACATTTACTACAATGATTGTGACATTAATGACTAAAGTTGTGCTCAATCTCTCAAAAATTGAGAAAATGAGCAAAAGGGGAGAATTGCTAAAGCAAACCAAATATAGCCTGAGAAGGACTCTATACTTCTATATTTGAGTCTTTGTGGACCAACTGCAACCTAACTTAATAGGTTGACAAGACTGAAAACCTAACTTAGGAGTATGCGTCTGTAACAATAGCTGAGTCTTAGCCAATTCCAGCAGAAAGACTTCAACCATTCATACACTGCTGAGTGTTTAAACTGTGTTCAAATAAGGGAACCAATCCAAATGTTTTATACCTCACTTCCAATTGCTGTATGTCATTTCTTTTTTGTCTACAAATCTTCTTCCACCGTGTGGCTGCAATAGAGTCTCTTTGAATTTGCTGTAATTCTGGGAGCTGCCCAACTTGCAAATTGTTCATTGCTCAATTAAACTCCTTTAAATTTAATTTGGCTGAAGTTTTTCTTTTAACACTTGTTTTAACCACTCATTTTCATTTTTCCTTGAATTAAAAATGCTGGTATACTCAGCACATTTTTCATCTCATCCTGACTTTAGTATGAATAACCTGTCATTTTTTTTTTACCTCCGTACTTAATATGTAATTGAGTACCAGTATCTATAAATGACTTCTAATTCATATAGACTTTAATCCACTCAATATAACTATTAGACTTGTATGTTAAAAAAAAAAAGTCTGAAGCACACCTTCATTCGCCTTTCCCTCTTCATTCTCCCTTCTCTCTTCACTCTCCTTTCTCTCTATAATTGAGCATATTCCTGACAAAAGTGACATCCTATGAGCAATATCTGAAAGAGTTTTCCTCTTCACCATTATGAAGACTAGCCGAGTCATTAACTAAAAATCCAAGGCTTTCCAACAGGCAATCTAGGCACTCCCAACATTCTTCATATGCCATAATGTCAGGGTCCTAAAGAAATGTCAACTGATTCTGTTCCTCTACCGAGTAAATATGTAATAAATCTTAAAAATGTTAATTATGCATGGTAGCAATGATACTAAAAAGTTTTATTTACTAAATTCCTATAATTGCGTATAAGTATTCCTTTAATTGCGTATAAATGTATTTGGTTGATTTTTTATATTTTACACTAACTAGACACTACAGAAGAATTAGCTGTACTTCTAGAAACCCACTCTCTTCACCTTGAGCAACTTTGTGGTGAGCCTTTGGCAGCAATATATACCACCCAAACATGAGACACCTGTCTGGTAACAAATAAGTAAATAAATACCTAGCTTAAAACTACACATGATTCAAATGTAATAAGGAGAGTAAAGAGAAGAGAAAAATACATCTTAGAAATACCTAACATGACTTTCCCTCACAAAAAAATGCAGGAATATAAAGCAGGTCCTTTGCATCCTTAAATTCATGATAAGTGTGAAAATTTGAAATTGCTTACACTAGGAATTGCTAATTTTGCATTCTGAATGATGAAATATATCATAGCATTACTTCCCCAAAAAATGCCAGTATGCATCATTTTATTTTTAATCAGAAAATTAATAATCAAAATAAATGCATATCAGGGACTGGCTAATATGAGCATGAAAAAGCATCTCTAGTAATCATTTACAACATCTGCAAACCATTACTGTCTTCCTCATGCAGAAAAGTGATATAAATTAAATAAAACACAAAAACTCACATATATTCATATCGTAAGAACCCAAAGATACAATACAGCTACATTTTAACCCCATGTTCTTACCAATTTTTTGAGGGCACCAATCATGTGACTCTCTTCTACAGCACTGGAAAATAATATTCTCAATTATGACTGCCAGGTACCATAGCTTGATAAGCATTCAGTTAAATGCTTTAAAAAGGGACAGAGGGAGAGATCATTTACCTTCAATAATTAAGGCATCAAAACCCACAAATACATGTCTAGACATTTTCACAAAATCAAGGAAAAACTGGGCTTCTGGTTGTTTTTTTTAACTAGGAAATTCCATTAACCAGAAAATCTAATTTCTCCAAGTAATATGTTCAGGCATAGCACACAGTGTTTAATAATATTAAGTATAATCATTTTGGCAATTCAATTGAATTTTTAGCCATAATTCACAAGCCTAAACTGAAGATTTCCTCTATTTAAAACTAACTCAAATTATTTAAGAACAAAATTACATAATGGCTAATAATGCTCTATGTCTGTACCATACTACTTATTATTAATAAAAGTAGCTTACGTTCTACCTTATCAGATCTCTTTCACTCATATAATCAACAATTCAACTTTTTCTACATGTATAAATTCCTAACTATACTGCAGACACCTCCCTAAATTTAGGAACAGATTGTAATTTTCATCCTGCAGAATTTTCACAGCACTAAGCAGATGCCTAATATTGTTAAATGGTTTGCTACATATGGGAAATTTTTACATATCTGAATTAGAATAATCCCTAAATGATCTCTTATATGAAGCTGTATACCACAGATGATAAACATGAAGCAAAGTGGTGGAATATAAGTATAATTGGGATAAGGTGACATTAAGAAGAACTTGGGCTATTAAAATACTACACAGTGACATCAGCAGGAATAGTGGAGTTAAGGAACTCCAAAAATCCTTTCCTCCATAAAGCAAGAACAACAGTGGCAAAAATTGTCAAAGTCAACTTTTTTCAGAACTCTAGAAATTAATCAAAGGCTCGCATCAATCTAGGAAGAACATATTACAGAAAAATGGCTGATTTTCATTAAGAAAAGCAAGTTTTATGGCATTTTAATCTCATCCCTCTATCCCCAGTACCATGAGAGCCTTGAAAACTAGAAGGCTCAAAAATCACAATAAAATCCAGCAGCCTAGCAGCCACCAGGAGGGGCAAAATAGGGCTGGACCTCCTCCAAAACCCCGTTCCCAGAAATTGTCATTATTGACCTGTCTGGCAGTTCCCTGGAAAACACCACTCCTTTACTTGTCTTTATTTGACCTAAGAGCTTGTCCAGTGCCAATAACCTTTTCCCCAGATAGCATTTGTCAAAAACAAACAGAGCCAACTGTTTAACATCAACTTGCCTGAGGTGGCAGTAACAGTTGGGGCAAACAACAAGCTGACCAGAATCTTAAAAGGAAAAGCTAGGTAATGAAATGTCAATAGGGGATTTTGATAAGATCCAACATATTCCTTGAACTCCAGATGGCCAAGCTCATGCAAGTACTCAGTAAAGAATTGAAAAGGCGACCTAAGCTTTGACTTCTTGCTACTCTTTAAGCTCTGTACAAGTGGGAACTAAAAGCTAAAGTAGAGTTATAAACTGCCTAAGCATTGAAGGCATGCCCCATCATGCACACAGAGACCACCAGCAAAGGCTGGGAGACTCATTGCTTCCAAGCATTAGGGAAATAACTGTCCAATCATTCGCTGTCCAGTACTAACCATGCAGGGACTTTGGTGGCCACACATAAAAAGAATACAAAGTTTACATAAAGAGTTCAGGAAAGTCACTATGCAAACAAATAACAAGAGCAGCAACAAGAAGAAACCCTGAGAAGGAGAATCTGATTTCCAGAGTTACCACATTAGACATTATTTAATTATCTAATTTTCAACAAAAAATTGTGAGACATGCAAGAAGCAAGAAAGGATGATCTATACATGGAGAGAAAAAAGGCAGTTAATTGTCCCAAAGGAAGCCCAGACATTGAACTTATGAGACAAAGACACTAAAACGTTTTCTCTAAATATTTTCTTAGATATAGTTTCAAAGAGCTAAAGAAAACCATATATGAAGTATGATAACAATATCTCACCAAATAGAGATTATTAATGAAGAGATAGAGATTACAAAATAAAGAAACAAACATTGTGGAATTAAAAAGTATAATAATTTAATTCAAAAATTCACTAGAAGAGTTCAACTGCACATTTGAGCTGGCACAAAAATCAGTGAACTTGAAGATAGGTCAATTGAGATTATCCAGGCTAAGGAACAGAATGAAAAAAGAATGAAGAAAAATAAACAGAGCATCAAAGACCTATAAGAAACCATCAAGCATACCAACATACGCATAATGAGAGAACCAGAAAAAGAGGAGAAAAAGGAAGGAACAGAAAGAATATTTGAAGAAACGATACAAGGAAACTTCTCTAATTTGATGAAAAGCATTAATCTATACATCTAAGAAGCTCAATAAACTCAAAGTAGGAAAAAATTCAAGAGATCCACACTGTAACACATCATAACCAAACTTTCGAAACATAAAGAGAGAATACTGAAAGCAACAAGAGAGAAGCAACTCATCAAAAATAGGGAATCGTCAAAAAGATTTCCTATCTGATTTCTCATTAAAAACCACGGAGGCCAGAGGCAGTGGAAAGATACATTCAAATTCCTAAAAGAAAAAGACTGCCAACTAAGAATTCTAATTCTAGCAAAACTATTCTTTGAATATGAAGAAATTATGACTTTCTCAGATAAACAAAACCAAAGAGAATGTATGCTAGCACATCTTATCTACGAGAAATACTAACCTGGGTCTCTCAGGCTGAACTGAAAGGACAAGAGACAGTATACTTGAATCTACATAAAGAAATTAAGAACACTGGTAAAGATAACTACATAGGTAAATATAAAAGAAAATATAAATGTATGTTTGGTTGTGGCTCTTTTCTCCTATGTGATTGAAAAGACAGCTGCATAAATCAAGAATTATAAATCAGTGTTAATGGATACTGTATTAATGTAGAAAGATGTAACTTATGCAATAATAGCGTGAAGGAAGGGGAGGGAATATATAGGAACAAAATTTGTAAACTTAAATTTAGTTAGTATTAGTTAATATAGATTGTTATAAAATAAGGTACTATTTGTAAGTCCCAGGGCAACCACTGAGAACTCAAAAAATATTTAGTAAAAGAAACGTCAAGGCCGGGTGCAGTGGCTCACAACTGTATTCCCAGCACTTGGAAGGCCAAGGTAAGAGGATCACTTGCGGCCAGGAGTTCAAGACCAGCCCAGGCAACAGAGTAAGAACCTGTCTCTACAAAAAAAAAAAAATTATCCAAGCATCGTGGCACACACCTGTAGTCCTAGCTACTAGGGAGGCTCAGGCAGGAGAATCACTTGAGCCAAGGAGCTGGAGGCTGCAGTGAGTTATGATGGTGCCACTACACTTCAGCTTAGGCGATTCTGTCTCTTAAAAAAAAAAAAAAAGAGAAACATCAAGGAAATTAAAATGGTACATTAGAAAATATATACTTAATACAAAAAAAGGCAGAGAAAGCAATAATGTAGTAATTAAGGAATGACAAAAAATTACTTGATATACAGAAAAAATAGCAAAATGACAGACATAAATACTACCTTAAGCATTAGTAAATACATTAACTGTAAATGGATTCAACACTCCACTCATAAGTCAGAAATTGCTAGACTGAATAAAAAGAGAAATAAATCTCTTCTGCATAACCAACGAGATAAAACTTAAAATATCTAAATATCTCATGAAAACTATCACCATTTATTAAACATTCTTCTCATTCAGCAAAATGGAAAATAGGTATTCATTGCCACTTGTCTTCTGATTCAGGGTGGCCCATTTAATGTCATTCAGCTTTCACAGGCTTATTTTGTTTTTCATGCCCAATTCTGGCAAACTAAGCAAAAGGTCTAACCTAATTTTAAGTTGTCTGTATAAAATTCGTAATTAAAATGATACTTAATCTCATCTTTAATCACTATCTTTTACTGATGTCTAAGCATGTAGTTTTTAAATAATATTCATATAAGCCCATCTGTCAGTGAAGCATATTCATAGATTAATGGATCTTGCATAACACTGCAGCACTGTCTTTACTACAATTGCAGAAGTTCTGAATTCTCATAATATAAAATGTAAGCAGCTTTTTAAAATGACTATGTAGACCTACTCTTTAACCGCAGGGCTGAACATAATAAAAAACATAGGAGGTGGTAGACACAGAAAAGCCAACCTTCTCTGAATACAAGGAAAAAGTGATTTCATACTTCACAAACTAATTATTTCATTCACATAGTCCATGTTGAAATGTAAATACCAAAATGTACATATCCTTCTAAGGAAAACAAATTGTTTTACCAGAATTATAACAGAGCTCATTTTATAAAGTAATTAACATTATTTTTTATCTCCATTTATTAAACCTATAATTCTTCACATTTCAAAATAAATAAATTGTTGTATCCTCTACTAGTCACAGTAAATATGATCCTAATTATTTAAGTAAAATTGTATGGCATATAGCCAACAATAATCTTTACGCCACTTAGAAAATAAGAATAGACTTAGGATATAAATTTGGACAAACATTTCAGAAGTACTGATAACATCTCATGCTAATTTGCTAATCTGCTTAGTAAATTTATTGTTAGCATTAAAATTAATATATTCAAAATAAACATAAAATATACAAAATACCTAAAATAACATAATACTCATAGTATAGCCTACGAATAAAAGCACAGATTCAGGAAGATTTGTGAACAAACTCAAGCTCTACCACTTACTATTAATACAACCTTAGGTAAGTTTGCTCACTTGGAGACAGTTTCCTTTGTCTATGAAATGGAAAAAAATGTTACTACCAAAAAGTAGCAGTTGGAATTCAATAAAACAACATACATAAAGGGTTTTACATGATGCTAGGCACAAAGATTTCTATAATTCTTATCAAAAGAAGAGCACAGGTGGTATATTACATTATACGTAATTCACCAGTAACTCTGTATAGATCAGTGGAAACAAAATAGTATAGGCAGAAAAGTTATTTAATGATTACAGACTCTAAACCACTTAAAAAACGGTTTGAACTAGACCGATCTCTAAGGAACTCTGTTTCTGAAATTCAAAGATTCTACCTTAAGGTGATGCCCAAAAAGCCAATGATACTGACCCCAAATTTCTTACAATAAATAGCCTAAAGAACAAATTTCAAGAGCACCAAACAGAGGCAGTGGATATAAGAACCTGAAAAAAAAATGTATATACTTTGAGTGATAATCATATTTTTATAAATTACTTTGAAAAATTATCAGAGTTAAGCACAAATATTTAATGTTAATTTCAACAGGGAAAACTGAAATACAATTTTACTATTTAACAATAAGAAAATCATTAAATGATGGGCATATCCATATAACACAATAACCCATAACCATTACAAATCAAGTTTTCAAAATAATTCATGATGTAAGTACTCCCAATGTGATTCTGAGTGAAAAGGGCAAAATATAAAACAGTATTAACAATTTTGTTTTTAAAATATATTTGCAAAAGAAAAGACTGAAAGAAAAGCCACCACAATGTTTGCAGCAGTTACCTCAGATTACTGAAAATAGGGTAACTTTTTTTATAGTCTTCCTTTATTTCCAACTTTCTACTGTAATCAACTATCATGTTCACAATCAAAAAAGCAATATAACATTCATTTATGGTTAAATTTTAAAGCTCTAAGCAGGAGTTAAAGAGAACTTCCTTGGCTGGGTCAAAATGATATCCACAAAAAACTTACAGCTAACTACTCAATGGTAAAAGACTGTATACCTTCTCTACTAAGATGAAGAGCAATGCAAGGATATCTGTGCTGATCTGACTTGTTCTAGTTAACATTAGTAGAGGTCCTAGCCAGTGCAAAGAGACAAGAAAACAAAATAAAAGGCAAACAAATGAGAAAATGTGAAATAAAGCTGTCTCTACCAGCAGACAGCAGTAGCTACAAAAGCTACTAGAACGAACTCGTGAGTTTAACAAGGTTGTAAAATTCAAAAATTCAAGATCAATATTAAAATACTGATTCACTTACATAAGTAATTGGAAATTTAAAAATTTTTAAAGGTTACTGTTTACAACAGAACCAAACAACATAAAACATTTAGATACAAACATAACAAAATATGCGCAACATTTTTATGCGGAAAGCTTAAAAACAGAGAGATAAATCAAAGACCAAATAAACGTAGAAAGGTTGTTTCATTTTGTTTTCTCTCTTGAAAGAGGCTCTCTCTGTTGCAGAGGCTAGAGTGCAGTGGCATGATCACAACTCACTGTAGCCTCTACCTCCCAGGCTCAATCAATCCTCCCACCTCAGCCTTCCAAGTAGCAGGGACTACAGGTGCATGGCAACACACCCAGCTAATTTTTCTCATTTTTGTAGAGATGCGGTTTTGCCATGTTGTCCAAGCTGCTCTTGAACTCCTGGGCTCAAGCAATCCTCCCACCTTGACCTCCCAAAGTGCTGGGATTACAAGCATGAGCCACAGCAGTGGGACAGGAAAGGTATTTTATTAATGGATTAGAAAACAACATTTTTAAGATGTCAATTCTCCCCAAATGGATCCATAACTTCAATGCAATCATACTAAAAATTCCACAATGCTTTTATATAGAAATAAAGAGATTCTAAAACGTACATGGAAAGAAAAAGAACTCGAATACTCAAAAATTTTTGACAAACAACAACAAAGTTGGAGGACTCAGGCTTTTTGACTTCAAGATACACTATAACGCTACCATAATAAGGACTGAGGTTTTAGCCAAACAGACGCACAGAACAATGGAACAAAATAGAGTCCACAAAGCAAACCACACAAACATAGTCAACCGATTTTTGACAAGGCAAGCCAAAGAAATTTAATGAAGAAAAAATAGTAATGAGAGGTGAAGCCGGCTGGGCTTCTGGGTCAGGTGGGGACTTGGAGAACTTTTCTGTCTAGCTAAAGGATTGTAAATGCACCAATCAGAGTCTGTGTCTAGCTAAAGGTTTGTAAACGCACCAATCAGCACTCTGTGTCTAGCTAATCGGGTAGGGGACTTGGAGAACTTTTCTGCGTAGCTAAAGGATTGTAAATGCACCAATCAGCGCTCTGTGTCTAGCTAAAGGTTTATAAACACACCAGTCAACACTCTGTCAAAATGGACCAAACAGCACTCTGTAAAACGGACCAATCAGCACTCTGTAAAATGGACCAATCAGCTCTCTGTAAATGGACCAATCTGCAGGATGTGAGTGGGGGCCAAATAAGGGAATAAAAGCAGGCCACCCAAGCCAGCAGGAGCAACCCCTTCGGGTCCCCTTCCATGCTGTGGAAGCTTTGTTCTTTCACTGTTCGCAATAAATCTTGCTGCTGCTCACTCTTTGGGTCCACACTATCTTTATGAGCTGTAACACTCACAGTGAAGGTATGCAGCTTCACTCCTGAAGCCAGCGAGACCACGAACCCACCAGGAAGAACGAACAACTCCGGACATGCCACCTTTACGAGCTATAACAATGAGCTGCAACACCCACCACAAAGGTCTACAGCTTCACTCCTGAGGCCAGCGAGACCACAAACCCACTGGGAGGAACAAACAACTCAGGACACGCCACTTCTATGAGCTGTAACACTCACCGCAAAGGTCTGCAGCTTCACTCCTGAAGCCAGCAAGGCCACAAACCCACCAGGAGGAATGAACAATTTCGGATGCGCCACCTTTAAGAGCTGTAACAATCACTGCAAAGGTCTGTGGCTTTGCTCCTGAAGTCGGCAAGACCATGGACCCACCAAAGGAAGAAACTCCAGACACATCTGAACATCTGGAGGAACAAACTCCAGACACACCATCTTTAAGAACTGTAACACTCACTGCGAGGGTCCGTGCCTTCATTCTTGAGGTCAGCAAGACCAAGAACCCACTGGAAGGAACCAATTCTGGACACAGTAAGAATAGTCTTTATCAAGAGATGGTGCTGCAAGACTGGGGCATCCATACACACACACAGAGAGAGAGAAAGAGAGAGAGAGAGTCTTGACCCCTACCTCACACTATATGCAAAAATTAACTCGAAATTGGTCACAGACCTAAATCTAAAATTTAAAGCTACAAAAGTTCTGGAAGAAAACATAAGAAAAAAATCTTGGCAACGTTGGATTAGGCAAAATTTCTCATGATAAAAAAGCACAAATCGTAAGAGAAAAAACTGATAAACTGGACTTCACCAAAATTTAAAACTTCTGCTCTTTGAAAGATACTGTTAAGAAAATGAAAGGACAAACTACAGACTCAGACTCGAAGGAAATGCTGTGAACATATATACGATAATGAATTTGTATCCAGACTGTATAAAACACTTGCAAACCAATAACAAACAACCCTATTAAAAATGAACAAACGATTTCAGCAGACACTTAATCAAAGAAGATACACAGATGGCAAATAATAGCACAGGAAAAGACGCTCAATATGTTAGAAGAAAAATTCAAATTAAAACATAAATGGGTTTTCACTAAACGCATGTTAGAATAGCTAACATTAAAAATAAAATGACAAGTGCTGACCAGAATGTGGAGCAACTGGAACATCAAACATCACTTGCGGGAATGCAAAATGAAACAGCTACCTTGGAAAACAGTTTGGTAATTTCCTTCTTTTTTTTTTTTTTGTTTTTGAGATGGAGTTTCACTCTGTCACCAGGCTGGAGTGCAGTGGCACGATCTCAGCTCACTGTAACCTCCGACTCCCTGGTTCAAGCAATGCTCCTGCCTCAGCCTCCTGAGTAGCTGGGATTACAGGCACCCGCAACCACGCCCAGCTAATTTTTGTATTTTTAGTAGAGACAGAGTTTCACCATGTTGACCAGGATGGTCTCGATCTCCTGACCTCATGAGCTGCCCACCTCGGCCTCCCAAAGTGCTGGGATTACAAGTCTGAGCCACTGCGCCCGGCTGGTAATTTCTTTTAAGGTTAAACATGCACTTGCACACGGCCCAAGAATTCCATTCCTAGATGTGTAACCAAAAGAAATGAAAACATATGTCTACACAAAGACTTGCACCTTAATGTACAAAGAACAGCACATGAATGTTTATAGTACCTTCATTCCTAAATGCCAAAAATTGTTCATCAAATGGCGAATAAACATACTATGATATATTCACACAATGAAATACTACTCAGCTGTAAAAAACAACCAAGCATCAACAAACATGCATCAACATGAATGAATCAAAGCATTAAGTGAAAGAAACCTGAAACATAAGGCTACATACTGTATGATTCCATTTACATAACATACCAGAAAAGACAAAGCTATAGATAGGGACAGAGAACAGATCAGTGGTTGCTAGGACCTATGAGTGAGGGGAGGAAACTTTTTAGAATGATGGGAATATTATTTGTCTGGATTGTGGCAGTGGTTCCATTATATGCATTTGTCAGACTTTATACAGCAATATAATAAAAATTACTTTTTTACTTATAAATCATACCTCAATAAAACTTGATTTTTTTTAAAAAAAGCAACATATGCCCTTTTTAAAAATATGCATCAATTTAAATGAGCTAAACCAAACTTACTGAGTATGGGAATAGGGCAGGGAGGAACAGTAAGGAGACCAAAAATCCTTAAAATACTGGAAATCTAAAATATTAATTTATCGTTAGTAAACAAGAAACAGATATACATAAACACCAAGAGTTAATCCAAAGAGAGATGCCTTTTTCAATTAAGTTCTCATTGTTTGGACAGAAAATAAGAAAATTTGATAAACTTTCAAGGAAGATTAAAAATCACAAGGAACAGGTTGATAACGGAGTGCTGTAATTATGACCTACAGTTTGGGAACAACTTATCTAAAACACTCCCCTTCCATTTTACTTAATGGAACCAGTCTTATCCACCCATCCACTCTACTCCACTCCCACTCCGTCTTCTACTATCTTCATTCATAACAATCATATGTAATGCATACATCTGACACATATAGATAAGAGTACAACATAAAATGCCTATTACACCAAATTCCTGTTTGTCCATTTAAGCTCCAGACAAGCTCATTTTTAAACGTCTTTTTTCTCTTTTTTAATGCCACCCAAAACCAAAGTGATGTCCCTCTGGGATGATTTTCTGCAGTTTCTTTTGTGTGTTATTAAGTACTAAGATGATCAAAATAAACAAAAATGTCTCAGAAGTTTTGAGTGGATCACTCCAATAAGAAGCTACATTTTTCCATTTAATAAAAGTTAAGAGGTAAGTTGTAACTTTCATCACTTTGTTTTCTTTATGTTTATTCCATTGGGCTTATACTGTTGCTAGGAAACCAGTTCATAAGATTTCCCAGCCCACAGAACACCCTCCTAGGCAGCCTGGAGGATACCAAACTTCGTAACCAGGGCAATTCTCTACCACACAGTTTACTGGTTAGCCAACACCATGCAGGTGCACTCTGCCTGGCATGACCCTTACTACATTTACCTAATAGGTACAGACAGTATAGCCAATCCCCTCAACGCAATAGAAATTGTAGCAGAGGGCAATCAGGTGATCATTAAGTGTAGAACTCTCCGACAGCAGGGAACACAACAGCGAATTTGTTGTCAGTCCCTGTCACCCCACCCAACTAAATATTGTTGGGGGGGAAGGGTTGCCTTAAATTGTGAAGTAAAATGTCAGCCCACTCCAATAACTCCACCACGCATCATGCAAACTGCTTCCAAAAACCATCATCCAACTCCCACCCGGATTAATATTTGGAGAGAAAGGTGGCATCAGTATCCGCACAGCTGAGAGGGGAGGGAAGGAAAGAGTCAGAATTCATAAGGGGCCGCTGAGTCACCTAAAATTGTGGCCAAGACTTTACCCTCCAGGAAATCGAGCTCTGCCCCAACTCTCATCAAGGAAGCAAGTGAGAGTAGCAGCAGCAACATCATCCTACCAAAAAAACACCAGGGCAGCTTTTAATAGAGTTCCACTCCTTAAAGTGAAGCCAAAAATAGGTTTCATGTCCAAAGCTTTCCTCCGCAGTAGGCGACACGCGCAGATGGAGAAAATATCTTTATTGTTGGGAAAAGGAGGCGTGCTAACGGGGACGAAGGATACTTCACCACTTGGCAAAGTTACTGGCTCCTGCCTTGACCCTGAAATGCCACTTTTATTGCAACATGTGGCCCAAGAAACTCTAAGGAAATGTGGCTGGCAGACGCTGTAGAGCTTTTACCCCGATGTACTTGGCAAAGTAAAAGGGGATACATAAACCAGGCGCGTTCTGTGTAATCTAAGCAAGAATCAAGGTCTCCGTTCGGTAGGCGCTTCGGTGACACAATAATCACGTGTTCGTGGGCGTAGACTTTCGAAAACACTCGATTCTGGGACGTGCAGGTACCGGTACCTACCGGCGAGCGCAGGAACGAGTGGGCACTCCCACCCCCGGGAGCTGGCTCCGTTCCCGCAGGAGGTTGGTCACGCCCCCTGACTCCTGGTCGCTGCGACAGCCAAGGGCGAGGCCGCAGCAGGCGGGCTGCAGGCGGCGGAAGCTCGTCCGCGCTCCTCCGCCGGTGGGGCGCTCTCCGCTCGCCTCGCGCGGCCCCGACCCCAAGACCCAGGCCCCGGAAGGCGAGCGTTCACTTACCTGCTCCCCTCTCTCGCTCTCCGCTGCCGCTGCTGCGCCGCTCACCCACGCTGCCCGGTGAGCCACCCACAGCACACAGACCCCTACGCGTACACCCGAGGCACGGCCCCAGGCCCTTGAGGGGAGACCGCGGCCCAGCCACACAGGTTGGGGTAGCCCACGCACCACCCGGCTTCGAACACCTCTGCCCCCGGAAGTTGATTTCCGCCAAGGCCCGCCCAACACAGCGCCCGTCACTCAACGTAAACACGCGCGTCACGTGGCCCCAGGCCGAGGCCCGGGTCGGGGCCCCATGTTCAGAGCCCTGCCACCCCAGCTTGAGCGTGGTCTTTGGAGCGTTGCCCTGTGAAAAGGGGTGACTTTGCCATGCTCCTTCCCAGTCTACCTCCTGTTAGTTACAGTTTCTCATTCCTCTTGAGTAGCAGGCCCTGTTTCTCCACCTGATCCCTGCAAATAAACCGTCCCCAAAAATCAAAATGAGTTCCACCTGGAACTTTGTAGGATTGGTCCTAAGAAGATCCCGCTGAATCTCTTCACCACTTCCTAGCAGAGTACAGTAAAACCGGGGACTAAGCAAAGTGGCTGACATGTAGTAAGTGCTCAAGAAATGGATGTTGACTAGATGCTTCCTCTCATCTTTGCCTGTCTGAACTCTCAAGCACCGGATGCAAGTAGACTGAGAGCCTCCGCCAACCAGTAAGATGACTTCGGTCAAAGAATTCTGCTCTAGAGTTACTTTTGTTCTTGTCTTCAACTCCAGATCACAGCAATTCATACGTGCCATCTCTGTTGCAGAGTTTTCTTGCAAAGCCTTTCTTAAAAGCTTTCTGTCAAATAGCTTGTCCTGAAGCAATAGGAAAAGAATAGCTTAATTCACAGATTATTTATTTGAAAGGAAGGAATGATTATATAGATGTCTTTGTCCATTTCAGACTGTCAATAGCGATGAGAGAAACAGTCAACTAGCAGTCCACTCGTGAATGTTTCTTCTGTTTTTGCCATGGAAGGATTTTGAAGAACATTCATTCAACAAATTTTTATTGATTGTATACCACATACCTAGTCCTGGGCCAAGTTTTGACAATTCAAGAGTGAACAAGGTAACACTCAAGATATTTGTCTTCAAGAAGCTTACAGTCTAGTGAGAAAGAAAGACACTAACCTGGGGACTTTGAGCATAAATCTCTGGAATATTCACATTCCTTGTATAACAAGTATTCTTTCATCCTTGGACACTGGGTTTCTCATCTGTTGAACAAAATTGGCTTAAACCTGTAATCTCTGTTCTGTACTGGAAGTGGAAAATATTAGCAAGGCATCCTGACAAGTCTGCCATAAGTGCTGGCCTAAGTAGTTAATGAGCAGTTTCAGTATTGAGCAAGTCACCTTGACTACATTATTTTTCCAGCCCACCCCCTTCTTTATGCATACAAAAAACATTTCTATTGTAAGAAATATAATGCTTTCTTACACATATTTTTTTATCTGTCTACTAGACTACCAAGTCAAGGGACCACTTCTCACTTGTATATCCAGCAATCTACTCACTTCTCATTTGTCTTTGTGTATCCAGCAGTCTAGCAAAGTGTCTAGTTAGAAAAAAGGTATTCATAAATATTTCTTAAACTTAGTAAGGTTACCTTTATATTATTTTGTCTCTCATATCTCTTTCTGCTGGAAACCAGATAAGTTTCTGGGAGTTCCTTCCCATTGATGTACTTACATGTTCACTCTGTCCCGATATTCAATACTAAACTGTATTCCATACTAAACAGATTTATAATAAGTAACTAATATTTATTATTAATATTTGCTATGTGCCTGGCATTAGATTAAATATTTTAAATCCCATCTATAACTTACCACAATAATTTTACAAAGTAGGTATATTAATATATTTACACTTTAGATGAGGTTACAGATTTAGGAAGTGTAAATTGACCAAGTGGATTTAAAGCCAGATCTGCCCAACAGAAGGGCTTGTTTATTCACTATAGCACATCACTTTGCTTTTTATATCACTTATTTATCAGTGAATTCAAATCCTACCAACTCCATGAAATCTTTCTTCCTTCCCCACAGTAATCTTTTTCTTTATAAACAATTCAGTGATTTTAGTATATTCACAGAGTTATGCGTGCTTTACCACAATCGATTTTAGAGTATTTTCACAGCCCCAAAAAGAAACCCCATACCCTTTGGCCCCAACTTCTCCCTCCTCTCCCCAGCCCTAGGCAACCAGTAATCCACTTTCCGTCTGTATGCATTTGTCTATCCTGAACATTTCATATAAATGGAATCATGCAATGTGTGGTCTTTTGTGACTGGCTTCTTTCACTTAACATGTTTTCAAAGTCCCTCCATCGGTTGGGTTGTTTCTGCTTTTTGAATATCATGAATAATGCTTCTGTTGACATTCATGTACAAGTTTTCGTGTCAACATATGTTCTCATTTCTCTTGGATATATACCTAAGAGTGGAATTGCGGGGTCATATGGTAACTCTATGTTTAACCCCTTGTGGAACTACCACACTGTTTTCCAAAGTGGCTGTACCATTTTACTTTCTCACCAGCAATGTACGAGGGCTCTAATTTCTCTATTGTGCCTTTTCTTGTCTCTTCTAGAACATGTGCCTCTCTTACTTTTCAGAATACTTTTTCCATGAGCCATCTTCAATTATTATTCTTTGTTGTACATGTATCTGCAAGCCCATTTTCCTAATAGTTTGTGACCTTCTGAGATGAAAAACATGGTGCCTGCCCTTAAGAGAATCACATCTAGAAAAATATACAATCAAATCAGATATTACAGTGATAATAAACACTGAAATAAAGGTTATTGCTAAAAGGTGGAGAAAGAACACCTCACTCAGCCTAGGTTAAACAGGAAGTACTTCTCATAGAATGTATCAAAGCTCAAGATTAGTCTTGAAGAATCTATTGGAATTGACCAAGCTAAGGAAAGACATGAGTATGCTCCAGAAAAAGGAACATATACCTTTGTATATATTTCCTTGTCTATGAACTGTGGAGGTAAGTATATTTTGCAGGTAAGCATACCATAGAAGCAAACATTGTGGTATGCAGGTATGCAGCAGGAGAAATGGGAAATGTAGATGTAAGATGATGAAGAGTTTTGTAAACTGTGTTAAGGAGTTTGAACTGTATCCTGAAGGTAATGGGAAATTGCTGAATTAGTTAAGCAAGGTTGGAGAAGAATTACTTCAGCAGCAGTATAGAGGAAGGATTATTGGGTAGGAGAGACGGGGCCAAGACTAGAAAAACAAACAAACCAGATAGAAGACATAAAATAACTAAAATGAGGAATTAATGACTGCCTGAGCCGAGATGGTACCCATGAAATTGGCAGAAAGGATTTTAAAGGCACATGGCCAACAAAAAAGGAGGAAAGAAGCCAGTCACAGTGGCTTATACCTGTAATCCCAGCAATGTGGGAGGCTGAGGTAGGAGGATCACTGGAGCCTGGGAGGTGGAGGCTGCAGTGAGCTGTGATTGTGCCACTGCATTCCAGCTGGATGACAGAGCAAGACCCTTTCAAAAAAAAAAAAAAAAAAAGAGGAGGAGTAAGAAGAAGAAGAAAGAATTGAAGATATATTCCAGGTTTCTGGCTGTAGTCATCAAGAGGAAGATTGGGCACTTGGTGATAAGAATAATGAAACACTATAATGATGGTATCTTAGTTTGTTCAGGCTGCTATAGAAAAATACTGGGTAGCTTATGAATGCAAATTTATTTCTCACAGGTCTGGAGTCTAAGAAGTTCAAGATTAAGACACCAGCAGATTGGATGTCTAGTGGGGCCCTGCTTTCTGGGTCATAGATTGTGCCTTCTAGCTGTGTCCTCATGTGGTGGAAGAGACAGGGCGGCTCTCTGGAGCCTCTTTTTTAAGGGCAGTAATCCTAGTCATCAGGCTTGTGTCCTCATGATTTAATCACCTCCCAAAGGCCCCACCTCCTAACGCTATCTCATTGGTGATTAAGTTTAACATATGAATTGTGGGGGGACAAAAACATTCAGACCACAGCAGATAGGTTGCAGGAATTTAAACTACCATTGAAGTTTATGTGCTGTTGCAGTCACCCACAGAAATGAGATGAACCCTCACCCAAACTTTGGCTCCTATTTCAAGACTTAGCATACCACATATGCACCAACAGGGTATAAAAAGGTTTATTACTCACATAATGAGCCTTTCTAGGAAGAGTACAGCAGACCTCCTAAGCAGGTTTTAAAATGACTTGAGAGAGTAGGAGAAAAAGCTATTGGGATTTTTTTCATGGCTAGGACATGGCGCTTGGGCAAAAAAGCCCACACAGGGCAAGGACTGTATGGCTCGAATTTTCCACCAGCACCAAAATAGGAAACACCTATTTTGCACCATATTTGGATCTAGGCAAGCTTTCTCATCAAGTTGCCTAGATTCAGATATCATACAAAAGGGAACAGGTGAGGAGCCGGACTTAAAACTTGTTAAGAATCAAACATAAAAAATTATGTCAGACACAATTACATATTCTTAGATCTAGTTTAACTGCAACTAACAATATAGTTGTTACACATATATATGCTTTGAAAGTGATTATCATGGACACTGTAGTTGCAATCCCAACATTTATTCCACTCTTCCCACATTGTGCATAGTACACCTAAGAAATTGAGGTGAAATTAACCTCACCTTTATCTCCAAAGTTAGTCCAGTTAAGATAACCCAATCCCAACCTACGTTGTTCCCCTGGCCACAAGATGTTGTTCAGGGTTGAGCAAATTGGCACCAATTACAGGACTTTAGCCCCAAAATTGTAGGATGTGGCTCCTTTCTCTCCCTTGATAAATGAGAAAGCATGTGGTTCTTGTTACTGAGGGCAGTCATCTTGTAACCAAGAAAATAAAAAAGCTGGAACCCTGATCAAATAAGCAAAGATTTATAACTTTGTATATAAGAAGGACATAAACAGTAAACTGTGAAGGTTTTAAATAAACACTTTTCTGCCTCCTTCCTTTTAATCTACTGGTTTCTTCTGTTATGGCAGCTTTTAAGTCAAATTAATATAGAGCTTGATTTTTCTACTTATCCTCACTGGTACTGAATATTAGTTAAGTCAGTTTAAATTTGTTATTATTATACTTCACCTTAAAAGACTTTAGTGTATGTAATTTGATATAAATGTACATGTGTGTTTCCAGATTTACGCTACCCTCTAATGATTGTCAGTTGCCATAATATAGAATTTATACTCCAGGTCGATAGGTAATCAGAAGAGCTGCACTCCAAATGTAGCCACCATTAGTGCTTATTATTATTTCCCATTACTGGAGACCTTGCTAATCAATAAAATTAATGTTAAAAATAGGTTTTAATGGGTGAAATTTGTGGTTCGTTAATTTAGGTAATGGAAGTTATAAATTGACTCTCCATTAATGAATCAATGATGCTCACCATATGTAAATTGGGTAATGTATTTCAGAGACGGCTCCTACCTTACGTGAGCAAGGTTATAAGAAGCTAACAAACCCTGTAGCCTACACACTTAGAAATAGCACCCTTCAAATTTCAAACCTGAATGTCTAAAATTTCAGTAATCATAGCATGCCAAAGGTGGAAAAATTTAATGTTCTGCTTAACGAAAGGGAGAATCATGTTCGTTATGAAGATTACTAGAGATACCATGCCCATTATGGAGATAAGGAATAAAACGTTATTGCCTTTCCCTCTACCATGCAAGTTCATTTTTTAAATATCCCCAGTGAAGATATCGGGATAAGCTATTAAACTAAATTTAGACCAGCAGAACATGAAGGATTACTAGGAAACAGAAATTCCAAGATAAAAAAACTAGGGCTAGACATGGTCTTTGCCATGGTTACTTGCCTACAGAAATAACAAGAAGCAAATAGTTCTAAAACCTAATATTTAAGGGAAAATGTATTGTTAAATAAATCTCAAGGCTGACTGATGATAGCCTGTGACTATTTAATCTTAGGAGTATCCTCAAATATCTAAACTCAACCTAATAGGAGATGAGCTAGCAAAATGATGCAACCTCCCAAAAAGAGGATCTTCCCCAATGACCATCTCAGATAGGGCAGTGGAGGACATAGAGAGCAAAAGAGTAACTGCTGAAAGAACACATACCACTGCCAGCCAACAGTCCTCATTATTCCTGTCTACAGAATATGACAGGGATCAGAAACCACTGTGTCCCTTTTTTTTTTTAGACAGAGTTTCGCTTTTGTTGCCCAGGCTGGAGTGCAATGGTGCGATCTCAGCTCACCACAACCTCCACCTCCCGATTCAAGCAATTCTCCTGCCCCAGCCTCCCGAGTAGCTGGGATTACAGGCATGTGCCACCACACCCAGCTAATTTTGTATTTTTAGTAGAGACGGTGTTTCTCCATATTGGTCAGGCTGGTCTCGAACTCCCAAGCTCTGGTGATCCGCCTACCTCAGCCTCCCAAAGTGCTGGGATTACAGGAGTGAGCCACTGTGCCCAGCCTGTGTCCCCTCTTTAATTGGGAGTTTTTATTGCAGTGATTTTGACCTTTCTTTTTCATTGCTTTTTGCATTTTTCATTGCTTTTTGCATTTATTTTTTCATTGCTTTTTGCATTTCTTTTTCATTGCTTTTTGCATTTATTGCTTTTTGCATTTATTAACATTTGTTGTTAGTTGCTAGACCATAAGGAAGGAACTCCAGGTAAACCTAACATATTGTATTAGTCCAATTTCTTACTGCTATAAAGAACTTCCAAACACTGGGTAATTTATAAAGGAAATTGACTCACAGGTTTGCACGGCTCGGGAGGCCTCAGGAAACTTACAATCATGGCAGAAGGAGAAGCAGGCACATCTTACATGGCGGCAGGTGAGAGAGAGAGCATGAGCCTGTGAAGGAGGAACTGTCAAACACGTATAAAACCATTAGATCTCATGAAAATTCGCTCACTATCACGATAACAGCATGGGGGAACCACCCCCATAATCCAATCACTTCCTTCCCTCAACACATGGGGATCACAGGTCCCTTCCTCAACACATGGGGATAACTATTGGAGATGAGATCTGGGTAGGGACACAGAGCCAAACCATATCACATATTGTGGAGTGAGAGAGAGAGTGGGGAAAAGAAAGATACATGTTAATTACAATGGTTGGGGAGCACAAGAGTATACTACAGTGGACCTGGTAGTTGTTACTCAAACATGCATTTTACCCTCACCCCATTGTGTAGCTTTCAGCCGTGTTCAATGAGATTGACCCCATCCCTTTTCTAAGGGTGAGTCCTGATTGGTCTAAGCTAAAAGTTACCCCAACCTCCTTGACACAGTTATTGTGAGTGGACAACCCTGTCCTAGCCCAATCATAGCATTACCCTAATCATATGAATTATTTCAGGGATTATCCAACAAGTACAAACCTCAGGACAATTGTTCGATAGTTGTCAGGAAGAACTTCCTATAAGTGATGAAGCCTGTAACCCCTCCTGCTTTTAACAACTAATTTGTGACTGTAAAGGAAACCAGTCTGAGGACAAAGCAGATGCAGACAGTAAAACTAAGTTGATATAATGCAGAGAAATGGAGCTGAAACTTTGATCAAATCAATTCTAAAGCTTCCTTCACCTCCATGGGACTTTTCATTTATGTGAACAATCCCTTCTATTGTTTAATCTAGTTTGAATTAGGGTTTCTGTTACTTGCAATCCCAAATGTTTTAACTGGTAGAAAGATTCTGTATTTCTAACCTCTTATTAAATGTTAGAAAATAATTGTCTTTTATAAAAATGGAAATGAGCCATAACTACTTTCTTCTGTGTCCATGCTCATGCCAGAATGAGGCTGAATATGAGCTACTGTTCCTGAGTGCAGTTCTCTCAGATTCCTGCACTACTCAGCTTCCCACATTAAACCAATAGAAAAGCATTTCAAATATTTATTTGTAACACTGTGTATATACAAAATTAAAGAGTAAACTGTGAAAGTTTTAAATAACACTTTTCTGGCCCTTTCTCTAATCAGGTCTCCTTTGGATTCAGTGCTGTACATAACCCATTTATGAAATCTCCATTACCTAGGAGACACATGATCCCTAACTTCTCACTCTTTGGAAAATTGTCATTGGCCACCATATTGGCTTGCCTGGTTAACTGAACTCATAACGGGGCAAGAATCACTCCCTTAAATTGCTTCAAGTATCTCAGAGCCTAATACAGAAAAGAAAGCCCAAGCAGAAAGAGAAGAGAAGCCATGATTTCATCTGTGTAATCATTACAACAAATTAACAAAATTAATTTATATGATAAGTTGCCTTCAACTATTATCTCCAAATAAATAAAAAATGTAGTGACTATCAATAGAAAGTACATGTGTCCACTCTATTTCCTTTAGTCTTCATTACATACTTAAAAAACATAAATGAACAAATAACTTTTATTTGTGAAATTAAACTTTCTATAAACAAAAATTTATGCTGGAATATTTTTTGTATTCTGGATTAATTTAAACACCTAAATCATTCATATAATTTTTAATCATTTGTTAAATAACATACCTCTGGCTGCTAAATTTTACTTTTAAAAAATTCAACCTTTACCCTAGATTCAGGGTGCACATGTGCAGGTTTGTTACAAGACTATAATGTGCATTGCTGAGGTTTGGTATATGATTGAATTCATCACCCAGGTAGTGAGCATAGTACCCAGTAAATAGTTTTTCAACCCTTCCCCCACTTCCTCCCTCTTATTGTAGTCTCCAGTGTCTATTGTTTCCATCTTTATGTTTGTGTGTACCCACTGTTTAGCTCCCACTTATAAGTGAGAACATGTAGTATTTAGTTTTATGTTTCTGTATTAATTCACTTAGGATAATGACCTCCAGCTCCATCCGAGTTGTTGCAAAGAATATTATTTCATTCTTTTTTATAGCAGCATAGTATTCCATGGTGATTATGTACCACACTTTCTTTATCCAGTCCACCATGGATGGGCACCTAGGTTGATTCCATGTCTTTGCTATTGTGAATAGTACTGCAATGAGCATACAAGTGCCTTTGTCTTTTTGGTGGAATGATTTTCTTTGGGGTATATACCCAGTAATGGGATTTCTGGACTGAATGGTAGTTCCATTTTTAGTTCTTTGAGAAATCTCCAAACTGCTTTCAACAGGGGCTGAACTATGTTACATTTCTGCCAACAGTGTATAAGAGTTCCCATTTCTCTGCAGCCTCGCCAACATCTGTTATTTTTGACTTTTAAATAATAGTTATTCTAAATGGTGTGAGATGGCATCTCATTTTGGGTTTGATTTGCATTTCTCTGATGATTAGTGATGTTGAGCATTTTTTCGTATGTTTGTTGGCCACATGTATATCTTCTTTTCAGAAGTGTCTGTTCATGTCATTTGCCCACTTTTTAACAGGATTATTTGTTTTCTGCTTGTTGATTTAAGTTCCTTATAGATTCTGGACATTAGACCTTTGTTGAATGCATGGTTTGTTAATATTTTCTCCAACTAAATGCTACTTTTTATGATACGCATTAAAAAATCAAAAAGCAAGCTAGGCTTTACATCTGTATTTAACTATTGTATTGCTTCCTTAGTAGTTACTGCGCCACTTTTGCAGATGTACCAAGCAATACTCTGGGCAGAAAGCCAGGCAAGAGCTACTACGACTAAGATAAATTGAGTTTGAACTAAACTTTTTCAAAATTTTTGGTGCACCACAAAATTTACACATCATGAGAAAACTCTAAAGTTTGAAAAATGGAGTTCTAAAGAACACAGTCGAACCCCAAGCAGCACTCTCTTGAGAGTCTGATCACTCTTTTAACTTGACAAGAACAAGTAAAGTGTTGTATGTGAGCAGTGGAAGGTCCTCCTGCTTTTTCCTCTTTCTTTAGGTTAGGGATTTTATATGATCCTAATGATGAAAGGGAATTTTGTGTTCTTATGTCAAACTTTAACCTAACTTTGAGAAAAAAATTATCCAAACATCTGAAAGAAAATTATGTCTATTAGGCACTAACTCTGCCTGTAAATTTGTTATATTGTCAATTCAAGAATATTTGGCTTCCAATTTAAAATATAAATAAAGACTAGTCAAATTTTTCTTTGATAACATTTTTATAAGTTTGAATACATAGTTATAAGGACATAAAGTCAGAGAGCGTATCAAGCCTGCAGTTGTCTAAATCTGCCTGTGGTAGTAAGCTACAAACACACTGTGTTTTTGAGGAAAAAAGGAAATTCACTAAGAGCTAAGGCATTATTTTGCCTATTATACATACTATATATTAGTTTCATACACTTATTAGAATCTTTGCTTAAGATATGTATCTTAAACCCCAGAGTCATATGATAATTTGCCTAATAATTTTCTATCAAAGTTATACAATTTAACAAATGTTGATAATGCCTTCACTAGAGATTAAGTAGCAATAAAATTGTCTTTTAGTTTAATGAAGTCATATTTTTAGTACAGTTATGTTTGTAAGATACCCACAAGTTAATCTCTTATGGAAATATTTGATAATTAAGCTGAGTAAAATATGGATTATAAGAATCCTATTAAAAATAATATGAATAACAGCATGCTCTTTGCTTTCTAAGAAAATGTTATTAATTATTAATCACCATATGATTACCTCTTACATAGGCATCATTTCCCCAAATTTATAATAATAGCATAAATGTCCATTGTTAATCATCTGTAGTGACATGAATATGCTTTATAATCACTACATGTAGCTATGGGATATATTAACTCTTAATTTTATTTATTCACTAAAATACACATGCATTTGAGAGAGCAAGTCACTGTCTATAGAAATTTACTCTTGTATTAACCTCAACAAAATTATTCTATCCTGATTTTCCAACTTTTCAGATGATTCTTTATCCAATTCACAGTCTCCTTTCACCTTCTTCTCCATTGTAGCTATGCTGCAAGTTTCTATCCTTTGTTCTCTTCTCACTTGGATTTAGGCATTCTCTGGTAATCTTTTCTATTCATCACAAACGATATCACCTTAACGTAAATAATTCTGGAATACACATATATCTTCTACATAAACTTATTTCTCAATCTACATTAACGTATTCTACATATCTACACAAAACCCATTTACCATATCCACATTTGATGACCTAGTGAAAGTTTGGTGTTTTTTTTAATTATTCGGTCCAGAATTATCTAAGAATAGCTAAGAATAGATTTCAGTTAAGACTAGATTTTATAGCTGCCTACTAGATATGTACATAGACGTCCCACAAGAAATTAGAACTTACGTGTTCCAAAACAAAGTTATCATCTGTCCTCCACACAACCTATCCAACCTCCTTGCTCAGTTGCTTTTGTAAGCACTTGCATTAGTTAGAACATTAGTTTCAGCTCCTTTAACAAAGACTCCAAAATAATTGTGACTTAAACAAGATAAGTTCTAATTTTTATCTCACATAAAAGCATAAGCCTAGGCAATGCAGGGCTGATACAGTGGCTCCACATAAGGAGACGCTACTTGACCTCCTTACATCTTGTTGTTCTCCCATTTTCAACATATGGTGTCCTTCCCACAGTCTAATATATGTGCTCCAATTTCTGCCATTATGTCCGCATTCTAACTAGCAGGAAAAGGGAAAAGGGGAAGTGAAGGGCATACCTCTTCTTTAGCAGAGCAGGGCACAGAAGGCAAACATTTTACTCTCACATCTCACTGGCTAGAACTTGGCCACATAGCCATACCCAGCTACAGGGTAAGTTTCAAACTGCCCTCTTTGTCTGGGCAGCTTTGTGGCCTGCTAAAATTCGGGGATTTTATTACAAAGAGGAGTGGGATGATATATAGTGTGGAATAACCACTGGTTCTTTTCATATGCAGTTCCTTAAATGCTTTCGCTCTCCTTCCTCTACTTCACGGCTGCTACTGCCTTGTTAATGTATATTTATTCTTTCCATGTGAATGCATATTGAATGATATTTGATCCTGTAATCTGAGTGGGATGGAAAAGAATGCATTCACCAAACTGAAGACCACATGCCATGTACCTAAGGCCATGTTGATTCACTCTAATAAAGATACCACATCTGGCATAATAACTGTCAGGAGGGCTACTACTACTTGGTTGAGCTTGAGGAAGTCTATAGTCATTCTTCAGGATCCATCCTATTTTTGCAGAAGCAAGACAAGTGAATCCAGTGGATGGGTATGACCATTCTGCATCCTTTAGATCTGGGGTTAGCAAACTTTTTATGTACAGGAACAGATAGTTAATATGTTAAGCTTTATAAGTCAGGTGGTCCTTGTTGCAACCAGTGGGCCCAATATAAGCTGAACCTGGACAGAATTCCATTTTTAAAACTGGCCTTCACATGCTCCAACTATAAATTAAGACCCTAATGTGTTGGTTCTCCCAGTATCAGTGTCAACTAAATGTCCAGCGGGTTCACATTACCCAAGTGTATTAGTCCATTTTCATGCTGCTATAAAGAACTTCCCTGAGACTGGGTAATTTATAAAGGAAAGAGGTTTAATAGACTCACAGTTGTGCACAGCTGGAGAGACCTCAGGAAACTTACAGTTATGGCAGAAGGGAAGCAGGCACATTCTTGACAGGAGGCAGGAGAGAGAATGAGCAAGAGCAGGGAAAACTGCCTTATAAAACCATCAGATCTCATGAGAACAGCAAGGGGAAAACTGTCCCCATGATCCCACCTCCCTCCCTCAACAGGTGGGGATTACAGGTTCCTTCCTCAACATGTAGGGATTATAATTTCTGATAAGATTTGGGAGGGACAGAGAGCCAAACCATATCACCAAGTAAATGGCCTTTGGTCCCTTCGAAGAAGGACTAAGGGAATCATTACCAGGTGTACTTGCCATGGCATCACAAGGTCCATCCCCAGGAGACCTAAACACGTCAATGAATGAGATACAGGTCTGAAAATTGACTCAGGCCCATAAACTGGGCAAGGGATTATGACACAATAAAGTATCACTCTGTTATTCATGCTTGATTTCTTCTAACAGTACATGCTGAGTGATTCCATTGTCACTACCAATTTATCTTGTCTCTAGCATTGTCAAATTCTATTAATATGTTCCATAATTCTGTGGTTCTTTCTGGGCTGCCATTCTGACCTTGTTGATGCTTACAATTATTTAAAATCTCTGGCTTCTGGCAGTTAAATGCCACAACTGGCCTCTGTTTTTCCAGGGTTCTATCAACTTCTTTGTTACCAATGAGTCAGATTCTGTAATGGCCTCCCCTACAGTGACCTCTGGCCTAGAGAGGAGCATCTCTACTCTGCTTTTTAGTGTTGCCAGTGCTTCTTTCACCAGCTCATTCATTACAGCCTTGGTAAACTGTGTATCCTTTGGGCCTTCCCATGGAACATATTCCTCTCAGTCTTCCAGCCTTATTTGTATTTTCATTCCAGCATGCTTATTTTCCTCAGCCTTTCCCTTCCTCAGCCTTCTTCCATGGCAATCCCAGCATTTCAACTTTGCTTATTATTAACCATCTATCTTAGTTGGCATATAACCATTTTTGAAGTTCAGCTACTCTGACTATAAAGTCTAGTCTTGGTCTTCACCTTTCTCCAGCCTCCTCCTGCAGGAAATGAGAGCTTCTTTTTTATGCAGCCAAAGAGGCCCTCTGACAATCTCACTTGGTTTTTAATTGCTTGTTATTGACTCTGATTTTTTCATTATCTTTGTGTAGAGCATCAATACCGCTTAGCAATAGCCATCCAATTCCTTTATCTTTATCGCTACTTTATTCCCCATACATCTCAAATATATCTGATTCATCTGGCCAGTTCACAAACAGTGAAAATGTTAATAATTTGATTACTACCTTGTGATAATAGCTGTTTGTGCTCCATTTACCACAAGTAATGCCAGGAGGCAATGAATGACTCAGGCAAAAAGCCCATCACCTACTCTCTTGGACCCGTCCTGGTACCAAATTCATGGATTGCATTCTCAGGAAGCAGATGCCAAAACAAGAATTTCAGCATGCAGGGTGCTTATTAGGGATCAAACCTTTGATAGGAAGTGAAGTAAAACAGCATTGGTCAGAGAGAGAAGTTGAACTGCGATACAGACGCAACAGAACTTCAGCCAACTCAGCAGAAAGCTCTGGAACAAATATGTCTATCAGAGTTGTCCTGCATTTGTATTCAGACTTCTCTCCTTTACCAGATGCAGATTGCCCTGGTAAGGGTAGGACCTTGGAAAAGACTGCTCTCTGCACCTGAACAGACAGGAAAAGAGCTGACAGCTATAAATTACTGGCCGTATTTCCTGCAGCTGCATAGGAAATCCTCTTTGAAGAGGAATCTGGGGGTGCATCTCAGTGTCTATCACGTTAAACCACTAGGAAGTTTCTCTGTGGATGAAGCATTCTCATCTTTGTTTTTGAACATGCTGTTTCCTCTTCCAGGCATAATCTTCCTTCTGTCGGTCTCCTGGATAGCATCTGTCCATCCCTGGAGATTCAACTCAGACTCAACCTCCTCTGGAAAGTCTTCTCTGAAATTTCCAGATTATATTAGCTGCCTATTCTCTGAGGCCTCATCACACTTCATTTATACTAATATTATAGCCATTCACAAACCACATTGTAATAATTTGCTTACACCTTTTGCCCTATATATTATGAACTCCTTGAAGACATGGATTATGTGTTTATTTTTGTATCCACAACATCTAAAATAATGTCTTTCACATAAGAAACACTATGTAGAAAATCTGAAACAATTAACCAAAAAAAACCCTCCTGGAACTAATAAGCAATTATAACAAAGTTTCAGGATGCAAGTTTAATAAACAAAAGCTAAATAAACTCTTACCATATGATCCAGCAATCATGCTCCTTGGTAATTTAACCAATGAATTGAAAACTTATGTCCACACAAAAATCTGCACATGGATATTTGCAGCAGCTTTACTCATAATTGCCAACACTTGAAAAGAACCAAGAGATCCTCAGAAGGTGAGTGGATAAATGAACTATGGTATATCAGACAATGGAATATTATTCAACATGAAAAGATAATGAGCTGTCAAGCCTTGAAAAGACAAGGAAGAAACTTAAATGCATATTACTAAGTGAAAGGAGCCAATCTGCGAAAAGCTACATACTGTGCTTCTAACTATATGACATTCTGGGAAAGGTAAGACCATAAAGACAGTTAAAAGATCAGTGGTTGACAGGGATTGGCAGGAGAAAAGGGTGAATAGGCAGAGCACAGAGAATTTCTCAGACAGTAAAACTATTCTGTAGGTACTACAGTGATGGATATGTCATTATACATTTGTCAAAACCTATTGAATATACAACATCAAGAGTGAACCCTCATGTAAACCATGAGCTTTGTGTGTAATGATGTGTCAATGTAGGTTTATCAACTGTAACACATGTACTCTGGTAGTAGGGGTGTAAGGCATGTGTGGGGACAGGGAATATATGGGAACTCTGTACTTTCTGCTGTTTGTGAAACTAAAACTGCTCTAAGAAATAAAGTTTATTAATTAAAAAACTGTAAAGCCTTCTATGAAGATAAGATGTCAACATTATATATAAATTGTCAAAGTCATTTAAAATATGCCATTTAAATTCTATGACTTAGTGGTTGCCTTTTATTTTTTGCATGGTATCCACCAAAACAAATTAGATATAAGAAAAAGCAAACTAAGGACTTCATATAATGCATTATAATATTGTGTTGTATCACATACAGTGCTGTCAATTTCCCTATTTGATATATAAATATTTGCTTTATTTTAGACGGTTTCAATACAATACAAAATACAAATATATTCTATTTGATTAAATCGTGATGGCATATATTGGTAGATATTCATTCAAAGGCTGAACATTTAATAATGAAAAAAACTACTGGAAAGTAATTAAGGAAGTTGCTAATCAGTTCATTAATTAAGTATATCTGCTGCACATTATACAGAAACAAATTGAAAAGGATTCTGTGCTAGCCAGAAATTCCCTCTCAAATATAGTCAAAAGAGAAGATTAAAAACAAACAAAATAAAAACAAAACTGAGTAAATTATTTCTATGGGAAATTGCAATTTGATTTATACTATTTATCCTTATGGTACCTTTTAAGCTACATAATATACAATACAAAAATTGAGTTTAAATATATAGTACACATACAGTTAATATCTGTTGGTTTAAAATCATTATTCATTAATGTCTGATACCATTAGAAACAGAGTTTTACAGTTAAATGAACTTAGATGCAATTTTATTTGAACTCCTCTCTGAATTCAGGAAACTATTACCCACAGTTAAGCAACAAATCAGCAGAAACCAGCAGGAAAGTGTCTCACAGAAGGCTTTCTTATTTGAAAGCACAATAAATTAACAATAAGTAAAAACCAGTTTACTGAGTTTGCACATAAATGGCCTCAGACAATTAAAAGATTGAGAGTCAAGAAAGGATGTGGTTCTTATATAATTTTTTTTCTTTTTTTGAAAAATTCCACCCTCACTTTGGCCCTCCAGCTTCCTCCTTACCCCCTTTTTTGTTCTTATATAATTTAAACTTTCAACTGCATGATAAAGAACGTAAGGAAAAATTACATTTCTATTTTAGTAGGTTCTGGATGATCAATCAGTTGCTTGGATTTTGAAGAGTCAAAATTTTGATAAATGGGGACATATTTTTAACAAGTTTAGCACTCCATTAAACAAGAAATCATTTATTCTATGTTTTTACAAGTGTTTTTTTTCAGTAAGGATATTTACACTTATTTGAAGATCATCCATTATTTGTATAACTTTTACAAAATGCAGATTCCTGAAGTTAGGAATAGAATTAAAAATGGACAAATATACTTGTGTACAAACAGCAAATAGAGTTGATTTCAGAAGCTAATGAACGTTAGACACTGGGTTATTTGTGTACCTCCTAGAATGTGAGGTTTGAGTGGTTTCATACCTGTTCTGAAGCTTTCATTATTGATTTAGCTGTGAATGGTATTCAATCAGCTGGTAATAAATGAGTAATATCACCCAGCAATATGGCAGTTTTGATATGGTCAAAAGCTAGACATACATATGGTCCTTCCAAATCAAAGAGTACTTCTAATGTTATAAGATTGATTATTTGATTTTTGGACTTCTCTTCAAGAATGAGAAAGCTCCGTGTTTTTATATATGAAATAAGACTTGTTTATGTGAATGTAGAGAATTTAGCATGTCAATTACAAAGAATCTGACTTCCCTGCAAGCTGAGGACAATATGTGATATGGTTTGGCTCTGTGTCCCCACCCAAATCTCATGTCAAATTGTAATACTCAGTGTTGGAGGAGGGGCCTGGTGGGATGTGATTGGATCTTGGGGGCAGATTCCCCCTTGCTGTTCTCGTGATAGTGAGTTCTCATGAGATCTGGTTGTTTAAAAGTGTGTAGCACTTCCCTCTTTGCTCTCTCTCTCCTGCTGCACCATGTGAAGATGTGCCTGCTTCCCCTTCACCTTCCACCATGATTGTAACTTTCCTGAGGCCTCCCTAGCCATGCTTCCTGTATAGCCTGTGGAACTGTGAGTCAACTAAACCTCTTTTCTTCATAAATTACCCAGTTGCATGTAGTTCCTTATAGCAATGATAGAACGGACTAATACAACATGTTTTACCATTGTTTTCATACAATGCTTTGGGGATATATGAAGATGCAGGGAAATGTCATGGTGGAAGTAATAGCACAATTTTTTGAAAAGCTTGGGTTAGTCAGATTCATTACAAATATTCTGGATCCATTTTTGGCTAAATGAAGAGGAAAATTTTACCAACTGATGGCCATTTGATGACCTGCATGGAAAAAATTAGTAGGCTCAGGAGAGTATACAATTGAGAGAAGTGATCACATCACAAAATGTGACATAATTCTTTGGCACTAACTGGCATCCTAGGCATGGAGAGTGAATTACATTCTCAACTCTGAATTTCCCCCTCTAGATTACCCATGTGGCTCACCAGAGGGCAGTGTGCAGTAATCAACTCTTTTGCTTCCTGCATTGGATGTCTCCTATGGAAAAACCAATGTCAAATAATCAGAACCAGACAACAGGCAAGACAATAGGTTATGAAAGTTGTTTATTAGATTTGTTGTATCTGTGCCCTGTACATGGAATTCTTAATATTAAAAAATTAACCAATTACCACATGAGAGATCATGTAATAAAGTTTGAGTAAATTCTGTATAATAGTTTCAATTTTATGACAATGATTTTGGCATTGCTGAGGTCAAGTCTCTCTTTTAGACTTAAAAATGTATAACATCCACTGGTCGATAAATTGCCTTGCTTCACATATCTCACACCTGAATTCTCAAGAGTTTCCAGTATTGCATACAGATTTATTCAGTGAATATTAATCGAACAATTAGAATGTGGGATATAACAAGATAAAGTACCTATAAATCCTGCTTACAAGAAACTTGAAATCTATCAAGGGATTAAAGTGTAAATGAAAATTAATACACTATCAAAATTACATAAAGTGGGAGTTACATATAAAATACTAAGAGAATTCAGTGAAAGAAAAGATAAAGGCATTTGGAAAGGGTTCAAAATTTGAGCTGAGTCTCACAGGTGAGGCAGAAAGCATTTGGACATATTGAGAGTAATGAAAGCACATGCCAAATAAAGAAAACATCATGGATGCACAAAATTAAAGGACCTAGACGGTTAGGGTATATGAAAGGTAGTAGTGGGAAATAATGCTAAAGAGTCATAGAGTGAATATGTCTTTGAGTGTACTGAATACCAGGCATACTCCAAAAACTGAACTGACAACAGGAAGTTGTTATAGGAGTAAAAGATCAGCTTCAGCATTTTGTACTAAAAAAATTGATATAGCAGTTTTTTTGTGGGATGGACTGATAAATAAGCTCCCAAAGGTAGGGAGATCTGTTAAAAAGGTATCTCATTAATCCTTATGTAGGCTTTGAGATTGAATAAAGAAGGCAAGCAAGGGATTCTGTAAAAGTAGAATTGGTATGAGTAAAAACTAAGTAGATGTGGGTGGGGTAAAGAGAGAAAGAAGTCAAAACATAGTCTGAGGTTTTGAGCTGATGTAGGAGGACGATGACTTCATTCATTGAAATACAGGACCCAGGCGAAGGAGATTTGGGAAAGAAATTGGTGTGTTTACCAAAAATCTTAAATAAAAAAATCCTAGTCAAAATCTTTATGAAGCTAAATAGTTTCTTATCTTTTCATCTTTTATAAATTAATTCAGATGTATTTGGAGGGCTCATTATTCTTGATACCTTCAAAAGTCTACAGAAGCAACATTTTGTTTACTAGAATGTTTTGCAGTTGTTAAAAGTGAAAATCAGAGGGCTATATTGTTCACTTAAGCTTAACAGAGTTGAATTACATTGTCACAATAAATGGGAGGAGCTGCAAGGTGTCCTCCCACCACTGAGGAAAATAAGGCTTGTTAAACTTAGCTGTTATTAAAAATGTAAATGTACCCTAATTTTAGCAAATGGAAAGTTTCTGCTTAACACAGAGACAATTGCAACCTTTCTCTTATGTAATCATGTTCTATATGTTTTTCTTTCTAATAAAAAAAGAACATTTGAAGAAATCAATAATAATCCTATTGAAGAAAGAAAGAATAAAATGTAACTCCCTGATAAAAACATCTTTTATGTATTAACTGAAAATGGCTGTGATGGAGCCCCGTTAGGCTCAAATATATTGTAATATTTTTCCCTAACTTGGTTAACAATTACAAAACCCAGAGACCAATCTGTCAAGGAAACTTTTTCAAGCTGAAGCATCTGCTTTTGTGGCAATTTTTTCAATCAATTGTATAGAAAGTTTTGGAGTTGTCTTGAGTTCATCTGTTAATTTGTCTACTCAAATTAAGTATATGACATTATAAGTAGCATAGACTTATTTCTTGGTCACCAAAAAACAAAATCTAGTAGCATATTTTTGCCACATGAGTTTTATAATCATATCTTTCTTGACCCCTGAAACACCTACTAAACAGATATCTCTTGTCCACAGTTATAGACCCTATAGCTTGAATTTTTTTTCTGTGTAAACGACAGAGGAGTCCTCTACATATTAATCATGTTCTCTCCACCCTGCCCTCATACCTATATAATTATTTAGAACAAAAATAGCCTCTAGTATTGATGCGCTATTGTGCTTTATATTTTAATGTGTGTCTGGTCAAATTCTAATTGAAAGGCTTTATGCAATTTATCAGAGTCACTTTGCTTGGTCACCTACTTGTGCTAATGCATTCATGATTTCAGCACCCTCAGGACATCAGGTGAACTTTTAGAAGACGAGACCACCACATTGTACTGTGATTGCCTCCTCTCTTGTTAATATACCCCTAATGGAATTTAAGCCATCTGAGGCGAAGGACAGTGTCTACTTTAGGAGTTTGTCTGAATGCCTGAACCCTTTAGAAAACAAGGAGGGAGTGAAAAGTTTATCTTGGGCCAAGACTTCTGACAGTAGGAAAATTCACAACATTGGCTGGTATCCTAAAGGGAAGTCAAGGGAGTACTAGGGAAATTAGATTATAATTATTATCTAAAAATTGAAAAGCATAAGAGAATTAAAAATCTCTAGTTTTTATTTCCTTAAATATCTATCTAATATATCTGCATGTATTTTTGTATGAAAGCATGTGTTTATTTTTTCATTTAATTGTGATAAAGTATATCTAACAAAATTTATTTTCTTAACCATTTTTAAGTGTACACTTCAGTGGCATTATGTACATTCACATTGTTGTGCAACCATCATCACCATGTCTCCAGAACTCCCTTTACCTTGCAAAACTGAAACTCGTACCCATTCAATAACTCTCGTTTCCCCCCATCCCACCAGCCCCTAGCAGCCACCATTCCACTGTCTGTCTTTATCAATATGACTACTCTAGATTCTTCATGTAAGTGAAATTATATAGTATTTGTCTCTTTCTGACTGGCTTATTTCACCTAGCATAATGTCCTCGAGGTTCATCCACATTTTAGTAAGTGTCAGATTTTCTTCCTTTTTTAAGGCTGAATAACATTCTGTTGTATGCATACACCACATTTTGTTTATCCATTCCTCCATCCATCAGTGACACTTGGGTTGTTTCCACCTTTTGGCTCTTGTGAATAATGCTGCTATGTACATGAGTGTGCAAGGATCTCTTCAAGACTGTGCTTTTAATTCTTTGGCGTATATACCCAGAAGTAGAATTGTTAGATCATGTGGTTATTCCTTTTTTTTTTTTTTTTTTGATTCGGAGTCTCGCTCTGTCGCCCAGGCTGGAGTGCAGTGGTGCGTTCTCGGCTCACTGCAAGCTCCGCCTCCCAGATTCACGCCATTCTCCTGCCTCAGCTTCCCAAGTAGCTGGGACTACAGGCGCCCGCCACCACGCACGGCTAATTTTTTGTATTTTTTAGTGGAGACGGGGTTTCACTGTGTTAGCCAGGATGGTCTCGATCTCCTGACCTCTTCTCCTGACCTCGTGATCTGCCCACCTCGGCCTCCCAAAGTGCTGGGATTACAGGCGTGAGCCACTGCGCCTGGCCAGTTATTCTTTTTTCAATTTTTTGATGAATCACTATACTATTTTCCATAGTGACTGCACCATTTTATCTTTCCACCAACAGTGCTCATTTTATCGGCATCCTCACCAACACTTATTCTCTGTTTTTTTGATAGTAGCCATCCTAATGAGTGTGAAGTGGTATCTCCATGTAGTTTTGATTTGCATTAACCTAATGATTAGTGACATTGAACATCTTTTTATGTTCTTATTGGTCATTTGTATATCTTCTTTGGAGAAATATCTATCTATTCAGGACCCTGACTCATTTTTAAATTGAGTTGTTTTTTGTTGTTGTTAAGTTGTAGTTCTTTACATATACTAGATACTAACAAATATACTAGATTCACAAATATTTTTTTCCCATTCCATGGGTTGTCTTTTCACTCTGTTGAATGTGTCCTTTGATACACAAAGTTTTAAATTTTGATGTAGTCCAAATTTATCGTTTTTTTCTTTTTTTGCATGTGTTTTGGTATCATATCCAAGAAAGCATTGCCACCTCCAATATCATGAAGTGTCTCTGTTTCTGCTAAGAGTTTTATAGGTTTAGCTTTTACATTAGGTCTTTGACCCATTTTGAGTTAATTTTATATAAGATATAAGGTGTCTTAGTCCACTTAGTGTTGCTATAACAGAATACATTACAATGTAAGGCAACGTAATTTACACAGAAAAGAGGATTATTTTCTGTGTATTTCATAATTCTGGTATGCTAGCAAGTTCAAGATTGGGCAGCTGCATCTGGTGAGGGCCTCAGGCTGAAGAGAAGTGGGGCAAAGATATCACATAGCAAGAGAGTTAGCAAGAGAGAGAAACCAAGGAAGCCAGACCGTGTTTAACAACCTGCTCTCTCAGGAACCAATTCATTCCCATGAGCAGGAGGACTCACTCACTCCCTCAGGAACGCATTAATCCATTCATGAGGGATTAGTCCCCATGACCCAAACATCTCCCACTAGGCCTCACTTCCCACCACTGCTATGTTGGGGATTAAATTTCAAAATGAGTTCTGGTGGGGACAAATCACATCCAAACCATAACATAGGGTAAGTTTCCAACTTCATTCTTTTGCATGTGGATATCCAGTTTTTGCAACATCTTTTGTTGAAAGGACTGTTCTTTCCCATTTAATGGTTTTGACACCCTTGTTGAAAATCATTTGACCATATATCCAAGAGTTTATTTCTGGGCTCTCTATTCTGTTCCATTGGTCTATTTATCTGTCTTTATGCCAATACCACAGTTTTAATTCATTTAGCTTTGTAACAAGTTTTGAAATCAGGAAGTGTGAGAGGTCCAACTTGCTTCGTTTTTCAAGATTTTTTTGGCTATTTGTGTTCCCTTAAGAGTCTATATAAATTTTTTCTTTTTATTTATTTATTTATTTATGTTTTTGAGACAGGGTCTCGCTCTGTCACCCAGGCTGGAGTGCGCTGGCATAATCATGGTTCACTGCAACCTTGAACTCCTGGGCTTGAGAGATCTATATGAATTTTAAGGTGAATTTTTCTTACTCAGCATAAGACAAGAAATTGTTGGGATTTTGATAAAGACTATGTTAGACCTGTAGATGGTTTTGGATAGTATTGGCATTTTAGCACGATTAAGTCTTTCAATCACCAATATATCTTTAAGGCTAAGAACAATGGCCATTTTTTTTCTAATTTAAAACACTAGAAAGACACCATAAACATTTTATGCTATTGTTGAGGAAGTGAAAATTTGAATGGTGCTGTTTATTAAAAAATTGAAACAATCAGTGTAATTGACTAGTTTGGTGAAAATTAATCTGAAGGCCCTTGATACCTTCATAATACCTAATCTTCAACATCCAAGAATGTAATGTGTCTTTCCATTTATTCAAAACTTGTCTCTCTAAGAAAAGTTTTATTGATTACTTCATGCACTTTCTATGGATTTGTTAAGTTTGATCATGATATAAATAGGTATGCACACACATATGTATGTGCATATATATTACTATTGTAAATTTTCCCCACCACATTTCATAACCGGACTTTGTTTTTGTTGGCATGAAGAAAAATTCATAAGTTTCTACTGATTTTAATTCATTTGGGTTTTATAGAGTAAAAGAAAATCACATCTGACAATAATGAATATTTTGTTCTCCTATCCTGTAATTACACCCTGTTGTTCATGGACTAAAGTTTACAGAAATACGTCAGCAAATAATAATGGTATTAGCGTGCATCATGTACTATTTCTGACTTTTGCTGGAATGCCTGTAATGTTTTATCATTAAACATGATAGAACCTAATGATATATTATCATATTTTTAAGTATCTATTTTTAGTTTATTATGGGTTTTATTTTTTGATTAAGGATCGGATATTGAATTTTATCAAATACATTTTCTATATTATATCAATCACTAATCATCCAGGAAAACAGAAGTTACTCCATGTAATTAAGATACAAAGTTTATTATAATAATTATGAGCTTATTCAACTGTTGGAAGACCTGAAAAAACAAAGATCAGGAAGTTCAAAACTCAAGAGCTCAGCCTGAAACACCATGGCAGGTAGTTGTTAAGGACTCTCATGACAGCCACTGTGAATCTCATATTTGCTCATGTTAGTTTCCAACTGCCTCCAGAGAAGTGGTTTCTCCTCTTGTGTCCTATAAATCTCTCTCTTTTTGAAATTATTTACTTATTTATTTATTTTTAAATTGTATTTTTATTTTCACATCTTTAGAGACAAGGTCTCACTTTGTTGCCCAGCCTGGAGTGCAGTGATGTGATATAGCTCACTGTAATCTAAAACTCCTGGGCTCAAGTGATCCTCCTGCCTCAACCTCCTGAGTTGCTATGACTGCAGGCACACACCTCCAGGCATGGAATTTTTTTTTTTTTTTTTTAGAGACAGGGTCTCCCTATGTTGCCCAGGGTAGTCTCGAACTCCTAGTCTCTAGTGATTCTTCTGCCTTGGCCTCCCAAGTAGCTGTAGTGTAGCACTCACACTACAGGTGCACGCCACAGTGCCTAGCTATTTATTTATTTATAGAGACAAGGTCTTGCTATGTTGCTCAGGCTAGTCTCAAACTCCTGGACTCAAGGGATCCTTTCACCTTGGCCTCTCAAGTGTTGGGATTACAGATGTGAGCTACCATGCCCATCTACCCTATAAATCTCCTCAATGCTTCTTTTTTTAAAAAAATGTAATTATTTTATTAAGCATTATATTCAATGTAAAGGCTTTAACCACCATAATCACCATGATAGAATATGTGTGTATGTATAAAAAATACCCATTGAACATGCCTTAAGAGGTATAATTATGTTTTTAAATCTATGCAACATGAGTGGTAATTTGAAATAAAGAACCACTAATCAGAAGCATGAAAAAACCCTGTTTTAATATGAATCTATTGCTGATTCTGGAATAACGGTCACGTGTATGTCCTTAGTCACACTGGGTTTCTCCAGTTTTGATTAGAGTAATGTGTGTTCCACAACACCAGTTCTAATGTCCATCTGAACAGTTTCTTGCTTCAGTTTTGTTAAGCTCTGTTTAATCTTAACCAAAGAATCACCATCTCTTAACCAAAGAATCACCATCAGTCATGCTGCTGCACTTTTCTTCCATTTCTAGTTTTACATGTTCTGTCTTCTGTAGCCTCAGACAGAAGTCTGGTCCTTTCAATTACTCCACCACTTCCGTGCTGGCTCCTTACATCACTCAGCTAGGTTTGAGCTGCAGGATATTCTTGAACCCTGTGCTCAAGCTGATGGTTGATGTACTTTTCACAGTGGCTGATCTCTTCCAAAGTCTTACTAATTTCTTTTAAAAATTTATTTATGTATTTATTTTACAGGCAAGGTCTTGCTCTGTTGCCCAGGCAGTAGTGCAGTGGTGCAATCATACCTCACTGCAGCCTCAAACTCCTGGGCTCAAACAGTCCACCCACCTTAGCTTCCCAAGTAGCTAGGACTGCAGGCATGAGTCACTCCAGTTAACTATTAACTTCATTATGGAGTTTGTCAAAAAATCGCTTGCTCTCTTTTAGAGAAGATTCACTTCCACTTTTGTGCTGGTACATTTGGTCAACATGGATTCTCTGATCCATTGCACATTTCTGCAGTATTTGGCTGCAGAAAGAAGCACTTGCTTCGTATTGGCAAATTCTAACGAGGAGTGGTAGCCCTTGACTTCTGCTCTGCAAATGTCAGGAGACCATAAAAAAAGAACAAAAGTCATGCCCAGCTAGATTGTTGTTTGCATATGATGGCAACAGAAAGACATTCTCTTATATGTATGGCTCAGAAAGTATACCACCCAAATATTCATTTTTTTTCTTAAACTCATGTTCATTGAATATTTTAACATCTAGGAGTTATCAATGTAGGTATACCTTATGTAAAATGTGATTATTCCTAAAGAAAATTGGGCTATAGATACAATTGTTAATTAGAGGGTTAAGGGAACCAAGGAAGAGGAATATGGGTGTACATATGATGGATAAAAACCCAAATATCCTTAATGAAAAATGTGTCAAGAGGTGTCCCAGCCCAATGAGAGATGCATCAAAATAAACAATAAAAGAAAGGAGAAATGATAGTAAAAAAGGAATTGGGAAGAGTACCAAAGGCAGTTCAACAGTGAGTTCAATTTAAATAACAGAAATGCTGATGCAAACTTAATGCCACTGTCAACAAATTTTGAGATGTATATTTTCAAATATTGAAGATAAACATTAATAGAATTTAAAACAATATAGCAACATAAGGATTTAAAATTTTACAATAGTCATATGAAATTGAATATGAGGGAATTTGGTTTTATATTTTGTATTATTTATTTATTTATTTATTTATTTATTTATTTATATTTATTCAGGCACAGTCTCACTCTCTTACCCAATCTGGAGTGCAGTGGTGTGATCTCGGCTCACTGCAACCTCTGCCTCATGGGTTCAAGCAATTCTCCTGCCTCAGCCTCCCAAGTAGCTGGGATTACAGGTACGTGCCACCACACCCAGCTAATTTTCATACTGTCAGCAGAGACGAGGTTTCACCATGTTGGCCAGGCTGGTCTTGAACTCCTGACCTCAAGTGATCTGCCTGCCTCAGCCTCCCAAAGTGCTGTGATTACAGGCATGAGCCACTGTGCCTGGCCATCTTTCATATTTTTTAAACACTGTTGGTAACAGATAAATCTGTATAATCATTTTGTAAGGTAATTCGATAACACATTGCAGATTTTTTCTAAGTGCACAACCAAGTGTTTCTACAATTAAAACTTTTTTAAAGAAATAAGCAGATAACATGCAAAGATTTATATATAAGAATGCTCTTTACATTCTTGCTTATGATGGCAAAAATATAGATCTATCATCTTTGTTCTCATCCCTTTGTCTCGCCACCCTTTTTCTTCTGAAAACTAATTTTATTTTCTGCAATGTTGCTTCTTTTCCTATGAAGACTTTTTTAAAAACCCATTGCATTTTTAGTTTCTTAAATCTTCCCTTTTCTCATTCAACCACTTAAATGTTGTCCTTTTTTAAAAGATTACTTTCCATTGTCTCAGTTTATAGACTTGCCTCTGATCTTTCCTGTTATTTCTTTCCTTTTTTTTTTTTTGAGACAGAGTTTCTTTCTTTCTTGTTGCTCAGGCTGGAGTGCAGTGGTGCAATCTCGGCTCACTACAACCTCCGCCTCCTGGATTCAAGTGATTCTTCTGCCTCAGTCTCTTGAATAGCTGGGATTACAGGTGCCCACCACCACGCCTGACTAATTTTTTGTATTTTTAGTAGAGATGGGTTTTCATCATGTTGGCCAGGCTGGTCTCGAACTTCAGACCTCAGGTGAACCACCAGCCTCAGCCTCCCAAAGTGCAGGGATTACAGGCGTGAGCCACTGTGCCTGGCCTCCTCTGTTATTTCATAAGAGCAGGTTCTCTTGACTTTTTCCTCAACATGGCTCCATTTGCCCTAAAACTATTAGGAATCTCTTGAGTGTTGTGACAGGTCAATGGTACCCTTCCATAGTTTCTAGTACCGATGCTGGGGTTAAACCATTCTTGAATTTCAATAGGAAGATGTTAATTGAGGTTTTAGACAGCTGTGTTCATGCTGCCATCCTAACCCGGAAATGCTCTTTGAATTGTGCTATATATAGTATTGATAGCAGTGTGATGATTATAGCAGCAGTGTGATGACTATAGCAGCAATGTGAATAACAGACAAGAGGGATGTCCAGATCTAAGACAGAGGACCTATTTATGGGGATATAAAAAATATTCTAGGAGAAAAAAAGAAAATGAGGGTACAAACTAAACCTACTTCATCAAAATGGAGAACAGAGGGTAGATTTGAAAACTATTTAATTGGTATTAATTACAAACATGGTGGTTTATTCATGTGGGGATTGAGGGGAAAATGACATAAAGAGAATTTTTCACAAATATCTACCTTGGATGACTGGGCTAAGGATAGATTGCTAATTGAGACAGGAAATAGTTGATGAAAATCAGAATTCTGACATTTGGACAATAATTTCAGTTGGAACTTACAGAGTTTGAGTTATTTAAAAGAAAAGTAGGTGGAAATGCCAAGTAAACAATTCAAAATATAAAAATGAATCTTAAGTTTGGAGATGGAGATACGGATTTGAGCATTTTCGATGGACTGTAGTTAAAACCAGAAAGAAGGGAGGAGAATAGGCTGAGGGTAGAACCCAGAACACCAATATTTAAGAAGTGGTTAGAAGAAAATCTAGCGATGGGGGCTGAGAAGCAACAGTTTAATAATTAGAATTAGGCTCCGAGAGTGCGGCATCACGAAAGCCAAATTAGGAGAAAGTTTCAAAAGGAAAGAATAGCCAAAGCATCAAAGGGACTAGAGCCATCACAGGAGGGGATTGAAGAGTGGCCATAGGAGATGGTGATTCTGTCATTAGCAATCTTAGAGCTGGATCACTGGACTGTCAGATGGAATCTGTTGGAATGTTGTAGTGGCTTTAGGAGTTAGAAAAAGCTGACGAAGCTTGGCTGAAAAAGGAAAGGAAGACATGTCTTTCAATTACCTATGAAATATTTCCTTGCCTTTTTTTTCAACTTTATGTACATCTTTATTAAAGTAAAAATTCAGAAAAGTGTGCAAATCCCAAATGTGCAAGTCAGCGAATGCTCACAAAGCAAATACACTCACGTACACTCCTGTAACCCATACACAGTCAAGAAACACACTGCCAGATTCTCAAAAGCCTCTTTTGTGATCCCTCCTTTCACTACCCATCCCCCATTTCTACCAAGCATAACCATTAACTTGACTTTTAACACCGTAAGTCAACTTGTTGTCTCTGTACTTCTCCGTCTTTTGAAATAAAACTTACCTAATGTAATTTAATATTTTTTCAACAACTTAAGATCATTATTATGAATATTAATTACAGGATGAGGCAGTAGTAGGCTTATTGGTCTTGTATTCCTAGATCCTGGCAGAGGACCTGAAGCATAATGGATGCTGCCAAATTAGTTGAGTGAAGGAATGGATCTTCATAATCCATTCCCATGCTATTAATCTTACTATTTCCCAGTGTTTTTATTTTTTATTTTTTAAATTATTATTATTATTATTTTTGAGACGGAGTCTCCATCTGTCGCCCAGGTTGGAGTGCAGTGGCGCGATCTCCACTCACTGCAAGCTCCGCCTCCCGGGTTCACGCCATTCTCCTGCCTCAGTCCCCGAGTAGCTGGGACTACAGGCACCCGCCACCACGCCCGGCTAATTTTTTGTATGTTTTAGTAGAAACGGGGTTTCACCGTGTTAACCAGGATGGCCTCGATCTCCTGACCCCATGATCTGCCCGCCTCGGCCTCCCAAAAGTGCTGGGATTACAGGCGTGAGCCACCACGCCTGGGCGCTACATACCAGTTTTTTTAGTAAGACCTTCTCAAAGCCATTGCAAGTGCTTTGGATTCAAAAAAACTAGCTAAAGAATTTACTTTCTCCTAGAGTATGCAGATATTGGCAAGAAAAATGCTACACCAAAACAAGAATTAGAACTGTTCATTTATCTCTGAGAAATACTTTTTAGCTTGATCCTTCCTTCAGCATTTTTATACATCCTGCTCTTTATTTCTACTGCTGTTCAGGACTGTCTCCTAACAACCTTCCTAAATTGTCAATTCTACAATTAATTCGCAAAATCCCTGACTCATTTGTTCTCCTCTAAACTCTTGTATAGCTTTAATACATGCAGTTGTTGTTATTAATAGCAAGATCCTTAAGAACTAGAACTTATTTTATTCCTTAAACCATGGAGATAGACCCTAAAATCATATAGCTCTGTATGCAACTCCAAAATATTTATATATTTTTGTTATAAAATAAATTCATTTGTAGTGAAAACTAGCCGAGTGGAAATGCGATTAGAAATCAACTGTCATTGATTTCATATGACTCTGTTAATTGCCATTCCTTCCACATATTCTCCATTCTATTTAATTTGCTCAGATACCATTAAATATTATCCTCAAGGAAACTTACAGGGATTCAAACATTTAAGATTAAAACCATAAGTGAAAACTGCTTCTCTGCCCATACTCTCCATGCGTGTTCCTAACAAAAGCAAAGATTAAATCAAATCCTTTCTTGCATTTGGATGGCTCATTTAACTCACTCTGCCTGAACAATACGTCCATTATGACAAAGTACCACCATTACTTCTATGAAGAGATAGAAGGTATTTTTTTCTGTTCAGAAAAAGAAACTAAATATTTTTTTGTAAAACCTAGGTTGTGTGATTATATGAAAAGCTATATTTGTAAACATAAGAGAATCTTATCAAAAACAAAATATAATATTCTTGTTGTAAAGTGTGATTTTTTTCTATAATGAGCTATAAAGAGCAAAAAATTCAGATATGAAATATTCCACAGCTCTAGGAAGAATAGACTTTTTGAATCATAAATATTTTATATGAGAGAATACCAACTGACAGTTCTAGGTGTTCTAGAGTATGTATTATTTAAACCCCAGCTAATTTATATAGAGAACAGATATAACTAGTGATTGAAGCAAAGGTAAAAGCACAAAATTCAAGAAATATAAAAGGGAAAGGGCAGAAAAGGCAATTTGGTTGTACCAGAAGGCCTGGCCTCAGGATAGCTATTGACTTAAGGAAAAAAAAATTAGCTTTGACCTTCATAGTCAGGCCAAAAGATACAGGGTTTTTTAGTTACACGGGTTTTTAAAATATAATAAAAAGAATCATACCAGTTAGGAAAACTTCTTCCTAGTATTAAACTCTAAAACAGGTTAATCATATGGATCTTCATGTTAACCATACAGGACAAAATAATATTTAAAAAAATAAATATCTTATATATAAGTTTCAGAAATATTAAGGGCATTATGGAAGTTTATGTCACAGTATGTCAATATAAGTTGTGGTACTTTCAAGGCAAATATAAACTTCAGTTTGTTAATTGGGTTTTCATTGTTTCAAGCCGGTTTTAAAATATTGACATTCAGTATCTTTAAACAGCTTTACATTCGCAAAACTTTTTTTAAGGAGCAAAAATTCAAAGGTAAGGGGAGCTAAGAAGGAAAGAACAAGGAATTGATGTTAATATTTACTGAACATCTTCTCAGGCTGAGCAATGCTACATTAGTGACACAACAATTCATTTGTGTTGACTGCAACGTCTTTGCTGCAGTCTATATTTTTGGCTACCTTTTTCTGCATTTATGAGGTATGAAGAGGCTAAATGTGTAAGAATCTGTACAGCAAAAATAAGACCTGTGTTTCTTAATCTTAGTTTCCAGGTTTTTCCGTAGAACAGCCTTTTGGTCTCTTCAAATGTGTGGTTTTATTATATATAATAATTTCAAATGTTTTTATCAACACAACAAGTACTTGACATTTACAACTTGGGCAAAATACTAGACATTTGTTTCTGGACAAATGGAGACCTATATCTGATTATTCAACATTTTCCTCTTTTATTCAAATTATTCCTCTTTTGAAAAATGGTTTTATACATAAATTTAAAAATTATTTTTGTGAAAAAAATTTTATTAATGAAAGAAGGTATAGAAGATTGAATGTTTTCTTCCTTACATAATGTTTTTTATTTCCTTATGGTCTTGTTGTTTCATCATACATTTTCTACATGTTTTACTTTCATCGCAAGCTACTACAACAGAATTTAAAAATACAAGATTCTTAAGCCCAAAACATTGCAGAAGAATGAGAAATGGTACTTATTAACTACGTACAGTGCTGCAAACTTCTGGCAATTAATTTCAATTAAGTTATTTACAAGGTGTGCCACTGCTAACTTTGTGCCCAGATGTTTCAGTTGGCAACATGTGATGGCCACCAATGTAGTCAATTTCAGTAACAATCACTCATTGATGGAATTTTCACACTGAATTCACAGCACCTTCATAACATTAGTACATGATGTCATCACCCTTTGCCTCATCATAACCGTAAAAATGCCAATACGAGTTGCAACAAATTACTGCGAGCAATTTCTTAGTTCTAGAGATGTTGTAGTGAACACCTGGGCTGGCTCAGAATCTAGCAGCTTTCAAAGTTTCGTTACCAGATGTTTGTGGAACAACTTATGCATGTATGGAAAACATACTTTTTTTTTTTCATTTGCATGAACGATTACCAGACCTTTGGAAGTAGTGGAAACACATGTTTTATGAAAAAAGAAAGTTAATAAGGGTTCATTAGGGAAATATTTTTATTTAAATCAGCATGGTTGGTCTTAAACATTGTGAACTGAACTGCAGAATCATGCTTGTATGCAATTATTTGTTTATGTAGTAAAACACGTCCTCACAAATTAGGCAGTATTGTGATCATAACTTTCTTGGGTGAAGAAAAGAACTTATGAAAGTTTTAATAATATTAAATTTTTTAAACCAGCTTTTAAAGTATCTGATTTTGTTTAATAATTTTGTATATTTTCAGAATAATATTTATTATAATTATGTCTTTCTTTTCTTGACTATACATCCTCTTAAAAAAAGACAAAAACTATTTAAAATTGTCTTTATGTGTTTCTCTTTACCATGAATTTAACATAATGTTGACTTTTATTACATTTTAGGAAAATTGCACTTCGCGATTCAGATAATAAATGTTTTTAGAAAAACACTTCTCCATGTCATTTCAAAATATATTCTCTACCCATAATGAAAATATGAATTGGAAGAAAATCATTACTCATTTTTTATCTATTTCTTAGGGTATTCTTATTTTTAATTTAAGGAAAATGATTTAATTTAAGCATGATTCTTAGTTTTTTAATTAACTGAAATGCTCGTCCTATGAAAATAAACCGGCCTTCCCTTTTTTAAACTATTGTTCCCATTGAAATTCATTTTATTTTATATAAGGAGGTGAAATGGACCACATTTTCCTCCTCTGGGCAACTGAAAAAAGTTGTTAAAACTATTAACAGCTGTAAAGTAACTGTTAGATATTGAGTGATTTCATTTAGTTCAAAAGAATTCTAAATTTATCCAGGTGTTAAAGTTTTGTTAAGTCCCAGGTAAAATAAAAGGATATTCTAGTAGAGATGCATTTTAAAATTTGATGAATACATTATGTTCATAAAGTCCAAAGCATAAGAGAATATATTTCTGTTACTTACTAAATGAACAGGTAAGTGAATATTAAAACAAAACAAAAAAAACCACAAAAACTCCCGTCTTGAGAAGCAACACCTTTAATGAGAATTGAAAATTACACGTACCATTAAAACAGACCTGTTCGCTATCAAGGTATAAGCTGAAGTGCCCAACGCAAACACACATTAGTAGGCTCGATGGTAAATTTGGAGTGAAAAACCTCTTTGCAGCTTTAGCACTTACAAGCTGGATGCATATCTCCCTTTGCACGGTTAGGAAGCTCAGAGCGACCCTGGGGTCCTGCCCTGATGATTTAGTTCACCTTTCCTTCTTCATACTTCCAGGAATCCTTCCATATCTCCAGGGAGCCGTTATGAGCTGCTGAGTGGCATTGCACACTGAGGAGTCCATATTTTCTCATTCCTTGTTTGTTATAAGACTTGGGCCCAAGAGAGTGTGAAAGAATGCCCGTGAATGTAGTCTCCCGTGTTTTATTAAGAAAATGTAAATGTCTCACTGTTGCATTTTTTACCCAAAATGATCCTGAAACTTTAATATTGACCCAAAGGCAAAGTAACAGAGTACTTCTTAGTGCCTATGTTAAAAAGGAGCTGCAATTTGTTTTCAGTCCTTGGGACATTTTTACACTCCCATTAAATAAAATAATCACAAAGGAAATTAAACCACAAAGGAACTATGTTAAAGCCATGTTAAGTGCCTGACCTAAATATATAAAACAAAGGAAATACATGGTTGTGGTTAGAATTTGGTCTTTAAGACTATTGCATTTACAGCACATAGTAACATGGTAACAATATGTTAGGGAGATTCTTAAGCTGTATTTATTCAAAGCAACATACTTGGAAGAGGAGTGAAAGATTTCACAGAATTATCCCAATGTTTTATTCATTTGAGATAAAACTGCTAGTTTTTTAAAAGTGTTAGTATTGTTGGCAATTTGAGAATGCTTACTAATTATATTTTATGTCTCTTCTATATGCAAATATAATTTCCCCCCAAAAAAGTTGAACATCCATGGTTAGTGTCAAAAGACAAAATTATAACAAACATAGTTCAAATTTGCTTTAATTTGCAATTCTAGAATCAGGCAACACTTCATTCTATAAAATGGAATGAGTGTTCCAACGAGCTGAGCAGGAGAGTTTGGCTTTATGGGCAGAAAATAGCTGAAGAAAGCAGAAACAGAGCAAAAAGGGATTGATCGTTTCAGCTACTTTCCTTGTAAAGGTTAAAGCAGTGGGGACTTCCTTATCATGCCAGCTAAAATGGGCCTCTTTTGGGGATTTTGCTATTAAATCTCTCTCTCTCCTGGTTTTTCAGAAGATCAGATAAACAGCTTAGTTTTGGCTTGATGGTGTGGAACTTCAGCATCAGTAACTCCAGTTTACTTTGGTTTGTTGGGCCTAATGCAGGAGCTCAGCCCAAACCAATGGCCCCTGTAAATTTTATTTAATGTTAGTGCAAGTCTCCCATGTCAGTACCTTGTGAAGCTCTTGCCTCCACAGGCAAACTGTTCAAAATGAATGCATACTGTGCCTGCTCCAAGGAGCTAATGGAGGAAGGAGAGTTCTGCTATCCCCTTGACATCAATCTTAGAGAAATTTATAAACGTGTCTTGGGAAGTTGGTTTTTGTTGAAATTGTATTTTGATAGTATTTTAAAATTTCCTAACTCTTTGCAAAGATTTTTTATATGCATTTTCTAATTTAATTGCATTTCAGTTTTTCTCTGTAGATTCAGATGACCTGATTATTTTGGGAGGATTTAGCACCAAAAACAATTAGGAAAATTACATCTAGACTAGAAGAAAGGAAAATTGAGTTATTTGTTTGACTTGTAATTTATATTATTATTAAATTTGGCCCTTATTTGAAGGTACCCTTAAAAACAGCATCAAAGTAAGCAGGAGTCTAATGGTTTAATGCAATGTGTATGGAATTGGAGAGTTATCCTATGTAGAAAGAAGCCACAATGCTAGACTGTGATTGTGATGTTTCACTGGGTTATGCTTTAGTATACAGTCACAAACCTTCACTCAACAGCTGTTAAAGTCCTGAGAGACAACCCATACAGCAACTCAGGGACAAAATTAGACTTGGGAGTTTGCTGTTCCTTAATTAAATTTAAACTGCTTTCTGCAGTGACAGGGCTCCAATTAGCAGACAAGTTCAAAGAAAAATCTAACATAGTTACCTGTGGCTATATCATAAGCTTTAATGCAGCCCAGGGTTTGGAGAATACAATCTTAAGTGAGCCTTCTGGATCTACCTTAACAGTGACAAATTTAATTCATATAAATCATGAAGCCCAGAGGGGAAGTTTCTTTTCTTTGTTGTGTTTATTCCTAAGTGGTCTAATCCACATATGTGAATCACACATAAATGCAGTGCTTGCTTGGGAAGACTATTTCCCTTTGTTCAACATGAAGTGTACTTCCCACAAAACCCATCCATAAAAGCTGGTTCTTAGATTTTCACACACTTCAACAAATACAACCAAAAAATGCTAACATACTATAAGCATTTCTACATATTTAATGTACTCAAATGGTATTGAAGATACTAGGGAAAAAATAATGCACTTTGTGGGCTCTTCATGAGGCTTCCGAATTCTCAATGTCTTGAACTTTCTCAAAGCAGAATGTATAATGATTTCTTCAAAATGTCAATTATAATTTGTTCCCCTTTCTCACTACTTAAAATTGTTAGAGACCATCCATTTTAAGTCAGCATTTTCAGAAAGGATCAACTGAAACTTGAACAGGCAGAAGGAAAAATGTTTCCACTTCTACCAGGCTTAAAAGAAGTTGGGCATCTTTTCGTATTTTTCTTATTAGCATTGTAATATAAAACATCTGTAATAATTTAGTGAATTAAATACATTAAAACAACAAATAAAAGAAGCTTTAATGAATAAAATACAGAAGACCCCATATGGCTGCTATTTCTTTCTTGACAAGAGGCACAGTCAAGCAGCTAGAGCCGTGAGTAACTGCTGGAAGGCAATAAACCCATGAACAGGATTGTGAGCTGCTGTGTGCTAATATGAAAACCAGCTTTTATTTATTTTGCCACCTTTGTAACAGCACATTAGATCCTGCCATTTCTCACCAATATTCTTACTCTCTGTGGAAACAGTAGTTTCATAACTTATTTCTGTATAGTTCTTGTCTAACACTTTTTCTCTTACTTGTCAGGACACTCTCTTTTCTATGTTTTTTTTCACCTCCAGAACTACCCCCTTTATCCAAACTATTATCTCCTACCTGGAGTACTGCAAAGCTTTCAAGGTCATATCTTTCTCTTCAATCAAGTTTAACCATTATATAGCAGTCAAATATCTTTTTTTAAGTGACTCAAATAACTCTTGAACCCAAGAACTTAAAGTAGCAGACAACTGCTTAATGAGGAAAATTTAAATTCTCTGGACTAGTAATTATAGGTCTCAATCACTTGGTCCTTCTGAAACTAACCATTTTTCATCTATTGTAATTCCACCAACAGTCTCTAAGCTTCATATAGGACAATTTCTATTACATCCCTATTTCACACACACACACATTTATGGCTCACATCTCTTTGCCTTTGCACATACTCGTCTCCCAAGAATGAATGATTGCCCACTACTTTATGACAACTTACATCTAGGAGCTACAAATGTAAATGTACTCAGGTAACAGGCAAACAATATACTCATGATAGAGTAAATGATGCAATAAAACACTACGTAGTGGTACCAAGGATGGCTAAACTGGATAAGGCATGTTTCATATACAGGCATTCAAATCTAAGTTGTTTTTTAAAACATCATGCTGGCCTAACAAAACATGGGCCATAAATTTGCAACCTCTGAAGTATAATTACTATGATCTTCCTTAAGACCTGTTAAAAATTTCCCTTCATGAGAAAAATTTCCCTGAAAATTCCCGTTCTTTGTCCTTATTTTCCATTTCTTCAGTAATCAATATGCAGCATGGCTTAGATTGCTAGATGTTTGCTTTTGCTATTTAGTTCATATGTGCATATGCTATTTCTCAATATTTTGGAAACTCATTTTGGGGAAGCAAGGGTCGTGTGTTTTGATTCTTTTGTCCCCGTGTTCTAGAGATAATCTCCCTCCACTTATATACTTAAAAACATGCTGGTCGAGCTTAAGAAATCCCTATCAAAACCATATGCTGAAGAATGAAACTGGACTCATATCTCTCACCATATACAAAAATTAACTCAAGAAGGATTAAAGACTGAAATGTAAGACCTGAAACTATAAAAATCCTAGAAGAAAACCTAGGAAAAACTCTTCTGGACATTGGCCTAGGCAAAGAATTTATGACCAAGTCCTCAAAAGCAAATGCAATAAAAACTAAAATAGACAATGGGACTTAATTAAACTAAAAACCTTTGCACAGCCAAAGAACCAATTATGAGTAAACAGATAACCCACAGAATGGGAAGAAATATTTGCAAACTATGCATCTGATGAAGGGCTAATATCCAGAATCTACAAGGAATTCAACTTCACAAGAAAAAACAAACAACCCCATTAAAAACTGGGCAAAGGACATGAACAGACATTTCTCGAAAGAAGAAATACAAGCAGCCAACAAACACATGAAAAAAATGTCCAATATCACTATCATCAGAGAAATGCAAATTAAAACCACACTGAGCTATCATGTAACACCAGTCAGAATGGCTATTAATAAAAGTCAAAAAAAACAACAGATGTTGGCATGGATGCAGAGAAAAGGGAATGCTTATACACCATTGGTGAGAATGTAAATTAGTTAAACATCTATGGAAAACAGTATGGAGATTTCTCAAAAAACTAAAAAATAGAATTACATTGGACCCAGAAATCCCACTACTGGGCATCTACCCAAGGAAAAGAAGTGTAAAAAAGACACCTGCCCTCATGTTTATCACAGTGCTATTCACAATAGCAAAGTCAAGGAACAAACCCAAGTGTCCATCAATGGTTGACCAAATAAAGAAAATGTCATATATATACACCATGGGATACTACTCAGCAATAAAAAAGAATGAAATCGTATCCTTTACAGCAACCTGGATGGAGTGGGAAGTCATTATCCTAAGTGAACTCACTCAGACACAGCAAACCAAATACTGCATGTTCTCACTGGTAAGTGGAAGCTAAACAATAAGCACACATGGACATAATGATTGAAATATCAGACACTGGGAGTGGCGATTCCTCAAGGATCTAGAACTAAAAATACCATTTGATCCAGCCATCCCATTACTGGGTATATACCCAAAGGATTATAAATCATGCTGCTATAAAGACACATGCACACGTACGTTTATTGCAGCACTATTCACAATAGTAAAGACTTGGAATCAACCCAAATGTCCATCAATGATAGATTGGATTAAGAAAATGTGGCACATATACACCGTGGAATACCATGCAGCCATAAAAAATGATGAGTTCATGTCCTTTGTAGGGACATGGATGAAGCTGGAAACGATCATTCTCAGCAAACTATCGCAAGGACAAAAAAACCAAACACCACATGTTCTCACTCACAGGTGGGAATTGAACAATGAGAACACTTGGACACAGGAAGGGGAACATCACACAGCAGGGCCTGTCATGGGGTTGGGGGTAGGGGGAGGGATAGCATTAGGAGATATACCTAATGTTAAATGACGAGTTAATGGATGCAGCACACCAACATGGTACATGTATACATATGTAACAAACCTGCATGTTGTGCACATGTACCCTAGAACTTAAAGTATAAAATATATATATATATCAGACACCAGGAACTCCAAAAGAGGGGAAGATGGGAGGTGGGTGAGCGTTGAAAAACTACCTACTAGGTACAATGTTCAGATGATGGGTAGGCTAAAAGCCCAGACTTCACCACTACACAATATATCCCTGTAAGAAATCTGCACCTGTAACTCCCAAATCTATTTTTTTTAAAAATAAAAGCAAATCCCTATCAAAATTCTAACGGCAATTCTTCACAGAAATAGAAAAAACAATCCTAAAATTTGTATGGAACCACAAAAAAATCCCAAAGCAATACTGAGAGAGAAAAAGTCACAGGCATCACAGTTTCTGATTAAAAGTATGTTACAAAGCTACAGTAATCAGAACAGCACGGCACTAGCATAAAAGCAGAAACATAGACCAATGGAACATAATATAGAGCCCAGAAATATATCAAAACTTAGATGGCCAACTTATTTTCAACAAGGGCGCCAAAAGGACACAATGGAGCAAGAATAGTCTCTTTAATAAATATTTACTGCAGGTACTGGGAAAACTGGATCTCCACATGCAGAAGAATGAAATTGAATCTTCATCACAAAAATCAACTCAAAATGAATAAAAGACCTAAATGTAAGACCCAAAACCATAAAACTTCTAGAAGAGAACATAGGGGAAAATCTCCTCAATATTGGCCATAGGGGAAAAGCTCCTCAACATTGGCCTTGGCAGTAGTTTTTGGATATCAATCCAAAAGCACAGGCTACAAAAGCAAAAATAAATAAAGGAGACTACATCAAACTAAAACACTTCTGCATTGCAAAGGAAACAATCAACAAAGTGAAACAGCAACTTACAAACTGGGAAAAGTATTTGCAAATCACATATCTGATAAGGGGTCAATATCCAAAATTTATAAAGATCTCTAACAACTCAACAGGAGAAAAACAATCTGATTAAAAAGTGGGGAAAGGACTTGAACAGATATTTCTCCAAAGAAGAAATAAAAATGGCCAGCAGGTGTATGAAAACGTATTCAACGTCCACTTAGTATCAGGGAAATGCAAATCAAAACCACTATGAGATATCACTTCATACCCATAAGGATAGCTATTAGCAAAAAGACAAGAGATAACAAAGTTGGTGAGGGATGTGGAGAAAAGGGAACTCTATTACACTATTGGTAGGCATATAGATTGGTGCAGCTATTACAGGAAAGAATATGGAGGTTCTTAAAGAAATTAAAAATAGAACTACCATAGTATCCAGCAGTCCCTCTTCTGGGTATATACCCAAAGGAGGTGAAATCACCACCTTTTAAAGATATCCACAGTCCCATGTTCATTACACCATTATTCACAATAGCCAAGATATGGAAACAACCTAAATGTCCATTGACAGACCAATGGATAAAGAAAATGTGGCAGGTGTGAGTGTGTGTGTGCCACACACACACACACACACATATGGAATATTATTAAGAATAAGATCCTGCCATTTGCCACAACATGAATAGACCTGGGGACATTATACTAAGTGAAATAAGCCAAACACAGAATATTGCATGATCTTACTTAAATGTGGAATTAAAGAAAAAAAATAGCCCAGATACATGGAAATGGAGAATGAAACAGTGGTTACCACTGTGGGGTTGCAGGGAGAGGAAATGGAGAAACATAAGTCAAAGAATACAAAATAGCAGATATGAATGATAGAGAGGTTTAGAGATCTAATGTACAGGGATAAAGTTAATACAAATTTGTATTGGATTGGATTTCTGTTAAATAAGTAGATTTTAGCTGCTCTTGTCACAAAAAGATAACTACATGAGATGATCGATATGCTAACCTGCTTCACTACAGTAACCATTTTACTATCTACATGTATCACATAACAACATGAAAAACTCAAATATACACAGTAAAATTTATTGTTAAAAAAGAAGGAATTGCTACTACCAGGCTAAGATCTTCTGAAAAAAATTGTCTCTCTAACATACATGCAGCATTATCTTTAATTTCTCAGAAAGAAATGAATAGGAAAGTAGGAGAAAGGGATTTAGAGTGCGTAAAAAGAAGCTGACTGGCATTTCTTACAGCTTACTTAATGATAATCAGCCTATTGTCAAGAAAGATAAATCATGTAGTGAAAAGAGAAGTGCATCAAGAATTCTCCCATATAACCTTGACCTATAGAATAGTGTGTTTCGGATGGGGAGTGGAGGCAAAATGGGAGTAGCGTTTCTGATGAACACAAAGTGGGAGTAGCTTTTCTAATGGACACATTTTAGAATATCTGCTTAATATCCGCTTGGCCTACAATGATCCCTTTAACTATTTCTGCTTCCAGCTACAGAGATACATGCCTGGAAGCCATGTTAGGCAATATGATTGCACTTTTGGACCACAGCTGACTGTATTCTGAGAGGATATTCAATCCAAACTGGAAGGCACCTTTGCAAAATCATGACAGTAAGAAAAATATGACATAGCTGACTCTATCTTGCTTCTAACCTCCGAGCAGACCTTGTTCATTCCTGGGTGTAGGCCAAGGTAACTTCAGGAGGAATTCAGTTTATAGTTTAACCTTACAGCAAGGAAGATAATAGCCCTTCCCAAAAACTGCTCCCTCCTTGCTTGGGTATTGAAATCACATTTGTAAAACTGACGAATTAGTCACAAGATTAGAAATTATGGTTCAAGAGTCATGTAGCCAGAGGTCACAAGCATTATAACCTCCCAATTGTACCTATAGATAACATCACTATTTTAAAACCTAAGGTTGGTGTCCCAGGTATTTTTCAGACCCTGCTTTCTGATGCACCTGCTAGTGCCACCTGGACCCGTAAACTGGCTCAATCGGTCTTGTGATCCCACCCAGGAACTGAAGACTGCAAGAAAACAGCTTTGATCCGTTGTAATTTCATCACCAGCCCGACCAATTAACATTCCCCATTCCCTAGCCCCCTGCCTGCCAAATTATTCTTAAAATAACCCTAGTCTCCGAATTTTCAGGGAGACTGATTTGAGTAATCAACTCCCGTCTTGCACGTGGTTTAGCCCTGCATTAATTAAACTCTTGCGTTATAGCAATACCACTGTCTCAGTGAACCAGCTGTACCTGTGCAGCCGGCAAGAAGCATCCATTAGGCTTACAAACTGAACCACTGTGTTTCCCTCAGGGGTTTGGAACTGTGGTTGGAGAGAAAGAGATTCAGTATTCTATGCTTAGGGCATATTTAATGTTGTAGCATATAAAGTAGGGCTATATTCTACCTTTTTGACTAAGACATAGAGGAAGCAGGATTGAAGAAACACAGAAGAATGAAGGAGAAATGAGAAATGAGAGAGAATCTGCCTGGTTTCAAGACAGCCTTCCTGTTGCCAGTTCCAGTCATTCTGCTTTTAGTTACAAGCAAAAAGCAGCCTTAGTCTTCAAGATTCTTCTCTGTCTTCAAACTCTGTAAAGATATACATTCAGGTTTTCTCATCTGTAAAATAGAGGCTGGGAGTGGGAAAAGTAGATAACAGAGTACTTCATTTGTGGGACTCAAAAAACCATGTAGTCAGACAAAACTGTTTGCAAAAGCTGTACTGTCTGGAATAGAAGGCAGAATTCAACATAATGACACACACCTTACTTTCCACCTAAGGTGATAATATAGAGTTCAGAAAAACAGTTTTTTTAGAGCTGTGAAGCTGGCTAAGGTAATGTCTGAAATAGGTTTTAAATTTCCCAAATGTGAGAATCATATGGATTCGAATCACTTTATGCATTGCATTTTTTCTACATATGTAAGGAAACAGAGAGAGGCTCAGGTATGTTAGTACATAATTGCCATTAGATTACCTCTAACACTTTCAACTTTGTACAAAATAAGTGCATGTTGAATAGCTTTAAAAATTAATGCTTGAGGCTGGGCACGGTGACTCATGCCTGTAATCCCAGCACTTTGGGAGGCCAAGGTGGGCGGATCACCTGAGGTCAGGAGTTCGAGACCAGCCTGGCCAACATGGCGAAACACCATCTCTACTAAAAATACAAAAATTAGCCAGGCACGGTGGTGGGCTCCTGTAACCCCAGCTACTCAGGAGGCTGAGGCAGGGAGAATCGCTTGAACCCGGAAGGCAGAGATTGCAGTGAGCCGAGATCACACCATTGCACTCCAGCCTGGGTGACAGAGTGAGACTCTATCTCAAAAAAAAAAAAATTAATGCTTGATCCATCAAATAAACTTAGTAAAGAGAAAATAATAAAAAATACTATGATATATGGTTACACTGTTACACATTTTGCTGAGCAGATTTCATTTCACTGAGTGATTTTCCTTTCTTTCTAGTTGTTGGCTTCACTCCACATACTCTTCTGTGTAAATAGAATAGAATCTTATTGTAGGGCAAAAGGCTATTAACAAAGAGGTCGGTCTGCTATAGATCAAACTGTGCTCCTGGAAACATAACTATAGATGAGAAAAACCTAAGATGAAAAAATTATTCTTAAAAGCAGATGTTTGTAGCAGTCTCCCAAATCAGAGCACCTCTGTGGAATAGAGCCTTTTTCCTTTATTTTAGAGAAAAATGTTTCCTTTCTTAAAAACAAAGAAAGAGAAGGAGGAGGAAGAGGAGGGGGGAGAAGGAGGAAAAGAAGAGAGGAGGAGGAGGAGAAGAAGAAAGAAGGAGGAGGAGGAGAAGATCGCCTTCTCCTTTTATTCATACTCAAACTTCTTGAAAAAAGTAACCCACCCTGATGTTGTTACTCCCTCCCTTCCTTTTTCGCTCTTGAATCCATTGCAGTCTGACTTCTCCCTGCTTTGCTCCCAAAACGTTGTTCTTGTGATGGCTTCCAAAGACTCTGTAGCTTTAAAATCTGATGAGCACTTTTCAGTTATTATCTCAACCTATTTTACAAAAAAATTTAAAATATTTACCAAGCGTCATTTGAAATGTTTGCCTTTATATGGCAATTACTTAATCTTCTACTTCTATTTGCTCCATCTTCTCCTTCCTTAGTTTCTTTTTCTACATTAGTTTATTTTACACTCTGAATTTTCTCCAAGATAAGATTTTGTCCTTACACTTGTTTTTTCTCCCCTTCCTTCCTTCCTCTTTCTTCCTTCTTTCTTTCTTTTTCTCTCTTTCTTTCTCTCTCTTTCTTTCTCTCTCTTCCTTCCTTCCTTTCTTTCTTTCTTCTTTCTTTCTTTTTCTCTCTTTCTTTCTCTCTCTTCCTTCCTTCCTTCCTTTCTTTCTTTCTTCTTTCTTTCTTTCTTTCCTTCCTTCCTTCCTTCCTCCTTCCTTCCTTCCTTCCTTCCTTCCTCTCTCTCTCTCTCTTTCTTTCTTTCTTTCTTTCTTTCTTTCTTTCTTTCTTTCTTTCAGTGGGGTCATGTTTTGACCAGGCTGAAATATAATTCCTGAGCTCAATGATCCTCCTGCCTCAGCCTCCTGGGTAACTTAGACTACATTAGTCCACTTTCATACTGCTATGAAGAAATACCTGACTCTGGGTAATTTATAAAGAAAAAGAGGTTTAATTGACTCACAATTCCACATGGCTGGGGAGGCCTCACAATCATGGTGGAAGGTGAAGGAGGAGCAAAGGCACAACTTACATGGCGGCAGGCAAGAGAGTGTGTGCAGGGGAACTGCCCTTTATAAAACCATCAGATCTCATGAGACTTACTCACTGTCACCAGAACAGCATGGGAAAAACCTGCCCCCATGATTCAATTACCTCCCACCAGGTCCTACCACAACATGTGGGGATTATGGGAGCTACAATTCAAGATGAGACTTGGGTGGGAACACAGCCAAACCATATCACCTGGCTTCTTAATTTTTTTTTTTTTTTTGTAGAGACAGGGTCTCACTATTTCACCCAGACTAGTCTCGAACTCCTGGCTTCCAGAGATCCTCCTGCTTCAAGCTCCCAAAGTGCCGGGACTTGCACTTGTTGTTTTCTTCTATACACTCTCCCAGGGTAATCTCACCGACTCCTATAATACCAAGTACCATGTATTTATGACTCTCAACTTTTTATCTTCAGTATAAACCCCTTTCTTGAACTTCAGACTTGCTAGGCTCCTAATAGATATCCTGCTAAATCTATCACAAATGCCTTAAACTTAACATATCCAAAATTAAATTCTCTTTTATCATCTTTCCAGTCCAACTTCCTTTCATTTAATTATATCTTAGTGTCCAAGTTAGAAACTTTGGAATCACTTTCTCTTCCTTACTCACGTATCCAATCAGTCATTCAGTCTCAGCGACTCTATGGATATACATGGAATCCACTCCAGCACCACTGCTTCTGTGTCACTTCCAAGCCTCATCATTTCCTGCCTGTTCTGCTGCAGTAGCCTCCTACCAGTTCTCATTGCTGGCAGGCTCTCCTACCTTTTTTTCCTCTTGAATCTGTAGCCTACATTTTTGCTTCTGGTACTTAAAGCACAAAACTATGGTACTTCTCTGTCTAACACCTTTCAGTGACTTAGAACACCCATAAGAAAAAACATCACCTCCTTTCCTTGATGAACATAAACAGCCCTTCGTGATCTGGCTCCTTCTCCCCCCATTAATTTTATCTCCCTGCTTTGCCTTGGTGCCTTACTGAACCACTACCTAGGTTCAGCCTCGACTGTCTTCTTGCAAACATGCCATGCTAGTTCACATTTCAGTGTTGCTCGACAGGCTGGTGCATTTGCCTGAAATGTTTACCCCTCTTGTGCACCTGGGAAATTCCTGCCCAGTCTTTGAAGATTCCATAAACATCACCCCTTATGTGCATCTTCTTATGATCATTCTCGTAAATGAGCATGGAGGTGCAATGTCTCCATTAGCATTTTTCTCATTGTGTGGCAGTTTATAACATGAGGGGGCCTCAATCAATCCTAGAGGCCTGTAAGGCTAGCAAACATGTCTCATTCATCTTCACTTCAGTGCTTTAATTATACTTAGTGAATAATATGTGCTCAATGCATGTTGGTTGAATGAATAACAAATGAATAGAGAAAATGACTAGAGACAGAGAATAGCTGAATGAAGGAAGGTGTTTGGTACTTCTTTCCCGTGCCATTTGGATTGCATATAATATTACGAAAACATTTTCTTAAATCTCTTAAAAACTAAGTTTCAGAGAAACACAGAACTGCATGACAAAGCAACAGCTCAAAAACCAAACACCTTCATAATGAAAGAAATGGTTACTTAACTCAAGACAAGTATCTGAACTAATATAAAAGAGAAACGTTTGCCTGTTCTTACTAACTGATGAAATAAGAGCAATTAGGTCTGGCTTTCTCATTGTTAATTCTTCCACTAGAAATATTTGGAAAATAGTAACCCATCTTACAGCCTGTGGGGTCAATCCTGCCCAGTGAACAAAACATGGACGTGTGCGTCACCGTGTACCTTGCAAAATCCTCTAGCAGGCCTGCATCTACATGCACGTCGCTGACTTTATAAGATCCTGTACGTGACAATACACACATCAGCAGTAAGTCTAGACTACGAGGTCATATTCAGAAACTTATGACTTCAACAGGGGTGGAGATTGTGGGGGAACAGAGCCTAGATCGGGTGAACTTCTAAACAGAAAAGGCATTTGTGTGCTCGTGCAAAAAAGGAACAAGGAAAGAAACATATTAACAAAAGAATACTTGTCATAATTCTGGGAACTATCGGAGCAAAGAATTATGAATTTAAGCAATCCAATACCTGGTTAATTGTAATGACTGATATAACTTTTCAGGAAGAAGATTTCTACTAATTCTTGGATAAGAATGGGGTGAAGAATAGCAATCAAAAGTGCAGATTAAGATCAGTTTGCAAAAGAAATTTCCATCTAATTTAAGAAAATTCTTTCTTTGGACAATATGTGATGTCAGATTGTAAAAACAGTGACAAGCCAGAATATTTCTTTGAATAGGAAGCTGAAATAAAAGAACGTCCATAAGCCACAGGCCTGGCCAGAATCTATCTTTCTTAAACATATTTTAAACTGTTGTCTCATTCCTCACTTGCCATACTCTAGTTTTAACCCCAATCCTTTTCCCTTTTTGTCGACAGCAATTGTTCATCTCTTTTCTAATAATTTTTCTCTTTTTATTTGGGGAGAGGGGTGACTTTACCTATTCCAGAAACCAGAAGAACCAGGCACAGGCACAGTCAAATTCTGTTAAACCACAAGTCTCACTTGAACACCAAATGCATAGAAAACAACAAAAAAAATTGAGTAACATTAACTTTTGTGTTATTTTTGAATCTTCTTAGCAAAGCTATAAAAAATTATTCCACTAATATTTCCACTTAAATCCTTAAATTACCAATTTTGAGCAGAAATAATAAATGGTAGGCTATCATTACTTTGTATTCCATTAATTTGGAATTTATAATGGAAAAAAAAAGCCTTGCCATTTTGGTTAAACCCAGATTCATTCAACTCAGGTCTCTTGTCTCTGGCAAGAAAAATAAAAGATGTTTTACAGGGAAATGTGTGGTTGAATTTCCTAATGTCCAACTAAAATATTTAGAATCATACTCCTGAATTCTTCATTTTCTCTTAATAATCTAGTATTAATTTTATTATGCAAGAATTCTTTCTTTAACCCATTTATGTATGCTGTCTCCATTCTCTTCTGGGGGTAATGAATGCTGAGATTTCTGTCTATCATATAAAGAAATACATTTTTTTCTAAATTTCTGCTTAATATTTTTTATGGGTATGCACCCATTTTTTATGACTGTCAATATACTTCATGATTTTAGAAATTTAGGTTTTTTGAGACCTTGCTGTTATTTTCCAGCTGTTGATTCTTAACTTTTACTCCTTCTCCAGATTATTTATGCCACGCACTTGATTATCTAGCTTCTTGGGTCGAAGCATGTAATTATGGTTTAGTACGAAATATATCCATTGTTAGGGACTTTTTTTTAGCTTGTTTTGATTGTGGTTGTCTATAGGTTGCTGTTACCTGACTTCTCCAATAGCAGTTTTCAAGGATATCAAGTTTCTTGTTTATTTGATTATTAAAAATGAAAATTAGGGCTTTCATTAATAAAAAAATCCAACAAATAAAAAATCAAAAAATAAAATCCGAAACATTTTTCCTGCAAAGATAATTACAATTAACATGTTTCTGGACATTTTTTCTGTGCTCATATTTATATATTATTTTTGGAAAAAGGAAAAAAAATATAGCCATGATTCTCAACCTGAGAAGAATCTGGGAAGAAAAAAGATGAGGGTGGTGATTCCGAGCCATCTGGGATTCTTTCTCAAAGTACACATGGTTTCCTACCTTACTCTAATGTGACTTCTGCAAAAGCAAGTCAAATTTTTGAAGGAGAGGATAGACGGGTGAATGATATATCCTCTCTTGACACCCTTTCACCTTTCCACTCAAGAATCACTGCAATGATGCCATTTTGTGATCTGTTACCTCTGAGTGCACATGTTTGTTCTTAAACAGGATTCCTAGTAATGGAATGGGCAAAGGGAAATGCATCTAAAAATATCTGGAATCTGTTGTCAGGTTACTGTCTGAAAAAAAGACTATCAATTTGTCTCCACCGATTAGCACGTTCATTTTCTCACTGCATCAATGCTCAATATTTTCACCTTTACAAATCTAATCTGTGAAGAATGTCAAGTTTCCATTTCTTTGATTAGTTACAAGAGAAGAATAGCCATTCATACATTTCTTGGTCATTTCTTGGTCTCTTCTTTGGTGACTTGCTTGTTTAGGGTCTTTGCTCATGTTTCTATTGGGGTATCTTCTTATTATTAATAATTTGTAAATGCTTCTCATATCTTAGATATATTAATGATTGCCATATATTAGATAAATATGAAACTTATGTGCAGTTTGCCACTAGTCTGTATAGGTTTTCTTTTGATTGTAGAAATGTATAATGCTTATCCATTTATTTACTTATCCTTTTCTTTATGATTGTTAGCTTCTCTGACTCAAAATTATAAAACAATTTACCTCCATTAATATTATTGCTTCTTAGATACATTAAAATTTTTAATCCTGCTGGAACTTGTTTAAATACTCTTACTTCCTTTTTAAGCAAACATTATTCTGCAGTATTTTGACCTTAGTTTCTGAATATTCAACAAAGTGTAAACAGGCATTATTGCATTTACTATTCTTGTTGAATGCTATTTAAAAAACAGAATTTTACTTTATTCTTTCTCACACATTTTTTTTCCTGTTTGTTTTGTTGTCAATCGTAAGCAAGGTGTATTAATTCTACACACACAATATATCTTTTAAGAATTTTTTCTTAAAAATTTATTTTATTTTAGAATAAAAATAAAATAAATAAAAATTTTAAAATTCCATTTTCATATGATCCACACAATTGCAGACCTCTCTGTATATTTCAAAGGTGATTTAAAATACAGCATAATTTACATACTGCTTTTCTATAGTGTCTGACACATTGCAGACTCTTGATAAGGATTTTTGAAATAGATAGACTGACACACCAAAGCAAGTACTTATATTATAGCAAATAGAGAGCACTTTAATAATACAAATAATGTGATGTTTTTATTCATGTTCAGCATGGGTTTGCTAATCATTCATTTATTCACATTTTTATAATATAAAGTAAACATATTATTTAACACCCTGGGCTTTCCTGTCTTTCCCATAGAGTCTAGCCACTTTTACGAACCACTTAACAAGATGATTGGAAGATTAATATGATACAGATTCTCAAACTACTTTGAAAGAAAATGACGTTTTGCATGAAAAATGCTGTCATAGAAACAAAGAGCAGTGGCCATGGATGGTCTATTGCTGTTAGGAAAACAAGTGACAGCATGATAGAACATCAGCATGTTTTCTGCTGGTCAACAGAGGTTTGTGATTTTGATTTTGAAATAAAAATGAATTCCCCACACAAAAATTCATGAAGACAGGTATCACCCATCCTGCCAGACCACAGTGAGGAGGAGATTGATTGCAGGTTAGGTGTTTCCTGTGGGATCAGCTGTATCTATGATTATAAGTGGTGAGTATTCATTTTTCAGAGTTGATGTGTGTTGATGACACCGTCTGCACACTGCGGCTTGCCTCCAAGGCCTTCCACGTTACAGCCAAGCCATGATAGGAAGAGCTGCGTTATGTAATGATGACCTACCTCATCTCCTTCTTACATAATACTTCACACTCTCATGGTGCTTTGTAGTCATGTAGCAATTATTCCTCACAGAGTTTGAAAGAAGTAAGTTTCATTACTATATACATGTGAGTAATAGCAATATGTGCCATATAAATGTTTCACTAGAAACATTTGCAGAAGTCTGACTTGGCAAGTCTGACTTGCCAAAGTTAATGTGCCACAACTATCATCCCAATGGCAAAATCAGAACTCGACTTTATCCACAAATATTTCTTTAGAAGCAGCTATGTGTCCGCAGCTATGTGTCCACAGCTATGGTGAATGCAAGAACAACTTGCTTTTTCTTAAGAAGTCCATAGGGCTGGGCATGATGGCTCATGCCTGTAATCCCAGCACTTTGGGAGGCCAAGGCGGGCAGATCACCTGAGGTCAGGAGTTCGAGACCAGCTTGGCCAACATGTTGAAACCTCATCTCTACTAAAAATACAAAAATTAGCTCGGTGTGATGGTGTGCACCTGTAATCCCAGCTATTCGGGAGGCTGAGGCAGGAGTATCGCTTGAACCTGAGAGACGTAGGTAGCAGTGAGTCGAGATCACACCACTGCACTCCACCCAGGGTGAAAGAGTGAGACCCCGTCTCAAAAAAAAAAAGTTCATAGTTTGCAGAAGTCTTGAAACTCAAAAATACATGTAATTTTACAATCCATTATACCTCAAGCATTGCAGCTATCTGCCATAGGCTGAATGTGTGTGTCCCCCCAAAATTTGTATGTTGAAAACCTAATCACCAATATGACTGCTTTAGGAGGTGTGGCCTTTGAGGGTGGTCACATCATGACTTCAGAGCCCTCATGAATGGGATTATAAGGGGCCCTGTAGAGTTGCATTTGTTTTTCTACCATGTGAGGACACAGTGAGAAGGCATTATATGTGAGCCAGGAAATGGGCCCTCACCAGACACTTAATCTGCTAGAGACTTGATCTTGGACTTTCCAGCCTTCTCAGAACTGTGGGGAAAAAAATTATGTTGTTTATAAGCTACCCAGTATATGCTATTTTGTTATAGCAGCCTGAACAGACTAAGATACTACCTCCATGTGTAATTCAATACACCTAAGGAACAGAATGTTTAGAGCCAAACTCAGGCACCTAAGCTCGCTCACATCCCCAAATGATGGAGGATCTTAAGATTCCTGGGTTCCCCCTTGAGGGAAGGGTTGGTGCTATTTCTCAGTGGTCATGCTATTGAATTTTGGGATGGTATAATTCTTCCTATCATGGCTTGGCACAAAGAGAAGGGGATTCAGTCAGAATGAAAACTATAGTCTTCACACCTTTCCAAATGCCCCCTTGGAGGTGGCTCCCACCCCACCAAGAACCACTGGACTGTGGGATGCTCTAGAAATATATTCTCTTTATTTTATCTGTGAAGATCCACAGGGAGTCACAGAAAGGAAAATCCATTTTATTTAGAATGGTTGTAGTTATCCATGTTCTGGCTTTCAAAGTAGATCCTTCCATTCTTAAGATCCACTGTTTAAAAGATTAATTAAAATAAGCAGATTAGGATTTCTGGTCAGATATGGTGGATTGAACTCTTGCATTTATCTACATGCCCTACCAAGCCTCACAAAAATTACAGTTAAAGCATAAAAGCTTGTAAGGACAAAAAATGCAGGATAGGAGAGAATATTGGATTGTATTGACAGCAGTTTTATAGATAAATCAGATAGAGAATTTGAGTATACACTAATAATAAGTACATAGAAAACAAAGAAGTCAAAATAGAACACATGTATGTGTGTTATGAATTGTATGTTTGTGTCCCCCTAAAATTAATTTGTTGAAATCTTAACGCCCAATGTGATGGTATTATGAGGTAGTGCCTTTGAGGAGTAATTAGGTTCTGAGGACAGAGCCCTCATGATGGGACGGTGCCCTTACAGAAAGGACCCCAGAGAGCATTCTCACCCTCTCTCTGCAATGTGAGGATACAATGTAGAGAAAGTGAGGATCGAATGAGAAGATGGCAGTCCGCAACCCAGAAGATGATCCTCACAAGACACTAAATTTTCCAGCTCCCTGATCTTGGTCTTCCAGCCTCCAGAATTGTAAGGAATAAATGTTCATTTTTTATGAGCCCCCAGTCTAAGCCATTCTGTTAGAGTAGCCCAAATGCACTAAGACAATGTGTTACCACTAAGGAAAACCAAAAAAGTAAGCAAGAAAAGAAATGTAAACATAGCTCTTCAAATGGTTTAGTAGTGAACAAAATAGAAAAATATAGACATTGAACATAATGTAAAGGAATGTGTGTGTGTGTGTATGTGTGTGTGTGTAAAAGAAATAGCAGCATTCTTATCTCCTATACTCAGAAGTCAAGGATAAATTCTAATATTGAAATACAAGGAAAGAAAGAAAACATATCACTATGTGATTTAGAATGTCAGAAGAAATCAAGAGTTGAAAGACTGACTTTAGGGAGCAGGATTTGGGTGGAGAGAAGATAATCTAGGTAGCTGCTGTTTTTTATTATCATTCCCATTGCACTATTTGACTTCTTAGATTATGTTCCTACTGTACTTTGATTTAATAGGAATAGAAGAAGTGGGGTGAAGAAGGACAAGGTGAAATCCAAACTTTTTCTGTGAAGTTATTTTGCAGATATTCTTTCACTATTCTTCCCTGTAATAGAAGTAGACAAAGTTTCTAGGGGTTAATTCCTTTGTCTCAAAATTAATAGTGCATTGGTAGTATTATTACTATAATTATTATCAGTCAACTAACATTATTTGAGCACTTACTACATGCCACAATTATTTAATTCTCAAAAAATCCAATAAATTAAGCAGTATTATTACCCCTACTGTACATATGAGGAAACTAAAGCTCAAGTGGCTTGCATAATTTGCCCCAGGTGGCATGGCAAGTTAAAAAAAAATTCAGTAAACAAACACAGTTCAAAAGAGCAACACATTTATCAGCTTACATCACAGAAGTCCCTTATTTTGACCTGTGAATGGTTCATCCTTTAAAAACTCCAGGAAACTTAGGGGAAATGTGATTTAGAAATTCATAGCACCTTTAATCTAAGCCCAATCAGAATCCAGAAGCTTCCCACAGACAGCCCTGCCAATGTACCTCAGTACTGACCTGCAGCACCTTTGGTTTTGGTCTCTTCTGAACTGAGTATGCCAAGAACACTAAATTATATAAAATGATGTCAGTGCTTTCATAATATAAATATTGCACTGAGGCTTTGGGACTACATCAGTAAAACCCAATTTTATAAGGGCTTTAATGAAAAGTCAAATTATGCAATTATCACTTCTGTCATGTCTAATGAAGATACACATCTAAAAGTTTAAAGAAGTAATAGAGATAGAAGAATGAAAGAAGAAAGTGACTTATCCAATTTGCTTTTTCAGTCTTCACCTTTCTCTAGCCAGTGTTCAAAAGCTCTATGCACATTTCCTTAAAAGGAACTTCTCCAAGCAGAATAACAAAGTAGAGAAAGGTTTTTTCAGTTCCTTTCCATTCTACTTTTTGGATGCCTTCAATTTTTATGACTCTTTTTTCCAGTGTTTCTTCCTAGATTGCTCTAGGGTGATGAGAGCTAATCTTGACAACCCTAAGACTGGCTTCAAAGGCTTCCCTGGGCTTTCTTTGGGACTCTAAGGGACAACAATGTCCTTTTTCTCCATAATGACAATGACATATCTTCCTTCAAAGAATTGACTCATTTGACAATTTGAATAGCGAATGGAAGGAGTAGTACAGAACAGAAACAGAAAGCTTGAGGGAAGCATTTTATCATTAAAAACTAAGAGCTCATTTCTAATTTAGATGCCTGAATGGATTTGGTACTGTTAAATCATGATGGCAAACACTGAGAAAGGAGCAGGCTTTTATAAGAAAGATGATGAATTCAATTGTGATGAAGTCGAGTTTGAGGTTCCTGCAGGACATCCAAATGGAGATATCCATAGGCCTGTGTCCTGTTTAGGCCACTTTGCTAGCAGAATCCAGGAGATGCCATTGAATCCAAACTAGGGGTACAGTGCTGAGAACGGTTTCGGTCTTATTTAGGGTGTGGTACCATAGTCTGGACCAAAAAGAATGTTTTTCCAGACATCAAGGGATCGACAGAAATAGCTAAAATTCTCTGTTTTAGTTTCACTGCCTCCTTCTACCCTTCAGAGCTGTCCCTTCTAATTATCCTCATCTGTTTCTGCTTTAATTGCTTTTCTGGCTCACTGTTTACCCTAGGCTGGGGCTTGCAGATACCACGCCGCCACTCCCCTCTTCTGTGCCTGCAGAAGACATTGCTGATAGGACAAAGCCCTTTCCCCTTGGGTCCTGGTGACCAACATGGCTGCTCTACCTAGGGTTCCCAGCAGCAACCCCCAAGCAGAGCTGGCACAAGAGAAGACACCCATTTCTCCCCATTGTCCTTGCCCAGGCCTAGGCTCTCCAGTCTGGATCCAATTATCTGTGTTTTCTTTGATATCTTTTTTCCTCTTATTTTCTAAACATTCCTACACAGTTTTTCACATTTCTGCCCCTCCTTGGTTACCGGTCATTATCTGGAGCTTCCAGCTTCCACACCAAGACCACAAATTTAACAGATTGAAATTATGGAGGTGAAGCAGAAAAGTCATGGACTGTGAATTCAGACAGATGTGGGTTCAAATCCCTGCTCTTTTATGTTACCTGACCCTCCTGGACCTCTGTTTCTACAGCTGTTGAAGGGTGAAAATAACATCAACCTTGCAAGATGGTTTAGAACCTAGCTAATTTACATAAATCTTCATACATGTACTTGATCAGTAAATATTTAGTTTTGTTACTGAGACCATTCTCAACTTCATGCATTTCCTTTCAAAAACCTTAAGTTCCCTGAGCACTGACTGTATGTTTTACTTATCTTTGTGTCTCTCACAATGCCTACCACAGTGTAGGTCCTCAATATGCCCTTAATATATTCTTCCTGAATAAATGGATAAATTACTTGATGATTTGGGGGGAGTAGAGATCCTTTATTTTTATTTTAAACAAACCAGAGTATATCACAGCAAGAACGCAAGTGATTATCTTCAACATAATCAGAGCTAGCGTTTACTGCATGCTCACTGTATGCTAGATCCTGTTGTGAGTACTGCACATGAATTAACTCATTCAATCCACCCTCACAAGAGCCCTATGAAGAGGGTACTACGATCATCACCACTTAACAGATAAAATATTTGAAGTAGGGGAAAGACTATTTGTTCAAGGTCACCCAGCTAGTAAGCAGTGGAACAGGAATTCAAGATCAGATGATTTTTCTTCCAGAGGTTCTTAACTCCTGTGCTATACATACATGAAACATGAAAACAAAAATGCTGCTTCTGGCTGACCTTTTCAGGTTCTGTCCCCATTCCTTGGTATTCACTCTCAGCTGTGGTTAGGACGACTTTGGTGAAAAAGTTGGAGAAGCTGTCCCTAAAGAAATCTTAGCACAAACATCCAAGCTCAAGCAACTTCCTTTTAGCAAATGCCCAAACTCTAACATTCAAAATAGATTCAGAAAATTTCCTCAAAACAAAACCAAAAATCTTTCAAAAAACTTTCAAATAAGAAAGCCACATGAGTTTGTAGACAGAATATCATGTTCCTTGTTCCCAAGGTCTAGCTGAAAAGTTGTTTACAAGTATAAATTGATGACTTGCCCATGTCATTATCCATTTGCAGATTTGATTTATCCATCTTCATATACAAATATATCCACCTTCATATGTGATTTTTGCATGCTGATGAGTGCACCTGGAATTGTGACATAGGAGATTGAGTAGGTAGGGGCTAAAGTGGGTGGCAAAGTGGGGATGTGCAAAGAGATAAAAAGAAAATGTGCTTTAACATATTCTGTCATATGAGCCTTTCTCTTTGCTGCATACTTCCTGCAGGGAATATTTCCTCAAAGAAAACTATACAAACAGGCCCCTTCTCCAGTTTATCTGCACCAAAAGTGCTTTTATTGTGTGTCCACACTTAGCAGCTTTGAGAAGAGGTCAAAGTAGTCTGCTCAAGCACCTCATGAATTCTTCGAGGGGTAGGTACAATTTTCCTTCCTTCTTGACAATTTTTCTTAATCTTCATCTCTTGCTTTGTTGCAGATTTTTTAGTATCTAATTATTAAGCAGAGAAAAGGCCATAGACAGTAACTGAACACAAATTTCAGGTTCTATCTCACATAAAACTTGACCCTTTCACTGTCAAAAGTTAATCTTTCTACACTACCAACCGTAAAGACCAATGACTAGACCTCACATCTTCACTATCCAGGCCATTGATGAATAAAACAAACTCATATCCAGGGTTAGAGAACTGAAGCAAATCTAGATGCAAGGCCAAGATGAAGAAGAAATTGGTGTTAGAGTGGAAAGAGCAGTAGACTGAGAATCAGAAGCCCTGGATCCTGCTCCTTACCATTAAATCTAAAATATGACCTTGGGAAACGAACTTCCTTCCTTGACGTTGATATTGTCATTTGTAAAATAACAATAATGAATTAATAATAGTTGCTAACATTTAATGAGAACTCGTTAGAGATGTCAGGCACTGTTCTACACTTAAATGCATTAACTCATTTAATCTTTATAGTGGCATCATGAGTTTGGTGCTAATAATATCAACATTAACTAAGGCACAAAGAGTTCAGTAACTTGCTCAAGTTCTGAAAGCTAGTAGGTGATAGCATCAATGTTACAGTTACATACCAAAAGTCCTTTTCAAGTTGAAAATTCTATTTTGTTCTAAATGTCTTTCCTCCTCACCACTGACAAAATCAACTCCAAACTCTCCTATTTATGAGTTTTGAAGGCATGCTTTATACAGTTACAAAAAACTTTAGAATTAAAAAAACCCCAGCAATTAAAGCATTTTTATTTTGCATGTAGAATTTCACATATTTCCTTTGGGAAATTTTACATAGTTGTAACAGGCCAACTTTTATTATAACTCAGAAATAAGAAAGCACAAAAGTATTTGGCATTGACTAGAAAAATATCTAAATATTCATATACGTTCATCTGGATGGAAAAGTAAGAGCTAACATTTATTAAAAGCTAAAATTCTTCTACACACTGTTTAGAGCACTTTACGTATACTATCTCATTTAATCCTCACTTACTCATAAGGCAACAGCCTTGTGAGATATCATCTCCATTTTACAGAGGGGATTAATAACTTACCTACAGCACACAGTGTAGCGAAAACTTTAGGATTTGAATCCAGTCACAGTCTTGACCCAAAGCCTCTTACTTAACTTCTCTCTGTGGAAGAAAAGTGAAATCATGAAAAATGGATTTTTGAAGTAAGGTAAACACCAGAGCCTGGGGAGTGCTGTATTAAGTATTTTAAATCCTGCTCAAAGGTTTAGAATGGCAAAATTAAGTCATGAACAAAAACCAGTCCATAATGACTACCGATCTTTGCCAATTTAAGCATATCATTAGCATTAAAATTAATTTTCCGTTATCTATGTCATCTAGGACTTGGAAAAGCACAAGGAATTCTAATTCTCAAAAGAAGCTCAGCCCTCACTTTAGTTAGTAGTTTCAGCCTTTTTCCTGACCAGACATTTTACAGAACAGCCTAGTTATTACAGTTTGTAAAATGGAATACTATGACATTTTGTGAGTTCTTTTTTCCTTTCTGACTTACGCTGCAGTATAAAATGACTTTGAAGTGGATAAAAGTGCGTTTAGAGAAAGAAAGGTTGAGGAGATACGTGTCCTGTGCCTGGACGCTATTTCAGAAGAATAATCAAGCTTAGTTCATTTGTGTGCCAAAATGTCTCTAAAATCTGTAACATATGAGATAATGTGTGAACCATTTTTCACTTTCCAATTTCTGCTTTAAAATGTGGAGAATTGAGTAAGTCTGAAGGCTGGTTACAGAATACCCCGGGTACACTGGCTAATAGATAAACCAAGTACATAGCAGCAAATGTGAGAAATGCAAGATAGGGTAGTATTTTCTTTTATCTAAGAAACCACAAGGTTTTCTGTTCTTCTGAAATATTTCATATTACCATTATGGAAGCATTGTTTCATGGTCACTGCAGCAAATAAGGTCAGGTTATTCTCTGCAGAGACATAAATATGCATTGCTGGAGACAGTTGGGTATCTTCTTTATAAGCACATTGACATAGGAAAGAATTTGTTTTTTTCAATAGGATGCTTCCATCAAATTCTTGCTATAAACATTTGATGTACTGTAGCAAATTAACATTTAAACACTGGGTTTATATGCTTTTTTGTTTGTTTTATAGCCACAAGGAAAACCCACCTTTTCTTAGCTTTTAGTATCATGAATCACAGACCTGTTATTTCCTCCTTCCCATCTACATTTTACCATTTTCAGACAAATAGCACTGTCTCCAGAAAAGCAGTAATTTCATTTTTGCCAGTTATGTTCTTTGTTCAGTTTCAATTTGACGTCCCAGAATTACATAACTGAAAGGAACATTGAGAGATCATCTGTGCCAACCACCCCAGGAAGGCATCTTACAGTGTGCACCTACTTCATGGCTGGATAAGAGATTCTCTATTTGATAAATAGTCTCTTCCATTAAGATACCTATGTACATAAAGTGACCTATCAACAAGTACTTATTTTTGTTGCATGTAGAGAACTGTTACAGGTTTTATGGGAATCATTATAACAAATGGAAAAAAAATCTTATACCATAGTTTCCTTATCTATAAAATAGGGAGTGATACTCCTTACCTTACAGAATTGAGGTGACTTGCACATAAATCCACTGGAGTCGTTAGCACTATTAACCTATTTTGTAGATAAGGAATCTTAAAGTTCACAGAGGTTAAGTGCATCACTGTATTCTGCCCAATGTCATGAAGCAAGTAAGTGGCAAAGTCTTCATCTCGATCTTTTGATCTACAGGGTTTTTTTCTTCCAGTCTCTTGTTCTGTTTCTCCACCCACCTCTGAATACCTTATATTTACATAGCAGGACATATTTTATAAGTTTCTTCCACACACATTCTTATTTTGAGTAGATATTTTTATTTCACTAATGAAGAAACTGAAACATTGAGTAAATGGTTTGTCTGTGGTCATTTGGCTGGGGAGGCCGACCAGGTTTTAGACTCCTCTCTTCTGGGCCTGAATTAGAGAATTTTCCACTGCACCGCATCAGTCAGCAGAGTTTACAATCTTACTTAGGAATCCACATAAACACACTTGAAACAAAGAAAAATTAAGTCTTAAAACTCTACACTACAAGTACTGGGGGAGATGAGTTCATGAGCTGAAGTGGTTTTTCAGTTTTCATACTTTCTCCATTCTTACCAGCTCTCTTCTCATTTTCTGAGGCCTGTACAGTTCAATTTTCTCCTTTCTCTACATCATTTCAGTCAATCTGTTTTCCCCTGAACTTCATTTGACTTGTCTATTACATATTTCCAAGTGTAAGTATTACATTCCTTTCATCCTGGAACATGGTTGTCTTCACAAATGTTCAAATGTGCTTAGAACTATTTCTCTTTTTGTTAACATAGTGACGGATTGCTCATTATTTCACAGGGTTTACGTGTTCATACAGATTGTTAAATACCTTCCATGTTATTCCTCAGCTTATGTGGCTGTGCAGGAAGTTGTCAATGACTCAACCTTAGCTGCGTGCCAAGTACTAGAGCTGTGAGCAACCCCCACCTCTAACGGCGCGTCCTACGTCCTGCCTTTGCCTCCCACTGGAAAGCATATCTGCGGTGACCAGTCATATCTTGATTATTATTCCCCCAATGTTTTGGCCTAGCAGAAGACCTTGTTCATTTTATAAGGCTGCCTTGTGTTCTTCCTACTGGGGAAGTTAAGGCAAATAAAGAAGTGGCTTGAGCTGTGTGCCATTCTGGGGCCATGCTGCCTGGGCTCAATAAGCAGTTCTGCCAAAGCTTTGTGACCACTACTTAGCTACTCTGTGCCTCAGTTTCCTCATCTGTAAAATAGAAATAATAATTGTAGCTACCTCCTAGGATTATCGTATAGGTTAAATGAGTCAAAGAGCATAGGAGTCAAAGAGTTTGAGCAAATAAATGCTCAATGAATGTCATCTTCTACTATGAAATTTTTTGTTAATCAGCATAATATGGCTGGCATAATATAGGGAAGGTGATATATTTTATCAGCTCATTGAACCCTCCTGAGAACCTGAAAGACAAGTGTCACTATGACCATTTATGAGGCAGAGAGGATATTTGATTTGCCCAAATTATTATGACTAGAAAATGGTAGAGTCAAAATGTAAATTCAAATTAGTCTGATTCTTGTATGCCAAATGATAACTGACAGCTGATATTTATTCAATGCTTATGACTCTTTTGTCTCTCATAACAATCCCTTAAAATTATATTACTATTATAATACACTTTTTACAGTTCAGGAAATTGAGGCTTAGTGAGTTCAAGTAACTTCTTAAAAATCAAGTCAATCTGACGCTGATTCAAAATACAAAAATTTTTTGATAAGAAGAGCATCTCAAAATTAGATGGTTCAAATTGAGACAACTTGGTGATTTTTTTGATAAATAACTTCTATCTTTTGGAACAAAACATAATAGCAAGAAATAAAGCCTCTCTAATGGAGATTATATGTGAAAATATTATATATTGTAAGATTTAACAGGTTACCTGCAATTTAGTACATTTCCAAATGAAGTCTGAAAGAATCAAGTATTCTTCCTCCAGATTATACCATAAACTGTATTTCATCAGTTCTAAGCACATTTTTTCATATTTTAAATTTTTCTAAATTAAGATACTCTTTAAAATTTTAACTGGAAAACTTTTCTCTTTAGTGATAAATAAGATAGCAAGCTTTTTATAGTTGATGACTTCTTCTTCTTCTTTCTTCTTCTTATTCTTCCTCTTTTTTAGATAGAGACAATCTTGATTATAGCTCACTGCATTCTTGAACTCCTGGCCTCAGGCAATGCTCCTGCTCCTGCCTCAACTTTCCAAAGTGCTGGGATTATAAGTGCACGCCATCATGCCCGAACTGACTTGATGACTTCTTAAGATTCAGTGAAGCCTGGTATTTTATATAGTTATTTTCTATTATGTGATCTCATTATTAGGGCCTTCAAGTTTGTTTTATATTATAAAAAAAAGCAAGCTCCTTGCTGGGGCCCATTAAGGAATGAGAACTCTCGCAAAAAAATACTTTTTTATTCATTCACAATGCTGCATATTTCACTGGTAGTTACAATAAATCACAAGCTGATAATTAATGGAGGGAAATATGTAAAGGGCTTTCCCTGGGCAGATTTAGGTGATTCTGTACAACAAAAATGTTAATCAAATGAGAAAGTCAGTATGCTGGTTGAACATTTCTTTTCTCAAAGATTCCTTTTGACTTCATGGAATTACAGTTCAAACATTTGCAAGCTCTTATTTTTGAAAGATACTAATTACTGTCAAAATTCCCCTCCTCTAGTGTTCATTTAAAATTTCTTTTCCTCTGACCCAGTCTTTCAAATTTCCACCCCCAGTTTGACCTCAGGCTTTCATCCACCACTTGCAGACAAGAGTTTTATGGGCTTTTCCTGTCTTATTTGCTGGAAATAATTTTTGCTCCCCAGAAGAATATTCTTTCATCATAAATTTCTATCTGTTTGTTTTTTCTTTTCTGGATAATTAGGATAATAAGCATTTTTATTCTAGTCTTTTCATGGCTGAGACACCTATAACAAAAGGCAGATTAACAAGAAAAAGCATACACATTTATTTAAGTTTTACATAAAAGAGACTTCGGAAATGAAGACCCAAAAGAACAGGCAAATGTGCATTTTTATGCTTAGGTTTGAGACGAGGTGGATGGTTATGGAAAAGTATGATTGGACAAAGGAGGTATGCTCTAATGGTAATAAACTGGGGGGAACTTAGCAAGGTCTGTTTGTTCATATTTTTCTCTGCATCCCTGGGTCATCAGAGATAAGGATGTTCTTTTCTTCTGGTATTAGAGAGAGCACCCTTCGCATGAGGGTCTTATGACCTGCTTCAGGGTAGAAGGCAGAAGAGCGGGAGAAAGTCAGAGAGTGACTTTCCTAGATTTTCTGACCTGCTTCCGGGGGGAGAGATGAGGGGAGGGTAAAAGTGACCTTCCTGCTTCTGCTGTTTTCTCAAATGCCAACATGCTGTATTTTGGGGTTGCCCGTCCTAAACACCATCAATTGTAACAAATGTACCACACTAATACAAGATGATAGGGGAAACTGTGTGTTGGGGGGGAGTGGGGGTGGAGGGTATGTGTACAAGAACTTTTTGTACTTCCTGATGGATTTTTCTGTAAACCTAAAGCTACTCTTTGAAAAGTCTATTGGCTGAGTATGGTGGCTCACACCTGTAATTCCAGCACTTTGTGAGGCTGAGGCAGGAGGATCGATTGAGCCCAAGAGTTTGAGATAAACCAATGCAACACAGTGAGACCTGTCTCTACAAACAGTTTAAAAATAAGCAAGGTGTGCGGGTACACACCTGGAGTCCCAGTGGCAATCACACCGTTGCATTCCAGCCTGAGCAACAGAGTGAGACCCTGTCTCAATAATAAAAATAATAATAATAATGAAGTTTATTAATTCAAAAATACCTATTTTCCCAAATTGAAAATGTAATATGGCCCACAGCTTTGTGACTTTTCAATTCAATCACCTTAGTTACCTTCCAGGAGCAAGCTTAGACCCAGTCATCCTAGAAGGGCACATTTTTTGTTGTTTAGGAAATTACCACAAAGGACTGAAAGAAGGAAACAATGCGGGCGATTCAATGTACAGCGTGCTCCCTTTCCTCACTGAGTCAGTACCATTAGTGCTTATGTAGCACTTCATGTGCTTAGACTGCTTTATAATAGCTTAATAGCTGAGACTCGCAATACTTCTGTGAGGTAGGTGGTCAGCAAATACCTTGGTTAGAAGTTTCATTTGAACAACCTGATGCCCAGAATTGTTAATGGCATACCCAAGGTAGCAGTGAGTCAGAGAGTGAGGAGGGACGTAGACATGGGTGTATCCCCTTCTGAATGCCTTTTCTGTCTCATTGGCTTTTACCAGATCAGCTTGCTGGCAAACGGGTGTGTAACTATTAAAGTTCTGTTTTTAGGGGGTAGCTAATTAAGAAGATAAGGATGGTTGACTGACTCAACCATCCTTACCTTCTTAGGTTTCAGGGGGTTTTTTGCACATGGCAGGTCTTTGAACCTCCATGTCTTTTGTTAGCACATGTTGCACTTGCCAATCACCTCAGCCAGATACTAGTAGAGAGAAGGTAACCAGTAATCTCCATGGAAACAGTTTTTCTATAGATGAAAAACAAAATGGACATTGATGGAAAAACTCTTTCATACTTCCTTAAAAATGAAGGTGCTACTGTTATTGTCCTTATGGTCAAAGCAAGAATAGGCAGAGTCCATTCCAACTGTTATTCTCAATAATTCGTGTTACTTTAGTACAAAGAGTACTGTAAAATGCTGTTGGTGGGGATATGCTGGAGTTCTTTTTCATAACCACAGAATTTTAATTCTGGATGTGTGTGCATTTTAGAGTCTAGAATTCTAGAGTCCTTTAGAATGAAGGCTGTTATATTTTAAAAAGATAATTTTGTTATTCTACATTTGAAACCACTTGCTCATTTCTGAAAAAAAGCAGATATTAAGGGGAAAAAGGTATAGATATGTAATTTTGCCTTTATTACATCTGGAGGGTACTTTTAAAATTTTTTTCCAGAGCTATTAAAGTGGAGGAAAATAAAAGATATTGGTCCTTAGATCATTGATATAAATCAGATAATCATCCTATCTGCATAATGGTCTCTTAGGAGGAATAGAGAATATGTATATTAGCATAAATAAATGAAACATCAAATGTGAATGAATTAATTAGCAAACAAACACTGAAGTTGGAGAAAAATCTGTGTTGAAGGCTGACAAAGTACTCGGGGTTGAAATAAGGTCAGACAGAGGCAGACCTATTCAATACAATGTTTTCTGTTTTCTGTTTGTTTGTTTGTTTCTGGGAAGCAAACAGGAAAGTTTGCATGAAATCATTTTACATGAAATGATACTGGGTTTACATTTTTTCAAAGAATAGTTCCTTATGGAGCACCCACTATATACAAGGTTGTGTGTCTATGTGTTATGGTAGATACAAAGATAACTTCTTTTTTTTTTAGATAGGGTTTTCTCTGTTGCCCCAGCTGGAGTACAGAGACTCTATCATAGCTCACTGCAACCTTGAACTCCTGGGCTCAAGCAATCCTCTTACCTCAGCCTCCCATGTAGCTGGGACTACAGGTGTGTGCCACCATACCCAGCTCAAAAGTAAATTCCTACCAAGGTATTTGTAAGCTAGTAACATAAAATTTTTCTGAATAATGGAAAATTATAAACAAGGAGCACCTTTATTATAGCATTGAAATTTAATATATCTTTGTTTTGTGATTAATGATGCTAATTCATGTATAGGATATTTAGAAGTTAAAAATTTTATAATTTTCTTCTTAAAGGAATGCCTTATCACAGCACAGTTACACAACCCTTTAAAAAACCAATGTGGGCCAGGCACGGCCAAGGTGGGCAGATCACGAGGTCAGGAGTTAGAGACCATCCTGGCCAACATGGTGAAACCCTGGCTGTACTAAAAATACAAAAATTAGCTGGATGTGGTGGTGCGTGCCTGTAATCCTAGCTACTCGGGAGGCTGAGGCGGGAGAATCACTTGAACCCGGGAGGCAGAGTTTGCAGTGAGCTGAGATCGCATACCTCCAGCCTGGCGACAGAGTAAGACTCTGTCTGAAAGAAAAAAAAAAACCAAAACAAATCAAAACAAAAAACAGTGTGATCAACAACTAAATCTGAAGTACCTATAATTACCAAGGCAGCAATTAGCTTAAAAAAAAAAACAAACATATAAGGGATCTCAACACATATTTATGTATTTTTATTTCATCTATACAATTAGATTTCAATTATTTCAATATTTTGTTGCAAAAATTGACAAATCTCTAAATCTTGAATTTGATGTTGCAACTTTTTCTTTATATGATGAAAGAAATAATTTTATAAGTGCTTCATAATTAAAACAGAAACATATTTTGGAAATTGAAAAAAAGGAAAAAAATACCTGTGTTACTATTTCTGGGCCATGTAATAATGAAGACTAATGGCATATTATTTTTCAGTTGAAAGCTAAACATAGTGTAAGATTAATAAACCACGTCATCATCAATTTTTAATCTAGAGTACCGTTTTAATTAACCAAGAAAATAGTATTGCAGTTACCTAAAATAAGAACTTTCTAGTCACTAGTTTCTAAATAAGAATGGGAAAAAAAAATTACTGTACATGGTAACTAAAAGAAAGTAAATGCTTTTAAAAAGTTGTTTATTTTCTCATAATAGAAATCTTTATTCCTTTAATTTATTCTATTGTTAAGGTCCTTTTAAAAGGAATCTCCTTTAAAGGCTGAGCACTTTGAAAGCTACAGCAAACCAGATGCTTGAAGCATTTCAGTTTTGCTTATTTTGGACTACACATGATGTGTGAATATCTTTTTTTTCTTTTCTAATCTGAAACACAAAAAGTACTAGAGATCCTTTTGTTATCAGTATGCATCAGAATTTGAAGAAAGTTAGACATAAAATATTTCTTGGAAGAAGAATGAACAGGTTATGCCAGTTAAAACAAGCCAAGGAATTTAGAACTACAGTATTTGTAATGTTATTAGTAAATTGGGCAGCCCATGGGGTGAAACCCATAATCAAAATGTTTGCAGTATACTGAAAAAGAGAGAGGAAGATATTGAAAGAAATGTCACATTTTCACTGCGTGTGGATGTTTTCAACAAAGCTAGGAGCTTTGTGCCCAAGCCAGTTGGCATTCTACCCTATCTGTATAGAATTCTGTGGCACTTCTTAAGCCATGAGAAATTTGATTAAGCATTATGTGTGTTCCTTACAGCAAGAAATTCTCTCGCCTGCTATAAGTCAGCTGTTTTCATCCAATTTTCTAAAGAAGAGAAACTATCAAAATAAAGGTTCACTTTGTTCAATCAAGAATTAAACCCACTCTCACCATTACAAACACGGGAAAAAAAATTCAACCTGACCTTTCCTTTTTACTGTTTATACCCTGGGGTTTGAATTTGATTCTTCTTGATCACTTTGAGGATGTCAAAGTATAATCTTCAAAGGTATAAAATGATTGATATATGGTATTCACAATAGACTGTTTTAGGTAATACATGTATATAGTAATTCATTTTAAACATTCCTTTGATAATTAAAGCCTCATTCTTACAGAAAACACGTAGAAATAGGGTATCACAAAGAACTACTGTTATAGTTTCTGCCTCTTCTGGCATACATCTCTTTTAAGAGTTATTATTCACTAACTGTATTGATTTCTTACAAATGTGTTTTATATTTTTTTACTTCCCTTCTCATTTCATTATTTTGTATTTAATTATTTTTAAAAATATTTTTGGCCTCATGTAGAAACTGCTTTTCTGTTTTGATGTTACTTTCTTACTCGTCTAATTTTATCTTAATTATGCTTGAAGATTTTGTATTTTTTGTAGCTTTAGGTTTATTGTTGTCAGTGACTTTTTTGCTATTTTCCAAATTTCGTAAAAAGAAATAATGTACAATACATGAGAGGAATACCTCCAATGAAAATTCTCTAAGTAAGGATGGAGCTTTTCATATTTCAGAAGACAGAAAAAAGCAACCTAGCTTAAAAATTTGTTTAAATTGACTCTGATTATAGTTGTTAAGGAATGGAAAAAATCAGTAAGAATTAAAGACCTTCATGATTTTGGCCCATTTTTTACATGGAACCATGTCAAACCTATCCGAGAGGAGCAAAAGGAAGAGGAAAGGAATAGAAAACATTCAAATGTGCCGTAAAAATGAACATACTTTTTATTTGGTAGGCTATACACTCAGCAGGAAATGCTCTTAAAAAGATAAAACCAAAATTTATAAACCAGAGTTAGGCCAGGAGTATCACCTACAGGTTTCGATAATTGTGTTGAAAAGCTTAACACGAATTTCCACTTCTTTATAGTTAAAAGGGCATTGTCTCCATGAGAAGGAATCTGAGGAAAAGCTGCCGAAGTGTGGCTTTCTGTCTTGACACTGATTCACAGGAATATTGCAGCAGCCCTCTGCCTGACTCTAAATTCAAGATCACAGTTTCCTCTTTTCACTAGACTTTACATACTGTATGCATTAAATATTTACAGTTGGTACCTTTTAAAAGGATCTCTTTTAAAAACAATAAAGAAAACAACATTCCAAGTTAATGCAACTTAGTATTGCTGAATAAATATGTTTTGTCTTACAGTTAAAAAAAAATTCCGGTAGTGTTTATTTAAAAAAATTAGAGAGACAAATCTAACAATGAGGTTATTTCATTATAATCAGTAGTTACCTCAGTAGGAAGAAGGCATACCACTGCTTCCCTGCCTCACTTTCCTGGAACTCCTCTTCCTTTCAGAGGTGCTCTGGGGGTGGAAATCAGATGGAGGTTAGCAGTGGTATGACAGTTTGGCCAACATTAAGGCTTTTGTGAACGATACACTGTCACTAGGGTCACACTATTCTCAGAAGGTAAGTAACCCAATGGACTGGCGGTAACATAAACTTTCCCCATATTTCCATGTCAGGAAAGGGCAATTAGTGGCGGGGGCAGGGGGGTCTGCTTTTGTCCCTGAAAGGTCTGTCTATTGAAATACTATCATAGTGACCACCCCACCCAGCTGAATTGGTTCACCAGGTCATCCTTTACTGACACAAGTTATGCAACTACCCTTTAATATTTCCTTCTCTTCTGATAGCAGAATTCCTCTTATCCTTGATTTTATATCCTTCACCTATTATAGACACTTGAATTTCTTCTAATCAATTCATACTGCGTATACTTCTTTAATCTTCCTGTCAGAGTTAGATCCATCTTTCTGTCTTTCCTTCTTTCTTTTCCTTCATTTCCTTCCTTCATTCCCCTTCCTTCCTTACTTTCCTTCCTTCCGTCCTTTCTTCTTTTCTTTCTTTTCTTTCTTTCTTTCTTTTTCTTTTCTTTTTTCTTTCTTCTCCCTCTCTCACCCTACCTATCCATCCCTTCCTGACTTCCTCCTCCTCCTCCTCTCCCGCCTCCTCCTACCCCCCTCCTCATTCTTCTGCTTCTTTTGGATCAACTTTCTTGTTTTAAACAGAATTCATGAGCAAAGACTAGATAGTCTGAAATCTTTCAGAAGCCCTTTTGTTGATTCATGAAAAATACTGTCTTCAGCAGTGAATTAATTCTTTGGAGTTAACTACTTTCATTTCTGTCATTAATAGTGTTTATTTGTGTAACTCGAGGCTAGTCTGTTTAAAATCTATGAGGATTTTTCTAACTGACTCAAATAGGTACCATTCAGTGAATGTTTACTTGGTGGTACATGCTTCTCATGTTTTTTCTCTAGTTCTTACATTAACCCTGCAAGGGAGAATACATTATTAACATTTTACGAGTAAGAAAACAGGAGTTTCTAGAAGTTAAGTACATTGCTTCAAGCAGATTAAATAATAATATGTGTCATACAGAAAAAAAATGTATAAATATGGACCACATACATATTTGTTAAACAGAACATACCTAAGACATAGTTACTAGGAGGTGAAACTAGAATTTTGAAGTCTCTGTTCTTTCTGCTACAACATGTATCTTTTAAGACCTACGTCAGAAAGAACCAAAGAAACTAATCAAGAAGCGTGCCAAAAAAAATGAAACCAAAATGGATTTATTTGATCTTGCTTTAAAAAATAAAATATAGGTCAGCTCTACTGACCTGGAACTGTTTTTAGCTTGTATCATTTTCTTTAAACAAACAAAATAAACAAACAAAAACTGATGCTAACTGTAGTGTGTCATAATGATGTAAAACCCAACCAAAAATCTGTGCATGCAGGAATGATTAAATGTGAATAAACAAAATGTATTAACCTTTCAACAGGAATTATCTTTCAGTGACTATGGATCTTTTATTTATTTTATACTTTCTATTTTCCTGTATTTTCCAAATTTTCTATAGTAAGTATGAGTTGCTTTTCCAAGGAAACAGATCTTCAGTAAAATTAATTGGTAGGTTAAATTAGTGAAAAAGAAAAAAAAAGTTTTGCTCTTATCAGCTTACATTTTTACCGTGAGATTAAAAAAAAAAAAGCAACTACATAATATCAGGTGATTGTGTACCGTGTTTGTAAAAAATATTTTAATCAGGGCTTAGAGAGTTTAGGAACCCCCTGCCATGACAAGCATGCTACCTGTTCGAAGAAAGAAAGAAAAAGTCTTAACTGAGTTAAGCTTTGGAGTTTAATTACTATTTGAATGAAGAATTAAGACTTTAAAACCCAGTTGGGCATTAAGTCATCAAGGCCTCTGACACACTGTTTTAATAAAGCTCCTGAAGTTGATGCCACACAGGAAACAGGAGCAAAAAAAACTCAACTCAGTGAATTCCAGTATTGAATTTGTACTTTATGAAAACTGTAGCTTGCCTTAAGAATTTGAAGGAAGGGGAAATCTGTTCAGCTCATTTATTTTCGGATTTAAAAATTTCTCCACAGTCCTTCAAGGACAAGCCTCACCTTCTAAGTTTATTCCCAACTGAGAGGAACATATCCATTATAGGAAATTGTTTTATAACTTTGGTACTTCCAGTTTCCATCATTTTAATTGAAATATATTTAATTTGAAAACTGTAGTGTCTGATTCTCCAACAAATCATCCTCCGTGAGGATAGTTAGGGTTTCTCAGATGTGCTTTAACGTTCATCCTGGAAACACATGGTAGACTGTGGACAATTATATTGTAGATGTAAAGAATAACTTGAGAAGTGTTAGTCTATTCATTCATTCACCAAACACTGCTTCATATGCTGAGAATAAAAAGACAAATGTGAAATGGTCCTGGTCTTCAAGAAGCCAGGTGAGGGGCCAGAACATACTGATTGTATTTGCGTGGAGAAGTGGGACTGTTGTCCTGTGTCCTTTAAAATCCACCCAATTCAGTTCTCAACTTCTGGAAACCATCCTGGACTGGTATGGTTGTGTGTGTGTGTGTATACGCAATCATGATTTGCTTAATGATGGGGATACATTCTGAGAAATGGGTCATTATGTGATTTTGTCATTGTGCAAATATCGTAAAGTGCCCTTACACAAATCTAGATGGCGTAGCCAACTACATACTTAGGCTGTATAGGATAGCCAGTTGCTCCTAGGCTAAAAACCTGTAGAGTGTGTTACTGTACTGAATACTATAGGCAATTGTGACACAATGGTATCTAAAGATATCTAAACATAAAAATGGTACAGTAAAAATAGGGTATAAAGGCTGGGGGCGATGGCTCACGCCTGTTATCCCAGCACTTTGGGAGGCCGAGGCAGGAGGATCACCTGAGCTAGGGAGTTCAAGACCAGCCTGACCAATATGGTGAAACTCTGTCTCTACTAAAAATACAAAAATTAGCTGGGCTGTGGTGGCACGCACCTGTAGTCCCAGCTACTCAGGAGGCTGAGGCAGGAGAATTGCTTGAACTCAGGAGGTGGAGGTTGCAGTGAGCTGAAATCATGCTACTACATTCCAGCCTGGGCAATAGAGGGAGACCCTGTCTCAAAAAAAAAAAAAAAGGGTATAAAATTAAACATGGTACCCCTGTATAGGGCACTTAACCAAGAATGGAGCTTGCAGGACTGGAAGTTGCTCTGGGTGAGTCAGTGAGTGAGTGGTGAGTGTATGTGAAGGCCTAGGACATTATTACATACTACTGTAGGCTTTATAAACACTGTACACTTAGGCTACACTAAACTTATAAAAACAATTTTTCTTTCCTAATAATAAATTAACCTTAGCTTACTGCAACGTTTTAACTTTATAAACTTAATTTTTTTTTAACTTTTTGACTCCTTTGTAATAACAAACATACACATTTGCCTAGGCCTACACAGGTCAAGATCATCAATATTGTCTTCCACCTCCACATTTTGCCCTAATGGAAGGTCTTCAGAGGCAATAACATTCATGGAGATGTCATCTCCTATGATAACAATGCTTTCTTGTGGATAGCAAGGACCTGCCTGAAGGACCTGAAGGACCTGCCTGAGGCTATTTTACTGTTAACTATATATATAAAAAATAATATATAATATATAATATATGACATTAGATATATATTTAAATATATAGCTATATTGTATATTATATATACATATATATTTTTACTATATTATATATTATATATAAGCATACTATATATTTATATATCAAATAGACAGAGTACACTCTAAAATAATGATAAAAAGTACAGTATTGTAAATACATATGTCAGTTACACAGTGGTTTATTATCGTTTTCAAATACTAGGAAGTGTACATCATTGTAGGTGCTACACTTTATATGACTGGCAGCCCAACAGGTGTGTTTACACCAGCATCACAACAAACACGAGTAATATGTTATGCTACAATGTTAAAAGTTTTCAGCTGCATTATAATCTTATTATAAATGCCATCTGTCATTGACTGAAATGTCATTATGTGGCACATGACTGCGTGTGTACATATATATGGGCTTATAAACATAAAAAAGATACTGAAACATATACATGTTTATTTATACACACACATAAAACTCAAACTCTTTCTTAAGTTATTACATTGGGAACCCTCTGGGGAGGGTTGACTTATCAGGTAAAGAATTTATGCAAGAGTACAAAATAAAAGTACATAGTAAAAATACTTTTTGTACTTATTTTATTTTTTATTTTATTTATTTATTTTGCAACAGAGTCTCTCTTTGTTGCCTAGGCTGGAGTGCAGTAGCATGACCTCAGCTCACTGTAGCCTCCACCTCCTGCCTCAGCCTCCCAAGTAGCTGGGCGCACCCAGTGTGCACTATTATGCCCAGCTAATTTTTGTATTTTTAGTAGAGACAGGGTTTTGCCATGTTGGCCAGGTTGGTCTCGAATTCCTGGCCTCAATTAATCTGCCAGCCTCGGCCTCCCAAAGTGCTGGGATTATAGGCATGAGCCACCATGGCTGACCTGATATTATTTTATTTTAAAAATGAATAATGTAGTCAACGGCCACAAAAGAGCATACAGTAAATACAAGTCTCTCTCATTGCCTTGTCCGTCAAACACAACAGGCACAACTGGTAGCAATTTGTTGTTATTCTTCCAGAAAGATGGTATGCCTGTAAAAGCATAAATGTATAAAACAAATAATAGGATACTATACACTCTGCGAAGCGCTTTGCTTTTTCACCTCATTAAATTTAAAAAAATATGTTGAAACATTTCAAACACACAAATGAGAACATATTGCTTCATATTACCAGGCAGGCTGTGGACACAGCTCCACAGGATACCCTTCACATTGACTATGATGTGAATAGTTCTGTCTGAGGTAGGGCAGCCCTCTGCTGAAAATAGCAAAACATGAATCCCCTTGCATCTACTCACCACCCAGCTGTATGAAAGCAAAAGAAAATGCCAATGTTTGCTCCAGTTTTTTGAAAACTTAACAGATACGGTTGAGATTGTTTGAGTATTCCTTCCTGATTTCATTATTGTCTTGCCATCCCACCATAGTCATAGATTTAGTGTTTTATAAGACCCATGGATAATTTATATATTTACTAGACACATATATCTATCAATGTAGATAGTACTACATAATGTGCCTATATTTGCTGGTATCAAAAGTTTACATAAATAGTATATTACTGAATGTATCATTCCACAACTTGCTTTTTCAGTCATCTTACTTCTTTGATATTCATCTTCACACAAGCATCTCTAGTGCACATTTTAAATGCTATATAGAATTCCACTATATGACTATATCACAATTTCCTAATCTATATCTTATTAAATGACATTTCTGTTTTTAAATATTTTTCATTAGAAACCATGCTGCAATAAACATTGTTACACCAATTTCCTTCTGCACATATGAACTTTTCCTAAAGTTCTAAATCTAGAAGTAGAATTGCTAAGTTGGAGAGTGTGAACATCATCAACTTTATGATATTTCAAATTGCTCTCCAAAGTAGTGGTACCAATTCACATGCTTACTAGCAGTATATGAGAGCTATTGTTACTCTAAACCATAACAACTCTTGATACTGTTATAATTTAAATAATTTTGCCAAGTGGAGATGATGTCTAACTGTTCATTTTCATCTTCCTAATTATTAGTAGGGTGAGGATCTTTCCATATGTTCATTATTCATTTACTTATCTCTTGAATTGCCTGTTCACATTTTGCTTATTCTTTAGCATTTATATGAGTTGTGAATCTCTTTTCAAAGGATATGGTTTATTTTTTCACTTTATGTTTTGTATCTTTGTTGAACGCAAGAGTTTAAAAAAAAATCTTGGTGTCATCAAATTTACCAACATTTTGCTCTACTTTTTGTGTCTTGTCTAAGAAATTTTTCCACATATAAACGTTATGAAGATAGTCCATATATTTTTTTTGTTTTACCAAAAGCTGTTTTAACATTTAGATCTTTAATCCATCTGGAATTTATTTTTGTATATGGTGTGAGAATGGGATCCAATTTTATTTTATTTCTTCCATATGGTTAAGCAATTGTTCTAGTACCATTTATTGACTAGTCCTGCATTTCCTCACAGACTTATAGTGCCACGTTGGTCATATTTCAAGTTTGCACATATGCAAGTATCTGTTTCTGGGCTTTCTATTATGTTCCTTTGGTTTATTTGACTCTTCCTGTGCCAATACCACACTGTCTGCTTTTCTATAGCTCTATAAATTCTTGATGTATTTGGTCAGGCCAATTTCACCCTGCCCCCAGCTTATTCTTCTTCAGATTTTTTGACTCTTCCTGATTCTTTGTGCTTCCATATTAATTTTAGGATTCACTTGTCAAGTTCCATAAAGTCTCTTTTGAATTTTGGTTAAAATGTTACTAAGTTTCTAGAATATTGTGGGGGAGGGGACTAACATATTTACAATTCATGAATGTAGAAGTGTATCTCTGTATCTAATTATTTTTGTTCTTCAAAAACATTTTATTTTCCCCATAGACATCTTAACCATCATATATTAGGTCTATCCTTAGGTATTTTATAGGTTTTTTTCTATTTGATTTTATAGCTTGTTATTATTGTTTTGTTGAAATGACAATCATTTTGGTATGTTGACTTGAGTCTAATAAACTTCCGAAGCTTTCTTATTCATTCCAGTAGTTGAAAAGCACTTGGATTTTCTTTGTTTCAAATAACATTGTTTAAAATGAGAACAATTTTATTGCTTCTCTTTCAAATCTTACATCACTTAATCCCTTTCTTCTTGAATTGCGTTAGATGAGAGCTTCAACATACTACTGACTACAAGTAGTTATAGTGGTATCCTTTTCTTGCTGCTAGGAACACTTAAAATTTCACATTTAAAGGGTGATATCTCTAGGTTTTCTCATAGATATTCTTTCTTAGGTACTATTCCTATTTTGACTGAGCCACACGGTATCAAGACATTTTGGTCAAACATTTTCCTGGGTGTGTCTATGAGGGTGTTTCTGGATGCAACTGATATATTTGGATTAGTAGACTGAGTAAAGCTGATTGCCCTCACTAAGGTGAATGGGCCCCATCTCATCAGCTGAAGGCCCAAATAGAACAAAAAGGCTAACCGTCCGCAAGTAAGAGGTCACTCCTCCTGCCTGACTGCTTTCAAACTGGGACATCAGTGTTTTTCTGCCTTGGTACTCAAATTAAAACATTGGCTCTTCCCAGGTCTTAAGCCAGCAGCCTTCAGAATGGAATTACACCATCAGTTTTCCTGGGTCTCCAGCTTGCCAACTGCAGATCTTGGGACTTGTCAGGCTCCGTAATCGCATGAGCCAATTCCTTATAATAAACCTATCTCTCTCTCTCTCTTTCTGTCTCTCTCATTGGTTCTCTTTCTCTGGATAGCCCTAACTAATATATTTGCAAACGTATCATATCCACAAATCAATTCAATCATTCTTACCACTGCAACTACCCTAGTACAAGCCGCCAAGTAATTTCATCTGAGATACTGCCATTCCCTCTTACCTAGTCTCATCTTCATGAGATTCATATCAATTATATTCACCCTAGTATAGATTATTATCTATATATTAGCCAGAGAGGTTATTTAAAAGACAAATCAGGAAGGGCACAGTGGCTCACACCTGTAAACCCAATATTTTGGGCAGCTGGTGGGGGAGGATAGCTTGAGTCCAGGAGTTCGGGGCCAGCCTAGGCAATATAGTGAGACATCGTCTCTACAAAAAAATAAACTTAGCCGGGTGTGATGGCGTGCACCTGTAATCCCAGCTACTCAGAAGGCTGAGGTGGGAGGATGCTTGAGCCCAGGAAGTTGAGGCTTCCGTGATCCAAGATTGTACCACTGCACTCCAGCCTGGGCAACAGAACAAGACCCTGTCTCAAACAAACAAAAGCAACACATACACAAACCAGATCATGTCACTCCTCTTCTGAAAACCCTCCAAAGTTTTCCCATCACATTTAGAATAAAATCCAAAGTCCTTACTTTGGGATACAAAATCCCACATGATCTGAGTTCTAGCAATCTCTCCCATCTCATCTCTTTTCTCTTGCTCAACCCTGCCATCCACATCACTGCTCCTCATGCCTGCCAAGCAGGCTTCTAAATGTTCTTCCTTGATCCTTGATCCAAGCAAAATCTTGTCTTGTCGTTACTGCACTCACATTTCTCTCTGCCTGATGTGCTCTCTCATTGAAAATATGTGTGTCTCACTCCCTCACTTCAGCCAGGTGTCTGCTCAGAGTAGCAGGCTTCATCACATTGTATCTTATTACTTGGTTTTGTTGCTCTTTGGAGCAGTTATTGCCTCATGACATTATACAGTTTTTCTGTTTATTTTATTATTTTCTGTTCACCCACTTGAATACAAAGTCCATGAGTCAGAGAATTTTTCCATTTATTTAGATGTTATATCCCCAATGCCCGAGGTAATGCCTAACACACAGTAGGTACTAAATCAGTGTTTGTTAAATAAATAAATTCGTCAATTTTATTATTTTTTCTGCATTTTCCTGCATCTATGATTTGATTATGTGCTATATGTGCAAATATGTGCACATATTATGTGCAAATATGATTTGATTATGGTTGATAGGTTTTCTGACATTAAAACAGTTTTACATTCTTAGAACAAATACTACTAGAATATGATGTGTATTTTTAATACATAAATGAACTCAATTTGTTAATATTTTATTTTAAATTTTTGATTTTATATTCACATAAGAATTATGCTACAGTTTTCTTTTTATCGTGTCCTTACCTAGTTTGAATGTCAACGTGTCAACAGCATATTAGCCTCAAAAATTAAGCCAACCAGCTTTTCTTCTTTTTTTTTTTTTTTTGAGACGGAGTTCAACCTCCACCTCCCAGGTTCAAGCGATTCTCCTGCCTCAGCCTCCCGAGTAGCTGGGATTACAGGAATAAGCCACCATGCCTGGCTAATTTTGTATTTTTAGTAGAGATGGGGTTTCCCCATATTGGTCAGGCTGAACTCGAACTCTCGACTTCAGGTGATCTGCCTGCCTCAGCCTCCCAAAGTGCTGGGATTACAGGCATGAGCCACCGTGCCCGGCCGCTTTTCTTCTTTTTTTAAAATCTGAAATGTAATTATTATAAAAGAGCAGATTTTTATCTTTAGAAAGTTTGATAAAACACACATGTAGGCTGCCTTGGCTTACTGTTTTGGGGCAGAAGACTCCTAACAATTTAATTTATTTCATAGTTATTGGCTTATTAATGTTTTCTATTTTTTCTCCAGTCAATTTTGGTAACTTCTATTTTCCTAGGAAATTATCATTTCATCTAAATTTTCTATTGGCACAGTATGTTCCTATTATTTGTAATATCTGTAATATCTATATTTGTTTCCTTTTATTACCAATTACTTGTCCTTTTTATTTTCAGGAAGTTTTCATCAAAGCTCCAGCTTTTAGCTTTATTATTTCTCTCTATTGTTTATTTTCTACTTATTAATTTATGTTCTTTGTTATTTCCTTAGAGTAGATATATGTTTTTGTTTTCTTTGTTATTATTTTTCTAACTTTCTGAGTTTAACACTTAACTGATGTATTTTAAGTCTTTTCATTAATTCTGTTAAAGGTTCTATTTTTGCCATCATGTACTTTGCTGTATCCCTCAGTATTATTTTCATTGTTATTTATATTTAAATATTTTCCTAAAGCATAAAATATGTTTTAAAGTCCAAACATATATGGATTCTTTAAAATTACTGTTCAATGTTGATTTCTTATTTATTAGGTTGGTGCAAAGGTAATTGCGGTTTCTGCCATTACTTTCAGTGGCAAAAGTAATGGCGGTTTTTGCCATTACTTTCAATGGCAAAAACCACAATTAGCACTGTGGTCACAGAATGTGGTCTATATAACACTAATATCTTATAATTTATTGAGATGTTCTTGGTGACCTAGAACATGATCAATTTTTCAAAATTAATATTTCATACGTACTTGAAAAGAATGTATATTTTTATTTGGGGGGTATAGAGCTACATAAATTTCTTCAGCTGAAGCATCTCTAACCCTTTTATATTTTGTCTGTTGAATATCATTTTAAATTATGTTGTTAACTATATAGAAGTTCATAACATACATTCTTCATGGATCATTACTTTCATTACTATGTGATGTAAGTCTTCCTTTCTATTAGTACTTTTTGCTATAAATTCTATCTAGCCTGATACTAATATTAATACAGCAGCTGTCTTTTGTTTAATAATTGCATGCTGTATATTTTACAATATCTTCAACTCATCTCATTAAGAAGCTACGAGACTTGTCTCAGATCATACGGCTAATGCACAGACACACTAAGATTTGACCCCAGGCAATCTTACACAGGTCACATTCAACTCCTAAACTATGCCATCTCCTGGAATGGGCTTCTAATCTGGGATCCCAGTAGGCCCATATCTTCTGTCATTTTCATTCTACTGAATTTCTTTTTCACAGAGATGTTTATCCTGTGTTTGATACTTTCTATGTCTTTTTGTTTGTCTCATTATTTTTTATGTATCATTGCCATGTACTTCTTGAACTGTTCTGTACAGACTTTGCTCAATATTTTTGGAGATTGCTTCATAACATTACATACAGAGCTGCCTCATTATGTTTAATGACTGCATAGTATTTCGTTGTATATGTTATAAAATTTATTTAATTAGTCCCATAAAGATGTGCATTCGGGTTATTTTCAATATTTTGCTATTACCAACAACACTGAAATAAATACCCTTGGACATAAGTAGTTTGCAAACATTGGAGTATTTTTGTAGAATAATTTTCTAACAATGAATTGGTAGGCCAAAGATTATAGGCACTTCCTATTTTATAGATATTTCACAATTGTTTTCCATAAGTTATACTCCCAAAAGCAGTGTATAAAAGTTTATATGTCCCACACTTTCTCACCAATTGTATAACTTCAAACTCTTTGATCTTTGTTAATCTGATAAGTTAAAAAAATGGTATATCACTGTTTTTTCATTTCTTATTAGTGAGACTGAGCATGTTTTCCTCAGTCATTTGTCTTTTAACAAGTTTAAGTTTGTCTTTTCTGTTAGTTGCTGGTTTGTTACATTTTCAGTGTTTTAAATATTTAAATCTATACTGACAAATATACTCTCCCTTGTATTTTCTAAGTTTGGGTTTGGCAGTTAAATGGAGCCAATGTACCATTCCAGTACTTTTTTTCCCTCTCTCCATTTAGTTCTTGGTGGACTAAAAATTTTCTTCCAGAGAATTTTCTCCCATTAATAAATAAATTTGGATAGGCATTAAATTCTTAGTTTATACTTTTTAAAAAGATCTTTGAAAGTATTTCTTTTTTTCTGTTCTAGTATTCACTCTTTGTATAAACTTATTATCTTTTTGAATGGAAGCCCAAATATTTTTTCTTTATATTTAAAGCCCAGAAACTTTACTAAAATATGTCTCTGTGTTCATTGTTTAAAGTTATTTTTTTAAGGCCCTGCTATGTGTGCTCCTTCAATCAACACATCTGAGGCTACTTATACTGCTATAAACTTTTCTTTAATTACATCTTTAAATATTTTTCTTCTTCCACAATTTATGTTCTTGAGGACAACATTCTTTTTAAGTTCGATATTCTGTATATTGGATCTTTCATATCTGTTTTCCACATCTATCATTTCCTTCTTAATTTTTTAAATCTCCTTTTAACTTTCTATTCTATTTTGCTCCCTTTACAATATTCCATATGTCTTACTGTGTTTTTAGTATGTCTGTTCTGTGTGCTGCTTCAAACATGGCCTTTATTTTTATGATGGTTTTATTTTTCCCTTTCACTTCTTTTGAGCTTGCCAGTCCAATTTTCATTGTATTCTGTTGCCTCACCCTATTTTCTACATTCTCGTGTCTATGCTTAGAATTCCTATTTTATAGAAGCATTAACTTCTTAACACTTAAAATTTCATGGTAAGTAACTTGCTCACAGTTTTTAAAGAACTCTGTAGAAATATTTATCTGGTGAGGGTTTATTACCTACCATTCCTTTTCTTTTTTTTTCCTTATATCATATTTGGATAATTCTATGTAAGTTCTTTAAAAAAAATCACCTCCTATTTGAATGAAGTTACTTCTTCCTGAAGTAGCTCTTTATAGTGTGATACTTTGAGGGAGGTGAGGGCTATATTCTAGACTGGCAGGAATTCTCCTTGGGATACTAGTGTGTGAGCACAGGGTTACTTCTCCCTAGCTAACAGAAGTTGATATTTCAGGGCTTCTCTCAATGCCTGTTTTCCCCTCTAACCTGTTGTACCAGTAGACTGCTTCCTGGTAATATGACTTATCTTTGTGTTTGTATTTCCTCATTCGGCCCTATCTTCCCCTTCTTCTTTTTACCAAACTCGGTCCAGGGAAGCTCTTGCTATTAGACCATACTTCTAACATAAGTAATATTGACCCAGATAAAGAAGAGCTGGGCTTCGCCAGGCTTGAATGAGATCTGTACCCTCTGGAGTCTTCTCTCAGCATCTGCCTGTGTCCCTGTTTTACTTCAGAAGATCTGGCAGCCTTCTTCCTTTGCTAGGATTCAGAGTTAGAGGGCCCTCTTCCTGTCATAGAACTAAGTTCTAGCTTTAGGTTTTGTTTCTTGTTCTTATTGATTTGGGTGATTTCTAAGAGGAGAGGAAAAAACATCTTGATTACACCTATTTTAAAACTGCAAATCATGTATTCAAATTTTAACAATGACTTCTATGATCAATAACTTTAAATACTCTCTTAATTTCTTCACTGCTCTCATTTCTAACTCTTTAGTTATATTTATTTCTTTATGACTATCAACAACTTATTTTCAATCCTGCTCAATTAAATTTTAGAAGTAAGGGCACAGTCTTTACAAAACATAAAGAGCAGCTTACAGCCTTGCCTACAACCTCTAGCACTTATTTCAGGATCATATTAGTTTTCTAAATTATCACTTCTTAATATAGAACTATAGGTAAGAAAATTTTATATTTATATGTTCAATAAAATATCACAATGAAAACTGTGAAAAGACTTTTTCTCTACGACAAGCAAAAACATGATAATGTATAATGTGCAGATGAAATGTCAATTCATTCCAATATATACACATTACTATAAAGATCATTATATAGAAGTTATGCTGTATTTGAAATTGGTAAGCTGATATAAAAAGGTATTATTTTGAAATAGCACATCAGCTAATGATGAAAAAATACCACATATATTTTCATACTAAAGAATGCAACTGTTGGAAGTGTCTTTTCCCTTAGTCACTTAAGGAATTAAATATACTTAGGATAATAGGCAACTTTTAAAAAGAATATGTTTATCAGTTTTGTAGGGGGAGGTCTGAGTTCACGACACATCACACTACATTTTATAGAAGTATAGGGTTTTATTAAACTTCCTGTTTCTGCTGGCTGCTTGCTTGGATAGCTGTGGAGGGCCATGTGATTGTAGCAAATGCTGGATGTAAATTTATATCTTTGGCATAAAATGAAAGATAAAATTATTGGAAATCTGAAAATGTTTTTGCTTGTATAAAAACTTGATCTTAAAAGTTACACTACACCACCTTAGAAAGGGAGAGGGACAGAATTAATGTCAATAGTCTAAATATTGGTTTGGGCTTCTAGCAAATTTTTCATGGGAGGCCATGGGGGTGTGATTAATGCTTCCCAAGAACACTTAGATATTCTCCATCAAGTAATCTGGGCTGGAAAGGATTGAATGCTAGGTCCCCAGATGATTAAAGCATATTGGCCCAAGGTAACATTAAAGCTAGAACTCAATAATTCTAGTTAAACTAGTAAAAATGAGAGATTTAAATTTACACCCAGATTTTGAAGAAAAAATAACTAATCAACAAATGCAAACACGGAAAGTTTCCAACTACACATTTCCTACTAAATGAAAAATCCCATACCCAGGTATTCATAGCTTCTAATTATTTTGTACTCAAACTTCCCAGGTATTTTTTCATTAGATATCCTTATTCTCTCACAAAAAGGTTGTAATAAGGTTGTTGCCACAGCTGCACCAATTCTCTCTTACCCTTCTCTGATTTTTGAGGGCAACTGGAAACCAATGTGGTTTGTTTTTGTACATAGTAACTTGGCCCAGGTCACAGGAATACCACAAAAGAGTCTGATAACAACACATTTGCACTCAGACTGCACATGTACAGATAAATACACATCCCAAAACTATTTTTTCACCCTCACCCACAGAGACAATATATCGCTGCCGTTAGAGTCATCAAATGTTTCAGAACATGAAATGCCACTTTAAGACAGTGCCATGGAGCCATTCCAGGCATTCATCAAAGCTTTTTATTTTTTAAATTTTATTTTATTTTAGATTCAAGGAGTACACACACGTTTGTTACATGGGTATATTGCATACTGGTGGGGATTGGGCTTGTAGTGCACCCATCACCCAAATAGTGAACATTGTACCCAATAGGTAGTTTTTCAATCCTTGGCCACCTCCCATCCTCCTCTCTTTCAGAGTCCCCAGTGTCTATTATTTCCATCATTATGGCCATGTGTACTCACTGTTTAGCTCCCAATTACAAGTGAAAATATGCAGTATTTGGTTTTCTGTTTCTGTGTTCACTTAGGATAACGGCCTCTAGCTCCATTCTTGTTGCTGCAAAGGATATGATTTCATTATCTTTTATTGCTGAGTAGTATTTCATGGTGTATTAGGTACCACATTTTCTTTATCCAGCCAACCATTGATGGACACTTAAGTTGATTCCATAACTTTGCTCTTGTGGACAGTGCTGTGATGAACATGAGTGCAGGTGTCTGTTTTACATGTGATTCATTTTCCTTTGGGTAGATACCCAACCGTGGGATTGCTAGGTGCAATGATAGTTCTATTTTTAGTTTGTTGAAAAATCACTGTTTTCCATAGAGATTTAACTAATTTATATTCCCACTAACAGTGTATAAGTGTTCTTTTTTCTCTGCATCCAGGCCAACATCTGTTGCTTTTTGACTTTTTAATAATAGCCTTTCTGACTGGTGGAAGATGATATCTCATTGTGGTTTTAATTTGCATTTCTCTGATGATTAGTGATGTTGAGCATTTTTTCATGTGTTTGTTGGCTGCTTGTATTTCCTCTTTCAAGAAATGTCTGTTCATGTCCTTTGCCCAGTTTTTAACGGGGGTTGTTTGCGTTTTTTCTTGTGGAGTTGAGTTCCTTGTGTTATTAGTTCTTTGTCAGATGTATACTTTGAATATATTTTTTCCAATTCTGTAGGTTGTTTGTTTATTCTGTTGATTATTTCCTTTGCTGTGCAGAAACTTTTTTGTTTAACTAGGTCCCATTTGTCTATTGTTTTTTTTTGTCGCTATTGCTTTGGGGTCTTCATCATAAATTTTTTTGTCTAGTCCAGTGTCCACAAGTTTTTACTAGATTTTCTTCTAGAATTTTTACAGTTTCCAGTCTTACATTTAAGTCTTTAATCCTTCGTAAGTTAATTTTTTGTATGTGGTGAGAGAGATAAGACTCTAGTTTCATTCTTCTACATATGGCTATCCAATTTTCCCAGCACTATTTATTGAATAGGGTGTCCTTTCTCCAGCGTTCACTAAAGCATTTTAAAATCATTGTTCCTTGAGAATTATCTATTTTACAATTGTGATTTCCTTATTCTTTTCAGGCCACTCTTAATCAGTCTAAATCTAACTAATATCCCTAGAAACTGTATTAAAAATGGTTGGCTTATTTTCAGTGTATATAAATACAATTATACAATTATTTTAATAATTTTATTGTGCACTTGTTTCAGACTCATTGCTCCAGCTGAAGAGTTGATTATGACACAACGCCTGCCTTGAAGAGGTAAGAATTTAGGTGGAGGCAAAGGTTAGAATAAGGAAGCTATATGGTAATTACTTAAGGATTATATGGCAAAGCATTTCCTAAGCAAATGGCTTTCAAATTCACGGCAGTTGTTGAATCTTTTCTTAATAGAAATCTTATAAGTAAATCCAAGTTATTAGACACATAAAAGAAAAATTCTTCTGATTGAAATAAGAACACAATTCCATGAGTCTCTCCTGCTGGGTTCCTTGTCTTAACCCCTTGCAGCCCTTAAGCTTCTTTTACAGATGCTCTTAGGGTTTTTGGAGTGAATCTCTTAATCCCTACTGTACACATACATACATTTATTTTGTCCAAATAACTGAAGACAGATATATTTAATGTATAATAGCCTTTGATAAGTAGCAGTATCCCACGATATGGGTTGGAATAACCATATTACAGACTAAAGTATGATTTTTAAAGTAGAAATCAATGGGGACTAGTGAAAAGATAGCAAACAAAGAAGTGAAGGATGGCAATTGGTCTCATGATATTACAGAACTAACCAATTAATGGTTAATAGATAAACAAACCAGACTTTCCAAATCCAAACTTCTATGGATAAAGTTTTACGAGAACCATTGCTAGTTTTGTCCCTCAGTTCTCCCCAAATGACTGTGCTAACTCATAGGTACTATGGAACACTATGTAAATGTCTCCAGATAGTTGAAGGATTCATGTATTTAGTAAGTACCACTGCATGCATTAGAGTATTCTAGATAGGTCTTGGGTTGGAATAAACATGGTCTTATTATACAAAACGTGTTCTTAGAAATTAACCAAATTCTAAGAAACGAACTCAGTTTTATCTTACCAAAATCCATAAGGTGGGTGCCTGAGCATGAAACCAACCTAAAGTTTTAGATATGGAGTTTTCTTGTCACCAGATGTTGAAGCTAGGAAAGAAGATGGGGCCTCACTAATTTACTTTGCATTTACTTTCTGCCTTGTAAACATGTGGCAAATGTAATAGAAAGTATATTTAGGATATAAGCAGGAAAATAAATTTTTATTTTTTTGTTTGAGATTTTGTGACTCTAGATTCCCATGACACAAACACTGTTTAGATATGTAGTTCAGTGATTCAGTGCTTTGTGGGCAGGTAATTCATGGACTTTCTCATCCACTTGATTTTGAGTAAGAGAGCCTTGGAATTGTGATGCAAAATTCAATTAGACTAATCACAGAAGCAGAGCATTCAATTGAGAAAAAATTGTAGGGAAATTTACAAAGAGAGGAAAGGGTGATTAGTGATAAAGGGTAGTAAAAAATAGCTTTTGTTTAAATACTAGAGATAAACCCAAGTACCCAGCTAGATATGTGCTTGGGGGAGAACCGTATAAAAAGAGAGATTTATTGGAAATGTTTTGTGACAGAATACTATCAGCAGATGTTCCTTGTTAGGAGAATACATATTAATGTTGATGTATTGCCTCAATTTGTTTACATTCCCTCCAAACTGGCTGATAAAGCTGCCTTATAGAATCACTGCACATGGCTGTACACCGTACAAGGTAAAATATCTAAGAATGACATTCACATCATAGATGTCATGGATTTGCATATTTATTATGGCAATATTCTCTACTGAAATAAAGTCATGAGGAAGGGGCACTTTTTTCCCATTTACAAAAAGGTGCCACCTGTGCTAGCAACAATCTAGTGTTAATTCTTCTGTAGAATCACTTCAACTCTAAGATGTTCCTTGGCCAGATGAACAGATGAATCATTCCTCATTTCGTTTTCTTATCATGCTCATAAATGAGATCTAAAATGCTCATTAGGTCTTTGGACTCTTTTGGCATCCAAAAAGATGGTTGGCATTCAAAAGACTGGGAATGAACCCAAAACTAGTTGTTTCACTAATACAAAATGGGGATTGGGTAGTCACAGACGGAAAACAAATAAGCAGATTTGGTGAAGAAAATTATACTTCTTTTTTCTTTCTTGTTTACTGCCTGGTGCATAGCAGCTACTCAAGAAAATATTTTGGGAATGAATTAATGTCCATAGGGACCATCATCTCTAGAACCATCCAAAGTCTCCTTTACTTTCAGGATCAGTCCAAAGGCTAAGTATTTATGACTTCATGGAGGATAAATATTAGTAACAGTGATGATGAAACTGATTATACATTGTAGTTCTTTACATAGATTCTACCAACTGATACTCTTATACTCCTTACTTTACTATACTCCTGTGATTTTCTAAAACATACTCCTTCCTTTATACTCCTTACTTTATACTCCTTCCTTTATACTCCTTACTTACTCCTTACATACTCCTTACTTTATACTCCTTACATACTCCTTACTTTATACTCCTTACTTTACTGTACTCCTGTGATTTTCTAAAACATACTTATTCTATTATATCCAGGCAGTTGTTCTCCATTCTCACTACGTAACCCAATGTCCACTTTCTGGCCAGGTTCTCAGGCACACTTGACATTTTCATCAAGAGAAGGAAAATCATTTCAAGTCCAAAGGATAAGCACCATCATGGTAAAAAGGTCATAAAACACTAGGAGTTGCTCTTTAGCAATAGATTTTTGAAGGTAAGGCCAAAGAAAACATGGGACATGGTTTGGAACAAGCTTGCGTATACTTCATCATCAGGGCTGTGGTACACAGTATGAGAAGGCTTCAGGGGAATTAAAACACCACTGGAAAGGAGGGTTTTGCTTGCATTGGCTATAATAAATATGTTTTTACAATAAACAAATGGGTGGCCATAAGACATGCATGTCTGATGTTGAAGGAAAGCCTGTTTGCACCAAAGAAATTACAGAAACAGTTCAAGAGCAGTTCATCCTAGTGAAAATATTATCCCTGAACTACTGGCAGGGTTAGTGTCAGGTTAGGTTATCTTTTGTATGAATGCCAACTACACTCGCTAAACCTGCCTAAGGGTAGTTTGTTGAAACCATTATACACTTTTTCAGTAATCTTACACACTTCTACTTTAATCACAGCCAAATCTTACTTTTTTCATCTCAGGATCAACTTTTTCAGGGGGCTATCTTACAGCTTGAAAATCATTCTTCCCTGCCCCGGCATGCTCCCTGCCCCTGCCCTATCCTATGTGACTGCATTCCAAATGAATGTCTGAGATGAAGGCCAGGGCAATAGATGCCAATCCTGTACAAATCACAGAGCGGACAGACTGATCCAAAGGCCATCATTTATTCAAAGTCCAGTCCTTTAGTTCACTGGAAGGGAATGGTTTTTAAAATATGGCCAGCAAAAACAATGAAGTAAGACTCTTTGGGGGGCATTAATTTCATCAAAACTTTTGAAACTCTTCAGATGCTCATAAACTTTGGATTTTTAGAGCACTACAGGAATATAATATATTTATATTTGTTATTTATTATAATTTATAAATATTTATGTTGTAACGTAAATATTTATAAGTTTTGGTCTTCCAAGCCTCTAATGCAAAAATGAACATGGAATTAATTGAGTGGCTAGCAAGGCAGATGAATACTTCTCAGCAATGGCAATTAATACTCTAATTGCTACGACTTGCAAAGGTTTGCAAAGAGAACAAAAACTTCACATCAATAGTCTGTCACCAAGCATTCATTGAACACCCACAAATTGGAATAGGTATCTGACAGAAGCTATCTGTGGACAGTATCCTCAAATTACTCTTCTGTCTTTCCAGATAATTAAGGCATTTAGAAATTGATATGGTTTGAATCTGTGTCCCCATCCAAATCTCATGTCAAATTGTAATCCCCAATGTTGGAGGTGGGGTGTGGTAAGAGGTGATTGGATTACGAGGGTGGGTCCTTCATGAATAGTTTAGCACCATTCCCTCGGTGCTGTTCTCCTGACAGTGAGTGAGTGAGATATGGTGAGATCTGGTTGTTTAAAAGCGTGTGACACCTCCCCGCTTTTTCACTTCATCCTGTTCCTGCCACGTAAGATGTCTACTCCCACTTTGCCTTCCGCCATGAGTAAAATCTCCCTGAGGCCTCCCAGAAGCAGCTGCTGCCATGTTTCCTATACAACCTGTGAAACCATGAGCCAATTAAATCTCTTTTCTTCATGAATTACCCAGTCTCACATATTTCTTTATAGCAGTGCAAGAACAGACTGCTACAGGAATATGTGTCTGTCAAATACTTGTTGTTATTGTTGTTTATAATGTTATTCACTGTAAGTTCTTTTTAAATCATTTTTTTAAAGTAGGAATGAATGTTCTTCCTTTTCCTGCTTGCAGTACGTCAGTGTTATATGTTACAAGTCAAGAGCTTCAAGACAGAAAAGCAGGATTTGTGTTTCAACTCTATCACTTCATAACTGGGCAAATGATTGAAACTCTGAGTCTCGGTCCCTTCCACCATAAAATGAGGATGAAAGTGATAGCCTCTATGCACAGTTTTTGAGAAGGATTGCAGAGAATAATGTATGAGATGAAGTAATCAAAGCTTATATAAATATAAGTTGCCTTTTTTTGTATATTTTTCTTCTTTTTTTATTATTATTATACTTTAAGTTTTAGAGTACATGTGCACAATGTGCAGGTTAGTTACATATGTATACATGTGCCATGCTGGGGTGCTGCATCCATTAACTCGTCATTTAGCATTAGGTATATCTCCTAATGCTATCCCTCCTCCCTCCCCCCACCCCACAACAGTCCCCAGAGTGTGATGTTCCCATTCCTGTGTCCATGTGTTCTCACTGTTCAATTCCCACCTATGAGTGAGAACATGCAGTGTTTGGTTTTTTGTCCTTGCGATAGTTTACTGAGAATGATGATTTCCAATTTCATCCATGTCCCTACAAAGGACATGAACTCATCATTTTTTATGGCTGCATAGTATTCCATGGTGTATATGTGCCACATTTTCTTAATCCAGTCTATCATTGTTGGACATTTGGGTTGGTTCCAAGTCTTTGCTATTGTGAATAGTGCCGCAATAAACATACGTATGCATGTGTCTTTATAGCAGCATGATTTATAGTTCTTTGGGTATATACCCAGTAATGGGATGGCTGGGTCAAATGCTATTTCTAGTTCCAGATCCCTGAGGAATCGCCGCACTGACTTCCACAATGGTTGAACTAGTTTACAGTCCCACCAACAGTGTAAAAGTGTTCCTATTTCTCCACATCCTCTCCAGCACCTGTTGTTTCCTGACTTTTTAATGATTGCCATTCTAACTGGTGTGAGATGGTATCTCATTGTGGTTTTGATTTGCATTTCTCTGATGGCCAGTGATGATGAGCATTTTTTCATGTGTCTTTTGGCTGCACAAATGTCTTCTTTTGAGAAGTGTCTTTTGAATTGTCTTTTACAACCTGGTGGAAAGCTTATGACATGTAAGTGACCATTTAAATCAGTGATACCTGATGAGAACTTTGCTGCACATAAAAATCACCAATGGAGCTTAATAAAAATATAGCCCAATAGGCTATAGCCCTCACTGATTCAGACTTAGTAGACTGGGTGTGGGCCAGTATGTCTCTTTTTAAAAGTGCCATAGGTAGACCAAGATTTGACAACTACTGTCTTAATAAACAAGAAAGCCCCTCTCCTTCAGGATGCTTCTGGGAAAATAACTAATGTACCTTCTAGATGATTTGGCTTACAAATAGAAACTTGGATTCCAGGACAATCTGTGAAAATCCATATGCTAAAAACTCTTGTAAACTCTAATAATAGATTCTAAACCTCCAAATATGAGAATCTATAGAAATGTACTCTACCTGGTGGTAGAAATTTGAATTAAGGGATACTAAGGAAAGTTGATATTAGTTCATTAAAGTATCTGCCATGCTATCACTACAGACAAGGAATATATGCTAATATAACTGACCAATAATTTTATAGAATCTGCAGTTCCACAAAAATGTTTTAGTAAATAGTGTGAAACATGAGAGGAAATGGTAATTTTTAATTTTCTTCTTCTTTACTAGAGGGGCTGAATTACTCATGGCGTCCCAAATCTCTCTTAATGCATAGTATGAGGTCTGTAGTTGTTAAGACTGACTCAACATTTTCTTAAAAGAATTCTGAATTGAATCTTTCTGAAGAAAAAAAAAAAAGATCACTTACCATTTCATTATTTTTCATCCTCATTCACCTCTGAACTTCCTGGTTCTGTCTGGGGCCAAAGTAAAAATGCCAAAACACCACGGGAAAGGCTGCTCTCACAGTATTTCTGGCTCACCAAAAATTTCTGGAGAAAGCCAGTTTCCATGAGATTTCAGTTCCAATTTTATAGACCCAAGAAAACTCAAGATAGTTCAGATAAAGTTCAGATAAGCATTCAAATTTTTCAGTTACTGATGCCAGAAGAACCACTAAGTCATTTGACATATTCACATCACTGTTTTAGGACAGAAAAAAAACAACTAGAATTCTGATCCAATGTGAACAATTTTAGAGGAGTACAATGTACTGAGAAGCCATTAGAATTAATAGGTAATTTGTTTTTTTTAATAAAATGCAAAAATAAAAACAATGACCCTGTGGCTTATTTTAGGTATAAATAAAATTTAAATGAAATAACCTAACAACATCAAACATTGAGCAATAGCTTGTCCAAGAAAAGCTACTATGGCAATTAACACAAGATATGACTTGAGGTGACAACACTTTGCCCACCTGTTTATCTTTCTGAGTTCCTACCTTACCTTCCTTCCTTAAAAATGGAAATGATAGTACCAACATCACTATACATTACATGTTCCAGGAGGTATAATGAACTACTAATCCTAAAACCTTTAAGTTCTCTATTTCTTGCATTGGCATGGGATGGAGCAGGAAAGAAGAAAGTTAATTTAACTTGCAAATAATCCTCTAAAAAAATTACCTTTGGGGCCAGAAATTACCCTCTGAGGCAAGAAATAAATTCTGAATTTTTTAAAGGGTGAGTGGTTTGGTAAATTTACTCACCAGGAGATCAAGATTTTCTCAAAAACTGTCAACAAAGAAAAACATCGCATGCACACCAGAGTCTCATTATAACACTACCCACCCTGGTGTGAAGTTTGGAATAGCGAGCTTTTATTCTTGGATCCCATCCAAAGAGATTCAGTTATTGTAAGCACCAGAAGGAAATTGCTATAACATGGCTCCATGTATAATGCCTTTTTGTGGCATAAGCAAGACCCTATTATGCTAAAATACAGTAACTGACAAAATTAGGCTATAGAAACTGGAAATAACTGCCATTAAAAAGGAGTTTAGTATGTTTATCATTCTACTAAAATTTTAACCAGTCTTCTCATCTCCCAAGAAATACATAAACCTTAGCAAATCAAATCTGTATCTTCTTCACCCAGCGTAAATTATCTCTTGTTCTTAGCTAATGGGAGAATACATACTTACAAGGATAGGTAAAATACTTTGGACTCTTCCTTTACTAAGTTTATAGCTAAAGGAACATTTTTAAAGAATGTTTCCAATGTAGACAACCATTTTGAAATATTTAGGTAAGGAAAAATTAATTAATACCTACCATTTTAAAGTACTACTTTATTTCCTTTCTTTTTCTTCTACCATCTTGCCACTCAACTTGGGAACTTAATTACTCAAATTATTTGTGTATATTTACCCACATGATATGGTTTGGCTGTGCCCCCACCCAAATCTCATCTTGAATTGTAGCTCCCATAATTCCCACATGTTGTGGGAGGGACCCCTGGTGGGGGATACTTGAATCATGGAAGGAGTTTCTTCCAGACTGTTCTCCTGGTAGTGAATAAGTCTCACGAGATCTGATGTTTTTATAAGGGGTTGCCCCTTTTGCTTGGCTCTCGTTCTGTCTCTTGCCTGCTGCCATATAAAACATGTCTTTCACCTTCCACCATGATTATGAGACCTTCCCAGCCACATGGAACTGTGAGTCCATTAAACCTCTTTTTCTTTATAATTTACTCAATCTCGGGTATGTCTTTATCAGCAGTGTGAAAATGGACTAATACACCCCACTTACTAAATAATTATTGATTTGTACTTTAGAAGGAGATATCAGGCTTCTAAGTAGGGGTCAAGTTTCCTCTTAATTTTGTCAATCAATTCTTCAATTTTCAGGAAAATGAAGAAATTTTCTCTGGTCATATATTATCCCTAATAACTATTAAACAAAAGCATAAATTATTAGTAATTTTATTAATCAAAATTTGTATCTAAACTCTAACTCAATACCCATATTTATAAAGGAGCAAATTCCTCCAAAAGAAAATATACCTAGTTAATATGCTATAAAAATATCAAGTCTGAATCTTAGCACTCAGTAGACTGAAAATTACTCAAAAGTAAGGGATTAGAGAAACAAAAAGTCTTGGCAAATATACACGTAGAGGTGTCCCACCCATATTTAAATCATTAGTTATCTTTTAATATGGTACCTACTATTTGTTTAATGTCACTAAGTATGAGGTGCTATCCTAGGCATTGTACATGTGTTTTATCATTTAATGTACTTTAATCTAAACGGTGCAAGAGCAACTTCAATACAGGTATTAGTATTACCCCTATTTACAGATAAGAAATGGTGACTGAGAAGAATGAAGTTAACCTATATGTGTGCATACATCTCGCAAAAAATAGAACTAACTTTTAATCTAGGTCTGTTTGACTTAAAAGTCTATTTACTTTTCACTATGAAGTTTGTTCTAAATGAGAATAATGTACTTTATCACCCTATAAATATTATAACAGTAAACATTGAAGTGGTATAAACTACAATGGAAGTTATCTAAGCCAGAAATTATTGTATAATTTAACACTAACTCACTTTTTAAAATTTTATATTTGCACTAATGAACTCCTTGCTCATATAGTTCTCATTACTTCCTCTACATAAATGCATCCAGATTTACATTCAGATCCAGCCACTTACTCTGTTATCAGATTAGATCAGTCTCTTGCAAAGTACCACCAAAAATGTGAAATATAATGTGTTGAAAGTTGCAAATATTTTTCCCATTGGGAAAGTCACACCTACTACTGTATATACTGTATATACTGTCATTACTGTATGCACTCTATTTTAAATTTCAAATTTTCTTCCTGCTGAAAAAAGAAGAAAAAAAACACAAATAAGGCAATGATTAGAGTACTGGAGTGATTAATGAAGCTGATAACCTTAGCTAAGAAGGTCAAAAAATGAATTGGACACAGAAGCTAAAAAGATGATGAAGTGGAAGATTCCCTGGGGTGCAGACCTTTGAGATATCTTGATTATATTCAGTCAATCCTGGAGCAGCAGTGGTAAGAAAAAAAACAGGATTCTGGTGATGATGGCAGCCTTTAAGACCACGGAGATGATAGAGAAAGCAGTCCCAGAGGCTAAATTGGCTTGACTCAAGAAGAGAACCAGCCTGGACATAAAGTTGTTGAACAGACCACAGACATCTTTAATAGTACAGAGAAATAGTCAATGACAAGAAGAATTATTTGCAGGAGGTGGAAGAGGTGAAAGGGACTTGCAGGGGGAGCGCCAAGTAAAGATCCCTGGGATAGGCTGAGTGGACTAAGTCCACGCTGAGCAGAGAATTGTTTCCCTCCTAAGCCCAGGAGAGAAATATTTGAAAAAAAAAAATCCAGAAATTCCTTCTGCATTCAGGGAGCAGGAGCTCTCACAGAGCCTTGAGGAAATAGAAGGCAAAAGGGCAGGGAAACCTGGTATGAAGGCAACCACCAGAGAGCTCACATGCAGAGAACAGGAAAACTGAAAGCTGCTATTGGCAGAGGAAGGATTTCACCAAATCTGCGTGCAGTGGGGATAACCAGAAGCTCGCTACCATACTGGTGTATGTAAGATTGTTGTCCAAACTGCTGGTAAACACAAGCAAAGGAAAGAAACTAAAATCCAAGTGTCCCATTAGGTGTTCCAAACAAACTATAATGTGAAACTGATGTTAAGTACATTTTGATAAGAGATCAGTACTGAAAAACTCATGTTGTGATACGTTTTAAATTTTCTAGTAGATTTTTTATTGGTGTAGGCAAAAGGTTACTATGCAAGAACTTTAAGAAAATGTTTGATATTGTCTTTAATGAGTAGAAAAGAAAAGGAATTTGTTCACCTGTCTACCAAACGAAAAAAAACAGTTGAAGGCCCCTAGTGATTGGGTAGTGTGGCGGTAGTGGTGGTGGTGGCTATGTTGAAGTGAAATATCTATAAATCTCCAAGGTTCACTTTGGAAGGAAAACCTCAGGTGGAAAGAGGCAGCTGATCAAACAGCTTCTAGCCTTTCTCTCTGGCTTTCCCTCTTCCTCTGTGAGTCTCTCACTTAGAGTACTATTGCATTTCCAAAGTATAAGATGGACTATTGCCAGGGCCCACAGTTTCCAGTAGAACTGAACACTCCCCTCCATTAAAACAGGGAGATAGTTTCAAAGGGTATATTTATTGAGCCCATGAGCTCCTTTGACACAGCAGCCCAACTGAAAAGTCAGGGACAGAGGTTCTGAGTTTTGTTATAATAAAGAAGGGAAGTTGTTGCCGCTGCTGTTGTTTCTTCTCATCAGCACCTTTCTATAGAATCAGAAGGAAAACTGTTAAAAAAAAAAAAAAAAACAATAAAAAAAAGTGCAGCAAGAAGAGATTTGGTGAAATGTCAGGATTCCTTGTAGATGGGGATAGCTATGATGTACTACTCCTTTCCATTTGCCTCACACACAAAAACTGCATCGATAAACTAAGTGTCGTATTTACTTCTACACACGAATTCAATATAATGTTGAATGATACCTGAAAACATTTTGCAAATCACAGATGTAGTCCGGAGTCTCTCAGTAGTCTCCACCTCAGTTCTCACACTGAAGGAATATATAACTATAATGTGCGAGGATGCACTCAGATGTTAACTCTCAAGCCCAGTCCACATGGATCTAGATTTCATTTCTGAGAGAGAAATCAGGAAGTTTCTTCTAACTGATTTTGCTACCTTTGGAGTAGAAGGAGGTAGAGGAAACAAAGAATAACTTGAGTTCTGACAATGCAAGGACAAACAGACTAAATTAATTAAAACAGATGCTTACAAAATCTAAAAGTACAAACTGTGCTTTTGAAAACTATTTGGCTTTTCTATGCAGGATGGACAACATGTTCATATTGGACTATAATGTATGTTATTGAGCACCTAAAATATGCTATTGGCACTGCTAATTAATACTCATGCAATAGGCACTTGCACTGATTTGTGTATCCTCATCTTGCCTTCCTAAATTCCTCCAAAGTCAAAACTGCTTTATGTTTTTTCTGTAGTCCCTCTGCTCAAGAGTTGCTTCTCCAGGCCTGGTGCGGTGGCTCATGCCTGTAATCCCAACACTTTGAGAGGCCAAGGCGGGTGGATCATCTGAGGTCAGGAGTTCAAGACCAGCCTGGCCAACATGGTGAAACCCCCATCTCTACTAAAAATATTTAAAAAAAAAAAATAGCCACACATGATGGCGAGTGCCTGTAAACCCAGCTACTTGGGAGGCTGAGGCAGGAGAACTGCTTGAACCCAGGAGGCGGAGGTTACAATGAGCTGAGATCACGCCACTGCACTCCAGTCTGGGCAACAGAGCAAGACTCCATCTCAAAAAAAAAAAAAAAGAGTTGCTTCTCTAAACTTGCACAAGACATCCTTACTCATATAGTCCTGGGAACATTCTATTTGTATTGTAGTGCCTGCTAAAGTGTCCAGAACAACCCAAGACACAGAGAAGGCACTTGAAATGTGTTGGTATCTGGAATGTGATTGGCTGACTTGGGAGCCAGTGGTGTGCTGGGCCTGCTCCTATGAGCTCTGCAGATCAGACTGTGACACATCTCTACATTCAATCACCTCATCTTCACAGTTTGAAATTGGCTATGGTGGGAGGGAGCATTTATACCACAGAAATTGTCCAACTGGTTTTAAGCATTCTGAATATAAGCAATCTGTCTTCCATTTCTCTTTTATTCCATCTAGCTTTTAAGCTGTTTTGAATTTAGCAGTCAAGACTTTCATGTGAGAATTGTACTTTGAGTAACTACATTTATCTTTTAAAAAAATCATTTTTAGTTTTTGAAGAAAAGCAATTATTTTGTACATAACTTTTTATATCATTTTAGACAATCATTTTCAAATAAGACAGTTCTTTGCTTAGTTTATATAAGTAGTAATTACAAAGAAAAATGTGCTGTTCTATTTTTCCCAAAATTGTTATTAAATACTCAGTAAAGATGCTAAAATTTTCTTTGTTTCATGACCAGGAAATTAAATTGTCTAGTTTGTAAAGTTAGAAAATAACTGTGTATTAGAAAGTTAATTCCATTGCATTAAAATTGGTGTTTTTGGAAATTATCTTACTATCTCATGAAATAATTGCTATTTTAGCCAAATGCATAACACTTTCTGTCTAAAATGGCCTTTGTAATATTAAAATATGAACATTCATTTTCCAGAACATGCATTGGAGAGACTACGGTATTTTGAAATTAAATTAGTTGTTTAACAAAGAGAATAATACCCCATATCCTTTGGAAAGGCAGTAGAGTGCTGTCCTTAGGAACAGAAAATGTGGGGCTAACTGCCAGAATTCTAGTCCCAGAAACTCCCTTTATTAGCAGTGTGAGTTTAGGAACGTCAGATAACTTCTGAGTACCTCAGTTTCTCCCTGTGTTCAATGGGGATGGTAATAGAACTGGTTTCATACGTTTATGGTAAGGATTAAGTGCTGCACATGTAAAACACTTGGAATAATACCTAGTAATCGATAAGTGTTCAATAAATGCTAATTATAGCCAGGAGTGGTGTGTTTGTAGTCCCAGATACTTAGGAGGATTGCTTGAGCCCTGGAGTTGGAGGCTGCATGTTCATTCCTTTGCACTCCAGCCTGGACAATGAAAGAGCGAGACTTTGTCTCTAAGAAAGAAGGAAGGAAGGGAGGGAGGGAGGGAGGGAGGGAGGAAGGGAGGGAGGGAGGGAAAGAGGGAGGGAGGGGAGGGGAAGGGAGGGAAGGGGAGGAAAGAGAAAGAAAGAAAGAGAGAGAGAGAAAGAAAGAGAGAAAGAAAGAAAAAGAGAGAGGAGAGAAAAAGAGAAAGAAAGAAAGAGAAAAGAAAGAGAAAGATAGGGAGAGAGAAAGAAAAAGAAAGAAAGAAACAAACAAACAAACAAAGAAAAAAGAAAGAAAGAAAGAAACACTAGTTACTATTATTTCTAGCATCTATGTGTCTCAGCCCAGAGTCATACATATACTGGGTACTTAATAAACGTTTCTAAATTGGTTAATTAAATGACCGGTTACTAGCATAGAGCAAAGGAATAAAGACTGAAAGCCTACTGGGTACCAAGAACACAGCTGTGAACAAAACAAGCAAGTTCCCTGAGCTCATAAAGTTTTTAGCTCTGTGTTGTTCAGCCCAAAAATATATAAGGAACTGATATTAATAGTTAGGAATTAAAAGAAGGATCTGGATTATAAACTCCCTGACAGCATATATTAAAGACTGTATTAAAGGCAAATGAATTCAAATATAAAAATTTGGCTGTGTGTAACAGAGACCCAAAAGAGCTTTTGCAGAAAGGAGATAGAAAATTCTTTCTCATGTAAGTCCAGAGGTGGGCCATCCAGGGCTCTGCAAAAGTCTAGGTTCTCAGGTGCTTCTGTCTTATAGCTCCCCCACTCCAGGGTATTCTCTGTCTTCATGGTCCTGGATGGCTCCTCACCACGCCCAAATTCCAAGCAATAGATTGGAGGAAGGAGGAAGAACATACCCCCTCCATTAAGAGGGAAGTGAATATGAAATTATTTTCTTCACTTCTGGGCATAGCCTATTATGTTCACATAGCCACCCCATCTACAAGGGAGCCTGGCAAAATATTTTTATTCTGAGGGCCCTTGTACCCACCTAAAATCAAGAAGATGCAAAAAAAACAAATCTTGATGGACAGCTAATAGTCTCAGCCACATTCCATCCCCTTTATGAAGTTTTGCCAAATTCTCCAGAGAAACCCTCGTTCGCCTCCCAAGGAATGTGATCCCAAAGCCTCTTCCAGTTCCTGCATCTAGATCAAGGTTCTCTGGGTGAGATTAACTCTCTACATTAGGTCTCAATGTGGCTCTTTGGGATATGGTGGCTATAAAATAACAGACAAGTAATCCACCCAATATAAAATGAAGGACAGGAACAAGATGACAAAAGTAAAAACTTCTGTTAGAAAAGGGAAAATGAGAAACACAGCTGTCATCGATCTATAAGATTTATCAAGTCCTGTTGGAAAGGAATTGTGGAAACTTCCTACCCTGCTGGTGGTATGAATCCTTCAGTCAGCCCATTTGGGAACCGTGGCTTCAGCTCTCTGGGAGGATTTGTTGTCCATTGTCTTCGATGGCCACATCTAAAGCGGACTTTGGATGGTATTCCTTCTTGGGGCTACCACAGCTTTCACACACTGCTTCTTGCTGATGTCGATTTATGGATTCAGGAGTTGGGTTGGTTTGTCACAGGTTTTAGCCAGCCAGTTTTCTGGCTTCTTTGGCAATACAATTCCTTTATAACTAGAAGAATGCCTTCCAGGCCATTTGTTTCTGCTCAGTTCCATGTGTGGGTAATCACAGCCAAGGCTCTGGTCTTGATATAGATGTTAAGACTAAGAGTTCTGATTTTTATAAGGACCTCAGTGTCACTTAGATTCCCAGAGGAAGGATTCTTTCATAGTGGAGACTCTCTTCCACTTTTCTGCCCCACACTGAGAAGGGTATTAAATTACAGTCCACTCTTCTGTCAAAATAGTGCCTGTGGGTGATATGCTCACTCCTAGCCACAGCCACTCAGCTCCTGGTTGTAGAGCCAGTCTTCCAAGCTGTCCTTAGGCCCACAAGCATGTGTCAACTCTCAGCCTGAGCTTGCCAATAATTATCGCTCTTTCAGCCCCACTCTTCAACAATGTCTGTTTCCTTTCACTAAGCCTCCACATAAAAGATGTCCTCTCTTGAGGCTGTCCACATAGCCACCTGTGCTGCAGAGGTCACACTCACAACTTTAGAATGGAGTTCTTCTATGCTTTCTTGCCCAGAAACATGTCTCCTTTGGCCCTGCCCAGCACCTTAAGCTGCAAGGCCCAGGGAAGTAATCATGCTGGGCAGGGAACTAAGATACATGTGGTAACGAAAAGACTTATTTTACTTTATAACTTTTATGAATGTATATGAATATATACACTCACATATATACATAGACATATAAATGTATTTTATATATGTATATATGCAAGCTGGGCCATTCTAGTTCTCTTTCCTCACTGCACTATAAAGGGATACTCTGTAAGAGTCTACCTGGTAAGAGGCAAGCATGAATCTTTCTGTTTGTCAGGCTCCAGAGTTCCCAGAATTCTCTTCCCACACTCTGCCTAAGGGGCAACAGTGGAGCAGCTTGCAGATGTTCTAGCATAGCAAGCCTCCAGGATGAGGCCCCAGTCTCTTCTTTCAGGGGACTCGTGGTGTTTAGGACCTCTTACTTGTCTTGGAGAAATGCTACAGCACTACTTACCACAGCACTGCTTACTGAAAATGTACTAGTCCTATGCATTCTCTGATTCAAAAGATTCTTGAATGTCTAATCTTTTCCCTATATAAGTGGTAATGTGGGGGATGGAATCAGGACCACTGAGCTACATTTCAGGAAGTCCTGCAGAATTTCTTTAAAATGTGGGGGTATCTTAGCATCTAGTGGTCCCAACTTTGAGGCTTTAGCTGAAATCTGAGATAAGTCTCATTCAACATTCTGTTGCTAATAATAGTAATAATAATAATTGTAATAATAAGAATATTAGCTAACTTTATAACAGTGTGCTGGGCATTGCTCTACACACTTTAAATTTATTAAATGGTTAACCATCTAACAATCATATAAAGTTGGGTCCCCATTTTACAGATGCAGAAACTGAAGCATAGAAAACCTAAGTAACTCGCCTAAGTTAGTATAGCTACTAATGGCAGTTCGGATATTTAATGCCAGGCAGCCTAGCTGTAGGGTTTGTACTCTTAACTATGACACTTTCCTGCCTCTTCCTGTTAAGAGATTTGGACTTTAGACTGAGAGTGATGGAAAGAACTTGATTCTCCCTTTATCTATAAAAAAAGGATAATAAAACATACCTTGTACAGTGATTTGAAGGATTAGATAATATAGATGAAGATTCTGGAACCAGCCCTGATATTGAGTAGTAACTTGATAATAAATGACAATAATAATTATTTTTTCCCTTTCTGTGTGAGGTAGCTGATGCCAAGCCAGCACCAAGAAAATCTAGAACAGTCATTCTTGTAGAATAAGAAAGTGCCCATTCCACTCCCCACTCCCAAATTCCCAAATCAGCTGGCAGAGATATTCAGCCCCACATATGATTCCCCTAGATAATAATGAAAGGATAGGAATTGTGTTTCAAATCAAAATACAGCCAGCCGTGACCATATGCAATAGTTCGTTTCCTGTTAGGTTTCTTACTTTGAAGACTGCGCCAAAGAACCAGAGACAAGTTGGAGAAACTGAGACTGAGTCTAAACTCTCTGATTGTCCTTGATCAAGTTCCCATCACAGAGTCTGGAGAAAGGCTGTTAAGTTTTATCTTCCCTGGCAGGCAAAGTGTCAGAATTAGTCCCAGACAAAGGACTATGCAAAAACACTAGATGATGTAAACCCCCTCCATGGGTTGAGTTGACCAGAGCATTAGAGAATTCCAGTTTGAGGCTGGTGATACCTGTACAAACCGGATAGGTTTTAGTTTCTACAAAGCCTGGGGTATTAGGAAAAGACTTGATTACCTGTGGCTTAGTTTGAATTAGAAGGCAAAACAATTACACAAAAGCCCTCATTTAACTTTTAAGTGGTATTAGGCCCACACTAACTTTATGACACTAGGTTGCTTAAAACGAATGGCAGTTTCTCACATGCCTTAGAAAAAAATGTGGGACTTATATATTTTTCCAAATTATGAGGCACTGTGCCCAAGACAGGCAGATAGAAAGGGTACATTAGACAGAACCAAATGTACCAGTCACTCAAAGCAAGTGACAAGAGAAGAGCAATTTCATTTTTATTTTTCCACTCACATAGAAAGGCAGTGTGGCATAAGGGAAGAGCCAGGTTTCGGTCCTGTTTCTGCTGCTCAAGTTCCATGTCATTAGGAAAAAAAAAAAAAAACAACTGAATTACTTTTTGTCTTACTTTCCTCATTTATAAATAGTAAGCTGGACTCTAAAAATCTGTTTGAATTCTTGAGAATTTAATTATTATCACTCAAATATGGGAGATTTGAACATGAAAACAAAGAATGTGAAGGATAGAGATTGAAAGACAACTGGAAAAGTAAGCATCGCCAATCTGCAGATGAGCGCTTCCTTCCTCTTTGTAATTTGATAGTCTTCAGGAAACTGTCTGGTTCCCAAGGGGAGAGGAATGAGGGTGTGTGCAGGGGAAGTCACACAGGCAACTTAAATGTTTTCCCAGAACCCACGGATAGTCCATGCACTTCGATTTGTGCGATGCAGTCTCTCTAGAGAATATATATATATATTTATAATGTTCTCTAACTTTGTGTGACCTCACATATTTAAAATTCCTGTATCAATTTGACTCACTGCCACATTTCCTTCTGTGGGGAAGAGGAAGCTACAGACCTCAAATGGCTTTTACATTGCCGGCATGACAAGTTCCCTGTACATATGGAATAGCAGATGCCTATGTGTATATATATATATATATATATTCCTTTTCAGTGCGTATATAAATATTAAATTCTCTATTTCTCTAGCACCTAGAAAAATTCAGAAACTTAAGGTTGATTCAAAAATCAAACCAATATTAAACTAATATTTTGTAATTGAGTAACTCTACCTGTGCTGATACTGATTCTGGTGGGCACTTATAGCTCTCTGGTTGCCAGGGACATCTTACCAGGAGTGTACTAAAAAATAAAATAATGCACTGGCTTTGCAGTATGAAAGCAGCGTCCATAAACCACAATATCTCTCTGTGAGGAAATAGACTTCCTGTCTGCTATTTTTTTATGTGCCCAATTAAGTGCAGATTTTTGGCTGCATGAGCAACATAACTGCAGCATTTTTCCAGAAAAACCAAGAAATGAACTAAAAACTAAAGAAGAAAAGTCTTATAAGAAGATGGTCTGATAAGTGCTGTGAGATAAAATTTTTTTTCTCATTTTATACCTGATACCTTCCAACCTGGACGTGACCAGTCTCAAGCTTAGCTACTTTAGATCACATTTCTAATGCTCTGGCAGCTCCTCACCCCAGAGGGATTTTCACTGAGTAAGGTGAGCACATTTCAAGGCCTTATATGGAATAAAATAGCAGGGTATGAAGGCGGGGTGGGTGGTTCAGTGAGTAGGGTGTCTGAGAATTAAAAATCAAAGTTAACTGAGATTCTTTGATGGAAAAATAGGGGCTAGATAACCTGGTTCAAAAGAAATAAGAACCTGCCTAAAACCTAGTTGCCACAATAAAATCAAACCTGAACATGTGAGGTCTGAAAAAGTTCATAGATTTTAACTTTAGTACTGAGTTACACACACCTGTGTACTTTCTGGCTTAAGTCAGAAGCAGAAAACTAGAATCCTGTGAGAAACACTCATTTGGAAGACAGGACAAGTTAAGTGCCCAAGCTTCACTGATACTCTCTCTGCTACCTCACAGAGTGCAGCTCCTTCAAATATACACTCCTCAAATCTGGATAAAAGCTTCAGTGGGTTCCACTAGGTCAATCTTTTCCTGTAAGTAGTCATCAAAAAAAAGTACCTCAGTGCTAAAGTTGGAGTCAGCACCAGTCTTGAAGACATAAACAGTCTTGACAGCACCTAGAATAAACATGTCCTTGTCTGTATCATAGAAGGACAACAGATACATTTTAAGGGGAAAGCCCAAATCAGCTGGAAATACCTTTGCTCTGATGGGAGGGCTTGAATCCTCCCCTAGAACACAGGTAAATAGATTTAATATCTTCTGAGTTTTTGGCTTCTTTACTCTGGATTACCAAATTTTGGAATTGCTATTAAGAATGAAGATACAGAACCTATCAAGGTTTAATTGCTTAGTCTTTCTGCCCTGGGTAAAATGTAGGTAAGATTTTCTTCTACGTCTCTCCCAATCTAGTCCTTTGACCAGTTCTAACTCAGTGAAATACCCCTAAAGCTTTACTGTTGGTTTGGTCAAGCTACTTTTCTTCTACCTTCATTTTCCTCATCCATTAAATGTGTTTGGTAATGTATACTGTATATACTTTATACTCCTGGGATGATAGCAAATCAGATAATATAGCTAAAAATGAAGTAAAAGTCTACAAAAAAAAATGAGTCTTTGCATGTGTAAAATTCAGCCTCATGGTAAATCCAAACCACAATTGTTGTTTTCAAAATAAAGATTATAAATAGAAAGCAAAATAAAAACACATGCCTCAGTGTAGACTGGTATGAGAATTTTAATGCATGCATAGGTTCAATGGAAATGCTGACTTATCAGAAGCAGGGAAAAAGAGCCCAGTGCCTGAGCCATTGTGTCAATAGCTAGGCTTATGTTTATAATTAATGGGTTGTGGCAATTCTGATAACATTATTGCATGTTTATAGATGAATGTATTTTGCTCTACCTCTTGTCATTTGAAGTTTCAATATAAGCCCTGGTTTGAGTCCTAGTTTGAAATGTAAATGATATTGGACATGAAATAAGCTTCTTAAACCCGCATCACACCCTCTCAGGAGTCTACATGCCTTGTGAACCACTACACTGCTGTTCAAAAAGTGCCCTTCTAATGAGGCCAATTCTGACTAATGCATATTCCAAGAATAATACTTGACCAAAATTGAATGCAATTCTCGTGTACTTATTATAATTTTCTATGACAGAGAGCAGAGGCTAAATTCGGTGAAAGTATTGTTTTTCTTCTAAGCTTGGGTCTGCCAAAATTTGTTTTTATTCCCCTCCCTAAACCCCCCGCCCCCCCGCAGTTATTCCTTCTGGAATGATGTGTTGATCATGACCAACTGGGAAACTTGCTGGCATCTGTATTGTGCCCGTTTTCACCACTTTCCTTCGCCCCTTAGATAGGTTTTTCGTACAGAACGGAAATATTCCCAAATGGAAGAATCATTAACAACCACAATGTCAAGAACAGCCTTGAAAGGAGGCATCTGCTATTCCATATGTACAGGGAACTTGTCATGCCGGCAATGTAAAAGCCATTTGAGGTCTGTAGTTTCCTCTTCCCCACAGAAGGAAATGTGGCAGTGAGTCAAATTGATACAGGAATTTTGAATATGTGTGGTCACACAAAGTTACAGAAGATTATAAATTCAGCATTAGAAACCAAAAGAAAAAAAAAGACAAGCCACAGGTAGTATTCTCATATTATATTTGCTTGAGCTGTCAGAACAAAATACTAGAGAGAAATATTTTTATGACATGGAGACGGATCTGCTTGCCAAAATTATTTTCCACTAACTTAAAGCTATGTATCACTGTGCAAATCTAAACACTCCTATCCTTGCAGCATCAACCATTCATCTTATTACTGGCTAAAGAATGCCCATCTCAAATAAACAAGTGTACAAGGTAGTGAGGTACAGGGTGTGAGGCACCAGAGGAGGAAGGCGCCTTCAGTGGGATGGATGGCATGTGTTCAAAGATCTTGAGTAGCTTTAACTTGATGGCAAGGGCTACAGTCTAGGCTCCAAATATATAGTACACTTCACTCTGTGTTTGTTTGTTAAGAAGTGAGAATTGATCACCAAGTTCAGTGGGAACTGTTGTATGGGGATTCAGTAGGCTTGTATTTTTTTCTCCAAAGCTCACTGCATGTTTTTTCTTGCCTTTCCTGTGACCCTTACTTAGCCATGTCTCCAGATGATCTCCTAGAGCAAATCTTTAAATTTTAAAAACATCCTTGTGAAGTTATGTAGACATTACCATATGCTGAATCTATTATTACTGTTGGACTTTGCTTCCCAGACATGGAGAATAAAGCAGGTGTCTACTTCTTCCTCTTTTGTGGTGTCTTCCCATTTAAATGGCTTATTGATGCAACTACTGCAGCACAAATGAATGCTGATGCCAGCTCTGCCCATGTATATGCCCACAGAAGAAGCACTGAAGGGATAGCAAGAATGCATCACACGCTCCTCATGACTACTGACCCACACTCCTTGTCCTGGTTACCTTAAGAAGTCTCTGTGATCCACTCAGGATTCAGGGCACAAGCAGTATCACGGGCCACTCAGACCTATAGCACCCAGGACCCAGGACAGAATATTCAGAGAGTCCCTTCAAACATGGAGACCATCTTGGCAGTAGTGTTGGAGAATGGTGCCTGTGGTCCACAAATGTTTATCAATGAGGGGAGGCTGATGAAAACTGATCTTTATTAAGGGACTTATATCTCACAAGGTGCTTTCACATCCATGATTTAATTTCCACAATTTATCTGGGGTGTAGTTTTTTTTATTATTCAAATGGGAAAACTGGGCATTGAGTAGTTCACTCATCCAACTAATATTTATTGAGGGTTTGCTATGGTCCTCTGTTCTAGGTACTAGGGGTAAAAGAGTAAACAGAACAGACAAATTTCTTTCTCAGGTCACTTGTATTCTAGTTGATGCAGAGAAGGGAGACAGACAATAGACGAATACACAGGTGAAGTCTACAGTCTGTCAGATGGAGATACTGCAATGGAGGGCAATGATTCCCAGTGGGGAATAGGGAAGAGTTTCCATTGTAAATAAGGCAGTCAGAAAGTGCCTTGTTGAAAAGGTGACCCTTGAGTAGATAGCTGTAGAAGCTAAAAGAGCTAATCAGATGGACACTCAGAAGCAGCATCCTAGAGGCCCCCTGAAGTGCCAAGCATTACTGCTTGAGTTAGTGAATAGCGGAGTCACCCCCTGATGGATTTTAGGGAAATTTCAATGGAAGGAAACTGGGAAAAGATATTTACCAAAAGAGATGGAGGGATTTCACTACTCACACCCTAGTTTCAGTGTGAGCCAGTTTGATATCAGCTCTAACAAGAAACCAAGGCTGAGCCTGCATGGAGGAGTAAAGTGATTGGGTTTGATCTGCCTGAAGTATTGAGAATAGACTCTAGAGAGGCAAGGGTGAAAATATGGAGACCAGTTAGGTGGCCACTGCAGCAATCTGGTGAGAGGTGATGGATCTGGTGTGAGAGAGGAAGACCATGTGAAGCATTACATGAGGAACTGAAAGATTGGAGTTGCAATCAACTGAGATAGGAAAGACTGGAGGTGAAGAAGGATTGGAAAACAAGATCAAAAATTTGGTTTTAGACATGTTAAGTTTGAGCTGAGTTAAGTTTATTGACTTAAATGCACCAATACAACAGCCCTGTGAGCTAAGTACTATGTTACTATCTTCAATTTTTAGTTGAGATAACTTGGCTCAGAGAGTTGTGATGACTTACCCGTAGTCACACAGCAAGCAGATAATACATCAAGGACTCAAGCAAGATTTTTCAATCTGAGTTGAATGCTTTTCCTAGGACCCCACAGATGAGTACCAAACAGTGCTACCAAAGTAGATAACTGATGAGAATTTCTTTTTCTGTGACTCTAAGGCAGGATTTAAATCAAAACTTTTAAAGTCTAAGATTTAGAGAATCTGCTGTAAAAGGGGAGAAGAGTTTAATTTTATATCCACTTGAGAAACCATAGTTTTTTTCTTTCACCCTTAAAAAATAAAACAAAACCGAGGTGAGCCTAAGGCCAGCATGCTGATTGCATCAGAGAGACGAAGATGAAATGAGGAGAGAGGAAAACGGGCATGAGCCCTAAATCAGCACGTTAAAGGGGCTGGCCTGGGAGGTTTGTATTATCAGACGTTAGTCAGAGAGGGACTTTCTTTTGCTGGCTTAGAAGAAAACTGAAATAACACATTAATTTTAGGTCCTTTGATATTTTTTCCTGGAGATGTTTTGTTTTGATACATCCAACAACAGCCAAAGAGAAAGCCTCAGAAGACAGACATAATAAAAACAGCTGATGATCCCTAGTCACTAAGCATAAGTTCCACTTTCTTAGTCTTGCCCAGCCCAAATCAGCAGCTCACTAAGAAGCTACAGGACATCCTGGAGGATTTAAAGAGCAAGCCTCAATGTTTTAAAGTTCCAGCATCAGGACTTCTTCCTTCAGTTAATGGCTTTGAGACCTGTTAAAATTCAGATGTTTCTGAGAAGGATAATGTTTTAATTAATAAAGAGATTACTGAGTGTGTTGGGGGGATTTACTAACAGAAAACTAAATGGCTCAGCATCGAAAGCTCTTTCATTTTTGGGCAGAGGGAGGGCTGGCTTCCGGTAGTTTATAAACCAGGGTACCATTGTTCAGGTAAAGAAATGAGAGGGAAAACTGGAATGTGTACTTACTCATTCAACCATCATTTATTGTGTAAAAATAGTGACTGATACGGTTTGGCTTTGTGTCCCCACCCAAATCTCATCTTGAATTGTAATTCCCACATGTCAAGGGAGGGACCTGGTGGGAGGTGATTGGATCATGAGGTGGTTTTCCCCATGCTGTTCTCCTGATGGTGAGTGAGTTCTCACAAGATCTGATGGTTTAAAAGTGTTTGTCAGTTCCCCCCTTTCTCTCCCCTGCCACCATGTAAGATATGCCTTGCTTTCCCCTCACCTTGCACCATGACTGTAAGTTTCCTGAGGGCTCCCCAGCCATGCAGAACTGTGAGCCAATTAAACCTCTTTCCTTTATAAATTACCCAGTCTCAGGCAGTTCCTTATACCAGTGTGAGAGCAAACTAATACAGTGACATAACTATAAAAATTGGGACCTGGAAGAAAGAGTTGAGAGATGCTATAAGTGAAGTACATTTTTCATCTTTTATATTGCAGAGTCAACGATATTGTATAAAACTGACAAATCAGTAAAAATGAAAACAATGACTAGAATGACTGAAAACAGGAGTTGCTGGGGGGTTTTGTTTTTTTGTTTTTCTCCCTCTGTTGCCCAGACTGGAGCACGGTGGTGCGATCATGGTTCACTGCAGCCTCGAACTCCTGGCCTCAAGTGATCCTTCTGTCTCAACCTCCCAAAGTGTTGGGATTATAAGCATGAGGCACTGTTTCCTGTCTTAAAAACAGGAATTGTTTAAGGTGGTTTTGGGAGCACATGGAAATCAGGAGGGGGTTAAGGAAAGATGGATAAAATATCTTGCATGTTATGCTCTTCTGTACTACTTGCCTTTTTAAAAAAAAGGACGTATGTATATTTCATGTAAAAGTTTGAACTGAATAAGTACATTAATATTTTATTTATGTTAACAAGGCTGTGGGAATAAATGGTGAATAAGACACACTTGTTTTCTGCTATCATAGAAGCTTAAGAACTGAACACTCTGAAGCAGAGGAAGTGTTAAAAAAATCTGAGGTAAGGTACAACAAAGGAAAAACTGAAGTAGAATAAAAAGAGGGAAACTTGGAGCTTGTTCCTGCTAGTGCCTCATCCCTCTGTCTTTGATTAAATTAAAATGAAGAAAGGACATGCTATATTCCAATTGGTAGACATTTTGCAGTTGTGCAAAGGCAAGCTATGCCTGGCCCTACCATATTCCTTACCATACTCCTCCTACTTCCTTTTCTTTTTCCCGAAAAGAGCAACTTTGTAGATCCTTTTTTCAGTAGGAATTGATCCACCCACAGAAGAAGATGTGTAGGATGAGTGGGAAACAGGCACAGGAGAGGAACTCAGTTCTTTCTTACATTCATTTCCCTTGGGATTCTGCAACTCTGCCCTGGCTGTATACTTGCTTCCCAGACTCCTCAACTGAATCATAAGGAAGACGTTTCCAAAAATAAATTGCCAGAAGCAAAGGGGTTAATAAATTTAAATATGCTTAAGGTGAATCATTCACAGAACTTCAGACTTCAAACATGGAATCATTAAAACTATTAGTGTTAACTCCAAGTTCTGTTTCTCAAAAGCTGGGGATGTCAGGCTACTTCTGTTTTAATAACTCTGGCAACTCTTTCTTCACATAATTAGTTTCAGTGTATCAAGACTTTTTTTCTTAGCCCATATTGAAGGATTCCTGAAATGGTAAGTTCCTTAGAAAAAAAACGTTAAAACTCAATGGCTCAAAGTCACTACCAACCCAGGAGAATCAGCATAATTTTACAATTAGAACTCAGGCTTTTTACTGACAGTAACACTAGTTTACAATTGCACTCATGCATTCATGGTCTGCAATCAACAAAATTTAATTCGTGTCTACTGTGTGACAAAATTACAATAGGTGTAGATACTAGGATGAAATAACAAGTCCTTGCTCTTAAGAACTTGTGAATTGCATAGTCTAGTTAAAATCAAAATAAAGCATAATAAATGCCTTAATAAAGCTGTAATAGAATAATATTTTTGTTTCTTTCCTATTAAGTAAGCTTATCAGCATAGTTTCCCATCAATCTTTACGTATTAGGAAGAGGAGAATGATAGATGCTACTGAAGGGGATTAAAGGGTGCTTCTTTGAAATACGCCACTTTGGCATAAGGATTATTCTGAGCTGGAGTTAGTTGAGAAAAACTGATGCAGGAAAAGCTTTCAACCCTCCCCTTTCAGTATAAAAGCAGGGGACAAATTTTCATTTATAAAAGTGTCTCCCTCTCCCATACCAGGAAGAGGAAGCGGACTCACATCAGTGGAGAAGGCACCAGTTTGAGTACGTAGAGTATGCATAACAAACCCTACTGAACAACCCTTATCTTCCACTCTTTCTCCCCATGTATTTACCTTTCCACAATTTACTGGCCCTAGAAGCCAAACCCTCTCCCTTCCTTTGTCTGGTTTCTTCTCCAGAATGTATTGATTTGTTAAAATGACATATAAACTCATTGGTCTAACCCCTTCTTTGAGTCTTTACCTCTTTTCCGTGAAGGCCTCTGTATAGATATAATCAACTCTTCTGTTAATCTGTCATTTGTTGGTTTAATTTGAAGGACCCTAGTTGCCGAGCCTAGGAGAAAAAGTTTTTCTTCCCTTAAACCACCTATAGATGGATATGATGTAAAAAAAGTCCATTTTACAGAGGAAAACAAAGTAGAAATCCAGTATCATCCAGCTTGCAGGATTATGAGGAGAAGAAATGATGATGAAAATTGAAGAGTTCAAACTCATATAATTGCATTTCACCACTCTCTCTCACCTTGAAAAAGAAGCTTGGTTAGGGTGAGTGTATTCATCTGTTTTGCGTTGATATAAAGGAATACCTAAGACAGGATAATTTATAAGGAAAAGGGGTTTATTTGGTTCATGGTTCTGCAGGTTGTACAAGAAGCATGATGCCAGCATCTGCTTCCAGTGGGGGCTTTGGGGAAGGCTGAGGGGAGCCAGTATCACATGGCAAGTGGAAGAAAGCAAGAGAGACAGGAGGAGGTGCAAGGCTCCTTTTAACAATCAAATATTGTGGTAACTAATAAGGTGAGAATTCATTCATTACTATGAGGGCAGCACCAACTTGTTTATGAAGGACCAGCCCCCATTGCCCAAACACCTCCTACTAGGCCCCACCTCCAACAATGGGGATGAAATTTCAACATGAGATTTGGAGGGGACAATTATTCAAACCATATCCATGAGGTACATAGAAATATCACTATAGGTATAAACACATCAGAGATAAAGATAGCCTGGAGATGTTCCATGCCTCTAGTAGAAGCCAGCATTCAGCCTGATATACTGCCAATAATTTATATGGTAATTATTCTTTCTCAAAAGGACTACAGGCATTTATCATCGTGACTGTGCATTGAAGAAATGAAAGTAACCAGATTTAGTGGAAATTATTGGACACTGATTGTGAACTCACACTAATTCCTGAGACTCAAAGTCACTGTAGCTCAACAGTCAGAGTAGGCAGTAATGGAGTTTGGGTGATCAATGTAATTTTGGACCAGAGCTGTCTCACTATAGACCAATGGAGCTCCAATACTATCTCATGTTTATTTTCAAATTCCAGAAGGTATCATTGAAATATACATACTCAACAACTGGCAGACTCCCTATATTGGTTTTTTGACCTATGGAATAAGAGCTATTGTGATAAGAAAGACCAAGAGGAAAGCCCCAAAATCTCCTCCACCTACCAAAATATTAAACCCAAAGTAATACAACAGTCCTGAAAGGACTATAGAGATTAATGACATAATCAAGGAATTAAATGATGGAGGAGTGGTGATACCTAACAGAGCCCTGTTCAAATAACCTTTTAATTCTGAGCATAAGACAGACAGATTCTGGAAAGTGGCAGTGTATGATCATAAATTCAATAAGATGGTGAGTCAAATCACAGTTGCTCTTACAGATGACAGATGTGGTTTTTTTACTGGAACAAATCAACACATCTCTGCTGGTACCTTGCATGGTTATTAATCTAGTAAATGTTTTGTGGTTGTTATTTAGCCTGTTAGTAAAAACCACCAAAAGCTTTGTGCTTTCAACTTGAAGGAGCACCAATAGACATTCACTATTTTACCACTGTTCAAGGTTATATTAACTCTCAATATCCAATCTTAATCCAAAGGACGTTGGTCGTATCTCCATTCCACAGAACAAACGCTGTGCAAATACACTGAGGATATCATGCTGATTGAATGTGTTGAGTAAAATACAGTAATTACTCAAGAAACCTTGGTAAGATACATACATACTAGAAGACGGGACATAAATCCTACAAAAATTCAAGGACCTATGACAAAGTAATACACACCAGATTTACCCTTCTACCACAAGCAGATGTAAAACTGGACACCATTTTTATTCAGAAATGTACTGGAGGTTCTAGTCAGTGCAAAAAGGCAAGAAAAATGAATTAAAGCCTTAAATATTAGAAAGGAAGTGGTAAAAAGTATTTGAATGATGGTATATGTAGAAATCACAAGGAATTTTTAAAAGTTACCTTGCTAGAATAATTTCAAATGCTGAATTAATAAACTAAATTAATAAATTAACTAATTATATTACATTTGTGGTCCATACAATGTAATAATACTAAGCAATGAAAAGTGGTGAACTACTGATAAAAGCAACAAGGAAGATTCTGGAAACATGATGGGTGTAAGAAGTCACTTACAAAAGAGCATAGTGTATGATTCCACAAATGTGAAATTCTAAAATGTGGGAAATATAGTTTGTAGTGACTGAAAGACTACAGTTGTCTCAGCCCAAGAGTGGGGAATTATCAAGTGCAAAGGAAAAGAAGAGAACGTTTTAGGGTGATAGAAATGTTTTATATCTTGACTATGGTGGTAGTTACTCAAGTGTATATATTTGGCAAAAGTCACCAAACTGTAGACTAAAATGGGTGTATTTTATTGTATTTAATCATACTTCAATTATGTTGCTTTTTTATAAATCTAAACCTATTGTCTCAGGGAAATTTTTATTGATACAAGATGAAGAACAAGTTGCTCTCTCTGGACCTTGTTATCACTAAAAGAGGTCCACGGCTGCCAGTGCTTTAGGAGGAATGTTTAGTGACTTAAGTGATTTTCCAATTCTCCCTTCTGGACCAGAACTTTCCCAGCTGCTCTCACAATTGTGTGGAGTCTGATCCCTAGAATAAAGTTTTTATTTCATAATACTCTTAGTTGATCTGCTCCTCCAGATGGTTCCTTAACAGGAATCATCCCCAAGTTACACACAGGAAAATATACAGAAGAGTCAAAGGGCTAGCTCTTTGTACTTCCAGGAACTAAACTTCAGATCTAACAACCATGGCCTGGAGAGCCTTCCATAACCCACTAGGTTAGTGTTTTTGGTTTGTTTGTTTGTGGTGAGAACATTTAACATGAGATCTGTCCTCTGGACAAAATTTTAAATGCACACTACAGTATTGTAAACTATAGGCACCAAGCTGTACAGCAGATCTCTAAAACTTACCTTGAAAAACTGAAACTATATACTTGCTGAACAACTACTCCCTATTTTTCTTTCCCTCCCAGTCCCTGGCAAACACCATTCTACTCTCTGTTTCCATGAGTTTAACTATTTTAGATACCCTGTATAAGTGAAATCAGGCAGTACTTGTCCTCCTGTGACTGGCTTATTTCACAGAGCTTATGTCCTCCAGCTTTATCCATGTTGTCACATATGACATGATTCCTTCTTTTTAAAGGCTGAATAATATTCCTTTGTATGTGTATACCACATTTTCTTTATTCATTCGTGTGTTGATGGACATTTAGGTTATTTCCATATCTTGGCTATTATGAATATTGTTGCAATGAATCAGAAGGTACAGATATCTCTTCAAAGTTCTCATTTCAATTCTTTTGGATATATACCCAGAAGTGTGATTCCTAGATTACATAGTAGTTCTAATTTAATTGTTTGAGGAATCTCTGTCCTATTTTCCATAGCAGCTGTACCCCATTTTACATTCCTACCAACAGTGTACAAGAGTTCCAATTTCTCAACATCTTCTCCAACAGTTATCTTTTGATTTTTGTTTTGTAATAGCCACCCTAGCAGGTGTGACGTGATATCTTATTACAGTTTTGAGTTGCATTTCCCTGATGATTAGTGATGCTGCGTGTTTTGATATATATCTGTTGGACATTTGTATGTCTTCTGTAGAGAAACCTCTCATCAAATCCTTTGTCCATTATTAAAATTGGGTTATTTGCTTTTTTGACATTGAGTTGTAGGAGGTCCTTATTTGTTTTGGATATTAACCTCTTATCAGATATATAATTTACAGATATTTTTCTCCCATTCTGTAGGTTGCCTTTTGACCATTGATTCTTTTGCAGTGCAGAAGGTTTTTAGTTTGGTATAATGCCACTTACCTTTTTTTGCTTTTGTTGCTTGTGATTTTTGGTGTCATATCAAAGAAATATTGCTGAGCCCAATGTCATAAGATTTTGTCCTATGTTTTCTCCCAGGAGTTATTCTATTTCAGTTCTTACATTTAAATATGTAATTTTTTCCATTGATATTTGTGTTTGATGTGTGTTAAGGGTCAAGTTTCATTCTTTTGCATGTAGATATCTAGCTTTCCCAACAACGCTTGTTGAAGACACTTGTTGTTTCCCCATTGTGTACCCTTGGCACCCTTGTTAAAAAATTGTGTCAGTAACATACTATTTTAATTACTATAGCTTTGTAATATATTTTGAAATCAGGAAGTCTAATGCTTTCAGCTTTCTTCTTTTTTCTCAAGATTGCTTTGGCTATTTGGTGTCTTTTGTTGTTTCATGTAAATTTTAGGTATTTTTTCTTTAAAAAAATGCCATTGGAATTTTGAAAGGAATTGCACTGATTCTGTAGATCACTTTAGTTTATGAACATTTTAACAATATTAAGTCTTCCAATTCATGAACATGAAATATCTTTCCATTTATTTGTGTCTATTTACATTTCTTTCATCAATGATTTGTAGTTTTCAAGTATTTCACCTTCTTGGTTAAGTTTTTTTTTTTTTTTTTTTTTGAGACGGAGTCTCACTCTGTCCCCCAGGCTGGAGTGCTGTGCTGCAATCTTGGCTCACTGCAAACTCCACCTCCCAGGTTCACACCATTCTCCTGCCTCAGCCTCCCCAGTAGTTGGGACTACAGGTGCCTGCCACCATGCCTGGCTAATTTTTCATTTTCATATTTTTAGTAGAGATGGGGTTTCACCATATTAGCCAGGATGGTCTCATACTCCTGACCTCATGATCCGCCCACCTCGGCCTCCCAAAGTGCTGGGATTACAGGCATGAGCCACCAGGCCTGGCCCTCCTTGGTTAAGTTTATTGCCAAATGTTGTATTCTTTTTGATACTTTGAAAATAGCATTGTTTTCTCAATTTCCCTTTTGGATAGTTCACTGTTAGTGTATAGAACACAATGGATTTTTGTATGTGTATTGTGTATCTTGTAATCTTACGATATTTGTTTATTAGTTCTAACAGTTTTTTGTGGTGTTCTTAGGGTTTTCAACATATAAGATCATGTCATCAGCAACATAATTTTAATTCCTCCCTTCCTATTTGGATACCTTTAATTTCTTTTTCTTGCCTAATTGCTCTGGCTAAAGTTCAGTACAATGTTGAATGGAAACAGTAAGAATGAGCATCCTAGCCTTGTGCCTGATCTTGGAGGGAAATCTTTCAGTTTTTCATCACTGAGTGTGATGTTAGCTGGGGGGTTTTCATATACGGCCTTTGTTGTATTGGGGGATTTTCATATATGACCATTGTTGTATTGAGGCAAATCCCTTCTATACCTAATTTGTTGAGAGTTTTTATCACGAAAGTCTGTTGAATTGTGTCAAATGTTTTTTCTGCATCTAGTAAGATATGAATGTGACTTTTATTCTTCAATATGTTAGTATGGTTTATTACATTAATTGATTTGCATATATTAAGCCATCCGTGCATCCCAGGGATAAATCCCACATAGTCTTGCTGCTCCTTTTAATGTGCTGTTGAATTCAGGTTGCTAGCATTTTGTTAAGGATTTTTGCATCCATGTGCCTTAGAGATATGGGCCTGTAGTTTCTTTTCTTATAGTGTCTTGGTCTCACTTTGGTATCAGCATCATGCTTGCTGCATAAAATGAGTATTGAGATGTTCCCTTCAGTTTTGGGAAGAGTTTAAGAAGCACTTGTGTTAATTCTTCTTTAAATGTTTGGTAGAATTCACCAGCTAAGCCATCTGGTCCTAGAGTTTTCTTTGTTGCATACAACCTACCAAAATTTAATCATGAAGGAACAGAAAACTTAACCAGACCAATAGCAAATAATAAGATTGAGTCAGTAATCAAAATCTTCACAACAAAGAAAAGCCCAGACCAGATGGCTTCATTACCAACTGTATTAGCTTTCTATTGCTGTGTACCAAATTACCACTAATTTTTGGCTTAAACCAACACAATTTACTATCTCACACCTTCTATGGGTCAGGAATTTGGTATGTTTTAGCTGAGTTGTCTGCACAGAGTCTTATAAGCCTGAAATCAAGATGTCAGCTGGGACTCTGATATCATCTGAGGCTCAAGGTCTTTTTGTGAGTTCAATGATTGTTAGCAGAATTCTATTCCTTGTGGTTGTAGGACTTTCTTACTGACTGTCAGCCAGAGGCTGATCTCACATTCTAGAGGCCACCCTCGGTTTCCTGCCACATAGTCCTCTCTATAACATGGTAATTTACTTTTCCAAGGCCAGTAGGGAAAGCACTTCTCTTGCTTCAAATCTCTCATGCCAGTCTGTTAAGGAGTCTTAACTAATATAATATTATCACAGGAATATTTGCACACAATAGAATCTAACTAAGGAGGTGACTATCATATTTGCAGTCCCTGCTCACACTCACTTTATTATTTTAGCATGTAGTTCATCAGGAAATAATGCAAAAGATATGGGTGTTAGAAGATGGATAGAATTTTGTTAGAAGAAGAGGAAAGGGAAAAAATGTCAAGCAAGAGAACAATATAAGGTATTAGATGTTTGTTGTTGGGCTGAGAGAAGGATGAAGTTGGCAAATTAAAGCTGCAAGCCAAATGAAGTAGGGTGTTTATATGGAAGATCATGAGAAGCACAATTATAATTGGAGATTGCAGTCTGATCCCGAGAGCTTTTACTACTATTCCAAGAAATATGCTGTCCAACAGAAAGTCAGATAGGAAATGATGTATGGATTTTCAGTAGAGAGAATGATACAACAAAAATGTATTTTAGGGTGATAAGATAAGACAAATGAATAAAATTTAGAAATAATTATTATAGCTATAAATCATCTGATTGAGGTATAAGGTGGCAGGTATTTAGCTAACTGTGGGAGTGGAAAAAAAGGAGAAATATGAGACCATTTAAGGAAAATATGAGGCAGTTTTGTCCCTTCTATATATAATCTTTTCCAACTCACATTGTCCTTGGATTTTATAACTTTGCTGACATCTACTTTTAGCTTTATATTCTAAGAATCAGTATCAGCTTATGCCATATATGTGAATAATTAATAATAAAAATGCCTACCACTTATTGCAGGCTATTCAATTTTCACAACAACCTTATAAAATAGGTGGTATTTTTGTCTCCATGAGAAAACTAAAAAATAGGTTGAACAACTCACACAGCTAGTTAGCATAAAGTTCTAAATTGGATTCAGGTCCTTCTCTCTCCTAAACAGCATGATATACTGCCTCTGTAAATTATTAAGTTTACTGAGCCTCTATACACAAAGTAGTGTAAAGGTTTGTTTTGCTTATGATCACTGTTATTTAGTATTCTATTGTCTCAAGAAAAGTCTGATCCATAGAATGCCATCCAGAGGAGGGTCAAAGCATAAAGAAATATCTACTTACTAAATTGAGATTAAAAATAAAGATAATTATCCTAATAATTTAATTTTAAAATTGTTTTAAAAAATAGACATATTAAAATGTATGTCTTTATAATGTACAATATGATGCCTGAAGTATAAAATATTGTGGAATGATTCAATTGAGCTAACTAAAAAATGTGTTACCACACCTAGTTTTTTTGTGGTGAGAACACTTAAAAGTCATTCTCAGAATTTTTTTAAGAATACAGTACATTAACTACAGTCATCCTGCTATACAATAGATCACTGGAACTTACTCCTGCTATCTAACTGTAAATATGTATTCTTTGACCAACATCTCCCAAACCCCCAATTACTTCAGCCTTTGGAAACCACCATTCTATTCTCTATTCTATGAGGTCAGCTTTTTTAGATTCCACATGAGTGAAATCTTGTGGTATTTGTTTTTCTGTACCTAGCTTATTTCACTTAACACAATGTCCTCCAGACTCATCCATGTCATTGCAAATGGCAGAATTTTCCCCTTTTTTGGCTAAGCAGTATTATATTATGTATATACACCACATTTTTAAAATCCATTTATCTGCTGGTGGACACTTGAGTTGCTTCCATATCTTGGCTATTGTGAATAGTGTGGCAATAAACTTGGAAGTGTAGATGTCTCTTTAACATACTAATTTCATTTCCTTTGGATGTTCACCCAGTAGGAGGAATATTGGATCATACTTTTAATTTTTTCAGGGACCTCATGCTGTTCTCCATAATGACTATACTCATTTACATTCTCCAAAAAGGTGTGCAAGGGTTCTCTTTTCTCCACATATTTGCCAATGCTTGTTATCTTTAGATAATAGCCATTCTAACAGGGGTGAGATGATATCTCATGGTGGTTTCAATTTGCATTTCCCTAATGATTAGTAACGTTGAGCATTTTTTCATATACCTGCTGGCCATTTATATGTCTTCTTTTGAGAAATGTCTATTGAGGTCTTTTTCCTACTTTTTAATCACATCATTTGTTTTCTTGCTGTTGAATTGTTTGAGTTGCTTATATATTTTGGATATTAACCCCTTATCAGATATATGGTGTACAAATATATTTTCTCATTCTGTAGGTTGCCTCTTCACTCTGTTGATTGTTTCCTTTGCAGAAGCTTTTGGTTCAACATAATCCCATTTGTTTATTTTTGTTTTTATTGCCTGTGATTTTGAGGTCATATCCAGAAAATCATTTCCCAGACCAATTTCGTGGAGCTTTTCCCCTGTATTTTCTTCTGATAGTCTAATAGTGTTGGGCCTTCTGTCTATTTTGAGTTTATTTTTTATATGATGAAAGATAAAGGTCTAATTTCATTCCTCTGCATGTAGATGTCTAGTTTTCCCAGCACTATTTATTGAAGAGATTGTTCTTTCCCCATTGTATTTTCTTGGCAACTTTGTCATAAATCAGTTGGCCATAGGTGCCTGGATTCATTTCTGGGATCTCTTTGCTGTTCCATTGGTCCATGTGTCCATTTTTATGCCAGTGTGTTATGCTGTTTTGGTTACAGTAGCTTTGGAGTGTATTTTGAAATCGGGTAGTGTGATGGCTCCAGATTTGTTACTTTTCCTCAAGATTACTTTGACACTTCAGGGTCTTGTGTGGATCTGTACAAATTTTAGGATTGTTTTTTCTATTTTTTCGAAGAATGCCATTTTGATAGGAACTGCATTGAATCTGTAAATTGATTTGAGTACTATGGACATTTTAACAATATTAATTCTTCCAGTTTATGAACACAGTATATCTTTCCATGTATATGTGTGTTCTTCAATTTCTTTCATCAGTGTTTTATTGTTTTCAGTGTGGAGAGATAGTTCACTTCCTTGGATACATTTATTTCTAAGTATTATATTTTCTTTTTAGCTATTGTAAATGGATTGTTTTCTTTATTTCTTTTTCAGATCGATTGCTGTTAGTATATTGAAATGCTAATCCTGCACCTTTACTGAATTTATTAGTTCTAACAGTGGTGGAGTCTTTAGGGTTTTCAATATGTAAGGTCATGTCATCTGCAAATAGGAACAATTTAACTTCTTCCTTTCCAATCTGGATTTCTTTTATTTCTTTCTCTTGCCTAACTCTGCTGGTCAGGACTTTCAGTATGATGTTGAATAGAAGTGGAGAATGGGCCTCCTTTTCTTGTTCCAGAAAAGCTGTAAACTTTTTCCCATTCAGTATGATGTTAGCTGTGGGTTTGTCATATATGTTCTGCATTATTCTGTGATACATTCCTTCTATGTCTAATTTGTTTAAAGTTTTTTTATGAAGGGATGTTGAATTGTGTCAGATGTTTTTTTCTGCATCTATCAAAGTGATCATATATATGGTTTTCATCCTTTATTTTGTTAATGCGACTTATCACATTTATTGATTTGTGTATGTTGAACCATCCTTACATTCCTGGGATGATTCTAACTTAACCATGGTGAATAATCTTTTTAATGTGCAGTTGAATTCAGTTTGCTAGTATTTTGATGAGGATTTTTGTATCTCTGTTTATCAGGGATATTGGCCTGTAGTTTTGTAGTTGTTGCTGAATCTTTGTCTAGTGTTGGTATTGGGATAATGCTGGCCTTGTAAAATGAGTTTAGAAGTAGTTTCTCCCTTTAATTTCTCTAAAGAGTTTGAAAAGAATTTGGTATTAGATCTTTTTTAAATTTTTGGTAGAATTCAGCATTGAGGCCATCAGGTCCTGGGCTTTCGTTTGATGGGAGACTTTCTATTACTGATTCAATCTCCTTACTCATTATTGGTCTGTCTAGTTTTTCTATTTCTTTGTAATTCAATATTAGTAGGTTGTACAGAAATTTGTCCACTTCTCCTAGGTTTTCTAATTTGCTGGCATTATTATTCATAATATTCTCTAATGATCCTTTTTATTTCTGTGGTATCAGTTGTAATGTATCTTTATTCATCTGTGATTTTATTTGAATCTTCTCTCCTTTTTTCTCAACCTAGCTAATGATTTTTCCATTTTATCTTTTAAAAAGCACTCTTGGCCAGGTGCAGTGGCTCACATCTGTAGTCCAACACTCTGGGAGCCCAAGGCAGGTGGATCACTTGAGCCCAGGAGTTTGAGACCAGCCTGGCCAACATGGCAAAACTTCATCTCTGCTAAAAATACAGAAAAATTAGACAAGCGTGGTGGCATGTGCCTGTAGTCCCAGCTACTCATGAGGCTGAGATGCGAGAATCACCTGAAGTCAAGGCTGCAATGAGCTGTGATCATGATCATGCCACTCCAGCCTGGGTGATGGGAGTGAGACCCAGTCTCAAAAAAATAAAAAATAAATAAAAATTAAAAAACCAACTCTTCATATTGATCTTTTCCATTATTTTCCTAGTCTCTATTTCATTTATTTCTGCTCTAATCTTTATTATTTCTTTCCTTCTACTAAATTTGGGCTTAGTTTTGTCTTATTTTTCTAGCTCCTTAAAATATAATGTTAGATTGGTTGAGAGCCTTCTTTTTGATATAGCTGTTTATTACTATAAACTTCCCTCTGAGAATTGCTTTTGCTATATCCTACGGGCTTTGTTGTGGTATATTTCAATTTTTATTTGTCTCAATAAATTTTATAATTTCCATGTATTTGTGACTTTTCCAAAATCCCTCCTGTTATTTATTTCTAGTTTTATACTATTATATTTAGAAAAGATACTTGATATGATTTCAATCTTCATAAAATTTTATAAACTTATTTTGTGGCTGAACATATAATCTATTTTGGAGGAAGTTCCACATGCAGTTGAGAGCAATGTGTATTCTGCAGCTGTTGGATGAAATGTTTTGTATGTGACCATTATGTTCACTTAGCCTAAAGTATAGTTTAAGTCTGATGTTTCTTTGTTGATTTTCTAAATAATTTATCCATTGCTGAAACAATAGGTGTTCGAGTTACCTACTATAATTACTTTGCGATCTGTCTCTCTCTTCTGATCTATTAATATTTGCCTTATATATTTAGATGCTCTCATGTTGGGTGCATATATCTTTATAATTGTTATAACCTCTAACTAAATTTACCCTTTTATCAAAACATAATGACCATTTTTGTCTCCTTTCACAATTTTGACTTAAATTCTATTTCATCTAAGTATAACTATTCCTGCCTTCTTTTGATTTGTGTTTTCATGGAATATCTTTTTCCATCCCTTCACTTTCAATTTATATGTGTCCTTACAAGTGAACTGAGTCTCATTCTCTTCTAGGCAAAAAATGGTTAGGTCTTTTAAAAAAAAAAATTGATTCAGCCACTCTTAATTGGAGAATTTAATCAAGTTACATTCAAGGTAATTATTGATAGGCAAGGACATACTCTTGCCATTTTGTTAACTGTTTTCTGGTTGTTTTGTAGATTCTTTATTCTTTTTTTCCTCTTTTATTATCTTTCTTTTTAGTTAAGTGATTTTCTCTGTAGTGTGTTTTGATTTCTTGCTTTTTATTTTTTGTGTATCTATTATAGGTTTTACTTTGCACTTACCATGAGGCTTACAAAAAACATCTTATAGTTATAACAGGTTACTTTAAGCTGATAAAAAGTTAACTTTGATTGCAAAAACAAAAACAAAACTCTACACTTCACTCTACCCCCACATTTTGATTTTGTTATGCCACAGTTTATAACATTTTATATTTCACATCCCTTGACAACTTATTGTCATCATTATTTTTAATAATTCTGTCCTTTAACTTTTATACTAAATATGTGATTTACATGCCATCATTAAAATATTAGACTATTCCAAATATTACCAGTGTACTTACTTTTACCAGTAAGTTTTACACTTTCATATGTTTTTGTGTTTCTCAATAGCATTTTTTTCTTTCAGTGTGAGGAACTCCCTTTAGCATTTCTTGTAAGATAGGTCTGGGGTGATAAATCTCCCAGCTTTTGTTTGTCTGAGAAAGTCTTTACCTGTCCTTCATTTCTGAAGGACAGCACTGCAGTATTTTTGGTTGGCAGAGTTGTCTTCTTTCAGTGCTTTGAATGTATCATCCCACTTCCTCTTGGCCTGTAAGGTTTCTGTTGAGTGTCTACTGCTAAATACATTAAAATTCTCTCATAAGTTATTTGCTTCCTTTCTCTTTCTGCTTTCAGAATCCTCTCTTTGTCTTTGATATTTGATGGTTTGATTATAATATGTGTTGGGGTAGTCTTATTTAGATTGAATTTGATTGGTGCCTGTTGACCTCCCTGTACCAGATATTTATATCTTTCTTCAGGTTTAGAAGGTTTTCTGCTATTATTTCCTTAAATAAGCTTTCTACTCCTTTGTCTTTCTCTATTGCCTCTTAAACTCCAAAGACAAATATTTGCTCCTTTGATGCTATCTCATAAATCCTGTAAGCTTTCTTTATTCTTTTTTTCTTTTTGCGCCTTTGATTGGATAATTTCAAATGTCCTGTCTTGAGCTCACTGATTCTTTCTTCTGCTTGATCAAGTCTCCATTGAATTTTTCTATGGAATTTTTCAGTTCAGTTGTTGTGTTTTATATCTCTAAGATTTCTATTTGGTTTTTAAAAATTGTTTCTATTTCTTTGTCAAACTTTGCATTTTGTTCATGAATTGTTTCCCAAATTGTATTTAATTTTCTATCTCTATCTTCATGTAGTTACCGGAATTTCTTTAAAGGGATTATTCTCAATTCTTTATCAGTCACTTCTTAGATATCCTTTATTCCTGGGTTCCTTACTGGAGCTTCATTTTTTTTTTTTTTTTTGGCGGTGGTGTTATATTTCCCTGATTTGTCATTATTTTCTTGTGTCCTTAAATTGATGCCTGCATATTTAAAGAGGTGACCATCTCTTCCAGTCTTTGCAGCTGCTGTTTGGTGGTAATAGGCCTTTACTATTTAGTCTAGCCTGGGATTCTGTATGTGCTGGCTAACTGCAACCCCGAACAGGCAGGCCTTGGTGTGGGATTCTCTAGTTGAGCTGGGTCACTTCCTGTGTGGAAGATAAATGGTATGCTAGCTGTGCTCTGTGGTCTGGTGAGACCACTGGCTGAACTCTACCATCAGGTGTAATTGGGCCAGGTTATGGGTTGTCTTTCCTGGCTGGGTGGTACTATGTTTTGGAATCTCTGCTGTGTTGCCTGCGGCATGATGCTGTTGGCTAGTTTCTCTGCTGTGGTGCCTTCTTTGGTTGGAATGCAGAGCAGCTACCAAGATCCATGCACTGATTCTTATGGAGCCTTACCCAACTTCCGTGGCTCCAACTGACCCCAGGTGGTCCAGCCCTGCTGGCACTCCCAATATTTCTCACATGATGAGACAGGAGCAAGTCTCCAGCAAAGGGTCTCAGAACAGTACAGATGCTGAATGTTCACCTCCAGTTCATCCCTCACACTGCAGAAGCTGTGGACCCAGGAGAATTTTCTGCATGTGGTGCCATGCCAGTCTGGAAAAGGGGGACTGCAGTCAAAGAAAACTGATTCTCTTACCATTCACTCATGGCATTTTTAGATTCTGTGGTCCAAAGAAGTGTCTCAGCCTCACTCCTGAATTCTGGGATATTCAAGATGGAATTCTTGCCTGTGTATAATTGCTAATTGGATTTCTTTTGTGGGCAAGGAATGAAGCCAGAGAACTCCATGTTGCTGACATAACTCCCTGTTATTCCTAATGATTTTAACTTACAATATCTTAATTATATTACAGAAGTTTGTGAGAGGATGTTCACAAAATACCAAGCAAAATTCATGACTCATGGCTATTTCTCAATAAATATCAATTTGCTTTCTTTTTTTCATTCTCTTCTACTCATTACTCCTCCCCTACACTAATAAATTAAAATACAGGGATCAGTCAGTTTAATACTGTTTTAAGGAGGACTACATGTTATTTGGAGAGAAGGGCAGTAAGTCCACCAAATTCACATGACCCCAAGAGGCTACAAGAAAGGAACCACAGGGAGATTGTATACTTTTTAAGAAAGAGAAGGGAATTGACAAAGATGAGGTCTGGGGGGAAAGAAAACTTATGGAAAGAAAAGAAAATGCATGGGCTCATTGTCAATGTCTTTCACAGTTACCTTAGAGTATGAAACAATCTGTGGTTTGATTTATCCAGATAATTACGTTGGTTCTGCATTTGACATATCAGAGGACTAAAAGTTGTGGTTCTGCTGCAGACCAAATGCCCTTTGGAAAGTGACTTTTCTCACCATATGAACTGAATAGTGGCAGTTCAGCCTCAACCACAGCTGAACGTGACCCCTCTGCTCTCCCACTAGCTAGCAAGTTCAAACTTAGCCTCTGGGCCTCATAAATCCAGGCATGTATCAGTTCATCTCCAAACACTTGGTATGTCTGCCCCATCAATTAAAAAGCACAAGGGAAGTGAGCCACTAGAAAGTTCAAGCATGATTAGGCAGCTACCGTGCATTTTCAAATCCACTTTCAACATCTCCATTATTTCAACTAAGACCTCTAGTTATTAGTCTTATTAAAAGAGAAGAAAGAAGAAGAAAAAGAAGACACAAACTTGCTTTCCAGACAGGTTAATACAAGCCCTTCCTCAGTGTTCTATTCTTGATTTAAGGAACATTCTCAGAGTGAGAGCAGAGTTTTGTGTTGTATGGAAAATTTGACTCAACCCAAAAACCCAGCCAACACCACAAAGTGGATTGGAGTCAAATCAGATAAATAGTAAAAGAAAAGAATACAAAATATCTTTGAGTGACAGTGTCAAAAAGGTTCAAAAGCTTATTAGAATCTGGTTCAAAATGCACAGACCACAAGTTAGCTTCATCCTATCAAGGTGCTTTTAGTTATTGATTAAGTGATTTTTTCATTCCTGTGCACATAGACATGTAATTAAATGTTCACAAACATATACATTCCTCTCGGTTTTGGTTTCTGTAACTACCAAAAATAATGTTTGAGAAATCTCCCAAATCTCCCAGTGTATTATTCATGTAATCTGGATATCTCATGAAAACAAAATGTACAAGACTGTAGTGCCAGTTAGCATGTGAAAATATCCGGCAACAGTGTGCTTTTACTTCTGTGATAAACTGTATTGTCTTTTTGTTATAATGGGAAAGGATTAGTAAGGCTTACCAAATAAACAGCAGCTTCCTTAGAGACTTTGACCCTTGTATTTTACAAAACCAAGAAACCAATACTGAATAGAATATGGGGCTCTCTGGCAGACTAACGGAGGGCAACCTTCAAGGATCTGAGTCAGACGAGGATTTGGGCTAGTGATACATTTTGATACTTTCTATTTTAAGCACCCCAAAAGCTAGATGCTTATACACAGCTAATCCAATTTTTTCTAAAAATCTGTAGTCTGCAAAATTGTGTTCCTTTAGAACTTTTTGCCTGTTTTTGGCCTGGAAATGATAATATTTAAATAATACATCTTGAAATGCAGAGGTCCACCCAAAGGAAAAATAAAATAAAAGAAAGTGAACCAGACACTTTCAGGCCTCAAAAAAGGTCTTACTCGGCTTAGCGAGTGCTTTGGGTGAAGGCTCAGAGGGTCGGGGGGCCAAAACAAGCCTGGTATTTTTCAAACAAAAATTTTACTGTATATTGTACAAGTAAAGGAAATGAGAAGAGATAAAAGCACACGCAGTTTAGAATTTAACTTTTTGGGGTGGAAACTTGAAAGCACTTAAGAAGTGGAATCTAGACATTTTCAAATACACGTCAGCTTTTGTGCTGTCTGAGCTTACATTACCTGTTTGAATTAAGATCAAGACCTGGGTTACCAAATAGTAATGCCCTTTTCAGCAAAGTCCACATTTGAATCAGCTTTTCTGTTTCACTCTCTTGAGTAGCCTGCTTTCTTGAACACTGAAGTCTGGTCTGAGCTCCTGAAATCAACATCTCAATGCATTAATCCAGAAAACCTATAATTGAGGCCGACACAGGGTTATCATCAGGTGATAAGCCTTCCACCTTACTTTCTTCCATCTTTCATAATGAGGAAGTTCTTGCTTCCAAGATAATTAAAGGACGGCTGATTTATAAGTGGGTTTGCTTTGCCACTTTTTTCTTTATATGGTTTCTTTTCAGTTTCTCTTCCGTTAATAACTGGCTTAACACTTTTATATAATAAAAAGGTCAGATAGGCTCCACACAAAGCACCCATAATAGCTGGCAGCCTATCCCACTACTATTAGCCGTCATTTCGCTGAGCAGAAATGTTGGAGCATGTAGGAACAAAGAGACAATGGAGCATTTCTAGAAGCACATCAGTGCCAGAGCAAAGAAAAAAAGAGGGGCCCTAAAAGGCAAAGTAGAAGGTGAGTCGAACTGCCTAGACACAACGGCAGGATGATTCCCTTTGAAGTAGGTAGCTGGCTTCCTTGCAATACCAGGAGATTATCCTGAAAAAAAATAATGCTTTGGTGGAGGTAAAACCATGCAGTTATGGAGGTCAGATCCAAGCAATGTGAAGAACAGACAAGCATGGCGTATCCACTCACTGCTATTTTCCAGAATCTATATACAGTTAACTAAGGCCTATAATGGTCCAATTAATTTTTAAGGAACCCAGTATGAAAGCAAAAACCATAGTCACTTGAAATGTATATACATGTTCTAGTTTCCCACGATTTTTATTATATAATATTTGGTTGAACTATAAGAAATTGCCAATATTTCAATATTTTGGGCCTACGGAAAAGGCAATTTCATATGGTTCTATTTATGTTTATAAATAGAATGGTGTAAATATTTTCTTTGGACTTGAAAATCAGTCTCATTCTGTGGATTTTTCAGATTTGGTGCATTTAAAAGCTGAACACTAAAATATTTGTGTTTCTCCTTTTCCTAGAGTATCTCCATCTCTTCCCCATTTTCATGGATATCAAGTGTTTCATAGATATCTGGCTCCACATGCCAAGTTGTGGGAAGATTTAACTCCCAACTTAATATGAAAGCAAGGATGCAATTTCTGATTAAGCCAGTAAATTTTGCACAGGAAATACTCCTTGTTCTACAGCTACATCCTGTGTATCTCATGCTAGCCTTTGCCAGCAAATATTAGTCCTTGGTTTTAAGAAAGATTCAGGGGAAAAAATTGCTCAACTCTGGAAAAATAATAACAAGAGTCCTCCTGGGGTCAGAGAAAATTGATTTGATTTATTCTGCAACAACTTCTTACTAGACAGCGGAGAGAAGAGTGCAAGAATCTCTGGGTCAGAAGACCTCACTTAATCTCTCAAGGTCTCAGTGCCCTTATGAGGAGTTGAACCACATGATTAATAAGTTTTTGACTCCTGTATTTATGATTTTTAACACTCATGGAATTGTTAGGGTGGCCTAATGGGTAAACATAAATCTTGCCACGTATAATCTGCCTGACTTTGCCCCAAACTTTTAAAAGCACACGAATATGAGCCAATAAATCTAAATTATAGTATACTGCACATTTGCTGTGAGAAATTTCCTATTATCACTGCCTTTATGTAAATGATTGCTCATAATGTTAGTAGACAAACCACTTAATAATTTCCAGGCCAGTGAACTTTTGCCCCACTTCAAAATAAAGTTGTTATTCTCCTTTCAATAGAAGCTTAGGATACGTCAAGCCTAATGAGAGTAAGTTAGTAGGAAAAAAAGGCTATGTCATCTGTAGAGGTGATAACAAGATCAGATCAAGTGGTTCCAAGTGTTTTATTTTCTACCACATGCCTTCATATGAGTTCATCTCAATGAATACTGTTTGAGTGGTCAGAGAGCTACCATAAAGATGCTCTATCTAAGACCATATGAAGAATTTTTTTTAAGAATAAAGTTCATGGTAACTTTAAGGTAACATTCTCAGGGGGGAAAACATTTCCAAATATCTGTATTGCAAACTGCCAAGAACAGGGATCCAGTCTTGATCCCTCCACTGATATGCTCTGGGACTGGAAACAAGTCAATTTCTCCCTCCCTCAAGGTCTTAAAATTAATGTTTTATCTGGATCACCTATGTTGTAGTAATCAGGGTTTCCCAAGAATAAAATGGAATTATATGGCATCTTAGATTCCTTCCAAAGGTGGTGTCACTGTTTCTTTCTCCTTAATTAGGTGATGATATTGCCAACATCTCCCCAAGGCATCATATTTATTCCAGCAAGTTCTTATTTAGAAAGCTCATATTACAATTATTCTGTACACTTTATCTGGATTGGCAAATTTAAGTCCCCATCCACTAATTTATGCTTTATTAAAACTGATTCAGTTGAGGGAGCATATCTGAAAGTACTGCAACCAAATTCTGTAAAGGCAAACTACAAATTAAAGGCCATATCAAATCCCATGTATAAGAAGTAAATATGTATGTGTGGCTATATGAGTCTGTACATGTGTGTACAAAGGCAGGGTGGTAACTATAGTGTGAAGCGGTAATGCCCTCCAGGACCATGATGCTGATCAGGACAACTTTATTCTAGTATGAGTATGTTCAGTGGTGGCTCCAATGTGGCTAATACTAAGGTGAAGTTCATGCCAGCACAGGGCCGATTGTTTCATTTCCTGTCTCAATAGCAGCCTGTTGCAGTGAGGCAGAGAAAAATGTGCCTCATCCTCAAAAGTTTGGAAGATGCATTAAAAATTGGATAGGAAGAGCCAGGATGGAAAGATGAAAGAACTGAGAAATGGGTCAAAAATAAAATGTCAGCAACCATTCTTGAAATGAAAAAAGGATGACTGTGGAAGGGGAAGAAAGGAGTTCAGGGAGCATGAAGGAGGGGTAAAGGAGTGATAAAAGGAAAATACATGTAAGCAAAAATGAGAAGGTAAAAAGTGAATTATTAAGGAAAGAAGATGATACATACAAGGACAGATTAATGAATGAAAAAAATCATATACCTTCTAAGCCGCAAATATGAATTTTGCTAACCTTGGATGCCATAAATAGGAATTCCAACAACCTCAACAGTTCAAATTGGCGATTTCACTTAGTCATTTTTTTCTACAGTATCAAAATAGCAATTTATTCGGACCTAATAGAAGATCTTGCTGATGTAGTAGTTGAGCTTGGTAGGTGGTATTCTTCTGGTAAGACATGAAGATTATCCTAGATGAGTAGTAAAGCATCTTCTAGAAATGTCCAGACCAGAGAGAGACCTTAGAAACAAAGGGAGTCACTATCACTCTCCATTGTTTTGGCCTTGAATTCAACTTCTCTATCGCCAAAAATGATTGGACTCGAGGCCCTATTTCAGGGACTGAGTTTAGTCAGAATGTTTTCTCAATTAGCAAAAAATGCAGTGTCTGACAGCTAGTCCCTTGCAGACTACACACCTCAACAGCGTGATTTAAAGGCAAAAGAAAGTTCCAACCACCAAAAGTATTCCTCACTGGTTCTGCCATGATCCTTGAAACACTGACAAGAAGAAGTTTTGCTGAAATAAGGCAAGAGACTTGGCAACACATAAAGTCAATATTGTTCATGATCTCACTAGAACAGATTGGCTTAGCAGTTCAGATGGCTGTCACCTGGAAGAAGACTCTGTGGGTATGAGACCAGAGCTGGATATGTTTTGTTGTGGAGAGAGACAATGGCAGGTCCAGGACAGCATTGTTACTAGAGAAGGCTGGCTTGTGTGGGAGGAGGACTGTAGAGAGAAGTGGGCGGCAGTGCAGTCGGAAGGAAAGGCAATGAGGGACTGAAGGAAAGGCAACATTTGGTATGTGGTATGTGTGTGTGAGACAGGCGTGAACATATGTTTCCTCCCACCATGCGCAGTGCAATTATATGCATTTCAGGGATAAGAGAAGTGGGAGACAACATGTACCAAGCCCAGACAAGGCTCCACTATGTTTTAAGAGTGCTCATGGCCAGGTGCGGTGGCTCACACCTGTAATCCCAGCACTTTGGGAGGCCAAGGCAGGCAAATCACGAGGTCAGGAGTTCAAGACCAGCCTGGCCAACATGGTGAAACCCCGTCTCTACTAAAAATACAAAAAAATTAGCCGGGCATGGTGGTGGGCGCCTGTAGTCCCAGATACTCAGGAGGCTGAAGTAGGAGAATCACTTGAACCTGGGAGGCAGAGATTGCAGTGAGCCGAAGATTGCGCCACTGCACTCCAGCCTGGCGACAGAGTGAGATTCCGTCTCAAAAAAAAAAAAAAAAGAATGCTTATACAATAAGCTTCATTTTTTTATCAGCCACCACAAATGCCAATTTCATTATAATGCCAGTCTATATTCTGAATAATGCTGCTTAATCCAGCTTGACAGCAAAAACCTAGGATCATTGTTCATAATAATTTCTTGTAGAGGTTGCTTTAAATGAATGGAGGTAAATACATTCTATCAGTAAGCCACCTTTTGTGTGAAACAGGGTCAGCGGTTCACAAAAAACTCACAATTATTGTCCTGATTTAATATTTATGGAATGCTGTGCTTGAGTCTTTGCTACCACTTTTATGGCAGTTTCATAAATTATCCCTGTGATATAATTATTCCCATTTTATAGAGGAAGAAATTAAAGGAAATAAAGTAACTTGCTCCAATGTTCAGGAAGTTTGGGTCTTGGGCAGAAATCATGGTTCTTTTCTCAGAACACTGAGTCCCAGCTCTCACACAGACTACAGTGAATGCTGAGAAATTTTTAATATGACTCTGAACATCCTGACCTTACTCAAATTTTATAAAAACAAGGATAACTATTAAGAGTTTATCTCCATGTATCATTCTCTTATTTACCGGCCTTGGAGTGGTGAGTTGAATCTTATGTATTGCCAAGAACCAATTGCCAGAATTACCACTGGACTCAAGAAAATACCATGGAGAGGGGATAAGGAATGCCAAGCACTGATCATCTGGGCCCCAGTGAGATAGGACTGCCCCTTCTCTCAAGTGTTTCCAAGAAGAGAAATTGCTCAAGGAGGAAACTCATGGGAACTAACTTGGGAGCCTTGCCTTATTCCGTGTAAAGAAGTAAGAAGATTGAGACTGTCTGGATGGTTGCATTTACTGGATTTAAGAAGTTATCCTAATTGAATTCAGATCCTAAATAATTTCTGAAATGCACATCTCCAAAGTGTCAAGTTGCTGAAATATTTACAAATGAGCCTAACGTTTAGTTGTTAGAGAAAAATCTAGGCTGCTATACAAACTGTCCTAGGCTTTCTGGATGGATAAATGTCTATATTTTAAAGAGGTGCCTTCAAATTATTTAATCAATTATAGGAAGAAAGTAAAACAATTATGTCCACGTAAGCACTTGGACTGTTTTGCAACCAGCTATTGTATTTCAGTCCACTGACAGGAACAATTTTTCACTTTCTATAAGGAGTACAGAAAATCTGATTATAGAATGGAGGAAAGGAACAAATAGGAAATCAGAAAGATTAATAGAGATAAGAGCCAAAGAGTCAATTGTTAAAACATGTAGCAGGAACTTAGTAATGAGAAGAATTAGAGAAGTTAGGAGGACAAAAATATGGGTACCATTCTTTAAAGAGTAACAGATTCCTCAGATATACCAAGATCAAAAAGATACAGAAAGGTTGAAAAAGTATTATAGATTAAAGAAGCTTAAAAAGACATGGCAAGTAAATGCTATATGTGATTCTGGACTGCATTCTGTATGGTAAGAAAAAAATACTGCAAAAGACACTATTTGAACAATTAAATTTGGAATATGGATTGTTGATTAAATACAAGTTTGATATTAATGTTAATTTTCCAGAACCTGATAACTATACTGTAGTTATATATATTCATGTTCTTACATACCAAAATATTTAGGCATAAAGGGTCAAGATAGCTCCAACTTGCTTTCAAATAGCTCAGAATAAAAATAGGAATAGGTACACATATATATCCATATATAAATTTATTTTCCTATATATGTAAATATTTTTCTCTATAGGAAAAAATATTCATTTTATCAGTGAATAAAGGATATATATCAGTTCCTTGTGCTAGTCTTCCAATTTTTAAAATGAGTTTTAAATTATAACAACATATAAAGTTACCAAGAGTTAACACAGAGTGGAGGAACTAAGCAGTTTCTTAAACAAACAGCCTACTGTATTCTTAAACACTCCTGACTACCCTGACATCAAAGTCCTCATCCACCCATTAATAGAATACATAGTGAGAGAAACAGGAAAGCAAAGACTCTAACATATGCTTTTAAAGTTTCCTGTTGACTTTGAACAGCAATTGCATGCCCTGTCGTCGCTTCAAGTTGCCATTTCTGTATCTTAAAAATGTAAGGTTCAAACAAAAATCTTTTGTTTCCAGTCCTAACCAGCTTGACTCAAGGAACTGACAGCTGCTGAGGACCACAAAACAAATCAAGAAGGAAGTACCCTAGTGCTCTCCAAATGGCTCTATGTACCCCAATTGTTCAAGAGTCCAGGAGAGTCTGATTTTTTAGCCAGCTACAGAAATTCTCATTTCTCAATGGTGCTGCAAGCCCTGATATTTTATTATTTCTCCCAGCAGTTTGAGGGTATTCTCATAAGCCCTTTGGGACATGATGTTTAATTACCTTTAAGAAAGCCAGAAATGCTATTTTGTGGCCATGGGCAGATTACATACACATGCACAGATGCACGCCTTCTCACGAAAGTGAGTTTCTGAGGTTTCATGACTCACTGTGTCTTCTATTCAGATAGGTTGTGTATTGTGTTTGGCTGGGACACAAAAACAGGTAGCTTAACTAGTAGCTCGAGCATGTGGCCTTTGTCCATAGCCCAAAGGAGATCACCTGTTGAGCCCTCAGTAGAATTTCCACTCCCTGTCCAAGTCAAAAGCATAACTGAGAAAAGCTGCTGTTCGTCTCCAGGTGTTTCTTCGAGTTAGCCAGCTTCCTCCCTCTCCATTGTGTTTCCCAGGAATGGGAGGCTTGAAATTGGGTGGCAGTTAGTGAGGTTATTGCATGAAGAGCTGAATAGGAAATAGCACCCAACCAGTCAGACTAGAGATCTCTTTCTCATTTTTTTTTTTTTTTAAGAATTGCTTCTTTTAAAGGATCCAGGACCAGGCTGTATGTAATTGATACGCTTATCACCCATCCTGTATTCTCACCTTCTCTGGGCTTATCCATATCTACTGCTGCCTTCCAAACACTATGAAAATATTCTTCTAGAAAGTCTCTACAAATCTGCCTCATTGATCCTGCCCACAACTCTCTTTTATATCCTCTCAAGACTTAAGCATAGGTGTATCTTTCCTTACAAAACATGTATTCTTGAAAAGCTGAATGTAAAAGTAATTTTTAAAAACTCAACATGTTTGAGTCAGGTCTTAGTTTCAAGCCAAAGAAATACTGTCAGACTTAACAAAAGAGGAAATTACTAGAAGTACATGTGATTTAGACGACACAATCCATAAGAGAGCTGGAGAAGAAAAACTTGGGGTAGGGGTAAAAGGCCAAAGTCAAGGAAGCAGTCAGTAGGACCAATCCACAGGAAGAATCTGTGGAAGACATTGCCACTGACACCTCCACCCATGCCACAGCAACACACAGCTACACTAGACAATAGTTACTACTGCCCCTGGGAAAAATTTCTTAACCAACTTTGTAAGTTTGAACCATTCCCTCAAAGTTCAGAGTCCCAGTTGGGAGCATCCAGGTGGCTGAGCCTAGGTCATATGCTTCTGTGCTACCTATCTTCACCCTAATAGAAAGTGGTTCCAATCCTGAGAAGCAAGAATAAATGCCCACACATTTAAAACTTCAAGGGAATTAAAATTGAGAACTTCATTTGCAAATTGAAAACTCTTATTTTAAAAGTTGCCCTCTTGATTGAACTCTTTCCTGAACTCCCATTCTTGGCCCACGGGATTTATTCAGTCAATGCCCCCATCTCTGTGAGCCCCTCTATTCCCTTCTATGTTCACTCTAAAGTAGAGAGAAAATTATTTCAGCACCTTGGTCTTAGCTTACTAAAATATTTGTGAATTTTCATCCATATATCATCATTTCAATGGGCCAAAGAGCAGGAATAAATGAATCTAATTAGAATTGACAGTAACTGACCTCTTCCTTTGCATTTCCCTGGACAGAGGTGTCAGATTATCACATTTTCTAATGCATCTCCTGCTCTGTCTAGTAGAGGGGAGAGCTGCAGCAGTTGGCTGGTCCTTTTCCTGTATCTGAAGGTTCATTATAAGCCTTGAAGACGAATAAAAAATGAATGTGTTCCATCTAAACCATTGCAGGATATCTCCTCATACACACAGATGAGGCCCCAAAATTTCTTAGTTCCTTTTCACGTACTGTTTTCAAGTTGCTAAATGAAGGCAGAGATTTTAGAATATCTGTTTTCCAATTATCCTCCCTCCTTAGAAAGGCATCATAGGCCAGGCACGGTGGCTCACACGCCTGTAATCCCAACACTTTGGGAGGCCGAGGCGGGTGGATCATGAGGTCAGGAATTCCAGAGCAGCCTGGCCAATATGGTGAAACCCTGTCTCTACTAAAAATACAAAAATTAGCCAGGCATAGTGGCATGTGCCTGTAGTCCCAGCTACTCGGGAGGCTGAGGCGGGAGAATTGCTTGAACCCGGGAGGCGGAGGTTACAGTCAGCCGAGATGGTGCCACTGCACTCCAGCCTGGGTGATAGAGCGAGACTCTGTCTCAACAAAAAAAAAAAAAAGAAAGAAAGAAAAAGAAAAGAGAAAGGCATCATAGACACAGGGTGTCTCTCCTCTAGGACATTGAAAATGCTCATGGAGTTCAGGAGACTAACATTGAGCGTTTCCAGCGCTCCAAGTGTTGTCCTAGGTACTGCATGTATTTTAGCACATTTTATCCATACAATGACCCATGGAAAAGTAATGGTATGCCCTCTTTTCAGATGAGTAAATGGAAACTAAAATAACTAAATGGCCCAAAGTACAGAGCAGTAAATAAGAAAGCCAGGATTCAAACACATACTCCCCAGAACTCCTGCTCTTTTCACTCATACCATGATACCTTGAATTATTCTCTTGTCTCCTATTCTCTCTCACTCCCTTTCTCTCTCTCTTTCTCTCTCTCTCTCTCTCTGTATGTGTGTGTGTGTGTGTGTGTAGGTGTGTGTGTACACACACACATATAAATAGCACAGATATATATGTATATGTAGCTGGATGTGCCACTTAGGCCCTCAGAAGAAGAAATTCGGTGATGCCTTCTATATGCCATATCCTGTTTGAAGTCCTTGGTGCAGTTAGGTAATATTTTAACTTTATTGTGTGATTAGAAAAATACACCCATGATATAAATTAATCTCAAAAATAAGACAAAGTATAAGAACAAATTAAATCATTTATAATTGATGGGATGGATTCTATTTGGTTAATATATCTAAATCTAAGACAATTACAAGACTTCAATGCTATACAAATGTTTTTAGTATAGAACCAAATTCAAATTATTCTAGGCTGACTCTTCAGGCCCCTCAAGACAAGGGACTGAATGTGAGAGTTCCAGAGAGCCTGATATCAGAAATATTATACAGTCTTGCAACATGGCAGAACCTCGTCTCTACAATACAAAACAAAAAAAATAGCCAAGCATGGTGATGTGTGCCTGTAGTCCCAGCTACTTGGGAGGCTGAGGTGGGAGGATCACCTGAGCCTGGGGAGGTCAAGGCTGCAGTGAGCCATGATTGTGCCACTGTACTCAGCCTGGGTGACAGAATGAGACCCCAGAAAAATGAGAGAGAGAGAGAGAGAGAGAGACAGAGAGACAGAGAGAGAGAGAGAGAGAGAAAGAAAAAGAGGGAGGGAAGGAAGGGAGAGAGAGAAAAAGAAAGAAAGAAAATGGAAGGAAGGAAGGAAGGGAGCAAGGGAGGAAGAGAGGAAGGAATTATATTCACTTAATTATTTGATTAATTAATCTTGTATAATTTGATCCCTGGCAGAAGAGGCAAAATAACAATGTTCATGATGAAAGGCTGATACAAATGAAGCAGCAGTGGCAATTAGTTGTCCTTTCTGCAGCTGAAGAGAATGCCTGTGGAAACCAGCCCAGCCTAACAACTGTCGCCAGGCCTCCTCTGCATTTCTCATCTCATCATTATAGGAGCAGATGTGGGAGGGAAGTGGATTCATTTATTCACCCAACAAATGTTTATTGAGTGCCTACTATAGGCCTGGCAAGTCTTCTAGGTACTGGTTAGCATTGAGCAAGACAGACAAAACCCTGCTCTTACAGGAAAACAAAATGAGAAATGTTTCCCGAGGACCAAAGTCCTTGTATCTGAATTTTTCAAACAAACTTCAAGCTTTTTGTATTTTCTAGTTTTATGCCAGGACTAGAGGAACAAACCATCCCCTTATGATTTGCTGAAAGGCAGTGCCCAGTGAAATATTGCTCAAGATAAGGAAAGTCATATTACAGAGGGAGCAGGTTCAAATTAGAGTGATATTCAAGTAAAAAGAGTCTCCAGGTTGGAAGGTGGTTTAAACCCAACAATGCCAAAGTAATAGGTGGATTGGTTTTTCCCCTCTCATCCACGTATGCACCTGGACCGAGACAATGCCGTATCTAACCGAAAAGCAACTTAGCCAGGCATGGCGGCTCATGCCTGTAATCTCAACACTTTCAGAGGCCGAGACAGGCACATCACTGGAGGTGAGGAGTTCGAGACCAGTCTGGCCATGTAGTAGATGGCCATTTAGTAGAGACAGTGAAACCCCATTTCTACTAAACTGCAAAAATTAGCCGGGCATGGTGGTGGGTGCCTGTAATTCCAGCTACTGGGGAGGCTGAACAGGAGAATTGCTTGAACCTGGGAAGCGGAGGTTCAAGCGATTCTCCTAGTTCAGTGAGCTAAGATCACGCCACTGCACTCCAGCCTGGGCAACAGAGTGAGACGCCTCAAAAAAAAAATGAATGAATAAAAAGAAAAGCAACTTAGAAACTGTAACTATTTTCCCCAACAGTCTCAGGGAACACGGCCTCTTTTCCATGGAGGCTTCTTGATGCCTTTTATATGTGTGGGTGTCCCTAGGCATGTTTTAAGCTGATTTCTGGGTGTAGCAGGCTTTTCCCATCCTTGACAATAAAACACACCCAGATTACCACACAGAGTTCCTGGCTTCAAAAGGTCCGATGCCTTTTTAAAGAAACATCTCTTGGGGCTTCCAATTCTTAGAAGTTAAAGAAAACTCTTAATGCCTTTCCCGCCCTATGACTGCACAACATGGACAAGGTACAAAACGTTAATTTGGAAAACCAACCTTATCAAGTCACATGGGTGCATATTCATAAATTATTTGTCTCCCCGCCCATTAAGTTTCCATTATCTGTTTCCAAGATTGTTGCACCTCTCTCAGGCCCGCCCTGTTTCCTATTTGTGAGCTCAGGCTGAAGAGTAGGACCTGCTGCTCAGGTGTGGGGACATTCAGTAATTAGAATGTTAAGCACTGCGAGTTTTAGGTTGTATCTACTTTGTCTAGAAATGTTTCCAGTTACTAACAAAGGACATGGAGAATCTTGTTTTTTATTGTCTATAGCCCAGTTTGTCTTTCACACTTGAATGACTGAATCGTCATTTTTGGGGAGACGGGGAGATTTGTATGAAAGAAGGATGAATGACATACAGCCTCCTCCTTGCAGTATATAATCCACTAATTGGAGCAACAAAAAGAAAGAAAAAGATGCAACAAAACAACTTAATTTCTAATTCTAGGATTGCTACATCAGATAGGGCTTCCTAATGTTTTTGCAGAAGAAGATCACTTTTTACTTAAAACACAGTCATGTATTCATATCCCCCCACATGCAAACACAAACTGTGTACCCCCCTACACACGCAAACACACATAATTGTGGTTGTACTTTAGGTGTGTGTTATTTAATAAAATACATAGTATCCAGATGCTACTATGTTTTCAGAAAGCTTTCAATAAATTTCTATTTTAAGTAATTAATTTTAAGAGTTAATCACAGGGGCATCTATATACATTTGAAATACAACTGTGCCTAAATACAGAAGATATTTTAGAGTCACAGGTATACCTATGGACTCACACATTCCTAATAATAGCACTGAGGTTTTCACAGACTTGGATCAGCCCACAAGTCGAAAAGTTCAGAGTTGGGGAAGAAACACTCTATTCCACTTGAGTTGGGTCAGAACCAGGCTAGGCATTTTGGAGGCCTCAGGTTTAATTGCGTCTGTGCCATTTAGCTGTGTGAACTTGGACATGTTGCTTAATCTCTTTGGGCTGCATTTTCTTCATCTGTAGAGTGGTGATGATACAATCTAATGATGTCAATATGATTCTCAAGTTAGATAATAGATATTATATAAAGATGAAGTTGCTAAATTACTAGGATCACAGCTACACTTTCCCTTTCTATGACTCTCAGATCTGGTCCCACAGCAAATAGCTTATATGTACTTGCTTCATACAGCCAGAAGTAAGCGACATTTCCAAAGAACCCAAGCCATATGGGTAGTGACATTTACCCACCACTAGCCATGCTGAATTTAAACGGATGACCTATTCATAAAAGCTTTGGTGTCTGTTTTCCAGCCTACCAAGTCATTTCCCAAACAGAAACTCTGCTAATTCCTCCGTCTCCTGATATGATATGCAATGTTGTGCAATGTTGCTCTCTTCAGAACTGGCCTTTCCATTTATTGTAATTTATTCAAAGATTTTTAGAGAATATGAATTTACAGCAGAGATGAACTAAGGAAGTACTGCATTTGTGGAAGAGATGGTATCACTGAAATTTTAGCATTTTGAGTCCATAAATAGTGCCCCTTATGTAATCCATTATTCTCTGCAGGGATCCGTGGGCTCAAATCTATTTAACTCACTTTTTTTTCTCATGTCATCTGGTAAGATTTAGCCATAACTGTAGCAGCTTCAGCCCAAATTACCATGCTGCTTGGAAATGGCTTATAGCATGCTACTCTACGATGACTATGTCTTTTCCTCATAGCAAACTTAAGAGTGTGGGTCCCATGCTAAGCATACATTCATAACCCAGGAAGAGTGAGCGGGGCAGCACAGGAGCAGGTATCATCCCATAGGGCATTGCTCAGCGAGCTGCAGCTGCTCAGCCCTTACCCCAAGGGCAGCCAAAACATCTAGATCAAAGGGAGTTCAGAAAGAATGAAAGCACAACCCTAATTCAATACAGGAAAATTGCCATGACTGTAGTGCTTAGTTCATTCTTCTAAGACAACAACAACAGAAGGGAGAGAAAAAAAAAAGATAAAAAAAATCCCTAAGATCAGGCTCTGGCATCAGGAATTAGGCTGCCAAGGCGGAAGGCATACCCAGTGGGGAAGGCAGCTCGTTTTCCGAGATTAATCAGAGTGCTTTGAGTCTGCTTTTATTTCCAAATGTACTACTGCCAAGGTACAACATAAGCCACTTAATTCCTTCCCACAAACTAGAATTATTAGCTGTCATACAAGCTACACAATTTTAATAAAATCCCAGGAAAAGTAAAACGCATTTAAGGTGGAAGAGTTAAACCAGGAGATAGGTAGTCAGAGGCTGAGTGGGATTCTACCTCATTAAGAGCCTAATACAAATCCATCTCTGGGTGTTGATGAAAAGCAGTTATACTACGTGGTTACCTGTTGACACCTGCCCAGTAGGTTGTTTTGTGATGGACAGAGGGCAACTTGTAATCATCACAAGAGCTTGCAATAACAATAAGCAAAATTTCTTAGTGGAAAAACCAAAGATACAGAAAAATCTATGAGAAAATTATACTTTCCACTATAGGAGTTTCCTTTACAGAATGATTTGGGGCAATAATTGGTCTAAAACTAGGCCAAAAGGAGAAGAAACATTTGATTTGGAGGCCTTCGATCCAAAATGTCTTTCCACCTTCCCTTCAGAGGGCAGCTGACATTGATCACCCTCCCCCATCCCCATTAGTCACTCCTCAGTTGAGACAAATCTGCAGCAGGAGTGTGTTAAAATGCCACTGTTACTTGGGAGGGTGACACATGAATGCCTGTGATCACATCAGTTTACCAGGTTGCTTGGTAATGGGTCAAGCCTCTGAGCTTTAAGACGAAGAGTGAAGCAATCAAGTTCTAACAGAATGAGGATTTTTTTTTGAGGTAGAAAGGGGTGCACCTGGGACGGGAATTCCTGTGAGGAGTGCCCCCAGAATGAGTCTCCTCCCACCCTAGGGATGTGGGGAGAGAGTGGGGGAAAGCAGACCACAAAAGAGGCAAAGAGGACTCACGGCTCTGGACTAGACTAGACTAGACTGACTCTACCTTTTACTCCAGAACAAGAATGCACTAGCTGAAGCTGTAGTTGCATTTTGAACCAAGTCTTAAATTGCCACCTTTCATAGTTTGCCTGAGGACATTTATCAGTTTGATTGGAAACACCACCAACTCAGACCCAAATAGTTCATTCTTTAATAATAATCTTAACCACAAAGATAATAGAGCATAGATTAAGTCTTCCTTTAATAGATTGTTTCAGACCAAGAGAAATGTATTCCTGGTCATACAGTAAAACTCCTTTGAATTTACCCAGTAATTGCTACTGCATACTGGTATAACTGAAGAATTTAATTTGGAAAAGCAAACACAGTGGGTTTTGTTTTGTTTTGTTTTAAACTGAAAAACTGCACAATATGTTTCTAGTTTCACATATGTCTACTTCTTGTTCAACATGGTAGAGCAAAAGTAAGTTAGGAAAACACATTTACTAGGATTTTGCGATTATTTTTCTATTTTTATTTAATCTATTTTCATTTGTTGTTTGCCTTTCCTGCCATGTCTGTAAATGTCCGCATTTATTTTTCTATGATTTCTAAATAGAGAATAATTGAAACAGGGAATTGAATTATTATAAAAATAAACTTCCCAGTGAACAAATCCATCAATACTAGATGAGATGCCTTTCTTTCCTAGCAAGCGCGCTCTACACTGGGGCAGCAACCCTCTTCTGTTCTGAAGAGACCATGTGGTTCATATCAGCTCTCCTTCTTATGAGAGATTATTGTCCTTGTGTATGTTGAGTAAAAAGCAAATATCTAAAAGACATCTAATTACAAATTCCTATTCTTACTAGAGGAGAGAAACAGTATGTGGAGAAGGCAAATTCTTGAGGATTTTCTTTACCAGTGGTTTATTGTTGATTGGGAAAAAAGGGAAACTGGGATGAGAGAGACAAAGAAGATGAATTTGAATCAGCTATCACCACTGCTGATGCCTCATCCTTAGAATTTCTAGGGTAGACCCTGCTTAGGTGAGGCACAATAAGGCTTAAAAATAAGGCAGGATAAGGTTCATTGCTCAATCCTTCTATCTAGCCAGCCCCCACCTGAAGGTCCTGATACAAAATTATCATCCTCAGAGCCAAAAATCACTCCACTCTCCAGTAACTTGAAAAATTAGCCAATATCACTGCTGAAATGCATCCTACAATTGTTTTAGACATATCAGTTCTACTAATTTGCATAAAGCAGTACGGAAGAAGTCCCTGCAATCCAAACCCTTTCCAGAATGTATCAGTCATGTTGTTTCTCAGGACTGCTTTCAAATAAGATTAGTACCTTTTGACTAGACCTGGCAATAGAAAGTGGGTAACATCACAAAACAATTAGGTTATTTCCAGTGGGTCAACGAAATAAGTTAGTTCCTCAGAAGCTGAATGAAGTTTGCAGTGTGTGGTGTTGGAAAGCCATCTGATCCAAACTCCCACTGAATGGGTAGGAGAATCTTCTACACCATGTCCCCAACAGATGGCCAGTCTCCACTTTAACATTTTCAGGGTGCAACACATACAACCCACGCATTTACAGAATGGCCCATTTCTGTTTTCCAACAGCTCCAGTGTTTAGGTTGTGTCAGTATCACACAGTTTTCTCCCTCTCTACATTTTCATTCATCTGATGGTTTCACTCCCCTACTCTAAACACAGATAACTCTCTAGTGGCTTCAGAAGAAATCTAAACGCCTTAGCAAGGCATTTCAAGACCTTGATGATGTACATCTCATTTTTCCACCCAAATCTATTTTCATTTCCCTACTTCAGCCATCTATTCAGCAAATATGTATATCAAACCATAAATATATATATATATATATATTTTTTTTTCTTGAGATGGAGTTTTACTCTTGTCACCCAGGCTGGAGTGCAGTGGCATGATCTCGGCTCATTTCAACCTCCACCTCATGGGTTCAAGTGATTCTCCTACTTCAGCCTCCAAAGTAGCTGGGATTATAGGTGCTTGCCATCATGCCCGGCTAATTTTTGTATTTTTAGTAGAGATGGGGTTTCACCAGGTTGGCCAGGCTGGTCTCAAACTCCTGACCTCAGGTGATCCACCTGTCTCGGCCTCCCAAAGTGCTGGGATTACAGGCATAAGCCACCATGCCCAGCCAAACCCTATATATTTTGAACACTGTGGTAAACATTGGCACCACAAAGAAGAAAAAAAGTTTCTCGAACTCAGAAGCTCATAGGAGCTCATTCCAGGTACCCTGAGCACTGGCAACACCAAGCTATTAACTGTTTCTCAACACGTCACATATCCTCCCAACACTGTGGGACTGTTCTCTCTTCTTGAAATGCCCTTTCCTCCCCATTACTGCGGTAGAAATTCTAATTATTAGTGCTACTTCCTATGAGAATGCTTCTCCAACCTCAAAGTCAGAATTGAGGACTCCCCACCCATCTACTGCCATAGCATTTAACATCTAGAAAGTAGAGCCTGAGAGAAGGGGATACCTAAATAATACCAATGGGGGAAATCTGGCTTATGTAAGCAAAGATAGAAATTTATCAGAAGGATATGGCATAACTACAAGAACGAAAAGAGAAGTTGAAAGTCAGATTTTAGAATCAACTGGAACCTGGGTAGCTCTTGGGTTCCAGGGAACAGACACTAGAGGTGATTTCGTTGTTGTTGTTGTTGTTGTTGTTATTTTTGGCCAGGGAGCATCAAAACACTTTGATTGACAATGCTGTCAAGGCTGAATCCAATTGAGGGGAGCGGAAGGAGGGCTGTTGCCAGAAAAAAAGAGATAATACGAGGCGGGAATGCAGCAGATGCACCCTCCACTAAAGGTGATAGCCAGAGGAGTTATCAAATTTTTCCAAATGAACTTGCTTAGAAACTCCTAGGGTCCTGATTTAAATATAGATAAATTCATATATGGTAGATCCACAATAGGATGTTAACAAAGTAAAGATTATGAAGCATGGTTAAACTTTAACCCAAAAAAGAGTATTTATTGCACGCATAACAATACAAAAACATTTCTGTAAGACAAAATCACTCGTTTTTTCCTACGTTCCCTTCCAACACTTGATCATATATATAAAATCCCAGCATAAATCGAGTTATGTTTTCCAAATTTTCCCCTTTTTCTATGTCATGCACATTTTTTCAGGTTGCTTCACAGTCTTTAACATTTTTATATTAATTATTTTTTAATATCCTGTGTGTTCCTAACACAGAATTTGCTCATTGAATGTTTAGGATATTTCTAATGTTTGCTTCTATACATAGTTCTATCATTAATATCTTCATGTATACAAATTTTCTTTTCTTTTTTTAACTTTTATTGTAAGTTCAGGGGTACATGTACAGATTTCTTACATGGGTGAATTGCATGTCATGGAGGCTTGGTGTACAGATTAGTTCATCACCCTGGTAATAAGCATAGTAGTAATAAACATGGATAGTTTTTCACTCCTCACCCTCCTCCCACCCTCCACCCTCAAGTAGGCCCCAGTGTCTGTTGTTCCCCTCTTTGTGTCCATATGTACTTGATGTTTAGCACCCACTTATAAGTGAGAACACACGGTATTTGGTTTTCTGTTCCTTCGTTAGTTCCCTTAGGATAATGGCTCCCAGCTCCATCCATGTTCCTGCAAAGGACATAATCTCATTCTTTTTCATGGCTGCATAGTGTTCCATGGTGTATATGTACCACATTTTCGTCATCCAGTTTGTCATTAATGGGCATTTAAGTTGATTCTATGTCTTTGCAATTGTGAATAGTGCTGCGATGAACATATGCATGCAGGTGTCTTTATGGTAGAATGATTTGTTTTCCTTTGGTCATATACCCAGTAATGGGATTGTCAGATCAAAGAGTAGTTCTGTTTTAAGTTCTTTGAGAAATCACCATACTGATTTCCACAATGGTTGAACTAATTTACACTGCCACCAGCCATGTATAAGCATTCCCTTTTCTTCTCAGCCTCACCAGCATCTGTTATTTTTTGACTTTGAATATGGTCATTCTGACTGGTGGAAGGTGGTATCTCTTTGTGATTTTAATTTGCATTTTCCTAATGATTAATAATGTTGAGCATTTTTTCAAATGCTATGTGTATGTCTTCTTTTGAGAAGTATCTATTCACATATTTGCCCACTTTTTAGTAAGATTATTTTTTCTTGTAAATTTGTTTAAGTTCCTTATAGATTATAGATACTAGGCCTTTGTCAGATGCATAGTTTGCAAAAATCTTCCCCTCTATGCACACAAGCTAGAAAACCTAGAAGAAATGCATAAATTCCCAGACACATACAATCTTCCAAGACTGAACCAGGAAGAAATTGAATCCCTGAACAGACTAATAATGAGATCCAAAATTGAATCAGTAATAAAAAGCCTACCACAAAAAAGTCCAAGACCAGACAAATTCACAGCCAATTCTACCAGATGTATAATGAAGAGTTGGTACTACTCCTACTGAAACCATTCCAAAAAATTGAGGAGGAGGGACTCCTCCCTAACTCATTCCATGAGGCCAGCATCATCCCGATACCAAAACATGGCAGAGACACAACAAAAAAAAGAAAACTTCAAGCCAGTACCCTTGATGAACATAGATGCAAAAATCCTCAACAAAATACTAGCGAACTGAATCCAGCAGTACATCAAAAAGCTAATCCATGATGCTCAAGTAGGTATCATCCCTGGGATGCAAGGTTGATTCAACATATGCAAATCAATAAATGTGATTAATCACATAAACAGGATTAAAAACAATAATCACATGATCATCTCAATAGATGCAGAAAAGCCTTTTGATAAAAGTCAACATCGCTTCATGTTAAAAACCTTCAACAAACCAGGCATTGAAGGAACATACTGCAAAATAATAAGAGCCATCAATGACAAACCCACAGCAACATCATACCGAATGGGCAAAAGCTGGAAACATTCCCCTTGAAAACCAGAAAAAGATAGGAATGCCCTCTCTCCCCACACTTATTCAACATAGTACTGTAAGTCCTGTCCAGTGCAATCAGACAAGAGAAATAAATAAAATGCATTCAAATAGGAAGAGAGGAAGTCAAACTATCCCTGTTTGCAGAAGACACGATTCTATAGCTACGATATAGATGTAGATTCCATAGTCTCTCCCAGAAAGCTCTTCCTTGGTCTGATAAACAACTTCAACAAAGTCTCAGGATACAAAATCAATGCACAAAAATCACTAGCATTTCTATATGCCAACAACATCCAAGCAGAGAACCAAATCAAGAATGCAATTACATTCACTGTAGCCACAGAATAATAAATTACCTAGAAATACAGCTAACCAGTGAGGTAAAAGATCTCTACAACAGGAATTACAGAACACTGCTCAAAGAAATCAGAGATGACACAACAAATGGAAAAACATTCCATGCCAATGGATAGGAAGAACCCATATTGTTAAAATGGCCATACTGCCCAAAGCAATTTATAAATTCAATGCTATTCCTTTCAAACTACATTCTCCACAGAATTAGAAAAAAACTATTTTAAAATTCATATGGAAACAAAAAAGGGCTTCAATAGCCAAGGCAATGCTAAGCAAAAAGAACAAAGATGGAGGCATCATGTTACCTGACTGCAAACTATACTACAGGGCTACAGTAACCAAGCAGCATGGTAGTGGTACCAAAACAGATACATTGACCAATGGAACAGAATAGAGAACTCAGATATAATGCTACATGCTTACAACCACATGATCTTTGATAACATTGACAAAAACAAGCAATGGAGAAAGGACTCCCTCTTCAGTAAATGGTGCTGGAGCTAACCATATGTAGAAGACTGAAACCGGACTCCTCCCTTACACCATAGACAAACGTCAACTCAAGATGGATTAAAGACAAATGTAAAACAAATTTTCTTTTCTTTGTATCATTTCCTTAGGATAAATACCAATAAGTGGGATTTTGGTAAGATAAATAAAGTAGGAATATTTTATGGTTCTTGAAATGCTTTGTCATATTATTATAGAAAAGATTTACCAGTTAAAATTTGCCATAAGCAATGTTTAATTCTCACAAAGTATACGGCATTACCATAATTTTGCTCATCATTAAGATTTAAAGTACAATTTGCTGTCTGGAAACAACAGATGCTGGAGAGGATATGGAGAAATAGGAACGCTTTTATACTGTTGGTGGGAGTGTAAATTAGTTCTACCATTGTGGAAGACAGTGTGGTGATTCCTCAAGGATCTAGAACCAGAAATACCATTTGACCCTGCAATCCCATTACTGGGTATATACCCAAAATATTATAAATCATTCTACAATAAAGACACATGGACATGTATGTTTATTGTAGCACTACTTACAATAGCAAAGACTTGGAACCAACCCAAATGCCCATCAATGATAGATTGGATAAAGAGAATGTGGCACATATACATCATGGAATACTATGCAGCCATAAAAAAGAATGAGATCATGTCTTTTGCAGGGACATAGATAAAGCTGGAAACCATCATCCTCAGCAAACTAACATAGGAACAGAAAACCAAACACCGCATGTTCTCACTTATAAGTGGGAGTTGAACAATGAGAACATATGGACACAGGGAGGGGAACATCACACACCGGGGCCTGTCGAGGGGTTGGGGGAAAGGGGAGGGAGAGCATTAAGACAAATACCTAATGCTTGCAGGGCTTAAAACCTAGATGACAAGTTGATAGGTGCACCAAACCACCATGGCACCTGTATACCTATGTAACAAACCTGCACATTCAGCACATGTACCCCAGAACTTAAAGTTTTTAAAAATAAATAAAGTACAATTTGTTGTTTAAATTTGTTTAGTATATGAGGGGATTAGCCACAATATGTTCTCTTATACCTGTGTGAGAAGCTGCTTGGTCTGAAGCTACCATTTAGCTGTCCTGATGTCGTAGTTCTTGTGTGTGTGTGTGTGTGTGTGTGTGTGTGTGTGTGTGTGTGTGTGTGTGTGTGTTTTACCTAAATATCTTCTCCATTCCAGCAAAAACAATTGTCCTGCTTTCCAATATACATAATTATGTTAACATGACTTTTTTTGAGCCCTCAAGTGTTTTGCTGGGCAGAAAAGTTTACTTATAAGTTTACATAAGTTAAAAAGAAATAACTTTCAATTCATTGAAGTTACAAATTTAAAAACCTTAGGCTTTTGAGTTCACCTTTAAAATCTTATTTTATTTACAAGCAAAATTTTTTATAATAATTTCTTTGAAAATTGTTTAGAATAATATTTTGTTCTATTTATAAACTTTTTAAACACAAATCATTTTAACTGCATTAATACAGTATTCCTTTCTTATTTAAATACAGTACTTGTTTATTTTTTTAAGAACTAGTATTTTTTAAGTACTACTATTTTGACAACAATTTTTCTAAGTACTTTTAAGACATTATTATTCTGGTAAATTAAACCTATAAATACAATGTACTTTATGCTTTTTAAACTCGTCCAATACTTAATAAGCTTGCTAAGATTTAAGTCAAAAGCACAAGTCTAAATTACTTATGCAATTACACATTTCAAATTGGAATGATAAGGTTGATCTATGACAATAAGTAAAAGTGTTCTTAAACATTATGAAATAAAATAATAGATATATCAGATTCTTTGTTATAAAAGTATTAATGCTATATGTTTGATTTTCTTAAACATCTGTAATTAGTGCTAAGTCTACCCACTGGAAAACTTTCTTGACTAACTGAAGTTATTCCTCCACCAGAGCTTCAGCCTGGGATACCGCCTGAATTTGTGTTAACTACTCTGGGGAAACACATTGAACTCAATATATAGTCTATAACAGGAACCCCATAACTTAAAAGAAGTATTGGTTTCATGTCCCTCCTAGTCTCATACCCAAAATGGTCTTCATCTCTGTTTATCTCATAGAAGCCTGAAAATCTTACCCAGACTGGTCACTTCATGGTCCTGGGCACTTGATTGGCTTCCAACTCCAAAATGCTTTGAACCGGACTCAGTTCTGTATTCCCGTTTCATTTTTATCCTGTCATGTCATGTCATGGAAACAAAAAAGGGCTTCAATAGCCAAGGCAATGCTAAGCAAAAAGAACAAAGATGGAGGCATCATGTTACCTGACTGAAAACTATACTACAGGGCTACAGTAACCAAACAGCATGGTCCTACCCATAGGTCCTATGGGTAGTAAAATAATATACAGCTGAAATTATGATTTCAGCTGTATATTATGTATGGCTTTGTCTGACAACTCAGTCACAACTTCCAAGTTTATTCTACTGACAATAATAAATTAACAGCCACTTTTGAGCTTTTGTTTTTCTCCCCTTTGGAATTCATGTCTTTCTTTTCTATTATGAAATCTTTAAGATGAAGTCTTGCAGAAATTGACTTGATTAATTTATAGGGCACTACATGACTTTACATTGCACCTCTCACATTGTTGGGTTCATTAAGTAGTTATACCTTTAATATAACACTGATTTGTAGCCAAAGCATCTAGAAGCATATGTTGTATAAAAAGGGGCAGAGAGTTTGCAAGGACTAGAAAAAAAATTTTGTCATTATTTCAACACTTGGTGATATCTAAGAATTCCAGGTATTTGATGAACATAGGAATATTTTAATGACCACATAATTAGAAAAACAATAATTATGGTTCATTGAGCATTTACTCCAGTGCCAAATAAGATTCACTGAGCTCTCACCATGTGCCAGGGACTCTGCAAACTACTTTATATGTGTTTTCGTTTTATCTAGTCATTATAGAACCCATGGAGTGATAGGTTTCATGATTTTCTGACATTCTTGGTGTCAGGGGAAGAAAAGGAGAACTCTTAAGACAGAAACATATATGTACTAAACACCAGTGTGACACCTAGCTCTGGGAATAATTAAGAGCTATTAAATAAAGTGTCTCTTGAATAGTTTGGGGTGTTTTGACTTTCATATGTTAATCAGCAACAGACATTATATGCATATTGGAAGACATGCTACTGTGAAATCATTTTAATCTTCACATTCAAGTTTCAGGCCTGCTACTGTTTGAATGTACCCCCTAAAAGTACATGTGTTGACATTTTAATCCGCAATGCAACAGTCTTCACAAGTTGGACTTTTAAGAGGTGATTTGGTCATGAGGGCTTTGCCCTTATAAATGGATTAAGGTCATTATCATGGGAATGGATTAGTTACTGTGGGAGTGAACTCCTGATACAACAGTAAGTTCTACCCTCACACTTGCATCTGTTTCCTGCCTTCAGCCATGGGAGGACCCCCACCAGATGCTGGTGCTGTGCTCTGAGGCCTTCTAGCCTCCAGAACTGTGAGCCAAATTAACTTCTGTTCTTTATAAACAACAGTCTGTGGTATTCTGTTATACAGCAGAAAACAGACTAAAACAAGGCCCTATAAGAGTTAAAGGAGAACTCAGTCGTGTTTATAGTCACAAGCAATCCTACCATGTGTCACTTCACACAATGGTCCCAATATTGCTGCCAACCTGAGAGACCATCTATTGACCATTCATTTCCATCCTAAGGTGACAGGATGGCTACCAAGCCAAAGGGAATGGAGTGGAAAGAGCAAGTAAATCCATACAATGCCACCTTGTTCTTGCTACCCTCCCACCAACCCTACTTGCTAAAGTAGTATCACCAGCACTTCCATTTTACCTATTCCCTTCCCTCAGCTCTATCTTCCCCAGATCATTTTCCACTTCCATCCAGAAATAATCAAGAAAAGTTATCATGTATGTGGTAGGTGAATGTCTTTCTTCCTTTGTATATACAAAGTCAAACAAAGGTTTGTAGAGAGAAGCTAAACAAAGTTTACAAACCTTTTCGAAAGCAAACCAGGTTGAGAGGATGGTAGAGGGAAAGAAAGCATGGCATCTGCTACCCAGAGGGACCGAGGAGCAAAGTCTTCACTGGCAATTCTGAAGCTGAAACAGGGCAGCTGACATGAGGACAAATCATCAAATAAGCTCCCCGATTCACAATGTGGCTCACAGATGGGTTTTAATAACAAGGCTAAGCCATCTGGTGGCTTCCTATTTTAGCTAATTATTCTTGGTGACTAAGTGCTAAGCTCTTAAAATTGTTGTTCAATTTCTTTCCCACCATCCCTCTATATTTTAGTTTCCTGGGGTAAATCCCTGCCCTAGTTACTTTTCTGGGGGAAAGTCTGGCTTATCTACTATTCTTAGCAGAAAAGCCCCTCAATACTTACTTTAGCACTCTGGTTCTGTAAGTGTTCCAACAAAATACACTACCATAAACAGCAGAGTTAATTAAGTGCCCACCCCAGAAGTCTAGGGGTATGGCCCAAAGCAGCTCTCACTAGCAGTCTTGTATTAGACCTTAACATTTCACACCAGGTTTGATTTTTGCCTTCTTATTATATATGTGCCTTATTTGAATATGAAAAATGATTCAATTATCATTGAGTAAAATTGAATCTCCAGGAAGATGCATCAAATTATGATGTGTCATTTTATACCATTTATAAAGCTGTCACATTGAAAAAGTGGAATTAAGGAAAAAGATTTCAGGAATGTAGGGAATAACAGAAGAGAGCAGCCCTTGTTAGGTGCTGATAAGTAGATAAGTGAATTCCTGAAGAAATAATTACTGGATCTACGAAGCAGCCTAAAACTGAAAAACATCATTGCTAAATTAGACTGGCCAGAGGCCTTGGCCCCTAAGGCTTCATTCAACCTTAGGGATGACCTTCATCCGCTCCCAGCCCCAGGCCCTGAGAGCCACCACTTGGGGCCAACCTGTTTCCTCAGTCCAGAAAAGAATGAGATAAAGGGGACATAGGCTCCAGATACTCCAAACTATAATCGAAGTGCAGTGGCTTGATCTTGGCTCACTGCAACCTCCACCCCTCGGGCTCAAGGGATTCTCCTGCCTCAGCCTCCAAGTAGCTGGGATTACAGGCACGTGCCACCACACCCAGCTAATTTCTGTATTTTTAGTAGAGATGGGGTTTTGCCATGTTGGCGAGGCTGGTCTCAAACTCCTGACCTCAAGTGATCTGCCCGCCTCGGCCTCCCAAAGTGCTAGGATTACAGGCGTGAGCCATTGCGCTCAGCCCAGAGCCTGAGTTTCACAGCATGGCTAATGTTGATTCAAATCCCAGCTCCTTCTTTCAGAAACGATGTAACTTTGGGCACAATTGTTTCAATTTCCTCAGTGATAAAGGTGTAATGCTTATCTCATAGGACTCTTAAAGACTAACTGAGGTTAAACATTTAATAGGTGCACATAGTTGGTGCTTTTAAAACGATAAAAAGATTTCTTGATTTAGGAAGTGTACAATGATTTACAAAGAAAATAAAGCCCTTCTATTTCATATAACTAATCTAATACTTTAAATGAGCTCGCTCCCACACTGCTGGAGGTAGACTGAAATGAAGAGAAATGAAGAGCACACATTTGTCCACCGACCGTAACTTTTGCCTTTTAGGAGTCTTGGATGTGTGTTTAGCCTGTTGGTTTTAACTGCTGCCCATTGCAGAACGTCTGGTCAAGTCCCTGAAACAGTCACACTGGAGTCCACTGAGGGACGACGGCTGCTGAGCCTGCGGTCTGTACCCTGCTAAGTGGGCCTGATCAATGAGCAGCAAGGCTGTGTCTCCTTGCAGCAAGCTCCCTCTGCATGTGAATGTCTCCATGCCAGAGTTCAAAATGCACAGTGAAATGAAGCAGCTTCTCTTATTTTGACCTTTCCTTGAATCTCTCTAAATGCATCCTTGATCGTTAACATTCAAGACTTGCTTTTCCAAGTTGTCTCTCCTTCCCTCCACACCCATCAGGGCTGAATGGGGAGGCTCCCACCCACTTTCCTGTGGCCTCTTCCGTGAGGCTCTTGAGCGCTATCCAGCCCTGGCTTATAGTACCTTAAATGTCAACCTCTATGTAGATATGTAGCTACATCATGGATGTTTAGGAAATTTGAGAACATTTCCTCTGTAGATAAATTCTAGATTTCAAGACTATTGTCTTGCTGTGATCTCAAAAATTCTGTTCCACTTGTCAAACGCTGGATATAGACTCTGCATTCTTGTGGTAATAATCCCAAACCTCCCTAATATAAATGGACGTCTCTGGCAAAACAGAGAGAAATACAAACAAGAAAAGCACACTGATAGATTTTAAAATATATATTATTCTCATGCATTATTTCTTTTTCCAGAAAGGCAGTGTTTTATTCGGTAAGGAGGTTTCATAGCACTATATTATCAATACTGTGTTTTGTGTGGTGGGAGTTAAACTGGGTTTTATGTGCTGGCCTAGGAGTGTGATCATTATAAATAACATGATTTCTATGGGAAAATTTCTTGAGAGAGCCTAATAACTGACTTCCAAATGAATTTTTGGAACACAGATGGTTTGTAAGTTGAGAATGAACAGTATTCCACTTTAAAACCAAAAACTTCCCTGAGTTAAACAAAATGTAACCTAAGGAGGATGATTATCTTGGACTAGAAAAATTAATATTTCTAGTTTCTCTGTTTTTATAACTTACTTCCTTAGCTTTTTAGCACAAATATAATAGATCAGAGAGGCCAAATTTGAACTATAAACTAGAGGCTGTGGTGAATTAAATATATTTGCTTTGTTCTGCAGATGTTAAACACAATTCCCACAAAATTTGAAAGGTGGAGTTAATTCTGACTTCGATGAATCTAATGAGCATCTGTTTTGATTTTTCTAACCATTGATCTTATTTTCTTTTAACTTGATACTGTATGGTTTACACAAGTCCATGTGATAATTGCAAATAGCCAAAGGTGAAGTCATTCCAGAACCCCCCAAAACAGTTTTTTTTTCTTAAAATGTCCAATGATTCTTTGAAGATATTTAACAATTTAATATGAGTGCAAAATATGTGACACATAAATACATTTACATTTATTTCTATAAATGTGTCTACACATAAATACATAACTAACTAAAGATTGAGATATTTCTTTCTATAAAAGAAAGATGTTTCTTTAACAAGGATATAGAAAATTATGAAATTCCATGTTATGAGCTGAATTGTCTTCTTCCAAAATTCATATATTAAAGTCCTAACCCAGCGTACTTCATAATAAGACCACATTTGGAAATAGGGTCTTAAAGAGGTAATTAATTTAAAATGAGGTCATTAAAATGGGCCCTAATTCAATATGACTGGTGCTCTTACATGAAGAGGAAGTCTTGACACAGCCACATGTACAGAGGGAAGACCACATGAAGACAAAGGAAGAAGACAACCATCTACAAGCCAAGGAGAGCAGCCTCAGATGAAACCAGCCCTGACGATACCTTGATCTCCGACTTCTCACCTCCAACATTCTGAGACAATCAACTGCTATGGCATAAGCCCCTCAGACTATGGTACTTTGTTACGGCAGCCCTAGCAAATCAACATGCTCCATAACCTAAAATTATGCCAAGAGGTATAAAACACAATTAAGGTTATTTGTTCTGCAGATGTTGAACAAAATCTGCACAATAGATATTTTATACTATATTAATAGATTGTAGGTTTTCAAATTAGGTTACATAGTGATATTTTGGAGTTCTGCAAATGCCTTAATTTAAATTTTACTCTAGGCTATATTTTAAATGTTTTAAAAATATATGTAAACATTCAAATATATTGGATATCAAAATTCAGTCCATTGCAGGCTTTCATTTCACTAACTTGCACTGCCCTGTTATACCATCATTGTGTAGATCTCAGAACAATGCTTCTCCTAATATCACTGTGTGTATATTTTAATTATCTGAAAATATCATCAGAACTACTGCAGTTTTGCAATAGTATTTTTAAAAATAGCATCCTGCCTAAAATGTCTATGTTTGGTAGTAATTCTTTAACTTTATCCCATTAAATAAAGATTAATGGATTATCAAAATAAATTACATATCTTTATAAGAAAACCTGGAAAAGCAGTAGGAAGAAACATTCCCATAACCTTGCCTATAAGTGATATTAGTGATTTTCTCTGTAATTTCTTGTTTGACAATTTTGTTTTTGTTTTGAGACAGAGTCTCACTCTGTCGCCCAGGCTGGAGTGCAGTGGCACAACCTCGGCTCATTGCAACCTCCGCCTCTCGGGTTCAAGTGAGTCTCCTGCCTCAGCCTCCCTAGTAGCTGGGATTACAGGTGCATGCCACCATGCTCGGCCAATTTTTGTATTTTAGTAGAGATGGGGTTTCACTATGTTGGCCAGGCTGATCTTGAACTCCTGACCTCAAGTGATCTGCCTGCCTCAGCCTCCCAAAGTGCTGGAATTACAAGCATGAGCCACGACACCCAGCGACAATTTTTTTTTATCGTTAGAGTATCAAGACATGCATATACTGATAATTAAAACTAAAAATATATAATTTCTGGGAGTAAAGTTAATATGTAATATGCTTATTAAGAAACATTCTGAAAATGTAGAAAGTAGCAAAGAAGAGAATAAAAATAACTTAGAATTATAAACACCCACATGTAAATGCAGTCCTGCATGTATATCTGCTTATTACATAAAGTTATGGGCATGCTCTTTCTGTGCAGATTGTTGAGGAGACGTATGCCACACTCAAATAAATCTCAAATAAGGCTCTGGTGTGTGTGTTCAGTGCATGCCCTTACATATAATAATCAATTATATAAAAAGAAGAGACTACCATGACATGCTGAGTCATGGTGACATCATGTTAAAGACAGCTTTGGCACATACTGTAAGCTCCCTGTATGATTTATGTATGTAGCATAAGAAAAGCAAGCAGTTGATACGTATTATTAGCAGTTAAATTTTCAAACAAAAATGTCCTAGTAATCCTCTTTCAAACGTTTATATCAGTTTAATTAAAGACAACCTTAAGGTTGCAAGGGAAGCTGCTTTAAAAAAACTGACACTATTTGCATCTCAAGATTTCCTCAATACAAACAATAACCGGATGTTGATGCAAATTTGCAGTAATTATCTACAAGCTTTGTGTCAGTGTTTTTGTTCTTAATGTATAGTCCCATGACTATCCTTAACTGACTTTATAGTAAGGAAATATTTTACACTAGTTAAACACTGGTTTCATCCTATCATTTCAACCTAAGATTTAATTTTAAAAAAAATATGTGAAAACCACTGATGTAGAGGAATAAGTAAAGGAACTAGGATCTTTAGTCTAGAGAAGAAAAAGTTAAAGGGGAACATGTAAGCGGCCTTCATATATCTGAAAGAGAAGTTTGCTTCAGAAAGTAGGAGAGTGAATTGACGACGGTGCAGAGGGACAAATCTTAGCACAATACAATCTAAGGAAGAACTTTATCATGATTACTCCTTTCTGCAAGTAAAGGGTTGCCTTGTGGGCTCCCAAGAACCCCATCATGGGAGATATTCAAGTAAAGTTTGGGTCTTTAAGGAGACTGTACGAGAGTCCTCCTTGGGAAAATCATTAGCTCCAATTCAGAGCTCAGAATTTCTTTCTGCTCTTAGAGAAGAAAGAAAGCCTGTTGGCCCTCTCTTTTAGGGATTTAAAAGAAAACCTGTAAATTTTCTGTACTCTTAATCATGTAAACCAGAAGATTAAAGTCACAGATAGCCAGAATGCTCCACCTGATACAGCAGAGTTCTATGGCACAGAGCAACTTTATAAAAGCTCTCTCCTTAGATGGGGATAAAGTGGTGCTTGGAAACACTAAGCTTCAGAAATTGGGGTTTGCAAGTAGGAAAAACAAGAGAAGGGATTCAAGAAATTACAACCTGAAGGGGGGAAATAATAACTTTGAGTTGACTTACATAAGAACACTTTACATGCTCAGGCTTATACAACTAAAAAGGGAAGCAGGGAAGCCCTGTCAATGAGGATGCTCCCAAGCCTACCCTAATATTAATGGCTTATTCAAGCTCTTGAATATTTACTTCGGGAAAAAGTTGAGGCATGCCCATTGCAAACTGTGACTTACTGTTGAAGTCATCCATGACAGGCAATATAACATGATCATTAGCAGTGTACCCTCTGAAGCCTGACTTCCTGGATTCAGAGCCTGGTCCTACCTAGAGAGAGACCAACTCATCCCAGTTTGCCAAGGACTTAGCCAGTCTTAACTCTGGAAGTTTCATATTTTGAGAGCCCTCTCCAGCCTCAAGCAAACTAGAGGAGTTCACTGTGGTAGCTCTACAACTGGCCAGTTGGGAGAACTTGTATAAGGTCCCTAAATTCTGTGGGAGCAATAAATATACCTACCTCATAGAGTGGCTCCGAGGATAAAATGAGTAATAAATATAAATTGTGTAGAACATGGTCACTCAGTAAACAGGAGTGGTTTTTAGTATCTGTGATCTGTTCAGCCAGCAATGTGACCTTAAGTAACATGAAAGTTCTAGTGCGTGTTTACATGCAACTATTTAAAACAAGCCCCCTCCCTGTTTTCATCATGATCCTACTAATAGCCCAATTACTAGCCATTAAAAAAAAAAAGGATGCTCTCCATCATTTAAATCCATAGACTTAAATCCGCATATAAACTTCATGTACATTGCTTAAATCCACTGATCAGAGGACTATACTCCAGGAATTTCAGGAAAGTGCTTCATCTGTAGAAGATACAATGGGTCTCAGAATCACCTGAAACAGCCCTGAGTAGGATGTTGGAGGATGGGGAAAAGGGAGCAGAAATGATAGATTATTCAGCAGGATGAATCAGAGTCATGACGCAGATCCATGCAAATGCTGACAGCAGAGACGCACTAAGGAAAAGGCCTGGGAATAACGCAGTGATCGGTTTCATCATTTATACCACGTTTGATATTCAACATGAAAAGAAAAAATATAAAATGTAGAGTATTTACTCCTAACTACCACTGGGCAAGGACATTCCTTTACCACCTAAAAAGTACCTTCATCATATATGGGGGAGAGACCGACAGTGGGAGACCACACCTTGCCAGAATCATCAAGGGTATCTCATTTGCTTTGAAGTGACACCACCAGATCCACAGCCACCATTCCACTATTTCTACTTTAACTAAAGTGGGCTGGATGATCTTTGAGTGTCCTCAGGGGGAAAAAAAACGTGGGGGAGAGAGTTTGCTGATTCAGAGCTTAAAAAGTTAGTAACAGTCACTAAAATAAAGCAGGTTAGGACAGGTTGCTGAAGACCCAAATGTGTGTGGACAAGATCCCATAAAGCACATTTCCTGGAGGCCTGGATCCTGCTTCCTGCCTTCTAAGCAGCTGGTGTGGGGTGTGTGGGGCAGGGGTGTTATGTTCCCAAGCATCCCCCTACCACCAATCCTTCTCAGACAGAAAGTTTGCAAGTTGCTAGGCTTTGAAAGTATTGTTCCTTGAGATGATCCAGAGGTAACAGACCACATCAATTTTGTTCTTTCACGGAGTAGTTCTATTTATTCACCCTGGAGATGGGTTTAGACAAAAGAAAACCTTAGTCAACTGGAGCCTGACTTACTACAACCATCAATTAACATTTTTCCTTTTCATTTAGCTTCCATGAGAAATGAAGTGAATCACAAGAAAGTCATTTGACATTAGGGATTCATCTTTTTAACCAACCAGTTCCCAGGTCTAACCAGGTATTCGCAAGTATTCTTTTCTGACTCATCGTGTTTATCTTCTATATTTATTATCAAATTAAAAATGTGAATTTATGCTCAGATCAGTGATCCTGTAGCATAAAGTGGTGTGAAATATCCAGAATGATTTCTACTAAAAGGTTTTTACTTACCTTGCAATCAAAGAGTGTACTAGCCTTTCAGAATAGGGAGGAACCTTAGAGATAGCGTGTGTGCTTCTCACCTGGTTCATGCCCCTTCACTCTCCAGGGTGTCCTGGTTTGAACAACAAATTATTTCCTCACCACACAGACCATCTATCTCAGTGCTTTTAAGACAATGTTAGCCGCAAAATCCTTTTTTCAAACTAAATCCTACACAGCGCTCTAATATATAGACAGGGTGACTGGACATCCCAGTTTGACCAGAGCAACAGAGGGGTTTTAGAATTAAGGACTTTGAGGCAAGAATTGGGACAGTCCCTGGTAAAACAGGCAGGTCAGTCACCCAGTTACAGACTACACAAAAGCTCTGTTTTGTCAGTGTAATTATATTTTGTAAATACAAATTCATAATACTCATTTATTATTAACTCAATCAATGAAAAAATAAGGCCGTTTTAATAACCACAAAAAAAGAATGATATTGAGAATGAGGGTAGCATTCTTATATAAGCCTCAGCATCCAGCTAGTTTTTTAACTCATTCTGGTTTCATAGTACTGGGGAAATTGATTCACATGAAGTAGTCGTGAATGATAGCTTGTTGCTGATATTTTAGCAGTCCCCTTTATAAGCTCAGAATTCTTTCTAATTAGACCAACCAAGAGGCTTATAAGAAGAAAAGCAGGCTGGGCACGGTGGCTCACGCCTGTAATCTCAGCACTTTGGGAGGCCAAGGTGGGCGAATCACGAGGTCAGGAGATTGAGACCATCCTGGTCAACATGGTAAAATCCCGTCTCTACTAAAAATACAAAAATTAGCCAGGCGTGGTGGTGTGTGCCTGTAGTCCCAGCTACTCAGGAGGCTGAGGCAGGAGAATCGCTTGAAGCTGGGAGGCAGAGGTTGCAGTAAGCCGAGATCATGCCACTGCACTCCAGCCTGGTGACAGAGTGAGACTCCATCTCAAAAAAAAAAAAAAAAAAAAAAAGCAGGCTGTTTTCATGTCAAATCACTAACCATATCTAACATATTCTTTATGACAAATGCAAAAGTCATATAAGAAGCATCAAAATTTATGAAGGGCATAAAAACTCTCTATTATATGACATACATATGTGTATGTGGTATGTGACATGCTAGTGGCCCACTTTTTATTGCTCAACTCTCCCAGCATCAGATATTAAAGCACCTGAGCCTGTCTGGCTTTCTTGCCGTTTAATTAAGCCTCTCACATCTGTTCTACAACAGTGTAGTGTCCTGTACAATTCTGCACTGGGGATACATGTGTAGGCCTGAATTGTAAGAAACACCAGCACTCTTAATCAATATTAATACATTTGCAAGAAAATGTGGCAGAAGAAACTTTGTCCCATGTCTATACAAAGCAAAGTTAAACAGGTAGCACAAATTGAAAAGTTGTCAGTGTGTTGCATGTTGACATGTAGCATATCTTTGCTTGTTATTTTTAATAATCAACACACTTTAAAATGATATTCCAATTATGTCTTTGCAGAACTGGGTTTCAGAAAGTGCAAAAGTAGTGACAATAGGGAACACTTCTCTTTTTTTTTTGAGACGGAGTCTTGCTCTGTCGCCCAGGCTGGAGAGCAGTGGCGCGATCTCAGCTCACTGCAAGCTCCGCCTCCTGGGTTCAGGCCATTCTCCTGCCTCAGCCTCCCGAGTAGCTGGGACTACAGGCAAGTGCCACCATGCCTGGCTAATTTTTTGTATTTTTAGTAGAGATGGGGTTTCACTGTGTTAGCCAGGATGGTCTCCATCTCCTGACCTCGTGATCTGCCTGCCTTGGTCTCCCAAAGTGCTGGGCTTACAGGAGTGAGCCACCGCACCTGGCCAACACTTCTCTTTTTTATTATTTTTTATTTTAAGTTCAGAGGTACATGTGGAGGATGTGCCGGTTTGTTACATAGGTAAATGTGTGCCATGGTGGTTTGCAGCACAAATCATCCCATCACCTAGGTATTAAGCCCAGCATCCATTAGCTATTCTTTTTGATGCTCTCCCTCCTCCCCAAAGTCCACCCTCTGACAGGCCCCAGTGGGTGTTTTCCCCACCATGTGTCCATGTGTTCTCATCATTCAGCTTTCACTTATAAATGAGACCATGCGACATCTGGTTTTCTATTCCTGCGTTAGTTTGCTGAGGGTAGTGGCCTCAGCTTCATCCATGTCCCTGCAAAGGACACAATCTCGTTCCTTTTTATGCCTGCATGGTATTCCACAGCGTATAAGTACCACATTTTCTTTATCCAGTCTACTATTGATGGGCATTTAGGTTGACTCCATGTCTTTGCTATTGTGAATAATGCTGCAATGAACATACACATGCATAATGAATAAGCTTTGTAAAATAATAATTTATATTCCTTTGGGTACATACCTAGTAATGGGATTGCTGGGTCAAATGGTATTTCTGCCTCCAAGTCTTTGAGGAATTGCCACATTGTCTTCCACAGTGGTTGAACTAATTCACACTCCCACCAACAGGAACGCTTCTTTATGTAGCATTTATTGGATGTCAGGCTCTAAATATTAACTCATTTAGTCCTCACAACAATCTATGAGATAGGCTTTAAATCCATTCAATCAAAACTGCAGTGCTGGGCTAAGTGATTTTCTGAAGGTCACAAAGCTGTGAAATAACACTGCCAGACTTGAGCTTACACAAGCTGGATCCAGGTCTCTGTTCATAGTCACTAAACTTGACACTACACTCACCTCGGTATAAAAACCCTGCTCCAATGTGTTTTATAGACCAGGAAACCTGCTCCTGAAAAGTTATGGGACTAGACCAAGCCCATGAAATTTGTAAATGGCAGAAGGTCAGGAACCTGCCTTCCCAAAGCCACTTCAAAGTCCTCTCTCCCACACCTGGACATCCCTCAGGGTGCTCTGTCTAACCCACCTGTACAGACATCAATAACAGATTTCAGTTCTGCGCTCCCTGTGCCCTGCCTCTGGGTAGCAAAGGTTTTTCTAATGCGTGGGTTATTGCTTTATGAGCATTTGCTCAGCAGGACACACGGATGCACACTCCACAGCCCCGACAGACAGAGAGTAAGTGAACAAGATCCTGATTCCATTAAAAGAATAAAGAGAGCCTCTTTCCTTGTACAGATTATCTCAGCTATAAAGGATCTAAGGATCTGTTTACAATTACACAAATGTTGCCTGTTTTGTTCCAGACAGGGCTCTTTAAAACATCATAAGCAAGCCGCAAGAGCCCAGAGGGTGGCCCCATTTCTCCCTGAGTATTAAACAACTCTGTGAGCTTCTAGAGTACAAGAGGGACTCCTTTCATCAGTAGCTACAGAGAAGAAAACATCTACCAGTTTGGTGCATATGATTGAATTACAGTTCGAATATACCCCAAAAAACAGACTGATGGAAAATCACAACTGCCTTTACACATGCGTGCCATTCTCTCCTTAATTGATGTGTTACTAAAATTTGATTTAAGACTAGATACAATACTTTCATTTCTAATACTTTCCGAAGAAACATTACAAATGGTGAGATTCCCAAACTATCTTCTTTCCAAATGCATTCAGTCCCTGTTAGGTGAAATACTACATATTTGCAATCAAAAAGAGAAAATGATATTGTACAATATATTGTCTTCAAAATAGCAGAGGTACTGTATATTTAAAACTATACTTTATAAATATACTTTAAAAATAAACACATATAGTAATTTCTGGAACATACTGAGACATTGTAACTAAACAATGTTGAAAGCATAATTAAATAACTGTTCTTAGTTATCTTTAAACCTAACGCCTGTGGGAAAACCAGATTTAATTACAGAAGACAAGACGGTAGGTAGCAGTAGTAGTGCTGAAAGGAGCTTCTGGGCACTTTCAAGAGCTGAGAATAGGAGAGTGCGTTGGTTCTCCGTGTCTAATTTTACTTCTAAACAGAGGCTCTCCTTTTCTTTCTTGTCGGAGGCAAATCAGTAATAATGGTCATTTGCTGCCTCGCACTGCCTTCTCCAACATGCTCCCTCCTTCGCTGTGGCTCCAGTCCCCACCGACTCTTAGTGAGGTCACATGCTGGCCATGGGTGAGGCAGAGTGGCCTCGCACAGACACATCTCATGGCACTTTCAGAGGCTGCAGATGCCTGCTCAGAGCCTTGTTCTAGGGCCAGAGGTTATAGCACAAACTGGGGGCTGGACAGGGGCCACAGTGCTGCCTGCATGACTGCTGGCCCTGACCATGTTGGCCCCACCCACCACCTCACCCCGAGGCAGTATCCACAGTCGGTGAACAAGAATGTTCTATCTTTATATTTGCAGGGTAAGAAGACAGGTATTAAAAAAAAAATCACCCTCAATAAAAAGCAACGATTCTTGCTCCACAGAAGAAAAATATGAGAAAAACATAGGCACTGAGTGTAGATTTCATAAAGAGAGTAAACTAACTTCCATGACCCAAGACCCAGAACAAATCCTCCGACTCACACACTTAGTTTGATGATCCTTCTGTTCAATGTGGCTTCCTCTAGGAAGCTGCCTTGCCCCTCTGTGGCAGATAAGGGCCCTCTCAACTTCTCACTTGGCACCTAATCATAGTTTCCCTCACTCTGTCTCAGAACCCCAACCTGCTCGTCCTCCTCACTGGACCTTGGAATGTGGTGGTTAGGAGCATGCACTTTAGATCCAGCATAATCTGAATTCTGGTCTGCCCATCGGAGCTGGTCTGACCTTCTATTAAATCTCAATTCCTTTATCTGTAAAATGAGGAGACGAATAATTTCTTACCTTATAGGTTTATTGTTACTAACATATTATAATAGTTATTTAAGTTCCTGGAATAATTATTTAAGTTCCTGGCTGTATCCCCAGCTCCTATCATGGTGTTCAGCCCAGAGAGTGTGTTCAATAAATATTAATTAATTGAATCAACGAACAATGCTCAGCTAAGGAAGGGAGGATCGCACCAGATATGGAATGATGTCTTCACCCAGGCAGCTGCTGCTAAGAAACAGTTAAGTTGCCCCGAAGGTTTTCTGAGAACTTGATGCTTCCTCTGATTTTCAGGATGATAAGTGGTCCCTGCTATTTCAAGTGTGGCAGGGCACCCTTGCTCTGTGAAGTGCCATTTCACAAACAGGCTACCATCTGCCGCAATGATAAAAACGTTTGGCGTTAAATTTGCTGTGGTTGTCAGTATTGACGTGCCTGATATTTAGAACACTTACTTTTTTATGGAGCTGATTTGGGAGCACAGAAAGCTTCTGGGAAAACTGCCCTACATAGCTGCCCTTTACAGGCAGAACAGCTGTGCCGCAGTTTTACTGTTCTGAGGCTGATAATAGGGAATTGAAGAATCCTAAGAGCCAGGCTCCATTTCAGAGCCCTTGTAGGATGCTATTCCAGGGCAGTGCACACCCCATCTGCCCTAGCTTTCCAGCTTTGTTTTGATTTTAGTTCTTCACATTGCACGTCAACGTTAAGTTTTTAAATGTTAAGTTTTAACTTTTTAAAGTACCATAGTGGATATACATCTCGGTTCACAAGTCTGACGTGCAAGAAAGATGTTTCCTTGAGTATTTTTTCCTATTAACAACTTCATTTCTACTTAGAGTTCCTATTTCTTGGAAGCCGCAGAAATTTGATTATTCGTTCAGTCTGAATCCTTTTTCTCAAGGGTTGCAATGGAAGATTTGAGGATTCAACAATGTCAAGCTGGTGTGGAGTCTGGGATGTGCCTGGTTCTCCATGCGTCTGTCTTTGCCGAGTCATCTGTGGGCCCTCAGGCATGGATCCTCCAGCTCACTTGGCCACTTCCGGTGCCACCCTTTGGAGGAGGGGAATCATTCTGTGGTTTTCTGGCTAGGGTAGAGTGTGGGATTCTCAGTGAGGCTCTCTATGGCCTTGTTTGCCAAGGCTCATTGCAGAGCCATTTCCTTTCTAAAGCTGTGTGGCCTCCGGGGGTGGGGGTCCAGGCACATGTCCTTTAGAGAAGGTGAGTTTTAGAGCTCACCTGTCAAGGAGGCTGTGCGGGCCCTGCTGTCGAGGACCACTGCCTCAATACCCCCACCCTTGCCCCATCTTTCCTGGGATCAATCCAGGTGACAATCTGGAGAATCCTAATAGTCATCAAACTCTCAACAATTTAGATAATTCCAGAGTCCTTGCCATTCCCCTAAGGCTGTGGGGTTTTGAAACAGAGAGAGAGAGAGAGAGAGACTCCCTTTTTTCTCTCCTTTGTGCTCTGCCACATTCTTGCCCTGTGGCCAGGAGAACAGGCCAGGAGTAGGAAGAGAAAAGTGGAAATTGTGGAGGGCAGATGGAGAAGGGAGGTGAGCATCTGTTAATATTTCAAAAATGATCTAGCCACAGTACACTCATTGGTCTCATTTAACTGTCACGACAGCTGTGTGAGTAGAAGACCTCACTTTTCAGGCAAGGAAGCTGAGACTTAGAAAGGCTAAGTCATCTGTTCAGTGCCAGTCTGGCACTGTTTTGTTTTTTACTGGGAAGGTGGCGGAATGGAAACCCAGTCTCCACACCCCACACGCAGTGCTCTTTCTGCCACACACTGCGTTCCAGGCAAACTGGACTCCTCGCTGTCTTCATTCACAGCTTCTTCCTGCATATCTTTGCGCCTTTCTCCATGCTCTGGAATGTTCCCCTCACCATCACCACCTGTCAGAGTCCTCCCCATCATACATTCCAGACGGCTTTTCTCGTCACTTGCGGCAGCAGTGACTTCTCCCTCCAAAACCTTTGGACAGCGGCTCCCCTCACGCTGCCTCTGCTATGCTGCTCTGTCAGGGTCATGTGTGCTCAGATCTTATTGCACCCACAATTTTTTTTTGACAGAGTCTGGCTCTGTCTCCCAGGCTGGAGTGCAGTGGTGCGATCTCAGCTCACTGCAGCCTCTGCTTCCTAGGTTCAAGTGATTCTCATGCCTCAGCCTCCCAAGTAGCTGGGATTACAGGCATGCACCACCATGCCTGGCTAATGTCTGTATTTTTGTTAATAGTAGAGAGGAGGCTTTGCCATGTTGGCCAGGCTGGTCTTGAATGCCTGGCCTCAAGTGATCCGCCTGCCTCGGCCTCCCAAAGTGCTGGAATTACAGGTGTGAGCCACCGCACCTGCCCCTAGACTGCAAGCTCTTTGAACCCAGGAACCCTATCTTATTTTCTTTAAAAGAATGAACAAATGAATGGATGGGTGGGTGAGTGGAAATAGGTGCTCCATGACTCCAAAGAGAAAGGAAGAGTCTTGGCAGCCTTACATCTCAAGTCAGGTCATAGGATGAGCTCTCGAATTACAGGGCAAGACGGATGGGAAGAAGCCCTGCGAACTAGTTGGCTAGTCTAGAAGAATGATGGCAGCATATGTATTGAAGAGAAAAAAAAAAAAAAACAGAATCATGGACAGTCAAAAAAGGTCTTCACCCTAGACAGGATGGTCCTTCCAAGTGAGGAGTGTTCATATGTCTACCACTGGTTATTCCTCCTGGATTCTCTGTCCACATAAATGCAGAAATAACAGGGCCTGAGCATGAGCTGATGTGAAACAATCACCTCGCAGGGTCATTTTGAGGAAAACAGTGTAATAATATTATTACACTAGCTTCCACTTACTGAGGGTCTATGGTCTACCAAGCTTATGCTTAAGATTGTGAAAAAGGCCAGGCACGGTGGCTCATGCCTCTAATCCTGGCACTTTGGGAGGCTGAGGCGTGAGGATGGTTTGAGGCCAGGAGTTCAAGACCAGCCTGGGCAACATAGCAAAACCCCATCTCTACAAAAAATACAAAAATTAGCCTGGCATGTTGGTGTGTGCCTGTAGTCCCAGCTACTCAGGAGACTGAGGCAAGAGGATCACCTGAGCCTGGAAGATTGGGACTGCAGTGAGCTGTGGTTGCATCACTGCCCTCCAGCCTGGGCAACAGAGCAAGACCCTGTCTCAAAACAAAACAAAACAAAAAGGATTGTGAAAGAAAAAATTCTCAATTTCACTTATCAATAGTTAAAGATTTAAAAATAGCTATTAGGGGCTGCTTTAACGACTTCTAAGCATCAGCATGGAAGAAGATGTTCAAAATAACAACAGGGAAAATTTGAATTTGTGAGAGTGGAAGGAGGCATACAGATATTTTCTAAGTGGCCTGCAGAAAGACTTCGTGGTTACCCTGTAGGAAGACTAAAGAAAATAAGTAGTTGGTTGCTAAGCACCATCTTTCCATCAGCATATCTCCACACTCAATGACATCATACAAAACAAGATTCATTCTTATGAGCCATGAGCTAAAGGCTTGTCTGAGGGAAGTTCATCCCAGATGCCTAGCATATCAGGAATTTATTTAGCCAACTGGTAGGTGGTTGATCAACTTGAACCATGGTTACAACCAGATGTATACAACCACATGCTATGTCAGAAAAGGTGAGTCTTAACTGGTTAATTATAATTTCTCCTTTTCTTTTAAATGCAGTACCAGGTAATAATTTTTAAAAGGTACACCAAGTTTATGCTAGGGCTTTTCTTTCCACAGTTTAAAGAGGGAATAGACTATGACAGGGAGAACATTTTAGATAAATAAATGATGTGTGTAAATTTCCCCCATTTGTTTTAATCTTCTTCTTACACACTATCCGGCAGTCCATCCCACCTGTCCCAAATGGTGGGACAGGCTGCAGGCTACATTCTTCCACCTTTCATGGTGTCTTGCCTTGGTAATTGCTGTTCCCTTAAAATAGAGCAATGAAATCAATGCTATGTGGGCAACTGACAATGAGGAATCTCTCATATTTCCCAGAACGAAGAAAATCTTAGCCATAGGGGTAAGATTGTGTTGAGCCAGATACTATGTCAAGCATTGAAAATATAAAAACACAAACATTAGTAAATAAGCTACAGCCCCATTTTTCCCAGGTGGCCTCTAAAATGTACCTCCCCTACCCCCCACAGTGATCTCCACCTCCTGGTATTCATGCCTTTGTGTAATTTCCTGGTTTTGACCATGAGCTGGACCTAGTGACTCACTTCTAATGAACAGAATAAGTCGAAAATGATGAGCTGTCACTTCCGAGATTAGATGGCAAAAAAATCTGTGGCTTCTGGCTTTGGCCTCCCCTCTCACTCTCCCACTGGCTTGTTCTAAGGGAAGTGAGCTGCCATGTTGTGAGCTGCCCTGTTGTGAGCTGCCCTACAGAGGGGCCCATGTGGCAAGGAACTGATGTCTCCGGTCAACAACAGCAAGGGCCTGATGCCTGCCAACAGTCACTTGAGCGAGCTTGGAAGTGTATCCTCCCCAGTTGAACTCTAAGATGACTGCAGCCCTGTTGAATATCTTAATTGAAGCCTTGTGAGAAACCCTGAGTCACAGTGATAGAGTTTGGATGTGTGTCCCCACCCAAATCTCATATTGAAATGTAATCCCCAGTGTTGGAGGTGGGGCCTGGTGGGAAGTGATTGGATCATGGGGGCAGATTTCTCATGAATGATTTAGCACCATCCCCTTGGTGCTGTCCTCATGATAGTGAGTGTGTTCTCATGATATCTGGTCATTTAAAAGTGTGTGGCACCTCCCCTCCCACTCTCTTGCTCCTGCTTTCCCCAGGTGACGTGCAAGCTCCAGCTTTGCCTTCTGCCATGATTGTAAGCTTTCAGAGGCCTCCCCAGAAGTAGATGCCAGTGTTAGGCTTTTTGTACAGCCTATGGAACTATAAGCCAATTAAACCTATCTTCTTATAAATGACCCAGTCTCAGAAATTTCTTTATAGCAATGCAAGAACAGACTAATACACACAGGCACCCAAATAATCTGCATCCAGGTTTCTGATCCACAGAAACTAAGAAAATAAATGTTAGTTGTTTTAAGCCACAAGTTTTGGGGTAATCTGTTCTGCAGCAATAGCTAACTAATGGGGTAATAGTTATAGAAACAAAGAGTAACCAGCATCCACAATGTCTTTATTATGTGTCTGAAACTGGACTAGATGTTTAACATGCATTTATTTCTCACAATGCTATGAGATATTATTGTTATCCCCGTCTTACAGGTAAGAAAACTGAGACATAAAGAGGTTGCTTGACTTATTCAAGGTTGCACTGCTAATAAATGGAAGAGCTAGGACTGAAGCCCATGTCTGATTTAAGAGTCCTTGCTCCAAAATCAATGAATACCTCCTCCCAGGCACATGCAATGAGCTTCATGCAACAGAGAAAGTGTATAATTCCCCAGGTGACCAAGGGAGAGAGTCAGGCATTAATGCCTGAAGGTTTTAGAGAAGTTTTTGTGTTTATGTTGGGTCTAGAAGAATAAGAAGCTGATCAGACCTCTAAAAATTGAAAGTCCATTATAAGACTTGCCTAAGCGGACTGTCATGTTCAAAGGCATATGAGGTAGAAAAAGCTCTTCAAATTTCAGAACTTCTGGTATAAAGTTCAAAGCTATGGGAGATGAGGCCATGTAAATAAATAAGGCTAGATTGCCAAAGAGTTTTCTCCTGTTAAAAACACAAATTTTTAATTGGGTTACTCTTCCTTTATCTTTCAGCTCTTAAATATAAATAAGATATTAATTCAAAATCATGTCCAAAAAAACACAATTTAAATTTCCAGATCATGTAAGTTAGGCTTTGCAATTGACCAGAATTTTTATTTGAAGTTTTAGATTCAGATTACAATAGAGACAGTTCTAAGAAATATTAACTTTTTCCTTTAGTGGTCTATGACAAGTAAATACATAACGAACAGAGCTTACTATTTGTCAACATGACTAATTCTGTAAATATTATCTCAGCCTCTATGATTTCATTGATTTAACGTCAGGTGTGTGGTTTCATCTATCTCAACAAGCTGCAGATCTATTGTGTCTTACTTGGGAAATCTGTGGCCTTGGGTACCGGAAAGAAAACACTCGCAACATTGAACTCTCATTTATTGAGGCAGTAGCTTTTATTGTAGAAAAATATAAAATTGCAACTGGTATTTGTGATGTCAAACATTAAGTTTCTATACACCCAAATAGATCTCAGGTAATTGAAAGAATTCTATTATCTTACAGTAGAAAAACAATCAGAAATGCTAATATTTAACAGAATTGTAGAGGAACAATAACTGATTCAACTTTAAAACATAAAGAAAATAAAAACAAATGTATAGAGCTTTTAAAATATAAAAGTAGCCTGGGCAACATAGGGAGACCCCATCTCTACAAGAAATTTAAAAATTAGCTGGGTGTGGTGGCACGTGCCTGTGGTCCTAGCTACTTGGGAATTGGGAGGATCATTTGGGTGGAGAGGTCAAGGATACAGTGAGCCGTGACCGTGACACTACCCTCCAGCCTGGGTGGCAGAGTGAAACTCAGTTTCAAAAAGTAAAATATAAAGATATTATGCTCTAATTTGAAAATAGGAGAGCAACATGTTGCAGCAGTCATTTCCATTAAATAGGATAGAAGGTTAATATGTATAAAGAACTCCTGAAATCTACACAGAGAACCCCAATATGCAAATAAGCAGTCATAGTTATTCCCAAAATACCTATTATATTCCCAAAATAACTATTATATTCCAGATGCTTTGTTCATTCTCTCATTTAATTTTTTCAATAATCATGCAATGTCTTGATTGTTATTCTAGTCTTGCCGCTGAGAAAATTGTAGCTTAGCAAGATTAACTCACCCAAGCTTAGTTAGTGGCAGAGGCATCTTTTAAATGGGACTCCAAGGTCTGTATTTTGTCTGCCATGTCATTCCATGTAATTGAAAGCATGAAGATCATGAACAGACTCTATATAGCTTCTGTATTATATTATCCTCAAATATAACCTGAGTAAATTAAAGCAACTTGCAGGTAAATGTTAAGCATTCTAAAATATCTTTAGATTTAATGATAACACAAATATTGATATAGGTTTGATAATGGAAGGAAGGAGTAAATCTTTTACCACATCAACATTGTGATTTGATAAAACCTAACTGGAAAGAAATTTGACAAGCACTTTATAAAAAAATTATTTGGGACTGTCCGAACATCACATTCACCAAAGCCTTTCCTGGTATCTCCGTGTGCAAACAGAATTATGTACCTTTCCTCTGTACCTTGAAAATATTGACCTCTATGTCCCCAATCCATCACATGTGACTGAAACACACAAAGAATTTCTTCATAAGTATTTATTGACTAAATGAAGAAATAATTCCTTAGAAGTGAAAAAAATATATACACATGGAGACATTCATTACAGCATTCTATACAATAGTAGAATGATGAAAACAAGGTCGACAAAACCGAAATGGTTAAAAGACATTATAACAACATGACTGATTATTTCATAGTCTAACAATTTAATAGGCAGTCACCAGTGAAACTTAAAGAATATGTAGCCATTTTGGAAAAATAAAAGTTGTATACAAAATGTAGTGCGATTGATCTAATGTTAAAATGTGTTTGTACAGGACAAAGACTGCAAGTTAATATACTTAAAAGTTGCCAGGTGCAGTGGCTCATGCCTGTAATCCCAGCACTTTGGGAGGCCAAGGCGGGAGGATTGCTTGAGCCCAGAAATTCAAGACCAGCCTTGGCAACATGGCGAACTCTCTTCTCTACCAAAAAAAAAAAAAAATATATATATATATATATATACACACACATATACATATATATATACATATACATATACATATATATATATACACATATACATATATATATACATATACATATATATATATGCTTTTAAAAAATTCTGGGCATTGTGGCACATGCCTGTGGTCCCAGCTACTTGGGAGACTAAGGCAGGAGGATTCCCTTGAGCCAGGGAATTTGAGACTGCAGTGAGCCGAGATGGCACCACTGCACCCCAGCCTGGGCAACAAAGCAACATGCCGTCTCCAAAATAATAAAATAACAAATAAAGTAAAAGTTAATGGTTATCTTAGAGTGGTGGGATAAGGTTTTCTTTAATCATTTCTCACAATTTCCTTTAATGTGATTGTTAAATTACTTATGTTCATCTCAAAAATGACTAAAATTGCTCTTAAGATTATTTGGAGGCCAAGAAAAATAGTTTGTTATCAAAATTTTCTGTCTTGACCATTAAGAAGTTCAGAGCTACCATAACTTTCCTTAGCTGTTTGTTTCTGATATAATTATTTTCCCCCACCTCGATCTCTATTAATACTTAGTTCTTACTTTTATTTTTCTTTTAGTGGTTTGAGGAATTTATAACTGTGCTTTTTAAGCTGCTTCAAATCATTTTTACAAGTAGGAGGATTATAAATAAATAACAATAAAGATTGCCATGTAATAAGTAAGCTATACATAATACTAAGACATTATTCAAGGAATTAAGCACTAGAACACTGTATTAGGAATTAGACATCTAGACATCAGATGTCTAGAAAACCACCTGAATGCTAATGAAAGCTAACTCCTTTACACTTCCAACCTTCATCTCCCCTTCTCTCCCAAAGAACTAACACCCTTACACAAAACTCTACTGCATTACTTCTCCATGACGTCTTTTTATTTTAAACTTGTACCAGCAGTGACTACCTCAGCACAGTATGTGCAGTTAGTATTAATGTGCTGCTGAACTATATGGCATCATCTGCTTCCACTGGGACATCAGCTCTCCGTTCCCTTCCATGCCACCACCCTCCTCCTCCCCCACAAGCTCTTTTTCTTTCAGGATGTGATCTGTACTTTAATCCTTCTTGCTCCATTGTAATGCTTTGTATTTTTAGCTGTTTTGTCATTTACTAAAAGCAAGAGTCACATAACTCAGTTGTTCATTTTATAAGCAATTCCACTCTCAGAACAAAATTGCTCATTTTAACACAGCCCTTGGAGTTAACCAAGGTAAGAATACATGAGAATTAGTTGTATCTGGCTCTCTTTTAAGGTTTTATTAACATCATTTTCCATGTAGACTCTTTTAAAAGACATGCTATCTAAATAAAAACAGCCTTAAATCATATAGGAAGAGACTAGTTCAGGTAGGGTATCAAAAGACTAATTGTCTGCATTTACTAAATCAGATAAAATGACCTTGAACGCCTATGGCCATTATCAACCCTGTCTTCTATCCTCCTCATCCATCCTCCCACGAATGGTATAAATTGGTATTGAACAGAAAATTGGAAAAACCAATAGCATTTTATACTATTTCATAATAAAGAAGAAATTGACAAAGTAAAACCCAAACAATATTTATATAGTTCAACTCTTTCTTACTCTATAATTTGAAGACCTTTCAGGGGTTTGAAAGATTAAATATTATTTTCAGTGTGCAAAGGAAATAACTTACTTAATACCTGGCAATTAAGCCTTTGCAAACTCACAGGCTGAAAGGTTTTATTTATACCAAACAGAGACCAAGTTGAAAAGAGTTAAAAGAATATATTTTGCAAAGTTAAGTATAACTCTAAGCAAACCTAATCTTTTCTAAGTACACAACAGTATTTCCCAAACTGTCTCCATTAAGGGGGATAAACGGAGAGGAAGCCCATACATTCTACATTGTATTTCAGGGCAGGAATTATATTTTTAGTGGTGTTAGATAGAAAGTCTTGATAGTCATTTCAAAGGAACCATTGATACCAAAAAAAAAAAAAAAGTGGAGAGAATGCCTGTTATGGGCATGTGCTTGCTTCTAGCTGGCTGACTAACAATAGAAACACCATTTGGGATGTTCCTATGAAATGAGCACCAACATGATTTTTCCTTAACAATGTGCAGCCATGGATGAATCAAGTCAGGTCAAGAAAGCGATTTTTGTTACCTGTGACATAATGATATGATTAATAGCTATAGAATCATAAAATGTAGCTCAAGGACAGCCTTAGCTATAAAATAAACACATCCAGTCTTCTACTTTTATTTTATAGGTGAGGAAACATGGGTAAAAGGTACAGGGGCTTGCCCAGGGTCAAATGATTTATGATAATCAGCCTCAGGACTAGAATTCCTAATCCAGTGTCCTAGTGACCATGCCATACTGCCTCTTATCCATCCTTCCATCCACCCAGCCATCCATTCAGTCTATTCTACAGGCATTTATGAAGCGTATCCTTATGAAGCTTAACTCTGTGCCAGAAACAATGTGTGGCTCTAGTGAATCATTCCTCCCTGTGTGCACACTCCTTTGCAGTATGACTTTTCTGTTCCTCCCGTCAGGTGGTAGACTTTATTTCCCCACCCATTGAATCTGGACTGACTTTGCCGCTCGCTTTGACTTTGAAAATGTAGTGGAAGTGATATCATACAACTTCTGAGTCTAGACCTCAAGAGACCTTGCAGCTTCTGCTCTGCTCTTCTTGCTGCTTGGGGACTGCCATGCCAAGAAGCCCAAGCAAGCACTCTTAAAGTTGAGAAGCCATGTGGCAGAGAACCAAGATACCCCAGCCAACAGCCCCAGGAACTGCCAGACATGTACATGAAGCCAAATAAGACCAGCCCAGTCCCTAGTCAGTGTGCCAACTGACCACAGATGCATGAGTGAGCTCAGCCAATACCATGTAGTGCAGAGACTAGCCATCAGACAAGCCCTGCAAATCATGAGCAAATTGTTTATAGCCTCCACGTGTTGGGGTGGCTTGTTATATAGCAGTAGATAACCGATCAACTACATTAAGTGCTAGTCTCTAGAGAGAGAGAACTAAAGAAAGAGGTGAACAAGACAGTCTTCACTATCAGGGAACTCACAGACTGATGAGGAATACAAACACAAAATCATCTTTAAGAAATAGAGTGATGTTTTGTGCAGTTTTCTAAGTGAGAAATTGTCAGGGACTAACTTATGGTATTGAGGGTAAATTCAATAGGGTTTGATGACTGAGTGGGATGATTGAAGAAAGAGTCTAGTATGATGTCTACTTTAGAATGCTTGATAGCTAGTGGTAACATTAAGATAGAGAAGGCCTAAAGAGGGGTAGGTTTAGGAGAAAGGAGAGGGAGATGAGTAGTGCAGATTTGACATGTTGACTTTGATGATGAACCTAGAAGTTTCAAGATGAAGTTCAGGACTCTGTAACATCTAGGTAGAAACGGATACACAAGCTCAAAGTTCTGGAGAGCAGATTGGACTAGGTGGCATCCTTGAGAATCATCTACACCTATTAGTAGTAGTTTAAGCCACAGGCAGGGATTAAACTGACAGAGAGAATGTATCAACCAAACTAGCGGTGAGGGAGTAGAGACAGTCAGTGGATTGTTCTTTGAAAAATTTTCTGGGATCAAAAGGAGAGACATAGTGGGACACTATGTCTCAGGCCAGACTTGAAGTAAGATTCTGCACTTATTCACATTTTCTTGTCTCATGCCAGACTTGAAGTAAGATTCTGCACTTATTCACATATTCTTCTCTCCCAAAGAAAAACAACTACACAGAGCATCAGCTAAACAAATAAAATGTGCTTAAGAACTTGAGAAGACTGAGCACGGATGTTACATCACTCAGTACACAGCATTTCTTTCCAAAGATCCTCATTAGAAAAGTCTTCCCAAGTCTCTCATTGGGTCACTAGCTGTTGAGTCTCATTCTCTCTTTTGAGACACTTCCCTTGCAGGCCCTCACACACATTCTGCCCTTTTCCTTGTCCAGAGAACTGAATGCCCAGTTTTCTCTGGGCATCCATGTAGCCATAGGCCCTGGAAGCACAGCCTCTAAGTGGGATCACCAAGGCATTCACAAAACAAAGCAAGCACCTCACAGGATATTGCTAAGAGGCAAAAACAAAGATCTCTATATCTTGGTACATATTGAAATGGGTTTCAGGAAAACACAGTGGAAAGAGACTAGAGCAGGGGGAGGAAGTGCAATGCAATATCAGGCTGGGCACCAAAGAAATAGATAATCCAAAGTAATGCAGTTGAGTCCTGGACAAGGATGATAGGCATAAGAGGCACAGAAGGATAAACTGGACTCAAGACTTTGAATTGGGCATTGTTGATTCTTATTTAACTAACTTGACCTACTTTTTTCTTTCTAATTGGAATATGTTCCAGTTTCAAGGAAGAACTATAAATCAAAATGGGGAACTTCTTATAGTTAGAAGTTTAACCTAGAAACCATGAAAAATAACTAAAAATTTAGAAAATTATTTTCCATTTTTTAATTAACATTGTTCACCTACAAGGAAACTTTAATAAATTCAACCATTCTGGCTTTTAATTAACATTTCCTCATACAATGACAAATAAGATGGCAAAAATTATGGAAAAACACAATTATCACTATTTTCTTTAGCTACTATACTGTATTAGAATCTGCTAAGATCTCTGGCTCTATTTCCTATGCATTTTGTAAAGCAGAAATATCTCTGGAATGAACTCTGTACTAGAAATTGCTCCCTTATAGAATGGGGAAAATAATTTATGTTATGGTAATTATCCTTGTCCAACAAAATATGCTGAGGTAAGAATTAATAGAACAGCCAAGTTCTCCATCTTTTACTCAGAGGAATAGAAATAATTCCAATATGTATCTAGTGCATCTCGAGGGAAGTTTTGTGATGTTTTTATATTTTACCAAACCACTTAAGAGTTTTGTGATGCAAATGAAAATAGTAATTTTAGCTGGCAATAAAAATAATATCTTGACAATGGAAAAATTTGCTAATAATCAATTATACTAATTAGGATTAAGAAACTATGACACTTCAACAAATATTTAGAATCTGGTATAAAAATAGTTATGAAAGACCACATTTTTTCCAAGAAGTATTAATGCACATAATTAGACAATGGGGTGTATACGTCTATTAAACAGGAATCACATTTCTGCTCCTTTTCAGAAGCCTACATGGATAAGGATATAAATATACACAAACTTCCTGATTCTGAGAGAATTATTTATTTTTGAATGGTGGGAAGGTATTTATTTTAAAGATGAAAGAAGAAATTCGGATACCTTTAGAAGACCTGAAGCCCCTCCATATTTTTCACCCAATATTTAGGCCTCATATTAGCTACCACCATTGCAATAAGAAGCCTTGAGCTTTCATAGCCCCAGCAGACATCCTTGTATGTAGTTCTGAGAAGCTTCTGGAGGTCTGCACTCTATAAGAACACCACAGATATGACTGGAAGTGAAAAAAAAAAGATGTTCTTTTCCAAAATATCTTCCATATTCCTGTCAAAGTAACTGAAATTTCACCATGAGAGATTTTGTTCCCTAGGTTGTTTTCTTTTTTTTAGAAAAAAAACCTTTGTTCTCTAATGAGTAAATATTTACTGAACACTTACTGAATTTTATGCTTAGGTTTGTGGTATATGTTCTGAGAGTTATAGGACAATGTAAGATCCAGTTGCTGCCATCAAGGAGAAACATTCAAGTTGGGAAAACATGAAGACTACAGAGTCCAAGGTAAATGTCATTGCGTTGTCCTGTGTGATCGTTTGACCTGTCCAAAGAGAAAGACACCACAGAACACAGAGAACTCTGGAGAGAGAAGGGTGTGTGGCAGGTGGATGAAGAGTAAGCAAGAGTAAATAATGCCCCATGGGCATTTATGCAGGTGCTCTATTCAGCTCAAATGTCCAAATGTCCATGGCCACCTTAGTGTTCCTGCACCTGGGCAAGGAAAGATGGCTCTTCTAAGATTGTTCATATGTCTTATGACGAGCTCAGACATGGGCTCATGATCTGGCGTAAAAAATATATAAAACAACACCTTAGTCTGTACAAATTTTATAATGTGTTACATTTCAAGATAATATTAAAATGAAACACTGTTCTCATTGTAGGTTCACCCTGTCTCTTTTTAATGATGCTGTAAACTTAAACAGAAAAAATGCTCAGCTCTAGCTGCAAAATACAACATGGGAGGGTCAGTGAATACTGTAAATGTATTTTTTAAATGTATTGCTAAAACAGGTCTGTGGGTTTATAAGTTTATTTTACCAACCTTCAGCTTGCTGATATACAGGCCAGAACAGGCCTCAAACTTGGTTGTGCTTTCCCAAGGAAAGGTGCTGCCAACTGCAGGTGCTCACAAGGTGGGGATGAAAGGGCCAAGAGGGAGATCCACTGGGAGAATGGACTTAGGGTACAGACTGAGAGTAAAATTAGAAACTATTGAAAATCCAAAATGGTGGCTTCAAAGAAGGCTGATAAATGTAATCATTCATTTTCCTTGGTCTTGACATGAGATTTTAAATGTCATAAATATTATAAACCCTGACCTCCCTCTCTTACATGAACTCATCAACATCTGCATTGTAGATTCTCTAATCTTCTAATTTAATTTGTTATTCTCTAATCTAACCCAGAACATTAAAATGGAACCTTTTGCCTTTAGATGCATAAATAAAAAGCTTTCAACTACCCAGAGAGAAGAAAATTTTTCCGTACTCCCTGGGGACTGAAAAATTGGGAGAATGATACTCTGATGATAGGCCCTCTTCTTGTTCTTCACAAATCATTATATAATTACAAGAAAGATCATTGGATTTAGTAAAAGGCCATTTTCAACCTGCTCAGTGGTCTTGCAAAAGGCCAGAATGTGAAGGTCTGGTACTCAGATTAAAATGTGAGCCAATCTATCTAAAATAAAAATCATAAGCCCTGCTAGGGGAGACCTTTTTTTGTCCTCCTTGTGATTCCATATAGAGAACCCTCACTGGACACCACTCCCAACAGCTTCCCTGCTTACCCACACTTCTGCTCCCAAACCCTGCAAGCTTATCCTGTTGGATCTGCTGCCTACAGAGAGGATCTGTTCTGCTCTTCATTGTGCATTGGCTAAGTGGGGCAGGTCCCCCTACCCTGGCAGCCTGCGGGCTTCCAAACTGTCCCACCGCACTTGGGGCTAGGCAGCCACCTGTCTCATTCAGGGGTGGGAGCAAGCCCATTTAGCCACATATCCAAAGCCACATTCTCCTACCAGCTTATCAGGAGTAAGGCTGGCATTTGTCTCATCTCTCAGTCTCCTTTGTCGTGTTTTGTTTAAGCAGAGAAAGAGAGAAAAGAGTGGGGGAGAAAAAAGGACTAACTAAGAGAGGTCATTCCGTTATTCCATTCAGAATTACTAAGCATTTCCAGAAACCCCAGGCTGGGTGGTAGTTACTCTGTCTCTGATTTTGGTGGCCTTATCTTACCACTGCACACAGAAACATCCTCTTTATAAGTCTGTTTTCCTGACTAGACTGTAGGACCTTAAAGACATGAACTATGTATCATCAACATTTGTATCCCCAAAAGTTAGAGGATACAAATGGCCCCTTATGTAGCTAGGGCCAGCTTCATGGGCATGTGACCCACACCGCCAGCCATGTGGGGCTCCACCTTTGGCTTAATGCTCTGCTGCCACCATCTTGACTTTCTTAATAATTTTTTTCCCACCTTTTAAGAAACAAGAGACAACAAAGAGCATTTGCAATTCCCACACAAGCAGTAATCATGAAAACTAGATCTCTTGAAAGATTTCCCACAGGGAAGTAAAAATGCCTGCCTACTACTCCACACTCCACATTTTTATCTTGCAACAGGCCTTGCAAATTATGTGTCCAGTCCTGGCTGTAGTAGGCCCTCAGTATTAAAATAAAATTGCATGTTAGGATAAATGACAACAGAGTTCAAGGCCTGACTCCTGGCTCTGCCACTTGCTATGTGACCTTGGCAAAGTTATTTAAGCCCTGAAGCCTCAGTCTCTTCGTCTCTAAAATTGGAATAATAGTAAAAATAATAGTTATAATGAAAAATTAAATTAGAAACTCCAGGTTAGGTGCTTGCTACAATTCCATCCATGTTGTCGCAATTACGCTAAATGAAATTAGCCAAAGACAAACAAATACCACCTGTTCTCACTTATGTATGGACTCTAAAACGATCAACCCACACAAGCAGAGAACAGAATGGTAGTTTCCAGATGCTGAGGGTGGAGAGAACGGGAGAGTATACCCAAAGGGTATAAAGCCTTTAGCTAGGAGGAATAAGTTCCATTTTTTTGAGAACTATTGCACAGCATAGTGAATATAACTAATAATTGGGCACTATTTCAATATCACTAAGAGTAAATCTCAAATCTCATCACAAAAAAGTGTCAAGTACTTGAGGTCATGGAAAGGTTAATTAGTTTGATTTAATCACTTCACATTGCATTCAAAAATTATAACATCACTTATATATACAATTATATATATAATTGATATAAATTCTATATACAACTATAGTTTGTCAACATATAATTAAAGTGCTTGCTACAATACCTGACACATAATAAAGTCTTAACAAATATTCAATACTTCACTTATTACTACTGCTACCAGTACTAATACCATTGCTGCTACGGCTAATATAAAACTCAACTGGATTCCAAGGAGAAGACGTTGACATGGTCATGTCTTCTGGAATGTTCTGTGCTTTTGTTGATTTTAGCTCCCAAACTTTTTTCCGCTAGTTCTTAAAAGACCTCTGAGGGAAGTTATTGTTTCACCTTTTAAGAAACGAGACAACAAAGAGCATCTGTAATTCCCACACAAGCAGTAATCATGAAAACTAGATCTCTTGAAAGATTTCTCACAGGAAAGTAAAACTGCCTGCCTACTATTCTGCACTCCTCTGTCCCATCCCACAAGTGAACATTTACGTTCTCTCTCCTTTATCTCATCTAAAGAAAAACGAAGAAGGAGGCTTTAACAAGCCCCTGATGCTGTTACAGAGTGGGGGAACATGGCTTCCCTTGGGGAGATGGTAGAAATGAGCAAATAGCCCTGGGAGGCAATGCACACCCCCATTATTTAGGGACAACTCTTTTCTTGGTAATTGGGTCTCTTTTTTTTTTTTTTCCTAGCTCTTTTTTAAAATTTCAATATATTTAACTTGCAGAGAAGTCATGTCATTTAAGGTAAGTTTTCTGAGAATGTTCTCATTTTATCACCTCCCTGCTGATTCCCTTGTACTCCTCTGAGCTGCTGGGAAAGTTCTGAATCTATTTTCTCTTGACTAATTGGGTCAGACAGACTCCTAGCATGATGAGAAGCGAGGTTCTTCCAGAGGTGGTGGGTTAAAGATCTTGATTCTGCAACCAGTGAGCTTTTCATTATTTCTCCTCTCAGTTTTAGAAGAGGAGAGGATGTCAAATATATATGATGCAAACCTTTTTGAAGCTAACAGTTAAGTAACTTTTGTGTTTGTGTCTCGCCTCATCAAATCTTGGTTCTTAAATATATTCTGTCCTTAATCTAGACTTAGTTTACCTGCATTTCTCTCTATCCCCATAACTTCCAGCCACCCACAATGGTTAGACAAATGACAGAATCTTTTCTTATTGGATCAGCAAAGGGCACCAACCTATTTCACCTGAATTTAGTCCCTATGATCTCTAGTTCCTTCCTTTTAAGAAATCTACCAGAGTCCACATCTTTTTATACAGGTTAGATTTTACTCTCTTCTCTTTCTGATAACTCCTACAGCAATGTAGCAAGAGTAACAGGGCACACTAATCCCGTGTAGAAAGATGGTATTTGCTCGTGACTATCACTTCTCTAGGTTACTAGAAACAGGCAATTCTTAAATTCGCTGACCATACATTTCTCAACAGTCAGCACCATCTGTTTTTCAGTTTCCATCCATTCCTTGACTACATGAGGAAGTCTGTGTCTTAAAATTTTTAGATTATCTGAATCTAGTAAGAATTTAATTATAATTAATTATAATGTACAATTGAAAATATTTTCAAACTCTTTCTGTGACTTTAGTACCTTCCTAAATAAAATAAATTTAAGGATGATGGTAAGACTATTGTCTAAGTACCATTAAAAATAGACATGGAAGTCACTGGGAACCCAAAATATTCTTTGGATGTTGGAATCTCTGTCCACAAAATCCGCTGTGTAAGAGATGTAACTTCCTTTGTTTTCCTATAATTGAACTTAATTTTTTTTTTTTTGAGATAGGGTCTCACTCTGTTGCCCAAGCTGGAGTGCAGTGGTGAGATCTCAGCTCACTGCAGCCTCGACCTCCCAGGCTGAAGTGCTCCTCCCACCTCAGCCTCCTGAGTAGCCGGGACTACAGGCACGAACAACCACACCTAGCTAATTTTTGTATTTTGTAGAGACAAGGTTTCGCCATGTTGCCCGAGCTGGTCTCAAACTCCTGAGCTCAAGCGATCTGCCTGCCTCAGGCTCCCCAAGTGCTGGGATTACAGGTATGAGCCAACATATCCAGCCAGAACTTAATTTTTATTATGTAAGTCCTCATGCTTCAGGTAGAAGAAACTTAAGCCCAGTCAATTTATCCCTGCCACCCTCCCTCTCCCTGGAGTTGTGTATAATTTCCAGAAGAGTTTATGTGGTGCCAGAGCCTGAGAGGTATGTCCTCTTAGAGTCATCACCTATCCATGGTGACATCTATTCAGCTGTCTTGCTTCTGTCTCGTCTCTGACCCCATGTCAATATAGGTCACTGTCCACCACAGGCTCTCCATGTCTGCGTATTTCATCTGTCCGTTTACCTGCCTGTCTGTCTCTCTCTCTGTTTTTTATCTGTACTTTTCTCTCTCTTCTGGCACATGGGATCCTTTTGCTTCTCTTACAAAAGAAAGGGAAACCCAATGAGACGATCAACAGGCCATCTGGGTGTACAGGAGTGATTATAAGGCTCCAGGACGTGGAAATTCTGTGAGGTCATCTCAAGTCCATCAGCGTGGACATACTTCATAGAGCCTTCTACTTGCCCACTCCTTAAGTTCCTCCTGAGAAAGGGGACCCAGGCCTTCATTGCTCTCAAATCTTCAAATCCAAAGCCAGCTTGGATTTCAGTTGTCCCCTACTCTGAACCTGCGAGAGGGAGAGACAAAGAGACAGAGAGAGAGAGAGAGAGAGAGAGAGAAGCATGAATCCTTCTTTCTCCAGGATCACATTGTTTGTTCACCTCCTGCTTCCCCTTAAATGCTCCGCACTCCCTGGTTTAGGGGATCTTTGCTTGCGTATGTACTTGTGCACTTGTATGCATCACTGGAGGCACTTAGTTGTGTTCATTTAGGGGCAGGGGGCGGTGGGAAGATGCCACAGGAAGCCATCATAAGGTTTCTACCAAGTCTGTTTCCTCTGAATGAGGCTTTCTTTCCCCACAGAGGGCCTGGGATTTTGAAACTCAAAAGCCAGCAAAAGAGCCTTGGTCCTCTCGGTTTGTCATCCGTCCCTTGAAGCAGTTATTATAGAGCACCCAGCAATGTCCTGAATGGAGGTAGAAATCTCCAGAGCTGTGCTCTTCACAGCTCTAGCTATCAGCCACGCGAGGCTGCTGAGTGCTTGGCATATGGCTTGTCTGAACTGAGATGTGAAAGATACATACCAGATTTCAAGGACTGCAAAAGAAAAAAAAAAGGTAAAATATCCTAAATCATTTTTTATGTTAAGGCCATGTTGAAATAATAATATTGGGGGCGTATTAGGTTAAATAAACTATATTATTAAAATTAATTCTACTTGTTTCTTTTTATTTTTAATGTGACTATTAGAAAGTTTTTTTAAATACATTTATAGTACTTTAATCTTTATACATCTTATTTTCTGTTACCTTCCAGAATTCATAAGTAACCAACCTATTTAAAAAAAAAAAGGGAGGGGGAGGAGCCAAGATAGCCGAATAGGAACAGCTCCGGTCTACAGCTCCCAGCGTGACCAACGCAGAAGACGGGTGATTTCTGCATTTCCATCTGAGGAATGCAGTTTCTCACCAGCAATGGAACAAAGCTGGACGGAGAATGACTTTGACGAGCTGAGAGAAGAAGGTTTCAGACGATCAAATTACTCCGAGCTATGGGAGGAAATTCAAACCAAAGGCAAACAAGTTGAAAACTTTGAAAAAAATTTAGAAGAATGTATAACTAGAATAACCAATACAGAGAAGTGCTTAAAGGAGCTGATGGAGCTGAAAACCAAGGCTCGAGAACTACGTGAAGAATGCAGAAGCCTCAGGAGCTGATGCGATCAACTGGAAGAAAGGGTATCAGCGATGGAAGATGAAATGAACGAAATGAAGCGAGAAGGGAAGTTTAGAGAATAAAGAATAAAAAGAAATGAGCAAAGCCTCCAAGAAATACGGGACTATGTGAAAAGACCAAATCTAAGTCTGATTGGTGTACCTGAAAGTGACGGGGAGAATGGAACCAAGTTGGAAAACACTCTGCAGGATATTATCCAGGAGAACTTCCCCACTCTAGCAAGGCAGGACAACATTCAGATTCAGGAAATACAGAGAACGCCACAAAGATACTCCTTGAGAAGAGCAACTCCCAGACACATAATTGTCAGATTCACCAAAGTTGAAATGAAGGAAAAAATGTTAAGGGCAGCCAGAGAGAAAGATCGGGTTACCCTCAAAGGGAAGCCAATCAGACTAACAGCGGATCTCTCGGCAGAAACTCTACAAGCCAGAAGAGAGTGGGGGCCAATATTCAACATTCTTAAAGAAAAGAATTTTCAACCCAGAATTTCATATCCAGCCAAACTAAGCTTCATAAGTGAAGGATAAATAAAATACTTTAGAGACAAGCAAATGCTGAGAGATTTTGTCACCACCAGGCCTGCCTTACAAGAGCTCCTGAAGGAAGCGCTAAACATGGAAAGGAACAACCGGTACCAGCTGCTGCAAAATCATGCCAAAATGTAAAGACCATCGAGACTAGGAAGAAACTGCATCAACTAACGAGCAAAATAATCAGCTAACATCATAATGACAGGATCAAATTAACACATAACAATATTAACTTTAAATGTAAATGGACTATATGCTCCAATTAAAAGACACAGACTGGCAAATTGGATAAAGAGTCAAGACCCATCAGTGTGCTGTATTCAGGAAACCCATTTCACATGCACAGACACATATAGGCTCAAAATAAAAGGATGGAGGAAGATCTACCAAGCAAATGGAAAACAAAAAAAGGCAGGGGTTGCAATCCTAGTCTCTGATAAAACAGACTTTAAACCAACAAAGACCAAAAGAGGCAAAGAAGGCCATTACTTAATGGTAAATGGATCAATTCAACAAGAAGAGCTAACTATCCTAAATATATATGCACCCAATACAGGAGCACCCAGATTCATAAAGCAAGTGCTGAGTGACCTACAAAGAGATTTAGACTCCCACACAATAATAATGGGAGAGTTTAACACCCCACTGTCAACATTAGACAGATCAATAAGACAGAAAGTCAACAAGGATACCCAGGAATTCAACTCAGCTCTGCACCAAACAGACCTAATAGACATCTGCAGAACTCTTCACCCCAAATCAACAGAATATACATTTTTTTCAGCACCACACCACACCTATTCCAAAATTGACCACATACTTGGAAGTAAAGCTCTCCTCAGCAAATGTAAAAGAACAGAAATTATAACAAACTGTCTCTCAGACCACAGTGCAATCAAACTAGAACTCAGGATTAAGAATCTCACTCAAAACCACTCAACTACATGGAAACTGAACAACCTGCTCCTGAATGACTACTAGGTACATAATGAAATGAAGGCAGAAATAAAGATGTTCTTTGAAACCAAAGAGAACAAAGACACAACATACCAGAATCTCTGGGACGTATTCAAAGCAGTGTGTAGAGGGAAATTTATAGCACTAAATGCCCACAAGAGAAAGCAGGAAAGATCCAAAATTGACACCCTAACATCACAATTAAAAGAACTAGAAAAGCAAGAGCAAACACATTCAAAAGCTAGCAGAAGGCAAGAAATAACTAAAATCAGAGCAGAACTGAAGGAAATAGAGACACAAAAAACCCTTCAAAAAATTAACGAATTCAGGAGCTAGTTTTTTGAAAGGATCAACAAAATTGACAGACCACTAGCAAGACTAATAAAGAAAAAAAGAGAGAAGAATCAAATAGACGCAATAAAAAATGATAAAGGGGCTATCACTACCGATCCTACAGAAATACAAACTACCATCAGAGAATACTACAAACAACTCTATGCAAATAAACTAGAAAATCTAGAAGAAATGGATAAATTCCTTGACACATACACTCTCCCAAGACTAAACCAGGAAGAATTTGAATCTCTGAATAGACCAATAACAGGAGCTGAAATTGTAGCAATAATCAATAGCTTACCAACCAAAAAGAGTCCAGGACCAGATGGATTCGCAGCCTAATTCTACCAGAGGTACAAGGAGGAACTGGTACCATTCCTTCTGAAACTATTCCAATCAATAGAAAAAGAGGGAATCCTCCCTAACTCATTTTATGAGGCCAGCATCATTCTGATACCAAAGCCGGGCAGAGACACAACCAAAAAAGAGAATTTTAGACCAATGTCCTTGATGAACATTGATGCAAAAATCCTCAGTAAAATACTGGCAAACAGAATCCAGCAGCACATCAAAAAGCTTACCCACCATGATCAAGTGGGCTTCATCCCTGGGATGCAAGGTTGGTTCAATATACACAAATCAATAAACGTAATCCAGCATATAAACAGAACCAAAGACAAAAACCACATGATTATCTCAATAGATGCAGAAAAGGCCTTTGACAAAATTCAACAACTCTTCATGCTAAAAACTCTCAATAAATTAGGTATTGATGGGACGTATCTCAAAATAATAAGAGCTATCTATGACAAACCCACAGCCAATATCATACTGAATGGGCAAAAACTGGAAGCATTCCCTTTGAAAACTGGCACAAGACAGGGATGCCCTCTCTCACCGCTCCTATTCAACATAGTGTTGGAAGTTCTGGCCAGGGCAATCAGGCAGGAGAAGGAAATAAAGGGTATTCAATTAGGAAAAGAGGAAGTCAAATTGTCCCTGTTTGCAGACGACATGATTGTATATCTAGAAAACCCCATTGTCTCAGCCCAAAATCTCCTTAAGCTGATAAGCAACTTCAGCAAAGTCTCAGGATACAAAATCAATGTACAAAAATCACAAGCATTCTTATACACCAACAACAGACAAACAGAGAGCCAAATCATGAGTGAACTCCCATTCACAATTGCTTCAAAGAGAATAAAATACCTAGGAATCCAACTTACAAGGGATGTGAAGGACCTCTTCAAGGAGAACTACAAACCACTGCTCAATGAAATAAAAGAGGATACAAACAAATGGAAGAACATTCCATGCTCATGGGTAGGAAGAATCAATATCGTGAAAATGGCCATACTGCCCAAGGTAATTGACAGATTCAATGCCATCCCCATCAAGCTACCAATGACTTTCTTCACAGTATTGGAAAAAACGACTTTAAAGTTCATATGGAACCAAAAAAGAGCCCGCATCGCCAAGTCAATCCTAAGCCAAAAGAACAAAGCTGGAGGCATCACACTACCTGACTTCAAACAATACTACAAGGCTACAGTAACCAAAACAGCATGGTACTGGTACCAAAACAGAGATATAGATCAATGGAACAGAACAGAGCCCTCAGAAATAACGCCGCATATCTACAACTATCTGATCTTTGACAAACCTGAGAAAAATAAGCAATGGGGAAAGGATTCCCTATTTAATAAATGGTGCTGAGAAAACTGGCTAGCCATATGTAAAAAGCTGAAACTGGATCTCTTCCTTACACCTTATACAAAAATTAATTCAAGATGGGTTAAAGACTTAAACGTTAGACCTAAAACCATAAAAACCCTAGAAGAAAACCTAGGCATTACCATTCAGGACATAGGCATGGGCAAGGACTTCATGTCTAAAACACCAAAAGCAATGGCAACAAAAGCCAAAATTGACAAATGGGATCTAATTCAACTAAAGAGCTTCTGCACAGCAAAAGAAACTACCATCAGAGTGAACAGGCAACCTACAAAATGGGAGAAAATTTTCGCAATCTACTCATCTGACAAAGGGCTAATATCCAGAATCTACAATGAACTCAAACAAATTTACAAGAAAAAAAAAACAACCTCATCAAAAAGTGGGCAAAGGACATGAACAGACACTTCTCAAAAGAAGACATTTATGCAGCCAAAACACACATGAAAAAATGCTCACCATCACTGGCCGTCAGAGAAATGCAAATCAAAACCACAATGAGATACCATCTCACACCAGTTAGAATGGCAATCATTAAAAAGTCAGGAAACAACAGGTGCTGGAGAGGATGTGGAGAAATAGGGACACTTTTACACTGTTGGTGGGACTGTAAACTAGTTCAACCATTGTGGAAGTCAGGTGGCGATTCCTCAGGGATCTGGAACTAGAAATAGCATTTGACCCAGCCATCCCATTACTGGGTATATACCCAAAGGACTATAAATCATGCTGCTATAAAGACACATGCACATGTATGTTTATTGCGGCATTATTCACAATAGCAAAGACTTGGAACCAACCCAAATGTCCAACAATGATAGACTGGATTAAGAAAATGTGGCACATATACACCATGGAATACTATGCAGCCATAAAAAATGATGAGTTCATGTCCTTTGTAGGGAAATCATCATTCTCAGTAAACTATCGCAAGAACAAAAAACCAAACACCGCATATTCTCACTCATAGGTGGGAATTGAACAATGAGAACACATGGACACAGGAAGGGGAACATCACACTCTGGGGACTGTTGTTGGGTGGGAGGAGAGGGGAGGGATAGCATTGGGAGATATACCTAATGCTAGATGACGAGTTAGTGGGTGCAGTGCACCAGCATGGCACATGTATACATATGTAACTAACCTGCACATTGTGCACATGTACCCTAAAACTTAAAGTATAATAATAATAAAATAAAATAAAATAAATTTTAAAAAAAAGAAAGAGCAATACACAATTTTTTACAGTTTATCAGTACAGTGCCCCTCACCCTAACAGGCTAACTTACTGTAAACCACTGAATACAGGGTAAAGAAAATGTTTAGTCATGGGTCTATCCTGACATACAATCAATTTTTAAATTTGCATTATTTTTAAGTGAGACTACTGAAAGCTAAGAAATTAACAATAAAATGGGTCATTGGTAGAAGTAAAGCAAATCCTCCCTGAAACTTCACAGGATTCCCACAGCTAAAGGTATGCTGAAAAGAAGCTCACAATCCCCAAATTCTGAAACATTGTAAGCAAAAGTCAGCAGAATTAGACAATTAAGAATTTCAACAAGTAATCCTATCAGATGATACTATAAAATAAGTATATTTGAAATAATTAATAAAATATAATAAACAGTTAAAAATACCAAAAAATCCTCAAAATAGAAGATTGGAGGGATTATGGGATGAAATAAAGTAAAGATTGACTACTAGAAAATTTAAAATCACATCTGTGACTGGCATCTGTAGCTTACGTTATATTTCTATTGGACAGTGCTATTCTAGCGGAATAAGTAATGGGAACCAAAAATAAATAAATATTTTAAAACTGTTATCACTCAACATTTACATTATATCCTGCCCAAACGTGCTGTTTCTACAATTCAATAAAAGTCAATAATTATTAACTGTGTGTTATATGCCACATCTCCACAAGAAACTGTAGGGACAAAGTTGAATAATACATTATCCTTTCCATCAAGGAACTCAGTTCACAGCCTGGTAGGACATACTAGTGAGAACATAATTATCTATCAGAATGCAACAAGTTCAGGATGGGAGCACTGATTTTTTTTTTCTTTCTGAGTAGAAATCGGAAGAGCTAAGACAAGGGAAAAACCCTCTGGAGGAATTGTGTGAGATACGTAGACCTTGGTAGAAAGAGGGCATTCCACGTGGAGGGGACCACACACAAGAGTGGGTCTGCTCAAGAGATAGTGAAAAGTGTCATGTGGCTGAGGGTAAGCTGGATCAGGATAAAAGAGGCTGGAAACTTCGACTGGATCCAGATGAGGAAAGGCCTCGAATGCCAAGCTGCAGGGATTGACTTTGTCTTCTATGTGAATGGACACCCATCAAATACTTTCAAGCAGAAAACACGGTTCGACTGGAATTTTAGAAAGATAACTCTGGCAGAAAAACGGAGGCTAAACTAAAGTGGGGAGACTAGATTCTGGCGACCTGGGGCATGAGGGATTGGGTGGTTATCAATAGATCCCTGTGACTTTGGGAGCAGCTGAGTGCATAACAGAGTCACTGGTCTTGCCATTGCTCACACTTAAAAATAAAAAGACATTTTTTTCTGAAATCCTGGTTAGAACTTCTCTAGTCTCCTATTCAAGGCTAGCTTGACAACATTTTATTTCTGGTTGCTCAATAATCAATTGTTCAGGAAAAAAAAAAAAGCTTTTGTCTATTCTTAGAGAGCACTCAATCCACTTACGGCTTGAACTGGTTATAGGCAGTTAACTCTTCATTTTGCTAAATTCCTTTTTCAGGATTGATATGAAACAGCTCTGAATAAGGGTGAGTTGTACATGAAACTTATTCCTCAACATCCTCTCTGCAGGTGAACAAGTGTCGGAGGTGTCTGAACCAGAGCAACTCCATCTTGAATAGGAGCTGGGTAAAATGAGGCTGAGACCTACTGGGCTGCATTCCCAGGTGGTGAAGGCACTCTAAATCATAGATGAGATAGGAGGTCAGCACAAGATACAGGTCATAAAGACCTTGCTGATAAAACAGGCTGCAGTAAAGAAGCCAGCCAAAGCCTACAAAAACCAACATGGCCACGACAGTGTCCTCTGTCCTCACTGCTACACTCCCACCAGTACCATGACAGTTTACAAATGCCACGGCAAGGTCCGGAAGTACCCTATATGGTCTAAAAAGGGGAGGTATTAATAATCCACCCCTTGTTCAGCAAAAGAAATAAGCATAAAATGAGCAACCAGCAGCCCTCAGGCTGCCCTGTGGAGTAGCGATTCTTTTATTCCTCTACTTTCCTAATAAACTTGCCTTTGCTTTGCACTGTGGACTCATCCTGAATTCTTTCTTGGAGTATGAGCCCTCTCTTGGGGTATGGATCGAACACCTTTCCTGTAACACAAGTATATGTGTTCTCTCTTACTTGGCCTAAAAGTGGTCCAATCAGCTCATCCCCACTGCCCCCCACCCCCCAGTCTCAGTTCTGCCCAACACAAGGCACAATGTAGGAGCGAATGTCAGCCTTACTCTAACGCACAGAACGACAGCACCCGATCAATCCAGCTAGAGGAGGAAAGACAGCCTGAAAACATTATTTAACCATCTCAATTCACATCTTTGCCTGTGTTTCCAGGTCCTATTATAAGCTTATGGATAAATCTCAAAGAATATAGCAAACCCTTAAACAAAAATAGGATCCTTTCTGAATATGTCGCTTTACTGGTTGGATAGATATGTACTCGTTCTCTGAAGTTAACTGAAAGCACTATCAACAGCAGTAGAAAAAAAAAAACCTGTCTGAAGCAGCATTCAGAAATCAGTAAAAATAGAATTGGACTGTTTCATTGTGAGATGCCTTAGTTCTCCTGAAGGTGAATAACATAAATAACGATGGATCAGTTTTCTGCTGTGTCTCCCTACCGCTATGAACAACATGGCGGCTTCAGCAGATGAAAGAGATTATGTGATAGCTGCTCAGAGTTTGGATTTTTTTTTCCAGTAAATATTTCTGAAAATCTTAGAGTATGAGTCAAGAGATTCTTGAGGATAACCCTCGGATACAGATAAGTCTGAGAATTACACTTGTAGTGCTCAAACCTGTGTTTAAAAGCGGCATTGCTCTAATTGCCTGCATGCAGTTGGTCAGAGGGGCAGAAGGTTTGACCTCCTGGCTCTTGGCCTTAAAAAAAATTAAGAAAATAATTTAGAACAAAGCTGAGAAGATGGTATTGGTAAACAGTAAGTGATAGCAAGGGTTAAATATTTAAAATTGGTGTTACCCAAATCCAAAAAAGCGCTCTCATAGTTGCACGTGTGGGGGCAATCACTCATCATCACAACCTATGTTTGCCTCACTTCTCCTCTGAAAGAGAGATGCAAGCTATTCTGAAAGCAAATAAATACCCTGACATATTTTTGGAGGTGGCATGTAAATCAAGAACAAACTTGTTCAAGTTGACCTAGACTTAAGAACTTTTGCAATTATGTGGTGTGACTAAGCCACTAAATGCTCAATTTTTACACAATACCATAGAGTCTAACTTGGAGCAGTGCAACTGTAGTAATTTGGCAAAATGGTCAGGTTTGTTAGCAACAGTATAGGCTTCTAATGTGAATCAGAAGGAACAATTAGGGATAGGCAAAGCCAACAGGTTTTAAGACAAACATCTTGGCTGATTCTAACTCTAAGAAAACAGTTTTGCTTTCCTCTTTTGTTTTAAATGGAAAACAATTTATTAATCAAAGGAAATTTACTTAATAGTTCTGACTAAGTCTAAATCTTGATATATTTTAGGTAGCCAAGACATTTTTAGAGATGTTATTGAAGTAAATAATGACATATTTTTACTTTAAAAACCTGATAGTTTAAATTCTGGGGAAAATTCAGAGTCCAAATTTGGGCTATTAACAATAATACAGATTCTGAACATGTGGCCATAAAGAACCTTCTTTTCTTCTCTACTGAAGACACATGTGCAATTATCATAGGTTCTCTTACTATATTCACACAACATAAAATTAAGTGTTATCACACACAAAACCCTTAATGTCAACCAAAATTCTACTTCTTGATAGGATGCATTTGAAAATCACTGTATATTTTTGTTGCAGAATCTCCCAAATCTTTTGTAGGCATATAGTTTGCATATCTTCAGGATTAAAAACACTTCAAGCTTTATAATCTCTGTAGATCATTGTTTTTTTAGGGCATACCATGCTGGTTTCATAAACCTGATCAAATCTTTGCCTTCAGGCAGACATCTGCAGTTGTTGGCCTCCAGGTGCTTGAGAGTCCTGGTACTTCAAGACCCTCCCCCTAAGGAAGAGAAAAAAAAAGAACCTCCAGGAAATCTGCAGGTGCAAGTGTGTTTGAGGGGAACTTAATGAATGACGGATTGCCCTTCTTTTATGTTGTGTATTCAAATAGGCAGTGTGTGTTTGCTCTGATGTAGTTCTGACCTTAAGTACACAGAAAATGAGCTCAGAGCTTTTTCTTGGTACTTGTGATGGAGTTTCTCTTTCTTGTGGCCAAAACATCCACCTTTAAGAGTACTGACTGAGGTACTGAGAAAATGAGTTTTCTAGAAGAAAATATCTAAAAAAATCTCAGTAAAGGACCATTGATACTAGCGAGATAAATATATGGATACTGTATTAGTCCATTTTCACACTGCTATAAAAAACTACCAAAGACTGGGTAATTTCTTAAGAAAAGAGGTTTAATTAATTCACAGTTCCACAAGCTTAACAGGAAGCCTGACTGGGAGGCCTCAGGAAACTTACAATCGTGGCAGAAGGGGAAGTCAGCATATCTTACCATGGCAGAGCAGGAGAAAGAGAGTGAGCGGGAAGTGCCACACTTTTAAACCATCAGATCTCATGAGAACTCACTCACTATCATGAGAACAGGATGAGGGAAATCTGTCCTCATGATACAATCACCTCCCACCCCTGACATGTGGGGATTACAATTCAACATGAAATTTGGGTGAGGACACAGCCAAACCATATCAGATACCATTGTCTTCATCACTTGGACATTTGCCTATGACCGAGTGTTTTGGTTCAGAAGCAGAAGATAATTTGAGATAAATGGCTTATGCCCAAGACTCCTAGATGACCAAAGCCACTCATGGTCCCATGCTTCTTTGAAATTTTTTATTCTTTTTTTTTTTTTTTCTTGAGACAGAGTCTTGCTCTGCCACCCAGGCTGGAGTGCCATGGTGCAATCTCGGCTCACTGCAACCTCCACCTCCCAGGTTCAAGCGATTCTCCTCCTCAGCCTCCCGAGTAGCTGGGACTACAGGTGCCTGCCACCTTACCCAGCTAATTTTTTTGTTTTGTTTTGTGTTTTTAGTAGAGATGGGGTTTCACCATGTTGGCCAGGCTGGTCTTGAACTCCTGACCTCAAATGATCCACCAACCTCAGCCTCCCAAAGTGCTAGGATTCTAGGCATGAGCCACCATGCCTGGTCTGAAAGTTTTTATTCTTTATCCTCTTTGTTATTTTCTTTGTTCTCTGATGGTTCAAAATAGTAGACACTCATATCCTTTAATCATGGTATACTTAATATCCTTACCCCTAACAATTATCAGAAATGGAATTCATTCTCCAGACACAGACCAAGTTGAACTACATGTATTAAATCAAAGGAAGAGGCCATTTGACTATCTAAGGAAGGTTTAAGTAGCTTAAGGGACATATGGGTTATGTTTCACTTAGATTATACACACACACACACACACACACACACATATCACACATCTTATAGATAATGTCTGGCATATAGTAAATTGTTGTTGCCATCAAAAGTACATGAAGAGTTTGGGAGTAAGAATCAGTCACTTCGGGAAAATTCTCTAGGTGAAGAAAAAAATAATCCTAAAAAACCAAAGACTGAATGGAGCAAAAGAGGGTAGATGTCTCCCTCTTGGACATTATCTGGGCTACGCAATGTTCCCACCACAGGTACGTGTGGTAGATGCTCTTCCTTGGCCCCTTAAAAATCATTTCCAATCCCCTTCTCACTGGACACCTCCCACTGTGGAGTCTGGAGAAGGAGAGCTATCTACTCATGTCCCCAGACTTCTTGCCTGCAGTGTAAAATGCCAAGTGCTGGCCAAGGAAAAACAAAAAGCATTCTGAGTGAGCTCCTGAGAGAGACTTTTCTTTCTAGATAAAGAGAAGAGCCCTTGACTCTTCATCTTGCCTTGCATGTGAATGTGATGCCTGAAGCTGTGTCAGTGTTAGGCAAACATGGAGTTATAAGCATGAGGAAGAAAGCAAGCGTGTGAGGATGGTGAAAGATAAAGGGAGAAATAACCTGGATCCTTGAGGGCTCTGCAGAGCTACTGAACCAATGCCAGCAAACACCTAACTCAAGATTCTTGTAATGAGAGGCAAAAATAGCACCTATTGTTTAATCTACTATTAATCAGATTTTGTTGTTTGTTGTTGTTGTTTGCCCCAAAAATACATCTATCAGATATGGCATGTTATTCACAGGCTTTTATTTATATGCATGTGGAGAAGTCACATCAATGCTTGCTTTGTGTCCCATCAGTTTTAATCATGAGTCCCTCACACTCTGGAGCTGCACAAAATTGGATACTTACCAGCGGCACCTGGAGATCTTGTAAGGAATAGTGATTCCTGGAACTAATACCCAGAAATACTGCTTCAGTAGATCAGAAGTGCAATCTGATGTGGTGTCATGGTTTGAGAGCTACCTCAAGATCCACTTTCACTCATAAGCCAAGTGAAATATATTCTATTTCTGTGAAAGATTGTCTTTCTAAAAGAAGTCCTCAACCCATAGCTATTATCCAAGAAATTCAATCAAGAAAGGAACACACATTTTAGGACTTTGTTTTTCAATCTAAAACTACCAAAACACATTCTGAGGTTGGTATACGGGAATTCGCATTTTAAATAACCACCCCCAACAGACTCTGAGCCCTTTCCTCCAGATGATCGTACAGACTGCCATTCACTCTTTCAAGAGTACTAGTGGATCAACCAACATATACCAGGCACTGTTCAAGGTACTGGGCTTCCAGCTGTGAACAAGCTAGACCAGGCCTTTACCCTCGTTTGGCCTATATGGGAGGTGAGAGGCAAGATACACAAATTAAAAAGTAAAGTAATAAATCAATAGGAATTCCGGATCATAAGGTCTATAAAGACAACAAAACATGATATGATGTTTTAATAGAGAATGCATTGCTTGGGATGGGATAGAATAAAGCAGTCAGAGAAGTCACCACTAAATAGATGGCATCTAGGCTCAATTCTGAAAGAAAAGAGAGGGCCCTTTTACCATGAACTAGGAGAAAAGCCTCACAAGGAACCACAAGGCAAAGGCCTTAAGCAGGAATGAGCTGGCACACTTCAGGTACAGAGAGAAGGCCAGTTTACAATGAGAAGAGATGAGTTCAGATTAGAGATTCAGATATTCTTGGCCAGAATAAGAAGTTTGAAAGAAACTCTATTTTTAGCAGAAGCTAGCAAAAGATTTTAAACAAGAAGGAAGAGGAGGGAAAGGTAGGTGTGTGTCTATGGGCATGTTGTGGGAGGGTGTATTAGTCAGGGCTGTGCAGAGAAATGGAACCAATAGAGGAGGGAGAGACAGAGATAGAGACAGAGACAGACAGAAGCAAGAGAGAGAGAGATTTATTTTAAGGAATTGATGACACAATTGTGGGAGCTGGTAAGTCTGAAATTTATGGAAGAGCTGAGTTGCAGTCCTGAGTCAAAAATCTGCAGGATGAAAACTCAGGAAGGGTTTCTATGTTGCAGTCTTGAGGCAGGATTGCTTCTTTTTTCAGGAAATCTCCGTTTTTGCTCGTAAGGCCTGTAACTAATTGGATGAGGCCCATCGTATTGTGGAGGGCCGTTTGCTTTACTCCATGGCTACCGATGGAGATGTTAACCAGATCTAAGGATACCTTCACAGCAACATTCTGGCTGGTGTTTGACCAAACAACTGGGCACCATAGTTTAAGCAAGTTGACCCAGAAAATTAACTATCACACTATCACAGTGTGTGTGTGAATGTGTGTGTGGGTGTGTGTATTTGAAGTGATCCTCCTCTCAATACCCATCCATCCATTCATAACTCTGGATGTATAGGGAAGCAGGCATGACCTAATTCCTGACTGGCTCACCTACCATGAAAGCTCCACCTGTCCTTTGCTGGCAGATGTCCCCCTTGGTCAGTCACCCTGGCTGCTTTTCACCCCTCTACACAGGCTGCATTTCTTTTCAACTACCCTGTCCAATTGCTCCAATCTGTCTTCCTGCTTGACTTCCTGCCTGTATTGGCTCACTGACAGTTTGAGGAAGACCTTTTCATTTAAACCTTAACTTTTAAAAACATTTTTCTCTTCACGATGGGTCAATGAAACTATGATCCTTTGGGATGGAGCTTTCTCTATGCCATAAAATAGTTAATATGATATTGGGTTCAATCATCTATAAGCCATTCAGAAGATTGTGTCAATCAAGAATGGGTCAATTAAGCAATTAAATGTATTTTTCTCTAATCCCTTGCTAGTCAAATTGTGGTTCATGGACTGGTAGCGTCCGGATCATCTAAGAAGTAATTAAAAATACAAAATTTAAAACCTAGTTCAGACTTCCTAAATCAGAATCATATTTTTATAAGCTCCCCAGGTGGTTCATATGTACATTAAATCTTGAAAAGAACTGCCTTATGCTGGTGGTCGTCAACCTTAGTTGCACATGGCAATCACCTTCAAGGTTTAAAAACACTGATGCCTGAGTCCCAACTTCAGAGATTCTATTTCATGGAGGGGTTTGGGAGGAGAACACCAGGTATTAGAATATTTATAAGCTCACCAAGCATTAAGACATGATTCTTAAGCGTTAGTGTGCAAAACCTCATCTGGAAAGTTTGCACGATTGCTTATTCTTGAGCCCTCTTCAAGGATTGATTCAGGAGGCCTAGAATGGGTTTCAGGAACCTGTACATTTTTAAACAGCACATGCAGTGGATTTTGGTGTAGGTGGCCCAAAGGCCACACTTTGAGAAACGCTCCATTAAGGAACTGTTGAAGGAAAAAAGAAAGAAACACTATGAGAAAAGGATGCCAATTAATTTAGTTGTTGATTGATGTCCATCTCTAGGTAAATCTACTTAGTAACTATACAGCTTCTGGAAACATAGAACAATGTCAATTTCTGATGATCATCTTCTGGATCAGAGATAAACTCCTGTCAGAAATAATGCTGCCTGCCAAGATCCTATGAAACACCCTGTACTCTTAAAGGGGCCAAAGTCATGAATAAGCCTGTACCAAGGAAATCTTATAAGTTGGAAGAAATTCCCTTCCAGGACAGAGAAGGAATTCTACTTTTAAGCCACATACTTTCTAATAATTGACAACTAAATCAAGAAAGCCCTTATAGTTTGGGAGAGTCTAAAAAACCATAGGGTAGCCATAGCAGTTGCAACTACCTTTCTCCTCTCTGGTTAGCCAGCTCTTCTGAACTCTTCAAGGTCCCACTTTTTCCAGGAAGATTTTGTGAAACACTCACACCTCCAAGATCTTTCTCTTCTCCAAACTCCAACTGGGCTCTGAGCCTGCTTATTACTGATTCATTACTATTTCATTCCCTGCTAATTGTCTTCTATATGCTAGCTTCATTTCTCTAAATAAACTGTTCAGCTGCTTTAAGACAAGAATGACGTCCATCTAGTACAGTGTTTTCATTTCCCACAGTGTCTAAAACATTGCTGGATACACAATAGAAGCTTAGCAAATAGTTGTTTGATTAAATAATGGCAATAAATACATTATACTGTCTTTCTGAATAGTTTCTTCAATTACAACGAGTGATCCTTAAAAAGGCAAAGGCACAGTCATCACCAGAAGATTCTGAAGTATAAGCTTTCCATCAGTATTAAAATAGCAATAATAATAGAAACCAAGTAGTTTTATTGTAACTTATTGTTTTTCAAAAATGTCAGGGGAATTATACCATCACTGGATCCCCTATCACAACCTTATAAAAAAGGCAGGGAAAAGTTTGGGGTTTTTTCTTATTATTGTGATAGAAACACTTCACATGAGATCTACCCTCTTGGCAAATTTTTAAGTGCACAATACAGTCTTGTGAACTATATGCACCAAGTTTTACAGAAGATCTCTAAACGTATTCATCTTGCATAAATTAAACTATATACCTGCTGAACAACTCTCCATATTTCTTTCCCTCCCAGTCCCTGGCAACCACCATTCTACTCTCTGTTTCTATGAATTTAACTATTTTAGATACCTTGCACAAGAGGAAACATGCAGTATTTGTCTGATTGTGGCTGGCTTTGTTTTTAAGGGATCTCACTATGTTTTCCAGGCTGGTCTTGAAACCATGGAGCTCAAGCCATCCTCCCACCTCAGCCTCCCAAAGTGCCGGTATTACAGGTGTGAGTCACCACACCCAGCCAGTAACTGGCTTCTTTCATGTAGCTTAACATCCTCCAGGTTCATCAATGTTGTCACATATGGCAGGTTTTTCTTCTTTTTAAGGCTGAGTAGTATCCATTTTGTATGTATACCACATTTTCTTTATTCGTTCATCCATCAGTGGACATTTAGGTTGTTTCCACATCTTGGCTATTGTGAATAATGCTGCAATGAACATGGGGGTGCAGATATCTCTTTGAGATCCTGATTTCAGCTGAGCATAGTGTCTCACGCCTGTAATCCCAGCACTTTGGGAGGCCAAGGGGAGAGGATTGCTTGAGCCCAGGAGTTCAAATCAGCCCGGGAAACATAATGAGACCTCATCTCCACAAAAACAGTTTTAAAAGTTAGCTGGGTGTGGTGGTGAGTGCCTGTATCCCCAGCTACTCAGGAGTCTGAAGCAAGAGGATCCCTTGAACCCAGGAGTTCAAGGCTTCAGTGAGCTCTGATTGTGCCACTGCACTACACAGCCTGGGTGACAGAGTGAAATCCCATCTCAAAAAAAAAATTAAAAATAAAGAGATCCTTATTATAATTATTTTGCATGTATACCCAGAAATGGAATTCCTGGATCACATGGTAGTCCTATTTATAATTTTTTTGAGGAAACTATATACAGTTTTCCATTGAGGCTGAACCCATTTTACATTCCCATCAATATTGCACAAGAGTTCCAATTTTTCCATGTCTTCACCAACATTTGTTATCTTTTTTATTTTTATAATAGCTATCCTAACAGGTGTGAGGTGATATCTCACTGGTTTTGGTTTGCATTTACCTGATGATGAGTGACGCTGAGTGCCCTGACATATGTTTCTTGGCCACTTGTTTGTCTTCTGTGGAGAAATGTCTGTTCAAATCCACTGCCCATTATTAACACAGGGTTATTTGTGGTTTGCTATTGAATTGTAGGAGGTCCTTATATGTTAGGGATATTAACCCCTTATCAGATGTATAGTTTGAAAATATTTTTCTCCCATTCTGTAGGTTGCCTTTTCACTCTTTTGATTGTTACCTTTGCAATGCAGATGATTTTTAGTTTGATACAGTGCCATTTGTCTGTTTTTGCTTTTGTTGCTTGTGTTTTTTGGTGTCATACCAAAGAAATATTGCTGAGCCCAATGTCATGAAGCTTTTCTCCTACATTTTCTTCTAGGAGTTATTCAGTAGTTTTAGGTCTCACACTTTAATATTTAATTCCATTTTAGTTGATTTTTGTATATGGTGTTTTTTGTGTATTGTGTAAGGGACCAATTTCATTCTTTTGCACATGGATATCAAGTTTTCCCAACAAGATTTATTGAAGATACTACCCTTTCCGCATCATGTATTCTTGGAACCCTTGTCAAAGATCAGTTGACTGTGTATGCATGGGTTTATTTCTGAGCTCCCTAATCTGTTTGATTGGTATACATATCTTTCTTTATGCTGGTACCATAATGTTTTAATTACCATAGCTTTGTGATATGTTTTACAATCAGGAATTGTGATGCCTCCAGCTTTGTTCTCCTTTCTTAAGATTGCTTTGGCTACTCGGGATCTTTTGTGGTTTTATATGAAATTTAGGGTTGTTTTTCTATTTCTGTAAAAAGGTACCATTGGGATTTTGATAGGGACTGTATTAAATCTGTAGATCACTTTGGGTATGAACATTTTAACCACATTAAGCCTTCCAATTCATGTACATGAGATGTCTTTCCACTTATTTGTGTTTAATTTCTCTCATCAGTATCTTCTAGCTCAGTGTACAGGTTTTTAACCTCGTTGGTTAAGTTTATTGCTAAATATTTCACTATTTTTGATGCTATTGCAAATGGGATTTTTAAAAATTTTCTTTTCAGTTTGTTGTCAGTGTATAGAAACACCACTGATTTTTGTATATTGGTTTTGTATCTTGAAGCTTTGCTAAATGTGTTTATTAGTTCTAAAAGGGTTGTTTTGTGGAGTCTTTTTCTATATGTAAGATCATGTCCTCTGCAAACATATAATTTTACAGCTTTTGTTCTGATTTGGATGCCTTTCATTTATTTTTCCTGCCTAATTGCTCTGACTGGGGGTTCCAGTTGCATGTTGAATAGGAGTTGCAAGAGTAGGCATCCTTGCCTAGTTCCTGATCTTAGAGGAAAAGCTTTCAGTTTTTCATCCTTCAGTATAATGCTAGCTGTGAGTTTTCACGTATGGCCTTTATTATGTTGAGATAAATTTCTTCTATACTTAGTTTGTTGAAAAAGGGTTTTTTTTTTTTTTTAGACATCATCTCGCCCTGTCACCCAGGCTGGAGTTCAGTGGAGCGATCTTGGCTCACTGAAGCCTCTGCCTCCTAGGTTCAAGCAATTCTCCTGCCTCAACCTCCTGAGTAGCTGGGATTACAGGCACGCACCACCACACCTGGCTAATTTTTTTTTATTATTTTTAGTAGAAACGGGGTTTCACCATGTTGGCCAGGCTGGTCTTGAACTTCTGACCTCAAGTGATCTGCCCACCTCAGCCTCCCAAAATGCTGGAATTACAGGCATGAGACACTGTGCCCAACCAAAAATTTTTATCATGAAAAGATTTTGAATTAAAAGATTTTTTCCTCTCAATTTGCAGTTGATGAAATTTGAACTCTCTCAGTGCCTCTTTCCACATCAAAATAAAACCAAAACTTTAGTGCTCTTTTCACTACCCACAGTAGCTGGGTTACTGAGTGTTTAAGGAGAAAGAAAGAGAGCAAAATTTTCAATCTATAACCAGAGAGAATCCATCATAAACAGAGTGAATCAAGGGGAAACAACTTTGCATAGCATAGATTTTTGCAACTGGGAAACTATAGGGGAAGGCATACCAGTCAGTCACTCTACCTTGAGAGAAAGTGATTGTGATTGAGAAAACAGCCAAAATACTTTTCAGCTCCTCCATCAAGAGGTGGAGTCTATTTCCTTATCTCTTGAATCTGGGCTGGTCATATGACTTATGGAGACCAACAGAATGTAGAGGAAGTTACAGCATAAGAGTTCTGCACTGGGGCCTTAACAGACCTGATAGCTTTCAAACTGTTGGATGGTGAGAGACATGTGGCCCAGTCACCTCCATCTTCCCAGCAAACAGTGAGACAACCACCAGACACATCCTCATTCACACAGAGTCCACAGCTAAGTCACCAGCTGACCACAGGCACATGAGTGAGCCTAGCTACTTGTGCGTCTGCTTAGATCAGCAGAGGCACCAAACTGACTTGTAGTTCATGAGCAATTATAAGTGGTTGTAGTATTAAGCCCTTATTTTTTGGATGCTTTGTCTACTGCGAAAGCTAACTGATGCAATAAGTGATTCTGGAAGCAAAACAATCAGGTAGATCGTAAAGCTAAGATGCAATTTACAAATAACAACAGCCATTGCAAGTAGCAGCAACACTAAAGAACAAAAAGACACTGTGTATGGCATAGAGACTGCTAATCACATCAGCTTTTTATATCATAGGCTCAGAGTTAGTGGCTGCTATCAACAGTATACTTTAAAAAGAATAAAATGTACATAATACATTTTATGTACAGTGGCTTGTTTTTTGAAAGTACTAACAGAAAAAAAATCACAAAGCTATAGCAGCATCAACCACTTGATTTATTGATAACAAAAACCTTGTGATTCACTCCTTCTCCCAGTACAGCCTTTGTAGAGAGCTAAGCTGGTAATGAGTATATAAGCCAGCTCTTCTGCCTTATTGAAGTGACTGGATTTAGCTCTTTCAAGTTTAGATATAACCCTTTGCCTATATCCATTTCCCATCACAGTGGAACTTCACTTAACAGATTTTACACTTATAAAATAAGAATTATGGTTTGAAGGCCAAGAGGAGAAAAGAACAAAGAGAAAAGGAAGAAATTGTTATGTCAACACTCACTCAATTAGTGAAGACTGGCATGCTCGAGCATGTGCCTTCCAACCTTTCTTCCAAACCTCAAACCACCTCAAATTCTCTTGCTAGAGGGTAGAAGAAAGGGTCAGGAAATGCATGAAGGATACAGCCCACATCCATACCAAATCCTACAATGACTGTTTTAGAAAATAATCACACAGTGTGAGCATTTCATTAAAAAGGAGCTGAGGTATCTAATTAAGTATATATTTTTTAGAACCTTAGAAAATATATTTACAAAGAAAATCTCAGTTTAAAGGCAGATCCCTTCTAAGTTCCCAAGAGTATCATTGAACCAATCCAGTCCTTGGTATGCTGGAGTCCATGGATTATCTGAGACTAAAGCAACCACAGAATCTTCCACTCCCCACGCCTAATGGTTCCATATGGCCCTTGGAATACAGAAATTCCTAAGCCTGAAACCCTGCCACCGTCTGGCTCCAGCAGACCTTTCCTACAATTCCCATTAGTGTGTCACACTCCTTTCTTATCCTCAAACATAGGCAATGTTTTTCTGACTTCATGCCAATTTTTCCACAAAAAATATTTTCCCTACTCATCTCTACTAGTTAAAAATGGCACCTAACCTTTGAAGCCCATGTCATATGTTATTTCTTTATTCAAGTGTGCCTACCTTTCTACAATTTGAGATAGTCTCATGTCATGAATCTCATCTCCCCACCACAGAAATTACAAATCATATCCTCAGATTCCTTCACAGCTAGGAAGCTGTCATGTGACTGAATCTAGTCAATCAGGAGTAGCCACTTGAGATACTGATTCAAAAAAGAGCGACGGAGAGTTGACTATGCTCAGAGGAAAGAATCTCCTGGCAAGGATGGCATAAGAAGCATTTGGTTGTCAGGCATGGTGGCTCACGCCTGTAATCCCAGCACTCTGGGAGGCCAAGGTGGGTGGATCGCTTGTAAGGTCAGGAGTTCAAGACCAGCTTGGCTAACATGGTGAAACCCCATCTCTACTAAAAATACAAAAAATTAGCCAGGCTTGGTGGCAGGCACCTATAATCCCAGCTACTCGGGAGGCTGAGGCAGGAGAATTGCTTGAACCCAGGAGGTGGAAGTTGCAGTGAGCCAATATTGCGCCATTGCACTCCAGCCTGGCCAAAAAGAGTGAAACTCCATCTCAAAGAAAAAAAAAAAAAAGGAAGCATCTGGTTTTTGCTTGACAATGGGGTCTGAGCTTCTAGTCACCATCTTTCATTGAATCTAAGATGTTATCAACTATAGATGCAGCATTATTTCACATACCGCTAAAATAATTTTGTAATGATGCCAATGGAGCTATGATGCAATGTGGATTTTTTTTTGTTTGGTTGGGTTTTTTTGTTTTGTTTGAGACAAAGTCTTGCTCTGCCACCCAGGCTGGAGTGCAGTGACACAATCATAGCTCATTGTAGCCTCGACCTCTTGGGCTCAAGGGATTCTCTCGCCTCAGCTTCTTGAGCAGCGGGAACTACAAGCACGTGCCACCACACTAGGCTAATTTTAAATTTTTTTTGTAGAGATGGAGTCCTGCTGTGCTGCCTAGGCTGGTCTCAAACTACTAGGCTCAAGCAATCCTGCCTCGGCCTCCCAAAGTGCTGAGATTACAGGCATGAGCAACCACACTTGACCCAGTATGTTCTTATAACTTGAAATTTTTATGTTTTTACTTATGGAAAAACTCTGTTAAACATATAGACATAAGTTTTCATCATAAAATGTATTGGTTAAGTTATTCACATTCAGAGTCTGGCTTTTCTGAATGACCTTCAGACTCAGAATCAGTCGTGTCCATGTTTACATATGCAATATCATCCGTTGGGCCGAGACAGTTAGTGATATAGCATTTCTTAAGAGTGCTCCACTATAATCTTTAGGAGTTTCTTCCAAGCCACTAGAGCCAATTCTATGAGTTTTGGTGCATGTGAATAGGCAATTACAACTCCCTTGTGACTGCCACTTGGCCAACAGCAATTGTGAGATGCGGCCAAATTTTAGAGAGGTTAATATGTTAAGGGGGAAAAAACGGTGTCCTAGAAAAAAATGAAATATGCTCTGTCTTCCCTGGTGACTCCAAGTTTGTGGGTCACTTTCATTGCTATGATATGGCATAGTCTATCCAATGAAAAAAGCAGTTAGTAGTGCCTTAAAGACTATGAAATTGAGGAAAAACCTCAACTCCTAGCCCACTGTCTTACAGTTTTTACCGGCCTAACACACAAGACTATAATACATATTCAAAGTACTTTACTCAGGTATTGCAACAAGCATTATCAGAGAGGAGGATTAAAAAACATAATTTTGACTAATTTGGACTTTCACTGTGTCACAGTAGGGAAGGCATTTTAAAGTGCAGATTTCTGCATACATCAACCTTCTCAAGCCTCCCAGACCAACCAACTCCAAGTCTTTCTCCAGAAAAACATCACTAGTTCCATGGGATAAAGTGTGATATTTGGATAAAGTGTGATAGTTAGAATTCTCCAACTCAAGGCGTATCCTAGACTTCAATTAGGTCACCTTTGACATTTACCTCTGCTCAATTTCATGGCCTCTGGGTGAAAGATGGGCTTCAGGTATGAGAAAGGGTGAAGGTGGGTTCTTCAACTAAACTCCAAATACAGAACACCAGTGACAGCTATGGAGTCTCCAGTTCCCTCACTAGGTAACTACCTGTTAGAAATGTCTTAGCTACAAATAACAAAACTCAACTCAAAGTGGCTTAATATTTATAACATTTATTATCTCTCATGACAAAATTTCATAGGTAAGTCAATCACCAGGCGTCACATAAATGAAGTCAAAACTCTGCTTCTCTAAGATCCTCCAGGCTCATCCTTCCTCTGTATGTTAGCTTCGTACTCAGGCAGAGAGCAAGATGGCTGCCACAGATCCAGGCGTCGTATATGGTACAACAGTGTCTACAGGAGGAAGAGCGGACGCTCTATGTTTCTCTGAGGAGCGAAGAAACTCTTTCCAGAATCCCTCAGCACTTCTCCAGCCAAGACTGTATTGAACAGAGTTAGATCACATACCTATGCTTAACAAATCACTGGTAAGGGGATAGGACCACCATAATTGGTTTAAACCAGCCAGGACTCTGGAATTGCCAGGGCTGAAAGCTGGAGCTGGGGCCTGCCCACCCCAAAGAATATCATCACATGGAGAAGTGGGGAATGCTTGAGCAAAATCAGGGTCCTATTAGGAAGGAAGAAAGATGTGCCGGAAAAGATGTGAGGTAACCAACGGTATCTGCTAAGTAGGTAATCTCTCTAAAATATGAACTTCTCTTAGGGATCGTCCATTCTAATCATTATTGATAAAAGAATACTCATATTAACAGAGCTATGCCCCCTCTTTAGGAATAAGTATTACTGCGCTGTGGCACATTGGGCTATTTGCTTCTCTGTTGGAAGCCCGGTGCCATTAAAAGGAGCTGAAGGTTTTACTTGTCTTTTCTTTCTTACTGGAGAAATAACACTGCATATGATTGCATTTTGTATTCAATTTACTCCTCCCATAAATATTTGATTTTACTCTGAGAAGTAAAAAAGGAGGCCGTCATTATTTTATATAAGCCTAATTCCCACACACACAAGTCTGTAAACCCTTCAAGGGAAAGAAAAGTCAGTGTCTTTTTCATATTTATATAGCCTATAGAATTCAGTTCAGTAAATAAATGATAAGCTGAATTATTAATCTCATTAATTCTTTCCAGGCCTAACATGAATCTTCATGACAGTGAGAATTAAGGCTCCAAGCTAGGTAGGCCTGTGTGCATTAGCAAAGATCCTTGGACTTTAAGATACTCTCCTCTCCACAATTCCAATTCCAACTATCACCCAGATACAGAGACTTTCAGGATGGAATTTATGCTGTTTATAGCCATGGAGTTGGCTGCAGTGGGAAAAAAATTACAGTCCCTAAGGCAGACAAGCATTATTTGGAAAAATTCAGACCTTGATCAGATCTTACCAATCCATGTCCTTTCAGCTTCTCCCATCTAGATGGGACCTCATTTCTAAGAATTAGTAGGCTGAAAAATCCTTTGGTAGGGTATATCAAAACTTCAATATGTTCAGACAGATGTACATACAAATAGTAACTTTAAGTGAAAGTCTCTATATGATTTGATATTTCTCCTCTTTCTTTTTGCTATCCTGTTGCCTTATTTAATCTCCCTAGTTAAGAGCTTTGGGTTTTTTCCCCCTTTCCTATGACACAGTGTATTTGCTGACTATCCTGACTCATGCCCTTTGGTTCTGATTCCTCCACTGTTAATTCTTATCTCTCTATTCTGACCCCAGCCTCGAAGTTTGTTATGTCTGAGAAGTCCTTAGATACCATGGTTACCCAAAGGGTCAAACTGACTCTCCCCAAAACTGAACATTGCTGACTCATGGGATGCCACAGGGATTGTAATAGCCACAGCTGAAATTGCTGTCCAAACAAAGATGCTTAGATAATAGCAGCTATTTTCAAAACCCTGTTACAAATCAATTCGCTACCCTTTATTAAAAGATATTCAATATGGTATTCATGCTGGGAATCAGGTAAGATGGTATTTCCTGAACTGATTTATACAATACTAACATTTTTCAGGTAAAAGAAGGAAAATATTGAGAGAGTAAAAAGCCAGACAAAAATCTTCAGTCTTAAGGTCATTTTCATTGTCTAATTGTCCCAGTGTGTTACAAAATGCTAATCTGAATGTCTGAAAAGTAATTTTTTTAATTTCAATAGTTTTGGGGGTACATGTGGTTTTTTGTTACATCGATATGTTCTTTAGTGATGATTTCTCAGATTTGAGTGCATCCATCACCCAAGAAGTGTACGCTGTACCTCATATGTAGTCTTTTATCCCTCACCCATCTTCCATCCTTTCCCCCCAAGTCCCCAAAGTCCATTATGTCATTCTATGCCTTTACGTCCTCATAGCTTAGCTCCCACTTATAAGTGAAAACATACGATATTTGGTTTTTCATTCCTGAGTTACTTCACTTAGAATAATGGCCTCCAGCTCCATCCAAGTTGCTGCAAAAGACATGATTTCATCTCTTTTTATGGCTGAGTAGTATTCCATGTTTTACATATACCTCATTTTCTTTATCCACTTGTTGGTCAATGGGCACTTAGGTTAATTTCATATCTTTGCAACTGAGAATAATGCTGCTACAAAAATGTGTGTGCATGTGTCTTTTTCATACAATGATTTCTTTTCATCTGGGTAGATACCCAGTAGTGGGATTGCTGGATCGAATGGTACATCTACTTTTAGTTCTTTAAGGCATCTCTATACTATTTTTCATAGTGGTTGTACTAATTTACATTTCCAACAGCAGCGTAAAAGTGTTTGAGAAGGGAGCAATTTAAATCAAGATCTATGTATTTCTACCTAGAATAATGGTTAAATATAATATATGCACTGAACTAAATATTTCAATATGGCTTTCTAGCTTATAAAGCAACTTTACCTGTATTACTTCATTTGATTCTTATGACAGCCCGATGGAGTGTACACTAATGTTATTCCCATCTTAAATGTGAATAAAGTCAGACTCTAAGACATTTTGTGCCTTTTCTGAGTTTATAAAACCAGCTGGTAAAAGGAAGAGCCAAAACTAAAATCTAGCTTCTTGACTCACTCTTTCCACAGCCCACATTGCCAATATATATTCAAGACAAAAGATAAATATAGTCTTCAGTTCCTAAACAAACTCAGCGAAAATTGGAAGCCAACAGGTTGCAATTCAGGTGTTTCTTCTTGATATAAAGCCTGTGGCTTTGCCTTACAATCTGTTTTTCTTTGGTTCAGTAGAACATAATGATAACGTTTCTTTGAGGAGCAACTGGAAGAATCTAATGAATGGGCAATATTCCCAAGGGGACTTGGAATGTACAATGTGCTGATGGTTGGCTGAGTGACAACAAGGAATAGTCTCCTGAAGTTGTTAAAGCACTCAATTTTCCCCTGATTTTCATTATTTATACATGCACTGAAGCCCTAATTATTTGAATCATCCTCTAAATCAAAAGTGTGATACCTCGTTAAGCATAGGGTGGTCTGATGTCCCTTTTAAAAGCACCCCTTAAGGTCATTCTGCTCTATTATCTCCAGTTTATAAGATGAAAGTAGTTTCCACTATCCTTGGCATTCTGCCAGAAACGTTGCCCACTTTTATTCTTCCAGCAACTTCTATTAGAGCTTGAGATAGGCCCCATTCAAACAGTCTTCCTGCCAAGAACAAGACAGCAACTATGATTTCCAAGTCCTATCCAATGATGTGTTTCTAACAAACAATGCAATGTTGCTTGCATTTGAGGTTTTATCTACTGGGGTATGTAACTAGCCCTTCTTGATGGGATAGGAAAAAACTCAATAATAAGGTCTCACACATTCACAGAGGTCTGAAACCCTACTGAAAATTTAATATGTAGAATTATAAGAGATGGGGTTTGTAAATCTGATTTTTTTGGTTTTTAACACAATTCTGCATTCTTCTGAACCAACATAGCAAATATATCAAGCTCATAACGCCATGGTGAACTGAAAGGGAATTGTTCAGAGTGATTGTAAGGAAAATGTAGTGCTTAATCACAGCTATCATAGGTCATCTGAGGGGAAAATGTGGTTTTAAAAAATTACTGAAAATGCATTCCTAGGCTTTATTATAGAGTTGAATGTGGCAGTCAGGGAAAGGAGTGGGGAACTGACTCAGGTATGACACTATTCTGTCCAACTCATCTGCCATGACAAGAAAATGTATTTAACTTAGTGTAGGAAAAAAATACAAGTTCAACATACAAAAGCTTTCGTTGATTCATGATTCAGCTATGATGATACCACCTAAAGGACAATAACCAGTCTTTCCTACTAGCAGGAATCTTTACTTGGGTGTGGTAAAATAACATTATCCACTTTGGCTACATGATCTGATCTTAGAGACTATTTTAATTGTGTTATAGTTTGGGAGGTAAAATAAATGAATATAGGAATGAAAATAAGGCTTGCCTTTATAATAAAAATATTATTGTGGCTAAAAACAATTTATTTCTGGGCAAGTCTAACTTATCACATAGGATTTTCATAAGGTAATCATGTTTAACCTGACATTAGTTTCATATACCAGTAATCCTTTAGTTTATTGATATAAAAAGTATGTAGTGATCATTAAGAAAATTGCCAACTCAGGGTAGAAATCTGTCTTATCAAAGAAATATGTATATTTGTTAGTGTGCCAATATACGTATGTAGAGGAAAGGTATTTGCGCCTTTCAACCTTCATTCATTCTTTTATTCTTTGAAATATTTTTTGATTTCCTACCATGTGCCAAGTATTGTTCTAAGTGCTAGAGATAAACAGACAAAAATCTTAACCCTCACAAAATTAGCGTTTATTCCAATGGGAAGAGACAGACAATAAACCAAGTGAAATACTTAGTATGACAAAATTCAAAGATTTCTAATTTTTAAAATTGTCAAATATTTAATAAACAAGAATTTAAAAATTTGCAGTTCTGAATAGACTGCAAATTTTATATCAGTGTAATCCCAGAACCTAATACAGTGCTGGGCTCATATGCATTCAAATATTTCAAAAAAAATTTGTTGAATGACTGAATGAACTAATGAACACAGTTTATGGGCTCTGTAAATAGCCCTGACTGTGTATCTCAATTCCATGCCACGTTTTCTTTTTGTACTTGCTTACTTTTAAAACAGGTTTGAAGTAATTTACAAATAAAAGGTAAAGAATGTGGCCCAAGCAATAAAAGAAGAAATATAGTCCTGGCATATGGCTTTTCTTTTGTATTTTAATAGAGGGCTTGAACATAGTAGGTAATCAATAGCTTAAGTGAAAGTTTATTTGATAGCAGTTTATCAAAGGATATGTACATATTTTCACATGACCTTTTAAAAAGTATGCTATTGCTGAGATGGGCAGGTCCAAATGTGATTTTAGAAGAAAAGGAAAAAAAAACCTGACCCAATAAAGTACTTCTATGGGCACTAGAGTAATAATAGTCCAATGCGTGTGGCTTTCTTTAAAGTTCCAAGAATAGAACTTAATATAAAGTAGACTCTCAATAAATGTTGACATAACACCCTCAGATAAAGTTGATCCTTAGACTATTTATATAGCATGGTAGTAAGACCGTGTAATTAGCAGAAGAGAGGATGTTCTTTTTATTTTGCTTTGTAGAGTTAAAGCATCCTATGGTGTGCTTCCCACCAGAGGAGTTCAGCATCTCAATAACCCTTGATGAAATAATGGCTCTTATCAATTTCTTCATCTGAGTGCACAGCTTTCAGGAATCCACACAGGTGGATGAGAGAAGATACCAGTTGCCTAGCCGGTCACATCAGCCAAATCAAGGCTAACAATCCATGGATGTGCATCATACTAAAGAGGCAATGTAGTGTCAGGCAAAACTAAATCCCAGTCTCAGTTCTAGTAATTATTTAACCTAGTTAGAAAAAATCAAGGCAGCAATATGTTGTAAATGAAATAATACTATTTTCAAGTCATCAGAGTGCCAGGTACATGAGCTCAATAATATTTGGAATTATTGCTGTTGAATGTAGATAACATCTGGGATATTTTGGAGGCTTGGTTTTTGAGCTATCAGCAGGAAGAAAATGTAGGAAAATCATATGATGGGGTGAAAAACAGGCTACATGAGATTTGAAGTATCATCTAGACAGGATCTTTAGATAGAATCATCATCTCAAACAGGGGGTAAGGTGTTACTTACACAGAGGAGAACAATTGAGAAGTTCTAGATGGTGAAAAATGATGTTACACAGGATGGCTTATAAGCTAGAGTCACGCTGGTCTACATAAGCCAGATCAGCAGGAACTAAGTAAGGCTTGTATGACATTCTGCCCCTTTAACCCTAAGTGTTTGAAGAAATTCAAGAGATTGTGTTCAATGAGCAGCCAGTACATCTCGATTTCTTTTTTGAGAAAAGTCTTAATGTTAACATGGTAAGAAAGAAAAACACTTGCCCATGTCTTACGGGTAATGGGAAATATGATGGGACAAGTATGGGCATTCTTCTCAGCAAGAAGCCCTTCCTTTAAATCATTCCTTTTTCCATTCTTCCCCCACCTCCCTTCCTTCCATCTTCCCTTCCTCTCCTTCCTTCTATTTTCTCTTTTCTTTCCTACCTCATTTTATAAGGGTCTAACATGGAGTGATTTCTTCATTGTTATTTGCCACTGGATTCTGGATAAGCCAGGTGTTGAAAAATGTTGTTCAGGTTTTAGTTTGGCTGGATTAGACCTGATGTATTTTTCATTCTCCCTTTCCATATCTCCTAATGTAAAAAAAAAAAAAAAAAAAAAAAAAAAAAAAAAGCAGCATTCAGATGAAAAAATATATGGGTCATCAAGACAAGCTCTCCCATTGGAGAACAGGAAACTGGACTTGTGATGACTGTGAATGAACTCTCTGAGAACCAAATGAAACTCACAGAAATAGAAACCAGATGTAAGCAATCATGAATCCAGGCACTAATCTGCCTCCAGTTTATTTTTAGCAGAAATATTATTGAAGTCTTTTCAGTACATAATTAATTTTCAAGGATTGCCATTAACCTCATAGTATGAGATGGGACAAGAAAATTTTTGCATGTAAGGTTTGAGTGGAAAATAATGATTTTTAAGTAGTTTGCTATGTGTTTGGTGAGGTAGGGTGTTCTATGGTTTTTAGTTTTCTCAGTTTGACCTAGGAGTAATGACTCTCCCAGCCAAACATAATCCATCTTTAGATAATAGTGGCTGTTTATATATTTAGGATGTGTCAACCTCCTCAAGGCTGGGAAGTATCAAGGCCTAATATAATATTTGGCTTTCATGTTCTGGGTGTGCAACAAGAGGACCAACAGTCTTGTTAGCTAAAATCAACCCAAAGTATTAGAGTTTGGACATGAACTTGGCCTGCCCATGCCAGAGGGAATACAAGTACCTTCATTCAGGCTCCGAATGAAATCATTAATTATGTCAGCAGTTCCAGCGATAGACCTGGAGACACTTCGCACTACTTAGCAAACAAGCTACCTTCTCAACTGTTTAGAAGTCTGGGGAAGATCTTAAAAATCTGTACTCACTGTACTTACACAGCCCTTTCCCTGCAAATCCTCAAACTTTCCTTGATCCTGTGTCTCTTTGGTTTTACCACACCGGGGTTGGAATGAGATGAGGGAAATAATGTGGTTGTGATGGCCAGACTGTGTATTATAGATCTGAAAGTACACCCTGGTGCACCTCGACAATGAAACTCTTTTTAAGACGTGGGTTTTTTGGAACCTTATCAACCACACTGGAGCTCCTGCTCCATTTAAGGCCATCATAGGTCTTTTAAAGAGTAATTTAACTGTTATAGACATGTACATTTTTGCCTATTAAGAACAGCTTTACAAAGAATGTGACCTGTGTTTACAGGACAAAAACCTGTTTTTATCCTTTCCACAAAAAGCGTCTTCCTTTTTTTAACCATTAGAAGTACCTTGGCAATTCTCTGTGTAATTAACAGCTTAGCAGGATGGAAAGTAAAAGAGCAAAGTGCAACAGAATTGTGCTAAGGTCAGTTGAAATTTTTTAAGCATAAAGTACTCCCACATAATAATTGATCTCAATATATCATGATGCAGCAAGAGTCCACGTTCATTCCCCCTGCCCCCTTATTTACCTGTCCCTGGGAAGAGAAGCACAAATGAAGTGAGGAGAGAAATAGCTTCAGGAAAGCTTATAATACCATGCATTCAGCACATGGAGATGTTTTTGAGGCTGAAAGGGACCCGGGATGCCCCCCAAATCTACCATGGCTTTTTTTTTTTAATATGCTTTAGCAAAGTTTTCCAGCAACAGATCAAAAAGCTTTGTATATGGATTTTGGAAAAGATGTCTAAAATAATTAAAAATATACTTTCATCTCTCAAAAGTGAGGAGAACTGCAATTCAATTTGATTCCACAGATCTCTTCGGAGGACCTGCTCTGGGCTCACAGCAGTGTTGGGCACATGGGGAAAGTGATCACAACACAAACAAGAGACTCATGAGGTGCTTATTTGTTTGTTTGGGTTTTAGCTCATGATCAGTTCTACCAGTTGAATGCTTTCCTTTTAAAAGCAAGGGGGAAGAAGGTCTAGCATCTTCAACAGAGCAACTGGTAGAATGCTTTCTCCCTAACAAATGTGATGAATTTAATTGATCAAATAATGAGATCTTTAAAATCTAATAAGAAGCTGTTGGAGAAAACTTTCTTTTAAAAAACAATAAGGAAACTGAAGAAAATTAGATTGAACTTTAAAGGGAAAACTCTCAATCAGTATCACCATGGGAGACAGGAAAATGTGAAGCCACAGAGAGGGTAAAAACAAAACAAAAAAGCACCCTAAGTTGTACAAGCAGATAAAGTATAAGAGAATGAAATCTATTTATATTACTATATATTCTTTTCTTTCATAGAAAGGAGGTCTAAGAGATGCACAGAAGGCCAGCTACCAAAGAGTCACAGAACAAAACTAAACTTCCACATTTCAAAATAATAATACAATATTACGATGATGGTTTATTTCTTACTTTTCAAAACCAGGGTACACATTCAAATCTTATTTCCTTAATTTTTGTAAATAGAGAGAAGGAAAGTAAAATACATTATATCGATTTTATTGACTTGGGAAAACATTTAGAAGAATTTATAGAAATATTTCATTTTCCCCACTGACAATTTTTATACTTAGACCCAGAAGCTGAGAGAGGAAAAAAGCTATAAAAATTATTGAATCCTAATATTTTCTATTGAATGTCAAATACTCTAAAAGTTATTTATAAGTACGCCCACACACACCCTTTTGTTAATTTGCCACACCACAATTAGAAGGAAGGGTAAAAGCAGCAATCTGATATCTTGTACGGAAATAAGTAAAAGATTCTCTTACGTGTTGGATGTTTATTAAATATATTCCCATAAATAAAGGTGAGTAATACAAATGAGTTATAAATGTTTATAATACTTTGCAGTCTTTTGTAGTATTTGAGGTAATTCGTTATTCAGTTGAAGATGAGATCTCTATCCAAGTTAAGTAAGGAGAAAATTGCCAGGATAAATTAAGAGACAAAAAAGTAAAATGTGGAGATAATTTAATTGCCTTAAACATGTATAGAAGCTTACCTTTGTAAATGTTTTTTCATAAGAATATGTCACAAGAACTGGGCAAAACTGTACCTACAAGGAAACTCCCATAGCATTTGTTTTCTCCTTTGCTAGGAGTGGCGATCACACACACTGCTCAGGACAATGGTGATTAATGAAGTCGCCCCACTGAACAATATGCTACAAAGGGCTTCACCACCCCTAGAGAAGAAACTGTCCAATTTTCCTGAGATACCGGACAATCTCCTGGCAGCAGTTTCCCCACTCAATAAAAGCAGGTGTTGGGGACATCCCACATGGTGCAAATGCTGGTGGATGCTTTTAACAAACAGAAGCCTAACAAGATCATCAACTTGCTTCTCTCTCTTTAGAGAACAGAACCTTAGCAAAGGAAAAGGAGAGAGGCTACTAAAATGGATGGACGTTTCTTAAAGCATGTGAAACGTTGCCTGAGTGGGGAAAGACACGTTCAGGAAGGAACTAAAAGGAAACCCACAATTTGGAATCGGGAGATTTTTCCGTCTATCTCTGGAATTCGGCCTCTGTGCAAGAGCGCGTCCTGGAGTTGTGCAAACAGACACGTCCAGCCTCGTGTCGGGCGCACACCGGCTGGATCGCTGGCAGGCTGGGGCTCTGGGGCGTTGCGGCCCCTGGGGTAGGGGCGTCTGTGCCTCACCAGGACAGCCCGAGCACGCACATCAACGAGCCTTAACCACCATGGACAGCTCACTGGCTTCCCCCAGCCAGCTCCGCGCAATTTACAAACTCCATAGGAGCCACCAGCTAGATTGATTTTTATGCCCTGGAGAGATGCCATGTGTTCCATGGCCCACGGTCTACACCCCCAACCCCCACCCTGCGATCGCCAACTGTAACCACTGAGCAGTTATATATAGACAGAGCGGGCTTCGGGGATTAATAATCTTCTCCTTGCCCTCAATTCCGTCCTTTAAGGTGCCACCGGATTCCAAGAATCAGACGGAGGGAGTTGGCAGACAGAACTTCGTTCCACGTCCGTTCATATCCTCTCCTCTCCCGCGCCGCACCTCACCCGGCCTTGGCTTTGCAGATCGTGTTAAGTGAAATAAAACAGACGGGTCCCGGGGCTCCGGCAGGGCCGAGCTTTACGGGCGCAGGGGAGGCGCGCTGGGAGAGAGCGAGTCGGGGCTCCCGGAGGAAGGGAGTCGCCCCTCCACACCCCGACGCGGCCCCGGACAGGGCCAGGCCAGGGAGGGGGTACGTCTGCCTCATCCTTCTCTCCCCGCGCCCCCACGGGGAAGTCAGCGTCACCGTCTGCCTAGGGCTTATCTCATGTTTGAGTCATAAATTGACCTGGAGGGAGAGGGGAGGGGAGGGAGAGCCCTGCTCAGAGGAAGTTCGCGCGCTCCCTCCGACCCTGTCCTTGGGTCTCGGGGTTCCCGAAGCTTTCCCTTACCCGCAGCCAGATACGGGGCTCTCCCGGGAGGAGGGGGGCGCGCAGGACCAGAGACTCCGAGTATACTCGGGTTAGAAACCAAGCACCCAAGCCGGCGGGACAGGGCGGGGCAGAACGCAAAGACCTCAATAATACCGCTCCGGGCAAGAAGGATCCTGTGCGGCAGTCCGGAGTCCAGACTCTCAGGGACTGAAGCCCGAGGAGAACCTAGGGGAAGTAGTAGCTAGATCCGCTTACGGGCCCCGAGACCCCCGAAGTTCCCATGGAGCCTAAGATCCCCAGGAGCCAAGCCTGCCCCGTCCCTGCGGATCAGCTTCCTAATGGGCGACCCAAGTCTATCGCAGGCGGTGGGGATGAGGACGCTGGGTGGGAGGAGGGGAGGGGAGGCCGAAAAAGATCATCCCCTTGCCCTAAGGCCTCTCCCAAGACCCTGGACCCCTGCCCTAAGAGACTCAGGCCTCCCTTGCTGCAGTGGGAGCGCAAACACCAGGGCAGGAGACTCCAGAGAAGGAGCGCATAACTCAACGGTTGCTCTCCTGAAGCCTTATTTCTGATAAAAATTACAGAAAAGTTAGGCAGGATCCAAAGACACCGTAATGACCAGCTCAAAGCCAAACAGACAGGACATCCAGTGCGGGTGTCTGGATAGGTATCCTTCCTGCCGGAGAGTTTAGACATCTCAGTCCGGGTGCTGCCCTGGGAAGGGACTTCGAGGCCAGCGTGGCACGGGCAGAGAATGGTGTTAGGGAGGTAAAATGCTTGCGGGGGCAGCACCTTTTAGGCAGCCCCCGGCTCAAAATTTAAGAAAGGACCATTCGGTTCATGTGGGGAACTGGGCTGCTGCCAGGAGGGTCCTGTGATGCCACCGGAGATTGACTTCAGGTTGAGAGGTTGTCTCCTGAGCCAGGTGGGGCTTGGAACTCTCTCTGTGGCCTCGTACAAGTCCAGAGCTGCCTACTTTCAGGAGCCAAAAACTTGGCCAGCCAAGGGCAGGCATCTGGCTGGCTGGCACCAGTCCAGGAGATCAGGACTGGGACACTGCACATTCATATTCTATCTCTCTCTCTCTCTCTCTCTCTCTCTCTCACACACACACACACACACACACACACACACACACACACACAGAGACATATCTGAAGAAGACTCTTCAGATATGTTTCAATTGTCAGGAGTTTGCGAGGTGCTCAAGTGCTTGACCTTTAAGAACCGGTCCTCAAGGACCCCCATTTCCTAAAGACCTTCTCATCTCACATTGGTTTGGGTTCCTCCCAGGAAACCGCCTCCTCTCTGGGCCTCCTGCTTCAGTGTGGGGGAAGCAGAACATTGCCCAGGAAGTAGGGAAGGGTGAGGAAGGGTGTGAGGCCCACTTTTCCCATGGGAGGATCCCATCAGCTTGATGCATATCTATACACTCCTCCCTGAGGCAGTTCCTCCAGAGGTTAGCAGCCCGCCCTGTTCGTGGAGAAGTCTTATCCTCACCTAACTACAAAAAGATTTAATAAAGAAACACACCCTTTCCTATTGTTACTTGGGGTTTGAAGGCATTACATCTTTTTTTCTTTTTTGCTACCTTGAGGTCAGCTGGCAACAGCCTCCTCTCAAGTCTCAGTCCAGGCGAGCGATGAGAGCCACATTCTAATGGAATCCAATGAGAACATTACTTGAGCTGATTATGCAACGTCTCTTTGTAAACATTGAAAAAAGTTTGGAGAAGAGATGGGATGAGTTTAGTTGTTTGGTTCCAGGGGATTTTAGAGATATAGCTTGCAGCTACAGATTGGTAAATGTGAAATCTGGATGCTTATTGGTAATAAGAGAATTCCCAAGCCCAGGTGCACTGTTTAAAGTGCCATAGATTCATATTTGGTTTATAATGTATATCTGTTTGCTGTTTGGGTTAAGGAGGAAAGAAGAAAGAAGGATGAAGAGGCTAAGCATAAATGCTATTTACTTTTTTCTAAGCTATGACAGGAGATATACATTAACTGGGTATTCAACTGAATTTAAGAGTAATGCATTTAAAATTTTTTCAACCTCTTTTAAAATTTGATATACTGTAATAAACTGCCACTGGGGATGGGAAGATGGAAGCCTGGTGCTCATGGGCTAGGCATTTGTGTAGGTGTAGAACTTATAATGCTAAACATGGAAATACTTCAGATTAGAGGCAGGCCTTCCCATTTGCTAAGGTGCATTTACATGACAGCAAGGCCTAAGCAAACATTTAGCTTCTATTGGCACTTGTTCTATTTCTAAACCTTAGAAAAAAGGTGTGTGTGTGGGCTGGGGGGACGGGGCGGGGGGGAGGTGGTAGGGGGTGCTCTTGCTGTGTCTCATTTGCAGTCATGCATCCTCTGCATTATTATGATGGAGATTACTCAGTTATGTTAGGAACTAGATTATGATGTCAGAAAATATCCTTTCCAAAACAGGCAAAAAGTCAGGGTCCTGGGTATATATTGAGGAGAATTTCTACTGAAAGTAATAAACAGGGCAGCTTGGAAGAGGTACCTGCTTTCTAATAATTGCCTTTAGTGGGAACAGAAGTCTCCTTTCAAGAAGCTTTTAATTCATTTTAAGACTTAATTTTATGTTTTCTGAAGAACAACAAAAAATATTTCTGGAAAAGACTGCTGAGAAGATTTCCCTCTTTCAGCCAGAAGAGCAGAGAGAAGATTGTAAATCAAGGAAAAGGTGAAGTAATAAATTAGGAGGGAACTTTGGTATTCCGAGTATATAAAGACTATTTATTTTTCATGTGTCTATATTTTCTCTTTTTGTGGAGGAGAGGAAATTCTAAAAATATTTGATAGATGTTTTGCCATTAACACCAGAAAAGTGTGTGGGGAAAAAGAAAGGAGGGAAGGAGTGGGGGGTTAATTTTGTTTAATTAGTAGAAAAAGCAACATAAATCAAAGCAGTCTATTGATGCCAGTCCTTAATTTATAATGTTCTGAAAGTAAAGTGAATTTATTTACAACATAAGTGATTTGATAATTTCAATCTGATTTTTGTTTTAACCTTCTATTGGGAGAAGGGTTGACTTTTTAAAGCCTGGATAGTTTGAAACTTGGCTAGGTACCTTGGACTTTTTTATTGTGGAAGCAAATATTATCATTTCAATGTTAAACAACTTGCAAGCATTAAATGGCTCATTTGTGATTGACTTTTTTTTTTTTTTTTTTTTTTTTTTTTTTTTTTTTTTTTACAGATTTCCCCCTTCAGATCTAACGATTACATTAGGGCTCCTGAATCTTTTTGGAAGGATTCTTTTTATAAATCAGAAAGTGTTCGAGGTTCAAAGGTTGACATTTCTGAGTGCTGATACTTTGTCCTTTCATACTATCCAAACAAGTCTAACATTTAGAAATCCTTACACATTCAAGGGAAGTTGTGGAAATTCCCAGAGAGAGAGAGAGAGTGTGTGTGTGTGTGTGTGTGTGTGTTGGTTTTGTTTTGCTTTTTTTCTTTGTTAGTGAGAAGAAGCCGAGTCTTTTAAGGTACGGGGTTTACAGTAATGAACTGAGGAAGGCAGGAGCTTCTAAGAAAAGATGCCCCCCCACCCAACCTAAGCAGCAAACTTTAACTGCTAGCTAGCTGCAGTGAACCAGTGGGAGCCCCGATGAGCGAGGGTCTCGGTGACAGCGTGCTATTTCTCCCACTCTGGGTAAAATATGTGGAGCATCACCCGGAAAGTCAGGCTTGATAAAGGCCACACTCCTTGAATCATCTCAAGAATCTAAATCACACTAGCCTTCTAGAAACTAATGAACCCTACCAGCAGGATTGCCTAGAAGACAAATACCCCTTGAATGGTTCCCAGTCCACTCGCGCTCTTTTCAAAAAGTTAGAGGAGCCCTGGGGCGGGTATCCACTCCCGCTGCAATCCTTTCCTAGATGATACTACCCAGTAATTCCGAGCAGTCTTTCTTCCCCGCCCATTAGCTTTGGAAAGAACCTCGGCTTTCCCGTCGCTTCTCCCAGGCAGAGCAGCACATAACCATAGTTCCACTGCATCTGTCCGCTGGCTGCAGCGACTCGGATACAGTCTTCCAAGAATCTGTAACCTGGGACTTTGGAGGGGGAGGGGACAACCAGGTAGGGTATCAGAGAAAGGATGGGTTAGACTCCCGACCATGAGTGAAAAGGGCCGTGTGCGTGCTCCAGGAGTGTCGGTCCCCCTCTGCAATTCAAAAGGGGGATCTCTCCTGTGCGCGGGTTTTTTGGGACCGGCTCCAGATGTCTCCCAGCAGTTCTGAAACAGCAAAAAGTGCAATTTAGATATGAAGTCTGGAACTGTTTTTGTTCTTCTAAGCAAAAGATCTCCGTCTCTCTAGCCGATGCTCCCCACTCAGTTCATCCCGGGAATGGGCCAGGGAGGAAGGTTCTCATGCATCGCCCCGAGCTGCCAGGCGAGCTTCGGGCTCCTTAAATTCACAGGCCAACAGCCCGCGTCCTCTCCGCGCAGGCTCCCGGTTGCCCGCGGTCCCCGGCCCAGCTCCTTGGCCTCCTCCTCGTCGGTCCGCCCCTGGTGGTCTTGGCGCCCGCTCGTCCAGCTCGGCGCGCCGGGGACCGCCGGCTGCCCGGGGCAGTCCGCACGCCCTCGGGGATCTCGGCTCCCGGATCCGCCGCGCCGGCAGGAGCCGGCCGGGCCTGGAGGGAGCAAGCGGATGCGCCCACGCCCCCGGCCCGGGGATGGCGCGACAGGGCCCGGGCTCCGGGGTGGGGCTCGGCAGAGCTCCTGACAGCTCCGGGATCGGCAGCGCGGGAGTAGGGAGCTCCGCCGCTCGCCGCTCATTCCCGGCTCGGGGCTCCCCTCCATTCGCTCGGGCGGCGCGGGGCCCGTTCGGGCAGCCCGTCGCCGCCCCCGCCCCCCGCGCGCCCGCCCGCCCGCCTGCGCCCTCGCTCGCCCCGCGCGCGTTCCTAGGGCGCCACCTCTTTGCGACTAGCTCACTTCTCCGGCAGGTTTGCCTCGGAGCGTGTGAACATTCCTCCGCTCGGTTTTCAACTCGCCTCCAACCTGCGCCGCCCGGCCAGCATGTCTCCCCGCCCGTGAAGCAGGGCTGCCGCCTCCCTGCCGCTCCGGCTGCCACTAACGACCCGCCCTCGCCGCCACCTGGCCCTCCTGATCGACGACACACGCACTTGAAACTTGTTCTCAGGGTGTGTGGAATCAACTTTCCGGAAGCAACCAGCCCACCAGAGGAGGTAGACAGACAGCTATGTATATATATGTGGGTTTCGCTACAAGTGGCTCTGGAACGAAAGGGCCTGGTTCGCAAAGAAGCTGACTTCAGAGGGGGAAACTTTCTTCTTTTAGGAGGCGGTTAGCCCTGTTCCACGAACCCAGGAGAACTGCTGGCCAGATTAATTAGACATTGCTATGGGAGACGTGTAAACACACTACTTATCATTGATGCATATATAAAACCATTTTATTTTCGCTATTATTTCAGAGGAAGCGCCTCTGATTTGTTTCTTTTTTCCCTTTTTGCTCTTTCTGGCTGTGTGGTTTGGAGAAAGCACAGTTGGAGTAGCCGGTTGCTAAATAAGTAAGTGCTGAGAGGCTCCAGAGAAATTTTTTTTCTTTTCAACTTGGGAGATGCCCTTGATGTTGAAGAGGCTTTTTGAGAGCGGGCTAAAAAGGGGGAGCGGAGTAGTGCGGGGAGATGGAGAGTCCGGACTGACACTCGGGTCCCATTCCCTTCTGTTGCAGGTCCCGAGCGCGAGCGGAGACGATGCAGCGGAGACTGGTTCAGCAGTGGAGCGTCGCGGTGTTCCTGCTGAGCTACGCGGTGCCCTCCTGCGGGCGCTCGGTGGAGGGTCTCAGCCGCCGCCTGTAAGTGCCCCATCCTCCCCAGGGCGCCGGGTTGGGGAGGCCAGGGGGAGGGGCTGCCAAGCTGGGATGCTGCCGAGGGCTTGCAGCGGTCACCGATGCTCCTTGCCCGGGTTAGGGAGAGGGACCATCCCGGATACCTGCCGGGGCCTGAGCCCGGGTCCTCAAACCTGGCAGGAGAACTGGTTGATCTTCAACGGGAGACAGGCAAGAGAGAGATTTTATGGGTGTTTCCATAAGAGGGAGCGTTTCACAGAATCTCTTCTAGGGAAAGATCCTCTGCCTCTAGTGGAAAAGAAAAAAAGTTGGGGGGTGATGGTTACTGTCAGGACCCAGGAAGCTTCTGAAACTCGGAGGAAGCTGAGCGGTCCTGGGGACGTATGGCCCGCGCGCTTGTATACATACTGAATGTGGGTGGCGGTTTGCGTGTGAAAAAGCAAAAGCCGTACATCTAATTTTATTATGAATGACATAATTTTAAGCATATAAAATAGGAACACATTACATAATAAAAGCGTATTATATAATGAAGTAGTAACAACTTTGCAGTGGCACGACTCCAATGTTAGTATTGATACAGTTCAGGAACGCTAGAGCGCTTGATTCCAAAATGAATTTTAGGTGTGGAAACTTTTTTTTTCTTGGAGTTATTGCTAACAGTTCTTTAATCTGGAGTCAAATATTTGCATTGTAGACTGAAAACTTGTATTTTGGCATTCTCACTTGGTGATTCTTTTAATGATAACTTCAACTTTGAAATAATCATACGTCCAAGCACACCAGAGAAATATCACTATGTCGTGTGACTGAAAACTTGGAACAGTGATAGAGTAACATGATCTTAATAATCTGTTGGACCTAGCAGTTCACTAATGTGTATAACACCATAGTTGGGTGATCTTTAAACTGCAGACTCAGTGTTCAGAATGGGAAAACTATAAAGTTCGAGAACTGAGATGCGTTTGACTCTGGAGAAGGAATTAAGGCAAATTTTTACACTAACAATAAAAATAGCAGTATCTAATATTTACAGTCAGGTTTATGGTGCTTCCTTGTAAATTCCCGAGGGTGTACAAAAAGGCAACTGTTTTATACGTGCTCGTGGTCTATTATTATTAGAGGAGAAAATCCTTAAATGAAATTACTTTAGACATGTCGGAACCTTGGCATCAAAATGAAAATCTATTATGAATCTCCTAAGGCAAATTGTGTAGAACATTATACCGAAGAAAAGGCTGCATTGTATTCTTCAGATCAACGTTTTACCGATGTATTTCGGAAAACTGTCTTCAGACTTTTTGCTCATTTTGAAACTTGTGTTAAATTCAATAATTTGAAATTCATACATAAATAGAAATGAAGACTGAATTTTTAAAAGCACACTTAAATACTATATTTATTTGGCTAAGAAATACTACCTTGGAACAGAGCCAAATTTTTCTTTAAAGTTGCTTAAGAAATATCTGTTTTCTCTTTTGAGAAACAGCAAGTGAGTCATGATTATATACACAACTATGGCATAAAAATACTGCTAAGTTGTCCTAAAGGCTATTTTTAACTCTTTCTTTGTTGCACCTTACAAAACGCACATCAGAAACCATTTAGCAGCCAGCGACTGTTATAGTTTTGTTTGTGGGTGAAATATAATATTGTAGTTAAACACTCACACTCAGCAGATGGTTATAAAACTACCACAAAACATTCTCATAGTTAATGGGTAATAGATCATCACATTACAGGCATGGTTTTTCATGGAGGCTGAAATCATCAGTAGATGAAGATGTTTCATCAAATTATCATAGCCAAATGGAGTTTTTAAAAACAAGTCATTATTTTTGTCTTGCTGCCAAGTAACAGTAAATTTTGTGTGCTAGACAAAACATAAGTCTACCATTATGCTAAATCAAGCTAGTTTCTTGAAAGAAATTTTAACATATAATCAAACCATATTACTCCCCGGTTTTCACACCAAGTATTAGGGAAACTGCTTTAGAAGTATAGATTTTTTTTTTAACTAGATGCTAACTTTTAAGGGAGAGGAAATTACTATAACAATAAGACTTCCTAAACCATGCAAAGGAAGCAGTTGCAAATTGTGAGTCTTTTTGACCTGTTAATCCCAAAGATTTTAATTAATGGAGCTAGAGCATGATCAAGTTGGATACTGGAAAGTGAGGCCTATGGATGTTCTTGTGCAGACGAACAAGGCTTCTGGCAGGTGGCTATCTCTATGTTTAAGTTAGAGAGGGAACTCCACAGATTCAGAAACCTAAAACATCATTGGCTGATTTGCTTAGGAGCCAGACTGGGTCTATTCCATTTAATGAAAAGCATAACTTTCTACTGAGTCATTTGGGTTGGAAGGACCTTCTGGTGAGTCATCTTAACTCTAACACCCTAACCCTGTCTCTTGCATGTACCACAGAACTTTTCTTCTCAAACACAGAGTCCGTCCTTAGAAGCCTAGCATCAGTACAAGCATACTGCTTCTTCCTGTGCTGGAAAGGGAATTTCCATCACTGTTTTTATGCCCTCTGTTCCTTGATAGTTCCTTAGAAATCTAAGCTTCTTCCCTAAAAACTCCCTTGGAGTGATTTTTTTATTAAAGGAGAAGAACTATGTTTGGGCTGAATTTAGGGTTATCTGTGATAAGCATTTCCCCCAAATTTTGCAATTTTTTTTACAATAATCAAAGGAGAACATGATACATAACCTACCTGTTTTTCCATTTTGGAGCTTAGGTATGTAAGTGTCATGTGAACCATAGTGCTATGTAATGTTTACAGACAAATTGAGTAAAAGACTATTATTGAGGCCATATTTACAACTTAAATATTTCAGAGTTATCTAAATTGAAAACATCCTTAATTTAAATTTATTACTCACTACCTCTGTATACCTAGTTTATACTGATGCCATTATATTCCTGATACTCTAATGCAACTGCTTAGTGAGAGATTCATTCTTCACAATACTTTAATTGCAGAAGTTTTTGAAATACTAAGTAAAGTGTCTAACAGCATTTCCAATTTAGCATTTAAGAAAACTTGTGTTTTCCAAAATACTAACAGTTTCCCCCAAAAGGCAGATGAAAAGCTTTGTCCCTCGTAAGCAATGTACTATTTTAAATTGAACAAAGCTGTGCCATATTGTAGGCTTTTTATAAATTAGAAGGATAGAATGATCACTGCATTTCCCAAGAGAACTATCCTGGGAAAATGCAGCTTGAGTTAGGAAGGCACTGTGACTCACAGTTGACAGGCTGGCCAAGATGACAAGCACATATGCCCATGAGAAGGGGCATGAGCAATGGTGGCTTAATTAGAATAGACCAACCATTAAAAGTTTTGGCCTCAAGTTAAGCTAAAATGGGCTACACTTTATCCATTTGGAGAGCAATACAGAAGACGAGGGCTTCTGCCAGGAACAGAGAGAAATAAAAGCCCCCAATACTATAAATTATCAGTGGTTAAGAACTTCTTTTTAATGTGACATTTTGCTAAAAGATACTTATTAAACTGCAGTGCTTATGAAATATGCAATTATATCTGTCCTATTATTTTATAAATGTTATTAAAGGATATAAATACCTTGTACCAAAGCCTCAAACTTGTAGATTCTTAAAAGTTTCCAGAATACTAACTATTACCACAGAGTAAGTGAATTTTAATCTAGTCACATGTGGCACCTTCTAAAAGAAAGAGAGACTCCTTCATGCCTCATTTAAACCAGGCTCCTGTTAAATTCCTTTCCATTAAGTCATGTCTTTTTTGAATGAGGTACATGGCTTCAAGTCAGTCCACACACTAAAATACTAGAAGGTAGCTGACATTCTAGCTAGAAGGGCCAGAGAAATGATGACTGTATTTTCATCTCTTACTCTTTTCTTTGACTCATTCATCCAGTGATAATCCAAACTCTTGTAGTTCCTAAATTTGATGATGAAAATGAACTTTCGGGGCAATAGGCTTGATCTTCAAGGAAACTGATAAATTTCTGTCCAATCTGCCTATTATTGTGGTGGCTTGTTACTCTATGCCCCATGCATATACCCTGTACTCTCCTTACCATGTTGCCTCAACACAGGAACAGGCTGGGACTTCAGCTTCAGCTTCCGCTTAGGCAGGAGAAAGGGTTGAGGAAATTGAAAAAGCAGTCTTGGCTTTAGAATCAGAAGACCTAGTTTTTGGAGCCCTGGCTCTGCCAGTTCTCATTGTGTAGACTAGGGCAAGTCATTTAACCTCTCTGCACCTCACTTTCCCCATGAATACAATGGGGGCAGTAATAATGCTATTTATGATTGCCATATTTCTCTGAGGAGTTAAAGACATTGCACCAACAAAGGCAACAAAGGACCCAGACACCATTGTTTCAGGGAAGTCAGAGTACATGGGATGTAGCCCTGGGAAACACTTTGAGATGCTTTTGAGGATGGGCCAGTTTGGAGGACTATTCCAACGGTAGAAATTGGAGTTAATGCAGAGTTGAAGCAGGCATGATATGACTGATTAACGGATGCAGTCCGTACATATGGTTAATAATAAAAGAATACACAATGGACATTTAAGCAAGAGTTTGGGTGTTATCTAAAAGGATTGATAGAGAATTAGTTTATTCTTTCTCATGATATTTTCATTAGAGTGTCATTTAAATAGAAAAATCCTTTATATTTTTTCCTAGAGAATTTTAAGACAAAGAGAGCAAGTAGAAAAGTGAACTTCTCAACTAAGTAGTAAGGATCATACTCTCTGAAGTTCTAAATTAAAAAAAAAAAAAACATGAAGCACAGAAGAAACAGAATGAGCTCATTTAAGCACACAAAGAAACCCATTTTAAGGAGACCACCCACTACTTTACAGAAAAATACACATACTCTCCCTCTCTTTCTCTCTCTCTCTCTCTGACGATTGGCCTTCAAATGTATGTTCTTGGTAGCCAGTAGTCTAAAATGTTAAAGTTCAGTCTGTGAATCAGATGGTTTCCTAGACAGGCTTCACTGCTCACTTCTCCTTCAGCCTTTGTTTGTTTTTACTCTTATGGCTTGCTGTTTCAATATTATTATTTTCTTAATGGGGCGTGTGTGTGTGTGTGTGTGTGTGTGTGTGTGTGAGAGAGAGAGAGAGAGGAGAGAGAGAGAGAGGAGAGAGAGAGAGAGAGAGAGAGAGAGAGAGAGAGAGAGAGAGAGAGAGAGAGAATACTCAGGTAAAAGCAGCTGCCTTTTATTTCCCAGGCTGGGACTTCTAGATTTATTTTCTCAGCAGAACTCTGAAAAATGTGAAGAGATACTCCGTGGTTTCTGTCTATTTCTGATCATAACTGAATCATAGTGTTTTAAACCGGGAAGGAAGTATAGAAATCACCGTCTCTGACTCCTTCCTTTTATACAGTTGAAGCCCATGAGGCCCAAGAATGTTCATGTTCCCACCAAGGTCACAACCTAGTGAGTGGTAGAACTGGGACCATGAGCTGGAGCCTTCCAACTGCCAGCTCTTTCCTTCCCACTGGTTACCCTTCCCTGCGCAATGAGCTTGCTACCCATCCAGCTTGTGTCTTACGGTGGACCAACTAGAAAACTAAAGAGATTTACTCATGTCTTTGTTGTCTCTATCAGCAACTAAAATTTAACTGTTTTCTTCCCCTCTAATATTTTCTTTCAAAGCAAAAGAGCTGTGTCTGAACATCAGCTCCTCCATGACAAGGGGAAGTCCATCCAAGATTTACGGCGACGATTCTTCCTTCACCATCTGATCGCAGAAATCCACACAGCTGAAATCAGAGCTACCTCGGAGGTGTCCCCTAACTCCAAGCCCTCTCCCAACACAAAGAACCACCCCGTCCGATTTGGGTCTGATGATGAGGGCAGATACCTAACTCAGGAAACTAACAAGGTGGAGACGTACAAAGAGCAGCCGCTCAAGACACCTGGGAAGAAAAAGAAAGGCAAGCCCGGGAAACGCAAGGAGCAGGAAAAGAAAAAACGGCGAACTCGCTCTGCCTGGTTAGACTCTGGAGTGACTGGGAGTGGGCTAGAAGGGGACCACCTGTCTGACACCTCCACAACGTCGCTGGAGCTCGATTCACGGTAACAGGCTTCTCTGGCCCGTAGCCTCAGCGGGGTGCTCTCAGCTGGGTTTTGGAGCCTCCCTTCTGCCTTGGCTTGGACAAACCTAGAATTTTCTCCCTTTTATGTATCTCTATCGATTGTGTAGCAATTGACAGAGAATAAGTCAGAATATTGTCTGCCTTAAAGCAGTACCCCCCTACCACACACACCCCTGTCCTCCAGCACCATAGAGAGGCTTTAGAGCCCATTCCTCTTTCTCCACCGTCACCCAACATCAATCCTTTACCACTCTACCAAATAATTTCATATTCAAGCTTCAGAAGCTAGTGACCATCTTCATAATTTGCTGGAGAAGTGTGTTTCTTCCCCTTACTCTCACACCTGGGCAAACTTTCTTCAGTGTTTTTCATTTCTTACGTTCTTTCACTTCAAGGGAGAATATAGAAGCATTTGATATTATCTACAAACACTGCAGAACAGCATCATGTCATAAACGATTCTGAGCCATTCACACTTTTTATTTAATTAAATGTATTTAATTAAATCTCAAATTTATTTTAATGTAAAGAACTTAAATTATGTTTTAAACACATGCCTTAAATTTGTTTAATTAAATTTAACTCTGGTTTCTACCAGCTCATACAAAATAAATGGTTTCTGAAAATGTTTAAGTATTAACTTACAAGGATATAGGTTTTTCTCATGTATCTTTTTGTTCATTGGCAAGATGAAATAATTTTTCTAGGGTAATGCCGTAGGAAAAATAAAACTTCACATTTATGTGGCTTGTTTATCCTTAGCTCACAGATTTAGGTAATAATGACACTCCTAGACTTTGGGATCAAATAACTTAGGGCCAAGTCTTGGGTCTGAATTTATTTAAGTTCACAACCTAGGGCAAGTTACTCTGCCTTTCTAAGACTCACTTACATCTTCTGTGAAATATAATTGTACCAACCTCATAGAGTTTGGTGTCAACTAAATGAGATTATATGTGGACTAAATATCTGTCATATAGTAAACACTCAATAAATTGCAACATATTATTTTGGTGTTTTTGGAACTAGTTCTGATTGTACCATCTACCTATCTATAATCTATCTATTTCTATCTATCTATCTATCTATCTATCTATCTATCTATCTATCTATCTATCTAGGGGGGTATGTTTCTATGAGGCAAAAAGTGGGGCAAATATTAATCCCATTTTATAAAATAGAAAGCCAAGGCATTCCACGGCTAAAAGACCTGAGTAGTCCTTGGAATTGAAATAGGTGGCCCCAAAGCTGGATTTATCTCCCTGTTTTCTGACATGTAGACAGTGCTATGTTCGCCCTGCTTCTTTATCGATGCATTTCCATTGAAATGATTTTTTTTTCTTTTCACTTTTCAGTACAGCACTTCTGTGGGGTTTGAAAAAAAAAATGGAAACAACAGAAGAACACATCATATGCAACTAATGATCTCATTATTTAAGAGTCCCCTGTTACTTCTTTAGTCATTTCCTTTGACTGTGCTACAGATAGGATTATAGGATGATGCTTCAAAGGGGACCTTGAACCTATTCACCATTATTTGTCTCTTTAAGCTGGCAAACCCATCATTAAATAGCACATAAAATAGCAATCATATGGGATAAGTAGTACAGCTTCAGTAATCAATAGGCAGTGGCACTAGAAAAATCTTGAGCACAGTGAATGACCTATCCTGCAAACATCTAATGGATCTCTAAAGGGTAACAAACCCTATAAATTCTGGCTTACTGCACATATTTAGTGTATTTTAAGATAGGATCCTAACTGTATATATTTATAACTAATGTAAGGACCCTACTTTATTGCCAAAACCTATTTTTATCCATTGTCTCATATATATAAACATGTCATATATATAAACATATATATAAAAACATATATGTATATAGTAAACATTCAATAAATTGCAACATATTATTTTGGTGTTTTTAGACCTAGTTCTGATTGTACCCTCTACCTATCTATCATCTATCTATTTATATCTATCTATCTATCTAGGGGGGTATGTTTCTATGAGGCAAAAATTATATATATATATACACACATATATACATATATATATACACATATATATGAGTTATAAAAAGAGGTATAAATAACTTTTGATGGATTTTATTTATTTCAAATTTGCAATGTTCTTTAAGTATCTGGAGAATTGATGAAAATTAACACTCGTCAATTCTTACGCCTGGAACTACCCCTAAGTTAAAGTAGGTCTAGTGAAAATTAGACAGTGGCCTAATCAAATCCAGACCTAGGGCTGAAAGAAATAGGAGGTTTCTGCTTTTCCTTTCTCTTCCCTGTTTGTGAGGGACATTCATGGAAAGAACTGTTTGGCAGCCAAATGTTGGCACTCTCCCAACACAATCCAACAGAGGTTCAGGGAAGAGTGAGGAAGCTTAGGAGTGTATTGATGAGAATGTATGGGGCCATGCAAGTTTTGTAATCCAGATAAAACCTTTTCAGAATACCTAAAGTTTTATAAGTGATAAGTCTTTTATTAACGTCTCCTCCTTAGTCTTTTTGCATTGTTACATGGTGAACCAAGAGGTCTGATGATATGGCAAGCATGAACTTGATTATAATACATACAATAGTTTGAAAAACAATATTCTTTTTTTTTTTTTTTTTGAGACAGAGTCTTGCTCTGTTGCCCAGGCTGGAGTGAGATGGTGCAATCTCGGCTCACTGCAACCTCCACCTCCTGGGTTCAAGAGATTCTCCTGCCTCAACTTCCTGAGTAGCTGGGATTGCAGGCACCCGCCACCATGCCTGGCTAATTTTTGTATTTTTAGTAGAGATGGGGTTTCGCCATGCTGGCCAGGCTGGTCTTGAACTCCTGACCTCAGGTGATCCACCTGCCCCAAAGTGCTGGGATTACAGGCGTGAACCACCACACCAGCCAATAATACAGCATTCTTTTAGAAAAAAACAACCGAGGTAAAATTGTCTATTTTCCTCTCACATGAACCATTCAGTGAAAAATATATAGCTTTAAACTGGAGGAATTATATTTTAGAATTTTCAATGCTTCAAATGTGATATCCAGATACAGTGGGACTCATTTGTTAGAAATCATATCATTTTTGCCTTGGAAAATACTGATTTAGAAAAATATTAAAAGTCCATAGTAAAAAGAGCTAGGACTGTAAAATGCTGTCATATGCACACACATATAGTAAACATACACATACACTTTTAGATCCTGTTAGGTGTTTTACTTGGCTATTCCAATACATGCCTCTGTTAAAGGAGAAATCAAAAGAAAGGAGAATGAGCAAACATCTGAGCAGGGTGAGATACATAGAAGATTTTTCCTTGGTCCTTTAACTTATTTCTTTTTCTTTCTTTCTGAGGAAATAATTGTTAAAAATCCTCTTCCTTCCCTCTTTGTGTTATTCTTAAACTCAATTCACAAAATACCATTTAGTACAAACACATTTAAAAATCAGTAAAGAATGCAGATTATTGAGTTTTGAGGTCATCTTTTTGGCTTTACTCATATCATCTATCCACATCCATCCACCAATTAAAATTTTAATCTTAAACTCTTCTTTTCTTTGCAGTTGGGAGCGATTTTAACATTCCCACCAAAACCATTGGTGAAGAGATCAGTAACCTAAGACATTAAAACACTTTTAAATGTTCAATTTGCTTTTTCTGTAAGCAGCATAGAAAACCCCAAAATTGTTAAGAATATGCTGCTTTGTAGGTCTTACACCCATATATGTCTGCCATGTAAAACTCTGCCACAACTCTGACTGTTAGTTCAATGACATAGCCAATCAAATTCCATTCTATGGTTGTTTCCTTGGGAACAAATACATAGACCACACAAAGAGAAGAGAAAGGGAGACAGAAAAGCAAAGAAAACTCCGCTAACCCATCTTAAAATACTGTCATTACAGTATTTAGATAGATTAGAAAAGGTGTCAGTTTCTAGTAACTTTGGAATAATAAAACAGACATGATGATATGAAATACTGATATTTTATACTTTTAAATTAATTTATTCTTAATTATTCCCGCATTTACAGTAGACTTTCCCAATGCTAACAGAAAAATCCATTCAAAAACCAACAGAGTGAGAGACAAATGATTCTGTTTTAGTTTTGGCTTTGAAAACTACTACAAAATCCAATAATAGTTTCATTCATTAGTGTTTAAAGACAGCTAAAGAAATGCCAAATATCATATCATCAACTAAGATGGATATCATTATACCATCAACTCTATTTAACTACACATCCTTCCAATTGTTCCCAAAGTCCACACTTCCACTATCCTCACCACAGCCCACTATGTTGTGAGAGATTGTCCAAATGAGCACCTGAACAAAATAAACAAGCTTTGGATTGCCTAATTCAGGTGTCACTGGGGAATAAGCTTCCAAGTGAATTGTATTTAATGATGGATGGTCCAACGTAACCTCATTTCCAAGTTCTTAAATTTGTCCCTTCTCTTCCCAAACTTGCCAGCTGGCAGTCTTGGAAAATTTTTCCACAGTCTCCTTTTTCTGACAGCATGATTGGAAACGCAGGCCCTTTTCCTTTCCGCACATATGGGCTAAGTCAGGTTGAAGACCCTGCCTGTAACAGAGGTTATGGAGATCCAGGTGGATCCCACAGATACCTCTTGCAGGAGATATTTACAAGAAGTTCCCTGAATCTCTTTCCATTGTGATTTTGCATTCCTTAGCTTATATCCTTTATATTTTATGTTTTCATTTGTAAAGAAAACTAACCTGTTTTCTCCTTTTCTTTCTCTTCCTTCTTTTTGCAGGAGGCATTGAAATTTTCAGCAGAGACCTTCCAAGGACATATTGCAGGATTCTGTAATAGTGAACATATGGAAAGTATTAGAAATATTTATTGTCTGTAAATACTGTAAATGCATTGGAATAAAACTGTCTCCCCCATTGCTCTATGAAACTGCACATTGGTCATTGTGAATATATATTTTTTTTTGCCAAGGCTAATCCAATTATTATTATCACATTTACCATAATTTATTTTGTCCATTGATGTATTTATTTTGTAAATGTATCTTGGTGCTGCTGAATTTCTATATTTTTTGTAACATAATGCACTTTAGATATACATATCAAGTATGTTGATAAATGACACAATGAAGTGTCTCTATTTTGTGGTTGATTTTAATGAATGCCTAAATATAATTATCCAAATTGATTTTCCTTTGTGCATGTAAAAATAGCAGTATTTTAAATTCGTAAAGAATGTCTAATAAAATATAATCTAATTACATCATGATTCAGAGAGTGAATTCTATCCTTTAAGATTTTTAGTAGAAGGAACAAGATATGTTTTTTTAAAAAGCGATTTGAATACAATCTTAAACATAGTATGTTTATGTTGGTACACATTCCAAAAATTCTACATTAGCTTTTAGTTAAAAACAACTTAAAATGTATTTTGTTCAATATTTCAGTTCAAGTCAACAGCATGGCTGAACTATCTAGATGTCATTTTATAAAGTACATTCAATTTGAAGTTCAGACAGGAGTGGGCAGAAAAGAAGCAGAAAGAAATCAGGAGAAAGGATTAAAGACATTAAGTCCAGAAGGTTGGCCAGAGCTGGAAAAAAGGGAAAGAGGCCAGTCAGAGACTATAAGGCTGTAAATGTAAAGTGTAATTTAAGAGGTTTTGCTCTTACTAGTAACAACGATATTAAGCATAAAAGAGCTACTTGAGAATACTGCCTATTAAGGTTCCTAACAGAAAGGAGAAAGACTCAAGTTTGGGAAATAAGTAACTGCTCAAAAAGCTCTCAAAGGTGAGCATTGCTTTCCTGTGGTATCACAGTTCCTGAAATTCTAGTTGCAAACAGCTTGGTTGTGATGCCATGTGGAATCTCTTTTGTATTTTTTTTTAACTTTTAAGTTCAGGTGTACATACACAGGTTTGTTACAGAGGTAAACACGTGTCATGGGGGTTTGTTGTACCAATTATTTCATCACCCAGGTATTAAGCCTAGTATCTATTATTTTTCCTAATCCTCTCCCTCCTTCCACCCTCCACTATCCAATAGGCCTCAGTGTGTATTGTTCCCCTCTATGTGTCCATGTGTTCTCATCATTTAGCTCCCACTTACAAGTGAAAACATGTGGTGTTTGGTTTTCTGTTCCTGTGTTAGTTTCTAAGTATAATGGCCTCCAGCTCCATCCATGTCTCTGCAAAGGACAGTATCTCATTCTTTTTTATGGTCGCGTAATATTCCATAGTGTATATGGACCACATTTTCTTTATCCAGTCTATCATTGATGGGCATTTAGGCTGATTCCATGTCTTTGCTATTGTCAATAGTGCTGCAATGAACATATGCATGCATGTGTCTTTGTAATAGAACAATTTGTATTCCTTTGGGTATATACCCAGTAATGGGATTGCTGGGTCAAGTGGTATTTCAGTCTTTAGGTCTTTGAGGAACTGCCACACTCTCTCCCACAGTGGCTAATCTAATTTACACCCCCACCAACAGTGTATAAACGTTCCTTTTTCTCCACAACCTCACCAGCATCTGTTATTTTTTGACTTTTGAATATCCTCCTAGTGGTTCCTACCATTATGTTCAGATGAAAACATGAACACATTTCCTTCTACAGATCTGTTTTCTTTGCTGTCTGCAGCTTAGTGAAAAACAGAACAAAAAACCTATGAATCAAGCAAGCACATACTGAGGAAGTATTCCATTAGTGCCCATATCCTGTTAGATGTCTATTAGATGTTTGAGGGGTACACAAGAAGTAAAATTCCTTTAAGAGCCTTTTACTCCAGTGGGTAGATTCTTCCATACATATACATGAAAGAACTAAATGCTGAAATGATCCAAAATCCTATGGATAGCTAGAAAAGGGGAAAAAACACATAAGGAGATATTAGTATGAACTGAGTGTGAGTAGAATTATGTTTCTGGGAGGACTGTTCTAAGATTGAATTTATACTTTCACTTAGATTCCATAGTCTTCAAAATAGGACTTATTTGGCTATTTTTTTTAAAATAAATTTTAAACCTACTTTAGCAGGCAAATAAGGAAACGTGTGCTTAGCTTCACTTAAAAATTTGTTGGAAATGGTTTTACAACTAAGCAATCTTCAGAATTTTAAAGCCAATGCACTAAGACTTAATAAAATGCAAGCAAAACTCCATGAAGCAGTTCTGAAACTCTACATCTTAAGTGGCATTGCACCAAATCCTTATAAGTTGTTCAAATGAAAAATAAGTTTTTCTAACACTAGCTTTGTAAATACTTAGTTATCAAGGCAAGAAAGCATGAGATTCACCTTTAAGTGTATACCATCTTTAAGTTTTGCTTCACAAGTAACCTGTTCCTGAAAAGGAAAGGAGGAAGAGGGAACTTGGGGATTTTTAGTTATCAATTATTACCAAAGCATTATTAATACCATTATTGCCCTTAGTTATACCCTGGGTCCTCTGGTAGTGATAAAGAGTAAAATCATAGGATAAGGGATGGAGTTGGGAGATGAAGGAGGCAAAAATATTTGGGTAAAAGAGTCATTTTATATGAAAGAAAAACTGAAATATGTAGTTTAAGATAATAAGTATTTTAATGTAAATAAACTCCTAGCAAATTACACTCTTAGTGAATATAGCTTATCTTCAACTTAAGTACTGTTTATAAAACAGTAACAATTTACACAAAGGCAAGTTGGACTAAATATTCTGGCATTAAGAAAATAAAACTTAATCTGCTAACATACCACTACCTTTCTCATATTCTATTGAGATAGAAATTTGGTATTTATGGGTATTATAGAGGTCACCTCCAAAAGATAGGCAGTGACACTTAAGCTTGAAGGCCCTGTTCCTTTCCTCTGTATTTTCATAGCCATCACTGTAAAACAAGTGCATTTTAAAGCATGTGCTTATAATACAACTAATATATTTAGAGCTACGTAAGTTATGAACCAAAATCAGTGTTGACATTATTGGTCCTGAAAATATTTAAAGTCAATATTGACATCTCCCTTCCTTGTTACAAAAATTAGTTTGGAATGCAGGCAGTGTCAATCTGAAAAAGATGAAGAAACTGAAGATTTTCTCAGGAGAAAGTATAACTATAACCATAATGGCTACAAATTTAGTTTTAATTTTTCACCATCTATTCTTAGTACAAGGACAAAAGGAGTCAAATCAATCTTTTTAAAACTCCAAATGCTCTCTTTAATATATTATGTAATGAACCCAACAAGAAAAAGAAGGTATTACTTCAATTTTATTGTCTGATCAATTCATCAAATAAATACTGAAATATGGCTTAATAGATAAACTCCACATACTTAAAGAACTCAAGTTGTGGCCTCTTGTAAGAAATTCTGGGATACTTACACCGTCACTGGGTAGGATAATCTAGAACTTAATATTAGAGTATCTTACAGTTTGAGTGCAATTTTCCCTGCTTTGGCCACAAAGCCCATGGAAAATAGGACCAGTTGTAGACAGAAACTATGTCCACAGAGTGTTCTTCTTCCGTAAAGTGCTCACTTTTGTTGAGAGTTTCAGGTAGGAAGTATTCCTAGCAGAGCAGAGCCATCACTCTTTCCTCAAATAAAGAGTAAAAGACATTCCAAGCACAAATGTTTGCCACATCCCTTCATGTCACAACCCAGAAGGTGTTAGGTACAAGACTATTATGAAAGTTTCTACATATAGTTAGCAAAATGCTGCCATATGGTGAGCTACTCCTAAAGATTCAATTGAACATTTTAGGGAAAGTGTTAAACACCAGTAGCTACCAAGAGTACAAAGACTAAAGGTATTGCTTTAATTATACTGTCATGTGTCATGAGGTTAACTCCTTAAGGACTATTCCTTTCACGTTGTCAATGTTACTTCCCTAGTGATCTTGTGACCTTTTAAAGGCAGGAGCCTTGTTTTATTCCATATATGCTGTCAACACTAATTAACAACATCAGTACATAGCAGGTGCTCAATAAATATTTGTTGAACAAAATTTAAGTTCTTTCAGTTTCTGTATTAAACAACTGAAAAGCAGAGTTATACCTCAAAAATCTGCTGGAAATAGGAGACGGATCTGAGTTTTGAGTATTTCAGATTCCCATGGCACACCCTTCTCTTATTCCGATAACAAGAAGCTTAGAGAATAACTGCTCTAAGTTATCCACTGTTCACCAGAGTGCCCTTTGTTTTCTAGCCTCTGGTTGAGCGGGAACTTTTCCAGCCCTGTAACTACAAGAAGCAAGGGTTTGTGTTGAGTATACAGCAACCTCCCAGAGGAAGGGAGGAGAATTTAAAATATCAGGTTTTCTTCCTATGAATACACCGCACAGAAGTTACCCACAGGGCTCAGTTGTGCAAAAGAGGCACACTGCTATTTTGACAGAAGATTAATGTACACAGTTCCCAACCCAACATCAGGATGAGAACATTCACATCTCTGTGTACGTTCCTAATATGCTCATATTTACAAGTGCAAAGCATAAGGGGTACATTTTCAAGTTGCATTTTAATTAAGCTCCAAAACATCTTCCAAAGAGTTTCCTTACATTTTCCTCCAAACTTGAAGACATTTACAAATTGGAATAAATACAAAATGTGTCACCTCTAAAAAAATGGATTGTTTTAACGGTGACTACTCCCTGCCAAATCTACATTGCTTTGGGGTCTGAAGAGTAAAACAGTCCATCCATCTTTCATTTGAGTAAAGTAATTGATGGTCACAGCTCACTGGGTTGTCATTACAAAGCTGCTGGGAAGTAGCTCTGATGAGTTCTATGTTCTACAAAATAAATGCAAAACCATAACAAACCATGCCACATTAAATTTGGTAACCGTATATGCACATTACTCTTTCTTCCATTCGTCAGGGGTTTTAGTGGAACCCTTGAGTCAATGTAGAATACTAAAGAATATATTAAAGAGATGTGTCATGGTTCTTCATAGGTGGAAGAAACTGAGAGCTAGCAGGTTTCCTTAGGGAGAATAGTGTTTTCTTCATATGACATAGTAAGAGATTCTTCATTGTCATCTTCCTCAATAATTAGAAATTGTGTTTTAGAGCAACATCTTTTAACATTAGAATAACTATTATGTCAGAAAGAATAAGTTAGTATAATACCTAGCCAACAAATAATAGAACAAAGATTTATTGTTTTCTAATCTGATTTATACTATACTGTATCTCATTTAATCCTTCCAAGCATCCTGTGAGAAAGATATTCTTTGTCTCTATTTTACAGATGATGCAACTTTGCCAGAGACAGATTAGACAACTTGCCCAAGCTCATGAAGTTTGTAAGTGGCAGAGATGGGACTCACAGTAAGTTTCGCCTGACTTCAGAGTTTGTACTCTGTGCACCATAGCTTACAAATATTGCAGGAAAGCTCGGTTCAGAATAAACATCTTCTAGACAAAACTATTTTTGTCTTGTTGTCGGCAAGTTCAGGGCAATCACAGGTCCAAGACAATCCTGTTTTGCTTCAGTCCTCTATTTCCCGGTGAGGGCATCATTTTACCAGCTTCTGTCCTTCCAGGCATCTTGTAAGGCTGACTGCCACCTTAGATTCCACAAAGCTCTAAAATGCTCTCTTGCTCCCTCTCTCTCTCTCTCTCTCTCACACACACACACACACACACACACACACACACACACACAGCCAAGAAGCCCAGATGTTTGCCCAGGCCCATGAATGGGCAGCTGTTGCTTTAAAAGGAGTGTGGCAGAGGAAGGCGAGGAAGCCCTAGCTGGCAGGCGGGTGTGTAAAGGTATACAGAGAGCCACTTTCTGTAAGAAGGCGAAAGCAGATTTAAAATGGGACCACCTCAGAGATGAAATCTTTCCCCTCCTGTTACCTCTCAACCTGCTCCAAAACTCCAATATTCAGTTTTTCTGCATCTCCCCCTCCCTCCCCCTTTCCCTGGGGTATGCTGATTTTCTATGTGAACACTTGGCACATTGCACAGCAGTTTTCCTCCTTCATTTAGCAGTCAGAAATAATTTCGGCAGTTCATGCTTTCTCCAACTAACAGAAGTGCGTGCCCACTCCCTGTGCACTGCCCACACAGGGGCCAGTAACAAGCGTGTCATCATTTCTTTTCAATGGGTTTTCATCTCTAGATTGGCTTTTGGTGACTTATTTATTTTTAAATTACACGGAAAAGAGGAAAGAAAAGTTTTCCATTGGGATAGACTTGATTAGGGAAGAAGAACGCCTTTCATCGTGGGAGGGCGCCCTGGGGAGAATAGGCCAGGCCTCATTTGAGTTTCAGCTTCTTTCCATTTAGAAAGAAATCAGCTTGCGTAGGGGGTGAAGATCAGACACCACCTTATAGAGGCGCTAGCTTGACTTGTTTTGAAAGCATTGTCAGCTCAAGCTGCTTGAGTTCTCCCCAGATTTGCCTCCGAGAGTCTGAAACTTCCTACCTTTTAAAAATCTGTTCTCTATTCTTTCATTTTCATAGCTCGCAATCCAGTTGTCAAGAAGCCTGTCCTGCTCCAAGTTGTCTTTCCATTTTACATTAAGTGAATCTTTTAAAGAGATGCCCAACTAAGTATATATTTTATGGCCCAGAGGAAAACACAGGCCTTAGGATAATGGCTGGATATACTTTATTGACTCTTTGAATGGGGGAAAAAGATATTTTTACCTTTTACTATGGTAAAAGACCATGTTCCTAAAATTGACTAGTTCTCATTACGGGTCTTCTTGTCCCACATTTACCAAGAATCACACAGATTCATCTGCCCCAAGCAATGAAGGCTACCCTGTGAACCTAAAGGCAGATTAAGTTCTATTGCTCCCATGGAGAACTGCTATGCTGCTTGTCTAACTCTCTCCTGATATCACATGTGCTGTGGTGTCACCATTAAAAGGCAATTCGGAGGAGAAGTAATTCAAAACAGTTCATGTTAAAGGATAGGCAGTCTTGATTCCACAGTTTGATTGTGAGGCCTGTAGTTCACATACAGCCTGGTCTTTCTGGACCTTGTACTGAAAATACAATTGCTGGCTGGGTGCAGTGGCTCACGCCTATAATCCAAGCACTTTGAGAGGCTGAGGCCGATAGATCACTTGAGGTCAAAAGTTTGAGACCAGCCTGGCAAACATGCTGAAACCCCGCCTCTACCAAAAAATACAAAAAAAAAAAAAAATCAGCTGTGCGTGGTAGTGCATGCTTATAGTCCCAGCTACTCGGGAGGCTGAGGAAGGAGAATCACTTGAACTCGGGAGGCAGAGGTTGCAGTGAGCCAAGATCTCACCACTGCACTCCAGCCCTGCTGACAGTGAGACTCTGTCTCAAAAAAAAAACCAAAAAACAAAAAACAAAAAAAAAAGAAAAAGAAAAAAAAAACATTCCCACAATTGCTTATTTTATCTTTTCTTATTCCCTATACATTTTTAGCCGTTGTTTCTTATTGAGTTGATGTTTTTCCTTGAGAGTTGGCCCAGCAGCTGCTTATGGTCTAATAAGTATGTGTCTCCTTGGTTGGGAGTAACTAGATGCCCTGAAAAAAATCTTATTCGTTAGAATTGTAAGTTCCATTTGCTTGCATTCAACATAGACTGTAGTTTAATGCAAATCCCAGTTCCTATCATCTTTTGCTGTTTGCTGTTTTTTTACTGTAATTACAATGTAGTTTACTGTAGTTATAATAGCAACAATTCATCATGCTTGTTTAGTGTTACTATAGCCAACCACCACAGAAATAATATCTCTGTAGAACCAAAATTAACCTTGAGTAATTTGTAATACAAATCCCCAAATCCAAGTTTCTAATGTTTTACATACATGCAATATATTTCGTAGCAATAAAATTACAGGGCTTTTCTGCTAGCTGAGAACTAAGAGCTGTAGAAATGGTTCAAGGCTATGTACGAGCAACATAAAGGTAGGGACACTTTTCTATTGCTCCAGAGGAAATCCACATGGCAGGTGCACTATTCAACATTCATCTCATACACTTAATAAATGTCTCTCATGTGTTAGGTCCAGAGAACACAGAGACAACTGAGGCGGAGACCCTATTTCCAGGAACCAATACATTACCTGTAGTAACTGAATTTGGGTAAGCTTTCTGCTGGTGCCACCTGGAATTACAAGGGGAAACATTTCTCTCTCAAATACTACATCCCTTGTTTAGTGAACACATGTTGTTTGTCTGCCTGGTGTAGGCAAAATATTTGTGCTTCCAGTTGAAAACTATGCAACTATACTCTAGAGGAAACCCCTCTGGGTTATCAGATTCTGACACTGTGGGAGGTATTTACAACTCTGTGACTTTTAGGTAACCGATAGGAATGCAAAGTGATTTTTGTCTGTAATTTTTTCCTATTTGGTAAAGGTTTGGTTGATTTCTTTCCCACTCACTCTGGAAAAAATAATTTTGCGCCCATTTGGACATTTATTTCAATATCCCTAAATCAGTTTCTTTTTTGAACGAGTTGTAACATTGGTTTTCTCGTTGATTAGTGAATATAATAAATCTTTTATATATGCTCATTTACACATCTGTATCAGTCATGATTTCACTTTTTTTCTTTTCTTTTTTTTTTTTTTAGATGAAGTCTTGCTCTGTCGCCCAGGCTGGAGTGCAGTGGTGCAATCTCAACTCACTGCAAACTCTGCCTCCCAGGTTCAAACAATTCTCCTTTCTCAGCCTCCTGAGTAGCTGGGATTACAGGCACCTGCCACCACACCTGGCTAATTTTTGTAGTTTTAGTAGAGACAGGGTTTCACCATATTAGCCAGGCTGGTCTCAAACTCCTGACCTCCGGTGATCCACCCGCCTCAGCTTCCCAAAGTGCTGGGATTACAGGCATGAGCCACCATACCTGGCCCATGATTTTACTTTTTTTTTTTTTCCTTTTTTTTCTTTTTTTGAGACACAGTTTCACTCTGTTGCCCACGCTGGAGTACAGTGGCGTGATCTCAGCTCACTGCAACCTCTGCCTCCTGGGTTCAAGCGATTCTAGTGCCTCAGCCTCCAGATTAGCTGGGATTACAGGCACGTACCACCATGCCCGGCTAACTTTTGTATTATTCGTAGAGACAGGTTTTCACCATGTTGACCACGCTGGTCTCGAACTCCTGAACTCAGGTGATCTGCCCTCCTCGGCCTGCCAAAGTGCTGAGATTAGAGGAGTGAGCCACTGCACTCAGTCCCCCATGATTTTACTTTTTAAAAAATTATATTTTATTAGCAGTTATCTTCCACTTGATAGGTCCACTCTTTTTCTCTAAACCATGTGTGTTTCAGGGATAGGAGAGTTAATGCAACCTTCCAGTCCACAAAGTGGGAAATGACCCAAACTTGGTCAGAGAACTCCATTATCCTTAACCATAATGATGGTTTAGGGATGAGCACGTAATCAAATTAGCCAATCAGAATTTTCCCTAGACTTTTCTGCTGAGCATAATGAGAATGATCATCCTGTTTCCTTCACAATCTTGAATTGTATGAAAAATGTTGGCATTTTTCTTGTTCATCGTCTCCCCAGCTGCTTGAAAGAAGCTGTCTAGGATAAGAGGGAAAGAAGCTGAGTTACAAAGAAAAGCAGAGACGAGAGAGGAAAAGATAACCCTGACACCATGGCTTATGCCCTGGATCCACCTTGTTTTAGTCAGTTCATGCTCCCATAACAAATGACCATATACTGAGTGGCTGAAACAATACGTATCTATTTCTTACAGTTCTGGAGGCTGGGAAGTCTGAAACCAGGGTGCCAGCATATTTGGATTCTGGTAAGGGCCCTCTTCCAGATTACAGCCAGCCAGCTTCACCTTGTATCCTCACATGGCAGAAAGAAGGCCAGCTCACTTTCCCACCTCTTCTTATATGGGCATTTATCCCATTTATGAGGGCTTCATCCTCATGACCTAATTGCCTTCCAAAGGCCCCACTTCCTAATACCATCACACTAGAGATTAGGGTTTCAATATATGAAAAAAGGAACAAAACATTCAGTCCATTGCACACCCATTCCTAAAGTTTTTAATGATATGAGGCGGGCAGGGATGAGGGAGGAGCAATCTCCTTTCTCATAACATAGTTTGGTTGGGCTCTGTTACTTGGATCAAAAGGCTCTGAACAACAAGCTTGACTTCTGACTTTTTCTGACTTTCACTTCTTCACCAACAGCACCTATCTACTTCAGAGTTCTGTGAGTGCCCAAGCTGCACTAACAGATCATTTTGAGACCACAGAGGTAAGCAGGATAAAGAGGGAACGACACATTATTCACATAAATTAAGACAGATTTAAAGCATCAGGTAGTTTCTCCTGGGTTTCTTGTTACCAAACTCCTTCCAAGTCTTCTCTGGCAGCTGCTCCCTGGGATCATAGTTCTTTTTTCATCATTCTGAACTATGACATCATGAAGCACTGTCCACCCCTCTCCCCAGCCCAACAAAACGGGATAGGCGCCCCACTTACATGTCCGCATAGCACACTGCAAAATGGAATCAAGACCAAGAAATACAAGCTAACCATGAGTGCCTTTTCAAATCAATTATCTTAGATGTTTGTGTAGAGGAGAAGCCATATGCTATGTGGGGGAAGAGTAGAGAGGGAGCTCCTGAGGCAGCCAGCAATTAGCTTCTCTTCTGTGGCCTGTGAAAAGTTTCCCTCTAGCATCAGATTTGAATCTCCAGTTCAGCAAAAGAAAAGCCCTGAAGATTACCAGCCTCTACCTCTTTAGAAAGGAATTTAATGATCCATAATTGCTATTCAAGCATGCTTCTTGGAGCTCTCCCCTGCTCGCCACCCTCCTCCAAAATGCTTATCAAAATAGTATAATTGTAATTCCCCTGAGTTTTAGAAACGCAACTCACTCCATTCTGTGCATGTTCAGTCTGCCCCTTCTGTCTAGCTCTGGCTCTCTGTATTTCCCCTAGAGACTCTCTTTACACTGATGTTAATTACCTGCCTACTTGTTTATATCCTGATGGACTGTAAGCTTCATGAGAACTGTATCTTTTATTCCACCACCAGCACATGGCATACCCTGGCCAGTATCAAATGCTCAACAAGAATTTGTCGAAAGGGTATGAATTGTTGCCTCTAGATTTTAAGCTTCCTAAAGGCCAGGGACTTATCTACCTCACCTGTTTTATTATAGTTTCATCGGAGTGCTGCCTGGTGCCTGATATTATATAGGTATGTATGTATGTATATAATCATTATTGTTGTTATCCCTCTTGACATTCGCACAGAGAGTCTCTGACAAGCCACCCTCCTGATTATGGGCACTTATTACCTGGGTTCTAGAAGCCACCTCCCTCAGCATACCCAAGTGTTCACTCACCATTGCATTCAACTCACTCCACCCATTCAACAAATATGGCTTACTTGTTTTCAAATAGATTATATAATATTTACTGGTACGTAAATTGTGTTTGTAGGACTATAATTTCCAAAGTTACTCCTTTTCTCTTTTTGTTTTCCTTGTTCATCATTTTGACCACATCCTCTCATGAGCTTACATTGATTTCCTATTACACTTTGAATCAAACACAATTTTCCGAGTATTTCTTTCAAAAGCCTCTCCCAGCTTGACCCGCCCTCTTTGTTTTCATCTCCTACTCTAACCTAGCCTTCACCTTCCACACCAACTAAATTTATTGTCATGTGGTTCCTTCCACTGGTTCTTCCTCTCCTGGCTGTGAGCCTTTGCTCAATTTTTTCCATATCTATGGAACAACAACCAAACCACAAGTTTCTCCTCTTTAAATCACAGCTCAGGGACCAGCTGCTTCAAGAAGTTTTTCCCCACCCATCTTCCAATCCATCAGATCATCACTGACCCAGACTTCTACCACCACAAAACCTTGAAGTGACTAAATTTATAAGTATGGTGTGGCTATAGTCCAACTTCTGGCTTACGTCAATACCAAAGGCCTAATATCAGTATCAATCAATGTTAAATTTGGAAACAACCAAAACAAATGTCCAATATAGTTATTAAATCAGCACTGTAAAATTTAGTATTTTTGAGTGAAGACAATTAGGTAGTATATTTCATTTGAGTTTAATGAATGTATTCTCTGCCTTGTTCTACAAGGGATTTGAGAGATATTACAATAACAACACAAAATTGTTACAATGACAATTAAAACTAAATAAATACCAGGATCAAGGAAAACATGGATGGAATAAAATAGCAAGATTATGGAGAAAATTGGAATGTAAATATCAGGCCATAACTCCATGGATATTAAAGCCAAACTGCCCATTTGTTTCTGATCTTCTTGGCACTAAGATTATTAATTACTAAGCCCTATGTTTTAACTCAATTTTTAAAATTAATTTATCCTCTGAGTGAGTGTGAAAATTATCAGGTGATTGGTACTCTTTGGAGTTGATGCAGTAGTATAACACAGATTGGTGTTTCCAAAACTGTTTTGTATAAAACATAGTCACAAAAGACATGGCATAAAAAGGGGTTCCTGTGTTCAGCTTGAAAGGCTTTGAGCTGTCATGAAGAAAATAACCCCATTTTACTTTATTAAAATCAGTATTTCTCAAACTAACTTGAACCCAATCCCCCAAACTTTTCCCCACGTAATACCTGTCAACAGTCCATGGAAGTAGCTTCCAAGTGGCTCACTTAGGAAAAAGTTTTTAGTGTTGGGCAATAATAAAGAAATCAGAACCAAAACACCTTAAGATGCTTCTGTTTGTAACATTCTATTTATTTTATTTATTTATTTATTTATTTATTTATGAGACGGAGTCTCACTCTATCACCCAGGCTGGAGTGCAGCAGCGTGATTTCAGCTCACTGCAACCTCCACGTCCTGGGTTCAAGCGATTCTCCTGCCTCAGCCTCCTAGGTAGCTGGGATTACAGGTGCCCACCACCACGCCCAGCCAATTTTTGTCTTTTTAGTAGAGACAGGGTTTTGCCATGTTGGCCAGGCTGGTCTCAAACTCCTGGCCTCAAGTGATCCACCCGCCTCAGCCTCCCAAAGTGTTGGGATTACAGGCATGAGCCATCGTGCCTGGCCTGCAACATTTTATTTCTTAAGCTGAGTGGTGGATATAGAGATATTCATTATGCACTTCCATATATTTCTTGACATGTTCAATGTGTTTCCTAATTACAATAACAAAAGCAAAATAACATCAACAACAAAATCATCCCCCTCATAGAACTCTAGGTCCCAGCAGCTTACAGAGAGCACTGAGCAGACTGAACGGGGTGCTAACTTTAACCATGTAATGGCCTTGATTGTGTGCCTTATTTACTATTTGGAATAATATTATCACAGTGACAGTAACAGCAGCAGATGCTTACTGAGTACTTACTCTGTGCCAAGCAATCTTCTCCAGGGTCTACTTCTATTAATTCATTTCATCCTTATAGCACCTCTCTGCATCAGTACTAGCATTATGCTCATTTTACACATGAGGAAGGTGAAGCATAACAAGGTGTAGTAATTTGCTGCAGGAAATGGCAGCGTTGGGATGTGAGTCCCAGCAGTCGGGATCCTGAATCTGCCTATTTCACTACTGCCCTATACGGTTTAAATCCTATTTTATGTAGGGTGGTCAAGGAAGACTTTCCTGATATGGAAACATCTGAGCAAAGGCCTGAAGGAAGCAAGGGAAAGAGGCATGTAGGGAATAGCATTCCAGGCAGAAGGAAGGTCAAGCTGATGTCCGTGAGGTAGGTGTGTGCTTGGTGAGTCTCGAGAACTCTCTGACATATGCAACCCTGCAGAATCAAAGTCCTTCCTCTCTCTCCAGAATCCATTTTATGTTCATTTATCTGCTATTTTTAGTTCCCTCAACTCGCCTTTCATTCTCCCACCTCTAGAACTCTTCCTCCCTGAACACTCCTCCCCAGCCTTCCATGTGCTTTCCTTTGTCAGGCTAACTTCTCTGGGCCTCATCTTGCTCACATCTTCCATTATGTCTTCTTTGAACTCGCTATTTCTCAAGTAGTGAGCCCCATAGCTCTGTGCTTTTCCTCCCGATAGCTAACATTTATTAGGTTCCCCCTCCGGCCCCCACCACCATGAGACAGGATTATGTTAAGAACTTGGCTGACATCATAGCATGTCAATCCCGTAAGAACCCAAATATAGTAGGTTTTGTTAGTGCCTCCATTTTCTGGATAAGAAATCTGAGGCTTGGAAGGTCAAGCAACTCACCAAGGTTACAAAGCAAGAGCCTGAGTCTAGATAATGCCAAAATCCCTGTTCTAAGCATTCTGTCCAGCACTTATCACACTGTTCTGTGATTGTATGTTCACATAGCTGTCACCCACTAAGCTCCTTGAAGCAAGGACTGTGTCATGTTCCCTAGTGTCTGGAATGGTTTCTGCCACATAAGTTGAATAAACATGTGCTGAATCAATGAAAGGAACATAGCAACTCTTTGCATGAGCGGAGCATCCCTGTTCTCAGCATCACCAAATCTGGGTGAGAACACTTGGATCTGAGGCTTAATTCTGATGTTTAGCAACTGTGCCTGCACCATTCACACCCTCTTTCTTCAGCCAGACCACACCATGTATTTCAGATTCTGCATTTCTGCTCACTCCATATTCTCTATCCATCAAGCTTCTCCTGACCAGCCTCAATCTTTGATAAGAGCCTCATATACTAGCCAGATGCAGTGGTCCACACCTGTAATCCCATCCCTTTAGGATATTAAGGCAGATGAATCACTTGATTTCAGGAGTTCGAGACCAGCCTGGGCAAAACAGTGAGACTTCATCTCTACAAAAAATACAAAAATTAGCCAGGTATAATGGTGCACACCTGTGGGTCCTAGCTACTCAGGAGGCTGAGGTGCAAGGATCACTTGAGCCTGGAAGGTCAAGACTGCAGTGAGCTGAGATTGTGCCACTGCACTCCAGCTTGGGTGACAAAGTGAGAAACCTATCTCAAAAAAAAAAAAAAAAAAAAAAAAGAGGCTAATATACTGACTCAGAGATATACTGATTGTCCGGGACAGTCTCTCCAAAAATCCAGAACTTTGCCAACATATCGCCTTCAAGAACACTCCATAGACAATTCCTTATTCTCTACTCCTGACTCTGAGCTGTTCCCTGCATCCCTCTGATTTTTGTACCATATATTGTTTGGTATCCAAATAACATACCATATATTGTTTGGATCTGATTTGTACCATATTTTTTAAACTTATTATGACTACATAACATCATAAAAGATTCCTCAGTTGTTCTATTTCTCCAATCATACAACAACATGGTGGACAATAATCAATTCTTTAAAGAACTTAAATGATATTTAAAAGCCTTGTTTATAGAAATGATTCTCAGTGAACTATCGCAAGAACAAAAAACCAAACACCGCATATTCTCACTCATAGGTGGGAATTGAACAATGAGATCACATGGACACAGGAAGGGGAATATCACACTCTGGGGACTGTTGTGGGGTCGGGGGAGGGGGGAGGGATAGCACTGGGAGATATACCTAATGCTAGATGACGAGTTAGTGGGTGCAGCGCACCAGCATGGCACATGTATACATATGTAACTAACCTGCACAATGTGCACATGTACCCTAAAACTTAAAGTATAATAATAAAAAAAAGAAAAAAATGCTAATTCAAGAGTTATTAAAGCTTTACCTAGCACTGATGTATGGGAAGTGGTTTTAAATATTATAGAGTATGAACAGTTTTTGAGATATGTAATATTTGGATTTGAATTTTTGCTTACGTCTTTTTAATTAAAACTTTACAGTGTAACAGGTCATGCTCTGGATCAAACTCATTTTGTTTCTATTCTGAACACTGTAGAATCCATATCTAAGGAAGAACAGGCTGTGAGATGCATATGTGATAGTAATTTCTTCAAAATAACAACTAAATAACAAAATAACTCCTAAGTAAACATTTCTAGAAATAGATCATTACACACACACACATCACACGTTTTAAAGAAATCACACCAAGTTTGGTGCAGTGGCTCACATCTGTAATCCCAGCACTTTGGGAGGCCGAGACAGGCAGATCACAAGGTCAGGAGTTCATGACCAGCCTGGCCAACATGGTGAAACCCCATCTCTACTAAAAATACAAAAATTAACTGGGCATGGTGGCACACGCCTGTAGTCCCAGCTACTCAGGAGGCTGAGGCAAAAGAATTGCTTGAATCCAGGAGGCGGAGGTTGCAGTGAGCCAAGATCGTGCCACTGCACTCCAGCCTGGGTGACAGAGCAAGACTCCATCTCAGAAAAAAAGAAAGAAATCACACCACTGATCTGGTGAAAGATATTAAGATATTAGAGTACTACGATGTTGTGATCATTACAGACCTTTTTCACTAGCATAGCTTCTCTTCATTTGTAATATTGCCTAAGAGTGAGCATTTCTTATGTACTGAGCACTGTCAAGGGCATTGTATGCATTATTTCATTGAATTCTTCAAAACCCCTATGAAGTAGGTAAGGTGTTTGTCTCATTTTGCAGATGAAAACCATTAAACTCATTGATTCAAAGAACATGTGCCCAGAAAGGTCATGTCAGAATTGGAAGCAGACAATCTGAGTCCAGAGCCTCTGCCTTTCCTAAAATATAGATTAATTCATAAATTCAGATATCATATGTGCCATATGATTTAAAACTTATTCATTAGCAAGCACCACAGATTTTCTTATATTCAAATATTATTTTTTCTCAATGTCAACATATACCACTTTTGAGCCTAAGGACTATTTGATCATCACTTTGAGAAGTTTCTTGTTGCAAAATAACAGGTTGTCAAAGAAAATACTGAATTTGACAACTTAAAAATGTTAGTCATGATATTTATGTCTAAAGTTCATCATTCGTTTTGTAAAGCCTCTAGTGTCTTTTCATTATTATTAAATATTGAAGTTTTCTAAAAACACAAACCAACAAAAATTTTGGTATGAATTATGCCACATTAATATAAAATTTCCAGAACTTCAAAAGTTTTTTTTTTTTAAACCACATAAAACAGAGCTGGAAGATATTTTAAAAGGTCACAAGGTTCATCCTCAACCACTTGCAATCAAGACTAGTATCTAAGAGACACATTTTAAGATTGTTTACTAGAATAATTTCAATCATATTCATAAATTGTGCTCTGATTATTTAACATGAAACATGTTACTGGCATACTCTTAAATTCAGCTGACAGCCTGGGAGTGACCACGAGGTGGCAGCACAGGAGACACTCAGCCTTGAATTCAACTTGTACTCCCCTGACTGGAGGAGTAAGCCAGAGAAAGGTAGGTATAGAAGAAGACGCAACACTCTCCTTTCTCTTAGAACTTTCAGATTGTGTGGCTTTGCTGGCCATTCCATTTATGGGTTAGAGGAGCCAAAAACAAGAATTACTTTTTTAATGGAGGAAAATATCACCTATAAGCTCATTCCTTTTCATGTTTTCCTTCATAGGCATGTTTTTGCGTAGTTGTTGTACATATAATTTTCTGTTCTTCTAATCTATTTTGCACTGTTTTTGTTTCCCTGCTTTAAAATTTCAATGGATGGCTGGGGCAGTGTTTCAGGCCTGTAATCGCAACACTTTGGGAAGCCACGGCAGAAGATCTCTTGAGGCCAGGAGTTCAAGACTGGCCTGGGCAACATAGCAAGACCTCATCTCTACAAAAATTTTAAAAATTAGCCAGGGGCAGTGGCATGTGCCTGTAGTCCTAGCTACTCAGCAGATGGAGGCAGGAGAATCACTTGAGACCAGGAGTCCCAGGATGCAGAGAGCTATGATTGTGCCACTGCACTCCAGCCTGGGCAACAGAGCAAGATCCTGTCTTAAAGAAACTTTTTCAAAAAATGTCAATGGCTTCTCCCTGCTCTTCCCAAATGGCCCTTGATGGTCCCTCCAGCCTTTTCTTTTCCAAAGTGATCTCCCTGCAGACCACAGGACATGGCACAGTGAAACACACTCAATTCATATTTATTGAAGTTTTAATTTTTAAAAAATTATTGTGGCAAAAAAATAAAGTTTTCTATCTTAGCCATTTTAAAAGTGCAGTTTAGTAGTGTTAAGTATATTCACATTGTTCTACAACAGATCTCCAGGACTCTTTCGCCATGCAAATCTGAAAGTTTATACCCATTAAACAATTCCCCTTTTCCTCCACTACACCCACCAGTCCCTGGTAACCACCATTCTACTTTGTTTCTGTGATTTTGACTACTTTAAATACCTCATATAAGTGGAATGATATGATACTTGTCTTTTTGTTACTGGCTTTTTTCACATAATACTATCGGGGTTTATCTATGTTGTAGTATGTGACAGAGTTTTACTCTTTTTTTTTTTTTTTTTTTTGAGACAGAGTCTTGCTCTGTTGCCCAGGCTGGAGTGCAGTGGCGTGATCTCGGCTCACTGCAAGCTCCTCCTCCCGGGTTCATGCCATTCTCCTGCCTCAGCCTCCCAAGTAGCTGGGACTACAGGTGCCTGCCACCACACCCGACTAATTTTTTGTAGTTTTAGTAGAGACAGGGTTTCACCGTGTTAGCCAGGATGGTCTCGATCTCCTGACCTTGCGATCCGCCAGCCTCGGCCTCCCAAAGTGCTGGGATTACAGGCGTGAGCCACCATGCCCGGCTGTTTTATTCCTTTTTGAGGCTGAGTAATATTCCATTGTATGGATTTACTGTGTTTTGCTTATCCTCCATCCATTCATGGACATTTGGATTGCTTCTATCTCTTGGCTACTACGAATAATGCTGCTGTAAACATGGATGGGCAAATATCTCTTTGAGATCACTCATTTAGCTTTTTTGGATGTATACTCAGAAGTGGGATTGCTGGACCATGTGGTAATTCTATTTTTAATTTTTTTAGGAAGCTCCATACTATTTTCCATAGAGCTACATCATTTTAGTTTCCCACCAACAGTGCCCAAGGGTTCCAATTTCTCTTCATCCTTACCAATCTTGTTACTTTTCGGGTTTTGTTTGTTTGTTGAAACAGGATCCCACTACATTGCCCAGGCTGGTCTCAAACTCCTAGCCTCAAGCTATCTTCCTCCTACCTTTGAGTCCCAAAGAGCTGGGATTACAGGCATAAGTCACCACACCCGGCCTACTTTTGTTTGTTTGTTTGTTTTCATAATAGCCATCCTAACAAGTATGAGGTAATATCTCATTGTGTTTTTGATTTGCATTTCTCTGATTAGTAATATTAAGCATTTTTTCATATGTTTGTATGTCTTCTTTAGAGAAATGTCTATTCAAGTCCTTCATCCTTTTTAAAATCAGCTTGTCTTTTTGTTGTTAAGTTGTACAAGTTCTTTATATTTTCTAGATATTAACACCTTATCAGATATATGATTTGCAAATATTTTCTCCCATTCTGTAAGTTACCTTTTCACTCTGTTGATTGTGCCCTTTGATACACAGAAGTACCAATTTTTTTTAAAGAAATGACTTGGCGTTCACAATTACCATTCTTTGCGGCAGCCACATCATACTTCCACTCAGCAAATAGTTACATCTAAATTGAGTTAACCATTCCTCTGTTATAAAACATTTCCTATTCTGGATAATTCCACTAAAATAGTTTTGTGAGTATAATTTTTTTCCTTGTCTTAATGGTTATTTTCTTAGAATATATTTCCAGAAGTAAAATTACTGGATCAAATAATATGAACATTTTATAGTTTTTGATACTTGCTAAATTTTTCTTATTAATTTCCATGACCAACTATAATATTCAAACAGTCACTGTTTATTGAACTCTTAGAATAAACTGAGTGCTTAGAATGTGTCAAGGACTCAGCTACATTCTTTGCACATAGTATCACTTGTTCTCACATCAATGCTGCAAAGTAGGAAACATCACCATATTATGGTTAATAATATAGATTTACCCTTTTATTAGTTACCAAGATCACACAGCTTATAAGTGGCAGAATTCTCATTTGATTTTAATTCTGCCTAATTCCAAACACCGTATGAATCTTTTCATGATACTACATTGCTTGTCTGTGTTTGAGAATATACCACTTTTACCTTTTCTTCACTCCAGTTTTGAGAATTGTAGTGTTTGCTAATTCAATCGAAGAAAAATAGATAATTGCTATTTTAAAATACATGCCTTTGATTACATGCACAGACGAATATTTTTCCACATTTTGTTTACTCTACTCCTTATTGTCTCCCTCCCCAACACCAAATGGATATTTCCTGTCTCTGCACAACAGTATAGCACATAGCCTTTTCACAGTAAGGGTTATTACACAACTTTTATCCTGCCTTGAATTGTGCAACTTTCTCTTATTTTTTTTGTATCTTCTGCTTTATTTTCATATCTTATCAAATAATTTAACTTTTTCTAGAGTAAAGATATTCACCTTTTATCCAACATATTTGTTGCAGTATGTTCTTTGCCAATTTGTTATTTTCCTTTTTATTATTGTTTTCCTATTTATATCAAATAGTTCTTAATTTTTACACATCTAGTTTGATGTTGATCATTTACTTGGTGGTTTCTTCTATTGCTGCTTTGCATAGAAGTTTATTCTAGCTCCACTAATAGATGTCTGATTAATATTTCTACTTTCTTGTTAGTTTTTCTGTTTCAAACCAATTCTACTATTTAAATATTTAATCCCTCTAAAATTTATTTTGAATCATAATATAAATGTAAAGGTATTTTTCAAAATTGTAAAGCAGATAGCCCCAATACCATTAATAATCTTCCCTTTCCTCACTATTCTGTAATGCCTTAATTATATATTAAAGTCATTTACATGAACTAATTAATTTTTAAGATAACTTTGTGATATAATTAGAATTAAAGTGTACAATTCAATGGCTTTAGTATAGTCACAGAGTTATGCAACTATCACCACTACCTACTTCCAGAATATTTTCATTACCCCAAAAAGAAACCACACATCTCTTAGCAGTCACTCCCCATTATCCCCTTCTCCCAGCCTCTGGCAACCACTAATCTACTTTCTGTCTTTATAAATTTGCCTATTCTGGACATTTCATACAAATGGAATCGTCCAATGTGTGGCCCCTTAAGACTGTTTCTTTTTTTTTTTTTTCACTTATTTTCTTTCTTTCCCTTCAGGTTCATTCATGTTGCAGCACATATTAATACTTCATCGCATTTTATGGCCAAATAATGTTCCAATGTATAGATATACCACGTCTTGTTTATTACAAATGTGGCGGTTGTTTCCACTTTTAGCTATTATGAATAATGCAGCTATGAACGTTGGTATAAAAGGTTTTGTGTGGTATATATATTTTTTTTCTCTTAGTTATATACATAGGAGCAGAATATCTGGTCATGAAGTAACTGTTTAACTATTCGAAGAACTTCCAAATTGTATTCCAAAGCTGCATCATTTTACATCCCCACCAACAATGTACAAAGGTTCCAGTTTCTCTACATCCTCATCAACACTTGTCTTACTGTCTGTCCTTGATTATAGCCCTGCAAGTGAGCACGAAGTGGTATCTTGTTGTGTGTGTGTGTTTTGTTTGGTTTTTTTGTTTTTGTTTTTCGTAGTATATAATATTTAACATCTTCTCATGTTCTTACTGGCAGTTTGCATGTCTTCCTTGGAGAAATATCTATGCAAATCCTTTGCTCATTTTTTAATTTGGTTGTCTTTTTATATTTGAGTTGTAAGAGTTAGTTACATATTCTAGTTATAAGTCCCTCATCAGAGCTATGATTTGCCAATATTTTCTCCCATTCTCTGAGTCATCTTTTCACTTTGTTAATGATGTCCTTTAGAGCACAAATGTTTATGGTTTTTGTGTGTGTGGGTGGGGGTTTTCAGCCCCTCCCCTCTGATAATTCATCTGATTGGTGAATTTGGGAAATTAGCTGGACAAGTTCAGCTCAGCAACTTTCTTCCCGTATCTTTTGCGATCTGCCTGTTTGGCAGGGAGGTATTCCAGGCTACAATTTGCCCTGTGATATAAGGGTCCTGCCTCCAGGAGGCAGAGGAGGGAAAAGACTCAAGTTTTTCTAACTGTGCCAGAGGTTGAGTATGTTTAATTCTGGGGTGAAGCACTGGCATTTAGCTCCAAAGCTAAAGCTGTGTTCTTTAAGCCATTGTATCAGTAATAAAGATCCAATTTTTGATTTAAAAAAGAAAAAACCTTCAGTTAAAAGTCTCAAAATATTATCTAGCCAGAAACTTTTGACTTCAAATATATTATATCTTATATATATAAATATCACATTAGAAAAATGAATGGAGTATGATAAAGTTGTAACAGGTCAAATTCTTGTCAGAATCTAAATTATTCTTCACTATGTTTTATTTGTAAATGTTTCATGAAACTGTAAATTCACAATGTGTGAATCTATAGCAATATAAAATTATGCTAACTTTTTAAAAAATGAAAATTATCTTCTCTTTTATGCTCAGCTTTGGTTGCAGAGAAAGATGAGCACCCATATTCAAGTTCCCTGGAAGGAGAGTCAAGGGAATTGTTGGAGGCCTACAGGTTCATGGGTCCCGAGCTACATCTGCTTTCCTTCTGTACATGGTTCATCCCCATGGATGTAACTGATAGCCCAAAGCACAGTTCCATTACTTACCACCTGTCCATCCTGCCCAGGCACAGAGGAGCTTCTACTATTAACTGATAAGATTGCTTAATAACAGAAAAGATGGGCCTATTTTTATTGGCCATAATCTTTGTTTTTTTACCTAGGTAATCAAGAAACTAGGTATACTTGAACAATTGTGAGGCCCTGATTGATTACTACTACTGAATGAACTCACCTGAGACACAGAGGTATAAGCCAGTACAGCATTTCCCACGAATATTCTATTGCATACTAGTTCCATTGGATATAACTAGCTATTGAGCAAACAAAGCTTCTATGGTCAAACAAGGTGGTTTATGCTGGATTTCTTTATCATTGGACTTCTTAGAACCTTTAATATGTGCTTTATGTGAGCCTCATAATCTTCAAGAGAGAATCTTAGTACACAGTATTCCCAAACTTACTTGACCACAGAACTTTTTTTAATAGACTTTATTTTTAAAAGAAGTTTTAGGTCCACAGCAAAATTGAGGGTGAGATGCAGAGATTTCCTATATCCCACCTGTCCCACACATGCACAACCTTCCCCATTATCAACATCCCCCACCAGAGTGAATCATTCATTACAATTGACGAGTCCACATTAACACATCATTGTCACACAAAGTCCATACCTTACATTAGAGTTCACTCTTGGTACTGTACGTTCTTAAGTTTGGACATATTTGTAATATATTCCCCCCATTACAGTATCACAGACAGTAGTTTTACTGCCCTAAAAAATCCTCTGTGCTCCATCTACTCATTCCTCTTTCCCTATTAAATAAACCCTGGCAAACGTGAGTCTTTTTACTGTCTCCACAGTTTTGCCTTTTCCAGGATGTCACATAGTTGGAATCATACAGTATGTAGCCTTTTCAGATTGGCTTCTTTTACTTAGCAATATGCATTTCAGTTTCCTCTGTGTTTTTTCAGGGCTTTATAACTTCTTTTTAGCACTGAATCATATTTCATTGTAAGGATGTACCACAGTTTATATATCCATTCACCTAATGAAGGACATCTTGGTTGCTTCCAAGTTTTGACAATTATAAATAAAGCTGCTATAAACATTTGTGTGCAGGGCCTTGTGTGGGCATAAGTTCTGAACTCATTTGTGAATACCAGGAGCATCTGCTGAATCATATGGTGAGAGTATGTTTAGTTTTGTAAGAAACTGTCAAACTGTCTTCCAAAGTGGCTGTACATTGCTGTACCAGCAATAAATGAGAATTCCTGTTGCTCTACATTCTCACCAGCATTTGGTGTAGTCATTGTTCTGGACTTTGGCCATTCTAATAGGTGTGTAGTAGCATCTCATTGTTGTTTTAACGTGCATCTCCCTGATGACATATGATATGGACGTCTTTTCCTATGCTTGCGTGACATTTGTATGTCTTCTTTGGTGAGATGTCTATTAAGGTCTTTGGCCTACTTTTAATAGAGTTTTTGCATTCTCGTTATTGAATTTTAAGAGTTCTTTGTACATTTTAGATAGCAGTCCTTGATCTGATATGTCTCTAGCAAATATTTTCTCCCAGTCTCTGGCTTGTCTTTTCAATCCCTTGATCTGTGATCTAAGACAGTTTTATCTCTTGCTTTCCAATCTGTATACCTTTTCTCTCCTTTTCGGTTGGGGGTGAGGAGAGGGGTTCTTATTGCATTAGCTAGGACTTCCAGTACAATGTTTAAAAGCAGTGATGAAGTAAGGTTTTATTTTTATTTTTACAAAGAATAATGTATATATACATATATATATAATGTGTGTATATATATACATAACTTAGAAAAAGCCATTAACTGTTGGCTGTGGCCAGTTGTGGTTTTAGTTTTAATTGACAAGAAATATTCCCAAGGAGTGAACAGTATGATAACCCACAGTGGTGGGAAAAGATATACTGTTTAGGGAAAGCAATATTTTTATTACTCTCCTAATACACATTATAGTTACTAAAGTTCAACACATTCTTTGGGGGTGGGGAGATACACCAAATATAGAATGAGAAAATAGTAGAGTGAACATGTATTTAGCATCTCCCAAAAAATAAAAGTGAGAAACACTATTTTGGAGAATAATGTTGCATATTTCTCTAGCACTGTGCCCATATAAGCTCTAAAAGGTGTTAAGTAAATTTATACCATTTGCTGAGAACTGAGCAATGCAACCTGTTGCCTTTCAAATATACAGATCATTCTCCTATCACCAAAAAAACCACCTGTGCACAGTCTAGATCAGCACTTTCCATGGAAATAAAATATGAACCACATATAAAATATTTTACATTTAAAAAATGTAGCCACATTTTGAAAAACTAAACAGAAGCAGGCAAAATTCATTTTCATATATATTGGTTAATCCACTTTATCTAAAATATTACCATTTCAACACACAATCATTATAAAATGTATTAATGAGCTATTTTACATTCTTTTTTCATACTAAATTTTTGAAACTTTGTGTCCACCTCACACTTCCAGGACATCTCAATTTGGACTAGCCACATTTCCAGCATTCAGTAGCCACATGTGGCTCGTGGCTACCATATTGAACAGTGCTGGCGGAGGCCTCAGGAATCTTCTAGGCCAAGGAGCCACAGTAAGAGGGAAGGCAAGGGAGCAAGAGGAGAAAAGATGAAAACTGATAGAGGAAACAAATGGAGGGAGAGGAGGAGAAATGAATGAGAAAATAAGGCAAAGGTAAATGAAAGGAGAGAAAGAGGGTAAACATTTTCTGAACACTTGCTATGTGTCAGCCATTGAGTGTATTAGGAAGTGCTTAGATGCTTCCTGGCTTCTTGACAACAACCTTTAGCATCTTCTGGGTCCTTAAGTAAGAAAGTCACATTTGAAGTGGGCTACTATTACTAGTGATGATTCGGTAAGTTAGAAAAGTCCTTCAACACTAAGTCATGGGAAAACATTATCTGGTTGACATGCCTGTAGGATGGAGACTAATCAGCCTCTAGCATGGAAAGGAAACCATTGAGAAGGCTGCGTTTGAGAGAATAAGAATGCTCAAAGTAAACATAAATGATCCTTTTATTCATTCATTCAAAAACATGTATTGACTGTTTAGTATGTAGGGGCACACAGCCATGAGATGGGACCCTAACAGAACTTATGGTCTAGCCAGAAAGACAAATATTAATCAAATAATTGTGTAAATATTTATGGTTGCATAGCATAATAAATAACAGGAAGACAAAGTTCAAGGTGCAGTGAGAGCTTATAGAAAGTGAGTCTAACCTAATCTTGCAGGGTGGGGCAGGGGTGTCAAAGAAGGCTTTCCTGAAGAATTAGAGTTTGAGTCAAGATCTGTAGAATAAAGGAGATCTGTAGAATTCACAGAAGAAAGAGGAGAAAGGCAAGTCTACAGGACCTTCTCCTTCGTGGGAAGTGGGTGGTCTCCTTTCTGGTGGTGTCGTCCTGGGCCTTCTATGTCTCACTGCATCCAGGAGGCTCAGCTACTGCATCTTGACTCTAGGACAAAGGTCTGGGGAAGAGGGATCATCAGCGCTCAGTAGAGGGACTCGGTAAATGTCACTTTCCTTCCCCACAAAATGGAAATCTCACAGCTGCCCCTCTTCTTTCCAGACTCTGAAACAAGTCCTCTGTGACTTTCTGAGGCCATTATCCCCATTAATGATGGAAACACAAATAGTTGCAATGCAACCTATCTCAAACCTCATGTTGCAGGCCTCCTTCTACATGTCCCATGGAGAAAGACAAGGGGGAGGCCTAGTGTACAAGCAGCAGGATGGTGAACATTGATGGCTGACTCCCGCAGTGTGCACACTGCCTCGGGGACTGGTCTCATCTGACATGGTGTCTATTTCCCATGTGGCCAAATACTTTAGAGGCAGACATATGACTAGCTTTGGATCTATTAGAGTTGAGGAAAGGCCTGCTGAGAGATACTTGGCAAGTATTTCTTGCTTTTACAAAGAAGACAGTGGAAGATATGATTCCGTTTCTGCCTCTGATGTGGTGATGTCTGGATGTACTGTCTGAAACTGTTAGAGTCATCTTGCAACCATGAATGGCTTCAGCCTCCAGATAAGGCCAATGCTGTGTACAGGAGAGAATGAATTAGGACCAAGGGTGGAAGGTTAGTGGAGATGGACATTTTGCCCTAACTTCATTCTTCTTCCACTTTGTCTCTAATAAACAGATACTTTTATACAGAGTCAAGTGTTACATGCCCATGTGGTCAGACAGGCTTGGGAGAAACTGTTTCTCACACTTTTTTTCTCTTTCCAAACACCAAGACATCATCTTGGCACAATACCAGGCATCCCCTCAGAGGATTTCTAGGGTGATAACATTTGCAAGGGGATGTGGATGAAAAAGGAGAATGAAGGAGAAAAAGGAAAAGAGAACCCTACCTGTGATTTCAGGGAGTAAGAGAATTCTTGCCCACTCTGAATTTGTAGGTAAGGATATACAGATATAAATTGGGTATATACAGGTACATTAGACTTTCATACAGACTGTTTAAGTGTGCATAATCGTGGGGCTTCTTCCCCTATTCAAGTAGGGGCAAGAGGCCAGGTCTGTCCTAGGTTTAGATCTAAGGAACTTTGTCTGATCTCAGGAGCAGGCTGGATTGACCTTGGATGTGAAGCACAAAGAAAATAGTAACTGAATTTTTTTCTTCAGGTGACAATGGCCCAGAAAGCAAGAGAAACTCCAAAGCATCAACACCAAAATGGAAATCAAGATAAGAATCCAAAACAGAGGGTGGCAAAAGCAAGGAGGCAGCAGAAGGGGCAGAGCCCGGAGGCCACAGTGTATGATGGGAGAGACCTCTGGCTGAGCCTGTGAGGAAAGGGCTGAGAAAGGGTCTAACACCAGGTCTCAACTCTAGTTTAATGGATGATATGTGAATTGCTCGCAAAAATATTAAGTATTAGTATTTTATTAATAAATTTTGTATATTCACCAAAAAACTTAGTAATAGTCCCAACCCATCTGCCAGTCATATACTTTAAATGCCTCACATAGATGGATGGCAATGAACTGAGCAGACCAAAATTTTCTGTCCTAATTTAACTCAGGCCTGGCATCTGGGTAGGGTCTATGTGGAGGATTAGCGCATTATAAACCTATGTTGTTTTTGCCTGTTCCCTCAACTGGAGCCATGCTCTTTACATCCCATCCAACTTTGAAACCTGGATGCCCTTTCCTTTCTCAGACCACCCCAGTCCCAGTGGAACAAGCTGAAGCACTCCAACTCAATGGAACCGCTGCTTTAAACAACTCTCAAGACACTATTCATAATAAGCCTGGAGTTCTCTGGGGTACTTTATTCCTTTCTTTCAGAGATATTCATATGTGCTCTTTTCGCTTTTGCAAACTTTTCTGTAAAGATCACTTACCTCTTTTTTACTTCATTTAAGCATTTGAAAATTCATGTTCATGTACATCTTCAGATATTCTCTTTCTCTCTGGGGGACAATGAGAAGCCCTGTCACCTTGGTTACCAAGATCACAAATGGCCTGTAGTTATTGTACAGTGCTGTTCTTGGCAAGGGCCAAGCCATTAGAAACCAGCTGTCTTATAAAATGCAAGTGCTCTGCCATCCCTGGAAACTTCTTTGAGGACGTCTAAGAAATATTATTATCACTTAAACCTACAGTAGTTTTGGTGTATCTACCAAAGGGAAAGGACTGGCTCTGCCCTCCAGCCATCATAAAACCGACACATATGTTTCCAAACATAAAAGACTGAGAAAAAATTAATGCTCTGTGTATAACGTTCTTAGCTTTCCTTTTGAGTGGCTGTTTTTAATTGAATGTTACCATTTGGTTTCTATAATGGGTGAAGGACTGAAGGTAGGGAGTGAGGAGGAAAGAAGAAAAGAAAGAAGAGTGATGTGGTACCAGAACAAAGAGAATATTAAAGGCAAGGCAGAATGGCTGAAGGATGAGGGATGAAGATAAGTCAGGGTTTCAAGTCTTGGCTTTGACACTCACTAGCTGGATGATTCAGTTACTCAACTCTTTAAGCTTGTTTCCTCAATTGTAAATGGGAATGATACTCAAACCTAACTCACCGGGTTGTTGGGGGGACTGATTAAAATCATGCAGGTAAAACAATTAACTAAATAATTCCTAGCACATAGTGAGTGATCAGTAAGTGATCCAGATTATCACAATAGTAGTGATGCAGAGATTAAACAGAATAAAATAAAATAAATGCTATGTTCGTTCTATTCATTTCATTCCTGCAGTATCACATGTCGATTTTCTCTCTTTGGTGTTCATGGAGAGATAGGGTAGTAGAAATTGGGTGGCTAAAAAAGTGCATTCAGGAAGCGCTGTGTTTCAACCATGTTCTCAAAAAATTCGTATGTTGAAATCCTTATCCCTGTGTGATGGTGTTAGGAGGTGGGACTTTTAGGTTATTAAGTCATGAGAGTGGAGCCCTCATCAATAGGATGAATGTCCAAATAAAAGAGACCCCAGAGAGCTTCCTCATCTCTTCCACCATGTGAGGACACAGTGAGAAGACGGCCAACTATGGATCAGTAAGCAGGCCCCCACCAGACACCAAATTTGTCAGCACTTTGACCTTGGACTTTCCAGCTTCCAGATGGTGAGAAATATATGTCTGTTGTTTATAACCCACTTGATCTATGGTAGTTTTTTATAGCAGCCTGAATAGAGTAAGACAAAGAACAAACTCACAAGGTCATGCAACAAGTGCCATGGGAGCCACACCACAGCTTCCAGGAGTAGACCATGGTAAAAGGATAATTGTAAGAACATATCTCTTGGCAATCACTTTTCTAGGATATTTAATTTGAGCTGTCATCCTCCTTTCTGTGAACTAGAAGTAAAAGTAATTCACAGACTTGTTTTCCATTTGACAAATCTCCATCTCTAACAGCATCATCTCTCCCAGCCTCCACCTCATCCCTCTCAACAGCTGGGACCAGTTGGGGTCCAGGGTCACTCACTATTCTGGAGGCAGGGTTCTTTGGTATGTGTGCAGTTCCTGAGTTGCTGCTTGGCTGCAATTTATCCTCCCTTCAGGAGATGGAATTGCAGCACACACACCCCATCCAGATGAACTTCCATTGCCCCCAACCTTGGCTACCCCCTGTCTTGTGGGAAACTGTCTGAACAAAACTGGAATAGGAAAGGATGGGGAAGGGCAAGAAAGCTAAAAGAGAATCTTGATCCTTTTCCAGGAACCCTGCAATTTTCAAGCAAGGGCAAATTCTGAGTACATTTTATTCAGATATCAACAATTGTAGCAGTGACTTTCTTGCCTTTGAGAATGAGCTCTCATTATTCTTTCTATAAAATAAAAGTAATTTACAAACTTGTTTTCCATTTGACAATATTGTATTGTCTCAGCTAAAGAAAAGCAGTTTACAGCACCTCACTCAGCAAGGCTCAGAACCATGAGCCTATCTGAGTGTGAGCATCCTGTTTAAGCTAACCAAAGCAATTGGTATCTTCTGTTTGAGTTACCTACAGACATTCCCACTCTTCTTTTCAAGGTGTTCTTTTTCTGGCAGCACCAGTTATCTATTGAGAAACCTAAATGAAGAGAGATAAGCTAGATTCAGCTGAGTGCTGTGGAGGTGGCATGCCAACAGTCCACAAGTGCTGCTCAGTTAGACTTCAATTCACACATCCACACCCAAGTATGTGTAGAATGGGACCCACACGAAGATGCTTTTATTAAATTCTACCATAAGAGAGAGTAGCATAATCATCATCTTTACAGAATAAAGTAAAATATGTTTCTGTGTATTATAAAAACACTGTATCGTGTATATATACATGTGTTTCAAATATTATAATATATACTGAAATATATTTAAGAATATACCTAGAATGTAAGCTTCATGAGGCACGAATGTGTCCATTTGTTTATAGTAGGTGCTCAACAAATGCTTATTGAATGAAAGCACAAATATATAATACATTATTTCATTTGATCTCCAAGGCAATCCTATGACTTAGGAATGAGGAGTAATACTGCCGCCAGCATGTTGTGGCTGAAGGACTTCAAGTGGCTTGGCCAAGGTCACCTAGCTGGTGAGCAGCAGAGTCATACTGAAGTCCAGGTTACATGATTTCTCATTCCATGCTTTATTCTAAATAGATCTAACTTCTAGCACGTGGGAAAAAAAGAACTGTTTGTTTTCTTCTTCACCAAATAATGCCACTGAGCTAACTTCATTTCACCATCTGTACCTTATCTTTTTGAGCCAAGTGTATTCAGAGCCTGGGGTTGAAAGAATTACTATCCAGTTCTTTAGGCCGTTTTCATTCTTCTCTGCTTCTGAGCCAATTCAGAGCCCTTTATGAACTCCTACCACTTTCCCCTTCATCCTTCCACTTTCTTCTTTCCTCTTCTTTGTTTTTGTTTGTCTGTCTTCCCTTTTCCTCCACCAACTGAAGCAATTACTAAATAAGAGACAATAAACACACTCTCCTTGGTATAGAAGAGTGAAGTACCCTTTGGAATCCTTTCTCCTGCTTCAAGCCCTTCATATATCTTCCTGGTAAGCAACACTGAAAAGAGATGAAAGGCAAAAGTTCCATTTATGGAAAAGGAGGTAAAGCTTAGCTAATACACCAGCTGCTACAAACACAACAGACATGCACACGCACATGCGCGCGCACGCACACACACACACACACACACACACACACACACATCCTCCTTAATCCTTTAAATGCCTTGATCTTGGGAGAGAGGTTTGGATTTTGAACAAATCATTAGCCTTCCATTTCTTTCTTCTTTCCACCAAACACGAGGAACACTGGACAATGTGTCCAGGCAGTGGCTTTTTAATTAACCACTGGTTATTTTAAAAAATAAAAATAAAAAAGAAGAAGCCCATGTGATATATCCACATCTCCACTCAGAAGATAAAGAGCCAATGGGCAAGATTGAGGATTTTCTTAAAAACAATTTTCTATTTTAGGGGAGCAGCACCAATGTCTCTAAAAATCATGGTGTTCATGGCTATGAATGCCCACTTAGTATTTAGCTTGTTCAGTTTCTTCCTTCCAGATCCTCCTGGCCAAATTTATTGCCCGTGGCTGAAGAAAGGATTTTTTTTTCCCCATGAAACTTGTTTTGGCTTGAAGTAAAGTTCAAATAATATTTACCAAGATTATTAAAAAACTCTAAAACTTTTTTCTTCTTCAGCATTCAGAGATGGAATGTCAGAGAGTGTTGACATTAATTTTTAAATTAATATTTTTGGAAGAATTTTCTTTAATAAAAGATCAAATGATTCCCACAATGCTGGAAAGAGGCCACTGATTAGTATCAATGCTTGTCAACGACAAAGTTCAGAACTGCATGCAAGCTCGCTGGTGGGTTTGCACTCAATGGAAATACAAATTGTCTTCTTAAGGAGAATTTTTGGATTTTCATTCAAGCTCATCTTCGGCTCTAGGGCTGAAGTACTGACCTCAAAAACAACTCTGCTGCTAGCAAAGGAAAGATCATTTCTTTACCGAAACATATAGTCCACATAAATTCTCTACTGCCATATGCCAAAGTATTCTGTAACTGCCTCCAGGCAATTACAAAAGGCTACAAAATTAGAGACTGCCTTGCCCTTTCCAATCTTTCCTTGTTTCAACATCTAGCTAAGGCAGAGGGCAGAAAAGAAGAGAAGGAGCTTCATTCAAAAAGACATGATTTATAATTGAAGCTCTACCACTCAACTGTGTGGCCCAATTAATTAATTTAATAAGAATACCTCCCTCTCAGAGTGATTGTATTGGTATTTCTCCATGAAACTTACCCTCTTCTAAAATATTCCGTTACATTATTTACATATATAGTTTGGTTAATTGTCTGTACACTTTCTCCCCTATTCTTTACAATGTAAGGCCCAGGCCAGGTACAGGTGGCTGGTGCCCACAGTCCCAGCTACTCAGGAGGCTAGGAGTTCAAGACCAGCCTGGGCAACATAGTAAGATCCTGTCTCTTGAAGAAAAAAAAGTAAACAACAAAAAAGAATTCCATATGGGAATTACTCACTGCTGTATCCTACCCTACAAATAGTAAGTACACAGCCACCATTTACTGAGTGTTGAATAGATGAAAATGAAGCCTTCAGCACAGGGCTGGTGTGTGACACCTCCTCCTCTGAGTATACCAGTGACCAGTGACCCCACTCCTGTCGTTGTGAGGTACATAAATTAGACGGAGACCTTCTACAGGACTTGTTTCTTCTCTGCCTTCCTCGCTGTCCTGCTTTCTGTCACAGTACACTTGATGAAGAACACTTTGCTTTCTCTTCCTTCTCTCCTTAGTAGTCATATCTACCACGGCTAGTCACTCCGCCAAAGGTTCTGAGTCAGGATTGAGCCATCCTGGGAAGAGGGTGAGCTAAATGGACAGCTTGCCAGACCAAGTGGCCTGCACTGACCTGACTTCCCCTCTCTTTACTTTTCATTTAGTTTTTTTTTTTCTAAAAAGCAATATTCGTGGTTTCTGATGATTAAATAAGGAGTTTCCTTTGTCATTCCTAACGCTTGGTCATATGTCTAGGTACAGAGAGCATCTGCCCTGACTGGTTTGAGACATTAGCCTCTACCACACAACAAGCAGCCAGGGACACTGATTCTCCAAGTGACCAGGCTCCCGGAGTGCCCATAAAGTTTAATACTCCAGGCACAAGACCAGATAGCTCCTATGTTTACCAGAGTAGAGCTGGGGTGACTAAGAATGGAAACAAAGCAAACCATCAGAGGAGATATGGTTCTCAAATAGTCACACGTCCCAAAGGTCAAAATCTTTTCCTTATTCCTGAAATCAGCTTTTTCCTTTTTTAATTCTAAAGACCCAAACTTTATCTCATAGTGGGAAAAACCAGAGGCCTATCTTGCCTCTCTCTTTTCAAGATGATCATAAGCTTTGGAGATAGCCAGATCGAGGCTGGAATCCAACTCTCTACTGGTAGACCTTGTGAAAAGCAGTTTCCTCATGTACAATGAGGCAGTAACACCCAACTCTTAGGATTATTATGATGATTTCATGAGTTCATACTTCTAATGCACCTGGTACAGTGCCTGGTACACGTTAAGCATTCAGTAAGTGTTCATTTGCTTCTCCCATTCTTACTTACCTGGACTGGCTCTCTCATTAATTATGTAAACCTGAATAACTTATTTAATTTCCCCAAGTCTCAGGATCCTCAGTTCTCAAATGGCATAATTCTTACCTCATAGGTGACAGGTAATAAGAAAATATTACTGTGCCAGCTACAGAGTCAAGAACATCACAAATCCTCAATAGCCAGTGGCTTTTCTTATCATTACCCGCCATTTATTAACCACCCATTTTATGTCACAACCACTGAATTCACCCTTTTGGCACTTTAAATCTATGATCTTGTTATTTAATCTTCAAAACAACCCTCCCTAAGAGGTAGGTATGTTTATATTTATATCAAAAATGAGAAAAGAGATACCCAAAAAGTTAAACGACCTAGTCAGGATTACACAAATAGTGACTGTCACCTCTAGCATTGGAACTTACATCTCCCTGGCTTCAAAGTCTGTGTTCTTCTCTATGAGTGTGTTATAGTGACTATATGGATTATAAATGAGCAGTATTATCATCATCTTTATTATCTATCCTTTCTCTCCATCCATCCTTTCCTAAATTAGACCTACTCCATCCAACCCATCTGTTCCCTGTGTTCAACCACATTACCCAAGTAGTCTGTCCTCTAATGGCTCACAGGTCCTAGAACACCAAGTCCTGGTGAGTTTGAGGCTAGAGCACAGGGCATAGGCTGCATTGCAACTGTTTTCCTCTTGGCTTTCCATCTTCCTTGTGAATACACTTTCTGTACAGCTTTGGAATATGTAATAGCAGAAGAACGTTCAGAAGCCAAATAGTCATCTTCTAAATGCCTACAGAATGGTCAAGAAATGCAGACACCTGCAAAAATCTGCAGCAGGTAAAAGGAATATAAATAAAGTTATAGCAAACTGCATTCATAGACGAAAGTATCAGCTGGAGGGAGAAGGGAGGTCAATGACAGAATAAAAAATACCCACGGTTGGCCAGGAGGGTCAGGTTAATGCTGCTAGGGAGCAGCAGGGGTGTGGCACATAGTAGGTACTCAATAAAAAGAGTTGAGTACATGGAAGTAGAAACCATTTTCATTAGATTAATTAATGGGCACTGATTTTTTAAATTGCATATATAATACTGAAGCCCATGGTATGACGGTCAGATCCTGGGTGTGCCCTCTCTTGAACTCTCCCTATTCAGACATTATCAGCCTTTCCCTGAGTCCTCAAAGCTAACAGGCAGTGGCTCCTCTGGCCATGATCCCACTGCTGAAGGGACCTCGGAAATCATATATCTTCATGTTTGGCATCCTGGTCTGTTTGCTCCAGAGTTTCTAGGTCAAAAGTGCTGCATAGGATCTAGAAAGAGGGGAAGGAAGTAATCACCTTCCCAGAGAGGGAGGCTGGCTGCCAGAACCTTCTCTTGGCTCTAGCTCCACCCTGGTCATTAAGCCATGTCAGCCTCTTTACCCTGTTCCCACCTGCAGGCCCTGGCACACTGTTCCAGGTGCTGCATTTTGCCTTGGCAAGAGGCACATATGAGGCTTCTTGGCTGAGGTACTTGTCTTGGTTTCAAGACATCCCTGCTGCTGGTTCCTGCTGTCTTGTTCCTGACCCTCTCTCCCCACTCCATTTAGCCTTCACCTCGTGAACCCAGAGTTTCCTGGCTTCTGCCTAAGTCCTGGCTCCAAGTTCTATCATGCTTGCCAAATTCTGGGCACTTCCAAATCCAGCCAAGTGCCTTGTCTGGCCCTGAGCTTTCCTCCCAGGCTTCCCCTGGCTCTTCTAGTCTTGATTCTCAATCTCTGACTCATTGCCTCTCAGTCCTTGATAGCTCTGGTTTAATACCTACTCACCAAGCAGCCAAGATCTTACATATGCCCTGCAGTGATATTTTGTAAGAAATCTAGCGTCATGACCTTTCTTATTATACTTAGGATTAGCCTAAAGGTGATGCTAAGAGTTTTTGTTGTGGTTAAAAGAAAAAAAAGGCAGGGGAAGCAGATCCCCAGACCTTGAGGTCTTTCTAGGGAAAGCCTTCGCATCATCTCTCCTCCCCTTCCTTCCTCTTAAAGGAACTGTCATTTTAGAGCAACCAGGCATAAGAATTTAGGACAAAATCCATTGGCACCATCTTTCAGGCCTCCAGACTTCATCACCACCACCTCCACAATCACCATCAATAATTTCAATGTTTTAAATGTGACTTTTATTCACTCTCTTGATACAAATTTACTAATTCTTTGATTCATTTAACATAGATTCTTGATGTTTTAAAATATGTAACTCATGGCATAAAATCATATGTTTAAAAAGAACATTTCATTGACGAACAACAGAAATTGTCACTGAACTAATGCTTGATTGAAATTGGGAAATACTAATATTAAGATATATGAGCACTTCCAAAAAGCAACACAGGCATTCCACCTAACAGAGTAAAAAGTGCACTATATACTCCATGCCAGGACACAGCTTAGCTGTAGAGAAGTGCTTCCCAAACCTTTTAATGTCCTGAAACACCTAGAAAATGGCAATATTATGAAGTATATTGGAGTAAATATAGAAGGCTACTTGCAGCAGGACATAATTTTCAAGGCATTCAGTTTCCCCAAACCCTGGCCAGACACCTCAAGAGCTGAGGGTGTCAATATCTCAGCACATCTGTAACCCATTTGTGGCCCATCAGAGGCTTATGGCACACTGGTAAGCTCCGACTGACCATAATCGTCTTTCATTCAAATAGTTTGAGTTCCTACAAATATTTTGAGTGATTGTGCCAGCCACTGTTCTAGGAAATTGGGATGCATCACTAAGCAAACCAGAGAAAGATCCCTGCCTCCATGAGCTTTTGATCTAATGGGAGGAAACATCATAAACATGTGTTAAGCACAATAAAGGAGTAGGTGCCGTGGCAGTTAGAAGGGGTAAGTGTTATGGAACAAAGACCCAGAGTGGGGCAAGGGGATTGGAAGTGGGGAGGACAGGGCAGATTTGTTGCTGGATTAAATAGGATGCTCCCAGTAGGCCTCATTGAGAAAGTGATCAAAGACTTAAAGAGGGTGAGGATATTAGCCAACCAGACATCTGAGGCAAGAGCATTCTCTGCAGTGGGAATGGCCAGAGCAAAGATGCTGAGGTGGGAAGAGTGTGCAGGGGGCCCAGAAATAGCGAGGAAGCCAGGCTGACTGGAGATAAGAGTGTGGCAGGGAGAAGCAGGGCCCAGGTCACAGAGGCAACAAAAGGCCTCCGCTTGCTGATGAAAAGTATTCTCAGTCTCACGCAGCAGATCCCAAAAAGGCAGGCTCCGGGCTACCCTCTCCCTGCTGTCATTCCTGTTAGGACACTAGAAGAAACTATAGAATGGGTGATTTGTTTGTAATAAAAGAGGGGCGAGAAGGAAAGCAGCAAAGCATGAAGGACTTAGAAACTGAGACCATCTTACCTAGCCGAATGCATATATTCAAGTTGCTTTATGGTGGAGGTTGTCTGGCTCCGACCATCAAGGAGGAGGTGGCTGTTACCCTCACCCACTGTGATGAAGGTTGATTCATCCACTAATAATGCCCCATCCAACCCTGTGACAGACCTTCTCTGGTCCCTGAGGGGCCAGCTCCACTGGAGAAGGGGACTCCTGGCATGACAGGAGCAGGTGGACAGTTATATCACATACAGAAGGAAACAGGAACCAAGGCTGAGGTGTCCCGACACAACTGGGAGGAAATCCCATGCAGCAAGCTACTATTTCTGAGCTTCTGCTCCCTGAGCCTAAGCTTCATGTTCTTCAGTAGAAGGACATATGCCTTCAAAATTATGACTGGAAGTCAATGGTTTACTTTCTTGAAAGGTGAAAATGAACTTCACCTTACATACTCTTCTGCTGTTGACTCTAGTGTTCTCTCCTAAGACCAGGAACAATTCTCCAGCTCAGTGTTCAGCCACCCAAAGTCATAGTTCCCTCATCCTTAAGGAAAGAGAGAGTGCTGAAATAGGGGGGACAGGGCATAGGAGATTTTTCTCCCCAGTGGGAAACCAAGTGTTAGATGATGAAATCAGGTCAGGTTTCTGTCACTCAATTCAGAGGAGCCAAATGTCTCTGAGCAGCAAGTCATCACAAGAATACAACATTAATTTCTGCTCCGGGCCTGGTGTCTCCCTGTCTGCAGCATCTAGGAAGGAGGCATGATGCTTACAGCATTTATATTTTCCATGCTGTGGTGAGTTTGGAAACTTCACCCAGCTCAAGACAGAATAAATTTACTCCAGCACAAATCTCTTGATCATTTCTCCTTTAAATGTGGGAAAACAGCACTGAGAAGGTGGAAAGTGTGGAGCACATCATAAATCTAGGGACACAGGAACTCAGAAAGCTGCATGAGGCACATAAAGGAAGCACTGTGCTTTAATATTATTTTCTGTTTAAAATCGACATGTGTGGTTTCGGACAAAGGCCTTTTAGTGTGGAGGAGAGAAGGTTCAGTGTTTCTCCTTTTGAAAAGCAGAGGAGTGTCTGGGAGAGACAGTGAAGAGATGTGCTCTGGGGTAGACTCTGAAGAAAACTAAAAATAAAACAACAGTACTTTCGAATAACTGCCCTTAGGAAATACAACCACGTAGCCGGCTTCCCAGGATGTGAGCATGTGTCTTCGCGTGCCAGTGATTTCTGTCTCAGTGTGTTACATTTGAATGGGAACAGGTGTTTACTGATGAAACCCCCAAGTTCAGTCCATGCAGCAGGGATTAAACTATCATTAAAAATGTCCCTCTCCCTGTGGATCCCTCTCTCCAGCATAGGAGAGATGAACAGAGCCCCACATTTTCTTTGAAATGTTTGTCATTGAGTATTTTGTTATGTAAAGATCCAGAGGTGTGGTGGATCAGAGCCAGACTGCCCCACATTGCCTGGGTTTGAACACTTACTCGGCTGCATATGGTAACACCTATGCAGTCTTAAGGGAGTGGATTAATTTCACTATGCCTCTGTTTTCTCCTCTGTGAAATGAAATTGAGTAGAATGCCTACCTCTTTGGGTTCCTGCTGGGATTAAATTAGTTAATATGTGAAAAACACTTAGCATCTCCGGACTCATAGGGCTATATCATGTTTGCTATTCTTATCCAATTCATCCTCTTCAGTAGCCTGGCCTTGAACACTAAACCTAGCATCTTGGCTTTTTTTTTTTTTTTTTTTTTTTTTTTTTTGAGACAGCAGAGTCTTGCTCTGTTGCCCAGGCTGGAGTGCAGTGGTACAATCTCGGCTCACTGCAAGTTCCACCTCCTGGGTTCACGCCATTCCCCTGCCTCAGCTTCCGGAGTAGCTGGGACTACAGGTGCCCGCCACCACACCTGGCTAATTTTTTTGTATTTTTAGTAGAGACGGGGTTTCACCGTGTTAGCTAGGATGGTCTCGATCTGCTGACCTCGTGATCCGCCCGCCTCTGCCTCCCAGAGTGCTGGGATTACAAGCGTGAGCCACCGCACCTGGTCAGCTATTTTTAGAAAAGGAGGAGCAATGCTCTCAACAAACCTCAGCAAAATGATTAAAATGGACGTAGTTTGAATCTTCTTCGTCCTCACTGGAATCTACTTATTTCTTAACTCTGGTGGCCACTTTGGGTTTTGGCCCCTCAGCATCCATCATCTCTCCTTTTGGTCATAGCGCCCTGATTTTGTTTTGGGGAACTCCCCTCTGCTCTTGGATATCTACTGCTTGGGCTCCCCTTCAGTGGGCCCAGGACTAGACAACCCCAAGCAAGCCCCCTCTCACCAGTGGAAGGGTGGGCCTGTGAGCCAAGCTTGGCTCATTGTATTCTCTCATTGAAATTTGTATCTTGAGCAGAAGGGATCAGATATTGGGGGGAATACTGACAGTATTTTTATCAGGCTGCAGTGCCCCAAGGAGATGTGCCTAAGTTCCCGCTGTCCTGACACCCAAAGCTGCCCCTGTTCTTGGCCCATCTAGGACTCCAGTCTTTAGCATTTCCATTGAGTCCTGCAGATCCTTTTAATAAACTCCTTTCCCCTGTGTTAGTCAGAGTGTGTCTCTTTTTTCACAACCAAAGACCCTAACTGATGTAACTCTTGTTTCCTTAGATTATCTTGCTCTTTAAGTATTTGCATTCATATCATTCTACTGCAAACATATCAGTTTGTTGGTGATGATGACTGGGAGTTCTAAGTAGCTGGAAAACAAGCTACAAATAAATAAATACTCCTGTTTCTTTTAGCCAAGCAAAGATTTTTCATTCCTTTTTTTTAATTGACATATACTAATTTTACATATTTATGGGGTACGTAGTGATGTTTTGACATATATAATGTATAGTGAGCAGATCAGGGTAATTATCATATGCATTATCTCAAACATTTATCATTTCTTTGTGTTGGGAACATTCCATTTTCTTCTAGGTATTTGAAGGTATATATTACTGTTAACTACAGTCATCTTACAATGATATAGAATCCTAGAACTTCTTCCTCCTATCTTGCTGTAATTTTGTATCTTTTAACAAATCTCTCCCTATCTCCTCCCCTCCCCCCAGTCCTTTCCAGCCTCTAGATTCCTCTCTCTGTTCTACTTTGTACTTCGGTGAGATTAACTTTGTTTTTTGAGGCGGAGGCTTGCTCTGTCACCCAGGCTGGAGTGCAGTGGCGATCTCAGCTCACTGCAACCTCCACCTCCCAGGTTCAAGTGATTCTCTTGCCTCAGCCTCCCGAGTAGCTGGGATTACAGGCACGTGCCACCATGCCTGGCTAATTTTGTATTTTTAGTAGAGATTGGGTTTCACCACGTTGGCCAGGCTGGTCTCGAACTCCTGACCTCAAGTGATCCATCTGCCTAGGCCTCCCAAAATGCTGGGATTACAGGTATGAGCCACTGCGCCCGCCCTGAGATTAACTTTTTTAGCTCCTGCATAGGAGTGACAGCATGTGATGTTTAACTTTCTGTTCCTAGCTTATTTCACTAAATATAATGTCCTCTGGTTCCATCCATAATGCCATGAATGACAAGATTTCATTCTTTTATATGGGTGAATAGTACTCTATTGTGGATATACAATATTATCTTTAACTATTCATCTCTTTTTGGGCACCTAGGATGATTCCATATCTTGGCTATTGTGAATAGTGCTAAAATAAACATTGGGGTGCAGATATCTCTTTGATACACTGATTTCCTTTCCTTTGGATAAATGCCTAGCAGTGGGATTGCTGGATCATGTGGTAGTTCTATTTGTAGTTTTTAAAGAAACCTCTATACTGTTCTTCATAGTGGTTGTGCTAGTTTAGCAAAGAGAATGGGGTCAGAGTGGTAGTTCTATTTGTAGTTTTTAAAGAAACCTCTATACTGTTCTTCATAGCGGTTGTGCTAGTTTAGCAAAGAGAATGGGGTCAGAGTCCCATCAACAGTAAATAAGAGTTCCCTTTTTCTCTGCATCCTCTCCAACATTTGTCGTCTTTTTGTCAATTTTGATAATAGCCATCCTAACTGGGGTGAGATAACTTATCGTGGTTTTCATTTGCATTTCCCTGGTGATTGGTGATACTGAACATCCTTTTCATGTATCTATTGGCCTATTTTTTAATCAGGTTTGGTTTTTTGCTGTTTGAGATCCTTGTATATTCTGGATATTAAGCCTCTATCAGACGAATGTTTTGCAAATATTTTCTCCCATTCTGTAGGTTGTCTTTTCACTCAGTTGTTTCTTTTGCTGTCCAGAAGCTTTTTTAGCTTGAGATAATCCCATTTGCTTATTTTTGCTTTTGATGGCTGTGCTTTGGGGGTTTTATCCATAAAATCTTTGCCCAAACCAATATCCTGAAGCATTTCCCCTATGTTTTCTTCTAGTAGTTTCATGTCTTACATTTAAGTCTCTAATTCATTTGGAGTTGGTTTTTGTATATGGCAATAGGGGGTCTCGTTTCACTCTTCTGCATATCGATATCCAGTTTTCCCAGCACCATTTATTGAAGAGACTGTCCTTTTATCCATGAATGTTCTTGGTGTTCCTGTCAAAAATTAGTTGGATGTAGATACATGGATTAATTCCTAGGTTCTTTATTCTTTTCCATTCTTCCATGTGTCTATTTTTATGCCAGTACCATGCTGTTTGGGTTATTACAGCTTTGTAGTACACTTTGAAGTCTGGTAGTGTGATGCCTCCGGTTCTGTTATTTTTGCTCAGGATTGCTTTGGCTATTCAGGCTCTTTTGTGTTTCATATCAATTTTAAGATTTTTAAAATATTTCTGTGAAAATGTGATTGGTATTTTGATAGGGATTGCATTGAATCTAGATTGCTTTGAGTAGCACATGCACAGATTTTTAAAAGCTGACAGATATTAGGAGGCCATGAAGGTCAAAGAAGATAGACATGTTCGAGAGATAATGAGCTATCCTGGACTCTAGAAGTAGTGATGTTGTAAGTAGAGAAGACCTAGGAGCATGTTGTGGGCAAAAATGAGAAGAAGGTATTAAGGCAAGTACTTGGTAAGAAGAGTTTGGAGAAAGCGTGATACAAAAGCAACCAGAAAGAATAAGGAAGACAAGGAAAGGTAGAAAGGATAAGTAATGAAGAGGAGGGTCAAGGGTGAAAATGGGAGCAGTGAGGGCAATTGTTAAAATACAAATGCCACTGGGTGGGAAACTCAGCACTGTTATTTACCTCTCAGTGTTCCCAAGAGTCCAGCAGTCCTTTACCTGCCAGGAAGCTTTGTTAGGAGAGAGGGTGAATAAAGCACTTTTAACAGTGAGGAGGGGTGTGGAATAAAAGAGAAAGAAAGGGAGTCCAAAGCATATTCTTTGACTTCACATTTTAGCTTTCAGCCAGGCTTATGGGTAAGTGAGGCATGGTGTGGAAAAGGATGAAGTGACAAGAGAAAGTGGGTAAAGGAAGGAAAGTGAAAGAAAGGAAAATGGCAGAAAGAAGTAGAAAGAACAGAAGTAGGAAAAGAAGTATGAGAATGGCACCGAGGAACCAGACCATGCCTGTTCACAAAGTACTGCTTGGCCCACTGCTGGGTGAGAGAGCCACTTTTGGAAGGATGGAGCCACTCATTGCCATGTTGTGAAGAGAACAAACCTCCCCATTAATGATTGACCAAGTAACTGCAATAATGGCGGCAGTGAAATATTAGCCATGCTTGGTTCAGTGGAGATTTCTAGAGCACTAGCATTAATATTCTGCTTTTACTCTACTTAGCACTGTCTGAAACCTTAATGTTTCAGAAAACCCATGAGACTTTTGGATTTTCTCCTGGCCTACCAATAGTTTCTCTCAACTTATCTTGGCATAACATCTGAGACAAGGACCCAAAGTGAAGGTTAGAAGAAAAGTAGCCATGCAAACAGCAAGAAACACAGCAAGATTAATTAGAGGATGCAGGGCCCACATCCCATTTTGGTAGGAATCTGGTCCAAATAGGGAGGGCCAAATTGGGCCCCAGGGAGGCCAAAGCTGCCAAGGAACAGATGTTCTTTTATCCTTTTAGTGTAAAGACAAGTCCACCACATGGAATGACATGAAGCCTGGGCAATGTGGTATTTTTTTTCAGTTATTAATGATATACGCAAATCCAGTTAATCATGCCATTTGAAACTGTTATGTCAATTACAAACTTAATCTTTTTTAAAAAAAATGCTTTTCCATATCACACACATAAAAAGTCTTCCTACTGAATTACAATAGCAGAACAGAGCTCAAGGTAATACTGTCAGCAGCTAGTATGATCCACTTCACTTCCTAACAATGGTAAGGTGCTTTAGTGCAGGTACTAAGACAGAAGTTAGAAACAGCACAGTCTGGAAATATGCTGTATGTATGAATTTTTATCCTAAAAAATAACATGTAGATATTAATGCTCTGTGGGTTATCTTTTATTATTTGTCACATAATAATTGTATATCTATATGTGTACAGAGTTGATATTTCCAAGAATATATACAATTAGTGATGATCAAATAAGGGTAATTAGTATATCCATCACATCAAGCATTTATTATTTGTGTTGAGAACATTCCAAATCCTCCCTTCTAGCTTTTTGAGAAAATACAGCAGAGTTGACCACATTAACCCCACAGTGCTAGAAGGCACTAGAACATATTCCTCCCATCTAGTTGTCATTTTGTAACTGTCCCCCAACCTCACTCTGTGCCCTCCTCCCCCTACACTTCCCAGCCTCTAGTGACCACAATTCTACCCTCTATTTCTGTGAGTGTTCTGTTATTTTTAACTTGGCTTTCTTTATCACCGGTTCTGAAACTGGATATACAAATATTTTGTTACCAAGAACAAAAATTATTTTTTGTTCATGGCACACATAAAAGCTATTTTTCTCTTCAAAGGGGAAAAAAGTTACCAAGTGTTGAAAAGGAAGGGGAAAAAACAGCAACAGCTACACTCTAGAACATGAAACGCAGCTGGATGGCTACAACCGTCCCAAATGCCTTCTGTCTAATTTCACAAGAGGCTTCTCAGAAGGATGTATGTCTTTTTCATCCTTAAGATGCCCACAACACTTTCTCAGGAATCTAAGAGGATTTTTAATAACTCTTTACTTCCTAGGGCATTTGTCCTTCATTCAAACCTAAATTCATCTCTATTTTTTTCCTACTCTCTTCTCTGTGAAATTAGGACAGAAATATCCCTCTAATTGATTACATTTTATTTAGAAAGAAAGAATCTCATTCAGACAAGCAACAACCCTTATTCATAGAAATCTCATCTGTGATGCCTTATTAACTACAGATTTATTTTCTAAATTATTATTTTTTAAATTGCTTTTTTTTACATTTTTAATTATGAAAAAAGTCAAAATATACTAAAGTAGGGAGAACAGTATAATGGAGCTCATGTACCAATCACCCAACTTCAATGATGATCAATTCATGTTTTAGTTAGAGTCCCACTCCTCCCCGCATCCTCCCCAATATTATTTTATTTAAAGTAATTCCTATCCATGATATCATTTCACTAGTAAATATTTTGGCCTCTATTGCTAAAAGATAAGAACTTGTTTTTAAAACATAACCATAATAAAATCATCACACCTAAAGGAAAACAAAAAGTAATTATTGGATGTTGTCAACACCTCCCACCCCCACCACACAAACACACACACATACACACACACACATACACACACACACACACACACACACACCATTGGTGATAGAGGCTGTGCTTCATTGCCCAGCAATTCCTTCATGACTGAAGGGCTGATGCCTCAGTGGCTGGCTGTGCTACTGGCTGACAGTCCTCAGCTTCTGAGCCTTTTCCCTCAAGGTCATGCGCCTTTCCCTGGGGCAGCCCACATTCAGTGACTGCTTGATGCGTGGTTAAAGGTCCATACCCTAACTTGGCACTCCACTGAGGAGACATCTGGGCCTCAGTGCTTCCAGTGGGGTCCATCAGCAGAGGACATTTGGCAACTGCATTTTAGTCCAACTTCTCCATGCTGTCTCCTGCTGCCTCCCATCCACCACCCGCAGGTGTTGATCCCAGGAGCACTCCCCAGTAAATGTCCTGCATGTCAATCTTTGTCTCAGGGTCTACTTTCCAGAGATGCGAACCTGCAATAGCTTTCAATTTTCTGTTTGTCTCATCATGTTGTAAATAACTTGTCTGTTATTGTAGTGTTAATAGATTGTTTACTTGAGTTAGGAACTAAAGAGAGTCCTAATTTGGAACAGTGCAACTGGTTGGTACATCTTGTAGGTACCAACTTACAGGAAGGGTAGGATCCCCTCCATCTCTCTTTTTTCTCCTTGCAATTGAGGCCTCTGCACTTACAAGATACCAAAAAAAAATTAAGAAAGAAAAGTTTTTAAGGTTTAAAGTTATAGTTTTCTTTAAGATTATAATATCTATGATGAAGAACATTTGTTCTTTATAAACAGAGACTGATTTTCATTTTCACAGATATCAGTCACAACTGAATATGCAAAATACCATTGTGAAAAGCTACAAACTGTAATTAATCAAGACGGACAGGGTCTCAACACCATAGAAGCTTCTGGGATGGGGTGGTGTGGGGTATCGGAAGATATATGAGAAACAATTCAAGGTGGTAAATTGCTTTATGGTAAGTTCAGTACCTATACCTCTAAATACAGAATACTTTAAGTGAGATTGAGCCAACCCTTTAGAGAGAGAGTAGGTTGCAAAGAGCTTAAGAGAAAACAACTGCCATAGCTTTCATCCATATTGTCCTTCAAAGGGAGAGCTTAATTTTTTCTATTGTATATTTCTCTGCTATAATTCAATAATATTTAAGTACTCAGTATACGCTACAACACTAGATATTTTCTAGATCTTGCAAAGATTAAAATAAACTCTTCTTCCCCAACTAATGAAGTTGTTAATATGGATATATTCAATTCTCAGAAATGTCTTATCAAAACATATTATTCTAAAAATATTCCTTTGTGCCTTTAATTTTAAAAGTGGGCTACTGGTTCATACACAGGTCCTTTCATAAACCTAAGGTTTCCAACAGTGAAAAAAAAATCTGTTATTGGTCCTGGAGTATTTGCTATAATGTATTTTCTTTTTCGCTTCATGACAATTAAATTCATATCATGACTGACACATCTTGCTATTTGGCCTTTCCAATCATTGACGCTCCTTCTTTAAGGGGATTACTTAACTATCTTTGTAAATGATTATTTTTATTTTTTTCTGAATATAACTTGAGGAATTTTTCTCAGAATATCTAAGTCAAATTCCGTCTCTGTCTCCTAGAATTGAATAACTATGTTAATCACATGATTGAACATCAAAAGGCTAAATAAACGACATAGTCTCTTGGTGCAAGAAGCACTATATGGCATGAAGAAATGACAGGTATAATCTAAAGATGGATTTTCCCTCATGCAAAAAACAGCCTAAAAGTTTGAAGGAATGTTATAAATCATCTAATATCATTCTTATCTAATGAAGGAATCTTGTATATGGTATGACTGACAATTGATAAATACTTTGATTCATCCATGTATCCAACCATTCACTCATTGAACAAATATTGGTCATCTACTGTGTGTGAAACATCATGCTAATTGCTGGAGTAAGATAATGATGCGTAAAAACAGACAAGGTCCATTTCTTTCTGGAGATTATAGTCTAGAGGTGGAGGGAGAGACAAAATGTAAAACTGTGACAAGCACTATAAAGGAAAGGTATCCAGGGCTATGAAAATGGGAAGGATTGACTCAGTCAAGGAGGTTGAAGAGGGCTTCTCTGAGAAAACAGTGCTAGAGATGAGATCTGAAAGAAGAGCAAAAATTGACTACGATGAAGAGGGAAGGAAAACGTGTTCCAAGAATAGGAAACTACATGTGCAAAGGCCCTGTGGCAAGTGTTTTTAAAAAGGAAAAGATGGCCGGGTGCGGTGGCTCACGGCTGTAATCCCAGCACTTTGGGAGGCCGCAGGCAGACCACGAGGTCAGGAGATCAGACCATCCTGGCTAACACGGTGAAACCCCGTCTCTACTAAAAATATAAAAAATTAGCCGGGTGTGGTGGCGGGTGCCTGTAGTCCCAGCTACTCGGGAGGCTGGGGCAGGAGAATGGCGTAAACCCGGGAGGCGGAGCTTGCAGTGAGCCGAGATCACGTCACTGCACTCCAGCCTGGGGGACAGAGCGAGACTCCGTCTCAAAAGAAAAACAAAAAACAAAAAAGGAAAAGATAACTGTGTGATTTGTGTAGAAAAGGCAAGGGGATGAGGCACGACTGAAACATCCCATGCTGTGTTAAGGCAGTGAAGAAACACCTAGGAAGCTTAAGAAGGGATGTGGTGTTACCAGATTTCCAATAGAAAATTCACTCCAGCTACTGTGTAGAGAACAGAGGGGTAGAGTAAAACTAGCTAGGAGTTACATAAGGGTCCAGGAAGAAGGTGATGATACTTTGAACTAAGGTAATGATGGCAACCATGGAGAAGAAGTGAACAGAAGTAAAAGGTGGGTGTGTGGGAGGTAAAATTGACAGGGCTTCCTGAGGGACTGGATATAGCGCCTGGCTAATTTTGTATTTTTATTAGAGACGGGGTTTCTCCATGATGGTCTGACTGGTCGCAAACTCCTGACCTCAGGTGATCTGCCCGCCTTGGCCTCCCAAAGTGCTGGGATTACAGGTGTGAGCCACTGCGCCCAGCAAGGCAATGTATCTTTACTTTAGTTAATGGTGGTGTTAGCAGAGGTGGTGATGGTATTAATAGTGGTAGGAACAGCAGTTTTGTTATATCCTGTCTCTTCATTCTCCTCTAGAAAATATCTTCCCTGGCTGGGCACGGTGGCTCATGCCTGTAATCCCAGCACTTTGGGAGGCCTTGGCGGGTGGATCACTTGAGGCCAGGAGTTCCACACCAGCCTGGTCAACATGGCAAAACCTCATCTCTACTAAAAATACAAAAATTAGGTGGGCATGATGGGGCACACCTGTAATCCTAGTTACTCAGGAGGCTGAGGCACAAGAATCACTTGAACCCAGGAGGCGGAGTTTGCAGTGAGCTGAGATCGTACCACTGTTACTCCAGCCTGGGCAACAGAGTGAGACTCCATCTCAAAAAAAAAGTTAAAAGAAAGAAGATATCTTCCTGTTATCCTTAGCCTCCCTAGAACAACTACCCTACCTCTCCTGCTATTCTCACCCAGGCCCAAACATGTAAGTATATTAATATTATCTCTTTCCAACTCTCAGATCCTATTCACACCACTACCATCCAACTACAACTACAGTGGAGCGTGCTCTTGCCAAGCTGCTCTTCCTAGTTTTCAATCCACTGGACACTTTACATCTCTTACTCGGCTACATTTGCTATCCCAAATGCCATCTTCTTAAAATGGTTTTCCCGTTGGATTCTTTCCCTGTCTCCTTCTCTGATTCCTCCCGCTCTATCTTCCCTTTATATTGGCATTCCCCAACATTTATCCCTAGACCAATTGTCTTCTCACTCTACTCACTAACCCTGGGCAATATTACCCTCTCTTATCTTCCTATATGCTCTTGATATCCAAATATAATAGATAGCTCCAGTTCTGATCACTCCCCAGAATTAATCTGTCTACTATCAATGAGCAAGTGGACAAAACACGGGAACATTTCAAAACATCACTTTTTCCTCCCCCAGCTCCAACATGCACGCACATGCACACACACACACACACACACACACACACACGATTCTTTTCTTATATTCTCTCTGGGTGAGTGGAGCCAATAGTAGTCATTTTCTCAATAAATATCTATTGAAAGTTAACAAGTGCTTGCACATATCTAGCCAATGATGAAAGCCAGAAACGTCAGAATCCCAATTCCTCTCTCCTCTTATTCCTCAGATCTAATGGTTCGTCAAGTCCTATACATTCTATCCCAGAAACACATTTCCGACAACTGATCTCTTTCTCTCCACCCGCTTCTGCTACTGAATTAGCTCAGAGTCTCACTGCATCGCAACCATCTCCTAAACTATTTCCTGGTCGTCAGTCTTTTCCACTCCAGTCCCTGTTCCATGTGGCCACCAGAATAAGCATGAGAGTATAATTTAATCACATTACTTCCTTATAGAAAAACCTCCACTGACTCTCTTGCTTGCCAGATTCCATAATATTGCTTTAAAAAGTGATTTACAATTGAAATGCAAATGTGATCTAATTTTGTTTTACTCCCCTACTCTGAAAGCCTGAATTGCTCTTCATCATTTCCTGGCATATGCTATACCTGGTCAATTTTCTACACAATTCATGCAATGGACTGAGCGTTTGTGTTCCCCACGAAATTCATATGTTGAAATCCTGAACCCAAGGGGACTGTATTAGGAGGTGGGGCGTTTGGTAGGTAATTAGGTCATGAGGATGGAGCTCTAAGAAATGGGAATACTCCTTATAAAAGGGACTCCAAAGAGCTCTCTCACCCACTTCTGCCATGTGAGTTCACAGCAAGAAGACGGCTTTCTATGAGCCAGGAAGGGGGCTCTTGCCAAACTCTGAATCTGCCAGTGCCTTGAACTTGGACCTCCCAGACTCCAGAACTGTGAGAAATAAATGCATGTGCTTAGGCCACCCAGTTCATGGTATGGTTTTAGTAGCCTGAACTGACTAAGATGATTCACATTATAAACCCTAACTCCAGGATTACCTTCTCTGGTAAGCGTTTACCAATTCTTCAGGTAAACAAGCCTCTGGTTTTTTTTTTTTTTCCATTGTCCCGGAATTTTTTCTTTTTTTTTCAAACTCATATCTTAGCACTTAACAAGATTTATTATAATTATTTATTTATATTTTAGTCTGTCACACTAGATTATGATCTCCTTGCATATCGGGGTCTGGTTTATTTATCTTTATACTTTCACTGCCTAGCACAGGACATGGCATATTGCAGGCAATCAATAAACATTTGCTAATTAAACAAAACAAGGAGTTAAAAAGTAAGTGCATGGAAGAGAAAATGTCATGCCCAAGGCACAGAAAAGCATGTTGTTCTTTGTGTATGTCTAGCAGCACAGTATGACTGGTGCTTATAATAGTTGAGAAAGGATGTAAGAGAAGAGTTTGGAAAAGTAGGTTAGGGTCATATTGTGAAATGTATATCAGGCTGAATTTATATTTTATCTCATAGGTGATTAAGAGGCTATGAGGAATCAGCCTGTAATTTTTAGTTTGAAATTCTTATGGTATGATTTTTATGGGCTTATAGTTTGAAATTCCAGCTGTATGATTTCTATCAGTTAGACTTTGGTAGCTGACAACAGAAATCACTCTAACTAAGAAGAAAGGAATTTATGCTACAATACCAGGTATGTGGTTCACAAAAACATTGGAAGGCTTGGAAGAGCAGACTACGCAGAGGATCTAGGAGAACCTCTCAGTCTCCAGAATCACAAGACGCCCCTTGGTAAACAATGTTGCCCCCACCTGTGCCGAAAGTTCCCAAGTAAGGAAGCTTCTGCCATAGTCTGCACCAATAAAAATGGGTGCCTTGCTTAACTCAGTTCTGAATTCATGTTTCATACAACTACATCTGATTGATGGAACCTAAGTTACATTTGAAAATCTAGCTGTAAGAGGATCTGGGAAATGTAATTTGTGGCTGCCAGACTCTACAATACTAGAATGAGGTTGGAATGGATGATGAGTGAGGCAATCTGCTGTATCAACCACAGTTCTTATGTTTCTAAGTACGTATTTTATTTGGGGTAAATGAGAGCTCTTTACTTCCTATACTGCAGATGGTGTATTAGTTATTTACTGCTACAATAATGCCAGGTAACAAACCCAGATATCTTAGTGGCTTGTAGCAAAAGACATCTGTGTTCTTACTCTCAGGTCTGCAGGTCAGCTGGGTGGCTCTGACTCAGGCTGCAGTTGGGCTCTATCTAGTCTCTCCCACATGTCTTCACTGTGAGGCCTAGGCTGAAGGCGGAATAGCACAGAGAGTGTGCTTTTCTCATGACAGATCCCAAGAGTGCAAAAGAAAAAGCTACACCTCATGAAAAACATGAGAAGCTCCCTATTATAAAAGCAGCAAAATATCTTGCAGATTCATTCCTGAATGCTAGAGAAGTAAAACAGTGCCCCCCACCCAATATAGAAGAGGGGAACTAGCAAACACAAACTGTCTTCACAATCAGACCAACCCTTTGAGACTAGAATGTAGCAAACTAAAATGAGATGTAGACTGAGTCACAGCCTTCGAATCTTGTGAGAAAAGAAGCTAGGAGAGGATCAGGAGCATGTTCTTTGAATAATTTCATGCTTCTTGCATCATCCTTGTTTATTTCCCTCTTGTCCTCTCCATTTATTCATATAATAAACAAGTATTAACCATCTAGTATGTACCAGATGGTGGGCTGAATGCCTAGGAGTCAACAATAAGAAAGACAGTGAAATGCCTTTGCAAACATTATAAAAGTGAAAGAGATCTGATCTGGCCCACCCGAACTCTTGCCTTTAGCTTTCAAGCTGCCTTAATCATTCCTGGGCTTAGGCTGAGCTAACTTAGTTTATAGTTTAAATGATATTGGGCCTTCCCCAATACTCAATTGTCTTTGTAAAGCTAATGAAAGGCCATTAGCCTGGGGAAAGAGAGGGATCTGAGTTCTGCTAAGATGTAGACATAAATTGCCAGACATTCCTGCAGATAATACCAGTATTGTAGGTTGGCCTTTGAAATATCTTTTCAGGATTTTTACATGTCTGACACTACCTGGACCTGCCAATCCTGCTCTTGTGACCTCACCCAGAAGTGACTCAGCACAAGAGGACATCTTTGACCCCCTATGAGTTCATCTCCTTCCCAACAAATCAGCAGCAAGCCTACCCACCCCCACCTTTTCCCGCAAACGGACTTTCAAAAACCTCTAACCTACAAGCTTTGGAGGAGATGATTTGAGTACTAACTCCATCTCCCACATGGAATGGTTAGCTTCGTGTCTATTAACTCTTTCTTTACTGCAATGCTGTGGTCTTTATTTGTGCAGCAGGCAGGAAGAACCCCTTGGGTGGTTACAATAGACATAGATTCCTGGAGTATAGAAGCCAATATAGATAAGTAACTAGGTATTAATAATTAAAATAGTGTGGTGTAAGCCAAAAATAAAATTATAGGCCCCCCAAACAACTGGATGGACCCCTCATCTTGGCCAAGGGGATCCCAAAGAAACCTGAAAAACTAGTTCAAGCCACGATGGGAAAGGAGGTATTGGACATGCCTCATTATAGCTTTTACCTTTGGGATTGAGGCAAAACTGATCAGCATTAACACCAAACTAAAAATCATAAGAACGACAAAACAGACTCTTTGTGGCAATAAGATACCCAGCTCCAACCTGACTTTGGTATGGCATTGCATGACAGATAACAGGCCCTCAAGGAAATCAGAATATGTTACCCCCAAATATATTTGTTTGACATACTTTGAAATGCCCTGCAAAACTGTCTCTTGTAGGGGAATTTGCATTCTGTAGACTCTTCTTCCCCTTCTATGTATTTTCTGCATCCAGTAGATATTTAACTAAGAGTCTGACCCCTTTTAAGGTATGAAAAGAGACATTTACTTACCATCTGTTCTCTCTGAAGCCTGCTACTTAGAGGCTTCATCTACATAACAAGAGCCTTGGCTTCTGCAGCTCCCCTTAACTCAAGCGTTTCTTTCTGCTGATGTCAACTCTTCAGGCAAAACTTAACTCTTTCAACCAACTGCTCATCAGAAAATCTTTAAATCACCTATGACCCGGAAGCTACCACACCCATCCTGCGAGATGCCCTCCGTGGTTTGCCCTCCGTGCCAAACCAATGTATACCTTACATGTACTGATTTATGTCTTTGCCTGTAACTTCTGTCTCCCTGAAATGTAGAAAACTAAGCTGTAACCCAACCACCTGAGGCACATGTTCTCAAGACCTCTTGGGACTGTACCCTGGGCCATGGTCACTCATATTTGGCTCAGAATAAACCTCTTTAAATATTTTACAAAGTTTGGCTTTTTGATCAGCAGTGGTAAGTGCCAAGGAATGGAAAGGAACAAGTTTATGAAAGAAGCACCCCATCCAGACTGAAAAGATGAGTGATAACTAACCAGAAAAAGAAAGAATACTTCAGGTAGCAGGAAAGCTGTGTGTGAAACCCAGGGGCATGGAAAGAGAAGAAAGCCTGGTGTTTGAGACACTCTCTGAGCCCCCCATAGATGGAGTGGAGAATGTGAGTGTGAAGACTGACATGCAAGCCAGGGCCAGCTCACAAAAGGCCTAGTAAGGGTTTAAGAGCAAAGAGCTAGAAAGTTTTCACTTTGCTCCTTAATATTTAGGCAGATATTTTTGAAAGAGAAGATTTCATAGGGCATGATTAGGAGCTTTGAGTGGGAACAGTAGTGGTGGCAGTGTCAGTCAGAGAGGCCCAGAAGGACGGAGTGAAGCTGATGAGGTGAGCCAAGTTGGGGGTGTCTGTTCTTCTGGTGCCTTCAAGCAGATGTCCTCAAAGGGATCAAAGTGAGGCGTGCCCTCTCCTCCCCTCAATTGGGAGGTATATCAAAATCACCCTGTGGATTTTGAAACCACCTTTGCAAAAGTTATAACTGAGGAAATTATGACAGTGAAAGAGATCAGACCTAACCAACTCTATCTTGCTTCTAACCTTTAAGCTGTCCTTATTCATTCCTGGGCATAGGCCAAACTAACTTTGGGAAGAAATTCAGTTCATGGTTTGACTCTGAAACAAAATTGATAATAGCCCTTTCCCAAAAAGATACCTGACTTGCCTGGGACCAGTCTGTCTTTGCAGGACTAACAAGTTAGCTACAGAGATTAGAAATTATGGTTTAGAGGTCACGCAGCCGCTGGCTCCAAGAGTCTGAACCTCCCCAAATTGCTCCTGGGGATAACATCACTATTGTAAAATCTAAGATCAGTGCTTGAGATATTTTGCAGACCCTGCACTGGATGGATCAGCTGACACCACCCAGACTGGTAATCTGGCTCAACAAGTTCTGCCATCCCACTTAGGAACAGAAGACAGCAAGAAAAACTCACTTCGACCCCCTGTGATTCCATCTCCAACCTGACCAATCAGCACTCCCCACTTCCCAAGCCCCTACCTGCCAAATTATCCTTAAAAACGCCAACCCCAAATGCTCAGAGAGACTGATTTTGAGTAATAATAAAACTCCCATCTCCCACACAGCCAGCTCTGCATGAGTTACTCTTTTTCCACTGCAATTCCCCTGTCTTGGTAAATCAGCTCTGTCTAGGCAGCAGGCAAAGTGAACCCACTGGGCAGTTACAAATTTTACAAACACATCACAGTAGTTTTACCACCCCTTCCTGTCTCCCTTTTCCCTCAGCCATCCATACCTATGAGCAAGCCACTTTCTCAGGTGTATCAAGGTAGAACAGGTAAAGAAATATTGCCTTAGAGGTTAAGAAGCCGCCGAAAAATTCTAAGATACTTGCAAGCATGAGTGTGTCTTCAAGTAGGGTTGGATACATGGCCAGATTTGTATTTTAGAAAACATCTCTGCTCCTTAGGGAGGGAAAAAGTAGATTGATGCTCTTGACTAAATGTTTGTGTCTTAAAACTAATATGTTGATATCCTAACCTCCGAAGTCATGGTATTGAGAGGTACAGCTTTTGAGAGGTGATTAAGTCATGAGGGTGAAGCCCTCATTAATGGGATTAGTGCTCTTACAAAAAATAATAATAAACCACAAAGAACTCCTTTGTCCCTTCTGTCACATGAGGACATAGCAAAAAGATGAAAAGACAGCCATCTATGAACCAAGAAGTAAGCCCTCACCAGATAACAAATCTGCTGGCATCTGTATCACAGATTTGCAGCCTCTAGAACTGTGAAAAAATTAATTTCTGTTGTTTATAAGCTACCGAGTATATGGCACTTTGTTACAGCAGCCCCAAAGGACTACAACATTCCGTGAGTTAAGACGCTAGTGCAATAATTACCCCAAATGAGAGATGATGGGGCCTGTATTAAGGTGGTGGCTGTAGGGATGAAAAAGAGGGCCAAATTGCCCAGACATTTCCAAGGTGATATTAAATCTAAGAGTAAGAAAAAGGAGATAAGGAAGATCCTGAGGCTCTGGCTTGGGCAGGAGGAACTCTGTTCTGGGTTCTCCTTGGGGTCCTCTCAGTCAGTGCTGCTGCCCCACCTCCTGAACCCAAGAATCCCCGACTCCTCCTGTAACACTCCGGCCAAAAGAGATAGCCAGCTTCTGAATTTCCCCTGCATACCAATACTTAAAAGTTTTGAAATTCTTTCTAAAATGACTTTTGCCAGACAGTTTGCAGCTCATCCACAAAAATCTATATCGGCAATATTCACTTGGATGCCCCTGGCTAAATCACCTTACCAGTGACTTTGAGACACTGTAGATCTCTTAAACCACATATGTAGAGATTTAAATAACCATCTTACAACATGAAAGAGAGATCTGCTGTACAATTTTGTGCCTAGTAAGTCAGTCAAATTATTACTGGCTCTAATTATCACCCCCATAGCTGCTAAATTCTTTACCTGCAGCAGAGTAGAACTCCAGAGGTGAGAAATTCTTTCCTCCCTTTGAAAATGCCAAGGAAAAAACCCAAAGGAGTGACTTCCAATACGAACCTTAGAAATCAAATCAAACCTACACTGTACACAAAGACAGGACAGGCAGAGGGAAAAGCACAGCAAACATGGAAAATAACTTGGAAAAGATTAATCTTTTAACTCTGTGAATGCTTTAATAGGAACTAAAGCTTTACCTACATGGGACAAATGACCCTAATTCTCCCTGCTAGTGTGTTTGTATTTCTATAAGAAGTTCAATTTTTTTTCTATTTTGTGAGAATTTACAGCATCTGTCTAGAATCCAGGCAGAGAATAATATAATAGATGATCAAAGTGCGAAAACTGACACCCTGGAGAATTCTCTGTGGGGGAAAGTGATGATGTCATAGGTTGTGTGGGAACAAATTTCCCTTGGCTGCTGTGCCCACCATCATGACAGACATAAAGCAGAATCCCCACGTGGACTACCAAAGCCATCTGAGCCACATGAGATGCAGGTCAGCATGTGTCAACTTCATAACTGGGTTTAAAATTAGGTTTACAGTTAGGTAATTTCTTCTTCTAACTTTTGCAGTGGGAGAAGAAGCCCTTAAATCTACTGATATGCCATGTAACTAAATTTATCCTAATGATCCAGGGTTTCTTTTATACTTATGTTCCAGGGATTCAAATCCAGAACTGTAATAATTAACCAAAGTAATTGTATATTCTTACTTCCATATCTCAAGACTGAATAGAAATAGAACTGAGTTCATGATGTTGAGATATAGATGTAACAAAGCATGATGGACATTCTGTCCTGGCTGCATGTTAATGACAGCAATGGAGAACTGCAACCCACTTAAAGAGACACAAAAGAGAGCTGGGACATGGGTTAAGAAGTCATAGAACCTGATTCCACCTTTTACTCCCTACATGGCCTTGGGGAAGTTACCAAAGCCTTCAAAAGTTCACTTTCTTCATTTGTCACAGTTAAGGTACCAGAATTTACTTTATGTGGGTTTGAGAGAGAATAAAATCCAATAATCCATGTGAAAGCCGTAGTTTCTGGGCTGTGGTCTGTGCCCAGGATTACTTACCATGACTGTATCGGTCAGGGTGCTGGCAGGAAACAGAAGGTCAATTTGAGGAGGTTCTAATCAAGGGACTTTTTACCAAGGCAATAGAGCAGGGTGTAGGGAACGCTTGGTGGATAGTGCAGAACCCTGGGGCTAGTAATGACCACCCTGTTATAACCCCTCAGCCTGGAGGAAGCTAAAGAGGGAAGACTGGGCGGAAAAGGCTGTTTAACAGGACCTACAATTCCTCCCAAGAAAGATACCTGACAACAAACACCCCAACCTCACTCTCCCCTTTCCTTCCAGTCTCCTCCGGGTGCATTTTATTAGCCAACACAGTTGAAGACCAGAGAATACAAAAGCTCTTCCTCATAGTCTATGTAGTTCAGCCTCTTGGGCTTCAGACCAGTGTGAAGAAGGGTGGAAGAGCATATAGAAGATATTAGCGCGATACAGATTTTTGAGGCTATAATGTTAAATAACCAAGCTCAGTCATTTACTGAGTGCCTAAGATAGTGTCCAGCACAGGATGTGTACTCAAGGAATGTATTTTTATTTTTAGCTATTTTTTATTTTGTTATTTTATTTTAGATTCAGGGGCTACAATGTGCTGGTTTGTTACATGGAGATATTGTCTTATGGTGACATTTGGGCTTCTGGTGAACCCATCACCCAAATAGTGAATATTGTACCCAATAGGTAATTTTCTAACCCTCACCTCCCTCCCATCTTTCCCTTTTTGGGGGGCCCCTAGTATCTATTTTTTCCATCTTTATGACCATTTGTACCATTGTTTAGCTCCCACCTACAGGTGAGAATATGTAATATTTGATTTTCTGTTTCTCAGTTAGTTCACTTAGGTTCAATGGCCTCAGCTCCATCCATGTTGCTGCAAAGGATGTGATTTCACTCTTTTTTTATGGCTGATAGTATTGCATGGTGTATACATACCACATTTTCTTTATCCAGTCCACCACTGATGAACACTTAGGTTGATTCTTTGACTTTGCTATGGTGAATAGTGCTGCAATAAACATACGAATGCAGGTGTCTTTTTTTCTCTGAGAAATATGGGATTATGGGCCGGGCACGGTGGCTCATGCCTGTAATCCCAGCACTTTGGGAGGCCGAGGCAGGCGGATCACGAAGTCAGGAGATCAAGACCATCCTGGCTAACACGGTAAAACCCCTTCTCTACTAAAAAAAAAAATACAAAAAATTAGCCGGGCGCGGTGGTGGGCGCCTGTAGTCCCAGCTACTCGGGAGGCTGAGGCAGGAGAATGGTGCGAACCCGGGAGGCGGAACTTGCAGTGAGCCGACATCGCGCCACTGCACTCTAGCCTGGGTGACAGAGCGAGACTCCGTCTCAAAAAAAAAAAAAAAAAAAAAAAAAAAATATATATATATATATATGGGATTATGTAAATGCAGGTATCTTTTGGTAAAACAATATCTTTTCCTTTGGGCAGATACCTGGTAGTGGGATTGCTGGGCGAATGGCAGTTCTATTTTTAATTCTTTGGGTAATCTCCTTAATGTTTTTCTCAGGGGTTGAACTACTTCACATTCCCACCAACAGTATATAAACGTTCCCTTTTCTCTGAATCTTCATCAACATCAGTTATTTTTTGACTTTTTAATAATAGCCATTCTGACTGGTGTGAGATGGTATCTCACTGTAGTTTTAATTTGCAAAAAAATATTTTTAATGGATATATAAATTACCTTATTAGTCAGATTCCAGTTCCTTTATGGATATTCTGCCTTTTCCAGAATACGTATGACAAGTAAATCATTCATGGGGTCAAGCCATCGTAGGGTATGTAGAATCAGGAAGCAAAGTATTTCAGACAGGGCTGTACAGAGAGGCAGAGGATGAATCCCTCCCCTGCCCCAACACACACACACACACACACACACACAGAGCTGACAGTGTTGACAAAGCCTGGGTTATGTTTTCAGCCTCTCGAGCCATAACATGCATAGATGAAGAGTCATCATGGTTACAACTTCTGAGCAAGCGACTGAAAATCCAAGCCTACGCACTCAGCTCACATTTTCCTTTGTGAGAACATGAAGGGAGAAGTTGCTGCTGACTTCACAGTCAATGCTGACAGACGATTTCACATGAAAAAACAACACCCATGTAATACTATAGCTCAGTTTGGGGGCTGCTGGAGTTGACACATCATTCAAGGGATAAACAAGTCTGCTAGCTGTCATACCATTTGGCACAGCGAGGGACTTGAGCCAGTTAAAAACAAAGCCCTGCACAAAGAGGCCTAGGCTTACTTGGAGATTTATTTGAATTCTACGTGTACATTAGTCCATGATTTAAATCGTTTTGTAAAGTTGTGTCATAGAATGCAACTTTTGGAACAGGGAGAGGATGGAGATGAATATGAAGCATGCTACAAATGATTTTACAAATAGACCATCCTGGTAATGTGTAGCACAAACCGCTGGAATTCAGGGGTGGGGAATTGTCCCTGTCACTTTAACCAACTGCTCATATCACCAAAGCTATCCAAAAATTTCCATGGGAAGAACTCTTGCTAAATTTTAGGAGGAGAAAAATTGAAATGGAAAAGAAAACTTTAGATGTTATCATCTATGAATCATGCACCATAATCAATCAATATAATCTCTGCAAGCAAATGGCTACTAAGGAAGGAATCATATTTTTGAATGTCCTCAACCTCTATGCTTTAATGATAACCAAAAAATTATCAACATTGTGCTATTTAACAGCATAACGACTATTGGATTTGGATTGTTAAGGCTCTCTTGCTCTAATATCTTTTAATCTATCGCCTGGATCTCTTGTGACTGCATACTCTTTGAAAGGAGGAGGAGGAAAACAAATACTTTCAATATTTGCCTTCATAGTCTCCCTTTACTGGTCACCTTCACATTCATCTAAAGTACTTCCTCAGAAAACTCCTAAAAGAAAAATAACAATTTCCCACTAATATTACAAAAAAAGATACTTTTTGTAAGTAAATTTTCAATTTTAGAAGAGTTTTAGGTTTACAGAAAAGCTGCTCAGAGAGTACAGTGGGTTCCCTTCTACCCTGGAGCCAGTTTCCTTGTGTTAAGCTCATATGGGTGACACATTTACAACTGATGAACCAATGTTGATGCATTATTATTAACTGAAGTCCAAACTTTATTTGGATTTCAAGACTTACTCTATTAAAAGAAGTTTGCCCACTGGAAACAGAGCACTGTAACTCTGGGGAGGTGGGGGAATAAATATTTACCTTAATGGGTATGGATTTTGACCTCAACTGCTCATTTTATCTGACCCCATCATCATAGCATTTTTCTACCAATTCAAAACATCACAGGGACAGTAGACCAAAGGACAGAGCACCAGTCTGGAGAAACGTGTTCATGGAGAAGTATGTCTCAGCCTTAATCCTGTTCTGCCTTAGAAAAACGACTCAACTTTTCTTTGAGCCTAAGTTCTATTTCCTACAAAATGAAGAAATCAAATTATTAATAGGTGATTTCTGAAACTCTTTACAGCTTGAAATTCTATGATTCTAGAATATCTGAAAACATCTTAATGTTTATGTGGCAAAGGTTTAAATATAAGGTTAGAAGATTGTAATTCTGGCTTTTTTTTTTTTTTTTTTTGAGTCTCACTCTGTCACCAGGCTGGAGTGCAGTGGTGCAACCTCGACTCACTTCAATCTCTGCCTCCCAGGTTCAAGCGATTCTTCTGCCTCAGCCTCCCCAGTAGCTGGGATAACAAGCACGCACCACCACACCTGGCTAATTATTTTGTATTTTAATAAAGACAAGGTTTCACCATGTTGGCCAGGATGGTCTCGATCACCTGACGGCTTGCTCCGCCCGCCTCGGCCTCCCAAAGAGCTGGGATTACAGCCGGGGGGGGTTCTCAATATTCAAATTTGCCTAGAGTAAGTTAATAATACAAAAATGTCTGTTAAGAAGTATCACGTACACAAATGTTTTCACTTAAAGAATGTGGGCCAGGTGCGGTGGTTCACACCTGTAACCTAGCACTTCGGGAGGCTGAGGCGGGTGGATCACCTGAGGTCAGGAGTTCGAGACCAGCCTGGGCAACATGGTGAAACCCTGTCTCTACTAAAATACAAAACTTAGCTGGGCGTGGTGGTGCACGCCTGTAGTCCCAGCTACTCAGGAGGCTGAGGCACGAGAATTACTTGAACCCGGGAGGCAGAGGCTACTGTCAGCTGAGATAGCGCCACTGCACTCCAGCCTGGGCGACAGAGTGAGACCTTGTCTCAAAAAAAACCAGAATATGGCTAAAATTTATAAAATTTACAATATAAGTAATAGCACAGGGATAGTCATTCAATATTGACTTTAACATTGTCCCATTCTCTTATAGTCTTCTAAAGACTTCTTATGCCATTTCATTTCTTCTCATAAGTAACCCAGAATGAAATCTAATGTTGATATTTTGTATCCTTTTCTTTAAAGAAGAAAAATAGACTACAAATTCTAGTAAACAAGTTAGTGTAGATTATTCAGCATTGATAAAAATGTGCTAAAGCGTCACATCAGAATTTTACCTACAATATAAAAGTCAAGTTTTTATGCCTGACTATAGACAAAGTACCAACATCTTATTGACTCAAGAGTGAAGAACTTTTATAAAGGTAAGGCATATTCAGCATGTACAAAATGTCTTAACACCCAGCAGATGACATCATTACAAAACTAGGAAACTTGAAGGCAAAACAGAAGAAACAACATTTTCACTAACTTAAAGAAAATGTTATATTCAGTTTTCATAAAAAATTTAATGAGCATGTTTATGAAAGTAGAGGTCATATAGGAAGAACATGATGTCGCTGTCCAAAAAAAGGAGCTTGTGACAGTTGAAAGGGAAAATCCCCAGCTCTTTCAAGGCCTCTTCTATGTTCTTAAGGGGAATTATGCATCTGAATTTTTTTTTTTTTGAGAGTCTTGCTTTGTCGCCCAGGTTGGAGTGCAATGACACAATCTTGGTTCACTGTAGCCTCTGCCTCCCAGGTTCCAGCGATTCTCCTGCCTCAGTCTACTGGGTAGCTAGGATTATAGGCACCCACCACCACACCCAGCTAATTTTTGTATTTTTAGTAGAGACAGGGTGTCACCACATTGGCCAGGCTGGTCTCAAACTCCTGACCTCAGGTGATCCGCCCGCCTCGGCCTCCCAAAGTGTTGGGATTACAGGTGTGAGCCACCGCGCCTGGCCGCATTTGAAAATTTTTAAGTGGTATTCACTGGCTGTGGAAATGAAAACATTTTTTCTTTGAGTGAACTCTTTGACGGCATCTCTTTCCTCAAAAAAATTTTAAATATTTGTGTGTGTGTGTGTGTGTGCCAAAATATGCATAAAATATAGTATTCACATGATGTATATATGTGTGTAATATATTATATTACACAATATATTATATATTCACACATAAGATGTACATTTGTATATATACACACATAAAGATGTAACTTTTTCTCATGAACAAACTCAAATATATTCCTAACTCCACAGCACAGACATATCAGGATGTACTACTTAATTTCACCCTGCCCGTGCAAGCAAATCCAGTAAACAATACACAAAGAACATTTTTTAAAAGCCCAGTAATAACCATAATGTATAGTCTTATTTGTTCTCTTTATTTTTCAAAATGTTTTCCAGTTTGATAGCCTTACCATCTGGGAGGACCACTGAATGAAAAAAGAAAAATTTGTATATTTTGGAAACAGATCTAGGTTCTATTATTTACTAGTTGTATGACATTGGATATGGAATTTTACCTAAAACATGAGGAATAAATCCCTTACAGGGTTGCTGAAAAGGCTAAATATGATCACGTCAAATGCCTGAGTGTCGAGTGCAAGAATGGAGCTCTATGTTTTCATTACTTTTTCCCACTTTTGGTATTCGTCATTTAATTAGTGATGCAAACACTACCGGAAATTGGCTGAATATCTCACGGTATTCTTACTTATCCCTCTTCACTACTATTTATCTTTGTGTTAGTCTACAAATCCTCCACAGAAAACAGAGAAAAAACAAAGAATTCACAACTATATCTCAATATAGCACCAAGACTTACTTTTAAAGAAGTTCCTCGTCTAGAGACAAGGCATAAGTTTTAAACAAATACTAAATGTTATTTTATTTTGTTATAATCATTGATTAGTATTTATCTTATGTAAGAAAAGCTGCAATAAGCAATTGCAATATAATAAGTTGTATGTTGAATTAAATATGTTTAGGTAGCAAAGTCACAACTTTGAAACACAACACCTGAGGTCCAGAGATTTTAAAAATAAATTCAAGAAAAATAAGAATTTAACTTACAAATTATTTTTCATAATAAGGGTCAATGAAATAGCATGAAAAGTTGGTATCCACAGACATTCCAAAGTTTTTTATTTTATGAAATTTCTCCAAATAAACTTTTAAATAAAGTAACAAAAAAACTGATCAGAAGAACTTTTTTATTTTAAGCAGTTAGTTTCAAAATGGCCAAAAGAAAAAGAGACAAAATAAACTAAGCGATAAATAAGAAAAACTTTTTAAAAATGTCTTATTGTTATTGACAGCTTCAATAACATACTGGATCTGACCTTGAAGATAGGTCTTTTGAAATTACCCAATCAGTGGGGAAAAAAGCATAAGAATGAAAAAGAATGAAGACAGCCTATAGGAATTTTGGGACACCATTAAGTGAACAAACATTTGCATTATGAGACATCTAGAAGATACAAAAATAGGGACAGAAAGCTTGTTTAATAAAATGATTGCTGAAAACTTCCCAACTCTCAGAAGATGTATGGACATCCAGACACAGGAAGCTCAAAGATCCCCAAATAGGTTCAGCCCAAAGACATCCCCACTGAGGCACATTATAATTAAACTGTCAAAAGTCAAAAACAGAGAATTTTAAAAGCAGCAAAAGAAAAGTACCAAGTGGCATACAAAAGAATGACCATAGATCATCAGCAGACACGTCAGCAGAAACCCTGCAGGCCAGAAAAGAATGGGATGACATGTTGAAAGTGCGTAAGCAAAACTGCCTGCAAAAATGCTATACCCAACAAAGCTGTTCTTCGGAGATGAAGGAGAAATAGTCTTTCCCAAACAAGCAAAAGTGGAAGAAAGTCATCACCACTAGACCTGCCCTACAAGAGATGCTCAAGGGAGTTTTTCAGGTAGAAATGAAAAGACAGTAATTACCAACATGAAAATACATGAAAGTATAAAATTCACTGGTAAAGGTAAATATAAGTAAATTCAGAATATCCCTATACTGTTATGGTGCTCTGTAAATCATGTATCTATCTAGTACAAAGATTAAAATCAAAACAGTCAAAAAATAAAATAGCTACAATAAATTGTTAAGAAATCCATAATATAAAAAATGTAAATTGTGACATCAAAATACAATTTGTGGAGAAAGAGCGTGTTTTGAGTTTTTGTGTGTGACTAAAGTTAAGTTGGTATCAGTATAAAAATGGTCCATTATAACTATAACATGTTTTATGTAAGCCTCATGAAAACCACAAAGTGCAAAAAGATAGCAAATACACAAATGATAAAAAGAAATGAATCAAAACAAGCCATTAAAGAAAATCACCAACTCACAAAGATAAACAAGAGAGGAAGAAAGAAACAAAGGTTTCTTTCTTCTGGTTTCTGGTTATTTTGGTTATTTCTGGTTATTTTCTGGTTTCTGGTTTCTTCAAAGGTTTCTTGTTATTTCTAAAATAACCAGAAAGCAGGCAGGGCATGGTGGCTCACACCTGTAATCCCAGCACTTTGGAGGACCAAGGCAGGTGGAACATGAGGTCAAGAGATCGAAACCATCTTGGCTAACATGGTGAAGCCCCGTCTCTACTAAAAATACAAAAAATTAGCCAGGCGTGGTGGCACATGCCTGTAGTCTCAGCTACCCAGAGGCTGAGACAGGAGAATTGCTTGAACCTGGGAGGCAGAGGTTGCAGTGAGCCAAGATCATGCCACTGCACTCCAGCCTGGGCAACAGAGCGAGACTCCATCTCAAAATAAATAAATAAATAAATATAATAACCAGAAAACAATTAACAAAATGATAGTAGTAAGTCCTTACCCATCAACAATTACTTTGAAAGTAAATTAATTAAATTCTCCAATAAAAAATATAAAGTGGATAAATAAATTTTAAAAACAAGATCCAACTATATCCTGCCTATAAGAGACATAGGTACACCAAAAGCAAAGGGATGGAAGGAGCTATTCCACTCAAGTGGTAACCAAAACAGAGCAGGGGTAGCTATAACTACATCAGACAGAGAGTCAAAAATTGTCACAAGAGACAGAAAATGTCATTACTTAATAATAAAGGGTATAATTCATCAAGAAGACATAACTATTGTGAATATATATGCACCCAATATCAGAATACCTAACTATATAAAGCAAATAATAATGGACCACTAGTAACCAGAACTACTATGAAGGGAGAAATAGATTGCATTACAATAATAGCAGGGGACTTCACCACACCACTTTCAACAATGGACAGATCAACTAGACAGAAAATTAATGAGGAAATGCTGAAATTGAACTGCACATTAGATAACACAGACCTAACAGATATACACAGAACTTTCCATCCGATAGCAGCAGAATACATACTCTTTTCTAGTACACAGGGAACATTTTCCAGGATAGCCCATATGGTAAGCCACAAAACAAATCTTAACAAATTTAGAAAAATCAAAATAGTATCAAATACTGTTTCTGACCACAATGGTATGAAACTGGAAATCAATAAGAGAGGGAACTTTAGAAACTATAAAAATACATGGAAATTTAAAAAACATGCTCTTGAACAACCATGGGTTAACTAAAGGAGAGAAAATAAAAGAGAAATTTAAAAATTTCTAGAGACAACTGAAAATGGATCTATAACATACCAAAACCTGTGGAATATGACAAAGGCAGTACTCAGAAGAAAGTTAATAGCAATAAAGACCTATATCAATACAGAAGAAAGAGCGCAAATACCCTAATGTTGCACCTCAAGGAAGTAAAAAAAACAAAAACTAACTAAACTCAAAATTAGAAGAAATGAAATAGTAAAGATCATAGCATAAATAAACAAAAATAGACAAAAAATACAAAAATCAACCAAATGAAGGATTGGGTTTTTGAAAATATAAACAAAATCAACACTCTTTAGCCAGAAAGAAAGAAAACTCAAATAAAATCAGAGATGAACAAGGAGATATTACAACTGATGCCATAGAAATACAAAGAATTATAAAAGAATATTATGGACAACTACACACCAGGGAGTCCTAGCTGTATAACAGCTCACTCTCACAAGAACTAATCCAGGGTGCCCAATCTTTTGGCTTTCCTGGGCCACATTGGAATAAGAAGAATTGTCTTGGGCCACACATAAAATACCCCAACACCAACAATAGCTAATGCACTACACCAACAACAATAGCTGATGAGCAAAAAAAAAAAACTCATAATATTTTAAGAAAGTTTACAAATTTGTGTCGGCCCGCATTCCAAGCCATCTGGGCCACATGTGGCCTGTGGGCTGTGTGTTGGACAAGCTTGAACTAATTTATTCCTTGACAAACCAATCCAGTCTCCTGAAAGTGAGAATTCGGTACTATAAGAATGGCACCAAGGCTTCATGAGGAATCCACCCCCATGATTCAAACACCTCCCACTGGGCTCCACCACCTCCCAACATCACTACACTGGGGATAAAATTTCAATACGAGATTTGATGGAGACAAATCATATCCAAACCATAGCAATCAGTAATCATCAGGGAAATGCAAATTCAAATCACAATGAAATATCACCTCACTCCAGTTAGAATGACTCTTCTCAAAAAGACAAAAGATACCAAGTGTTGCTGAGGATGTGGAGAAAGGAACCCTTACACACACTTTGTGGGAATGTAAATTAGTACAGCCATTATGGAAAACAGTATGAAGTTTCCTCAAAAAATTAAAATAGAACTGTCATATAATCTATCAATCCCACTACTTGGTGTACATTTAAAGGAAATGAAACAACACCTCATTAAGAAATTTGTGCCCACATGTTCCTTGTAGCATTATTCACGATACCCAAGACAAGGAAGCAACATAAGTGTCCATCAAGAGAAGAACAGGTAAAGAAAACGTGGTATATAGAAACAATAGACTATATTCAGTCATTAAAAAAAGTGAAATCCTGTCATTTGCAACAACATCCATGAACCTGTAGGACATTATGTTAAATGAAACAAGCTAGACACAGAAAGACAAGTACTGTATGATCTCACTCATATGTGGAATCTAAAAAAGTTTATCTCACAGGAGTGGAGAGTAGAATGGTAGTTACCACAGGCTGAGGAACAAAGTAGGAGACGGGGATAGGTTGGTCAACAGATAAAAAGTTACAGTTAGATAGGAAGAATAGTTCTGGTGTTCTATTGCACGATAGGGTGACTATAGTTGAGTGACAACAGTTAACAAGAATGTATTTTGTATTTAAAAATAGCCAGAAGAGTGGATTTTCAATGTTCTCACTACAAAGAAATAATAAATGCTTGAATCAATGGATTTGCTAATTACCCTAATTTGATCATTACACAATATATACATGTATACATGTATTAAAACATCACATTATACTCTATAAATATGTATAATTACTATGTCAATGAAAATAAAACTTTTAAAAAATTCTTATTGTTAAAAAAAAGCAAGTAAAAATTAAACCATACAGGAAAACACAAAGAAATAGAAACAAATCTAAAATGTCAACACCCAGATCTAACCATTAACATTTTGCTTAAAATCTTTATAGATAAATCTCTATATATTTAGAAGATATATTTAACTTCTTATATATAAGAAGTTTTTAAAATATTCTCATCAGTGAGATCACACTATTTATATTGTCACTTGCCATTTCCACTTACCACGTTTGAGACAATTTCCAAGGTCACTAAATACAGATCTTTAACAGTAGTTTAACACCTCATAGTATTTCACTGTAGCTTATTTAATGTAATTTATATAACTAAGTCATTTTTGTTGGAAATGTTTAGCTTCCCCCATTTTTGCTATTAAAATAATACTGCAATTAACGTCTCTTTGTGGACAACTTTTGGCATGTAATTTCCTAGAAAATGGATTACTAGGCAAAATTTTATACACATGTAACACTTTGGTACATATTTCCAAAAAGACAAGTTATAAAATCACATCAATTTACTCTAAGTGTTGGAGAAGAACTCACCCAACAGCCACATACAAGAGTTTTGGGGGGTTAAGTGCATTAGAGTGTTGGATTTGTAGGACGAAGGATGGAGCAATAAGGTTTCATACAGCAATACAAAAGGTTTAACTTGCGCATTTCTTTTTTTTTTTTTTTTTAATAAGATGAGCTCTTGCTATGTTGCCCGGATTGGTAGCAAACTCCTGGCCTCAAGTGATCCTCTTGCTTCGGCCTCCCAGAGTGCTGTGATTACAGGTGTGAGCCACCACACTCAGCCTCCATTTCTTGCATATTTCTAAAATACTCAGAGGTCCCAAATAGCTTTTAATTTCTTACTTTTAATAAGTTGACAATTAACTATTATGAGATATCTCATTTTAGCACTAAAAATAAAAACTAAGAGAAGATGAAAATAGAAACTTGAAAAAATACTGAATTTTGTACATCTTAAAAAAACTATCATTATTATCCTCAGATAAAAGATTTTACATCCATGATGAAAGAACAAGATCATCTTTAAAAAAAAAAAAACTGAGAAGAGAAAGAAATAGAGACATCAGAGAGGAAGAGACTAGCAATAAAATAATTGCAGAAAAACTCCCAGGAGAGACGGACATCAACTTGAAGATGAAACAGATTTATCAAACGCCTGGCATAGTAGGTAAAATAATTCACACCAATGTACATCATGGTAAGATTTTAGAACACCAAGAACAAAGAGAAGTTTCTAAAATATTCTGGAGATTTTTAAAAGGAACACCTACAAAGAACCAGCAAGCAGAAAAAGCTTTGAATTTTTAATAGCAACACTGATACTATCAGACATTGGAGTAATACCTCCAAAAGTCTGAAGGAAAGTAATTTCAGCCTATAGTTCTATATCCAGCCAAACTGCCAATCAACTAGAAATGTAGAAAAAAGAATACTTTCTGATGTAATAATTCAAAAATGTTATTTTCCTTTCATTTTTTTCTCAGGATCCAATACTGGAAAGGCAAGGGGAATCTCTAGAATGGTGATCATGGTTGAAGTGGATCCCAGAATGAGTGTTGTCTATCAGGGACACATTAGAGCAGGATGGAAATTTTGTGGCCATAAAGAGAGCACACCTGTGTAGATACTGTTTCTGCCAGACCAAAAAAAAAACCCAAAAAGTATGGTGACTATAGATGGAATTCAAAGATAACTACATGACTGAGACTGATTGGTAAGACAATAAAGTGTCCTTAAAAATGGTTACACAGAAACCTCCTACCTCTCTAAACTGACATCCTTGTAAATGCCTTATGATCTCCATATATCAACACACAAGAGAAGATAGATCTGTTTAAATAAGAATTCTACTACATTTATACACATATTTATAAATGCTGAGCATATCTCTGGGTCAATATTAAAGAAGCTGTCTTTAACAATGTTTGTTTTAAGCGGAGATCTGGGTCAATAAGGCAAAGAGGTATGACAAATAATTATTTTCACTTTTTTTTTTTTTTTTTTGAGACAGGGTCTGGCTGTGTCACCCAGGCTAGAGTGCAGTGGTGCGATCTTGGCTCACTGCAGCCTCAACCTGCCAGGCCCAAGCAATCCTCCCACCTCAGCCTCCCAAGTAGCTGGAACTACAGGTGCATGCCACCACATCTGGCTAATTTTTGTATTTTTTGTAGAGTTGGGGTCTTGCCATGTTGCCCAGGCTGGTCTTGAGCTCCTGGGCTCAAGCAATCTGCCCTGCTTGGCCTCCCATAGTGCTGGGATTACAGGCATGAGCCACCAGACCTAGCCTACTTTTCACATTTACTCTTTTATTTTCCTGAATTTTGTACCATGAACATGTATTAACTTTTTTAAAAACGTTACAACAAAATATTTTGTGTATACTTCAAAACAAGAGGCAGAACCATGCTTACATAAGCATTTGCCATCAAGTAAAAAACAAGTTTAAAATTCCTACTTTCAAAATTATTACGTAGCATTTTTTAATATGTATTAACCAATGCATTAAAAAACAAGAAAATAATTATCATTATTTGCAGAAAAAAAGATTCTAAATTTAGAAAACCAAAAGAAACCAAAAGCTATTGGAAACCATGAGAAAATTTAGTAAGAGTAAGGTGGCTGATTATAAAATTAACATACAATAATCCATAGCTTTATTAACAACTATATTTTATCATATCTTATTTTACAGAAGCAACTTATATATTCTCCTTTAAAAGTATTAAATAAGAATATACCCGATAAAAAGTTAATTTTTTCTACTCCCCCAATCCTCTTCACAGTCTTATAACCTAGATTGTATTATAATCCCCATTTTATAGATAAAGACCTAAGTATAAATAACAAAACTATGAAAGTATTAGATAAAAACATAGCTGAATCTGTCTTTAACACTTGAGTAAAGTAAAAGCCTTTCTAAGCATGTCACAAATTTTGGTAAATTTTACTACCAGAAATTAAAATTTTCTGTATAAACATGCTATAAAAATATCCAAAATACAAATTATAAATCGAGAAAAGTATTTGTAACATTAATGACAAAAGAATAATGTCCTTTATATACAGAGAACGCTTACAAAACAAATAAAAGGCAAATAACCCAATAGAAAAAATGAGCAAAGAAATGATCAAATCTGAAGCAGAAATAAAAGGACCAACAAAACACACATACATACACACAATGCCCAGTCAGAATCATAATTACAGGATACAAATCAAATGAATGAAATGCTATTTTTTATCCAACAGATTGGCAAAGATTAAGCATTTGATGAAAGCTAATGTTGGCAAAATTTGGAGAAACTGATATCCCCACATACTACTAGTTGAATAAAACTGATACAGCATTTTGAAGGGTGGTTTGGCAATACAAGATAAAAATTGTATATGCATCTACTCTATGACTCATCTATACTGCTTCTAGGAATTTTCCCTAAGGCAGCTATCACAAAAAGGCATAAAAATATATCTGCAAGGATGTTCATAGAAAAATTGAACAAAACTCAGGCCGAGCGCGGTGGCTCACGCCTGTAATCCCAGCACTTTGGGAGGCTGAGGCGGGCAGATCACGAGGTCAGGAGATCGAGATCATCCTGGCTAACAAGGTGAAACCCCGTCTCTACTAAAAATACAAAAAAAAAAATTAGCCGGGCGCGGTGGCGGGCGCCTGTAGTCCCAGCTACGGGGGAGGCTGAGGCCGGAAAATGGTGTGAACCCGGGAGGCGGAGCTTGCAGTGAGCCTAGACCACGACACTGCACTCCAGCCTGGGTGACAGAGCAAGACTCTGTCTCAAAAAAAAAAAAAAAGAAAAGAAAAGAAAAATTGAACAAAACTCAAAACAACATTAATGTTCTCAGCACTAAACTGATTAAGTATGCTATATCCACACAATGAAATATTTTGTACCCTTTAAAATTTTAAGTATATGTAGATACAGAACTATGCAAAGATGTCCAAGTTATAGATTAACTGAATAAAGTAAGTCATAAAATAATACATGTATTGTCTCAAGAGAGTGAATATATATGTATGTGTGTACACACACTTATATATGCACAAAAAAATTCTGGAAACATACACAAAAAATGTCAAGAATACTTCTAAAGGTGGAATTGGAAATCGAGAGGGTAAGGCAAGAGATTTACTATTTATTTTGTGCCCCTCTGTGCTGCTTGATTTTGCTATCTCCTATCTTTTGTGCATAAAATCTTAAATCTATGGAGAAAGGAAGAAAAGAAAGAGTTTGGATGTTTTGCAGGATACAGTTTTGCAACAGAATAGCAATTTAATGTACCTTTGTACTCCAGATCATCACTATTCCCAGACATGCTTCAGCTTTCAAATAAATAATACTAGAAATCCCACCCGCAGGTAACTTGTCTAAGATTACATTTGCCACTAAACCATCCATTAAGATGCAAAAAAAATTACATGAGCCAGTTTGGGCTAATTTCAGAGAGAGGCAGATAGTAAATCATTTCTGTACTCACTGTTTTTCTAACCAATATTCAATTTTCATTATTTAGTAGTCTGGCACTCTGGGACTTCATGAAGTACTTGTCTAAATGTAAATATATGGATACTTCTTGATTTAAAAAACAACAAAAACCTTCCTGGCCTCAAGTACTCCTTACAAAGGTTGAATATTCCCAAACATGGGCAAAAAAATACAAGTCTGTATAAAATCAAAATTCTGATTTGGAGGAGTGATGTCACTAAGATGGTGGGGTAGGAGATACCAGCCTTCATCCCTCCACAACCAACCAAATATAGATGGCTATCCACAGATCAAAATAGCCCCAAAAGGGCTCAAGGGCCCATTAAAGAACCTGCAGCAACATAGTGGAGGAAAAAAATGGAGAATATCCCTATAGAAACGATTGCTAGTGAGACTGGTATAGCTGAGATGCCAGGAAACAGCTGGGAACAAAGAAGAAGGATGGAGGCTACCAATATCACCCATGTGCATGGAACCGTCATGGTCCCCAGCAGCCTGCTGTAGACAACATTGGTATCCTTTGCTATTGAGGTAATCAACAGCCATTCCTGTCGGATAACCCCAGAGAGCGAGACTTGGCTGCATATCCCTACCTGCCTCAAGAAGCAGTGCTGTTGAACCAGGAAAAGAGCTGCCACCTCTCCTGAACTCGTGTGTGCCCTGACCCCCAAGCCTGGACCTCCCCATGAGTGCCCACATTCCAGATCTGGGCTTTATGGTTTCACTGTGCCTGCCCACATCTCAGAACCCAGAGCCATTACCCTTGCAAACTTGTTTATACTTTGGGCCCTGAAGCCAAGGTCTCTCTGAGCATGACCATGTTCCAGGTATAAGCTTAGCCACTACAGAGAGCCAGACCCCGCCTCAACCCCAGAGCTACTATAACTCTACACACACCTGTGCTCCCATTCTCAGCTACGTGGTTGCTACACAAACCTCCTTACTCTTACTAACATGGCAGCGGGAATGTCTGCCCCCTGAGCACCAGTGCCATTGCTGCCCTAGATAACAGAGCCACAGGCCCTCCACACATGATCATGCTTCAGGCCTCAGCTCATCAGACATGAGTGCTACCTATCAGAAATTAGAGCCACCTTCATTTCAAATGAGCACATAAGGCCAGTGCCAAAACTGATTCCCTCAGGCACAACTTCCCCAGTGGGAGAAAAAGAGATCAAGAGAACCACAGCAGCCATCACCACCAAAAAACCCAATGACTCTTACCACCACTGCAGACATCCACATTGATGGCCAGTGAGGATCCCTCCAGTCTTTGTCAATGTCAACCTCAGCTGACAGAGCTGCACAGAAACCATATGGCTATATCCTCACTGGTGCCAGAACTGCTGCACTCTCTACCAGGCAAGTGCCCTTGCACCCTCCGTCCCCAGAGGAGAAGATGGTCCCACAGTGAAACTAACCCATAAAGTCTGCAAGAGGTAACTGACTGCTTCACTAAATATACAGACATCAATGTAATCCAACAAGAAACATGAAAAATCGATGAGGTATAACAATATCAAAAGAACACAATGATTTTCCAACAGTTAACCCCAAAGAAATGAAGATACATAAAGTGTCTGATGAATTCAAAATAATATTTTTTTCTTTTTCTTTTTTTTTTTTTTTTTTTTTTTGAGACGGAGTCTTGCTCTGTCACCCAGGCTGGAGTGCAGTGGCACCATCTTGGCTCACTGCAACCTCCGCCTCCTGGTTTCAAGCAATTCTTCTGCCTCAGCCTCCTGATTTTCTAGGATTACAGGTGCCCACCACCATGCCTGGCTAATTTTTGTATTTTTAGTAGAGACAGGGTTTCACCATGTTAGCCAGGCTGGTCTTGAACTCCTGACCTCAAGTGATCCACCCACCTCAGCCTCCCAAAGTGCTGGGATTACAGGCATGAGCCACTGCACCTGGCCAAAATAATTATTTTTAAAGAAGCTCAGCAAGCTTTAAGAAAATGCAAAGAAACAATTTAACAAAATCAGAAAAGAAATAACTAATGAAAATTAGTACAATGAATGCAATGAAATTTAGCTTCAGAATTTCTATTTTTAAAAGGCTGGGCTCAGTGGCTCATGTCTATAATTCTAGCACTTTGGGAGGCTGAGGTGGGAAGATTGCTTAAGGCCAGGAGTTCAAGACCAGCCTGGGCAACATGGTGAGATGCTGTCTCTACAAAAAAAAAAAAAAAACTGTAAGTAGCCAGGCATGGTGGTACATGCCTATAGTCCCAGCTACTCAGAATGCTGATGTGGAAGAATTGCTTGAGCCCAGGAGTCTTAGGCCACAGTGAGCTATAATTACACCACTGGGCTCCAGCTGGGCAACAGAGTGAGACCCTGTTTTAAAAAAATAAATAAAAAGGTAAATTGTGACATCAGATTCTAAATGTTAGAATCATTTAGTATGGGGAGGAGGGGTAAAAGTATAAGGTTTTTTGTATGATCAAAGGCAAGTTGCTATCAGCTTAAAATAGTCTATTATAATTATAAGACGTTTTATGTAAGCTTCATGGTAACCACAAAGCAAAAACCAATAAAAGATACACAAAAGGTGAAAAGTAAGGAATCAAAGCATACCACTAGAGAAAATTATTTAATCATGAAGGAAGGCAGCAAAAGAGGAAAAAGGAAATGAAGGATCTACAAAACAACCAGAAAACAATTAGCAAAATAGCAGTAGTAAGTCCTTACCTATCAATTATTACCTTAAATGTAAATGGATAAAATTCTCCAATCAAAAGATTGGATTAATTAAAAAAAAACAAGACTCAACTATACACTGCTTACAAGAGACTCACTTCACTTCACATTTCATGACACAAATAGACTGGATGTGGTGGCTCACACCTATAATCCCAGAATTTTAGGAGGCCCAGATAGGAGGATCTCTTGAAGCCAGGAGTTTGAGACCAACCTGGGCAAAATAGCAAGACTCCGTCTCTCCAAAGAAAAAAAAAATTGCCAGGCATGGTGGTATGCAACTGTAGTCCCAGCTACACAAGAGACTGAGGTATGAGAGGATCACTTGAGCCCAGGAGTTTGAGGCTGTAGGGGTAGGGAGCTATGATCACACCGCTGCACTCCAGCCTGGGTGACAGGGCAAGACCTTGGTTTTTTTGTTTTTTGTTTTTTGTTTTTTAAAAAATGATTGAACATAAAAGTATGGAAAAATTTTCATGCAAGTAGAAACCAAAAGAGAGCACAGATACCTATACTTACATGATGTAAATAGACTTTAAGTCAAAAGTATGAAAATAGACAAAGACGGATATTATATAATGACAAAAGGATTAATTCATCAAGAAGATATAACAATTATAAATATATATGCACTCAACATCAGAGCACCTAAATATATAAAGCAAAAGTTGATAGATCTGAGGAGAGAGATAGACTGCAATACAATAATAGTAGCGGTCTTTAATACTCTACTTTTAACAATGAACATTAGATAGAAACCCAAAAAGAAAACATTGGACTTCAACTACACATTAGACCACATGGACCTAACATTCAGACAGAGAACATTTCATCCAACATGAGCAGAACACATATTATTCTCAAGTTCACACAGAATATTCTCCAGGATAGGTCATATGTTAGGCCACAAAACAAACCTTTAAAAATCTGAAAAGATTAAAATTATATTAAGTATTTTTTTCTGACCACAGTGGTATAAAACTAGGAGTCAATAATAGATGGAATTTTAGAAAATTCACAAATATGTGAAAATTAAACAACATACTTCTAAACTATGAAGGGGTTAAAGAAGAAATTACAAGAAAACTTTAAAAATATCTTGAGACAAAAAATGGAAATACAACAAAACTCATGGGATGCAGCAAAAGTAGTTCTAAGAGGGAAGTTTATAGCAATAAATGCTTACATCAAAAAAAGAAAAAAGATCCCAAATAAACAATCTGATATTACACCTCAAAGAACTAGAAAAGGAAGAACAAACTAAGCCTAAAGTTGATAGAAGGAAATAATAAAAAAAGAGCAAAAATAAATAAAATAGAGACTAGAAAAACAATAAATGAAATGAGTGGTTTTTTGAAAAGATAAAATCAACAAACCTTTAGCCAGGCTGAAAAAAAGAGAAGACTCAAATAAATAAAATTAAAAACAGACAAGGAGACATTACAACTGATACCACAGAATTACAAAGGATCATAAGAGACTGTTATGAACAATTATATGCCAACAAATTGGAAAACCTAGAAGAAATAGATACATTCCTAGACACATAGAACCTGCCAAGACACAATCATGAAGAAATAGAAAACTTGAACAGAAAAATAGTGAGTAAATAGATTGAATTAGTAAATAATAAGTTTCCTATCAAAGAAAAGCCCAGGACCTGATGCCATCACTGCTACATGTTTTATTTATTTATTTATTTATTTTTTGAGACAGAGTCTCGCTCTGTCATTCAGGCTGGAGTGCAATGGCGTGATCTCAGCTCACTGCAACCTCTGCCTCCCGGGTTCAAGTGATTCTCCTGCCTCAGCCTCCCACGTAGCTGGGATTACAGGTGTCTGCCACCATGCCAAGCTAATTTTTGTATTTTTAGTAGAGACGGGGTTTCACCAGGTTGGCCAGGCTGGTCTCAAAATCCTGACCTCAGGTGATCCACCCATCTCGGCCTCCCAAAGTGCTAGGATTTCAGGTGTGAGCCACCACGCCCAGCCTCTATCAAACATTTGAAGAAGAACTAGTGTCAATCCTTCCCAAAGTCTTCCAAAATTCAAAGTGGGAAAACTTCTAAACTCATCTATGAGGCCAACATTACCCTGATATCAAAGCCAGAGAGGACACTACAATAAAAGAAAATTACAGGATAATATATCTGATGAACAGAGATACAAAAATTTTCAACTGAAGATTAGCAACCTGAATTAAATAGCATGTTAAAAAAAACATATACCATGATCAAGTGGAATTCATCACTGGGATGCAAAGATGGTTCAACATAGGCAAATCCATAAATGTGACACACCTCATTAACATTATATGAATGAAGGACAAAAGCCATATAATCATCTTAATAGATGCAGAAAGTCATTCAAAAAAAATTCAGCATCTTTTCATGTAAAAACTCCAAATAAATTAGGTATAGAAGAAATATACCTCAACAAAACAAAGGCCATGTATGACAAGCCCATAGTTAACATTATACTCATGGTGAAAAGTTGAAAGCTTTTTTCTCTAATATCAGAAACAACACAGGAATGCTCACTCTCCTCACCTCTCTTCAACATAGTACTGGAAGTTCTAACCAGAACAATTAGTCAGGAGAAAGCAACAAAAAGTATTTGAAGCAGGAAGAAGTTGAATTGTCTCTCTTTGCAGATGACATTATATATATGTCTCTTTTTGCAGATTACATGATATATATTTATATATATATATATAAAACTCTAAAGACTACAAAAAATAAAAACTGTTAGAAATAATAAACAAATTCATTAAAGTTGCAGGATACAAATTGACATACAAAAATAAGTAGCATTTCTATACACTAAACTACCCAAAAAAGAAATCAAAACAATTTTATTCACAATAGCTATAAAAAATTGAATATTTAGGGACACATTTTTACTAAGGAGATGAAAGATATATATAGTGAAAACTATAAAATATTGATGAAGGAAATTAAAGAAGACACAAGTAAATGGAAAGATATTCTGTGTTCATGAATTAAAAGAATATTGTTAGAATGTCCATACTATCCAAAGTGATTTACAGATTCAATGCAGTATCTATCAAAATTTCAATGAAATTTTTCACAGAAATAGAAAAAACTCTAATATTCATATGAAACCACAAAAAAAAAACTAGCCAAAACAAGCAAAAAGAACAAAGCTGGAGGCATCACACTACATGATTTGAAAATCTGGAAACTATAGTAATCAAAACGGCATGGTACTAGCATTAAAACAAACACATAATAGAACAGAATAGGGAGTCCAGAAATAAATCCACAAATATATGGTCAGTTGATACAACAAAGATGCTAAAAATACACAGTGAGGAAAGGACAGTCTCTTGAATAAACAGTGCTGGGAAAACTGGATATCCACATGCAAAATAATGCAATTAGATACTCATCTCACACAGTATACAAAAAATCAGTTCAAAATGGATTAAAGACTCAATATATGACCTGAAAATGTACAACTACTAGAAGAAAACTTAGGGGAAAAGTTCCATACCACTGGTGTGGGAAAAGATTTTTTGAATATGACCCCAAAAGCACAGGAAACAAAAGCAAAAATAGGATTGCATCACACTAAATCTCCTGCACAGCAAAGGAAACAGTCAACAAAGTGAAGAGACAATGTACAGGATGGGAAAATATACTGGCAACTTATACATCTACCAAGGGATTAATATCCAAAACATATAAGGAACTCACACAACTCAATAGTAAGAAAACAACCCAATGAAAAATGGGCAACAACCACACTTCTCAAAAAAAGACATAGAAATGGCCAATAGGTATATGGGAAAATGCTCAATATCACTAATCATCAGGGAAATACAAACTAAAACCACAATAAGATATCCTCTTATACATGTTAGATTGGCCATGATGGCAAAGACAAAAGATAACAAACATTGGCAAGGATCTGGAGAAATATAATAGGAACCCTTGTACACTATTGGTAGGAATGTATATTAGTATGGCCAATATGGAAAACAAAACAGAAGTTCCTCAGAAAATTAAAAATAGAACTACCATATGATCCAGCAATCCCACTACTCAGTATATATCCAAAAATATAAAATCAGTGTATTAAAGAGGTATCTGCACTCCCATATTCATTGTAGCATTATTCACAATAGCCAAGATACGAAATTAACCTAAGTTCCCACCAAAGAATAAATGGATATACAGAAAATGTGGTATATAAACACAATGAAAAACTATTCAGCCTTTAAAAAGAAGGAAATCCTGTCATTCATGACCACGTGAATGAACCTGGAGGACAGTTAAATAATCCAGACACAGAAAGACAGACACCACACGGTCTCGTTTATATGTGGAATATAAAAAAGTTGAACTCAGAAACACAGAGTAAAATGGTGGTTACCAGAGGCTAGCAGGTAGGGAAATTCAGGAGATGTTGGTTAAAGGACACAAAATTTCAGTTAGGCAGGAGAAATAAGTTCAAGACATCTATTGTTCAACATGGTAACTACAGTTAATAACAATATATTGTGTACTTGAAAATTGCTAAAAGAGCAGATTGTTAAGTGTTCTCACCACACACAAAAAATGATATGCTCAATAGCTTGATTTAGCCATTCCACAAAGTATACATATACCAAAACACCACATTGTATACCATAAATATTTACAATTTTTACTTATCAAAAATAAATGTAATTTTTATACCCAAAAACCCTAATTTTCATACCTAACTATAACTCCTCTAACTACATATCTGATATCTAAGCATATGAAGCTCCTTTGTATTCATTATGAAGAATTTCACACTCCGCGGCAAGTTCAATCTAATTTTTTTTCTGTTGTCCAGCCCCAGTCAAGAGCTTCTCTCAGATAATTCATAGAGGATTGATGGAAGAATATTTCTCTGGTCAATTTATCTAAATTCCATCTTTTTTTTTTTTTTTTTTAAGACGGAGTCTGGCTCTGTCCCCCCAGGCTGGAGTGCAGTGGCATGATCTCGGCTCCCTGTGAGCTCCGCCTCCCAGGTTCACGCCATTCTCCTGCCTCAGCCCCCTGAGTAGCTGGGACTACAGGAGCCCGCTGCCACGCCTGGCTAAGTGTGTGTGTGTGTGTGTGTGTATTTTTAGTAGAGTCAGAGTTTCATCGTGTTAGCCAAGATGGTCTCGATCTCCTGACCTCGTGATCCGCCCACCTCAGCCTCCCAAAGTGCTGGGATTACAGGCGTGAGCCACCATGCCCAGCCTATCTAAACTTCATCTCTATGCAAAGTCCAATTATGGTTTTACCTATAATATGGGCCCAGTTGCTCCCAGAGTGTGGTAGACAAGAGACACACTGCCCAGCTCCTCCTTCAAGGAAGGCCTTGTTGCCCAGCTGCTGGGAGAACTATCAGCAGACAGCCTCCTGCTGTTAACTTTTCAGGGATTGTCTCAGCCCCAGACCAGAGTCCGGCCCAATGTCACCACCTTTCAAGAGTAGTTCACAACAATGACCAATTGAGGAGTGGGATAAAGTCCTGGCCATTCTCCATAAACCATTTTAACTCTAGAACTTAAGATGGTTGGCCTTCGTCGCTGGCCCTGCACCCAGTTTGACTTCTCCCTCAGCCCAATCCCACTTTCATCCCCTCCTGTCCACAGATGCTGATCTCAAGGACACACCCAATAAACATTCTCAGCACTATGCTGTCTCAGGTTCTGGTTCCTGGAGAACCCAAATTGTGTCATCAGGAATCAATTTGGCATTATCCCTTGGGTTTTTAATCGATACCCAGTACAAAAAAAGGTCAAAATGCTTCTGTCATTTCTCTAACTCATTGACGAACCACAGCAGTTTTCTCAAGGCAAGATAGACAGGGGCAAGACTAGCATCTAAGAGGATGAGGATAAACTCTGGCAGGAGGGTTTCTGTAAAGAGACCTAGAACCCCTCATAGTTCAGGCAAATAAACAGTCACCATAAGGAGCCAAGAATAGAAATATATCTAATAAGCTATATTCCCCAGGGATGACAAGTATGGGGCAGAAATCCATGGGGATGTCAGCCCAAAGATAATAGGGTCCACGAAGAGCTAGAATTCTGGAACTGGGCTATAGGCCTAGAGTGAGGAAAAGCAAAAGTAAGACAAGGCCTGGCCTTAGGATAGAGTTGGATTTGGAAGAGTAACTAGGGTGCCAATGTAGGAACTCAGAAAGAGTGGAAAAGGGAGAAGGCCAATTATGCTACTGAGACAGGATTCAGATATATCAACACAGGTACCAAGCAAGGGCACCACAAAGCAGGTGGCAGCTGGGACTCAAGCCCCATGCACACTAGGGCACTGCATCCTTGACTGGAAAACACAAAGAGCCTGATTCTATACTTATTGGATAGGGATGTCATTAGGAGTCAAGTTCAGTGCCTGGGCCATAGTAAGCACTGAAAAAAACATGTTTCTCTCTTTTCTCAGTTTCCAGGAAGCTTAAAACCAAGCTGATGCACAGAAGACAGAGGCTGTTCCTTTCTCTCATCTAACTTCATATTCCCTCCCCTACCACCTTTTTAATTGCTTAAATTTTATTCTCTTTTCATTTAATTGTAACTTGCATCAAATCCTTTTGAATATAAATAGGAAAATACGTAAAAGCAAACAAAATTTTACATATAGTAAAAAAAGGTATCTCTTTATTGGAGAAATTTCCCATCCCTAGGACATCATTAAGGATTTTTGTAGTTAACATGCTTTCCATAACTTAAGCATAAGTTAGCTTTTAAATTTTATCCTTTTGTTTATTCATTTATGCATTCAAAAACACTGTTGACCTATGAAAACCCCAAAGTTTTCTAAAGAGATAGAAAAACTCATCCAACGATTCATATAGCATCTCAAAAGGACCCCAAATAGCCAAAACAATCCAGAAAAAGAATGAAGTTAGAGGTCTCACACTTCCAAACTCACTTACTACAAAGCTTTTCAAAACTTACTACAAAGTTATCAAACAATGTGGTACTGACATAAAGACAGACATATAGACCAATGGAACAGAATTGAGACCCAGAAATAAACCCACATGACATAGTCAAATGATTTTTGACACAGGTGCCAAGACCATTCAATTTAGTCTTTTCAATAAATGGTACTGGGAAAACTAGGTATCCCCATTCAGAAGAATAATATTGAACCCTTACCTTATAACATATAAAAAAATTAAGTCAAAATGAATCAGACTTAGGTGTAAGATGTAAAACTACCAGACTCTTAGAAGAAAACACAGGGGGAAAGCTTCATGACATTGAATTTCACAGTGATTTCTCATGTATGACACCAAAAGCACAGATAACAAAAGAAAAATAAATTGGATACATCAAAATTTAAAACTTCTGTGCATCAAAAGACACAATCAACAGAGCAAAAAGGCAACCCATGGAATGGGAGAAAATATTCACAAATCATATATTTGATAAAGGGTTAATATCCAGAATATATAAAGAACTCCCACAACTCAATGATAAAAGGAGACAATTAAAAAATGAGCAAAGGATGTGAACAGCTATTACTCCAGGGAAGACATACAAATGATCAATAATTACATGAAAAGATACTCAAAAATGATGAATCATCAGGAAAATGCAAATCAAAACCACTATGAGATACCACTTCACACTCATTTGGATGGCTAGTACAATACACACACACACACACACAGAGAAAACAACAAGTGTTAAAAAGAATGTAGAGAAATTAGAATTCCTGTGCACTGCTGGTACATATATAAAATGGTACAGCTGCTATGGAAAACAGCGTGATAATTCCTCAAAGAAATAAAAATAAAATTGTCTTGTCCAGGAATTCCACTCTAGGTACATATCCAAAAGAATTGAAAGCAGCAACTCAAATAGATGTTTGCACATTCATGTTCATAGCCGGGTTATTCACAATTGCCAAAAGATAAAAGTAAGCCAAGTGATATAGTTTGAATCTGTCCCCCAACACAAATCTCATGTTGAGATGTAATCCCCAATGTTCAAGGTGGGGCCTGGTGGGAGGTGATTGGGTCATGGGATTGGTTTCTAATGGTTTAGCACCATCCACCTTGGTGCCGGTGTTGTGATAGTGAGATCTGGTTATTTGAAAGTGTGTGGCACCTCCCCAACTCTCTTTCTTTCCTCCACTCCGGCCATGTAAGATGTGCCTCTTTCCCCTTCACCTTCCGCCATGATTGTAAGTTTCCTGAAGCCTCCTGCTTCAGGAACCTGCTATGCTTCCTGTACAGCCTGCAGAACCATGAACCAATTAAACCTGTCTCAGATATTTTTTATAGCAATGCAAGAATTGACTAATACACCAAGCATCCATTTACAGACTAACAAATAAATAAAATGTGGTGGATACATACAATGGAATATTATTATCCTTAAAAAGGAGGGAAATTCTGACACATCCTAAAACATGGATAAACTTTGAGGACCTTTTGTTAAGGGAAATAAGCTGGTCACAAAAGTACAAATGCCATATGATTCAATGTATATGAGATACCTAGAGCAGTCAAATTCAGGAAGACAGATGTAGAATGGTGGTTGCCAGGGACTGGGAGAAGGGAGACTGGGGAGTTACTGTTTCATAAGTATAGAGCTTCAGCTTTGCAAGATGAAAAAGTTCTGTGGATGGATGGTGACAATGGTTGCAGAACAATGCGAATGTACTTAATGTCACTGAACTGTACACTTGAAAATGGAAAAATGATAATTTTTATATTATATATATTCCTGCAATTAAAAAAACACATCATTGAGTACCCAAACATTCCCAGCCCTGTACAAGACTCTAGGAAACAAAAACACCCTCGGATAACTGACAGTATAGAGGGAGGAAAAGAGAGAAATTATCACAAACCAATAGGCACCATGGTGGAAGTATTTGCAAATGTTTTGGTAGCCCAAGGAAGAGAGGAGGAGTCAAGGACTGAGTGTCTTATATGGATTTCATTTTATAAAACTAGCTATGGCCTGAATATATTTGTTGATTCATTTTTAAAAATATACTTACTGAGTGGCTACTTTCGACCTGACATTTTTGTACGGAAATTACATTTTGTGTGAACAAAAATAACCAAAAGCTAGATCTGCCTTTATGGACCAGATTGGAAAATAATGAGATATTTCAGAATTTAAGATAAAGCTATTTCTCATGGGATCTCCTGGAGGGAAGAACAAGCTTCAGAAAAATTCTTCTGGTAACACTAATTGCCTGGATTTTATGATCCAAGAAATAAAACTGACTGCTCTTTAACTCACAATCTTTTCTTCCCCTAAGAACAGGGTCAACTTATTATTTACTTTAAAGTTCACCTGTTCTACAACAAACCGATAAGTTTTATAAACCAGTGTTTCTTTAGCATTAGTGGGCATTCGAGTTCTGGGGTTCTTAACAAATTTCAAGGGATCTGGGCAGGACTGAAAATTCTGCTTTTCTAACAAACCCCCAGGTGAGGCCATGTTGCTGGTCCCTGGAATACAATTTGAGCAGTAAGGTCATGGATAGCAATTGCACATACGTCCCCTTCCATCTCTTGCAATCACAGCTCTACACACAAGGCATATATGGAGCTGTGATTCCAAGTACTTCTGTGCTAGTTAAAACTGGTACTGCTCTATCCAACAACGCTAAGTACAAAATCTTACCGCTTTTGTCAAAGTGAAAAATGTTTCCAGGAAAAAAGAAAAAAGCCTTTTAAGTTTGGATGAACCTTTATTTCTAATTATATGGCTTTCAAAAAAGAAAGCCTTAAGGGTAGGATTAGTTTTATATTCATCAACTGCTTTCACTCAAGGAAAATTAAGGGTTGCCTGAGTTTGACAGGTACTTAATTGTACCATAACAAAAAAAGGGCTTGATTTCCCCCCAGTCCACTATAATTAAATCCTTGCATATTCTTCAGCTTGTGAAGGGTCGCATGGGAAAGCTGAATTTTTTAATGTTGGAGGTTTTTTATAAGTTTAATTAATAAAATGAATCAAATCATTTTGTTTGGAAATAAACACATCAGCCCCCGGATGAGAAAAATCAATGCATGGGTACAAAAAGGGAGTACTTTTTAACTCTTATAATTTGCATAATTTCAACTCTGCCTAATTTGCCATTTTTTGTTTGCCCTGGCTTGTTAAATGAGCAAAAGTTATTAAATCTTAACAGATTGATCTACTCGTGTCAAAACATTATTCAATGCAGGCCTTCCCAGAAAGAGATGATTCTTTCCTGGAAGGTTATTTAGTAGTTTCAAGAAAATATCATATGCCCCAAGACCACATCTATACTTCTAAAAATCAAGGATTATCTATGAAACATACAGTTTTCATTGTTTTTCTGATTATAAATTTTTAAATCTTCGCATCAAGCCTGAGAACCTCAATGAGTAAAAACACTTTCACAACCTTGCTTCCACAAACTACAAAAAGATCATTATCTATTGTACTTAGTTTTTCCACTTTGAGGGGTGAAACGGAAATTCAGAGGCCAATTCTCTATCATTAAGTTGTACTTTTTCTTCCATTTTTCATAATATTTTCGTCTAACCTCATCAGAAGCACCATCCAATCCAACACAGGTTTCAATTCAGGCCTGTAGATGTAGCTGAGATCAAGGTATCAAGATTCGCAAGTGGCATTAATCCAGTCTCACATTTTCCCCTAAAACAAATCTGGTGCCAGAAAATCCCACAAGATATGTAGCAAATTCCTCTGTGACCACAGATCTTCTCACTAACTCTCCTTGTTAATCCTTAAAAACTCTTTGAATGGCCAGCCGGCAGAGATAGCACAATATACGTATCCAGCTGGCTAACAGATGACTTATAATTGTGATCGTCTCTTATTTTTCTTCCTGTGACTTTAATTGAAATGATACTTTTATCAAAGTCTGTCATTGCTTTCTGACAATCCATGTGGATAATTATATTGTCCAGGATATTGAAGGAAACAGGCCAACCCAAAAGGAAATGGGATGCAGGCTGGAAGGAATCTGATGAGGATTCTAAACACCATCACCTCCGCCTCTTCGCTTGCTGCCTGTCTCTCGGGTTTCTATGAGAATCTGTCTTCTAGGTTTATAGGAACCCAGGCAAGAAGCAGAATGGGTTGAAAATGTGACACAATGAAAATAGGGTGGAACAAATTATCTTTCGTGGCCCACAGATTGGATGGACTATAGTGTGTGACCCTGAGAAGCCCTTGAGGGAACCAAAATATTCCCATTGAAAGTCTCCTTACATCTTCTCTCCTTCCCACTGGCTCTCTGAAGTGCTGGAGCCCGGCCATGGCATCAGAAGGGCAGGCTTCTAACCTCCTTCTGCCTATGGTCATCCTAAGAGCCACTTTCTTCCTGAAGAAAATGCAGGTGCTGACAAACTCCTCTTGTCACCCCATCATAACGTCGCAGACCAGTAGCCTGCCTCAGAGCTTCAAGGTGGATCCTCCTTCTTGCCTGTGCATAATCACTCATCATTTCTCAAAAATAGTTGTTGCCTTCTTAACTCATGAAAATTGAAAAGTACATCCCCAAGCTCCATTTTCCCCTAAGATGTTATTCAATGTTACTTAAGAACATTCTTAACACCTTTACTTTTCATTGTACTATCTTTCTCCCCATAGCTATAGACATCTCCAGAAATATTTTCTCTCTCTCTCTTAAAAGTCCAGGGAAGGTTTTTCAAATGATAACCAGGAGCTAGCTGTACACGTCCTCTCTCTTCCATCAACCTAGTAAAAGTTATGATTCAACAACGGATGTCTTCCTAGTCTAGCATTTACAATTTCTTACATTAGTTATACTAATAAAAACAATAAACCTTTTCTTATGTTTAAAGAATTGCCTAAAAGAGGCCATCCCTCAGTACAAAGAGAGGAATTTTTCCATTGCAAGGTTATTTTCTTGAAAAGTTTAACCGGACATGAGGTGCAGACTTTCCAGAGACGTGGGCCTCTCAGGGCTCCCTGCTTCACTCCTGCCGTTCAGAGCTTTGCATCAGTCACCGCCATCCTCCTGCTGGCACTGGAGACGCAGCCTCGGCTTGCTCCCAGGCCTGTCAACACTGCTCCCAGTAACTGCCAGAGAAGCCATATGGTATCTCCACACCCGCCCCTTGGGGCCAACCTTATTATCTCCTCAACCTATCCGCAGCAGCCCCAAGCAGGACAGGAGAGGAAGACCAAGTTTGGGGCCTGCGCGTGAGGTTGTTCCTATTTTTCTGCTATTGAAACTGCCAGAGAAAAAAGAAAAAGAAAGAGAGAGAGATGAGAGAAGTTGTACTCGAAGCACACTTGGCAAAAAGACACGTAGACTGCTATGAATGAGGCTTAACCCATTTGTAATTCAGTTACTGGGTTAGATCAATTCAGTTCCACACTCTCATGTCAGAAACGCCTAGGAGACGTTTCCTAATTCTAATAGTTTTGTCTACAAAATAATTTCTATATTTAGACATTAAACAGCCCTTTAAGTCTATTGTACCTCTTTTTTTTCTTCTCTTTTCTTTTTTTTTTTTTTTTTTTTTTTTTTTAAGATGGAGTCTCTCTTTATCACCCAGGCTGGAGTATATTAGTGTGATCTCAGCTCACTGCAACCTCCGCCTCCTGGGTTGAAGTGATTCTCATGCCTCAGCCTCCCAAGTAGCTGGAATTACAGGCTCACAGCACCACACCCAGCTAATTTCTGTGTTTTAGTGGAGACAGAGTTTCACAGCGTTGGCCAAGCTGGTCTCGAACTCCTGACCACAACTGATCCACCCACCTCGGCCTCCCAAAGTGCTGAACAGGCACGAGCCACCATACCTGGCCTATTGTACCTTCTTCATAAATGTCTACAGCCTAGAGGAGAAGGGCTGCATACAATTTGGAAGTATTTCTGGAATTTGCTATTCAAAGGTGGTATAGTAAGGTAACTTTTTAAGTTAAAGAGAAAAATGTTACCTGGGCAAAATGTTGCCAGAGTTTTTAAAACCATTATAATTTTCCTATTTCAAAAAAAGTGTTCTGTACAAGTTTTTTTACAAACATCCTTAAACAGGGCATTCAGCTCAGATTAAGAAAGTAGATTTTCACAGGAACCAAACTCCATCTGAAAAGCTGCTATTGAATATCAGTCTACTCATCCAGTTACTCTTATTTTTATTCAAATGCATACTTAGTTGTGGTCCTTAGCTATCAAAATTTAATTTTGAAAAGAGATACTTACACCATGTACTAAAAGACAAAATTGGAGATTCAAAATTATTTTTATGAGAGAATAATCACATGAAAGTCCGGATGTCTGACCAGACCACGGCTTTGGGATTTGATCTGGACTAATATTTCGCCCTACTCCTCATCATCCACCCCACTCAACACCTCATACACTGAGAAGTCCTTTGAAAAATGCTGTGTTGAAGGGACTTTTCTAAAATGCTGAGAGACCACAAACTATATCTGGTTGGCCAGTCTGTTCCCCATACTCACTGGGCTTCATTAGGAAAAGATGCCAGAAATAGCTTTCCTACAGGATTTCCAGTGAAGAAACCACAAGAATGCTCTTTCTCATGGTATGGCAACTGTGCAACAATATGGCGTCATCTGGAAAATTACAGTCTTGGAGACAAATATTTTTCCCCTCTCCAGTGATTTAAAATAGACAGGGTGTTGCCCAAAAATTATGCTTTCCTCTCTCCAAGATGGAGGATTCTTCTTGGAAAGCTCCCCTTGGGGGCAACAACCTTTGCTGTTGGAGCCCCTTAAACATAAACACTCACATACAAAACTCCTTGGACAGTCCTCCAAGGATTTTGGAAACTACTCAAAACATGTCCATTGAAAAGAAGGCATATTAGAATATAGCACTAGATAACAATTCCTTTTTTCACTTGACAGCAATGCATACTTATAATCAACTTTCCATAGAGCTTAAATTTGTATTTTAGGAGAAGCATCAGCTTTATTTTAACAGTTATTATTTTTGTAACACTTATTTTGGATACATTTGTACAAAAAAAAAGAATACTTGTCCTCAAAGAACTAGTAATCTAATTAGAAGAACTTATTGAATACAGGACATTTTTAAGGATTAAGAACATATGAAGAAAATTCCAGAAGTGTAAATGGTGAGTTTTATAAAAGCATTGTTACCTGATTCATAGCCGTATTCCCTGTACCTACTTAGTGTGGACACATAATAGATACTCAATAAACATTTATAGGAAGAAGAAAGAGAAGGGGACAGTGGAGTAGAGGGAAGGCCAAAGACAGGATAAAGGTTCAGGGTGGCAGAGTGCAACATGGTGGCAAAGGAAGCTTCCTTAACCTAGGGCTCAAGAGCTTTATTAATCAGAAGAAGTATCCCAGTCATTCGCCTTACTGAAGAAGGAGCTCCGCCCTGCTTACTGAAATGCGGTTTTTTTTCCTCTGTGATGGCAAATAAGACTGCGGGCTCTCAAGAGAACCCACCACCCAGTCAGGCTCCCACTCCCAAGACATTATCTATTTCTGTTTCTTCCAACACAGCGTTGAGTTACCCCACAACTACATATGAATATCCAAAGTCCTCCTCTATTTTGATTGGGTTTATATAGGTTAGACAAAGTTGTAATGTTTAAAAGTTTATAAATAAGTAATAAACATCCCAAGAGGAGTTTGCTTTCTATTTTGTTTTTAGGAAAGAGAGATTCTTAATCCTAAAAGAGTGAGTTCGTAAGAAGGGATTTATTTCTAATTTTTAGCCTCTTAGCTACCAATTGCTTCCTGTACTTCTTGGAACTCTTCAATCTCTCACCCCAATGGCTGAGGATTTATTGAATTCCCGCAAGCAAAAATGCAGATGCCAAGCTGATTGGAACAAGTGCAACACCAGCTCACTCACAAGTAGAGACAAATGATTATACAGATAGGCCACTTGAGTCCAGTCCCTCTGCAATGTGACACACACACAATCCGTAAGTCACTTTGGCTTCAGACGGTTCTCTGTGTGGAAATTCCCTGCTTGTCTTCAGAGTCAATACATCATCTTGGCAGTTTTCCCAAATGCCATCTGAAATCTCCAGAGAATGACTACATGGACGGCTCTGAAATGGCACCGTCTCAAGACTTTAGGTTGACATCAGTCCAGGGGGAAAAGAAAGTTGTTTAATGACCAAAAACAAAAAAAAAAAAAAAAAAAAAATCAAGTGACCTAAAATACATTTTCTGGCAAAAATGTGCCTTTTACAAAGCAGGCTAAGGATGATAACAGGGTGGGGAGAGATGGAATCAGCAGTTAAGTGGATATCCGTCTGTCACTTAGCCTTCATTACATAGCATTAGACACCAGCGTCTGGCCAGCTTGGCACTCCGTCTTCCCACATCTCCCCACTGGCAAGATGCTTCCCCAAGGCCAATGGCCTCTGGCCACACCACTTCGGCCTGTGGTTCCATCAAATCTTACAAACTGTAAAGGGGCCGGACAGTACTTGGATGAGATCAGGGGTCAGTTTGGACTGGATTCAGGCCTGGTTCAACAAGGTTTTGCACAACTTACTCCTCCATTTCCCCCCTACCCCCACCCCCACCGCCCTTTACTTTTTCACTCTTATGGTCTTTGAATTTTGAGCAGCCTTTTTTTCTCCCCAGATCCAGATGAGCTTATGTTTTCCTATATTCTTCTCACCCTTACCATTCCCAAAGTCTTCCTTCCTCTGCCATTCCAGTGTTTCCTCCCTTGCTGCACTTATATTTCTTTAAAACCAACATGATTGGCTGTAAGCAAAATAAACAGATACAGCTAACAGAATCATAAATCACCAAGTTGGAGAGTGAGATCCTTCCAGTTCAGGAAACCATCTCCCGGTTGGTTTCAGAGAAGGAGATAGAGGAAGAGAGCCTCAGTTTCACTTAAATGCGAAACTATTCCCCTATCACATCCTCTGGGACTAAACAGAAAGTGTGTTAGATAGATCAGATATTCAGACTGAGCACAGATACAGTGAATCAAAACCTTCTTCCCTGTTTGCACTTTATTTAATAAATATGAAAAACAAATGCAACTCACACTTTCTGAAGTTATGAAGAAATAATGAAAATGATTCCATGTGTTTGGGCACATAATGATAGCCACACGCCAAGGCTCACAAAAGCCATTTTCCAGCAAAAGTACACTGTGAATTTTAACTTTCCTCCTAGAAGATAGAACCGCCACACACACAAGCACCAAACATATGCACACATACAGACACACATACACACCATTCCAATTCCACAATACCAACCACAGAAAATGGTGGTATTGCAAAACCGCCCAACTCTGCAAGCCACACCCAATCAGTCATCAACTTCTGGTGATTATATCTGCTAAATATTTCTCGTATCTGTATTTTTCTCCCCATTTCTACCATCTTTGGGTAGTTCAAGGATTATTAAACTCTTTCTGTAAAGGGCCAGATAATAAATATTTGAGGCCTTGTGGGCCAGAGCTTTGCTGCAACTACTCAACTATGCCATAGCTGTGCAAGAGCATCTATAGACAATGAGCAAACAAACAGGCAGCAACTGTGCCCTATTTGATGTTTTATCCCCAGACCCTGGCCCAGACAGCATATGTAGTAGGTGCTCCATGAAAATTGACCTAAACTGTGAACAATTGTTACCTAGTGGTGATTAGTGAAGACTTTATATACCTTTATATCATTTAGAGGTATTTTTCATGAGCAAATTTCTTTTTTAATCAGAAAAAATAGATCTACATTAATGTTTAAATTAATATAGAAATAAATTAAGGTAAAATATGCATTTTAAGGCACAGAACTGGATTCGTATTAAAGGTACTGGTAGACAAAATACGTTGAAATTAATAACCTATCTATATCAGACAGAAAGAAGTGCTACAAATATGAAAACATCTAGTAAATGCAATCATGAAGCAACAACTTTCTGGATCCTACCTTCAAGTTATCTTCAATCACTGTAAGTTAGATCAATGGGTATTTAGGTTTTCACTTGATATGCCCAGAATCTTGAGTAGAGTTCCTACTTAGTAACTTACAGAAAAAGCTCTATAAACATCAAATAATGACAAATCAAAAAAAGTCAAACTCATAGAAGCAGAGATTGTAATGATAGTTGCTAGAGGCAGGAGGTAGGAAAAACAGGAAGGTATTAGTCAAAGGGTACGAAGTTTCAGTTACACAAGATGAATAAGTCCTAGAGATCTACTGGACAGCGTAGTACCTATAGTTTGCTATACTGTATTGCATGCTTAAAAATTTGCTAAGAGTATAGATCTGAATAAATAAGAGAGTGGGAGGAAACTTTGGAGGTGATCGGCGTTTATGACATAGATTGTGGTAATGGTGTCCTGGTGGTGGCATGTGCTTATCTTCACCCTCAAACTGTGTACATTAATTATGCACAGCTCTTTGCATTTTAAAAAAATAAACAATTCTAACCACCCAACAAAAAAAATCCAATGAAATGAAGTAAAATAAAATTGAAGTGTTTGCCCTCCAGGGCAAAAGCTATTATTGAATAGTTTACCTTCAGGACACTAATACTGCTACTCCTTCCAAATAACCCAGGATTATCCCTTACAGTCTGTCCACACTGGTAGGAAAATAGAAGTACTTATTCTGGAAGCTTGATTGTACTCCCACCAAATCATTTGTATACAATGAGATGTTTTTATTCCAGTGGGATGAGCCACTTTCTAACTCTATTTCTCTTCTTTCCCTGGTTCTTTTGATCCTGCTCATTGTTTTCATCTTCTCATTATTCTTAGTTAATTGATTTTCCAATCTGTTTTTCCTAGAAACACATTTAAGAGGCGTTTACACCAATTCGGAGCATTTAATGGTTCCCTCCAGGACCACACCCAAAACCACTACCACCCCATAAAATGTTGCTTCCATTACCTTCTCACCATTCAGGCTATTTCTCAGCTTTGTCACTTATTCTGTTTTGGTCTTTCACTCTAGGCGAATCTCTGTTTTTCATCTCATTCACATGTACATAGATTTTCCCCTGACTTCTTGGCTTCTTCAAATGGACAACTCACTAAGAAGTCGGCCTCGCCTTTGTCTCCTTCCTAAGATGCTGCTTCTCGGATTAACCCCCTTGATTCCACACACAACAACCTATGGTCAAGAAATATCCTGGGCTTAGGCCAGAGTTCTCAGTAGGAACCCATTTTGCCCCACAGGAACCTTGATTCCCTCTGGTCTAAGAGAAATGATAAGATCATTTGGAAAAATCAGTCTTCTAAGATGTTACTAAATTATGTCATCTGGGTTCAAATATATCCTCAGAGAGCATGTTTATCACTGAATGACTACTGTAACTCAAAACACTCAGGACTCAGGATTTAGTCCAGCTGCAATGGCTCACACCTGTAATCCCAGCACTTTGGGAGGCTGAGGAAGAAGAACCACTTCAGGCCAGGAGTTCAAGGCAGCCTGAGCAAAATACTGGGACCCCACCTCTATAAAAAACAATATTTAAAAAATCAACACTCAGGATTTTAATTTGATAAAAGATCTCACATACTTTTAGGATTTAAGTGAATACAAAACAAGGAAGAGAATTCAGTGTCTCTCAAGCCCAATTCAGAGGGACCTATCTCATTCCAGGTTCAACTTGGGAATTGGATTTTGATTGGGGTTAGGCCTGTGTGTTTGATCTTTTTTAAAGAAATCAAACTGGCCTTGGAACGTAGCAGAGATTGAGTTTTTTTTCTCTTAGGAAGACCCATGAATCCTTCCAATCATTTTGTAATCCAACATGTAAGTTGGTTAGTATTTATTGAGTACGTGTTTGTTACGTGTTATCGTTCCAGATCGTTCCACTCTCATGTCTGATAAACACAACATAGTAAGAAGCTGGGCCAGACTGGACAAACTTTACCCCCCAATGATGCAATCCATGAGCTAGGGAGAGGACAGGAGGAACTCGAAGACAAAACTTCAATGTGCTCTTGGATAATAAAAGCACCCAAGAAGGCCTCTCGGGGAGACGCTCAAATCCTCATGAGCTGTCCTGGTCTAAATTGCCTTTGCCAGCTCCCTCAGCCCCAACCCTTCCATCTGTCTGAGCTGGAGGTGGTCTTGGATTCTGCTCTACAAGGAGCTGTAGGGAAAATAAAATAGAGATGGTTAACAACACTTGAATGTTCAACACACAACCCCTTTTTAAGAAATAGTTCAAAATCCGGGGCCTTCCAGCTGGGCTGAGTACAGCTGTTGTACCCTGAGTCCATGCCATCCCTTTGAAACAAAAAACAAAGCAGCAGTAATAAAAATAAAATTTGTACTTAAAAAAAATGTTGGTCCCTTCCCACTCATGTTTATGTATAAACCAAACACCAGCAAAACAAACTGGTGGTTAAACTGGCATTTTAGTTATGAGCCATTGCATTAACTAAACAAGCTATGGGACACCCACAGGCATCTCTTATTTTTATGGTGCCGCATGGCAGAAAGGCCCAGGTAGGTGTCCAGGTACCCTACGGCTCACAGAGAGGCCTGGACCTTCACTATGTCCACAGAAATTCATCTTCGTAAAAATCATAAGAAAATTTAGAAGCTTCAGGAGGAGAAACCCCTCCTAAGCTCAGCTTCCTAACTTTTTTGGAGAGAAAAAGAAACTCCAAAACATGACTTTATGACAAGATTGAAGCTATTTTAAACTGCTGGTTCCCACTCTGATCACCTAACTCAGTTAATTCTCTCTCTTACAAGAGATATGAATGGGTCGATGCCTATCTGAAAACCTGTTCTTTCTCAAGCTGCCTTTGTTTTTGCAGGCTGCTGGATGAGGGGATTTCCTAACTGACTTAGGAAAATGTAGCTCAAACTGATGAAACCATGTTCTACTTATTATTAGGCCCAGAGTGCTAGAGAGAAAGTGTGACAACCAACAGCTGTCCACAGCTGGCCTTTGAAAAACAGCTTCTTGAAATTAAATGCAGCAGCTGCAAGCGCCTGGCCAGCAGCATTCTGGGAAGTCACCTGTGTCAAGGCAGAGACAAGAAGAGCCGAAAAGATGAGTGCTCAGGGGAAGTGAATCTGTGGTTTTGACTGGCGTAACCAGTCCCATTTGGGTTAAGAAGTCAATGGAAAAATGATCCTTCCTCAGTTACTTTTATTTTGTTTTTGTTAAAATTTCTTTTGGAAAAATTAAACATCTGGACCTCTTTATGGAAATTGTTGTTATGGTCTCCGGAAAAAAAAATTACTTTTTTTTTTTCACAGAGTTTGAATCAATTTGGCCAGGGAAGGCCTGGGGACATAGAAAGCCCCAACACAGGATGATTGCTTCTCTAGCCTTCAAAGATTCTGAAAATAAACCTTCTGCGGAGTACATTCTGGGGCATTGGACTAACAAAGCAATTGTTCCAGTCTTGAGAGGCAAGATTTAACAGTTGTCTCTAACAGGAAGGCTCGGTTGTACCCAGCAAAGATACGAGCCCCTCTTCCCTAGACAGGAAAATTCCCTCTTTGGTTTGAAGTTGGTTGTTTGTGTTGCTAAGTTGCTGGCATAATATTTTTTTTCCTGCAGTTGATGTTTCATATTTGAGAATGGGAGAAGAAAACAATATATTTGTGCATTTTTCAATCAATATCTTTCTTTAGTGAAGTACATTTGGTAAAGGAGATGTCTTTAGGGAGGATTTTGTAACCTCTCACTACCATTATTGTTGGGAAAAGGTTGTGGGAGGAAGTGGCTTTTTTTTACCCTCTATGTGTGCTATACTCTTTCATCCTGAGTTCTGAGTTTAAGGAAAAGGAGACACCTTTTTAAACCCTTCTAATGGGAAGTGCAGCATCTTCTTTAATCCAGGCAGATGTTCTTGATTCCTATCAGATCTGAAGTCCCCACCACTCTTGCAGGCTGATTTTGGAGCTCATTTTGTGAACTGAGGTCATCATTCCTCAACCCTGACCTACAGGGAAGCTGTCATAAGGAAGATCCGTGAAGACAGGAGATGTGTTCCTTCTTCTTCATTCTCCCACTCCAGTGCTTTATGCACAGTAAATACTCAGTAAAGCTTAATCTAAAACACACAAGTTTAACTCACTTTGGGTAATCACATGCACAGAACTTTTTCCATGGAACCTTATCATTTCATTTTTGTTTTTTCAACTCGTCCCTGAAACAAATGGCTGGAACTCCAAACACGTGTATTTTTCCTCTCGAAAGTTCCCCATCAGTCAATTTGAAATCATATAGATTTACAAAAGGCTTAATACCATCTATGAATGAAAGTTCTTATTTGCCTATGATCTTTCTATTCAATTTCATTTTTTAAAATGTTCTGTTTGTAAGTGTATCCTATTGAAATGCCAATATTCCTGGGGAAAATGTCATGTTAATAGTATCAATAGTCACCCTGGAAGTGGAGATTGGTTGAAAGATGGTTAAGAGCAAGTCACTATGGGAAGGAACGCAGTGGGGGTAACAACAGAAATGGAACAGCAGGGAGGGGCCCCAGTGCAAGGGAACAGGGAGAAGCCACTTGAAGGGAAACAGGATGGTTTCTAAATCCCAGTTTCATATCATTTACACTTTACATAATTGACAGCTGTGCTAGAAGTCAGTCCTGCTCTTACCCACAGGGGATACATAAGGAACACTTTGAACTCCTCAGAAGGAAAGATTTTTAGTAAATACAAAATATGATTATCATTACATCTGCTTCCTAGAATAGAAGAGGGACTTTCTATCCAGGTGTCTGTTATCCCTTGGTGTCTCTTGAGTTAAGGGGACTCACTTATAATTCCATGTTTGTTTTGAGAGATTATAGAAGGGTAGCATTGAGAGAAGACGGCAGAGGGTAAAACAAAGAATATGGCAGCAGACGCAGAAGGATATACGCAGTTTATACATTTCAAATCGTTCACCCTCAAGAGACTGGGGAGAACAAGAAGGCTGTCTTAGTTCAGATTCTCCCAGAAGCAGATCCTGAGACAGGGATTTAAGTATAAGTTGTTTACTGGGGAGGTGATTCCAAGAAGTACCACTGGGGGAATGGGAAGACAACAGGAAGCCCAGAAAGCCACAATAGTTTATCACTGTGAGCAACCGACAGTCAATCCTGCTGAGTAACTCTGGAGAGGGTAGAATAGGCCTCCAAGTCATTCCACATGAGGAAGGATATCCATCCTCCAGTGCTCACCCTGCCTGCCCAAGGGCTGCTCCCACAGACATTCACTCCCTGACACTTCTGTCCTGCCCTACTTGTGGAACGAGAGGCAGAGAGTCACAGGTGCTTGAAGGAGGTGCATACTGGAACAGTGAATGTTGTTGAGATGTGGCAAGAGGTAGGGGCTGTATGAAAATCCAGAGCTGATTGGATTGACCACAGAGGTCATGAGAAGGCCATGTAGGCATCCACAGCATCATATACAAAGTCCTAACCAATAAGTGCTCCATGTCAGTATAGGGTCTTCCAATTTGTGTTCCAATGTTCTTACTTTTCCCTCTCCTTGAGACTTTCCTCTACATTCTTGGCTTCACCCAACACTGCAACAATGACTCCCAAATCGGCTCCTTTTGTCTGTACTTCTCTGCTGAATCCTTGTTCCATCTTTCTATCGGCTTAGTGAGCATCTCCATCTGGATAAGAGCATCTCAAACTCAGCATGCCTCAAACTCTCTTCTCTCAAAAACCCATTTCTTCTTTTGTCCTTTCTAACTCAATCAATGGCATCACCATCCATCTATTCACTCAAGAAATTTTGAAGTCATCTTGATTCTTCACTGTCTTGTTCCCTTCAATCCAGTCATCAACTCCTGGACAGCCTATCTCCTAAATATCTTTTAATTCACCCTACTCTTTCCAGCTTTTCTGTCACTGTGATTTTTTGTCATCATCATTTGTCACCTAAACTACTGCAACATCCTCCTAACCGGCCCCCATCTCCATTTTCTATCTCTCTGCAATCTCTTCATCCTGAGTATCCTTTACACTACTACCAAAAAATAATTTAAGAACCCTGAACTGATTACCTTTATCTTTGTTTAAATTATTCAATGAGTTTTCTTTGCCTTCAGGACAAAGCCCAAACTTCTTAATAATTATGGAAGGCTGCCCAGGCACAGTGACTCACACCTGTAGTACCAGCACTTGGGAGACTGAGGTAGAAGGATCCTTTGAGCCCAGGAGTTCAAGACCAGCTTGGGCAACATAGCGAAACCCTGTCTCTACAAAAAATTAAAAAATTAGCCAAGTGTGGTGGTACATGCCTGTAGTCCCAGCTACTCGAGAGGCAGAGGCGGGAGGATCAATTGAGTCCATGAGTTTGAGACTGCAGGGACTCTGATTGCAATATCGCATTGCAGCCTGGGCAACAGAGCAAGACCTTGTGTTAAAAATATTATTATTATTATTATTATTATTATTATTATTATTGAAGTCTCCTGACAATCTGGTTCTAATCTACCCCTCCATCATCATCTTTTTGTTTGTCTCTCCTTTGAGTCAAAGTTCTTAATTGCAAGTAATATAAATCAACACTACATTATTTAAGAAGCAAAGCAATTTACTGAAAGTATCTTGGGGAGTTCACCAAAACTCTGGGAAGACTGAAGAGCCAGCCTCAGAAGACAGGTGGAGACAAAGGGAGGCTGGCAGCCAGAACGGCAGGCAAAACCATGTTACCAAAACAGTTCACCTCTTCCAGCCACCTCTTCTAGCAAATGCTAGACACTGCAGCTGGCACCCAATGCAGCCTTGGGCACTAGGCACTGCTGCTTGTTCCTCTAGCACTGTAACAAGCTGGATATTGCTTGTCACTGCCACCTCCAAAATGGATCATCTACCACCATTCTTATTTGCACCCATATTCAGTACCTTCTGAGTAAATGTGACTGATTGGCAGCCATTGTGAGGCCACATTACCATTCCCTGACTGCCACAGTGTCCAGAGAAACAAGTAGGTGGCTTTCTCAGCCTTGCACTGGGAGGTGTCTTCAGCTTCCCACCAAGGTTCATGAGAAAACAGAAAATGAGTTTATATACTAGGCAACTGCTAAAAAATGATGATTGTAGCCAGAAGCATCACACTGTTTGACTTCAAACTATACTACAAGGCTACAGTAACCTCAACAGCATGGTACTGGTACAAAAACAGGCACATAGACCAATGGTACACAACAAAGTACTCAGTAATAAAACTGCACATCTACAACCATCTGATCTTTGACAAACCTGACAAAAACAAGCAATGGGGAAAGGATTCCCTATTTAATAAATGGTGCTGGGAGAACTGGCTAGCCATATGCAGAAAATTGAAACTGGAACCTTTCCTTACACCTTATACAAAAATTAATTCAAGATGGATTACATGCAAAACCAAAAACTATTAAAACCCTAGAAGAAAATCTAGGCAATACCATTCAGGACATAGGCATGGGCAAAAAATTCATGACAAAAATGCCAAAAGCAGTTGTAACAAAAGCAAAAACTGACAAATGGGATCCAATTAAACTAAAGAGCTTTGCACAGCAAAAGAAACTCTCGTCAATGCAAACAGATAACCTACAGAATGGGAGAAAATTTTTGTAATCTAACAATCTGACAAAGGTCTGATATCCAGAATCTACAGGGAACTTAAGCAAATTTACAAGAAAAAAAGAAAACACTAAAAAGTGGGCAAAAGACATGAACAGACACTTCTCAAAAGAAGACATACATGCAGCCAACAAACATATGATGAAAGAAAGCTCAACATCACTGATCATTAGAGAAATGCAAATCAAAACCATAATGAGATACTATCTCACACCAGCCAGAGTGGCAATTATTAAAAAGTCAAGAAACAACAGATGCTGGAATGGTTTTGGAGAGATAAGAACGCTTTTACACTGTTGGTAGCAATGTAAATTAGTTTAACCATTATGGAAGATGGTGTGGTGATTCCCCAAAGATTTAGAGCAAGAAATACCATTTGACCCAGCAATCCCATTACTGGGTATATATCCAAAGAATTATAAATCATTCTATTATAAAGATACATGTTCATGTATGTTCATTGCAGCATTATTCACAATAGCAAAGACATGGAATCAACACAAATGCCCACCAATGATAGACTGGATAAGGAAAATGTGCTATATATACACCACAAAATACTATGCAGCCATAAAAAGGAACAAGATCATGTCCTTTGCAGGGACATGGATGAAGCTGGAAGTTATCATCCTCAGCAAACTAATGCAGGAACAGAAAATCAAACACCACATGTTTTCATTTATAAGTGGGAGCTGAACAATGAGAACACATGGACACAGGGAGGGGAACAAGACACTCTGGGGCCTGTTGGGGGAGGCTGGTGGGGGAAAGCATCAGGAAAAATAGCTAATGCATGTTGGGCTTAATTCCTAGGTAATGAGTTGATAGGTGTAGCAAACCACCATGGCACACATTTACCTACGTAGCAAACCTGCACATCCTGTACATACACCCCAGAAAATAAAATAAAAAAGAAAAGATACTTCAAAAAAAATGACCATTGTGAAGGAAAATACTTTTTCCCATTCTTAAACTTCAAAAAATAAGTGTTTCTACTAACACAGTGCAACTCTGTCTATATATACACACAAATACATTCAGACTCTCTGTAAAGAGAGACAGCCTAAAGTCACATTAGTACAGATATTGTTTAGGGTCTAAACAAAATGAGTAGATGAGGGGGACATAAGGATAAATGTTTTCTTGCAAATTAATCCCTTAGGTGAGAGAGTTATGTGAAATAACACTCTAATCAGAAAATGAAGAACATTCGAATCAGAAAGAACACTCTAATCAGAAAATGAAGAAGGAGCTTCTTTGAATGATATATTTTCTATTGTTGCTGTAACAAATTACCAAAAATTTGGCTGCTTAAAGCAACACAAGTTTATTGTTTTACATTTCTTTCTGCAGTATTAAAGTCCAACATGGATCTCATTGAGCTAAAATTAAGGTGTTGGCAGGGCTGTGCTCCCTTCTGTGAGTTCTAGTGAAGAATCTGTGTCCTTGCCTTTTCCAGCTTCTAGAAGCTGCCATCATTTCCTAGCTGTGCACCCCCTTCCTCCATCTTTGAAGTCAGCAATGTTGCACCTCTCTTTGACCTATCTTCCATGGTCAGATCTCCCTCTGGCTATAGCTGGGGAAGGTTCATTGCCTTTAGGGATTCACATGACTAGATTGGGCTCACATGGATAATCCAGGATGGTCTCTCCATCTCAAGGTCCTTAACCCTAATCACATTTGCAAAGTTTATTTTCCTTTATAAGGGAACATATTTACAGGTTCCAGGAATTAGGACATGGACAACTTAGGGATATTTTATCTACCACAGCCAGCAAGTGAAACTCAGGTGAGGTTATATATTCAACATACCTGAATTCTCCTTTCAATTCTCTGGATCGCATTATTTCCCAACGCACATCTTTACTATCAAATAAGAGATCCCATAAGGTTGCAAATTCAACTGATATAATTAAGCAACACACAGGATAAAACTGTTTGGTTTGGCCAGATGTGGTGGCTCATGTCTATAATCCCAGCACTTTGGCAGGCTGAGGCGGGCAGATCACTTGAGGTCAGGAGTTTGAGACCATACTGGGCAACACAGCAAAATCCCATCTCTACAAAAAAATACAAAAATTAGCTGGGCGTGATGGCGCACACCTTTAGTACCAGCTACTGAAGAGGCTGAGGCTGAGCAGGAGTAAGCCTGGGAGATGGAGGCTTCAGTGAGCCAAGATCGCACCACTGCACTCCAGCCTGGGTAACAGAGTGAGATTGCCCCATCTCAAAAAAAAAAAATTAGTGTGTAGCGACCTCAGCTCTGTAGCTGCAACAGATGATAAAATATTTTAGCACAATCATAGAAATTTCCTGAATTTCAGGGTGTGGTTCTAGGCCAATAATTCAGGGCCTTGAGCTTCACATTCTCTTTAAGCTATTCAGGGCCCCTACAAGCAATCCACGCACCCATGGGTGTTAAATTTTTCATGCTCTTCATCTTGGTCTATGGTAATGGCTTTCAAGGTGCACTTTATTCCAGTTTATTACAAACCATAATTGAATTAGTTATTTCCCTGTTGTATTACATAAGCTAGAGTTTACCAATCCTTAAATTCTAACTGGATTTTTCACAGCTTTTTGTCCAATAAGACCCAAATTCCCCTACGCTAATTTCCCTGAAACTTTGTGGCTACTTCTTGCATTATTAGCCAGTATGCTTAATTGTAAGCAACTTTTATTTAAGTCAAAAACACATTTATTACACCACCCAGGGTTGTTCCCAGAATTGCTAGAAAGGCTTGAGAACAAGGGTCAGTAAATTAGCTAGAACCAAGATTGCCAAGGAAGCCAGAATCACAGCCAAAATAACCCCACAGAACCAGTCTGGTGATGAAGGCAGTGGTAAAGCCACCAGCCACCAGTACTAACCACTGGATACTGCCACTAACATCTTTATCACTGCTGTCATTCTTCCCAGAATGAACTCCTTCCCTCCAAGTTTCTTTGCTTCACTAGATCAATATTCAAAGTCCTGAGGGGAGGTATTTGACTGGGCAAAGGTAGAACACATTTCTCTATCTTGGTTGCCTGAAAGAATAGAAAAGCAAGGGGTCGACCTCTTTGGATTATCACAGTGAGGTATTCATACCTTGTCCGTACTTCTAAATGGAAACCTTATCATTTGATATTGTAATAATATATACAGTAAGTTCTTAATGTTATCAATAGGTTCTTGGAAACTGTGACTTGAAGCAAAATGACATACAGCAGATCCTCGAATAATGTCTTTTCATTATAACATCAATGAGGAGAATAACTGGGTTTTTTGGCCGGGCTCAGTGGTTCACGCCTGTAATTTCAGCATTTTGAGAGGCCAAGGCAGAAGAATCACTTGAGCACAGGAGTTTGAGGCCAGCCTGGCCAACATAGTGGGGGCTCATCTCTACAAAAATACTTTTTTAAAAAAATAGCCAGATGTGGTGGTGCACACCTGTAGTCCCAGCTACTCAGGAGGCTGAGGCAGGAGGATTGCTTGAGCCCAGGAGATTAAGATTGCAGTCAGCCAAGACCACGTCACTACACTCCAGCCTGGGTGGGAGAATGAGACCCTGCCAAAAAAATAAACCACCAGAAAACTATTTTCATTACATGTTATTTCATGTAAAGTTGCAGTTTCCAAGAACCCACTGAAGATAGGTTAAGTGAGGACTGTATATTATGAATCTGTCCCACTATATTGACACTAAAGGACAGGTACCATCTCTTAACTTCGTGTCTCCAGAAGCTACGACAGCAGTACCTAGGACCCAATAGGCTCTCAGTAAATGTAGAATAAATGAAATTGTGAGGGAGGTAAATTAATTTCAAGGTTTTCTTATAATCTAAAAAAAGAGAATTGACCAGGGAAATTAGGAATCAAGGATAAAATGTATGACCATAGAATACTACGCAGCCATAAAAAAGAATCAACTCATGTTTTTGGCAGCAACATGGATGTAGCTGGAGGCCGTTATCCTAAGGGAATTAACACAGAAACAACAAACAGAATACTGCATGTTCTCACTTATAAATGGCAGCTAAACATTGGGTACACAGGGACAAAAATGGGAACAGTAGACACTGGGGACTCCAGACACAGGGAAGGAGGGAGAGGAGTAAAGGTTGAAAAACCACCTTTCAAGTACTACATCCACCACTTGAGTGATGGGATCGATAGAAGCTCAAACTTCATCATCACACAATACAACCATGTAACAAACCTGTACCTATATCCCCTGAATCTAAAATTAAATAAAAGAAATACAAATTAAAATATTAAATTTAAAATAAGTTTTAAAAAGGATGAAGGGACCAAGTGCAGTGGCTCATGCCTATCATCCCAGCACTTTGAGAGGCCAAGGCAGGAGGATTGCTTGAGGCCAGGAGTTTGGAACAGCCTAAACAACATAGTGAGACTTCATGTGTATTAAAAAAAAAAATGGCAGGGATGAAGGGTATGGATGGTAATAGGAAGAAGCAAGTCTGACTGTTGTGGGAGTGTGGGGGAGAAGGGGAGTAGGTAGGATATGCTTAGCTGTATGTGTGTGTTGGTGAATCAGATGGGTGTTACAGAGAGATGGAGAGAGGTGGAGATGAAGTAACAGAAAATAACTGCAAACAGAAAATGAACACTGGACTCAACCAGCCTACTGTGTATTAACACAGCTCCAAAAGCCCAAGTGACCTGGAAAAAAATTACTCAAAACCTAAAAGGAATTATCACGTTGGTAATCAAGAAAAGGGCATAGCACTGATATTATACTTTCGAGGACTATTAATGCCCAATGCCTTCAGATTATTTTCCCTAAAACAAAGGTTTCATGATGAAACTCCCCACCCAGAAACTTTCAACAGCTCACCAATGTTAGAGAATAAAATTCATATTCCTTACTGTAGTATTCAAGGCCTACACAGTCTTTTAACACTCTGATACTATTCTCCAAAAATGCCTTCCTTGTTTCTATCTCTGCAATTTTTCTTAAGCTGTTTTCCTTTTGCCATTTAAAAAGACTGTCCTTGCCTCTTCAACTAAACAAACCCTAATCATCCTTCAAGACCCAAATTAAGAGTTTTTTTCTTCTTCCCAACTTTACCAACCCACTCTTCCCTTAGAACTCCTGTAGTAACAGTCTCCAGTATCACCCATTTCTCCCTGAATCTTTTAGACTCTCAGCAATGGCAAGTCATTCAGCATTTGAGTCATTCAGCAAGTCATTCAGCATTCAGCATGCTACCACCACATTACAACCAGAAAATCCAATGGCAAGACCATGATGTATTCTTCCTCATATTCTCATGTCTTGATAATGCTAAAAGTTATCTTAAATAAGTGACAGTTTCAACACAATTATATTCATATACATGAAAAGAAGTTAAAATATTCACATGAGAAGATGATTTAAACCTATGTGCAAAACTTTAGTAAATATAGATCACACAGTTTGAGAAATGATGAATTCTTCCAACCTGGGCTGAAATTCCAACTCTCCCAAAAGAATTTTATTAGAAGCTCAGCAAACCTCCCCTCACGTTAGCTTTGTTCCTGGAGCTCAAGATGGGGTGGGCAAGCAGGTGGGAGAATCGATAAACAAAATTGAGGTCTGTTGTGCCGAACCCCATCAACTCTAATGGGGATGGCACCAGGTTCAAGAGGCTGAAGAAGAGACATAGATGATGCGACCTGGATTTTATTGGGAGCTTACATACAAGGAGAGAGTCCATGGCAGTGGGCTAAACAGGAGGACCACAACTGCTTGTAAAAAGCATGCAGTTTATATAGCATCTTCACTTAGCACCCTCCCCCTAAATGCCTCCACCTGGCAACCTTTATTTAACCCAAAACATAGGACCTCAGTCCCCTGTAGAGTATTCCACAGGATCAGCCAGGGGCTCAGATGTTCCTCATAGATAAGGAATGAATCTCCAGGTTGGCCACTCCCAGATTCCTTAACTCAGAACTCCAAACACACATTCAGATGCATCTGCCATTCAGGGTCATTCTCAGGGCATGCTTAAGCTATTGCTGTCAGGGGCATCTACTGTACAAAGTCCCATTAGGAAAGTGAAAGAGGCAGATGAATGCTGGATGAGTAAGAATGTCTGCAAGCCCCTTCCCCAACATGACTGATTCTTTTGAACATTAAGTGTAAGTTCCCATGGATATACACCTAAAGGACTGACATCATTTTCTATTCCCAAGTATTCTATGACTTAAAACATGTTGTTGATGTTGAATAAAATGCTTACTAATTTAAAAAAATCAGAATTTCACCAGAGTGCCTCTTCTCCTCCAACGATCGCAACACCTCTCCAGCAGGGCACAGAACTGTGCTGAAGCTGAGAAGGATGAACTGACAGGAGTAGTCTTCGGAAAGTGGGTAATAACAAACTTCGCTGAGCTAAAGGATTATGTTCTAACCCAATGCAAAGAAGCTAAGACCATGGTAAAAGATTGCAGGAGCTGTTAACTAGAATAACCGTTGAGAGAGAAACATAAATGACCTGTTGGAGCTGTAAAACACAACAGGAGAACTTCACAATGCAATCACAAGTGTCAGTAGCCAAATAGACCAAGTGGAGGAAAGAATCTCGAAGCTTGAAGACTGTCTTCCTGAAATAAGACAGGCAGACAAGATTAGAGAAAAAAGAATAAAAAGGAATAAACAAAACCTCCAAGAAATGTGAGATTATATAAAAAGACCAAACCTATGACAGATTGGGGTACCTGAAAGAAACAAGGAGAATGGAACCAAATTGGATAACATATTTCAGGATATCATCCAAGAGAAATTCCCCAACCTAGCAAGACAGGCCAACATTCAAATTCAGGGAATCCAGAAAACTCCAGTAAGATACTCCATTAGAAGATCAACCCCAAGACACATAATCATCAGATTCTCCAAGGTTGAAATGAAGGAAAAAAATGTTAAGGACAGCCAAGGAGAAAGGCCAGGTAACCTACAAAGGGAAGCCTATCAGACTAACAGTGGACCTCTCAGTGGAAATCCTACAAGCCAGAAGAGATTGGAGGCCAATATTCAACATTCTTAAAGAAGAGAATTTCCAACTCAGAATTTCATATCTGGCCAAGCTAAGCATCATAAGCAAAGGGAAATAAAATCCTTTTCAGACAAGCAAATGCCAAGGGAATTCATCACCACCAGGTCCACCTTGCAAAAGCTCCTGAAGGAAGCACTAAATGTGGAAAGGAAAAAATGTTCTGGCCACTACAAAAACACACTGAAGTTCACAGACCAATAACACTACGGAGCAACTACATAAACAAGTCTGCAAAATAACCAGCTAGAATCATGATGACAGGATCAAATTCACACATTACAATATTAACCTTAAATGGAAATGGGCTAAATGCCCCAATTAAAAGACACAGAATGGCAGGCTGGATAAAGAGTCAAGACCCATCAGTGTGCTGTATTCAAGAGACCCATCTCACATGCAAGGACACATAGTCTCAAAACAAAAGGATTAAGGAAAATTTACCAAGAAAATGGAAAACAGATAAAAGCAGGGGTTGCAATCCTAGTTTCTTACAAAACAGACTTTAAACCAACAGAGATAAAAAAAGACAAAGAAGGGCATTACATAATGGTAAAGGGTTCAATTCAACAAGAGCTAACTATCCTAAATATATATGCACCCATTACAGGAGATCCCAGATTCATAAAACAAGTTGTTAGAGACTGACAAAGAGGCTTAGACTCCCACACAATAGTAGTCGGAGACTTTAACACCCCACTGTCAATATTAGATCGTCAAGACAGAAAATTGACAAAGATATTCAGGACCTGCACTCAGCTCTAGATCAAGTGGACCTGATAGATACCTACAGAACTCTCCACCCAAAAACAACACAATATACATTCTCCTCAGTGCCACACGGCACTTACTCTAAAATTGATCCCATAATCAGAAGTAAAACACTCCTCAGCAAATGCAAAAAAAAAAAAAAAAACCACACTGAAATTATAACAGTCTCTCAGACCACAGAGCAATCTAATTAGAACTCAAGATTAAGAAACTCACTCAAAACTACATAACTGGATGGAAATCAAACAACCTACTCCTGAATGACTCCTGGGTAAATAATGAAATTAAGGCAGACATCAACAAGTTCTTTGAAACTAATGAGAACAAAGAGACAATGTACCAGAATCTCTGGGATGAAGCTAAAGCAGTGTTAAGAGGAAAACTTACAGAACTAAATGCCCACATCAAAAAGCTAGAAAGATCTCAAATTGACATCTAACATCACAACTAAACGACTAGAGAACTAAGAGCAAACAAACCCCAAAGCTAGCAGATGATAGGAAATAACCAAGATCAGGATGGAACTGAAGGAGATAGACACATGAAAAACCCTTCAAAAAATAAATAAATCCAGGATCTGGTTTTTTGAAAAAATTAATAAAATAGACTGTGTATTAGGGTTTTCTCTAGGGAGAGAGCTAATAGGATATATGTATATATGAAAGGGAGTTTATTAAGGAGAACTGACTCACACAATCAGAAGGTAAAGTCCCACAATAGGTCGTCTGCCAGTTGAGGAGCAAGGAAGCCAGTGGTGGATCAGCCAAAGTCCCAGAACCTCAAAAGTAGGGAAGCCAACAGTGCAGCCTTCAGTCTGTGGCCAAAGACCTGAGAGCCCCTAGCAAACCACTGGTATAAGTCCAAGTTGAAGAACTTGGAGTCTAATATTCAAGGACAGGAAGCATCCAGCATGGGAGAAAGATGAAGGCCTGAAGACTCAGCAAGTCTGCCCTTCCATCTTCTCCTGCCTGCTTTATTCTAGCCACACTGGCAGCTGATTAGATGGTGCCCACCCAGATTCAGGGTAGGTCTGCCTCTCCCAGTCCACTGACTCAAATGTTAATCTCTTTGGCAACACCCACACGGACACACCCAGGAACAATACTTTGCATTCTTCAATCCAATCAGGTTGACACTCAATGCTAACCATCATAGATCACTAGCTAGACTAATAAACAAGGAAAGAGAGAAGAATCAAATAGACACAATCAGAAATGATAAATGGGATGTCACCACTGACCCCACAGAAATACAACCAACCATCAGAAAATACTGTAAACACCTCTATGCACATAAACTAGAAAATCTGGAAGAAATGGATACATTTCTGTATGCAAACACTCTCCCAAGACTGAACCAGGAAGAAGTTGAATCCCTTCTTCAATAGAACAATAATGAGTTCTGAAATTGAGTAATAAATAGCCTACCAACCAAAAAAAGCCCAGGACCAGACAGATTTACAGGTGAATTCTACCAGAGGTAGAAAGAGGAGCTGGTACCATTTCTTCTGAAACTATTCCAAACAATTAAAAAGGAGGGACTCCTCCTTAATTCATTTTATGGGGCCAACATCATCCTGATACCAAAACCTGGCAAAGATACAACAAAAAAAGAAAACTTCAGGCCACTCTCCCAGATCTCAATGCAAAAATCCTCAATAAAATACTGGCAAACCGAATCCAGCAGCACATCAAAAAGTTTGTCTACCACTATCAAGCTGGCTTCATCCCAGGATGCAAGGTTTGTTCAACATACACAAATCAATAAATGTGATTGATCACATAAACAGAACTAAAGACAAAACCACATGATTATCTCAATCGACCCAGAAAAGGCCTTCGATAAAATTCAATATTGCTTCATTTAAAAACTCTCAATAAACTAGGTGTTGAAGGAACATACCTCAAAATATTAAGAGCCATTTATGACAAACTCACAGCCAATATCATACTGAATGGGCAAAGGTGGAAGCATTCCCCTTGAAAAGCGGTACAAGACAAGGACGCCCTCTCTCACCACTCCTCTTCAACATAGTATTGGAAGTGCTGGCCAGGGCAATCAGCAAGAGAAAGAAATAAAGAATATTCAAACAGGAAGAGAGGAGGTCAAATTATCTTTGTTTGCAGATGACATGATCCTACATCCAGAAAACCCATCATCTCAGCCCAGAAGCTTCTTAAGCTGATAAGCAACTTCAGCAAAGTCTCAGGATACAAAATCAATGTGCAAATATCACAAGCATTCCTATACACCAACAATAGACAAGCAGAGAGCCAAATCATGAATGAACTCCCATTCACAATTGCTACAAAGAGAATAAAATACATAGGAATACAGCTAACAAGGGAAGTGAAGGACCTCTTCAAGGAGAACTGCAAACCACTGCTCAAGGAAATCAGAGAAGACACAAACAAATGGAAAAACATTCCATGCTCAAGGATAGGAAGAATCAATATTGGGAAAATGGCCATACTGCACAAAGTAATTTATAGAGTCAGTGCTATTCCCATTAAACTACCACTGACATACTTCACAGAATTATAAGAAATGATTTAAAAATTCATATGGAACCAAAAAAGAGCCCTAATAGCCAAGACAATCCTAAGCAAAAAGAAAAAAGCTGGAGGCATCACACTGCCTGACTTCAAACTATACTACAAGGTGCCAGTAACCAAAACAGCATGGTACTTGTACAAAACAGACACATAGACCAGATGTGGAACAGAATAGAGAACTCAGAAATAAGACTGCACACCTACAACCATCTGATCTTTGACAAACCTGACAAAAACAAGCAATGGGGAAAGGATTCCCTATTTAATAAATGGTGCTAGGAGAATTGGCTAGCCATATGCAGAAAATTGAAACTGGACCCCTTCCTTACACCTTATACAAAAATTAACTCAAGATGAATTCAAGACTTAAATGTAAAACCCAAAGCTATAAAAACCCTAGAAGAAAATCTAGGCAATACTTTCAGGACATAGGCACAGGCAAAAATTTCATAACAAAAACACCAAAAGCAATTGCAACAAAAGCAAAAATTGACAAATGGGATCTAATTAAACTGAAGAGCTTCTGCGCAGCAAAGGAAACTATCATCAGAGCAAACAAACAACCTACAGAATGGGAGAAAAATTTTGCAATCTATCCATCTGACGAAAGTCTGATATCCAGTCTACAAAACACTTAAACAAATGTACAGGAAAGAAAAAAACATTAAAAAGTGGGCAAAGGACATGAACAGACACTTCTCAAAAGAAGACATACATGCAGCCACAAAACATATTTTAAAAAGCTCAATATCACTGATCATCAGAGAAATGCAAATCAAAACCACAATGAGATACCACCTCACACCAGTCAGAATGGCAAGTATTAAAAAATCAAGAAACGACAGTTGCTGGTGAGGCTGCGGAGAGATAGGAACACTTTCACACTGTTATTGGGAATGTAAATTAGTTCAACTGTTGTGGAAGACAGTGTGGCGATTCCTCAAAGATCTAGAACCAGAAATGCTATCTGACCCAGCAATTCTATTACTGGATATGTACCCAAAGGAATATAAATCATACTATTATAAAGATACATGCATGCCTATGTTCATTATGGCACTATTCACAATAGCAAAGACATGGAATCAACCCAAATGCCCATCAATGATAGAGTGGATAAAGAAAATGTGGTCCATATACACCATGGAATACTATGCAGCAATAAAAAGGAATGAGATCATGTCTTTTGCGGGGACATGGATGGAGCTGGAAGCCATTATCCTCAGCAAACTAACTCAGGAACAGAAAACCAAACACTACATGTTCTCACTTATAAGTGGGAGCTGAACGATGAGAACACATGGACACAGGAGGGGAATAACACACACTGGGGCATGGCAGGAAGGGGCCGGGGGAGGGAGAGCATCAGGGAAAATAGCTAATGCATGCTGGGCTTAATACCTGTGATGAGTTGATAGGTGTAGCAAAGCACCATGGCACACATTTACCTATGTACCAAACCTGCGCATCCTGCACATGTACCCCTGAACTTAACATTTTTTTAAAAAAAGAAAAAAAAATCAGAATTTCAAATAAAATATCAAGTCTCTTAATTTTCAACCAACAAGGCTTGCAGTAATAAATTGGGACTCTGAGAGGCCACTGTCCAGCCCTGGAGTGCTTCTTTCTTTAGCGCAAGTAATACCACTGGGCTTGACATATGGCTTTACAAGTCTACATTAACAAATCTCATTCTCCCACAACCACATTTTACTGATAATGAAATTAGTGCTAAGCTGTTAAGAGATTTGCCTAGTATCCCATGACCAATCACTGTTAGACCCAAAGCTGGAATCCAGATCCTTTGATGGTAGATGTGGAGTAGAAAGAAATGGCCTTTGGAGTCCATCTGACCTGGGTTCAAATCCCAGTTTTGCCCTTAAACTGTGTAATTTTCTAAAGTTACTCGATCTGGCCAAGCTTTGGTTTTCCCCTCTGTAGAAAGAAGACAAAGGTCTTCCGTACAATTATGGAATAAGGATTGAGAGCCTGTGTGCAAAGTGCCTGGTGCTCAGTGGGTTCCGCTGAAAAGACACATTCCCTCCCCACCTTGCGGTTCAAGGTCACCTGCAGCCCATCACAGAAGGATCACATAGAGCGATCACCTGGAGAAACCTTCAGACTGGGAAGAGACGTTCACTTCATCTGGCAGCCGTAAGTGGTCAAAAAGCAAGACCATATGCCTCTCCACCTGTCCCCACTGGCCTTTCTCCTAAGGGACGAAATCGAAGAGAACTCTGGGTTTTGGCTTCCTGGATGGTTTATTAGGGCTGTAGAAGGACTTCAAGATGATTCTCATAAAAGCTGTTTTCCTTGTGATTAAGTTGTGTTTGCCTGTTAACTATGTGGTAAACAAACCTTCCACTCCCCCCTTATGGTTATAGCGTAGCCGCCTGTTAATTGGGACTTGGAGGGTAGCGGGCTGGCAAGGCTGCCCGGGACAGGAAGCCAAGAAGCCCAATTTGGTTATCAGTTCTGTTGACATGAGCTGAGCTGTATGTGGTTGTGCGGTGTGTCCAGCAGGTCTAGCTTGGGGTTTTCCCAGCTATGAAAGACCTGCTGTTTGAAACACTTGGACTGTAGTCAAACAAGGGATTCGGATCAGGGCTCCGGATCAGGGCTCTCGCTGCCGTCAGCCCCATCAGCTCTGCGAGCATGGTTTCCCTCTTGGGCAGGCGGAAAGGCAAGCCAAACATGTCTGATCCTATACTTGGTTCAGGGCTGAGGGGAGAAGGCAAGGCAAGGAATGAAACAGGCTGCACCTGGAGCTAATCTGCCCTCCTTAACACCCCATCACAACCTCAACAGGGACAGAAAAAATAAAAAATCCCTTTCCCTGCAAAAGGCATGAGAAGCACTGAAACCCTCTCCCTCTGTGTCACTTATCAGAACTGAACTCAGACAGACTTAATCCCTGAAATAAGACTGCCAGAGGATCAAATGGGTGGGAGAGGCTTGCTGGGAAATTCCTCCCAGCCCGTGGATACATGAGTTGGGAAGAAATTGGGGCAGTTCCCAGTGTAACTTGCTACCCCTCCCCCAGGAGCAATCACTGTCAAAAATGATTTATCTTAAACATTTTTTAATTATTTTAGCCAATGGGGTGTGTATGTGTGTGTATGTTACAGAGAGAGAGAAGAGTATGTGTGTGTTTTTAATCATTTGCGGTTAAGTCTGAGTTCACAAGAGCCTGAGTTCAGTAGCGTCCAACCGCCAAACCCACACCCAAATATTTTGTAGATAGCAGAAGAGCCATTGCCGGGTTATGCTCGTGTGTACACAGACAAGCTTTGTGGTGGTGTGGCGAGGACCCTGACGTGGGAGTTGGGATGCGAAGCTTCTGCAACAAGGGCTGCCGCATGTGATTCAGCTGCATCTCAAGAAACAAGGTTTTGAGGAAATTCCATGAAAACCATTCCCTCTTCTTCCTAGTAATTGAGTATAATGAAGCACCTAATGGGTACTCTTATGGAGTTAAGTGCTGATGAACAGGGGTAGCATTTATTATTAGGTTTAGGGTTGTTGGGGTTTTTTGTTTTTGTTTTTTGAGGCAGGGTGTCAGTCTGTCACCCAGGCTGGAGTGCAGTGGTGTGATCACAGCTCACAGCAGTCTCCACTCCCCTGGCTCACGCAATCCTCTCATCTCAGCCTCCCAAGTAACTGGGACTACAAGCATGCACCACTATGCCCAATTAATTTTTGTATTTTTTTTTTTTTTCTGTGGAGACGGGGTTTCACCATGTTGCCCAGGCTGGTCTCAAGCAATCCACCCGCCTCGGCCTCCCGAAGTGCTGGAATTACAGGCGTGAGCCACCATGCTTCACCTACGGTTATTCTTACAACTCCACATGAAGTGCTCACAAGACTGGAAGCAATTATGCCAAGATGTTAACTGTGGTTACTTCTGGATGGTGGGAATATGAGGGTGCGTTATTTTCTCCTTAAACTTTTCTACAGTTTAGACATTTCTACAAATACATAATTTTAAATGCTTGCTAAATGAATGAATAAATGAACCCAGGTAGGAATGGAAATAGGTCTAGCTCCTGATTTCAAAATTGCTCTTATTCCTGAAGAGAATAATTGCAAGCATCTGTTTATGTGGGATTTGTGTGTGTGTGTGTGTGTGTGTGTGTGTGTGTTTACTTTCTAATTTTTTTTTTTTTTTAGGATAGTAGAAGAATGAAAAACAAGAAGCAGTGTATTGGGAACAGCAGATAGTGGGGAAAAGAGATTGAAAATTTGTGGAGAGAGGAGACGAAAGCCAGATAAGAACCACTTAGCTTTAATAAGTGGCTTCCTTTGAGAAACATGGAAGGTTCCAGATGGGCAACAGAAGAGCTTGGCTGGTCATGTTCACATGTAAAAAGGTTTCCACCATGTAAGACAACATTTGCCAGAATGTAAACACCACCAGTCTAGGGATCCTATTTGTTCACTGCTCAATCATCTGTGTCTAGAGTAGTGTCTGGTACATGAAACATGTTTCAATCAATAATTTTTAGATGATGAGTGAATCCATTGTCTTTGAATCCAAAGAGAAGAGGAGGCCAGGCACAGTGGCTCACACCTGTAATCCCAGCACTTTGGGAAGCCGAGACGGGCGGATCACCTGAGGTCATAAGTCCCAGACCAGTCTGGCCAACATAAAGAAACCCCATCTCTACTAAAAATACAAAAATTAGCCAGGCGTGGTGGTGCATGCCTGTAGTCCCAGCTACTCAGGAGGCTGAGGCAGGAAAATCACTTGAACCTGAGAGGTGGAGGTTGCAGTGAGCCGAGATCACACCACTGCACTCCAGCCTGGGTGACAGAGTAAGAAACTGCCTCAAAATAAAATAAAATAAATAGAAGAGGAAACGGCTTTCAAGTAACAAGTTGTAAGATTTAGATAAGAGACAGATAGAAAATATTTCTGACTGTGAAGAATTTGAAACATTTTTAAGGGTATCAATGCCAGCGGTGGGATTTCTAACCCCTGGAACTTTATAAGAAAAGAGATCATCAAAAATATGTATTATTGTAGTAGTAATAATGTTAGAAAGTCCTATACACAAGCCAAAGAGGTTCCTATATTCCTTTATTTGCTCTTATTTTGGTTTAAAAGACATGCTAAGGCTGTCTTGACCATTTCCCAAAAACTAAGGCAACTAATGAGTGTTTCATTGCAAACTGTTTCTCCCCTCAACCCACAGTTGTCAAATGGCTCCAGGTTAAACGTTTATTGTAATGAAGTTGACATAATTATTTAAGCTCTACACAAACTATATAGGACCATGTAAGGCTTCATGATCTCTTTAGTCAGTAGAATGTGGTCAGTTATGAGTAAAGGTAAAACCATACAAAAGCTAAGCTGTCAAAAATATGATTGAGAGATTGAAAATAAATGCACCTGGTCACATGGCTTCCTAGACCATGGGATACACAAGGACACTCTGTAGTGACCTTCTGGTGTGTTTCTTCTTACTTGAAAGGTCTTGCCTGAGCAGTTCAAGTTCGAGGGGCTGTCTACAATGGGCATGAGGCCTGCTGTTATGTCTTCAGTAAGTCCCCAGGCCCTCACTTTGAAGTGATGACTCACAAAGAATATTTTGTCAGGCCAACTGGGTCGTAAAAATATTAAGTGTGGTTTTAAGCAGTAAAGGTTTTTATTATCATGCTCACTTCCTGTCATGAAGCCTTGCATTAAATTGTACTTTAAAAGGGATTAATGACCTGCCTGCTATGTTTCACAAGAAATTTATTATTATAAATATTCTAGAAGCATTGATAGTAACACTAGGGTTCATTTTTTAAAAATTGGAGGTGCTCAGAAAATGTTCACTGAACTGAATTTGCAGCATATTAAACAAAAAAGCATGATAGTGTATTGGGGTGAGAATTCAAGAATTTGTTTTAATCCAGAAGTTGTCAGACTTTATCCATCATCGTGGAATTGTTGACGCTATCATCAGAATGGGACACATTCCTTGCTTAGACTTCTCATACCTCAGCAGGGCAAGGTACCTTGTTTCAGCTGGTTGTAGCCCAAGATGATTATCCCCCTCCTTCTAGGACACTCAGCTGACAAGACTGACTGAACCCCCTTTCAGTGTCATTGTCTTTTAAAAATCTAACAAGAAAAATCATCACTTCCTATCTTGGTTGTAATTCGGTAAGACTTACAATTTGCCAACTGTATTATCTCGCCAGCCACCAAGCCACTTTTCTTCTTTGCTGAATTTGGTTTACCACTTTCAGGCCACGTTATCCTAAGCAATTTCTGGCTTCTTAGAAGCAGGGCTTAGGGGCCCACTTTCAGATCCACAAACTGAAGTCATTTTAGTGCCTGCCTCATTTAATCTTTCTTTAGTTTCAATACTTGTCTCTCATATTCTCTAGCTTGTTCAGCTTCCTCTTCTGCAAAATGAGGATGATACTATAGATTGCTTAAGCTAACGAAGATAAATACTGTTTCACATAATTTGCTAAATGCCAAGTATTTTGAAAACAGCTAAAATAGTCTGCATGTATTGTAATTCTCAGGCCCTAACTTTGGCAGCATTTCAAAGGTGACATTTCCATTTGTATTGTTAGAAAGGACTAAACATGTACATTTGATTGGCAGGGTTTAGAAAAAGATCTGGTACAGATATGTTCCTCATTAAATTCATATTGCATTATTATACCTCTGCAGAAAAGCTATGTAAAAGGCCTTCCAGAAGAGGGCAATGTTTCTGAGGTTAATTTGGCTAATAAATTTTCCAAACACCAAATATTCACACTAACTCCACATTATTTATTTAAAAGCCCTCTGATGCTGAAGTCTGAGAACTGATGACTTTAGGAAAACATTGGATTTGTACCGATTCCTCTTATAAATATTACTGTAATTTTCCTTTTCTTGAGAAATCTGAAACTATTCTATCTGATGTTTGACACAAGTCTTCTTTGGGGCCTAAAGTTTCTGGGAAATGTCTTTGTGCCATGCCAGAGTCTTGGTTTAATTGTGCTGACAGTTCACAAACTTTTAAGACTGGCTTGCCTCTTGAGACTGAAATATTGATGTTATTTTAGATGGGTGCTTGGCTGCAAAGATTACCATTTGATCTGCAAAGAGAAGGACTTAGAAAACACACTTGAGGCCGGGTGCGGTGGCTCACGCCTGTAATCCTAGCACTTTGGGAGGCTGAGGTGAATGCATTGTTAGAGCTCGGGAGTTCGAGACCAGCCTGGACAGCATGAAGAAACCCTTTCTTTACTAAAAATACAAAAATTAGCTGGGCATGGTGCTATGTGCCTGTAGTCCCAGCTACTCAGGAGGCTGAGGCACGAGAATTGCTTGAACCCCAGAGGCAGAGGTTACTGTGAGCTGAGACTGTGCCACTGCACTGCAGCGTGGGCAACAGAGTGAATCTCTGTCTCAAAAAAAAAAAAAAAAATAGAAAAGAAAAGAAAACATACTTGATTGTTCTTCCCTTTCTCAAATGCTAAGTCAAGCTGATCCTGAAGCTATGGTTCATAAATTACTATGGTGACTACCCTGCAGTGTGAGAGACAGGACCCTGAGTCCTCACAGGAATCTGGAGTGAAGAACTAAACTTTTTCCCCACTGAAAACAGCACGGTTATCTCAGGGACTCTTCCTAGAAAGATGCTGTTCAAACTTGAGTTTTAAAAAATAAAAGCACTTTCTTCCTAGAAAGATTTCGTAATTCTGCTCCAAAGAACCCTAGCCCAAAATATCCTATGGAAACCATTTCAAGAGAGTCCTACTTAAGAGAATTCAGATGAGTTTATGGTGGCAAGTGTACCATGCTTCTCCAAGTGTGTGCAGCCTGTACCAGCCAGGCACATTATAATAAAAGGTGACTTGCCAATAGCACTGGCATGTCCCAAGGAGAATTTTGCCTGAAAGATCTCAAAAAAGCAAACTTAGCTTCCATTAACCTCTCCAACCCTATAAAATTATCACCTGCGTGGACATCTATTTATTTGTTTGTTTTGTTTTGACTGCCAATATCACTTCCCCTGTATTTTGGCTAAGAATGCTTAAGCAATGGACATGTGATCCTAGTTTGGACAATCAGATTTTCTCTTCTTGCAATTTGACTCTTCAGTGAAGTGACAAAAGAACAAGAATTGTTGGGTGCAATCCTTTTAAAACAGCCCAGTGAAGAAACAGCTGGTTAGTTCCTCCTACTGAGATCCTTGTAGTTGTAGTTCTCCTGGCCTCTGCCCCTTCTGAGACCTGAACACTCAGCTTGTCCTTGGATTTTGTGAGCTTAAGTTAATCAGTGTTGGTTTCCTTTATTTGCTACCAAAGATCCCTAACCAAAGCATCTCCTGAATATAAAGGAATTCTGCAAATCCCTATGGGCCAAAGACCACGTGGATTGTCACACCATGTACTGCTAGCCAGAAAACAAAAACAAAGCCTTCTTTAAAAGTCTATAAAAGGCATCCATTTCCAAGTTGGAAGAGCAAAGACATTTCCAATCCCTTCTGAAAAGTCATCTGAAAACAAGGAAAATAGGAAACAGAAAGAGGACTCTATGTTTTTGATGAAACTAAAATCACCTATAATCCTGAATCAGAATGCTAAAAGTAAATCAGAGAACTGTGGATTGCTTAACTGATGGAGGAAAGTCAAAACCAGTGCTGAAATGGTGGGATGCAGGAAGTAGGGGCAAGCTATGGTTTGAGAAGCAAATCCAGGAAAACTCAGAATTCAAGGTACCTGTTAGGAATGAGGCCAAGGCACTGAAAAGAAAAGGCCTGTCTGAAAGTCTACATAAGGAAAGTCTATCTCAGACCCTAGGCCCACCCCCATGCTACACTGTCAGGAACTCTCCATCTTCCACCCCACCACAAGATATGAGGGTTTTCTCTCTAGCAACATTTCCCCAGAGAAACTACAGTCATGAAGCACAGGGAAGGGTGGGGGTGAGGTTCTGCAGAATAAACAGATAATGCCTTCAGATCTTTCCCTTCCCTGAAGGTGGAGGTGAGGGGAAGGGAAGTAAGAAAATGTCCAGGACTTTAACTGTGCAGGCAAATGTATTCATAAGCTTTGTAAGAAGCTGTTGAAAGGTATAGGAAGACTTCATCATATAATCCTAGAAAAACAGATGAAGAGTTGAAGTCACTATAATAATATTACCTCCAGGAAGAAGAAAAAGTTGTATAACAGGAAAAATAATCCCTCCTTGGCTTAGTGGGGAAAAATTAACATAGTCATAACGATGGAAAGACTGAATACTGTAGTTGAGCAGAAAGTGAGGACTGGATAGGAGGAAGTCAATATATAATGTATAAAATTGACAAACCGAAAGATCGAAATACAGGGTTAATGTGGCCGGGGCGATGGCTCATGCCTATAATCCCAGCACTTTGGGAGGCCGAGGTGGGCGGACCACCTGAGGTGAGGAGTTCAAGACCAGCCTGGCCAGCATGGTGAAACCCCATCTCAACTAAAAATACAAAAATTAGCTGGGTGTGCTGGTGGGCCTCTGTAATCCCAGCTACTCGGGAGGCTGAGGCAGGAGAATTGCTTGAACGTGGAAGGCGGAGTCGCAGTAAGCCAAGATTACACCACTGCACTCCAGCCTGGGCAACAAGAATGAAACTCTGTCTCAAAAAAAAAAAAAGAAAGAAACTAAAAAAAAAGAAAGAAATACAGGGCTAATGCCGAAAGATACATATCAAAGAGTTCAAAATTGTTGCTTCTGGGGATGGGGACAGAAGTAAAAACGGAAGACAAGCAATCACTGTTTTCTGTAATAAGCCACGTAACATTGTCTAACTTTTTTAGCTACTTGTAAATAATACTTTAATAAAAATTTAGGCCTACACAGTGGTTCATGCCTGTAATCCCAGCACTTTGGAGGGCCGAGGTGAGTGGATTGCTTAAGGCCAGAAGTTTGAGACCAACCTAGGCAAAAAAGCAAGACTCTATCTACAAAAAAATGAAAAACATTACACGCATGATGGCACACGCCTGTAGTCCCAAGTACTCAGGAGGCTGAGGTGGGAGGATTGCTTGAGACCAGGAGTTGGAGGCTGCAGTGAGCATTGATTGAATCATTGCTCTCCAGCCTGGGTGACAGAATGAGAACCTGTCCCTGTCTCTAAAAAAAAAAAATTTTAATCTAAATTAACTTTTTCAAGTCACCAGAGTTACCTTGATTAATTTTTATGCAACAGCAACTGTAGATTGTTAGAATCATAGCTGTGTCCCAGAGCTCTTGGTTTCCTTATCTGTAATATTGTGATGATAAAGATTCTTTGAACAAATTGTATTGAAAGATTGACTCCTTTTTAAACGTTTTAAATTTACAGTATTTGTGTAGTGGGTTATACATGAAATAATTTTCAAATTCAAGCCCTTTTAAACATTAAAATTATCATATTTCTAAGATAAGGAGAAACTTGATTGATTGTATTACGAGGACAAAATGGCTATACCATATTTCTATTTATTTTATGTAATACTAGGGTTTGTTTTTCAGTTTTTGTTTGTCTGCTTGTTTTTTGAGACAGAGTCTTACTCTGTTGCCCAGGCTGGGGTGCAGTAGCATGATCATGGCTCGTGGCAGCCTCGACTTCCTAGGCCCAAGCAATCCTCCAACCTCAGCCTCCTGAGTAGCTGGGACCACAGGCATGTGCCACCACACCCAGCTAATTTTTGTATTTTTTATAGAGACAGGGTTTTGCCATCTTTCCCAGGCTGGTCTTGAACTCCTAGGCTCAAGCAATCCTCCCGCCTCAGCCTCCCAAACTGCTAGGATTACAGGTGTGGCCACCATGCCTAGCCAACACTAGAGTTTTAAATTTAAATTATTTCATTAAAAGTGTCAGTGAAACTAAGAATGTCTACATTAAAATACAACATTGATAAACTAATTTCCAGTAAAATTTATATAAAAGTAAACGTTACACATTGTCATTCCGAAATTAAGCACTAGCAAATCATATTCATAAAAATAAATTTATGTTTAAAAACAAAGTCACTAACATGAAAATGAAAACATGTAATGAATAGTAAAAAGTCAATAAGGAATTAACATTAATTTTTTTGAGTGCTGTCTTTTAAAAAAAAAAAAGCAAAGTGTGTCATCTTTAAATCATACATAAATTTTCATACAAATAATCCAGCCACTGGAAAAACATTTTATGACTATGACAGTATGGGGACTAATGGAGAGATAATTATGATCCAACTGCAAACATTTTCTTTTGGTTCTTACATCTTCAAATAATACCATCTCTTATTTAATAATTCTAAGATCTTTTTGAACATCTTTTTTTTGCAAAAGCTGTATCTTTTACTGAGAGCAACCTGTAATTTTTGTTTCAAAGAATGCATCTATAGTTTATTTCATCTTTATCATGTTTAAAGTTCAATACTCATGTCCATATTCCACTAGATTTAAAACACTTCGACTGTCTAGACTTGTAGACTGTTCATCAGGTTGTCTTTTCTTTTGATTTTTTAATTGAGTCATTGGTCTTCATCTTAAGGCATACAGGCATACCTCAACAATATCGCAGGTTTGGTTCCAGACCATCACAATAAAGCGAGTCATACAAATTGTTTGGTTTCCCAGTGTGTATAAAAGTTATGTTTACACCATACTGTAGTGGGTTATACATGAAATAATTTTCAAATTCAAGTGCGATAAGTGTGCAATAGCATTATGTCTAAAAAAAAGTACGTATCTTAACTTAAAAATAATTTATTACTAAAAAATGCTATCATCTGAGCCTTCAGCAAGTCATAATCAAGTTTTCCTCATAAGATTGCAGCAATTGAATCACATCTTCAGGTTCCATTGCTAATTTTAGTTCTCTTGCTATTTCCACCACATCTCTAATTACTTCCTCCTCTGAAGTCTTGAACCCCTCAAAGTTATCCATGAGGGTTGGAATCGCCTTCTTCAAAACTCCTGTTAATGTTGATATTTTGACCTCCTCCCAAGAATTATAAATGTTCTTAATAGCATCTAGCATGGTGAGTCCTTTCCAGAAGGTTTTCCATTTACTTTTCCAGATTCTTCAGAGGAATCACTATCTGTGGCAGCTATAACCTTACAAAATGTATTTCTTAAATAATAAGACTTGAAAGTCAAAGTTGCTCCTTGATTGATGAATTACAGAATGGACGTTGTGTTTGCAGACACAAAGACAACATTAACTCGTTGTATATCTCCTTGTACATCATCAGAACTCTTGGATGATCAAATGCATGGTCAATGAGCTGCAATATTTTGAAAGAAATCTTTTTTGCTGAGTAGTAGGTCTCAACAGTGGGCTTAAAATATTCAGTAAACGATGCTGTAAATAGATGTGCTGTCATTCAGGCTTTGCTTGTCTATTTATAGAGTATAGGCAGAGTAGATTTAGCAACATTCTTAAGGCCCCTAAGATTTTTGAAATGGTGAATGAGCATTGCCTTCAATTTAAAGTCACCCAGCTGCATTTGCCCCTAACAAGAAAGTCAGCCTGTCCTTTGAGCCTCTGAAGCCAAGTATTGGTCTCTCCTTTGTGGCTATGCAAGTCTTAAATGGAATCATCTTCTAATACAGAGATGTTTCATGTACATTGAAAATCTGTTTTGTTTGGTGTAGCCACCTTCATCAATGATCTCAGCTAGATCTTCTGGATAACTTGCTGCAGCTTCTACATCAGCACTTGCTGCTTCACTTTGCACTTTTATGTTGTGGAGAGAGCTTCTTTCCTTAAAACTGATAAACTAACCTCTGCTAGCTCTGAATTTTTCTTCTGCATCTTTCTCACCTCTCTCAGCCTTCACAGAATTGAAGAAAGTTGGGGCCTTCTTCTAGATTAGGCTTTGGCTTAAGGGAATGTTGAGACCAGTTTGATCTTCTATCCAGACCACTAAAACTTTTCTCCATACCAGCAATAAGGTTGTTTTGCTTTCTTATCATTCATGTGTTCACTGAAGTAGAATTTTTAATTTCCTTCAAGAGCTTTTCCTCTGTAGTCACAACTTGGCTAACCGTTTGGCACAAAAGGCCTAGCTTTTGGCCTGTCTTGGCTTCAGCATGCCTTCCTCACTAAGCTTCATCATGTCTAGTTTTGATTTAAAATGAGAGACATGTGACTCTTTCCTTCACTTGAACACTTAGAGGCCCTGTAGGGTTATTAATTGTCCTAATTTCAGTATCGTTGTATCTCAAGGAATAGGGAGGCCCACGGAGAGGGAGAGAGAGGAAGGAACACCCAGTCCAGTGGAGCAGTCAGAGAATATAACATTTGGGAATTAAGTTTGCCATCTTTATGGACATGGTTGACAACTCCCCAAAACATTTATAATAGTAACATCAAAGATCACTGATCACAGATCACCATAACAGATAAAATAATAATGAAAAATCTGAAATATTGCAAGAGTTACCAATATGTGACACAGAGACACAAAGTGAGCACATGCTGTTGGGAAAATGGTGCCAACAGACTTGCTCAACTCAGGGTTGCCACAGATGTTCAATTTGAAAAAAAAAAACATAATATCTGTGAAACAAAGTGAAGCACAATAAAATGAGGTATGTCTGTAACTGAGTGGGACTTCTTTTTTTTATTTTTTATTTTTTAATTTTTTTTTTTTTTTTTTTTTTTTTGAGATAGTGTCTTGCTTTGCCACCCAGGCTGGAGTGTAATGGCACAACCTCGGCTCACTGCACCATCCACCTCCCAGGTTCCAGCGATTCTCCCACCTCAGCGTCCTGAGTAGCTGGGATTACAGATGCCTGCCACCATGCCTGGCTAAATTTTTACTTTTAGTAGAGACGGGGTTTCACTATGTTGGTCAGTCTGGTCTCGAATTCCTGACCTCAGGAGATCCGCCCGCCTTGGCCTCCCAAAATGCTGGGATTAGAGGCGTGAGCCACTGTGCCCGCCCAGGACTTCACCTTTTTACAATAAAAAATAACATTACCATATCATCAAGTAATATGTGATTATTTGATACTTAAAAATAGTACAGTATGCAGATTACTGGAATAGTGAAAATTGATAACGCAATCCCTAGTAGAAAGAAAATTCGAAAGAGTTCTGTATACCGGCTTTCAGTACATTTAAATATATATATGTTTGAACAATTCATCTTTATCCCTAATACAATAACTTTTCAAAAGCTAATTTATACATGTCAGTTTGTACAGATACAAACTGTATAATATCCAATATAATCAGATATTCTCAGAATATACAGATTAAATATACAGAAATAAATGTATGGTTATTGCCTGATCATAATTCCTTAGGGAAGGCAATAATTCACAATTTATGTACCCACAGTGGCAGTGTAGAGAGGTGGTTTTGCCAGTGATTACTTAATACTAAGTTGCCAACACAGTACTTAAAACCTTCATTTATGAGAGTCTAAGAGATCTCCTTCCTGGAAATTATCAAGTATGCATCGAGGCTACACAATAGAAAGAAATTAGCTTTTAAAACAATGATGCAGTCCGGTTGCGGTGGCTCACGCCTGTAATCCCAGCACTTTGGGAGGCCCAAGAGGGCGGATCACCTGAGGTCAGGAGTTCGAGACCAGCCTGACTAACATGGTGAAACCCTGTCTCTACTAAAGATACAAAAATTAGCAGGGCACAGTGGCAGGTGCCTGTAATCCCAGCTACTCAGGAGGCTGAGGCAGGAGAATCGCTTGAACCCGGGAGGCAGAGATTGCAGTAAGACAAGATCACGCCATTGCACTCATGCCTTGGCGACAAGAGCGAAACTTTGTCTCAAAAAAAAAAAAAAAAAAGCAATGATGCAAAGAAGAAGACAACAGACACTGGGGTCTATTGAGGGTGAAGAGCGGGAGGAGGGAGAGGAGCAGAAAAGATAACTATGGGCTTAATAGCTGGGTGATAAAATTATCTATACAACAAGCCCCTGTGACACGTTTACCCATGTAACAAACTTTCACATGTACCCCTGAGCCTAAAATAAAAGTTTAAAAGAAAAAGCAGTGATGGTTTCTAGTGTCTCCTCTTAGTCTCTCTAACCTCTCTGCTTTTCAATTTCTAATGGGTTAAATAGTGGGAACTGTCAACCTATTGTCTACCTTTATGTCACACTGAAAAATAGAATATGTGACACTATCTGGGGTACAATTCCCCAGTTGATTGTAGGGGTCACTATAAAGTCTGCCCTTCAACGCACCTATTGCAATTAAATGTTACAGGAATCCAGGTTCATCATTAGGCATTTGCTTTTGGAGTTAAGCATTGTCCTACGTCCTTAATACTCTTTACACCTATGGACTCCCTGGGAAGGAAGGCATATTCCAGTCATTGTTATCTTATTGCGGACTTGGTTTCGGAGGAAGGCAGGACAGGAAGCACAAGAACACTGGGGAGGAGCCCAGCCCTGCACACAGTGGGAGAGAAAGAGTGCAGAAAGGTGGGGTGAAGAGGTCAGAGAGCATCCCTCCCAGGTTTCAGATATTTCCCTGAGCCCAGCTTTATCTCCTTATTAGTTCAATGCTTCTCTCTACATTAAACCTCAACCCCATTTATACCAGGTTAATCTCCACTCTATTTCTATTTCGAAGGTCAACTGCCCACTCCTTACTTTGAACCAACACAACCGTGAAGTTAATGAGACTGCTTCACTAATCACAACAAAAAAGAGAAGCCAAATTAGAACACTGTGAATGAATGTGCAGAGCAGTGAATTAATGGTTTGGCACTACACATTTCAAGTCTGGGAGGTTAAAAATGCTTCTCATGGATGTGCCCAAAGCTTCCAGGCTGTGTCAGTGCTTTCTGTTTTACACATTTGGGCTTTGGCATCCAACGGCAGTGGACTTCTTGACGAGGTAAGGAAAGTGGGAAATACTCCGTTTTAGCTCTCTCCAGATTAAATATCCAGGACGGCCTAATGACTGATACCACAACACAGACAGCACTTCTGTATACCAGCCTTAAAGATAAAAAGGAGCCTCAAGAACTGGTCCTGATTTCCATAAGGTCAAGAAGGGTGACCCCAAAATTATAAATATAATTTTTGAAAAGGTAATTTTTGCACAACAGACAAATCCATGGGGTACAACATTTCCAACTATGGTGTATTCTATGCAGCACTATGCGTAAATCTCCCTAAGGATCCTCGTTCTGTTGTTCATGATACACACATACAGTCATAGAACGTGAGTTTGAAATGCTCAAACAGAACTCAGCAAGGTTAAGTATGGTCTTGGCATATTTCATTCCCTTTCATTGTCTGATTCCAATTCTAGCAATAATCAGCAGAGCATTTTCCTAGGACTTTCCTAAGGAACTCGAGGAAGAAGGATGGGAGGGAGACCAGGGCAAGGTGAAGTATCAGGGAAGGCTTTAACCCAAGAGGTTGGTCAGAAAGTACTGAGAGCTACTACAGACCCCTCTTGCCGCCCCAGTGAAATGGTGTAATCTTACCTAAAGCCAGATCAAATTCAGAGTCAAAAAATTATTTTTATGTCAATTCTCTGAGCGAAAAAAATTAAGAAATCCAAACAGAAATGCTAGGTAAGTGTTTAGCTATTCAGTGGGTAGTCCGGCTCCTTCGCCCTATGCCAAGAGAGATTCTATAGACACCAAGAGGGCGGCAGGCAGAAGGACACTGAACAGACAGAACCAGGCCACCTTTCAGAGTGAAGAAATCAAAGCGACAGGAAGGCGGCCTGACCTTCCATATATCAAATGTGGGGCATATACCCTAAGCTAAATTAGGATAGGAGCTTCTCGTCACCAGACCTAGCAACATGTGTGACTCACACAGTTAAGCCACACTTCATGATGGCAACCCAGTTTGCACCCTGCTGCCCTTCTGATTATCTCTCATCTTTTTTTCGAAATCTTTTAAAAAACTTTTTTTTTACTTTAAGAATAATCAAATCAAAATGAAAACTGGGTGGTCGTGAGACATTTAAACTCCCTGCTCCTAGGTCTCCACTGGTGTCATTTTGACAGCTTTCAAGGCTGCGCCCCAAATGTTGCATTTCATCAACATCACTCCTTCCAGACCCAAGCTCTGAATTTACACACCAGGCAGAAGTGTTTCTTCGCCTGGGGATTCTCAGGATGTCAGGCTCGGCCAAATGGGAACAGCTTTCCTTCTAGACCACAGTCTTGTGGCCCACCTTGGAGGCTGAAATAAAGCTACTGTACTCAGCCTCCCAACCTCACCCAATGCCCACTAATAACATCTGCTTTAGAGCCATCATTCCTTCAACCTGCTCCCTCCTTGGCTCTCTCGCCCTCTCCAAGAGGATGTGCTCTACTATGCGGCAGGTCTGGTGGAAAGTTGACAGTCTCCAAGCCAAGAACGAAAGCAGCCAGCACTGGATAAACGACTTGAAGTGCTTTCTCCAGGGACCCCTTCCAGGTACAGGAGCCCTTCTTAACCAGATTTGGCCTGTGCTGGCAGACAGCCTTGTTCAGGAGCACATTAAAAATCAAAATACAGACACCGTTTGGAAAGCATAGAAAGCTTGACTCTAACATCTTATGTATTAAAACATTGTTACATAAAAATGACCACAAAGCTCCAAATTCATACTTTCCTACCTTGTGAGACCCGTTGCCACCAAGAATAAACCTGTGAAAGTGTGAGGCCAACTGTGGAGCCTCAAGAGGCCTGGGGATAAGGCTGGAACCACATTCCAAGCCTTGGGGGCAAGATCAATGCCCTGGCCCTTGAGAGCAGCCCAGCCTAAAGCGAAGTGGGTGAGCGGGTGCTCTCATCTCATCACCACATGAGTCTGGGGGCAAACAGCAGCCTGAGCCAGGGTGGAGCCGATAGTCTCTTCTGAGGCCCCCTTTCATGTACCCCATAAAGCCCCAGACAGATTGGCACAGCTCACAGTTTTTAATGAAGCGTGGGCTCCTGGCTGGAGCCAAAGGGGCATTACAGACTCAGAATGAGGCTCTTTCATACCCTCTGAGATGGTGATATAGAAGCGCCAGACTTCTGGAACAACTTTCTGCTGAGGAACTCAATGCTTGTCATGGAACCCGTTTCATTTTTTCTCATCAGATCTTAGTGACATCCAGGATGGATAATTTTCATCTTTGTTTTGATGCAGATCTGAAGCAGAGCCTTGAATAATTCAGGTAACCAGCCAGCACTAGAGCTAGAATGCAAATCTCCTACGCACTGACTATGTGAGGACGTTTATAGGAAGCTTATCAGAGGCCAGGCACTGCTAAACTTTACATGCATTGCCTCATTCAATCATGACAACAGCCCTGTGAGAAACCTGCCTTTTCTCTTTTATACACGAGGAACCCTGAGTACAGAGAATTTAAGGCCATAAGTTTGCCCCATTCTCTCCCTCCTCAGTAAACATAATGCCTTTTACATCCATCCAAATGTCAATGAATAAGATGTGCTATGTGTGCCTGAACACTTGGAAGATAAAGTATTTTGGAGTCAGTTGGAACTTGTTTAAACCCTGACTCTAACACTTCCTAGCTGTGTGATCCTGAGAAATCTCAATTTCTTTATTTATAAAATGGGGGCATCTAAAGACTCAGGACCTCTGCACCGGACAATACAAAGCAATAGAGTACAACGTAAATGGTGTCATCTAGAATTGCGTTGATTGAATGTTCCTGCCAAGACTTCAGCAATTCCAAACTGTGAATAGATTCCATTTGCCTTTACCCCTCCAGAGACAGTATGGTAGGTATCCTGAAAAGAAGAGGCCCTTTGAGTCCAGCATTCTCAGACTTGAGTCATCATTCTTCCACATAGTGACTGTGTGACCCTGAGTCACAAGCCCTCTGCACCTCCATTTCCCTATGTGGAATTGGGAATAAATTGGTAATAAAGATATTCATCTGGAGGAATTGTAAAGATTTTGGTTCTTGTAAGTGGCATACCATAACAAAAACCTAAAATGTGGGAATAGCTTTAGAACTGAGCACTGAGCAGAAACTAGACAAGCTGTAATGATTTTAAGAGTATTAGTGAAATATTAAATGCATTTGAATGCACTTCTTATATAATTCTGGACTTTGGCTGTTGGAGAGGATTTAAAGGAAATTGAGGAAAATCTTATTGGAAACTGGAAGAAAGAGGATCCTGATTATTAAGTGGAAGAAAAGTTTAGCAACACTGTCACCTGCAGTTATGTGGAGAGCAGAAAGTTTACCCAGCAAACTGGGTGATCTGGCTGAGGACAATTCCAGCCAGAGTGGTAAAGTGCCACCTGGTTTCTTCTTACTGCTTATAAGAGATAAGATTGATATATAAGGCCTGGCGCAGTGGCTCATGCCTGTAATCCCAGCATTTTGGGTGGCTGAGGAAGGCAGATCACTTGAGGTCAGGAGTTCGAGACCAGCTTGGCCAACATGATGAAACCCCATCTCTACTAAAAATATAAAAATTAGCCAGGCATGGTGGCGGGTGCCTGTAATCTCAGCTACTCAGCCAACATGACGAAACCCCATCTCTACTAAAAATATAAAAATTAGCCAGGCATGGTGGCGGGTGCCTGTAATCTCAGCTACTCGGGAGGCTGAGGCAGGAGAATCACTTGAACCCAGGAGGCGGAGGTTGCAGTGAGCTGAGATTGTGCCACTACACTCCAGCCTGGGCAACAGAGCAAGACTCCGTCTCAAAACAAACAAACAAACAAAAAGACTGATATATAAAAGACTGTTAAATTGAACAAGCTGAAAACCATTAAAACCACTAAACACAATGGCTTTGAAAATTCTCAGCCCTTTCAGATGACAAATGCTGATAAATTTTAGAAAGAGCTTGCAAGCAAAAATCAAACTGGGACACTGCAAGGAAGACATTATGCTTCACACCAAAGACCCACTAAAGATTTAAAGGGTTTGAGTCACAGATTTATTCATTTAAACAATAGAACTTTTAAGAAGTGGAGGACATTGTCCATCCAAAGAAATTTATAGTTTTTAAATTAAAAAGAAAAAAGGCTTCTCTTGAAGAGATCTATGCCTTTTTATCTACTGGAGTAAACTCCAGTAGGATTCACAGAAGACTCATGAAATTTTTAAAAGAATGATATCAGGCCAGGTGTGGTGGCTCATGCCTACAATTCCAGCACTTTGGGAGGCTGAGGTAGGTGGATCACTTGAGCCCAGGAGTTCAAGACCAGCCTGGGCAACATGGCAAAACCCTGTCTCTACCAAAAATACAAAAAAAAAAAAAAACTAGCCAGGCATGGTGGCATGTGTCTATAGTCCCAACTACTCGAGAGGCTGAGGTGTGACTATCACTTAAATCCAGAGGTCAAGGCTGCAGTAAGCCATGATCACACCAATGCACTCCAGCCTGGATGACATAGCAAGACACTGGCTCAAAAAAAAAAAGGCCAGCCATGGTGGCTTACATCTGTAATCCCAGCACTTTGGGAAGCTGAGGCAAGCGGATCACGAGGTCAAGAGATTGAGACCATCCTGGCCAACATGATGAAACCCCATCTCTAGTAAAAATACAAAGATTAGTTGGGCATGGTGGCATGCGCCTGTAGTCCCAGCTACTCAGGAGGCTGAGGCAGGAGAATCACTTGAACCCGGGAGGCAGAGGTTGCAGTGAGCTGAGATCATGCCATTGCACTCCAGCCTGGCGACAGAGCAAGACTCAGTCTCAAAAAAAAAAAAGATATTGATATCAGCAGAAACACCCCCAGCTTTGAGAGGCACAGAGAAAAGGACAAAATGAAAAGAGGCTGTTGAACCCCAAAATGTATATAGATAAGAAACAGGTTGAGAAAACTACTCAGCCACAAACACATGATGTTTTCATGAAAAAAGGATGACTCAGAGAGAATCAAGAGTCCAGAAAGCAGAGCCAGGAGTGAATAGAATAACTGCTACTCAGGAGTGTGACTGAGACCCAATCAAGGAGCTTCTGAGTTTGCCCAACTGGATTTCAGACCTGCTAGTGATCGTTGTGTGCTTCCCACTCTGCCCATCTTTGGGCAGGAATATCAATAGTGGTTATCCAATGTCTAGCTAAGCCTGTATGTTGAGTGTGGGGGACAAATAACTTGTCTTTGCAGCCCACAGGTGTATGGATAGAAAGAAATGGTACTCAAGGAACTGTCCATATGGAATTACACCTGACAAGCCTCATCTGCACCCAGGCCTGAATATATGACAATAATCTAGACCTCAGGTTTATGCTCTAATGGGATGAGACTTTTGGGGAACTTATGAGGAGTTAAGAGTATTTTGCCTATGGAAGGGATATAAATCATAAGAACCCAAAAGATGGACTGTGATCACCAACCTCCAAGGTGGCACCTATAATTTACACCCTCAGATAGTCTTCTTCTATCTTGTGCCAGAATTGGTCTATGTGACCAAAAGAATAGAGTGGAAGTCGTGTTCTGTCACTGTGGCTTCTGTCTTGTCCTCACTCTTGGGTCACTCATTCTGGAGGAAGCCAACTGCCATGTCATGAGCAGCTCTATGAAAAGGCCCACAGGGTGGAAAACTGAAGCCCCCAGCCAACAGCCACGTGCATGAGCTCAGGGGTGGACTCTCCAGCCCAGCCAAGTTTTCAGACGACGGCAGCCGCAGCCAACATCTTGACTGAACCCACACAAGCAACAGAGCCAAAATCACCCAGTGAAGTTGCGCCTGGATTCCTGACCCTCAGAAAGTATATGAATAATAAATATCTGTTTATTAAACTGATAAGTTTTGGGGTAATTTGTTACATAGAAATAGATAACAAATACAGATAACTAATACGGAAAAATGTTAAAGCGTGGCATTAATATGGTTAAAAACAACAAATGTCTATGTGGTTAAAAGTACATATATTTATTATCTTAAGATGATTTTTAATAACAGACCTGGAGTGTGATAATTAAGACTTGTTTGCCACATGTCACACTATATATGATATACAGAAAAGGTTTTCAAGAGTCAAGGTGTCATCCCTGGAGAAAGGAACACAAACCTATAACCTATTAGTGGTCAGGGAGGTAAATCTTTTGCTTTTCACAGCATGCCAAGAATGTCTTTTGAGTGATCTCCTATTGATACATGTTTGGTGCCAGAACAGCTCTGTAACTGGGGGAAATGCTAGAGGTTATTGTTTTGCATGCTCCCACCTGGGAGTAAGGCGGGGAGTGGATTTTAATCCACTTCAAAGAGCCTAAAAAGGCATAGGATTCAGTGAAAACTGAGATGGGCCTTCGAGTGACCATAGCTCAACTCCTGGATCCCCAACTTAGGAAAGAGTTTTCAAGCCCAGTACAACAGCCAGGGTGGAGACAGGGACGGCAGAGACAGAGGGCTGGAAGAACCTAAAAAGAGTGAATTCTGTGAACCAAAGTTTCCACGATATTGAGGATAACTGAGGCATCTCCCTCGCCTCTGACTGTGACAAAACAAGCTGGAACTGACTGGAACTAAATAAAGCGACAGGAAAGGGAGGACGTTCTTGTCAGCAATCCTCCGTTTCAGCGGGTTGTTTTGACTACAGAGTGAGTAGCACTCATCATACCGAGAATTGACAAGAACTAATCTTCTTCATGGTCAAAATACATCTCCTTGGCTTCTTGTATTTCAGAAATTGTCGTCTCCTGCCTCATTCTGACCACATTAGAACCTGGGGTCGTTGGACCACATTTTTTTTTTTTTTGACCCTACCCAGCAGCAGTTTAGATGTCTTTTTCATTACTCTCTTTTTCTTTTCAGTGTTACTTTAGTGCCAGTGCAGGGAGCCAGATGGAAACTAAAGCCCTCTGTTTATGACTGAACAGGTACACCACAAACAGCAGTGCAAATGTTCCACCCCACTGCCTCCCACACACCCAGACTGCCCCAAGCCCCACCTGGAAGGACCAGCTTCTAGCAGGGGGATGATGGTTCCATTTCTATGCTTATTGAACCTGGTAATATTTGCTTAAGAACATTTGAATAGAGGCCCCTCAGAAAATTCACATTTCCATATTTACTGGGGGATTTTTGTTTATTACAAATGAGGTTAAGAAACCATTCTGTATACTTGCTAAGTGAAAAGAAGCAGGCTACTAAAGAACATGCCAGTAATCTTAATTTAATAAGCATTTTTTTAGCATTGACTATACCTCAGGACCTGTGCCGGGCACATAAGGTGAGTATAGATGAGGCTATGCGAGGAGTATTATAATCCCCATCTTTCAGTTGAGAGAAGGAGGAGCAAAGAGGTAAAATAACCAGCCTAATAGAAGATGATTACTTCTGGGAAGTAGGGGAGGGGTGCAGCGGGCAGCAGCTTGTACCTTTTTATACTGTTAGAATTTATCATAAGCATATATTATTTTGATGCATTTGACAAGATGTGACAAGGAAATAATTGCATCTTTTTAAGAAAATCATTTGCTTAAAGTCACAGAGCTAGTAAGTGACCCAGTCAAACTCCAGAACCTGGTTTATGGGGCTCCCCAGTGTAGGAGCTTCCTCACTCTGCTATGACCTTATTGTTGGAAAATGGATTTTATAACCATTGGCCAACACGTGCATAGCAGTTACCTCTGTGAGGCAGTCTAGGGACACTATGGTAGCAGAGTGACTACATAAGCTATCATTCAAACTGGGACACTCTTGAGAGTGAAAGGGGGCACTACTTGGACTGAGACTGTCCTAGGAGCACTAGGATGTATAGCCTGATTGTGAGTGACTGTTTTCATTATGCCATGTACAGACAGTCCCCAACTTAGGATGGTTCGACTTATGATTTTTCATCTTTACGATGGTATGAAAGCCATACACATTCAGTAGAAACCCTATTTCAAGTGTTGTATTTTGATCTTTTCCAAGTTCAGTGATATGTGGTACCACACTCTCTCACGATGCTGGGCAGGCGCAGTGAGCCACAGCTCCCAGTCAGCCACACGACCACGAAGATCAAAAACTGAGTCTCTGCAGGGCACTGTGTTGCCAGCATTTTTTGGATACCACGTTTTGTGTTTTCACATGCCATCTTGTCCACAAAATGGCCATCTATGTCTCCTGCTTCTGGTACAGAATTTAATAAATTACATGAGATATTCCACACTTTATTATAAAATAGGCTTTGTGTTAGATGATTTTGCCCAACTGTAGGCTAATGTAAGTGTTCTGGGCATATTTAATGTAAGTGTTCCAGGCTAAGCTATGATGCTCAGTAGGTGAGGTGTGTTAAATGTATTTTTGATTTACAATATTTTCAACTTATGATGGGCTTATTGGGACGTAACCTTGTTGTAACTTGAAGAGCATCTGTATATCAAATATTCTGCCTTAAGCATGTATCATTTAATAAGTAGAGGGACAGTATTGTGTACCTTTAAAAAAAAAAAGAAGAAACCAGTAATTCTAACTCTTGTGAGTCTGTATTCTTTTCATTCAAATCATAAAGCTAAATTCACATAAATCAAATTATTTACCACCATAGTCATATAGTGCTAACAGCCATAAATGTGGCAATCACTGTGATTGAAATGCTAATGTTTCATAAGAGTGGGTGGAAACCACTCTGTCAGTTACCCCTCACCAGGAGCAGGGGAGCAACCCTCAGTTCATGGCTTTCGCAGTACAGGTGGCAAACCCAGAGGTTATGTAACCCTCCGCAGAGGTTACCCTGCAAGTTAGTCAGCTTCCACTCCACCTATTGCCGACTTCCGCTGTTCCACCAAGCTGAAAGACAGTTTCCAGTTCTCTGCGGCTATTCATAACTTTCTCAAAAAAAATGAAAGCCAGCTTCGGAAGAACATATGTGTTACCTTGGCCACATCGTGAACCAATACACAAACACCATTTACATCCAGGCAAGACTATCAGTAAATAATGTAACCTGACTCAAAACAGAACATGAACATTTCTCAGTAGGGGCAGCCTCGTCTGGACCAGTTCAGATGACTAAGGAACCTCAGGAAGTGGAACCATGAATCAGAAAGAGACCTCCTTTCCTCTGACTCAATGCTGAGCTCATGAGCCCAGGTGGTGTTGGAGGATACTGTGTTGCTGGAGGTGCTGAACGCCTCACAAATATACAGAAACTAAGGAAAAACTTACGACTTTTGCCTCTACTCCGTAAACCAGGCTCTGTGACCACATGCTATTAATTACTTTTCGTATATTATTTAATCTCATGATAGTATGTGTTCCAAGTTATCGCCCCATTTTAAAGGTAAAGAAACTGAGGCTCAGAGGGCTTCCCAAAGCCCCACAACCAAGTTTGTGCGTTGCCAGTGCTTTTCCATTATATTACACTGCCTCCCAAGGGAAAGCAATAAGAATTTAAACAGTGTAGAACATTCTCTGAGCCTCCTCCTAGTCATCATTTTTACTATGGTCTTTGTCACTTCAATTTAGATAAGCTCTTATCAGTAGTAACAGACCTTTTAAATACTTATTTCATTTCTTCCATTCTATTCACAAACTTGAGAAAGTATTTACTACATAATTTTGAATATAGTTATAATAATTAGAGTATTAGCTGTTTTTCTCCCACATACAGAGAGGTCTAACATGTATTAAGGAATTAAGAAGAGAGTGAAGAGTGTGCTTTTTCAGGAGTGCATGAACTCCAGCCTCAAAAGCAGTGCATGAGCAGCCCATGTGTCTCTGGGTGCACTGAACCCCCCAAAGGAATGAGAGCCGCAGATGACCACACGTGGCCCCCGTGGTTAGGTAGGCTGAAATCTGGCGGACTCCTCAAACGCGGTTTGGAGCCTCTCAACTTAGACGCAATGCTTGCAATTTGGATTTTTACCACTAGGTGGATGGTAGTGCTTTGTCTATTGATGGTTTTGCTGAATCCTAGTAAGCTTTCCCCAGCAACTGATAAACATTTACATTTATAAAGTCAGTTCCACCAGCTTTAATTAAAGACTATAAACTCCACTGAAAAACAAGACTTTACAACTCAAACGGGATGAGAGAACAATAAAATCGTGGTATAAAAATTTAGTTTGTAATACACAATCTCAATTATACCGTTTTGTAAAAATAACCGCTTTCTTTCTTTATAAAAAATTAGAATTAACAAATCTGATTTTGGAATGAGGAGTGCTTTTTCATATTGCTATAATTCACTGCCTTTCTCCCTAAAATTCAGTTACTGCTGATAATTGCTAAACCTAATGCTGGTTTTACTTTTTCTATTTTTAAAAGGGAAATTTAACTTTTTTTCCTGTGTTCCTTTTGTTTTGTTTTGTTTTTCCAGTGGTCAGGAGAGTCTCAGGCTGCAAATGTGACTGAGGCGAGAAGCAGTGACAGCCTCTCATGCTGCAGCTATTCCATAACCTGCACACTTCTGGAAAGATGGTACTTACAGTCCTTCCTCCAGCTGGTATGGCTATTGTGTGGTAAAAGACATGGGTAGTTCTTGATTTGTTCCACTTCCTGGTGACTATCTCCGTGCCTGTCCTTTTCCAATTGTTAACAATTTCTTTCTCCAAGGAATACCTTTCTATTCTAATTCCTCGACCTTTGAATCCTAGAAGCAGCATAAAACTATAATAATAAATATAAGTCACACATTGTACTTAAACCCACCACAGCACTAGGCATTTTATATATATTCACTCATTTTAAGCAACAGCACACCAAATATTTAAGATTATCTATAAAACATCCTAAATAGCTTCATACCTCCTTTCTTTTTTTTTTTTTTTTTTGAGACAGAGTCTCGCTCTGTCACCCAGGCTGGAGTGCAGTGGCACGATCTCGGCTCACCACAACCTCTGTCTCCCATGTTCAAGCAATTCTCCTGCCTCAGCCTCCCAAGTAGCTGATTACAGGTACGCGCCATCATACCCGGCTAATTTTTGTATTTTTAGTAGAGATGGGGTTTCACCATGTTGGCCAGGCTGGTCTCAAACTCCTGACCTCAAGTGATCTGCCCACTGACAGCAGCAGCACCGTCATCTCAGACAAACACCACCACTTTAAGTTCCAGCTCCCTTTCTAGCCTCATGCATTTCAAGGAAATCACTTTTCTTCTAACTATAAGCAGCCAGAAAGAGCAGACAGTAAAACACAGATAAGACAGCTCAGGCATAAAGGGAGGTGGGGGGAAAGTTCCTTGGGTAACTGCCAATCTTCACCCTCATGCAATGGGCCCCAGTAAAACAGTGGGCCTTAATAAGCACATTCCTTTCCCTTCAGGTGCGCTAAACTAGGGAAGCTAAAAGCAGACTCGGGGGTATGCCTGCAGCTGCAAAAAGATGTATAGGAACAGACACACAACTCTCCCTCTCAGATAAGCACAACAAAGAGTCACAGAAGCAGTCCAAGCTTCTGATAAACTCTCATACCCTAAATCCTTAACAACTCTTAGTGTATAAGAGAGTGTGGCTCTGACCTAACTCGGCCAGAAGTCCCTCTCAGATTTGTTTCCTAAAATAAACCTGTCCTTGTGAACTGGCAAGCCACCCTTCACGTTTCTCTCCTCTTTCTTTAATTCTTACACCCGCCTCAGCCTCCCAAAGTGCTGGGATTACAGGCGTGAGCCACAGTGCCCGGCCATACCTCCTTTTTAAATGTTTTTTGCAAAGCATCTATTGAAGAATGCCATTTTTAAGCAGAGATAGTTCATATGTTCACACATATACATTAATATGAATAAATACATCATCACATATACATACTTCTCACCTCTTCTTGGTATATTATTTTCCCAGGTGGTTTGTGGCTCTCTGAATGGTAATCTTCCCTCTTAACGCTGCCTGTCATTCCTTCACTATACCTTGCTACTCAAGAGCATGGCTCTGTGACCAGCAGTAACTGCATTAACTAGGAGCTTGTTAGAAAAGAGGAACCATGGGCTCTCTCCTGACCAACTGAATGAAAATCTGCAGGTGACAAGATGCCCAGGTGAACTGCATTCAGTTACCATCTGAGATGTGCTGCCCTTCCCAATACATCTGATTGGGAAGATGATCACATCATTAAGGAGTTAGGCATTAGGAGCAACTGCAGTGGCAAGGCCAGAAAAAGTTGATAAGTAATACAGGAGTGCCAACCGAGCATTCCAAAAAGGGCCACTAATTAAATGTTCGTAGTACACAAAAGAATTATACTTCTCCATGGTGAGTAGTAAGTAATTAAGGTAGGGCCATTCTTTTTTGATGTTGGGGGTAAATATCCTTGCCCTGATGCAAAGGAAAACCTAGCACTAATATCAGAAAACAAGAAGTATTTTCCTAAAATATTTGATCCTATGGACAAAATACTGCACGTTAGCAATCCACCTCTTTTCAAACATGCCTACTCAAAGTTAGTCAATTGTCTCCCCTTTTCAGGTTAATTCATAACCGTAAGAAACATGGCTGTGCTTTGGTCAAGGATAGGCTGAGGTAAAAATCCTGAGTGACTCAGTGAGTTTAGAGCACAGGCGTATAACTCCACTTGTTATCACAGCCATGTAGCCATGAGATGGGAAGGCCATTCCTTGGCCCTAAGCCGCTATTGTCTGTAAAAGGTATAATTGCCTTGTTGACACTGTGCAGGCATGCTGGCACCAGAGACAGTGTCAAAGCTGTTCGTCTTTGGAGATGGACAGAGGAGAGCCAGGACACAGCTTGGCTCACTTGTGCCCAAAGAGAGAGAGTTAAGCTGCTGACCCTGAAGGCAAGGGAGAGCCAGCTGCACAGCTGCATGTGGGAGCTGGACTAAGCAGCTGAGACAGGCAAACAGTGTGAGAAAGCGTTGATGAGAGCTGCTGCTGAATAAAACCATCTTTCACCTGCCTACGGCCCCCAAGTGTTCTTCCTGCTCATCCACTCACTCCCTCCAGACTGCAGCGTGGGCTGGTACCTGACCCTGAACATAATTGGTGTAGTCGGGAACCTGACAATAACTAAATGAAGCAGGACATATTCATAAATGGTCACGTATCCAGAATAGCATGTGTTTCTGTGAAGGTCTTCCCCTCACACCCGATGCTTTCTTCTACAACTGTAAAAATGCTTCAGCAAACTCAGCAATGTTCTTTAATATTTGAGATAGTTAATTAAAATTGAGGAGTCCTGAAATGCCTAGTTAATTAAAATTGAGGAGTCCTGAAATGCCTTCTTTAGATGCCAAGAAGCAATGAGTGTTTTTAGCAACTGTTGAACTATGTGTTTGTGAAATTTAGACTCAGAGGAGGTGATTTGCAAGAGGTTACAGCTGCTGCCACCCTGGCTGCTGTTGCCCTGTCTCCCGGGTTGCTGCCAAGTTGGGGCTGGTGGTTTTGAACTTTAGGAGAGGGAGAGAATTCACTGGCAATAAGAGGATGAGAGAGGAGTGAAGTGCGTGGGAATTGCGTGGCCTCTCCTCTACACTATGGATAGTAATTTGGGGTTCTTGAATACCTATTCCAGATCGTGCCTTCCTGGAATCCCTGTTTGATGCTCTAGCTTAACATTTAAAAGCAAATGTAAGAAAGTTCATCACAGCCAAGCATGGTGGCTCATACCTATAATCCCACACTTTGGAAGGCTGAGGTGGGAGGATCACTTAAGGCCAGGAGTTCGAAACCAGCCTGAGCAACATAGCAAGACACTCCCGCCAACCCCCATCTCTACAAAAAATTTAAAAATTAGCCAAGCATAGTAGTACACACCTATAGTCCCACCTACTTAAGAGGATGAGGTAGGAAGATCGCTTGAGCCTGGAAGTTCTAGGCCACAGTGAGCTATGATTGTACCACTACATTCCAGCCTGGGTGACAGAGCAAGACAAAAGGAAGGGAGGGAAGAAGAAGGAGAGGAGGGGAGGGGAGGGGAGCAGAGGGGAGGGGAGCAGAGGGGAGGGGAGGGGAGGCAGCTGATTTCGAGTCTATACTCCAGGTCTGACTGAGCATCAAACACAGGCTTCAATCTCTTTTTTTGGACAAGCCACATGCGTATCATGTCATACCCCCAAATTCATGTAGCAAATCACATACATCATCTTTTCCCCAAAACCTAGTTTCCACTGAGTGACATCTTCATCCTGCAAGTCACTCAGAGTTAAAATCTCAGATAAAAAATTTCAGAACCATCTTTAAGAACTTTTCAACCCCAGACCCGCCCCAACCAAACATCAGGGCCTATCGGTTTCGTCCAAATGTCTCTCTCTGAAATCTTTCTCAGTGGTTTACTGGTCAAATGGTTTCCCATAAAACGAATTTCTTTAAAGCTTTCATTTGCAGTGTTTGCCAATTTCTGTGGTGTAAATATTTCCACTATGGCCAATTTCAAGCTACCAAAGGTTTAACATCCAGCTCCTAAAATACTTAAAAATTTAACAATATGTTCGTGAGAGCCAGGGCTCCTTTCTAATTCTACTGCTGCCTCCTTACTTCAGTCACTTTTTATTTCCTGAACTATTTAGAAGCTGCCCACTTCTGGCCCCATTACATCTATGAATAAAATACTTTGATTTATTTGTTGTTTATAAAACAAATGCCAAGAACCTCATCTAGTGTGCAAAGCCTCACACAGTAGGGTCTGATTTGCCTTTTTCATCTCATCTCCTCTACACTCCCCACCCACCACCACCTCCTCCACACTCACATACATACACACACGACTCTTATGCCCCAGCCCCAGAGAGACACTTAACATTCTCTCAGCAATGCACAGGGCAGTTCAGTTCAAAAGACTTTTAACAAATACCTACTAATACAGTTTGGATATTTGCCCCACCCAAATCTCATGTTGAAATCTAATCCCCAAAATTGGAGGTGGGGCCTGGTGGGAGGTGACTGGATCATGGAGGTGGATTTCTCTTAGATAATTTAGCACCGCTCCTCTGATGCTGTCCTTGCAATGGTAAGTTCTCACCAGATCTGGTTGTTTAAAAGTGTGCAGCACCTCCCCCACCTTTATGTTCCTGCTTTTGCCATGTGATGTGCCAGCTCCCACTTCACCTTCCACCACGACTGGAAACTCCCAGAGGCCTCCCCAGAGGCAGATGCCGCTATGCTTCCTGTACAGCCTGCAGGAACATGAGCCAATAAAACCTCCTTTCTTAGCCAGGTATGGTGGCTCACACCTGTAACCCTAGCAATCTGGGAGGCCAAGGGAAGCAGATTGCTTGAGCTCAGGAGTTCAAGACCAGCCTGGGAAACATGGCAAAACCTCATCTCTACAAAAAATATTTACAAAATAATTAGCCAGGCTTGGTGGCTCACACCTGTGGTCCCAGCTACTCAGGAGGCTGAGGTAGCAGGATCACTTGAGCATGGGCAGAGGTTGCAGTGAGCCAAGATCGTGCCACTGCACTCCAACCTGGGCGACAGCCCTGTCTCCAAAAAGAAGAAAAAAACAACAACCTCTTTTTTTAATAAATTACGTGGCCTCGGGTATTTCTTTATAGCAATGCAACAACAGCCTAATATACCTACCATGTGCCAAATATTGTGCTAGGCTAAATAAGACATGGTCCCTGCCCTTCAGGAACATAGAATCCCATGTACTTTCATTCTCTGTGGTTATGTTTACACTATTACTTCAGTCAGAAACTCCCATCTCTGCCTTTATTCATTCAAAAAGCATTTACTGAGTGCCTACGAGGTGCCAGACTTTGTGCTAGGTTCTGGAAAGACAAAAATGAAAAAGACACAGTGTCTACCTCTGCCTACTAAGTCAGACAGTAGTGGGTGATGTGCAGGTGTAGGGAGGGAACTCCAGCTCTCTTGTCCTGTTGGGATCAAGGAAGACTTTGCTGAGAAAATAGTGCTGTAATTGAAGATGAGTACAGAATTTGTTGCTGAAGGAAGACAAAGGTCAGATCATAAAGGGCTCTGTAAATGTCATGTTTCCTAGTTGATACTCCTTATTACAGAATCTACCTTGATTAAACAAGGGAAAAACTGATTATGAAGATACAGATGCCTCTGATGCAATCTGGTGAAAAACTGAACAGCCAGTTCCCAGGAAGAGCTGGAACTTAGCTCCAGGACCTCAGTTACACAAGTTTACAAGCTTTTACTTCAAAGCTCTGGAATTAATGTGACTGAGCCCCCAAGAGCCTGTTCTCGTGTCTCTCAGTTTAAATGCAAAAGAGAATCTGATTGGCCCAGCTTTGGTAAAGAATGCGTCCTGCTTCAATCAGCTACGGCCAGGGCAAGGTCACAGCAAAAAATGATCACTCAGAGAATAGAGATCCCAGGCTCAGCAGATCTCCTCAAAATTGTCTCCTCTTGTCAGAAATATAATTCCCCAAGCCTGGGGACAGAAAAATGACAGCCAATTTTATTCATTAGGAATGCTTTTGACTGCAAATGATACAAACCTTGTTATAATGGCTTAAGCACAGAAAAATTAATTATTCTCATACACCAGGAAATCCAGCTGTAGGGATTACAAGTGTTCATTCAGCAGAACACCAGTCCTAACACTGATATCTCTGTGATTCTTTTGACTTCTCATAATCATGTGCTATTGTAGTTTCAGTTATGACTTACACATTCAAAGCTTTAAAAAGAAGAAAGAAAGGTATGAACTGTGTTTCTTCCCTTTGATCAGGAGAGCCCAAAAGATTTCCTAGAAACCTCCCAGGATACTTCTGCTTAGTTATCATTGCCACACCTAGGTCACATGACCACACCTCACAAGGGGGATTGGGGAAACAGGAAATGACGTCTCATAGTTGGCTGAGATTAATCATGAACATGAGAAAAATAATTGAGGTTTGTGAGTGTCCAGCAGCAGACAACTGGATAAAATAAACACAGTATATATACACAATGGAATCCTATTTAGTCATGAAAAAGGAGATCCTATCTTCCTTCTCTATGCAGATGAGCCTGGAGGACATCGTGTCAAGTGAAACAAGTCAGGCACAGAAAGATACCACCCATTCTCATTCCTATATGGAAGCTAAAAAAGTTGATCCCATAAAAATAGAGAGTAGAATTGTGGTTACCAGAGGCTGGAAAGGGTAAGAGGGAAAGGAGAATAAAGAGAGGCTGGTTAAAGGATAGAAAATTACAGCTGGATGGGAGGAATACGTTCTGGTATTTTATGCACTGAAGGATGACTATAGTTAACAATAACTTGTTGTATGTTTTCAAATAACTAGAAGAAAGGATTTTGAATGTCTCCAACACAAAGAAATGAGAAATGTTTAAGGGGATGAATATGCTAATTACCCTGATTTGATCATTACACATTGTATACATGCATTGAAATATCACTCTGTATCCCATAAATATGTATTAATATAATTATTATGTGTCAATTAAAAATAATTTTATATATATACATAAATTACAGTCTGTGTGGCAGACAGACTCTAGGTGACTCCCAATGATGGTATTTATACCCTTGTATAATTTATTTCCATTGAATGTGAGTGGGACCTGTGATTTTCTTCTAGCCAATAGAAATGACAAAAGTGATGGGGCATCACTTCTGATTACGTTGCATTATATAAGATTCTGTCTGGCTAAGATTCATGCTACAGACTCTCTCCATAGCTGACTATGTTGGGAGCCCCATGTGGCAAGGGGCCGAGGATGGCCTCTCACAGCTAAGGCAACAGGAAGCTGGGATTTTCAGTCCTATGACCATAAGGAAATAAATTCTGCTGACAACCTGCCTGACGTTAGAAGTAGGTTCTTCCCCAGTCAGGCCTCTAGATAAGAATGTAGCCCAGGGGCCAGGCACAGTGGCTCATGCCTGTAATCCCAGCACTTTGGGAGGCTGAGGCAGGTTGATCACTTGAGGTTAGGCGTTCGAGACCAGCCTGGCCAATATGGTGAGACCCCATCTTTACTAAAAATACAAAAATTAGCCAGGCGTGGTGGCACGCACCTATAATCCCAGCTACTCGGGAGGCTGAGGCAGGAGAATTGCTTGAATCTGAGAGCAGAGGTTGCAGTGAGCCGAGATTGCGCCACTGCACTTCAGACTGGGTGACAGAGCAAGACTCCGTCTCAAAAAAAAAAAAAAAAGTTCCAAGAACTTGAGCATGGCCACAGATGCCTGCATGGAGGTCAGGCTCACCAAACTCTGTTTCCTTCCAATTTAACGTTTGAGGGTTTTACTGCATTGATGAGTCAAAGACTGCAAGGTGTATACTCTAATTTCCGTTTTTCCTTTTTTCCTTAGTAATAGATCCTGTATCTGTTTTCATCCGCAGTGTAACAATTTATCACAAACTTAGCACTTTAATACAATACCTATTAGTTAATGCACACTTCTGTAGGTCAGAAGTCTGGCATGGCATGACTGAGTTCTCTGCTTGGAGCATCTCAAGGCTAAAATCAAGATGTTGGCCATCCTGAGTTCTTGTCTGCAGACTTCAGAGAAAAATCCACTTTTACATTTAGCGTTTTTGTCATTGTCAAGATTCGGTTCCCTGTGGTTGTGAAACTGAGACACTCGTTTCCTTGCTGGCTGTCGGTGGGGTCATTCTCAGCTCCTAGAGGTACCCACACTCCTTGCCACATGGCCCCTCCACCTTCAAGCCAGCAATGGCACGTCCAATCATTCTCATGCTCCTAATCTCTGACTTCCTCCATCTCTGACTCTAGATCTAGATTTAAGGGGCTTTTTTTGAAGGTCAAGCCTACCTAGATAATCTCCGTATCTTAAGATCAACTGATCTGATATATAACATAATCACGGGAGTGATATTTTGTCATATTCACAAGTTCTGCCTCCTACTCAAGAGAAGGAGATTATACAAAGTAAAGATCATCGGGGATATTGTAGAGCTCTGTCTACCACAGACCCCTAGCTTTTAGCTTGACATGTGGATCCCCTAATAAAGATGGCATTTCCCAGCCTCCCTCATAGCTAAGCAAAGCCGTGTAGCTAAGTATTTGCCACAGAAATGCTGTATACCAGCTTCCAAGAGATCTGAAAATACCGCTGGTGTTCAATATTTGTCTCCTTATATTTCGATTCCTTCTTGCCATCTGGAATGTGTCATTTAATGGCTGGAACTCTAGCATCAACTCTAAACTGTGAAATGACAGTAAGAATGACAGTCACATATTAGGATGGTGGGGCAGTAGAATAGAAAGAGCTTGGGGTTCCTAAACCCCATTAGAGAGCTAGACCCAGTGGTGTGCTGATAAGTGGTAAACAACCAGCTCTCTGGAGGGCGAAGCCCTGATTTGCAGCATGTGCCAATGTCAGTGATGTAAAATCCTCCACCATGGCCAATTTCTTTTTTCCTCTTTTTATTCTTTCTTTTTTTGTTGTTTTTGTTTTTGTTTTTGTTTTTTTAGAGATGAAGTCTCACTATATTTCCCAGGCTGGTCTCAAACTCCTGGGCTCAAACGATCCTCCTGCTTTGGCCTCCCAAAGTGCTGGGATTACAAGCATGAGCCACTGCACCCAGCCACACCAATTTCAAGTTACCAGTGTGACATCATTGAACACAGGACTGAGAGGAGGTACAAATAACCCATTCTCTCAAGTTGGAATAAGCCAGCTGCAGCCACCACTGGCTGTCCTGGCTCTGCACTGCTTATCCTCCAAGCTGCTTTGTCCTCAGAGAAAAATTAACTTCTATCTTATATAACATACTGTTATTTTAGGGTATCTGGCACATGCAGACAAACCTGATTCTATGGTAATGTTCTCCAGTCTTCTCTTTCAGCATTGAAATTTTCTTCACTGGGGGTTTTCTGGGTGCTGAATGCATTTGGATCTAGGCAGGACAGTGGGTATGTGGTGCCAGGTTTTACTCTACACAGCACTCACAGCAGCTGCCATTTCATTTCAGCCTTCTGCTAGTAAGATTGACCCTGCTCCTTATACAGTAGAGCCCGAATAACTTTACAAACTTCAGAAGGAAATAGAAGGGCAATTGTGCCAGAAAGACAATAACCACCATGCTTTACAGAGACCTTTGAGCAGGCACCATGATGGAAAATATTTTGAAGCGATGCAACAAATCCAGGAGTATGAGACATTAAAACCCCACTTCATTTTACAAAGCTGCCTCTGAAGATCGGTGAAGCTTGAGACCCACAACAGAGCAGAAAAGACTTCAGAACAAATAAACATCAGCACTGCTAGAAAACACCTACTCACCTCTCTGAAAACTGAGCTGGGAAAACAAACAGAGTCTTTCTTTACATTTTAGTGGCTCCGAATCACCCTGCATGAATCTGCTGCAGTGGAGGGTCTGGCTGTTTTCCCACCAGCCCGGAGGCACAGAGAGCCAGAATACAGCATTCCCTCTCCATCACAGGCATTCACACCAGCAGTGCTGGCTACGCTGTGACAGGACAGCTTGGTGTCCACACCCAAATCCAGAACCCAACAATGGCACCAACAATCCTAGGAAATACACAACCTTCCATTTAACTGCTTCAGATCTCTTCCTTCCAAGCATCTCTTCCAAAGAAAATGCGATCTGGAAGTCCTCCCGTACTTCTCTGTGTATGAGTTTGTTTTGTTGTTGTTGTTTGTTTGTTTGTTTGTTTGAGACGGAGTTTTGCTCCTGTCGCCCAGGCTGGAGTGCAGTGGTGCGATCTCAGCTCACTGCAACCTCTGCCTCCCAGGTTCAAGCGATTCTCCTGCCTCAGCCTTCTGAGTAGCTGGGATTATAGGCGCCCGCCACCACGCCTGGCTAGTTTTTGTATTTTTAGTAGAGACAGAGTTTCACCACGTTGGCCGGGCTGGTCTAAAACTCCTAACCTCAGGTGATCCATCTACCTCGGCCTCCCAAAATGCTGGGATTACAGGCGTGTGCCACTGCGCCCGGCTGAGTTGCTGTTTTTTTTTTTTTAATAATAGCAATGACTACTTGTGACCCGCCTGCACTCCCTCACCAAAGCCCCTTCTGCAGACATGCCAGATAATGAGGAAGGGGAGCAAGTCACTAAATAACTGGTTTTCTTTCAGGGGCACCTTCTGTGAGGTTATGACCTTGATGACCTAGGAGTAGTGATCACAAGAAATACATGCAGCTATCACATATGGAACATCTAGCGCATGTGAGATCAGGTGGGAAGTGTTTACAGACATTTTCTCTGGTAATCCTCACAAGAAACCAATAAGGAAGCTGGCATTATTACCAGCATACCACAAATGAAGAAACTGAGGTCTGTAGGGTTAAATGCAGGTCACTAGCTAGTGAGAATGAAACTGGTATTTGCATCCAGGCCATTTGACTCCAGAATTCTCAGAAAGGGATATCTGGGGATAGCATTCTGGATCATTCCAGAACAGTGCTAGGCATAGGACAAGGGCGTGCACGTCTAGGATGGACTGAGTGCAGGGCCATATCCTCAAGGCACACAGGTGAAGCACTGTAATACTTTTGGAGGTCCAAAAAAATGTTTTCATTGTAATTTATTTTAAAACCAGAAGCAGCAGCTGGGTGTAGGGGCTCATGCCTGTAATCCCAGCACCATTTTGGGAGGCCAAGGTGGGAGGATTGCTTGAGTCTAGGAGTTTGAGAACAGCCTGGGCGACACAGTGAGAGCACCCCCATCTCTACAAAAAATCAAAAGTTAGCCAGGTGTGTTGGCACAGGCCTGAAGTCCCAGCTACTTGGGAGGCTGAGGCAGGAGGATACCTTGAGTTGAGGAGGTCCAGGCTGCAGTGAGCCATGATCGTGTCATTACACTCCAGCCTGGGCAACAGAGCGAGACCCTGTCTCTAAAAAAATAAAAAAGAAGAAAAACATGAGTATAACAATAATGAATGGGTAATAATGAGTCCAGCCTGGATTATATTGGTCATTATACAGAGTCGTAAAATATGATTTTTAATCTTGTTTTACCAAGGAAGGGACCCATGAAGGCAAAAATGCCGAGGGCCCACAAAAGTCATGAGATGGCTGGAATCCAGGGTAACGTAGATGGCATTGCTGTGGGCAATAACTAGATGGGAAAAAATGCAGAATATTCTCTCACAATTAGGCTGCCTTGGTTAAAATAAAACGTGTTCCAAGTCAATGCCTCAGAAGGATTATGGAGTTGCCACAGTTTGGGCTGTGAAATAGTCCATGAAGATAATAATAAACAGTGCTAATGAATGTTCCCCATCTGTTCTTTCTCCCCTTAATGGCTATCAGATAAGAGAATGGAATAAATCAGCAGCCTTTGTACGCTGTCTAATATGCCATAATGTGAGCCCTGGCCTTGGGTCTGTTTGTGTTATTTTCTTAAAATAGTCACAGAGCAGGCCCCTGGAGAGTTCCTTTTTCCCATGAGAACCTGCCCAGACCATAAGGCCTTAGGATGACTCTGGTCCTCAGAAACAAAAGCCAAAGAAAAAAAAAAAAGCCAAGAAACCAGGCATGGTGGCTCACACCTGTAATACCAACATTTTGGGAGGCTGAGTTGGGGGGAATCACTTGAGGCCAGGCAGCCTGGCCAACAAGGTGAAACGCCATCTCTACTAAAGATACAAAAATTAGCAGGGCGTGGTGGCAGGCACCTGTAGTCCCAGCTACTCAGGAGGCTGAGGCAGGAGAATCGCTTGAACCTGGGAGGCGGAGGCTTCAGTGAGCCAAGATGGTGCCACTGCGTGGGCAACAGAGTCTTTCTCTGTCTCAAAGAAGAAAAAAGAAACATAAGACAAAGGAATCAGGTGATTCCCGGGATTAGAACAATACTGTCTTGACTCTACCACTGAACACTTGGCTTTCCTCTGAAGAATCCCCCTCCCTCAATGGGTACCATCTTGGTGAGACTTCCCAAGGGGCCCCATCCCATCCCCAGCCTAGGGCTGTACATGTGACCCCAGCAGGACAATCAGGGTGCTCACTCCTTCCATTTCCATTCAGGGCTCATGGCACGAGACCTAAAGTGGGTTGGAGTTTCTGTCCCATTGGTGGAGCCCCGAAGAGATTGTCCTTGAGTTCCCAACTGCCAGAGCTGCCATCGTTTCTGTTTCTTTCATGTCCTATTAAAGATTGAGTTAAATCCTATCTTTTGGGTAACTTTTCTTTCCTTCCCTTCCTTCCCTCTTTCCTTCCTTCCTTCTTTCCTTCCTTCCTTCTTTCCTTCCTTCCTTCCTTTCCTTCTTTCTTTCTTTCTTTTTTCTTTCTTTCTTTCTTTCCTTCTTTCTTTCTTTCTTTCCTTCTTTCTTTCTTTCTTTCCTTCTTTCTTTCTTTCTTTCATCAGCTAGAGTCAGTGTCTGTTGGTTTTTTAAAAAATCCTGACTGGTGGGTACCTTCCAGGTACTGGAAGGTGACAGAAATTCGCCTCCATGGGACACTGAACACTGACAGCACTGAATTCATAGACATTATTTAACATCTGTACCTGCTAACTCATGCACTCAGCTAAGAAAGGTACCGTGTTTTTTCATTAAAAGTTGAAATCAAGGTATGGCTAATGGTCTACGGCCATACCACCCTGAACATGCCCGATCTCATCAAAGTATGGCTAACGGTATAGGATTTACCTATCCTGTTCTTTCAGACTTGTAATTATTAAAATGACATTATTAGGCATTAAAATGACACGCATCATGGGGATGTGGGGAGGTGGGGAACGTAGGCAACTCAAAGCAAACCTCATTTCAGGCAATGCGCCCCTTCTCAATGAATGGCATGTGAAGCAAACAGCACATTTTAAAAGGTTTTTGAGATAAGATTTCGTACCTGTTTTGAGCTGAATGGTGCCCCCTACCTCCTTAAAAAAAAAAAATCAGCGTATCTTTTTTTTTTTAAGGTGGCAGGGGGCAGAGGTTGCAGTGAGTTGAGATCAGGCTACTGCACTTCTGCCTGGGAGACAAAGCAAGACTCTGTCTCAAATAAATAAATAAAACCAACAGACAAACATATACATACACACCAGATTGTATAAGAAAAGTCACCACCAGCCACAGACCACTTGTTATTACAGTGCCTCTTTCTAGATCTCTTGCCTCTGACTTCTTGTCTTCCTACCCAGCAGCACCTCGAAATCCACCAGGGCTGAAAGTAGCCTGAGCAGGGGAATCTCTGCCCCTAGACTTCCTCAGGAAACCCTTCACAGGCCCACATGGGGGTCAGACCACACTTTCTGACAACAACATCGCCTACCTTCTCTACATCTCTTTCCGCTGGCATTCAGATTCTGATAACTGTGTATTTGTGCCATTCAATTCAGATTTTAGAAAAAAAAAACAGTTCTATGAGTGACAATAATATCACTCAAGCCCTAATATTGATTCTAGTGATGAGAAAATAATGAAGCGATGGGGCTCCATTCCCATTTGCCTGCGGGGCCCCCTGAACTCCTAGGCATTTGCCTCGCTGCTGTCTGTGGGCAAACTTCCTTTCCAGCCACAGCCAGAAGCCGAAACTTCTCCCATCTGCGTGATGCATTATGTACATTGGTAGAAGAGAAAAGTACACTGTTTTCCTAATAACCGTTGTTCATCAAGAAAACACTATTTTTTCCTATAAGGAAATTTTAGGGCTACATAAACCAGAAACCTATATATTTTCAGAAACCCCAAGGAGGCTTCAAAACCTTTCCAATTTAACAAATACTTCCAGAATCTGCTGTGTTACATGGCTCTGGTGTATGTCCTGACATAGAGTGATAAAAAGATTAATGAAACACTCTATCATCAAGGAAACTACAGTCTAGAAGAGGAATAAGACAAGCACATAAGAACTGTTCTATGAGACAAATATGTGTGCCCTGAGAGAGAGACAGCTGAAGCTGTACCCAGGAACAAGTATTTTCAGAAGGCTTATCTTCCATAACACTGTAAACCAACCAGCTAGCTTACTTACCAAGACTAACAGCTTCCCCATCAAGGCTAGCTTAGGGGATGTGAGGGTGATCTGCCTGTGACAACTCTCACCCCACTGATCGCCAGGGTTGATTCGGCTGATCTGGCTGGCTAGATGGGTGACCCCTTCCTCCCTCACTGCTCCATGTGCGTCCCTCCCGAAACTCCACGCTCAGTTGAAGAGGACGACCATCCCCAATAGAGGAGGACCAGTCTTGGGTCAAGGGAGTATGAGTAGCTGTGCTCCCCTGCTGGAACCTCCAAACAAGCTCCCAAGATTAGCTTTGGGACTCTCACTGCATTGTGCCCACAAAGTCCTATGCCCAAAGTTCTTGTATCAGAAACTCTGCCCAGTCTTGAGACCTACTTCAAAATCACCCAGCCCAGGCCCCAAAACCTGACATTCCCCTTCTGAGGCACTACTAATTCTTTTTCAAGGTGGTGTCCTCCCTGACCACAGTAAGCATAACAAACTTGGCTTTGCTTCACCAACAGGTTATCTAGCTGTTCCTTTTGCAAGTCAAGAGTCAACACCCCTTTCTTCTAGTAAGCAGACCCCTATTATCTGAGATGACTTCATTCCACGTGGTTGAACTGGAGATTCTCCTCCATGCCCCTGGCCACAGTGGTTACCTCAGAAATGGACACATTACCTGGGCTGGTTCAAACAAGTCTTAATAAAGCGTTTGGTACTTAGGATGGGATGTTGCAAATATCTAAAGCTGAAATATGGAGCCAGCTAAATCAAGGGAAGGGATGGGGTAGATAGAATCTTCTCATCCCTGACCTTATGTGGAAAGCAAACAACTGATTATGCTGCTGTCTCTTGGGCCTCAGACCACTCAAGTCGGCTCCTTTAGGAGAAGTGAAAGACTTGTACCAGGATCTGGAATTTGTTAGCTACCTCTTAATGGCTTTGCTAAGATATTTTAGGAAAGGCATAAGCTTCCAGCCAAGCTGGCCCATTTGAAGGTATAAAGGAAACAGCTGTGGTAATAATAACAGCTCGCATTCATTGTGTGTTATGTGCCAGATGCCATTCTGAACACATCACATGAATTTTCTCATACAATTTTTTGCAACAGTTTCACAGGGTGGATACTATTGTTATCCCTACTTTACAGATAAAGAAACTGAGGCCTGGGGAGACAAAGTAGCCTAACCAAAGCTGCAGCTAGAAAGTAGCAGAATTGCCAGGTGCAGTGGCTCACGCCTGTAATCCCAGCACTTTGGGAGGCCAAGGCGGGCAGATCACAAGCTCAGGAGTTTCAGACTAGCCAGTTCAAGATCAGCCTGGCCAACATGGTGAAACCCCATCTCTACTAAAAATACAAAAATTAGATGGGCGTGGTGGCACACGCCTGTAATCCTAGCTACTTGGAAGGCTGAGGCAGGAGAATCACTTGAACCCAGGAGGCGGAAGTTGCAGTGAACTGAGATCGCACCACTGCACCCCAGCCTGGGCGACAGAGCAAGACTCGGCCTCAGGAAAAAAAAAGAAAGAAAAAAGAAAGACAGTAGCAGAATTAGGAAGCAAAGTCTTGCTCTAGAGTCCATGCCTTTCACCCTTTTGCCTACAGGCAGCAGACTGCAGAGGATCAGACAACATGTGCCTGGCAGAACTATAGGAGCCAGGTTCTCTGCCTTAGTTAAAGGGGCATGAACAGCCAGAAATATAGTAAGATCGGGCTCCCGGAGGAGGCAAACTAATAGAGTGGGGGCCCTGGCGCAGTGGTTCACATCTGTAAATCGCAGCACTTTGGGAGGCCGAGGTGGGAGAATCATTTTCTGAGACCAACCTAAGCAACATAGCGGTACCTCATCTCTATAAAAAAAATTTTTTTTTAATTTTTAATTAGCTGGGTGTGGTGGCACGTGCCTGTGGTCCCAGCTACTCAGGAGGCTGAGGTGGGAAGATCACTTGAGCCCAGGTGGCCGAGGATGCAGTGAGCTGAGATCGTGCCACTGCACTCCAGCCTGGGTGACAGAGCAAGACCCGGTCTCCAAAAATAGAGAAGGAGGAGGAGGAAAAGGAGGAGAAGGAGAAAAAGAGGAAGAAGAAGAAGAGGAAATAGGGTGGGTATTTTATTCCCCAAAAACCTCCTGCCACACAGAGGTAATCATTTCTACTAATGCTGCAGTCCCTGGGATGTAGTCTGGGAACGGCAGACCCCTATGGTTTCAGATTATCCCAAAGCTAAGAGAGAGATTGACGCCATCAAACTGAAGGTGGAGGCATGGGCAGGAAGCCTGTGGCTAAGAGACAGACATCATAAAGATGGGCTCTAAGTTAAAGAAACTGGGCTCCTCTAAATCTGGGCCTTTATCCTATGGAGTTGCCGGAGATCAGATTTACCAGCATCTGAGTTTTTATTTATTTTTTTTTAATAGAGATAGGGTCTCATTGTATTGCCCAGGCTGTCCTTGAACTCCTGGGCTCAAGCAATCCTTCCACCTCAGCCTCCCAAAGTGCTGGGATTATAGGTGTGAGCCACCGTGCCCAGCCTCAAATGGGTTTTTAAAGTTTTATTGCCAAGGAAATGTTGATGGCCTACAAACAGGAGCCTAGGATCCCTGGCCTCAACAGAAGTGTTCAGGTTCCCCTCCACACACCTCCTGTAACCATGCTCACAGGAAGAGGCTGCCACTTCACCCCCAGGCAGGTCAGCCATGGAACGCGCTGCTGCAAAGCAGGACCAGAGGCTCCCAGACTGGCTCACTCGAAAACCCACTCCTCCACTAGCAAGAGAAAGGATACCCTTTAAACCAGTGACCACTGCATGTAGTTTTCCCTTCTCTTCTTTCTCAAGTGGCAATTTGTAACCTACAGTGCCTCAGTTTCCTCAACTGTAAAGCGGGGGATATTTGTATTTACCACATGGGATTCATGTGAGGATTAAATAATTTAAATAAAAAATGCTTAGAATAATTCCTGGCAAAAAAAAAAACAAGTGCTCAGTTAGATTTGGGTGTCGCTCTGCTGGGTCAGCCATCCTCCTTCTCCTCCATCAGTGTGTCCTCAGTGTGTAGAAAATGGTTGTCCATTTATTTCATTTTTCTTGAGTTGGGGTCTTGCACTGTCTGCCCAGGCTGGAGTGCAGTGGTGCAATCAGAGCTCACTGCAGCCTCAAACTCCTGGGCCCAAGCAATCCTCCTGCCTCAGCCTCCCAAGTAGCTGGGACTAGAGGCATGCACCACTGTATCGGCTAATTTCTTTTATTTCTATTTTTTTGTAGAGACAGGATTTCACTGTTGCCCAGGCTGGTCTCAAATTCCTGGCCCCAAGCAATTCTCCCACCTCAGGCTCCCGAGTCACTTCACCCATTTCCTCCCAGTCCTGGCACAGCCCTGCATACGTAACTGATACATAGAACTTAGATAACAAAAAGTGACTGAAAACTACTTTATTTGAAGACATTTTCTTCTATAGTTCTAAACACAAAAGGAATGCTGTTATAGTGGGTATTTTATAGGCATTCTTGTATTCAAATGAATCACATAATGTTTACACTTTTAAGCTACACTTGAAATTGAAGACTTAATACAACCTTTTAACAAAGAAAGTATCAGTCATATCAAAACATAACTATTCATTCTACAGATTATCACTTTCCCTAAAATGACTACTAGATATGAAAACATTGCAGAGACAGCTCAAGTGCCCCATTCTTAAGGGTTTTTTTTAATAGAAAAAATGACAACGTAAGTCACATTTTTGTTTTCTTTACTAGTAATGAACTATGGCAATCCATTTGAGAAAGCACCAGCCAACCGTACAAGTCATTTCAGCACCCTTTGCTCTTCAAAACTGACCATCTTTTACATTTAATGCTTCCTGTATGAATAAAAATGGTTATGTCAAGTACAGACGTCAGCAACGTGTCAGTTGGTGTGAATTTATGATGTGTTCCTAAGTCAACAGAGAAAATAAAAAAAATCTCTTATGTGAATAAAATCTAAGGATGAAAAACTATCCTTTGATAATTGTCACAAGGCAAAATCAACCACCTTTTCATCAGTACTAGTGTGGAATGGAAATTTCTTTATTAATACTTTTTATGGGAATGTTTTAAAGGCATAGGTATAAATGCACATGCAATCAGCTTGCCCCTCTTAGACACTAACTTTCCTAGCTTCACTCCTCCTTTTCACTGGAACAAGCTGCTGAATCCCTAACTCCAAAGTCTGCAGTGCTTGGTGAGCATTTTTAAATAAAGATTATATGTGATTTTCACTTTTTCACAAAAATGAAGTACAGAGAAGACTGAAAAGCAGTGAGAAAAAAATCATAGAGCAAAAAACTAAAACACAAGATGTGATGTTCAAATTTAAAAGAAAAACAAAACTGGTTCGTGATGATTGTTAGTAAATCACAAAAACAAAGGACAGATAGGGCCAAGACCGAAGGGACCACCAGACCACCGAGCCCCAATGTGCCAGACAAAAGTGGGCATCTTTGAGAAGGACGCCCTGGTGAAGACAATTACAGTGAACCTCTTTATAAGGACGTAAGCTCTTCAAGGTCATGGGCCGTGACTTATTTATGTCTGTATTCTGTTCTTAGCATTGTCTTGCACATGACAGACACTCAGTATTTCTGGTAACCACAGAACTGGAGCTCCATCAGCTCACTGCTTTCAAAGTCATTTTGGTTGGTGTCTACCCACTTAATTCCTTCACTCCTCTGTCTAAAGCAGGGATGGCAAATAGCCTTCATTTCACTCTGACGGACTGGGAATAGATGTCTGGAAGCACCAATCTGACATGGATTCTAAGACCAAATCCTGGCACAGAGGACAGGAATGCTGCACTCATCCATAATGCCTCCTTAAAAGAGCGGTGGCACAGGTGTTATGTATTCCCCATTCCTGGTCTAGGAAAAAGGCATCCAACACCTATTTATATTCCTTTTACATTGCTATGCTGCCTCTTGAGTGATCTGCATTAAGCCACTGTTCGTTAAATGCTGGTTGATCAGGAAGACCAAGGCCTTTCCTCTCAATTTACGTCTTTGGCCAAACAGGTAGGGTCAGAACTTCACCTGGAAATCTGAAAACACATCATCCACAATGCTCAATAGGCAACAGTCCATTGAAAGAGAACAGGTATTTACTTGATTACTCCCTTTGTAGAGAAAGAATTTTGCCCATCTCAATGGTGTGTAGCTTTCATTGATATCTAAGGCATTTGGAATTACTTAGGATCTCGGTGTTAAAAAAAAAAAAATGGCAGGGTTAAATTCTCTTTGGTTCTCACTCTAATCTTAAGACTTCTGTTTGTTTCTTCCTGGTACCCATAACCTTCTCAGCACTTCGTCGTTGTGACTTAACCAATACTGTTGAAATAATCAACTCTTTTACACATTCATCAGAAAACCTTTTAAAGGATGTTAAGGGGAGAGGCCTCTGAAAATAAGTGGGTTGAAAGGAAAGCCAGAGAGAATAACAGGAAGAACCAACCTTCTAACAACCCACACACAGGACTCTCTACCATTCAGACTGCTATCTATAAAATAGGGTGCTTCTGGTAGGGGGGCTGCCACCCCAGGTCCTCCAAGCAACCCTTTTCCCCATAGTGGGAGGTCAGCATCCCTCAGAAGCATCTCAGGAAAAAATGATAAAGCATTTAGAGAATTGGGAAGAAAATAGAGGGATACTATCAAAGAGTAAAGGACAGTCCTGGGGGATGAAGGGGGATTTTCTTTTTTCTTTTTTTTTTTTGGAGACAGAGTCTTGCACTGTCGCCCAGGCTGGAGTGCAATGGCACAATCTCGGTCACTGCAACCTCCGCCTGAAGGGAGATTTTCAAAGCAACATTGCCTCTATCATAGGTAGTCTTCAATGTAATACTGGCACCAACAAGAGAACCGAGCTAAATTAAAACTACCCTCAAAATGTCATCACAGCTGATGTGCACAGCAGGAAGGACGATGTCACAAAATGCACAGATCTGTTCCTGTTGCACATTCCACCTTTCCCACGTACTGCTGGCAGCCCAGAATAACAAAATCTTGTTAGATGTCTGTCTTAAAGAGAGCTATAATATGCAAACATACACACACACACACACACACCTCAAACCTGGTTTATAAAAGAGCTTTGTGGATCAGAGTACACCTCCACTTGGTCCAAGAATCTAATTGTCAACATTAGGCAAATAGACCCAATGAATGTAACCAGGAAGAGAATTAACTGGTTGGCTGGAATATTGTATTTGATATGATGTGCTTATTTGCAAACTAATCTCCAACTGTTTGTCCAGTACTAATTCAACTGACTCATCTTCTAAATGTATAGGACTAAGCCTTTAAAAAGTTAAGCTCTTCAGCAACAAAAAGTTAACACCATCTAAAATAAATAGATTTTAAAATATATGTAATGAAATTACAGGTCACTGGAAATTCAATTCTACAATGAATATAAATTAACATTAAAATCTATTAAGTACTATTCCTGGGAAGATTTTGGTTCAGAGGTTTTATTTTTTTAAGGGCTTAATATTTGGGAATAAATGGGCACAGCTTAGAAACCCTTACAAAGTTGTAAGTAGACTAGAGGTAAGATTATTTGGTGACAAGATACAAAGATCTGTTTCTATGTCCAAAATAATGGCTTACCTCATTTTAGTTAATAGAAGTATTCCCAAAAAGTTGTGCAAATAGGCTTTTTATAACTGGATGCTTATTTTAAGTATACTAGAGGCCATGGTTGTAAAGAAACCCTGTAGTCACTCCTCTAATAAACTGAAAAACTCTAAGTGATTAGCCCCTGTCCTACATCTGCACAGTGGACGGCATACTCCAGGCACTCATAAGTGTTTGTTGAATGCATGAATTCGCTCTGACAGTTTTTTTTTCCCCCTACAGGACTTTCTTAAAGTGAGGCACATGCTAATTGAAATGGTTCTGCCCGCTGTTACTGCAGAAAGATGGAATCCAGCTCACAGTTTAACTGATGCCATTACAAAATATCAGATAATTTCAGAGTGTTTTCAATCAAAATAAAATTTCCATAAGTATGAGTGTATATATTTTTGAGGAATGTTGATCTATGATTGGCGGAAGCTTTTATTGTTAACTCACTCACTGAAAACAACTGCTTGAGCTGAATTCTATTTCAATTAACAACCAAGGCAAGTAAAGCACTTTACCTAACTTCAGAAATACCACCAGAAACCATTCCACTTCTGTAACAGCTTCTTCCCCTCACTCCAGCACAAATATTTAAATGCTGTCCTTACCTTAGTCCACAAAAGCAAAACATGAATTACAAAGCTAAGATTAAATTAGAAAGCTGCCGACTTAAATATGACAAAGTTTTTTTAGCCTTAAAATAAGAACTAAGTCAAATACATTCAACAAAAGTAACTCTTAAAGGCAAATTTTTTTCTTATTTGGTGTTTTCTTCCCTTCCCATTTAAATTTAAGACTCAATTTTAAAAAATATTCATATGTCCATTTTTCTAAATAATATATCCTCTTTAAAACAATACAGAATGCCTAACAGTGCAACCTATGTGTCCACATAAATATGCAATCTGCCACATAAATAAAATAAGAGGTTTTATCAGTCTATTTATCCAGCATTTGTAACTGCAAAAAAGGCTGGAAAAATAGCTAAGAATATTTTTATGCAAGTTTTGGGGAGGACTGAACACTGGTAAGGATTCACTGTAGGGCTCCATCATTATAAGTTTCCTAAAAAGTAGTGTGCAAACAAAATATCTGAACACAGAACCCTAAACATACTAGATGTATGTGTGGGTATGGGTGATGGAGAAGAGAGAATGAATATGTTAATATGAATGCTTGTCAAGGACACTGATAAGAAAAAGAAAAGCTCTCACTTAAGGTGCTAATGATATGTCAAGGGACCTAAATACAACAGATTTTAAAATCATCTTTACCATTTGTCCCAATTATTGACTTTGGCCCTTTACCACACAGACACAATGAATCTACATTTTGATGATCCGTCATTGGCCCAAGAGTATCATGTTTGGAGATGGATTTGCTCCCATAATTTAAAAATCAATAATTTAAAAAATAACAAAGTTGGTCTCTTTTTTCCACCAGTTTTCAAGTAATTAGTTCAAGTAAGCTTATTTACAGCTGCTACTGTATATATGTGACCTACTTTAACCCTTCTTTACCCTTTAGGAATTGGTCTCCCTTGGAATGGGACACCACATTTTAAAAAAAATCTTGAACCAGGTTTTTTTCATCTACCAATTCAATTCAGTCATGTTTCTGCTTTATTGGGCAGATAAAGAGAAGAAACCAGCAAGTTATGTCCAAAAGCTGGAAAACGCCGAAATGCTTCCCAACTATCTGAAAAGATGTTGTACTTGAGGAACACTCGGTGTTCCAAGCTGGTCGACAGGGTGACGTCTCTGCTCATGATGTAGATGCCGTCGTTATGGAGCGCACAAGTCAAGTTAAGACCCGATTTGGACGTGTTCTCCTTGAGGTAGAGCCACTGGCGGGTGACGGTGTTGTAGGACTGCACGGTGAGCATGTCCTCGCTCTGGCTGCTCCTGCGATTGGGCCCCAGCTCGTGGAGACACCCCCCCACGATGTAGATGGTCTCTTCCACAGACACCATCTGCTGCTTGCGAATGTGGACGTCACATGTTTCAAAGAGCGTCCACATGTCGGAAGAGGGGCAGTACTGCAAAATGTTCATGTTCCGGTCTGAAAGAAAGAAAGACAAGTGATGACACCGCCTCCACTAACACCACTAGGCAAGTCTGTACAGAAATGTCTACCTCCGCGTGCATAATTTGGTAACAAAGAGAAAAAACTCTTTCAGAAAAAGCACAAGTTAGAAAAACAGTTTTCAAAATGGCTGGGAAGAGATATATTTAGATCCATCCGCACTCACCTCCCACTCCCAAACGTCTCTTCCGTGGGAGACTCAGACTGGATAAAACCAGGAAAAAGCGCAGCTCTGACTTTCACACAGCCCCTCCTCCCTGGTATCCCCACACCTTTGAACCACCAGGTCAGTGTAAAAAAAGTAAGTGCCTCAGAACCCTCATCAATAGCTACAAAATTACCGACTACTTAATACAGAAGCCAGGCTGGGCAGCAAGTAGATTATTCTTGATAGCTGATCCTAAGAAACATGACAAGTAGCAACACAGGATCTCCAGAGGCTGTCTAGTGAAAAGGACACAACGTTACAAGTCAGGAGAAAGGCAGCAAAGTCTCCCCTGCGGCCTTCTAACAAGCCACAGAACCACTTGGCAATTCAGTTTCCAGTTTTTTTTTTTTTTTTTTTTTTTTTAAAGACAGGATCTTTACCATGCCTAGCCTTAGTTTCCCCATTATATCACCAGAGAGACACTAACAAAGGTCCTCCCCTCTCCCTTTTCCCATTTCCCATGTCCCTCACAAGATGACAGTTGTAGCGTAGATAAGATCAACGTCTAGATAAAAGGTTGCTCTGACATTTTTAATTAATAATGATTTTCGGCCAAGCATGGTGTCTCATGCCTGTAATCCCAACTCTTTGGGTGGGCTGAAGCAGGAGGATCACTTGAGCCTAGGGGTTCGAGACCAGCCTGGGCAATATGGTGAGACCTCCTGTCTCTAAAAAAAATAAAAAATTAGCCAGGCATGGTGGTGTGCACCTATGGTACCAGCTGCTACTTGGAAGGCTGAGGTGGAAGGACCACTTTAGCATGGTAGGGTGAGGCTGCAGTGAGCTGTGATCATGTCACTGCATTCCAGCCAGGGTGACAGAGTGAGATCCTGGTCTCTCAAAAAAAAAAAGTAATTTTCTTTAAGGAAAAATATGGCCTCGTCTCTTTTTGAAAAACGCTTGTGAAATTTAGAATATCTAGTTTTGTTTTTCTTGTTTTTAATTGTTCTCTTTTTCTTTTCTCCTCTAGGAAACAAGTATTTTAGCCTCAGCAGAAAAAACAAATGCTCTGAGTTATAAACAGAATGAACTTTGTTGTTGTTGTTTCTAAACAAACAAATCCTATCCATGAAGGAGACAGCTCAGCTTGGGAACTGGCAGACGACTAAAGCCTACGGCATTTTGACGGCTGCAGGCGCTTGGTAAGAGAAGACAGCTCGTTTTCTCAGAAGTTTCATACCTCTTACAGTCCTTCCTTCTGAGAGGGACCCACTCATAGTTAGCAATGCTTAAAGAGCACCCTCCACAGCCACATCTGATACAAACTGAAGTATCTCCTAAGAGAGCAAAGTCCTGTGCGCGCACATGTCCTGATGCCTGGAGAAATCTCAGAATTGTAAGCCACGGCATTAGGAAACTGTCCTTCTGATTTCCACCCACATTAATACCTCTCCTTCTTTCTTTTTACTGTAGCTATTATGATAAAGATCATTTTAGGAGATGGCCCAAGGGGATTTTGGTCACTTATTTAACAAAAAGTGCTCCTTAGTAACCTGGCTGTCCACCGAACCAATAAAGAACTCATTCTAGTGAGGCTTCCACGTATTTCTCAGCTCCAGGCCCGAAGGTCTTTCCAGGCGTTCTGTAAATGTTTTCTCTCTTCACTCAACAAGGTGGCCTGAGTTGGTGGAATGATCTTTTTGTTTTTACATTTAAAGTTGATTCTGAAGTTTGACAAATCACCCTTCTTCCCTTTATAGCTATTACTCTCTATTGAACTTCTCTGAATTTCTTCAGTGCTGCTAAAGAATTAAAATAATCAAATAGCTACCATAAAAATAATGAGCTATTATTTACTAAATTTTAAAAGTCTCACTTGACTTAAGAAGTCAGGAGGCTAAAAACTAACTTTCTTTTTTCTTTTTTTCCTAACAATCATGATGACTTATCTGAAATACAAGGAACTATTAGGAACTGCTGGGAAAGCCCCAGCAGAGAAAGAGAAGGGCTTCAGAGTATAAGTAACTGCCCAGCTCTCCCATCTTAGAAAACTAGTTTTCGGCCCTTACACAAATAGCCATCCATCCACATCACTGAACCATCCCATCATGGGTATTTGGCTCAGGGAATCCAGGACAGAAATCACGGTGGGTGGCCCAAGCGAAGAAGGTACATTAGCAGTGGCTTGTGAGGTTACAAAACACACAAGAAGGGTTTTCTAGGTCAAATCTAAAGAACATTTGCTCAGCCAGGGTCATGGAAAAACTAGGAAATCTACCAGTAAAGTACTCTTTGGGTTACAGTGCCGCCTGTCAGTGTTGAACAGCTCTTGGTTACAAGAGAAGTCAAAGCACATATGTGCGTTATGTCAGCCCACAAGATGCAGTCTGTGTTACTCAACCTAGAGAGGAATCAGAATTCTTAGAATTGCTCATAGGTAAATAACTGGGAATATTGACTTTCCTAGAAGAAAAGACACACACATATACACACACACACACGAGAGAGGGGGATTACTACATAAACACAAGAGTTCAGGGGGACTGAGGGGCCCATGGCTTAGTCTAAACCTATAAAGTTAATCACTGTAACCTGACAACCAATGTTGAAGGTCAAAGCAATGACTACTAAGTTTCTTTTTTTTTTTTTTCAATTATATGTAAAGAAAAAGTTGAAAACTATCTTCAGTGGAGAGTCACCAGAGAGGGACATTGGGAATAGCTCGACAAATAATGAAAACTTGGAGTGGGAAAAAAAAAAGGTCACTTCTCTTTGTCTTGCCTCTCCTTAAATACATAAATATACACATCACTTCAGTGGGTTGCATGGTGGTCCCTAACAAGATATGTCAATTTCCTAATCCCCAGAACCTGTGAATGGTGATTTTATTCAAAAAAAGGATCTTTGGGCCAGGCACAGTGGCTCATGCCTGTAATCCCAGCACTTTGGGAGGCAGAGGTGGGAGATCGCCTGAACCCAGGAGGTTGAGCCTGCAATGAGCTATGACTGTGCCACTACACTATTTCCTGGGCAATAGAGTGAGACTCCATCTCAAGGGAAAAAAGAAAAAGAAAGGGGGTCTTTGCAGATGTAATTAAGTTAAAAACCTTAAGATCTTTCTGGATTACCTAGATGGGGCCTAAATCCAACAGTGGCAACTGTCCTTAGACAGAAAGGGAAAAGCCACAGACACATACAGAGGCAGGGGCATCATATGAAGACAGAGGCAGGGGCATCATGGAGCCACCAGCCAAGGAGCCCCGAGCTACCAGAGACTAGAAGGAGCAAGGAGGACTCCTCCCCTAGAGCCCTCAGAAGGAGCACAGCCCTGCTGACACCTTGACTTCTGACTTCTGGTCGCCAGAACTATAAGAAAATATGTTTCTGTTGTTTTAGGCCACCAAGTGTATACTAATTTGTTATGGCAGCCACAGGAAACTAACACACCTCCCACCATCTTCCCCACTGAATTAATGTTTCGACTTATTCTAAAAAGAAATAAATCAGATGTTCATCAAATACTTTACATTTTAACTTCTTCCTAACATAAATCCCCAAAACAGGACACATTTGGATATGGTGGAAGGAATTTCTGTCACCTATCTGGATGCTACGTTAGCATGTCGATTTCTGTCCTTTGGGAAGTTCCCATGGGTGCTGCGGCCTCACAGGGTCTTCTTCAGGCTTGTTAGCCAGGGTTGAAGAGCTCTGTCCTGCCCATATGGTACCACAAAGGAGTGGTAGTTTATTTCACCATGTCAAATAAAACGGCAACTCTACTACCATAATGTGGCTTAAAGTCCTAAGAGCCAGGTTACACCTTTTCTGTAAGTCCTGGGCTCCATAGAGTCACACAGACCAAATGCAGAAATAGATTTCCTTGGCTAAGAGGTAACTTGGAGACATCTGCTTTGGAGAGTGGAGGGAAGGAAAGGCACCCCTCTGCTTGACTATCCCCCATTGTCTGTCTTCCCACAACCACAGTTTTATTTTTTCTTTTCTTTTTTTTTTTTATTTTAGAGACTGGGTCTCACTCTGTCACCCAGCCTGGGGTGCAGGGGGGCAGTCATAGCTCACTGCAGCCTCAAACCCCTGGCTCAAGCAATCCTCCTGTCTCAGCCTCCCAAGTAACTGGGACTACAGGTACATGCCACCACAACCAGCTAATTTTTTTATTTTCATTTTTAGAGAAGGGGTCTTGCTGTGTTGACCAGGCCTATCTTGAACACCCAGGCTCAAGTGATCCTCCTGCCTCAGCCTCCCAAGCAACTGGGACTACAGGTACATGACACCACATCCAGCTAATTTTTTTCATTTTTAGAGAAGGTGTCTTGCTATGTTGCCTAGGCCTGTCCTCAACTCTCAGCCTCAAGCAATCCTCCTGCCTCAGCCTCCCAAAGTGCTGGATTACAGTCATGAGCCACTGTATCCCGCCAATAACTACATTGTTCTCTATCACTGTAACCTGAGACAATTCCCTACCAAAAAGAGCAGTATAAAACTTGCTGGCAAGCAGGGCATGGTGACTTATGCCTGTAATCCCAGCACTTTGAGAGGCCAAGGCAGAACAATCACTTAGCCCAGGAATTCAAGACCAGCCTAGGCAACACAGGGAGACCTCGTCTCCACAAAAAATAAGCTTGTGGAGAAATTTTTTTAATTTCCAAATTATTAACAATAAAATGCCTACCAAAAAAGTGAAAAACACATATGTACATTTTAATAAATAGTGGAACCAGGCCGGGCACGGTGGCTCACACCTGTAATCCCAGCACCTTGGGAGGCTGAGGCAGGTGGATCACCTGAGGTCAGGAGTTACAGACCAGCCTGGCCAACATGGTGAAACCCCATCTCTACTAAAAATACAAAAATTAGCGGGGCATGGTGGTGCATGCCTGTAATCCCAGCTACTTGGGGGGCTGAGGCAGGAGGACTGCTTGAACCCAGGAGGCAGAGATTGCAGTGAGCCGAGATCACGCCACTGCACTCCAGCCTGGGTGACAGAAGGAGACTCCATCTCAAAAAATAAATAAATAAATAAACAAATAAATAGATAGTACAACCAACTCCCACTGCTGGTCAGGAAAGAGCTCTCTTGTATTCATGTTCTTGCTCCTCCTGTGATATGTGAACAGTGTCCTAAAACTGGGTTTCTGGAACCTCTACCTGATGTGTGTGTGCTCACAAAGAGAGAAAATGAGAACTAATCTGCAAGGATGCTCTGGTACTAAATTCCATAATGGTGGATGGGGGCAGGTTTGGTGTATGTTTGGGATAAGGATGGGAGTTCCCAGATAATCTTCTCCAAAGAGCTACCCAACCTCAGAGAGCGACCCCCACAAACCAGGCCCAGCCAAATCACAAGACGGCTGACCAGAAAGCTGGGTTTCCAGAAGCAAAAAAAAAGAGATAACATTTTTTTTTTCACAGCTCTCCCTTCCCCATTCGATTTTCATGCTCACACAAAGTTATCAAAAGATCCCTCCTGTCCCAATCATCCCTGCCATATGGAACTCTCTTCCTTCCAGATGTGTAAGTGTACACTATTAAAGCATAACATGACACTCGGATATGTCGGGGCTTCCTCTGACACCCTCTTGCCCTTCCCAGACTGCTGACGCCTACACATGGGCAGACCACCTACCTGGTCCCTTCACTTACCTCTGGTAGTGTATCCTCCAATGACATAAATTTTTCCCTTACACTCACAGGCAGAGAACTCAGCCAGAGGATTGGGTAAGGGCGCCACAAAATTCCACGCATCCTGCTCAGGGTTGTAACACTCAACGTTAGAAACGGCCTGCCCTCCGATGGCATAGAGTTTTGAATTAACAGCCACAAGTTTGAAGTTAGACCTGAAAGAGAGACACAAAGGCCCACAGAGTTAGTTCTTCTGATCAATGAAAAGTGTAACAATGGCATGAACTACTAGACTCTCCTGGACATGTGAAGAAAATTCGCTCTCCCAGTTGGGGGCCATTCCGCCTGAGGACAGAGGAGGAAAGGATGGCTTCTCGAATCTCACTCCTGTCCCCAAGATTCCACGGGAATGGCACACTGTCCAAACACTAGCTATCGAAGATAAGCAGTTCAATACAACAAGTTATTAATCTTGTTCAGCCTTAGTCCAGCAACCAAAGACAATGTGTATACACTAAACTCCACACTTTCTTTCAGGGCCAGGCACAAGGGTAAGAGGGGAAGGCACCCACATCACCCCATTGTCTTTCACCTCTCAGAATGGTTATTTCATTCTTCCTACTGAGTAGTATGGCTTCATCTTAGGGACACACTGGTGCTGTCAGGACAGGCAGGTGCGAGAAGTGACTGCTAAAGGGTAGGTCAGGAGATCCTTGCACAACCAGTATACCTGAGCAGGACACTGGTCCTGCCTCCCGCCTCCAAGGGCATCTAACATACTGCTTCACAACATGTAAGATGGGGAGAGGTCAGCACTGAACAAATTCACAGTTTGTATTTATTTATTTACTAATTTATTTATGAAACAGGGTCTTGCTCTGTCACCCAGGCTAGACTGCAGTGGCACAGTCATAGCTTACTGCAGCCTTGAACTCCTGGGCTCAAGAGAGTCTCCTGCCTCAGCCTCTCGAGTAACTTGGACTACAGGTATGTATCATCATATTCAGCTATACTCAGCTAATTTTTTATAAACATTTTTTTGTGGAGATGGCATCTCACTATGTTGTCCAAGATGATCTTGAACTCCTGGCCTCAAGTGATCCTCTTGCTTCAGCCTCCCAAAGTGCTAGGGTTATAGTTATAAGACACCACAACCAGCCTCAAAATATTTTGATCCAGCATTCTTAGGGTCTTTACATATGTTAATTCAACAAATACTTCTATTGACAAATGCTCATCTTTCATAAAAATAATAACTTGAAAAAGAGATGGACAATGGTTTCCAGCTCTATATTCAGTAAATAATTAAATGCTGCTTATCAGCTTCAGACACTAAATAAGTCTTATGATTTTTGAACTGAATAGTAACACAAAATTAATTTGTTTCGATATAGCACACAAAAGGCAGGAAGGATAAACTCTTGGGAGTGTTGGGTCAGTCTGCTGTGAGGTGTGCAACAGTCACAAGTTTACAAGAGGATGAGCAGCAGCATGATGCAACAGAAAAACACCTGAGCACAAATCAGAAGACCTCGCTTCTAGTCCCAGCTCTGCTGATAACCAGCTATCTGACCCTGGTCCAACCACCTCACTTCCTCATCTGTAAAATGGGGATAACAGCCATCACAAGGTGGTCGAGATGATTAAATCAAATAGTCTATCAGAAACTACTACACAGAGATAAAATACTATCATTCAAATTTCTGTTTTCTAGTGTTTGAAATAAAGGTGCTAGACCAAGTGAATTTCAAGACCACATCTAATCCCAACACAATGATGTCTTCAAAAATAATAATACACTAAGAAAGAATGGAGGTAGAGGCTATGCACACACAAAAAACTTATATAAGGGAGTAGATTAAGAAGAAGCAGTAAACAAGAAGCCCATGCTTGATCCCCTAAAAAGTGTTCAATGAAACTGATGCATTACACTATGGAAACTAGGTTAGTAATAGGCACCTACTAAACAGTTAAGATTTTTTAAAGGTTCCTATCATGTTTATATCTAAATGTGTGTTTTAGTTTGTTTTTCCACTCAGAGCGTGAATAGAGTACTCTTCATCAAGAGCCTCGTCTTGTCCCTTAAAGCCAGCCAGCCAGCCAGCCAGCCCACTTTTTTGTGCCAACAGACGTCAGGGTGGCAGGTACTGGGGGGTCCCTGATTCCTGCTGCTTACCTTTCTTGCTGCCAATGGTCCTTAAAATCCAACCATGATGCCCTGTGTGTGCAAATTTGGGGAACCAAAGGAAATAAAGCTTGTAAACAAGCACTAAATTTTCCCAGCCGCAATTTGTTTTTGCTCCCCAAAGGTACACAGATAGTAAATTTTGTAAGATCAAAACAGTTTTTAGTATTTATCCAGCATAATCATTTGTCCTAAGCAAACATGTAAGGGGCTTCTTTTTGAGACCAATGAATAGGCAGTTAAAGTAAATGATTCCATCTCTCCAGACCCCAACACGCTCAAATTCACTTGAAGAGAAACACTTTTTAATGCTGAATTTGTTTTAAGATGAAATTGCCACCTAAAAACAGACCATTTAATAAAGAGGCATACTGCTAAAGGTTATGAGTCCAGGCTTACACAGGGAAATCTCAGACATCACACATCAATTGCTGTCTGACTTTAGACAAATTACTGAATCTGTTGATCTGTTCCTCAGTTTTCTCATCTGTTAAGTAGGGATAAGAAGGGCACAATATCTGGCATGCAGTAAGAGCTGAAAAGGACAGCACTTGCAGAGATAAGTCTTTCTCCATTGGCATTCTAGGGAGTGCTTCTCAGGGTGTCCTAAGTCTAAGTTTTTCTTAACCTTGGGAGGGTTGGTTTCTCATTTGTCAACTGCAACAGTCACTGACTGTGATGTTTTATGCTCTCTCATCCACAAATTCTCATCACTTACTGCTTCATTTCCAACTTTCTGAAAATAATTCTTCCACTCTTCACCTCTTGAATGGTAAAGGTATAAATTCAAGCTATCAACTACTTTTCAAAATTATCATCTCTACAGTGTTTTCTTAATTTAACACACTATGTTCAGGAGGTAAAAAGAAGAATTTCAAGACCAAGTAACAAGTCATCTATCATAGCTATATACTTGTTCCTTGCAATAAATAAAAATATTATCATTAGAATTTCTGTTTTAAGTGAGAAAACAAGTCATCATAGCTATATACTTGTTCCTTGCAATAAAAAAAATATTATCATTAGAATTTCTGTTTTAAGTGAGAAAATTGGATAAAACCACAACTGAATTTCAAGGTCACTTATAAGAAAATTTTTTTTTAAAAGGAGAGCTTTTTAAGAGACAGGGTCTCATTTCATTGCCCAGGCTGGAATGCAGTGGCCTGATCATGGCTCACTGCAGCCTTGAACTCCCAGCCTTAAGCAATCCTCCTGACTCAGCCTCCCAAGTAGCTAGGCCACCGTGAGTGGCTTAAAAAGCTCTTTAAACCCCTAAAAGCTAAGTAACATGAAACATGCTAAACACCAGCACGCAGATCTCAAGGATTAACAGTAGCTACATACAACCATAGGAAGGCAAGATGACACAGAGGTCTGGGTGGCTTCGAGTCTAGCCCTGTGATTATGTGGAAGGTAATTAAACTCACTGAGCCTCAGTTTCCACTTTAAGGAAATGGGATTAATAACATCTACCTCATAGAGATGTTGTGAGCATTAATATGAAGTGACACCTCAAGTTGTGACTACAATACCTGACCCAGAGTAAGAGCTCAAGAAATGAAAACCATCATTATGACTCCCTATGTAGAGAAAGAAGTTTGCTTACCATCAGAGTAAAAATTAGAACAAAATGTCAAGATCCTTTCAAAAGTCCTTTCTCAACCACTCAGAACACGACTGCTTAAGTCTGTGGGCCATCCAGGTCCTTTTGTCTCCTCTTTCCCCTTCATCTACTTGCCTTCTGCCATGTCCCTACGCATTAATTTCCCCTAGGGACTAGGAAGGGGAGAAGGGGAAAGGTTAGAAAATAGAGGTAGTCATTGTTGCTACCTATGCCCAGCTCTAAGAAACTCCAAAAGCAAAGATGCAAAAAGCAATTTAAACTGTTGGCCAAAATTAAATGGGGAGTTGGGGGGGAGTGTGAATAGACGTACAGTTTTCTTTCTTGCACTATTCCCAGGCTCTACTACAACATCAACCACAGAAATGCTCCAAAAATGGTAAACATTGGCTGAGAGGAGAAGGGACAGCTCAGCAAACGCTAAGGCTGACAACTGCAATTCCATCTCTGCCAGGAGACACTTGTTTATTAAAGTCTCTCTCTCAGCCTTGCTGTATTCACACATGGAACAGGAGGACTCACTCCAACTCCATTTTCAGAGCTAAAGTGCAGGGCAATGGAAAAGACTAGAGAAAGCTCTGGAAATGGAGAACCTTAATGAACAAACTGCTGCAACAGTGGTCAGTTCCTGCAAGTTATCACTGATTAAAGGGAAAGCAAGCACCCTCGATCTCACAAGCTTTTTTTTTTTTTTTTTTTTTTGAGACAAAGTCTCACTCTGTTGCCCAGGCTGGAGTGCAGTGGTCTGATCTTGGCTCACCACAACCTCCCCATCCCGGTTTCAAGCGATTTTCCTGCCTCGGCCTCTCAAGTAGCTAGGACTACAGGTGCCCACCACCATGCCCGGCTAATTTTTGTATTATTAGTAGAGACAGGGTTTCACCACGTTGGCCAGGCTGGTCTCGAACCTCTGACCTCAGGTGATCCGCCTGCCTCAGCCTCCCAAAGTGCTGGGATTACAGGTGTGAGCCACCGTGCCTAGAGGTCTCACAAGCTTTTATGTGTGAAGAGTTACATCCTGACAATTTGTGAGATCAAACCCACGTTCAGACCATCAGGCAGTGTTGCACACTTGGCCTACAGAGCAAAACATTTCTTTTTTACCCTCTGATGGTCATATAGCACCCACTATCTTCTCCAGAGTGCAGAAGGCTTTATAAAATCTCTCAATTGGCCGGGCGCGGTGGCTCATGTCTATAATCCCAGCACTTTGGGAGGCCAAGGCAGGCAGATCACGAGGTCAGGAGATCGAGACCATCCTGGCTAACACGGTGAAACCCCATCTCTACTAAAAATACAAAAAAAAATTAGCCAGGCGTGGTGGCGGGCACCTGTAGTCCTAGCTACTCGGGAGGCTGAGGCAGGAGAATAGCGTTAACACGGGACGCGGAGCTTGCAGTGAGCCAAGATTGGGCCACTGCACTCCAGCCTGGGCAACAGAGCGAGACTCTGTCTCAAAAAAAAAAAAAAAAAAAAAAAAACTCTTTCAATCCCAGAGTTCCTGCTATTTAAGATTCTGGATCACTGCACTATTCAGTCCCTGGGAAAAGTGAACTGCTCTACGTTTGACCCCTTTATCAAAGTAAAATACTGATACATCCCAAAGCAGTCTCCGACAAAGGTGAATCAAAGTAGATGTGAAATTCTGCATAGCCAGAGGCCAAAATCTGGTTTTCTTTCTCAAGGTTCCAAATTTCTTCCAGTGCATGCATAACCTGTATTGGATGCCTCATCCAGGAAAAACTCTCTGCTAGGTTTCATTTTTACTTGTCTCATCATCTAAACTCAATTTTAAACTTCTTGAGGGCAGCAATTACGTCATCAGTTTCTGTACATCCAACAGTGACTAGAAGAATGCTGGGCTTAAAGGCTGTGGTGGAGCTGAGGCACACATGATGAAATTTTGAAAAGTAGCAGTGTACCACAAAAGATCTGTGCTCTATTTTTTAGAAGGAAATAAATTTTTTTAAAGAAGGGGGGAAATGTGCATGAAGATGGTCCCTGCAAGTCTAAAATCCAAAACTTATAAACAATTTAAGTGGTTATAACTACTCAATGGATATTTACATTTTGGTTGCTGTACTTATTACACATCCTTGAGCAATTTACTTCTCTGTGCCTCACTTCCTGTCTCTTTAGAATGGGAACCTGCCTAACAGCCCTTGTGAAGAATAAGTTAGATAATTCATGCAAAGCAGCGGGAACAGTACCTACTGCAGAGTTAAGTGTTCAATTAAATGATGTCTCTCATTATTTCTCAGCTACTCTAAATAAATATAATGACTGTTACCAAGGTAAAAATGTTCACTATAGTGTTACAAATAAAGCGAAATATAAAATTATACATTAACTTTTATTACAATAATGTAAAAATATATTCCATAGTTTTTTTAAAGAAAACACGTATTTTAAGCACCTATTATTATTGGACATCTTGTTAGGAGTAGGGCTATACATTGAGTAAGTCCTAGTTCCTGATCGGAAGGCAGAGAGACAACAACAGAGAATTTCACTTCAAGTCGGGGAATGTGCATGAGATGCTAGAGGAGCAGAGACGGAACACTCAGCCCAAGCCAGAGTTCGGGAAGGAACTCCTGGGAGATATGTCATACCTGAGTCAAAGAAGAGGGAACTAAAGAAGGGTAGAATTTCCAATACAGCATCAATAATCAATTAGAAGATATAATGGAGGGTCAGGCATGGTGGCATGTAATCTTAGCACTTTGGGAGGCCACAGTGGGAGGATTACCTGAGGCCAGGAGTTCAAGACCAGCCTGGGTAACACAGCCCCCATTTCTACAAAAGAAAAAATTTTAATTTTAAAAAATTAACCAAGCACGGTGTTGCATGCCTGTAGTCCCAGCTACTGGGGAGGCTGAAGCAGGAGGATTGCTTGAGCCCAAGAGTTGAAGGCTGCAGTAAGTTATGATCACACCACTGTACTCCAGCCTGGGTGACAAAGCAAGACCCCATTTCTTTAAAAAAGAAAAAATAAAGGGATATTTGGATGTCTGACAACATTTCCTCCCTTCCACGTGGAAGTAACCAGCCATGGTTGAGAGGTGGAGCCCTCTTTTGGTAGGGCGATAGCGCTCAGCTTCATCATAACTCCCACCCACCCCTCTATGCAACAATTTCACCTACCCAGTCACTTTGGGATCTTATTTTTGAACACTGCAGAAAAAATAACGGCATGGGCAAACATGCACGACATTACATAACAGACAAGAGATTAATATCTGTATTCACACATAGAACTTCTCAAATGAATGTGAAGAAAATAAGCCAATTTTTAGGAAACTGGCAAAGACCATTTACAAAAGAAATACAAATGGCCAACCAACATATAAAAAGAATAATCTCTCTTCTAATTGGGAAAAATCACACTAGCGTTTTTGCCCATTAGGTTTGGGAAAAAAGATGATAATATTCTATCTTGGCAAGAGTATAGGGAACTGGCAAGCACAAACACTTTTGATGGAAGAGGAAATCAGAACAATTTTTTTGATGGGCAATTTGGCGGAAGCAACCAAAATCTATTTATTTATTTATTTTTAACTGTTTATAGAGATGAGGTCTCACTATGTTGCCCAGGCTGGAGTGCAATGGCTATTCACAGGCCCGATTAGAGTGCACTGCAGCCTTCAGCTCCTGGGCTCAAGTGATCCTCCTGCCTAAGCCTCCCAAGTAGCTGGGACTACAAGCGTGAACCACTGCACCCACCTTCAACAAAATTTAAAACATGCATACACAGCTGGGCGCGGTGGCTCACGCCTGTAATCCCAGCACTTTGGGAAGCCTAGGCGGGCGGATGACGAGGTCAGGAGATCGAGACCATGCTGGCTAACAAGGTGAAACCCCTTCTCTACTAAAAATACAAAAAAAAAAAAAAAAATTAGCCAGGCGTGGTGGCGGGCACCTGTAGTCCCAGCTACTCGGGAGACTGAGGCAGGAGAATGGCGTAACCTGGGAGGCGGAGCTTGCAGTGAGCCGAGATCGCGTCACTGCACTCCAGCCTGGGCAACAGAACGAGACTCCGTCTCAAAAAAAAAAAAAAAAACACATACACTTTGCCCTACCTATCCAGGGATTCCACGAATTTGACATATGAAACTAACTCACATATGGCTACTAAGATACATGCACGCATCTACCAGGATGTTCAATATGGCAATGCTTATTGAAACATCCAATGCAAATGGAAGTGACCTAAATGTCCATAAATAAGGGAAGGGCTAATTACATTATGGTACATCCATAGGCTGGAATGCCACGCAGCCATTAAAAAGCGTGAGGTAAGGCCGGGCGCGGTGGCTCACGCCTGTAATCCCAGCACTTTGGGAGGCTGAGGCGGGCAGATCACGAGGTCAGGAGATCGAGACCATCCTGGCTAACACAGTGAAACCCCGTCTCTACTAAAAATACAAAAAAAAATTAGCCGGGTGTGGTGGCGGGCGCCTGTAGTCCCAGCTCCTCGGGAGGCTGAGGCAGGAGAATGGCGTGAACCCCGGGGACGGAGCCTGCAGTGAGCGGAGATCGCGCCACTGCACTGCAGCCTGGGCGACAGAGCGAGACTCCGTCTCAAAAAAAAAAAAAAAAAAAAAAGCGTGAGGTAGATCTACATTTGTTGACACAGAAAAAAACTCTCAGATATGGTTAAATGGAAATATCAAGTGCCATAATAATTAGTACAACCTAGACAATTTTAGAATTTTAAAAATGTGTAAGGTGATACACCCCCGTGCACATTAATATACCTAAACACTTTTCCCCTATTGTTAACCACTATCAATATACTTATACAGCTGATCCTTTAATAACACGGGTTTGAACTGTGAGGGTCCACTTACATTCAGATTTTCTTCTGCCTCTGCCACCCCGAGACTGCAAAACCAACCCTTCCTCTACCTCCTTTTCCTCCTCAGCCTACTCAACGTCAAGATGATAAGGATGATCCACTTCCGCTTAATTTTCTCTTCCTTACTTTATTAATAACATTTTCTTTTCTATAGCATACTTTATTGTTAGAATAAAGTATATACTACATATACAAAATGTATTAATTGCTTATGTTATTGGTAAGGCATCTGGTAAACAGTAGGCTATTTAGTAGTTAAGTTTTTGGGAGAGTCAAAAGTTATATGGGGATTTTTGACTGTGCAGGGTTTGGTGTCCCTGGCCCCCACATTGTTTAAGGGTTAACTGTATTTATATAAGTATACATATAATTTACAGTATAAATGTTTATACATTTATAATATCTAAAGGTAACAAAAGTCTGTTGATACACTGACACTTTTTTTCTGTACCCTGAGGGCAGACATTTACTCTTTTTACTCTACAGTTTTGTGTGTAATTTGCAGTTTTTCTAAGAATCATGCATTCATGCATTACTTGAATGCTTTTTTTTTTTTTTAAGGGGATGAAAAGGGCCTTCCTAGAAAAAAAGACAAAGACTACCAAGGATGTATGAAGGGAAGAAAGAAGTGTGAGGAACTGTGGCACTAAGCATGGCCTGGTGAGCACCAAATGATGCGTAGCTAGAGGAATGCAAGAGGAGTGAGAGAACTCAGGGCCGCCCACCCCTAATCAGACCACCACCCATGGCCACACAATGTTCCTTTGTCGTTTCAATTACAGTGCATAGAATTTGTTTTAAAATAACACTTCTGATACCAAATTTTAAATATGGTATCATCTCAATGGTGTAAATAATGCATTAAAAATGGGCTGGCAGGAAATATGCCAACCTGGTTACTGCCTCTGGGAAGAGCGGGTAGGAATAATCATCTTTTTGCTTCTTCATTCTTTTCCATTTTCCAGTTTTCTGTAACTATGTATTATCAGGGGAAAAAGCATACTTTTCAAAATGAATTTCATATTATAGGAGAGATAAAGCCAGTTATTTCCCCCAAATAATCCCTGGCCAAGGAGGACCCTCGAGTCAAATAAATAGATATATAAAGGATTCTCTGTTACTGTTAAGACTTTCTTTGCCCAGCTGTGAGCTCCCCAACTCCTTGCTCCACACTTCAGGACCAGGACCCTGTGAGGATTGAGATGGAAACACGTGGATGGGAAGAAAGGGTATTTTCATCCTTTCTTGAGTTACATTGATTCTTTTCCCTGCTTCTGAATGACGCTGAGGCCTCCTAGGCGCTACCATCTTTATTTCCTACCATCTCTTCCTGTATATGCTCTTTGCTCTTGTTTTGATATTCCTTCCCTGGTTCCTTTCCCTTCTCCCCTCTCATCCCACTCCTCAAGCTCCTCCTCTTCCTTTCTTCAAGTCACCCATGTTGGAGGCAGGAGAGATTTACAGGATGGGAGGGGGAGAAGGTTGCGTAAATGAAAATATTCCAATTCTGTAGTTGAACACTTCCAGGCTCAAGCTTTGGGTCATGACGATGGCTGTCCAGGGAAGGAAGCACAAGAGAGGATAAAAAATAAGAAAAGCAACCCCTATTGCAAACGTTAATACATTTCCAGTGATTATCTCTTGATCATGATGGTATCACAGTGTGGAAGACTCTGTTGTCACAGTCATTGACATCAGAAAAAAATCCTAAAAACTAAGACAAATTTTTTAAAAATTAAGGAGCAATTTTCTTTTAAAGTATTCTTGTAGGAAACCACAACATCTTGTTTCACAAGAACAGAGGCAAAGAAAGCAGTTTCACCTAAAGGCACAATACCTGCCAAAAAACCACTCCACTTCTTGACCTCACTGGGGACATCCTCTTCGCAATTTCTTAGTTCATTGGGAATTTTGCCAGCGCCAAGGCCAACAACATTCCTGAAGATGTCATTTCCACCACAGCACACCCTCCCCTATTTACTGGCTCAGTAAACACTGGGGCAATGAACTAATGAACAAGTGAATGAATGAGAAGGCAGCAGCACTCTGCCGGGGTGCTTACCTCTTCTGGTTCATGGAGGCCACCTGGAGCCACTCGTTGGTGCTGGGGTTGTAGGAATGCGCGGCGGAGATCTCCTGGCTAGTGATCCTATACCCGCCCACTATGAAGAGGTAGTTGTCCAGGATGGCAGACCCATAGCCCCTGACATTGACCAGGTCGGGAGGAAGGTTGTTGGCCAGCGGGAACCAACGCTCAGTCATCTCCTCGTACCTGAGCATGGACGGGGGCTCCCCCTGGTAGGGGTGAGGGGCCAGGGGTCCCCCCAGGAAGTCCCCGAGGGCCACGAGGACAGGAGTCCCAGTCATCCGGGCCTCCCTCAGCCTCTGCTTCAGGCTGACATCCCCTGGAGCTTGGGGAGGAGACCCCAGGAGGTGGAACTGGGGCTTGCACAGCACCTCGTGGAAGTGGACGACCATGAAGCGCAGGCAGGCCTCCTGCAGATCGGGCAGCCCGTACACCTGCGCCAGGCGGTACATCTCCAGGCAGTTGTTGAGCCGCACCTGGGACAGCAGCAGCTGCAGCAGGGACGTGACCTGCAGGAAGGAGGCCGCCTCCACCAGCTCGGACAGCAGGCTCACCTCATCCATCTCCTCGTCCTCGTCCACCCCGCCGCCCTTTTCCCCGCGCGGGCCCAGGAGCCAGCCTTCGCGGGCCCCGCCGGCGTTGATGAAGTCCAGCACCAGCCGCAGGCCCGGCGCGCTGAGGCCGCGCAGCTGCTGCACCTCCGGGCCGCCGGCCTCCTGGCTCAGGGCCTCGCGCATGCCGGAGCGGTAGAGGGCGCGGAAGTAGTCGCTCTGCTCGATGAGCTTCCTCTTGCTCACCGGGTAGCAGCGGTCCTCCAGGCGGATCTGCACCATCTCCTCGGCCGACATGGCTGGGGGCCCCGGGGCGGCAGCGCTCACCGCCAGATCTGCGCGCCGGCCTCCCAGCCCCTACGCGCGCGCCGGTTCCGGGCGGGGCGCCGAGGGATGGCGGCCCGGGAGGAGCGGCGAGGTGAGGGCCGCCCGCGCTCGCCCGGCCTCTCCGGCGGCCCCTCCTCCCGGGGCCCGCTCCCGCGAGGCGGCGGCCCTGCCCTTCTCCTTTCCCTCAGCGCCAAAAAAGGGCCGGCGGAGCGCGGCGGGCGTCCTCGCGCGGGCTCTCCCGGGCGGCGCCAGGCGGGAAGGGAATTCCAGCTCCCAGCCAGCAGCCTCCTCCCCCGCCGCCCTTCTCACTTCCGCCCGCGGGACCCCAGCCGCCGGCCTGACCTGCCGGCTGGATCCGGCTCTCGGGGAGGCCCGGGAAGCTGCGGGCCCGGGCGCCTCGGCTGCGGACGCGCAGCTGCGGGAGGCGGAGGGCGCGCGTCCCCGCAGCCTCTCCGCACGCCCGGGGCGCGCCGGCTCCGCCGCCTGTTGGGGGCTGCAGTGATGCTCCGGGGTACCCCAGGGAGAAGAAATTCGTTTTCTCTCCCACGCTGCTTTACACGGGCTAAAGAAAAAGAAATGAGCGTGGGAGGAAAGGGAAGGATGGAGTCTCTGGTCCAGGGAGACAAAAAGGCATCAAATATGGGGTCCTCCTTCTGGCCCAGTCCGGCATCGAGTGTCAGTGGGCTGAGGCACGCAGGCAATCTATGGACAGTTGGTGGCAATGTTGGTGGCACGTAGAGCTGATTCTCTGGTAGCGTGGTCGCGTAGGAGCCATCTTACAGGAGGTCCAGGCAGATGGCAGCAGGTTCTCAGAGGAATCGGGTTGGGAGGCAGGGGAGCTTGCATTTGCCACTGGGGCCCCTTATTCTCCCTAAGTTATTAAAAGAAAGATGAAAGCGCAGCCCGACTAAATAAAGTTACATCACGTGGCTTCTGGTTTTAAACCATGTTTTCTATGAGCCATTGCTTTTCTACTTCAGGATTGGACTAGCCATTACGGAATGTTATCCTGGCGCAAAAGATCTGACAAAATTGGCTCATAAATGTCTGCAAGAAGTAGCTTTTCTTGTCACCCCCTTTCTCCACCTACCCTGCCCCCATCATCTGAGGACCATTAAGAGAGACCACACGTGCGGTTTGGCTGAGCGCGGTGGCTCACACCTGTAATCCCATGACTTTGGGAGGCCCAGGTGGGCAGATCACGAGGTCAGGAGTTCGAGAGCACCATGGCCAACATGGTGAAACCCCGTCTCTACTAAAAATACAAAAATTAGCCGGGCGTGGTGGCACGCGCCTGTGATCCCAGCTACTCGGGAGGCTGAGGCAGGAGAATTGCTGGAACCCGGGAGGCGGAGGTTGTAGTGAGCCGAGATCGCGCCGCTGCACTCCAGCCTGGGCGACAGAGCGAGACGCCGTCTCGGAAAAGAGAGACCACTTGTTTCCTATGTTCTCTCACTGAACATTGCAATTAGAAGGCCCACCCCAAATAATAATAGGAAGGACTTTTTGTCTTGCTAATGAATTCATCCCAGGAAGGGGGTGGGGGGAGAAATATATTGTTTGGATTATCTTTGGGTAGGAGAAGGGAGAAGGATTGGGAGGAAGCAGAGGGTGTGTTCACTCTTATCTTACAAAACAAAAACAGAAAACCTTGAAAACTTACCCCAAACCAAGATTTGAGAACCACCTATGATAAACAGTCCTTAACTTGGAGAGAATATGTTTGGTTTTTTTTTTATTATTACAAGCTTCAGCTTTCTTCTTGAATGACAGATTGTTAAATAATATCTTCTTCGTAAGTACATTTTCCCTATTTAAAGAAGATACATCCTACCATGCTAACATTTTACCTTAGGAAGGAGAAAGGGTTAAAAACCAGAGAACTAAAGAAAGTCAAAGGTGAAACATGAGATCCTTTCAACATAGTTTGGTTACATTTGTGGTTCTTACTACGAAATTTATCTGCTTCACAGAGTGGTGTTGTTGTCATCTTTTACTTTGTTTATTATTATTACTTGGGAAAGGAGGTTTATCTTTTTATTTTTTAGAAAAAAAAATGCATTTTTTTTTTTTTTTGAGACGGAGTTTCCCTCTTGTTGCCCAGGCTGGAGTGCAATGGTGCGATCTCAGCTTTCTGCAACCTCCACCTCCCGGGTTCAAGTGATTCTCCTGCCTCAGCCTCCGGAGTAGCTGGGATTCCAGGCATGAGCCACCACACCCGGCTAATTTTGTATTTTTAGTAGAGACGGGGTTTCACCATGTTGGTCAGGCTGGTCTGGAACTCCCGACCTCACGTGATCCACCCACCTCGGCCTCCCAAAGTGCTGGAATTACAGGCATGAGCCTCCATGCCCAGCAAAAAAAAATGCATTTTTTTTTCCATAGAGATAGGGTCTTGCTACCTTGCCCAAGACAGACCTCAAACTCCTGGCCCCAAGGGATCCTGCCACCCCAAGTGATCCTGCTGCCTTGGTCTCTCAGAGCACTACTGTGCCTGGCCTATTTTCTTTATAATAATGCTAGGAATAAGGAACTAAAAAATAAAAGACATAGAAAATGTTCTAGTAGATTCTGGCCTCCCTGGAAAAAAATGAAGGAAATAAAAATGGATCTATGACTTACTCAGTTGTTTTCTTGGATTCTATAAAAAACATTCATCTCTTCACCTTGTTTCACCTGGCCTTTAAATCATTACTGATAAAACTCCATTTTCACATCAACCCTTCACACTTCCATTCTCTATGAGGGTGCAGTGAGACACGATAAGCTTTGGAGCAGGAGGTGGAGTGAGTGATCAAGCATTTAGCAGCTTCTTTGGGATGGTAGAGTGTAACATCCAGTATTAAGCTTCAGGCTGGGGAATTTTGCTGGGATGCGTCCCCTGTATCAAAGAGACTTGGACCTACGATTTTTCTATGCCTCAACCGGCAACAATGCCAGATTCAGTGGGTCAGCCACAAAGAACAGGCTCTCAGTCTCTCCTCTGTCTCTTGAATCTTTCACCAATGGATGCTTTTGTTTCCCAGCCGTCATAGATATGCCTCAGACTGGTATTTTCTTGCCTTTTTAAAACAGACCAAAAAAATCATGCTCAAAGAATGATGTGCATTAGAAAGGCAATTCAAGCACAGTAACATTATCAGGGTAAGATGAGGTTGGACAGGGAGTCTGGGGTATTAGTCTCACAATACTGGGCATTGATCTTGTGAGTTTTTTTGGCTCCCAATATGATAATAACATTATTTAGGATTGGGAGCATCTTAAATGATCAAATCATTTTAATAAATTATGCAGTAAGGTTTCTGTTAAGCTAGAAATGCAAAGTCAGAGCAATATAAACTCCTTTATTTTAAAAAGACCTAAAATTATTCCTAGTCTTCCTGAAAATATTGCTTTATATAACTGGAGGTATAATTTTATAGATCTGTTATTGACTGATCATTGAATAATAAAAACCAGCTTTGTGGTACTATCTGTAAAACAGTTTTACAAAAGCGTAATGGTCAAATAGAGTTAGGTAATTTTTATTTTTTATTTTTTATTTTTTTAGACAGGGTCTCACTCTGCCATTCAGGCTGGAGTGCGGTGGCACTATTATGGCTCAATGAAGCCTCCCAGGTTCAAGTGCTCCTCCCAGGGGCCTCCCAGGTTCAAGTGCTCCTCCCACCTCAGCCTCCCAAGTAGCTGAGATTACAGGCCTGCGCCACTATGCCCGGTTAATTCTTACATTTTTTGTGGGGACAGGGTTTCACCATGTTGCCCAGGCTGGTCTTGAACTCCTGGGCACAAGTGATGCTCCCTCCTCAGCCTCCCAGAGTGCTGGGATTACAGGTATGAGCCACCACACCCAGCTGAAGTAGGTCATTTTTTAAAGAATTTATGGAAAATATCCCTTTTGAAATAGCAAGTAGAAAAAAAAATCTTAGTACAAGATGTTTATCACAGTATTGCTTTTAATAACAAAAAATTGGAAAACAACATAATGTATAATAATAGTAGCTAATATGTATTGAGTGTTTAGCACGTGCCAGGCACTGTTGTAAGTGCTTTACATGGATTACAGTACTGTTTTTATATTTTACAGCTGAGGAAGCTGAAGTGCAGAGTAAATTTTGGTATGGTAGAATGAAATACCAAGGAGCCATTAGAAGTTTTTGTGTAGATCTTTCTTTAGGATCACTGAAAAATATACTTTTTTTTTTTTTTTTGAGACAGAGTCTCGCTCTTGTTGCCCAGGCTGGAGTGCAGTGGTGTGATCTCAGCTCACTACAACCTCAGCCTCCTGGGTTCAAGCCATTCTCCTATCTCAGCCTCCCAAGTAGCTGGGATTACAGGTGTCTGCCACCACGCCTGGCTACTTTTTGTATTTTTAGTAGAAACGGGTTTTCACCATGTTGGCCAGGCTGGTCTTCAACTCCCAACTTCAGGTAATCCGCCCACCTCAGCCTCCCAAAGTGCTGGGATTACAGGCGTGAGCCACCACGCCTGGCTGAAAAATATACTTTTACATAAAGTTAAAAAAAAAAAAACAGATTTTGGAACAGTATGATTCCCTTTATGTAAACCTATATACTGTAAAATAAAATTTATAGGAGGCCAGTGCAGTGACTGATTCCTGTAATCCCAGCACTTTGGGAGGCCAGGGCGGGAGGATTGCACAAGCCAGGAGTTTGAGGCCAGCCTGGGCAACATAGTGAGACCTCGTCTCTACAAAAAAATTTAAAAATAAATAAAATGTATAGACCATTGGTTTGTTTATTATTTATTTGAGACAGGGTTTTGCTCTATTGCCCAAGTTGGAGTGCAGTGGCACAACCACAGTTCACTGCAGCCTCCACCTCATGGGCCCCACCTCAACCGGCTAATTTTTTAAAATTTTGTAGAGACAGGCTCTCCCTATGTTTTATAGGCTGATATCAAAACTCCTGGGCTCAAAGCAATTCTCCCTCTTCGACCTTACAAAGTGTTGGGATTATAGGTGTGAGCCACCGCACCAGCCAAGACCATTGGTTTGAACTGAGCTCCTGCACTAGCCCCAACAGATGAAACGAAAATGGAGTTACTCATGGTGATGTTCCATGATGCCACCAAGCCAGAACCAAGATCTGTATCTGATCTTTGAAAAAATCAGGAGAGAGACAATAACCAAATCCCCAGACAGGCCGCTTTTAACCAGCATGATAAGGCAATGCCCTCTGCTTTAACCTTTACAAGGAAAGTAATCTTTTTTATTTATTTATTTATTTATTTATTTATTTATTTATTTTGAGACGGAGTCTCGCTGGCACTACAGACACCTGCCACCACACCCAGCTAATTTTTTTGTATTTTTAGTAGACACGGGGTTTCACCATGTTAGCCAGCATGGTCTCGATCTCCTGACCTCGTGATCCGCCCGCCTCGGCCTCCCAAAGTGCTGGGATTACAGGCGTGAGCCACCGTGCCCAGCCCCTGCTTTTTATTTTCTATTTCTGCTTTCCTCAGCTCTTTTCCATCAACAAAGCCACCTCCTCTGCTCAGTTTATTGGATTTTATAGAATGAGGTGTTGCCCTATTCTGGAATCACAAATAAAAGCCAATTAAGGTCTTTAAACTAAATTTGTTGTAATTTTGTATTTTGACAGTTCATATGTTTTTTTAAATAACAATATCCAGAAAGATGCTTATTAAGATGGTAAGTGCCTGAATAGTTTATTTTTGTATTTTTCTATATGATTTGAATTATTAAAGTGAACATATGTTGATTTAATAGAAGCAAAAACATTTTTAAAGAAAAAACATTTACATTTTTCAGGTACTATTTTTTAAAAAATAATTTTTATTAATTTTATCAGCAAATGAAATGGAAATTCTCAAAAAATAAATAATTAATTAATTAAAGGTGAAATATTGACTGTTTTCCAAATGTCTTGAATTTACTAAAGCTATGCTATTACTTCACTACCATTTAAAAATTATTTCTCTTTGTTTTTTCAGTTCCTCAATATTCCTAAAACAACTTTATTTCTGGGGTTTTTTTTGTTTTTTGGTTTTTGGTTTTTTTGAGACGGAGCCTTGCTGTGTCTCCCAGGCTGGAGTGCAGTGGTGCAATCTCGTCTCACTGCAACCTCCGCTGCCCAGGTTCAAGTGATTCTCTTGCCTCAACCTCCCGAGTAGCTGGGATTACAGGCGTGCGCCACCACACCCAGCTAATTTTTGTATTTTTAGTAGAGATGAGGTTTCACCATACTGGCCACATTTGTCTCAAACTGCTGACCTCTAGTGATCCGCCCATCTCAGCCTCCCAAAGTGCTGGGATTACAGGCGTGAGCCACCATGTTTGGCCTATTCCTGTTTTTTAACAAGCAAAACTGAAGTGTCTTCCTTTCATCAAAGCTTATGGAGTGATTTAAATGAGATAAAAGTAGTATATGGTCTTAAAATGGTTCTAGTTAATTAGGTTGAGCATCCTTGTTTAGGTAAAAGTTCCATTTATTTCGCTCATCTATCTATATCAGTGTTTCCCAAACATCTTAGGAAATCACCTGGGACTCTTGTAAAAATAAGAATGTCACTCTCCACTCAACAGCTACTGAATCAGGCTGTCGTGACTTTTAAAGTACAAATCACATTTGTGAACCCCTCTGCAGAGCAAGAGCACCCTATTGGAAAGAAATATAATGTATTCCACATTGCAACAGTGTAGTGGTTCTGGGTATTTGATAACAAGGCCTTATAACAACTTTTGATTCAGTTGCATTGCTTCCTGGTTTCTGCAGTTTCAGCGCACAGGGACAAGTTTTGAGATTGTTATGGATGCCTCCCTCTACCTCTGCATTCCAGTTTCTACCATTTCTTTTTAAAATACTTGGCCCCAAGAAGTTATCCATTTCCAGACTTAATACAATCTCCAGAAAAAGTTTTACAAAATTTAAAGCATGCTTTTATATTGAGACTTGTAGATCCCTTTTTTGTTTGTTTGTTTTTTGTTTCTTAATAGCACCAGCCCCTGCAGGGCTTTAGTTAGTTAGTTAGTTAGTTAGTTAGTTAGTTAGTTAGTTAGTTAGTAGAGACCCTGTCTCCCCGTGTTGCCCAGGCTGGTCTCGAACTCCTAGGCTCAAGCAGTCCTCCTGCCTCAGCCTCCCACAGTGCTGGGATTATAGGCATTAGCCACCCCGCCTGGCCAAGACTTCTAGGTCCTTTAAAATGAAACTTTGATCTTTGTTTAAATATAATCTGACAGCAAAAGGGTTAAACAATTGTGGCTTGTTCCATTATCCCTGAAAGGAATACGAGAACTTCAAAGAATTATATAGCACACAAAAGAACCTATACTTAATATGACTCAAAGACTTGAAGATTATAAGATTAGAGAGTAGACCTTCCTGTTTATGTCTCGAGGGCATTTTCTAAGAGAAATAGCCACGGAATCTCATAAAATATCGAGAGTAATTTTTTGTTACTCATCCTTTCCCTTCCTTCCTTTGCCATTATAAAACCTCTCTTCCCTATCCCTTCAAACAGATGGAACCGTCTGAGTCTTTGCAGGTGAGCAACTGAAATTTGCTTTCTGTAAGAAGTTCATTAGAATGAAATATTTATTATTTTGTGTATTCTATGTGGCTTAGGCAAGGTTAGGAGTTAGTGCATAATATAATTTTTGCTCAGAAGAAAATGAAGTGTTTCATATTTAAAGCTATTCAGTCTTAACTACTTTCCTTTTCATTATCAATTATTATCATGTTTCTAAAAATAAAAAGATATGTAATAACTAGATTGACTATTATTAGGAAACAGATGAAGAGATGAACGTTCAAAGAATGCTGATGATTTTTGTGTCAAGAAGGTGAATGAGTCATTGTATAAAAAGGTATAAAAGAAATACAGATCACAGATTAGAAAGTTTCTCTTTTTTTAAAAGAAACAGTAGAGTGCTTTGTGCCAAAAGCTGATTATCACTAATGCTTCATATAAAATTGGATACAAAAAAGCAACAGTTTTATGCTTTGAGCTAATTTGTCACCTTGGATGTCACAGGATATGAAACCCACAACTTTCACAAAAACAACAGTCCATTTTCACTGCCTTTTCAAATGTTTGGGCATTGCAATTGAAATGATTTTATTACTATTTAGAAATTTTAAAAGATTTCACCATTTTCCTAGTGTTTTTTGTTTGTTTGTTTGTTTGGTTTGGTTTTTCTGGGACAGGGTCTCGCTCTGTCACCCAGGCTGGAGTGCAGTAGTGTCATCTCGGCTGACTGCAACCTCTACCTCCCAGGCTCAAGCAGTCTCCCACCTCAGCCTCCCAAAGTGTTGAGATTACAGGTGTGAGCCACTGTGCCTGGCCAAGGTTTTTTTTTAAGTAAGAATGAAAACCCAAACCAGTGCAAAAAAATTATTTTTGGTGAACCTGAATGCCAGAACTTAAGTTCAAAGAAATCGAGATGATTTTTTAAAAAACAATCTGCAATCACAAGTTCTTTAAAAATCAAACAGAAGTGCCTTCACAAAATCATGTCTTGTTTATGATGAAATGGATACTTCCTTTATCTGATGTCAAGTGACTAACTTGTTGTTTCCCTCAGAAAGCCTGTTGACTAAGGTTTCCACTTGCCTTTATGTTTACTTAGCAAAAGGTGTCTGTGACTATTCACTTTCAGAGAAAGAAGAAAAGCAGAAAAGAGAATGCATGTCTTAAGATGCTAAGGGACAGGGTATTGAAATAGCCTGGAAAGTGTTCAGAAAGAATGCCAGCAAATCAAATGTTCACCTGGAGCTCGGAAAGAAAAGAAAAATCAATGTGCAGTCAAAGAGTGTTCTTATTTTGCTAGAAAGTGACTCTCCAGAAAAGCTGCAAGGAAGCTCTCCCTTAACAACACCTCTGACATTCCAGAGACTGTCCTAAACTCCAGTGTTCAGCTTCTGTCTGGAAATCAGACTTATCTTCGAGTCTTCCTTCATACAGGAAAAATGCATGTGGCAGTGGTAGCAGTGAACGTGATATTGCTCCTAAGCATGGGGTGGACATCAGACTCTCTCTGCTCACCCACAATTTTTTACAGAGACTGCTGGATCCGTCGCTTCCCAGGTCTTCTAATCAATCTGGAGGAGTCTCAGAAGCTGGGAGCCCAGTTCTTGAAGTATTATTCTGAAAGCACTGGCCAGAAGTGCAGTAGGAGCTGCTGTCTTCGGAAGGATGGTAAGTATTCATGATATGCTTGGGCAAAAATAAGAAGAAACTTCCAAGGATGAAGCCCTAAGTGAGGAGCCCTAGGCAGAGGCCAGTAAACAGTTGTAAAGAACTAGAGAAGATGCCCTAGGGTGTGGGAGAGAGAGGGAGAGGTAAGAGAGCCAGTGAAACTGATTTCACAGTCTGGGCCACAGAAGGCTCTATTTACAGATCTAATAATGACCCAGAATTTGATAGCACCTACAGGAAACAGAATCCTCTTGTCTTCACCAAAATGCTAAATGAAAATATATCCCCCAAGGTTAATTTACAATATTTTTACAGCTCAAAATGTATACGATTTTAAAAATATTTATTTATTTCTCATTTTATTTTAAATGTTTAGAGAGAGTCTCACTATATTGCCTGGGCTGGTCTCGAACTCCGGGACTCAAGTGATCCTCCTGCCTCAGTCTCCCAAAGTGCTGGGATTACAGATGTGAACCACTGCACCCAGTCAAATATTTATTATAATTTCCCTTTCAAAGTACATTTTGGTGATATTAGTCTCATATCAAATTTTTTTTAATGTGCTGGGCCAGGTGCAGTGGCTCATGCCGGTAATCTCAGAATTTTGGGAGGCCGAGATGGGTGGATCACCCGAGGTCAGGAGTTGGAGACCAACCTGGCCAACATGGTGAAACCCCCTCTCTACTAAAAATACAAAAATTAGCCAGGGGTGGTGGCAGGTGCCTGTAATCCCAGCTACTCGGGGGGCTGAGTTTGGAGAATCGCTTGAACCCGGGAGGCAGAGGTTGCAGTGAGCCGAGATCGCACCAGTGCACTCCAGCCTGGGCAACAGAGCGAGACTGTCTCTCTCTCTCTCTCTCTCTCTCACACACACACACACACACACAACTAAACTAAAATGTGCTGACTTGGGTTTACCAAATGTGGAATGTATTAAAAAACAATTTAGAGTGCGATTCATGTTTTGAAAGAAACAGGGAGATATATGTCAAATACCCGCCCCAAAATCATATTTCCAAATATTCCTCATAGATGTTTTGTCTGTCATATGGAATCTGCGTGTAGACTTCATCCATATAATATGATCAAGACCTGCAATTAGGAATGTTTATTTTATTATTGCAGGATTTCAAGTTATAATTGCCTAAAGACTTTCATTTCTTTTTCATTTTTCCAAGATTTTAATGCTACTTGAAAATAAACAGCAAAAGCAACACAGCACTTAAAAACAATTCCCTTGGTTGTTCCACACTTTCTTTCCATGGTTTCATATCAACTTGTTAATTTCCAATGCCTCTTGCCCAATTACCTATGTAAGATTTTTGTGTAAGATTATGTATGTAAGATTTTTGAGATGAAAATTGGAGCTATAATAATTAATTTAATAAGAGGAAATCTTTTTGAAAAGATAGCCAATCCAGATTTCCACCTTCCAGATGCTTTTAACTCCCTTAAGGCCTCACTGAGGGGAGATAGCGGAGGGGCAGGACGCTTTCTTGAATTTTCCCATAGCATGAATTTACCTGACTCCCCAGCAGAGAAGCTCTGGCCTTTGGACTGTCGGGGATACTGTAAGCATATAGGGCAATCCCATGATTTTAAAGCCCGTGTAACTTCCCAGTTGTGGCTTTCTTCCTTCAGAACAAGAAAGAACAGGAAGGCACATTCCAGTTATTAGCCGGAAGCCATAACTTTAAAATGCCACAATCCTGCTCAGAGCTGGGATGCCAAAACGTATACAAGGAATGTAAAACATGTTTCAAAATTGTCCTCTGCAGAATCAACTAGTTTCTCATCAGAAATTTAAAAGTCTTAAGTTTGAATAGTTTTTCTTTCCCTTAAACTTTACAGCACAGTTCTCAGGGAATGTGTTTGTAATGTGTAATGTATTAGCAATGTATTATTAACTAATTTTTGTCTTATTCTTTCTCCTGGAAAAATAGAGTGCAGCAACATGAGGATGTCCTAGAAGTAATGATGGAGATTAACTCCTCACAGTTCACCTTACACAGAAGCAGTACAGGTTCTGCTAGCAGCAGATCCACAGCTTTAGGCATGCTTTGAGGTCTGGTAACCAGATGCTGGCCCTCTGTAATCTTATTTTATTAAAGAAGTTGATACCTTGGAGGGTAGCTCATGCCTGTAATCCCATCATTTTGGGAGGCCAAGGCAGGCAGATCACTTGAGGTTAGGAGTTGGAGACCAGCCTGGACAACATGGTGAAATCCATCTCCACTAAAAATACAAAAATTAACCAGGCATGGTAGTGCACACCTGTAATCCCAGCTACTCGGGAGGTTAAGTAAGGCAGGAGAATCGCTTGAACCCAGGAGGCGGAAGTTGCATTGAGCCAAGATTGCGCCACTTCACTCCAGTCTGGGTGACTGAAAAAAAAAAAAAAAAAGTCGGTACCTTTTGGCCAATGGATATTTCATATCACATGGTCTCTACTGCACTGCAGCAGCAGTAGAATCTATGTTGCACTTTTGTGAGGATAGACTGAAGATTTGCATTACACAAATCTGCTTCAGGTTTTCCAGAACTAAGGAAACTTTTTTCTTTTTAAGTCTTCTCTTCCTCTGTCAGAGAACTATTTTCTTTTTCTTTTTCTTTTTTTTTTTTTTGAGACTGAGTCTTATCCTGTTGCCCAGGCTGGAGTGCAGTGGCATGATCTCAGCTCACTGCAACCTCTGCCTCCTGGGTTCAAGTGATTCTCATGCCTCAGCCTCCTGAGTAGCTGGGATTACAGATGCGTGCCACCATGCCCAGCCAATTTTTGTATTTTTTTTTTAGTAGAGACGACATTTCGCCATGTTGGCCAGGCTGGTCTCGAACTCCTGACCTCAAGTGATCCGCCACCTTGGCCTCCCAAAGTACTGTGATTACAGGTGTGAGCCACTGCACCTGGCCAGAGAACATGTTTTAAAAAGCAAATTTGCTTAGAAAAGGAAAGACAGCATGAGCCAGTAGTGTGTCCCCACCTGCTAGAATTCTACCTGCTAGCATCCCTGCCTGTCCAGTCCCTGCCTCTTTAAATGACACTGATTAGGCTTTCCCTTGGATGTGGTTTTGCATGTGGGGAGAGTGCACACCTGCAGTCAGGGCAAGGTGATGCTCACACAGCCTGTGGCCTTTCCACCATCTGGGCCGCTCAGTTATTACTCTTTTGCCCTTCCCACTACTCCCTCTTCTTCTTTACAGCATTTGTCCGTGTATTTTCCTATTTCTTTCTCTGGTGACCCCCAGCCCCTTAGTATTCTGAGAGGACACTGTGCCTAGAAACCTGATATATAAATCCCCAGGGTTTTGATGTTGTTGTTGTTGTTGTTTTTGTTGTTTGAGACGGAGTTTTGCTCTTGTTGCCCAGTCTGGAGTGCAATGGCGTGATCTCGGCTCACTGCAACCTCCTGGGTTCAAGCAATTCTCCTGCCTCAGCCTCTCGAGTAGCTGGGATTACAGGAATGCGCCACCACGCCTGGCTAATTTTGTATTTTTAGTAGACACGGGGTTTCTCCATGTTGGTCAGGCTGGTCTCGAACTCCCGACCTCAGGTGATCTGCCCCCCTCGGCCTCCCAAAGCGGTGGGGTTACAGGAATGAGCCACCACGCCGGGCCGCCAGAGGTTTTTTTGTAGCTAATCTAAATTTTCATGAACACAAAATTCTGGGACCAGGAAATAATGAATGATTCCAAATATCCTGTGTGGGATGGAAAGTATGAAAGATTACTTTCAGAAAATCAGTATTTTATTTTAAAAAGGCATTTTCTGGCTGGGTGTGGTGGCTCCTCCCCGTAATTCCAGCTTTGGGGGAGGCAGATTGCTTGAGCTCTGGAGTTTGAGACCAGCCTGGGCAACATGGTGAAACCCTGCCTCTACAAAAAAATACAAAAATTAGCCCAGCATGGTGATGCATGCCTCTAGTCCCAGCTATTTGGGAGACTGAGGTGGAAGGATTGCTTGGACCCGGGAGGTCTAGGCTGCAGTGAGCTGTAATCGCACCACTGCACTCCAGCCTGAGTGACAGAGCGAGATCCTGTCTCAAAAAATAAAAAAAATATTTTCCATATTCACAGAAGCAGTTACAATAGTTTATAAATGTTCTGCAAAATGTCTGCATATTGCCCTGAAAAATACTGTTAATCCAGTATTCCTGAAACGAATATAAGTTACTCAGAGTTTATAAAATTGGTGGAAATTGAGACCATCTGCAGATGTACTTCGCTTGTTTCCCTTTCAGTTTCCTGTAACCTGGCTGTCTTCTACCACAGTCCTATTCATGACAATATCAACTGCCTCCATGTTCACTGCCCAACACTGGAGAGCTGCATATTAGAGCCTGGAACCAGTGCCATTTTGTACAACATAACAGACGGTAATGATTACATATTTCAAGACTTTAAAAGAATGCTGGTGATATTCTAGTAGAGGCATATAGCTGAGAAACTGGCTGGCAATAGCCATATGTGAGTCCCTAAAATCATTATTTTCCAGTGAACTTGGGAAAAATTTTGGATATCTAGGACAGAAAACTGAAAGAAAATTCTCTTTAGTTTGATGTGTTCAGCAAAGAGTTCACTCCAGATTATAAATCATACATGATTGAACAAGAGCTTACCCACTGTATTTCATGAATCTCAAGAACTCTTAGCAAAGCCAAAGGAAGCGTTTCTCGGCCAGGCGCGGTGGCTCATGCCTGTAATCCCAGCACTTTGGGAGGCCAAGGTGGGCAGATCACGAGGTCAAGAGATCGAGACCATCCTGGCCAACATGGTGAAACCCTGTCTCTACCAAAAATACAAAAATTAGCTGTGCGTGGTGGCACACGCCTGTAGTCCCAGTTACTCAGGAGGCTGAGGCAGGAGAATTGCTTGAACCTGGGAGGCGGAGATTGCAGTGAGCCGAGATCACGCCACTGCACTCCAGCATGGTGACAGAGCAAGAATCTGCCTCAAAAAAAAAAAAGGTCCTGTGGTGGCTGAGGGGCCACTAGGAGATAAAGAAAATGCTAAATGGAAGTTTTGAGGGCCATGGACACTGCACACAGGATTTGGAAAAGAGGGATGTCAGGTTCAGGGAAACTTACCACCATGTGCTGACATACATTAGCATATCATTGGTCCCAAGATAACCAGTGTATTTTATTTTAGAAATATAAGTGTTTCGTGCCGATTTATGTAATCTCAGGGTGTAAATTAGTGACCATAAAAGAACAGATTTTTGCCATCAAAATGCAAAGGAGATAAATTTCTTTATCAGTTTGTATGTATTGAACACCTGATGCTCCAGGCTAGAATCAACACTGTGGAAGATCGCAGCCATATCTCTGCTCTCAATTTCCTTTATAATCTAGATGATGTGACAAATCTTACAATTATTGTTAAGACACAACTAAATACAAAAATATGTGAAGCTGCCTCAGTGCAAAGTTTCAAAGGGGAGGCTAGTGAAAGTCAGCGTATTCAGAGGAGGTTCATGGAAGAAGGCAGGCAGAAGAAGATAATGAGTTCTATATTATGCCACAGGAGAGTAAGCAAACAGATCTGGCCACAATAAGGAGACATGTAGTTGCAATGAAAATATGGCTAAGATAAGGTAGGGACAGGTATCGTAAGGGCCATGGACAGAGTAGAGTTTTGATTTGACTTTGTCAGAGAACAAGGGCATTTAATGAAAAAACATGTGAAGTGATATCTATTTGTCCTAGTCCAGGAAAATTATATGCAGGTACAGATTAGAAAATCTAGTCAGGGAAGCATTAAAGTCTGCACAAAGTGACTGTAGTTGAAATGAAGAGAAGGGATAATTACCAGAGCATTGGGAAGATTGAATAAGGACTTAATCACCTTTTTAATAAAAGGAAATGAAGTGAGTGGAGTCAAAAATCACTTTGCAAGCCCGAGTGCAGTGGCTCACGCCTGTAATTCCAGCACTTTGAGAGGCTGAGGCAGGAGGATCACTTGAGCCCAGGAGTTCGAGACCAACCTGAACAACACAGAGAGACCCCCATCTCTACAAAAAAAATTAGCCAGGTGTGTGCCTGTGGTTGGTCCCAGGTACTCATGAGGCTGAGGTGGGAGGATCACTTGAGCCCAGGAGTTCAAGGTTACAGTTAGTTATGATTGCACTATCACACTCCAGCCTGAGTAACAGCTGTCTCTTAAAAAAAAATCACCTTACAGTGTAGATTTCAGTGTGGGTGATGGAAGAATGATGATGCCAATGAAGGAGACAAGGAGGCAGAGGTAATGATTTTGGCTTTGGGCATACATATTAAGAGATGATGTAAGAGGTCCAGATGGAAACCTCCAATAGAAGACTGGATAAATGAGATCAGAGCTCAAGAAAGAGGGGAAAACATACTGATATGGGTTTCAATACCATTGATGTAGTGGTGCCAATTGAGCACAATCTCTTTGTATGTGTTGGAGGGGAGAGGGCAGTGAAGAGAAAATACAGCTGAAAACCAAGGACTGAAGATTATGGAAACCACACAACCAGTGAGATTGTACAAGAGAACCAGCAAAAGAAAGTAAAAATGAGAGGCAGGCAGTCTGGGAGAAAATGCCAAGGGGGTCCGGGGTCCGGGGAGTCATGGAAGAAGAATTCAAGAAGGTGGCCGGCAGTATCAAGGACAAGAGAGAAGCCAAAGCAAGGTGACGGGTGTGATCAGGAAGTAAGGAAACAATTGACTACCTCAGAAGCAACGGATGCTGGCATGTTTGTGCAGAGAGAAAGAGAGGGAGAGAGATCACCAGCAGGGACCATTGGAAAGCTGTTGAGAGTTTTTTCTCTTCTCCTATAAAGACAAAGCAGTATTTGTTCATGTCTGAAGTTAGAGGGAAAGGAGTTAGTATACAAGGGAGAAAAATACTAAAGACAAAGCAAGACCCTCAGAGGTCGAAAAGGGATGAGACTTAAGGCTTTGCTCATGATTTTGCTTATAGTCACTCTTCTCAGGCCCTATTTTGCTTAACTTGATTTAAAGATGCTATATTGCTGGGTGCAGTGGCTCCTGCCTATAACCCCAGTACTTTGGTAGGCCGAGGCGGGCAGATCGCTTGAGCTCACAAGTTTGGGACCAGCCTGGGCAACATGACAAAACTCCATCTCTACAAAAAAAATACAAAAATTAGCTGGGCGTGGTGGCGCACGCCTGTAATCCCAGCTACTCAGGAGACTGAGGTGAGAGGATTGTTTGAACCTGGGAGGCAGAGGTTGCAGTGAGCTGAGACCATACCACTGCACTCCAGCCTGGGTGATAGGGCAAGACCCTGTCTCAAAAAAAAAAATAAATAAATAATAAACGCTATATTGTGTCTCAAATCGTTACTGTTTCTACAGCTCTCAAAGTAACACTCGCTATTGTACAAAAACCCTGACAGACACAAAGCCTTCTCCTTGGGTGTAGTCAAATTTGTTCATTAAAAAAAAAGTGTTTTAGAAAGTTAAGATAAATTCAAATGTAGCCAGTATGTTTGGAAGCCTTTGAGAAGTATGTGGTAGTAGAACGTGAATTTAGCTTCGTTCGATAACTCATAGCGGCAAAAGCCAACCCCTTCTCCAAACTGTGCTTTAGGGTTTTTGCTTTGAAAGTAAAAATAAAATGAATGATGCCTTATTTATTTTTCAGGTATAGATCCGGATTTGCTGGTTTTTGAACAATCTCCCACATATCTAAATACTCGTTCTTCATCCAATAGATGGGACAGACTAAGGATTCTAAAAGCTATGAATTTAAATAAACAAACCACCATGATAAATGGTATGCTGCCATCCACAGAGGCTCCATCCTCAACCACGCATCAAGATTTGGTTGTAAACACAAACAGTACCAGTTATTCTAAGGAATTAACCACAGATTTTTGGGCAAGATTTACTTCCCTGAATGAGTCCATTACCACAAAGATAAATAAGGTGTCACCAAGTACTGATTTCATCAGCAATCCAGATAATAAGACTATTTCTCCTTTCTTTGAACCCATAGACACAAAACTTTCTCATATGCCTGTTCCACCCCGACTCAACAGTAGCAAACAATTACTAAACAAAACCAAAGGATACAATAGCAGAAACCACACATCTGCAAATGAAGATGAGGTATCTGTGACTTCAAAGACTTGGCTGGTTTCTGTGGCCCTTTGCACCTCTGTCATCTTTCTCAGCTGTTGTATAGTCATCCTGGCATCTGGATGCTGTGGAAAGCAGCAGGGCCAGTATAAACTAGGACAGAGAAAATCAGGATCCTTGCAAATTAACAACCGTAACCATATGAAGGAGAACTCTTCATAGTAAAAACTGTAGCAAGATTATATGCTTTCAAGGATATCATTTTTAGTTTTGTGTAAGAAAAGGCAGTTTGGTTAAGAAAAAAAAAAATAGGCTGGGCGTGGTGGTTCATGCCTGTAATCCCAAAACTTTGGGAGGCCAAGGCAGAAGAATTGCTTGAGCCCAGGAGTTCGAGACCAGCCTGGGCAACATAGTGAGACTCTGTCTCTATAAAATGAAAAATAATTTTAAAAAAGCACATGGGGCGATATGATGCACCTGTGGTCCCAGCTACTTAGGAGGCTGAGGTGGGAGGACTGCTTGAGCCCAGGAGGTCAAAGCTGCAGTGAGCTGTGATTGCACCACTGCACTCCAGCCTGGGCAACAGAGCCAGACCCTGTCTCAAAAGAAAACATAGGATGCTCACTCCTACCAATCTGTGAAAAAAAAAAAAGGCTAATGCTTGATAAACATAACTGCTTTCTTTGTTGTTATTTCTATTTTTTGAGTAGTGTTCCCTCTGCCAGAGTTGCAAAATTCTGATCCTTATAGTTGTTACTGAGAGACACTGTTCGAGTGCTTTAGGGGCATGAACTCACTGAATCCTTCCAACCCTGAGAGGTGGGTGTACTGCTATTAACCATGATACTATTATTATCACATTTTACAGACGAGGCAACTGAGGTGAAGAGAGGTTAAACATCTTCCCTAAAAACACACAAGTATTAAGTAGTGAAGTCAGGACTTAATTAAACACAGGCAGTCTCGTTCAAGTCCCTGCTCAAAATCACTGTTAGACTCAGAGCCTATGTTTTCCCAAAAAGCATGAAAAAATAATACCAGGAAGAAAACACCACAATCTCATCATATTGGCCTCCCAGTCAAGGTCAAATTATTGTCACGTATAGTAATGCAATCATGTAGTAATGTGAGCAAAAGAACAGTTACTAACAGTAACTAACCCATAAGCAAATGCTTCCTGATCTTAATCTAGCTTTCTACTTTCAATTGATTAATCCTTCTCAATCCCAACCCGTCTTCATCTTCCTTTCAATAATTGTGCTACGGAGCTCTTTGAGCTTTTTGTGTTGATTTCTGTTGAATAAAGCTTGGGAGTTTTAGTTTTAGTTACATCCCTCACTTGTATACATTCTGTTTTCCCAGGTGTAAAGATTAGCTCCAGGTGTTTCAGTTCTGTCCAAATCTTACACCAGATTTACCCCCTAAATCTTAGAAGACTCTTAAGTGTGGAATACTGTAGTTCAAGTCTCTAATAAACTTAAGCTTTTTAGGCCCCTATTCTCATTCCTGAAACCTGTTTTTAATGTGAGAACAGATATTAAAAGACAGATAATAAGCATAAAGAATAAATAAGGGGCTGGGCACAGTGGCTCACACCCGTAATCCCAGCACTTTGGGAGGCTGAGGCGGGAGGATCACCTGAGGTCAGGAGTTCGAGACCAGCCTGGCCAACATGGCAAAACCCTGTCTCTACTAACAATACAAAAATTAGCAGGGCATGGTGGCACGTGCCTGTAATCCCAGCTACTCAGGAGGGTGAGGTAGGAGAATCACTTGAACCTGGGAGGTAGAGGTTGCAATGAGCTGAGATTGCACCACTGCACTCTAGCCTGGGCAACAGCGAGACTCTGTCAAAAAAAATAAAATAAATAAGGGGAAATCCTATTTATAATACTTATAATATAGTACTGTTTCCTCATATGTTAAAACGAACTGTCCATGGGTACACTAAATGTCCAGATTTCACCACTATGCAATATATCCATGTAACACAACTGCACTTGTACCCCTAAATCCATAAAAATAAAACATTTAATTTCGAAAGAAAAAGAAAACCCAAATTTTCTAAGTCCAGTGGCTTATATTTCCTTTTCTTTCCCTGGTATTAATACGGGTGGGAAAAGAGAATGACTATTTCTTTTAATACAAAAGAAAAATATAAAATCTCTTGCAGTTGAATACTAACCACAGCTAAAAGTCTGATTTTAAAATTTAATCAAAAGGCCAGGCATGGTGGTTCATACCTGTAATCCAAGCACTATGGGATGCTGAGGCAGGAGGATCGCTAGAACCCAGGAGCTTGAGACCAGCCTGGGCAACATGGCAAGACCCCGTCTCTACAAAAAATACAAAAATTGGCTAGGTGCGGTGGCTCACACCTGTAATCCCAGCACTTTGGGAGGCTGAGGCGGGCGGATCACCTGAGGTCAGGAGATCGAGACCATCCTGGCTAACACAGTGAAATCCCCTCTCTACTAAAAAATACAAAAAACTAGCTGGGCATGGTGGCATGCGCCTGTAGTCCCAGCTACTCGGGAGGCTGAGGCAGGAGAATCCCTTGAACCTGGGAGGTGGAGGTTGCAGTGAGCCGAGATCTAGCCACTGTACTCCAGCCTGGGTGGCAGAGTTAAGACTGCATCTCAAAAAAAAAAAAAAAGAAAAGAAAAGAAATTAGGGGGGTGTGGTGGTGTGTCCCTGTAGTTCCAGCTACTTGGGAGGCTGAGGTGGGAGGATCACTTGAGCTCTGGAGGTCGAGGCTGCAGCAAGCCATGAATGTGCCACTTCACTCCAGCCTGGGCAACAGCCTGGGCAACAGAGTGAGGCCTTGCCTTAAATAAATAAATACATAATCAATTAAAAAATTAGCCAGGCATTGTGACACACACCTGTAGTCCTAGCTACTTGGAAGGCTATGTTGGGAGGATTGCTTGAGCCTGGAAGGTTGAGGCTGCCCAGGAGGCGGAGGTTGCAGTGAGCCAAGATCATGCCACTGCACTCCTGCCTGGGCAACAGAGTAAGACTCTGTCTCAAAAAAAAAAAAAAAAAATCAATTTACCTTAACTTGTGATAATTCATTAAATTAGGTGTCATAAATTTTATCAATTTCTTCCCTAATACATTAGGGGGAAAAAAACCCATGCTATTTGAAGCAGGGGGTGGGGGGAGCAAGATTTAAATTACCCTAAAATTATATTTACAGAAATAATTCAGTAAGCTGTCTTTATACATTTTTGTACATACATTTAGAAAATCATTACTTTTTTTTTTTTTTTTGAGAGAAGTCTCGCTCTTGTCCCCCAGGTTTGAGTGCAATGGCTTGATCTTGCCTCACTGCAACCTCTGCCTCCTAGGTTCAAACGATTCTCCTGCCTCTGCTTCCCAAGTAGCTGGGATTAAGGCTCTTGCCAACACGCTTGGCTAATTTTTGCATTTTTTAGTAGAGACGGGGTTTCACCATGTTGGCCAGGCTGGTCTCGAACTCCTGACCTCAGGTGATCTGCCACCTTGGCCTCCCAAAGTGCTATGATTACAGGCGTGAGCCACCACGCCAGGCCGAAAATCATTACTTTTAAGTATATGTGAATTGCTTAGAGGTTTTCCAATAGACTAGGGCTGCTAGAATTAAAAAGGCTTTTTTTCCCCTTGGGGCTTCTTAGAATTTTACTCATTCCTTAAAGCTGATAATTTCATATAAATGACCTTAATTTGGGAAAAGTATATTTACCTTCTAAGAAAACAAATTCCTTTTCTTCAGCCCTTCTGACCATTAGATAAATTGAGTAAATTTGGACTGGAGAGACAACAGACCAGAATCAGTTAAGAAGTAAAACAACTGAGACTAGAAACTGCTTTCTTACTGGGAGCCAGAGACGAAACAGAACTTCCGAATAAAATTTTAAATTTTATTAAGAAACAATCAGACCAACTCAGGCAACATAGCAAGACCCCATCTCTACAAAAATAAAAAATTAACCAGGTGTGGTGGCATGCTACTTGGGAGGTTGGGAGTAGCTGGAGGTCCCAGCTACTTGGGAGGTTGAGGTGGGAGGATCGGTTGAGACCGGGAGGTTGAGGTTGCAGTGAGCCATGAATGTGCCACTGCACTCCAGACTCCAGCCTGGGCTGGAACAGAGCAGACCGTGTCTCAAAAAAAAAAAAAAAAAAAAAGGGACAACGTTGGAAAGATTTCATGGTTACTTCCTAGGTGGGTGTCACAACCTTGGCCTTAGTTATTGACTGGACCCCAGGGTCCAGTTTGTTTGTTTCTCTTTTTTTCCTTTTCCTTTTTTGGAGACAAGTTCTTGTTCTGTCACCCAGGCTAGAATGCAGTAGTGTGATCATAGTTCACTGCAGCCTTGAACTCCTGGTCTCAAGCAATTCTCCCACTTCAGCCTCCCAAGTTGCTAGGCGTGTGCCACCATGCCTGGGTAATTTTTATCTTATGTAGAGACAGTGTTTCACTTTGTTGCCCAGACTGGTGTCCAAATCCTGGCCTCAAGCAATACTCCCACCTTGGCCTCCCAAAGCGCTGGGATTACAGGCATGAGCCACTGCGTCCAGCTTCTCAAAAAAAAAAAAAAGTCTGTAACTGTTTAGTATTATGAAACACCAATATTGCATAAATATGCAAAAGAATTAAAGCACCCTACAATTAAGAAAAGAGATCTGATCTACATCTTAGTTGCCTATGTGTTTAAGCAATTTCTGGGCTATACAATTTAAGTTTAAAGTCAGAAATGACTGCATTAATATAGCAAAGTATCCCCTAGCATTTTCATTATAAAGATGAATATAATGTTCCAATTGCATACATTCGGTCAACTAGCAGATTTTAAAGGACAAGGATCTGATTAATGACAAATAGTGCTGCTTAATTTTGCTAAAATTACAATAACAACAACTGTTATATATACATACAGATATATATGTATATATACATTTTTAAAGTAGAGACAGGGTCTTGCTATGTTGCCTAGGCTGGTCTCAAACTTCTGACCTCAAGCCATCCTCCCACCGCAGCCTCCCAAAGTGCTGTGACTACAGGCATGAGCCACTGCATCCGGTCCAACTGTTTTGTTTTTGAGGCAGTTTTGTATTAATCCATCAGCTCTACGATTTTGCCATTAGGCATCAACAATTGTTTAAGAGTCTTCAGGTTACTTGGAGTTGGCCAAACTGCAAAAGAGGGTAGAGTCCTCTACAAGGCCATCCTACTTCTGACACCAACTGTAAGTTTGTGGGGGATTCCTTAAACAACCCTCAGGCTCAGTAATTCACTAGAACTCAGAACTGAATGAAAGCTATTATTCTCACAATTACAGTTTATTACAGGGAAAGGACACATTAAAGTGGCCCAACAGAAGAAATACGTAAGTTGAGGCCCAGGAAGCGTTCAAATGTTTAGTTTCTAGTGCTCTCCCCTAGAAGTCAGGACACATTACTCTCCTAGTATCAATGTGTGACAATATGCATGGAGTATTGCTAACCCGAGAAGCTTACTCAAGCCTCCGTGTTCAAAGATTTTTTTTTTTTTTGAAACGGAGTCTCGCTCTGTCACCCAGGCTGGAGTGCAGTGGCGCGATCTCGGCTCACTGCAAGCTCTGCCTCCCGGGTTCACGCCTTTCTCCTGCCTCTGCCTTCCAAGTAGCTGGGACTACAGGCGCCCGCCACCACGCCTGGCTAATTTTTTGTATTTTTAGTAGAGACGGGGTTTCACTGTGTTAGCCAGGATGGTCTCAATCTCCTGACCTTGTGATCCACCCGCCTCGGCCTCCCAAAGTGCTGGGATTATAGGCGTGAGCCACCGCGCCTGGCCCAAAGATTTTACTGGACTCCACTATGTAGGTATGATTGCTGATTGTCTGCTGAGTCATCTTGGCTGCCAGGTGGACTAATACCATGTGACTGAAAGCCCCCACCCTAAATCACATGGTAGGTTTTTCTGGTATGTTGGTCCCATCCTGAGATCTTTTGGGGCCAGCTACCCCACTAAACAAAGACAGTCCTATCAGGTACGATATAGATTACCTCCCAGAAGCCAAGGGCAAAGGCCAGACCTCTGAGTAAGGTCAAATTCTTTATTACACATCCTCCTCTTTGCTTTCATCTGCACTGTATTATTACACAGGATAAACCACCCTAAGCTACCGCTCCTTTACATGTTCCCAAATGATCATCTCTTCTCAGCTTCTACTGTTTTCAAAATGTTTCCTTCTTCAATCCTGTGAGGAATCTGAGTTTTTCTTAACTCCGAATGAGTCTCTAAATGTACTGGTATGTTTCTTGAAATATGCTCTAAACATGATCTAAAATTTTGGTTTTTATCTGTACTGCTTTTCATCTACTACTTACCAATTCAGCTCAGTCTAGCCCCTTCTGAGTTCATTCATAAGTCAGCCCTAGGATTAAAATGATAAGTAGTATAAGGGTGCCCCAGCAGGGCACGACATGCCTCTTTCTCTCCTTTTTGTACTCAAGGCCATATTGTCCTTCATAACCTACAGACTCCTGGCCTCAATCACACCAGATCATACCTTCATTTCACACAAATGGTTTAGGAAATCGTTGTGAAATTCCATTTTGGCTTTCATTTATACTCTCTAATTCTTCTAGGCAAAATAAGTCTATTAGGCAAATAAACTCAGTAATTCCTTTATTTTGATTTTAAATTAATCACAACCATCGAAGTGGTAAGAAACAGCTGACAGGTGTACTTAAAAATACTGAATTGACAGCTACATTGAATGCAGGGTTTCCCAGGGTAGTTCTTATTTTGTCACTTACTCCAATTATATTCAAGGTCGTTATGCCTCATCTTTTTCCTGAGCTGTGGCAGCTCTAACTGGGGCACCCAGAGAGATACATACCAGGTAATCTCCACTTCTACTTTTCTGGTAGCTTGGCCCTGGCAAAATGAGCCCCACAATCTAGAAAGTAGGATGCTAAACAAAGTTGAATCAACATATCTTTTTAGAAAACATCAGGTTAGAGAATACTCCTGAGGACCTGTTTCTAACCAAAGTTGACAAATGTGAAAAATGCATCAGCTAGACAGCAGTCATGTGAACACAGCCCGGAACTGCAAGTCAAGGAAATGGGTTCTGGGCCTGCCTTCCCAGGTAACCAAAACCATTATTCAAAAGCAACTACTGAAATGCCAGCTTGTGGGGAAAGAAATGGGGAAGGTGATAAAATCACAATTAAATGCATGTATATACATGAATACCAAAGCTATTATGTAGAAATAAAATCAAAACACTTTAGACCAAGAAGAAATCAGAGACCTCCTAGTCTATTGCCCCAGTGTAAAAATAAAAAAACTCTGGAGTAATCATTGCCATTAAGCATTAGTATGAGGGAAATAATTTTAACTCTGAGGAAAAAAAATGATTTTTTAACATTTTCAATTTTATATCAAATTAGATACTGATCACATATATCATAAAATTAATAAATCAAGCAGATTTTTCTACTCCATAATTCATGTCACATTTAATAGTCTCTTCACGGATTCTTTGTACTGAGAAATGGAATTTTCATTTTCCTCCTCATTTTTAAGACTAACAACAGACTTTTTGTACTCTTCAATTTCTTTAGTACCAAGGAGCTCTTCTTTATTTATTTCCATATTTTTCTCAGCAGCTTTAATCTGGAGAAGCGTTTCCAGGATATTTCTTTCTGATGAGCTATTTTCCCATATATACTCTTCCATGTCTGCTTCAGTCTTACTTTTTTCCCATTCTTCAGTATTCTGAAACAAAACAAAACAAAACAAAATGAGTTCTGAATTCTGAGAAATATCAAATGTTTGTTTCTTCCTTTCTTTCTTCTTTTTTTTTCCTTTTTAAGGGAAGAGAAGTTTGCAGAATGTGGAGAGGCCCTGGCCAACACCTTGTCTGTGCACTTCGGCCCCTTAACCCCGCACTGTTAGCCACCTGCACCTGCGCTTGAGGGCTGCACACTCTGTCACGTGAACACTGGTCTGTCAAGCTGTTACCACTCGCTACTCTATCCACATAATTACAATCTGGCTGCCTTACAATCTGTACTTACAAAGATATGCTGTTTTCCAGCAGATATAGAAAATAACTTTTTGCAGCTATTCTCTAAACCCTAATACATCAAGATTTCACTTTTTTTTTTTTTTTTTGAGACGGGTCTCACTCTGTCACCCAGGCTGGAGTGCAGTGGCGCAATCACAGCTCACAGCAGCCTCGACCTTGCAGTCTCAGGTGATTCTCCCACCTCAGGCTCCTGAGTAGCTGGGACTACAGGCGCCCACCACCATGCCCAGCTACTTTTTGTATTTTTTGTAGAGATGGTGTTTTGCCATGTTGCCCAGGCTGGTCTCAAACTCCTGGGCTCAAGTGATTATTCTGACATGGCCTCTCAAAGTCCTGGGATTACAGAGGTGAGCCACTGCGCCTGGCCCAACATTTTGCATTTCTGAGTTGTAATCTTCAACTTCTTTAGTACCAAGGAGATCATTATTAAAAATAATGAGAGCTGAGAGGAGACTGTATTTATTTCTGTGACATACTTGTGGGATCATGAGGAAGACTAATTAATTATTAAAATAAAATTAAGAATATGATGTACATAATACGTGGTTTTTAGTCATAATGACTTCATATATCCTGGAATTTTCTTTTTCCCCGCCCCCCAAGACAGAGTCTCACTCTCTTGCCCAGGCTGGAGTACAGTGGGGTGATCTCAGCTCACTGCAATCTCCGCCTCCTGGATTCAAGCGATTCTCTTGCCTCAGCCTCCTGAGTAGCTGGAAGTACAGGCGCCCACCACCACGCCCAGCTAATTTTTGTATTTTTAGTAGAGATGGAGTTTCACCATGTTTTCTAGGCTGGTCTCAAACTCCTGACTTCAAATGATCCGCCTGCCTTGGCTTCCCAAAGTGTAGGGATTACAGGCGTAAGCCACCACGCCCAGCCTATCCTGGAATTTTATTTTGTTATTATCTTTCTGTTCCCATAATGTGAACAATGTTTTGTTACTACTCGTTTTTTCTTACAAAAATTATTACCATGCTATTCTAGGGAACACTGGTAGGCTTTACCGTAATACAGCATAATTCAGATTTATGATTTAAATGGAGATGTAACAGTCTGTGAAAAATCAAGCAACACAGCTAATAAGTAATATACCCTGGTTCAAAGAAGTGCTAAATACTAGTCACATTTTTTTCCAAATTAATACATAATAATATTCTGAGCTACAGGCTGCTATGGAATCATCTATTATTCTGAATAACAACTTTTAAAGGTGGCAAAATATTAAAAGATGAGTATATTTGTGAGGCTGTCAGAAATACTATTCTACCTCTAGAAAATCCCCTTCAAAGAGATCCCAGCTTGAGTAGACAGCTCCAAGGCTCTGCAGAGCTGAGTGGGCACCAAGAAGCAGGTAAGGTTTCCACCCGTGCCACCCTCCCACCCCCATCCCCACTACAAGTGCCTATGAAAAGAAAAGAAAGCATTGGAGATGTGTTCCTCCAAGGGTAAAGAGGAGCCCCACCGACCACAAATAGGCCACTGGGGACAACACCGAGTCAGCAAACCCTGCTCAGATCACCGAGGTGAAAGGAAGAGACTTAGGAGAAGAAATTCTCCTTTGAATCCTTCAAACTGGGTACCATTCCTTCAAGGGAAACCAGTAAGACGCAGGATGTCTTCCCTGGCCCCCAAATTCCTGAGCCAAGTGGGATATATTTGCACTTACAATTCCTGCATGTTTGCCCCACCTCCCTGTAATAAATTTATGGCTGTGCACAGCGTCTCAGCATATGTTCTAGAAATATCCAGTTGAGAACCAACTCTGTGTCCTTATTTTAAAAAAATCTGGTCGGGAGGTTTTAGGCTTGGCAGGGAAGGCATAATGTGAAACAACTTCTTTTTATTTTATTATTATTATTTTTTAGGCTAGTCGAGTAGTGAGAACGGGGTAAGAGCAGAACAAGGAATTCAATCTGTAACTGACTGTGAACAATCAACTGAGATAACTCACTACCTTTAGACCAGCCTGAAACAACTTGTTATGCCTCTCGCCCACAACTCTGCTGCAAATAATTTCTAACAAACTCTGAATCTGCGCATTAAAAAAAATTGGCAAAATTATCCTACCCCACCTAATTTTTACTGTAATACTTGAGAAAGGAATAAATGTCAGCCCCTTAAAAAAATAAATGTCCTAAATTAATTACATTATTGGTTCTATCTACTCTTAGAAATGTTTTAAAGGTTTCAAGACAATGTCATAGTTTTTTCACAATTCAAACTTACAGGGTAAAATATACTTAATCTAAAAAACCGACAAATACATTTTATAAAGCGTTAAGTAAAACAGTCACTCCATCTCATTCCTGACTCAACTGCCTGACTGCTAGAAGACAGGCAATTAAGACACTTAACTATTTAGTATTTTTAAGTTTCACATGTTTTATCTGAATTTTCTTAACGGCTTCAAAATAGATGCTTACGCAGAGGAATTAATCAAAGTAAATCCACTAATAATTCCCACATTTCATGTCTCTTCCCCTTACATTTGGTGTATATAATTATACACTGGTTTGCCAAGATGTATTATAGGTATGCCAAGATATTGATTCCCTCAGCCCTTGTAGCCAGGTGAGCCTCGAATACTGGCGGCAGAATGAAGCACCCTCCTCCTTCATTCATCTCAGGTGTGATCAAAGCTTACCTACCGCCAGGCTCAACTCCTGTGCTCAAAGGACCCTCCTGCCTCAGCCTCCTGATTAGCTGGACTACGACTAAGGTGCACGCTACGATGCCCAGCTAATTTTAATTTTTTTTTTTTGTAGAGACAGGGTCTTGCTATGTTGCCTAAGGCTGGTCTTAAACTCCTGGCCTACAGCAATCCTCCTGCCCCAGCCTCTCAAGGTGCTGGGATTACAGGGTGTAAGCCACCGCACCTGGCCAGTAAATAATTTTCTAAGTGTGTAATCACATGAAAAGGTACATGGAGGTAGGCCAAGGTGGATATCCAGGCCTGCATGACTCAGCGAGTTTGGCGTGCAGGCGCACACCCCCACTTGTTATATAACCTGTTTGTGTAAGTACATCCTTGGCTCTGAGCCACTGTTGTCTGTAAAAGGTATAATTGCCCTGCTACCGTTGTACAGGCGCTCTTGGGGCGCAGCTTGACTCAACATGGCTCTTGTGCAGGCACTGGTGCCCAGAGAAAGAGAGACAGCCAAAGCTGTCCGTCTGGACAGGAGGGAGCCAGGACACAGCTCGGCTTGCGCATGCCCAGATAAAGGGTTAAGCTGCTGACCCTGAAGGCAGGGGAGAGACTTCTGGGAAGCCGCAGGCATGGGGGTCGCGGGAGCCACACAGCCGGAGCAAACCGCCGAGATAAAAGTGGACAGTGTAAGAAAAGCTGTTCATAAGAGAGCTAATGTAAGAAAGCTGTTAATTTGAGCTGCTGCTGAATAAAACTATCTTTCACCTGCCTACAGCCCCCGCAAGTGTTCTTTCTGCTCATCCACCCACGCCCCTCGGACTTCAGCATGGGCTGGACCCGGACCCTGGGATCTGACAAAAAGGACAGGAAACCCTGCACTATGGAATAATGTATATTTATAGAAGAAAATCACTATGGTTTAAAGTCACTAGTAAGGAAAACAAACTACATTCTGTAAAAGGCCTGGCTTCCTATCCTGTACTGAAAACAATGCAGTGTTCAGCCTCAGTTGCAAACTAAACAAAATTCACATTTTCTTTTTTCTTTTCCTTTTTCTTTTCTTTTCTTTTCTTTTTTTTTTTTTTTTTTTGAGATGGAGTCTCACTCTGTCACCCAGGCTGGAGTGCAGTGCCATGATCTCGTCTCACTGCAACCTCCGCCTCCTGGGTTCAAGCAATTCTCCCGCCTCAGCCCCCCGAGTAGCTGGGATTACAGGCGCCAACTACCACGCCCGGCTAATTTTTGTATTTTTAGTAGAGATGGGATTTCACCATGTTGGCCAGGCTGCTCTTGAACTCCTGACCTCAGGTGATCTGCCAGTCTCGGCCTCCCAAAGTGCTGGGATTACAGGCATGAGCCACTGCACCTGGCCTTCTTTTTTCTTTTTTGAAACAGGGTCTCCCTCTATCACTTAGGCTGCAGCGCAGTGGCGCTATCTTGGCTTACTGCAGCCTCAACTTCCTAAGCTCATGCAATCCCCTTGCCTCAGCCTCCGGAGTAGCTGGGACTACCAGAGAGTACCACCATGCCCTGCTAATGTTTGCATTTTTTTGTAGAGACGGGGTTTTGCCATGTTGCCCAGGCTATTCTCAAACTCCTGGGCTCAAGTGATCCACCTGCCTTGGCCTCCCAAAATGTTAGGATTACAGGTGTCAGCCACTGTGCCCAGCCAAATTCACATTTTCTATATGGTCTAGCTTTAGGATCCAAACTCTGCACAGCTGAATAAGAATTCCAAGATAATGACAGTAACAATCCCAACAAATTGAATACTTAATTATATATCAGGTATCTCAAATGCTTATGTATATTACATATAATTGTTGTTAAGATTTACTGGGATAGATTTTAAGAATTACATAGATAAGAAAACTGAGTATTATGGAAGTTAAACAAAGGTCCACAATCTATTGGGGGATTTCAGATTTCAGAAATTTTTGTATTTTAGAAAGTGAATTATGGTGCATATATATTTTTTAACACCTCTAGAGAGGGGCCTATAGCAGCATCACCTAATCCAACACATAATTTTTAATGCAACATACATGAATATTTACACTAAATGGAATGAACAAAAAATATAAATAGCCTCTCATCTATTCAGGTCACATGTTTGTCACCAAATAAGTTACGGAAAGACTAACAATTTCTAAAGCTTTTTGGGTTTCTAAATTACAGATGCAGGGCTGAGGCAGCTAAGTTTTGCTCAAGGTCATCCAGGAAGTTAGTATAAGATGGTATTTACCGTGAGCTTTGGTATTTCCCAGACCTCAGTTTAAATCCTAACTTTCATCATTTATTACTGTAATAGGTGAGTTCCTTGAACTTGTATCTCTGTAAGAACCGACTTCACAGGGCTGTTCTGAAGATTAAAAGAGGTAAGGAATATCCATGTACTTAGAGGACCTGGCTCATAGTAAACATTACATAAATGTTGTTGTTAATAATACAACTTCAAAGAGGAGTGGGTTTTCAAACCCACATTTCCCTACCTCTAAAACCTATGTACCTATGCCAAGGATTTGAGGCGAAGCATTGGGAGTAAGGGGTTCCACAAACCTGCAGAATGGCTTCAAAGTGTACATGACATGTACTCCACCACCACTATGAAGCAGTAAACTAAAACTTCGAAGGTAAATGTAAATACACAACTGTCCAAATGTTTCACTGTATTATTCCCACTCACAAAATCATATAGTGATATTTACAAAATTAGATAAAATATACAGAAACAAGAGGTCTTTATTTCTTTGTCACTGACTCCATACTATTTGCAAATAAGCAGTATCTTTCCAAGATGTTTAATTAAAAATAACAATTTTGAAATGTTTATGTATATGTGACTTAAAATGGCTTTTTTTTGGTAAGTTTCCTTAACACTTTTAACTTCCTGGTCTTTTAGCAAAACTTCAGTGTCATATTAAAAATAGGAGGTTAATACTAATGGAATAATAATCCAGAATTGAATTCTGATATAGTATCAGCAGGTTGCAATTTTAAATACATCTTCATAGAAAAGATGGAAATTACCAAAAAGTAGAAGAAAAAAAAATCATCCATAATTCTGTTACCCAAAGATGGCCCATTAACACTGGTAACACTTGGTGTATATCTTAAATCCGTTTAAAACCCTGCTATGATTACATTTTATTTACAATTTTGTGCCCTGACTTATAGTTCACTATCAATTCCTTTTGAAAGAGGTGGAGTCTCACTATGTTGCCCACGCTGGCCTTGAACTCCTGGGCTCAAGTGATTCTCCCACCTCACCTCTCAAGCAGGTGGAATTAGAGACGGGTACCACTATGCCTGGCTCCTACTATCAACATTTTAGCTCCTAAAACCACACCCAGCATTGAAGTCGTTAGCTGTTTCAGTTTCTTTTTTTTGTAGCCAGAAGGCTAAGGTGGGAGGATTGCTTGAGCCCAAGAGGCTGAGGTTGCTGTGAGCCGAGATTACACCACTGCACTCCAGCCTGGGTGACAGGGCCAGACCTTGTCACACACAAAAAATTTATTTTATTGAAGTGTAGTTGGAATATATTAATTTTAAAGCACAAACAACAGCATATTCAAATTACTGGGGGCAATTAAAAATACCATTTTAAGCTCAAATTGATAATCACTTAGGCAAAGAATTCAATTAATTTGTCAACTCCTATTTTAATGCTTTGACCATTAAATATTTACAATTTCACCATTTAATTTATAAATATGGATCACACACACACACACACACACACCACTTTTCTTTTCCTTCCTGCCTGCAATGAGAATCTGCCCTGACCCCCAACCCCTGAAGAAGCAATTTTCCATTCCATGTGATCCTGTTCTCTTTTCCAGTTGGCTCGATTATTCATTTACTTATTCATTCAATAAATATTTACTGCACAACTATTCTGCCAGGCATAGTGTTCTCTGGGAACATTCAGTCTAATGAGAGACTTGAAGTTGACTGTGAGCCAGTCAGATGAATATTGTGATCCCCGTAGAGGAGAAGCATCCACAAAGGCCTTGAAGCCGGAAAGGGCTTAACACAATCGAGGAAATGAATGAAGGCCAATGAGACGGAAGTGGCATGGGCTGAGGCTGAAAAGCTGTTGGAACACTCACTACATGCCAGGCACTATTCTAAGTGCCTTACAGGTATTAACTCATTTAATTCTCATAACAAACCTAGGAGTGAGTTAGTACTATTATCACCTGTTTTACAGATCAGGCAGCTGAAGCCCAGAGCAACTGAATAATTTGCCCAAAACCACACTGCTCGTTAGTGTTAGAACAACATGTTCTAAGGAACCTCGAGGCATGATAAAAGGAGTAACAAAAAATATAATAACATAACTTGAACCTAACATCTTTTTTTTCCTTGTATGAATGTAATACAAAGAAAAACATAATAGCTAATTCACGCAAGGGTCAATGTATTCTGCTGTAACAGAAGGCAAAGAAATATCTGCTCCACTGAACACACAAGCCTGTCACCTCCTACCTTCTTATTTACAACTCTCTTTGCCTAGGACATGAATCATAGTAATATTCCACTTCTCATGATTACAAGTAAGGCCTTGTGCTGTATGAGAGAAAACAGTTTAACCATTTTTTAAAATCCCAAGCAATTTGAAAATCATAAAAAATACGAAGAGGCAAATATTCATAAAAAGTGAAAAAAGAATTATTGTCAATTCTTTCAGCTACCAAAGCTAAATTTTTAACTATGTCAAAGAATTCAATTAAGTTTTAAAAAACATTTACTGAATGCAAATTTACTGAATGCAATATAAAGATGAATGAATATATACTCCTTGTCCTCAGTGATCTCACAGTCTAATGGGGTGAGCAGACACGTATACAGGCAATTACCAGAAAAGTAATAAAAGGAATGTTAACTAGAGGAGGGAAAACAGATGGGCAGGAAACAGAGAGGTTACAATTGAGGTGTATTAAAAGATTCATATGAATTTGCAAGGCTGATCAATTTGAAAAAAGAATTATACACAAAGAGAATAACATATGCAAAGTTATGAAAGAACACATTATGTTCATTATGGCTAAGGTACAGGCTATATAATGTATATTTCCTGAGTGCTGGTAATGAGGTGGCAAATTGCTGTGAATGGCATGCTAAGGAGTTCAGACTTTATCCTAAGTAATGGGAAACCACTGAAGGATTTTGTAAAGGAATATGGTACAAGAGACTTGTTTTTTTGAACAATTACTCTAACAGTAATATAGAAGGTGGATGAGACAGGGAAATCAATTAGAAGCCTATTGTAGTTTTCAGGTAAATGATGATGAAAACTTATACTAGACTGTAGCGGTAGGGATAAAAAGGGGGAAACAGCTTTAACCGATATTTAAAAGCGAAAACCGAAAGACTTGGTAACTTATTTGGTATCAGGAGAGAGGGAAGAAAACTGTAACTCTCAAATTTATTACTTCAGCCACTGGGTGGGGAAGGAGAACGTGAGTTTTTCTTAAAGGTCTTTTAAGTATATAATAAAATGAAGTCCTGCATGAAGGCAAAAAGGTATGAGCTTGTCACCTTCTGGGTAGCACCATCCCACTCAGGGATCTAGAACACTGCCTACTGTCTATCACATCAAGTCTAAATTCCTATTTATGGACAACAGAAAAATCCCTCCATTTTCTTGCCTGCCCCTTTCATTCTAATTACCACCCCTTACCCTCAAGCTCTGATATTAGATATAGGTTGAGTATCCCTTATCCAAAATGCTTAGGATCATAAGTGTTTCAGATTTCGATATTTTAAAGGATTTTAGAATATCTGCATTATACTGACTGGTTGAGCATTCCAAATCTGAAAAGTGAAATGCTCTTTTGAGCATCATGTCGGTGCTCAAAAGTTGCAGATTTTGGAGCATTTCAGATACCAGATTTTCAAATTAGGGATACTCAAACTTACATGTACAAAAACTGTCTTAAAAAAGACAAGCCAACCTAATCAGTTTCCTTATTTACAACACTCAAAGAGTGGAGAAATTATTCACAATCAGAGCTCAGCACCAGAATCACCTGTGGAGCTTTTAAAACTATCAAAACCTGGGTCTCACAGCTAGAGATTCTGATTCTGCAGGGCCTAAGCATCTGTAGTTTTAAAAGCTTCCACATAAATCATGCTGCTATAAAGACACATGCACACATATGTTTACTGTGGCACTATTCACAATAGCAAAGACTTGGAACCAAGCCAAATGTCCAACAATGATAGACTGCATTAAGAAAATGTGGCACATATACACCATGGAATACTATGCAGCCATAAAAAATGATGAGTTCATGTCCTTTGTAGGGACATGGATGAAGCTGGAAACCATCATTCTCAGCAAACTATCGCAAGGACAAAAAACCAAACACTGCATGTTCTCACTCATAGGTGGGAATTGAACAATGAGAACACAGGGACACAGGAAGGGGAACATCACACACTGGGGCCTGTTGTGGGGAGCGGGAGGGGGAAGGGATAGCATTAGGAGATATGCCTAATGTTAAATGACGAGTTAATGGGTGCAGCACACCAACATGGCACATGTATAAATATGTAACTAACCTGCATGTTGTGCACATATACCCTAAAACTTAAAGTATAATTTAAAAAAAAGCTTCCCAGGTGGCACTGATACAACCCCCAGCTGAAAACAGGTTATGGAGATAGATGAATTTTCAATTAGTTGTTCATTTTGAAAGGAGAGTAAACTAGCAGTTAAAGTCAGATTTGATTTCATCTCTTATTTCATAACATTTTGAAAGTCAAAGTTGAATAAAACTAAATAATATGATAGCATGGAAAGAATATGATACACTGAAGCTGCAGTTCAGGTCTGAGTTCCTCCACTAAAAAGCTCTGTAACCTTGGGCAAAGTACCTGACCTTTCCTCTAAATCTTAATTTCTCAGTATATAAAATGAAAAGGCTATAATAAGATAAGCTGTTTGATTCTTGACCTTCAAAGTTAGCCCTAATTCAAAATGGATGGCTGCACTAAATGCTTTGTGTTAAAAAAAAGAAAAAAGCCAAAGTATTTTGAAGCACTTTTAAAAGATGGAACATGCTGGGGGTGTGGTGGCACACCTGTAGTCCTACTTGGGAGGCTGAGGCAGGAGGATCACTTGAACCTGGGAGGCAGAGTCTGCAGTGAGCCGAGATCACGCCACTGCACTCCAGTCTGGGCGACAGAGTGAGACCCCGCCTCACTGTGTGTTGCGGGGGAGAGATGGAACAACTACTTTACCCCCTTTTTCGTGTCCTTTTTATGTTAATGCAAGGTGATCATTGAAGCAGCACAGAGTTAAAAAAAAGAAAGAAAGTCAGAGACAGAGACCCAGTTAACTCTCAGAGCAACATCACAGGTCCACTTTTTAGAACAAAGGCCAGATGTATTTGTCTGAAATCAAGTAAAACTGTGGCACGTAGTTACACTTTACCATTACTGGCCAACCACTAATGCTCGGACTCATGGGAGTTCAATGCATGTGTATAGTTAGTTGTTTAACGAACACTGTAACATTAGTAAGTTTATGCATAAAGTGCTAAATAAAAACATACGCTTCATGTTAAAGAGATGCGTCTTGCCAGGAAGAGCCAGTTTTTTTTAGAATATAGATTCTATTAACATTGTCAACTGTAAATTTGCATCATGAACTGAACTCACAGAAGCAAGTATTTGTGGAGAACTTACGAAGTAATGTAGAATTCAAATACTTTTTAAAATACTTCCTAATTTTTTTTGTATTTTTAGTAGAGATGAGGTTTTGCTGTGTTGGCCAGGCTGGTCTCCAACTCCAGGCCTCAAGTGATCTGCCTGCCTCGGCCTCCCAAACTGCTGGGATTACAGGTGTGAGCCACCGCGCCCAGCCTCAATAGCTGCTATGAAACATTTAGTATTCTTACCTAGCACTGACCTAGATAGTTTGAAGTACAAACTACAATAGGTCAGATCCCTGCTAATGAGGCCCTAAAGTTAGAAAAACAAAACATACATGGAACAATCCGTGACTAAGACAACTAACTGCAGTCAGGTGTTCTAGTGACCAGCATAGAAATTAAAATAAGACATAATAACTTGCTATCTATACAAAGTAGAAGTCAGACAAAGAGTAACAGCCTCAAAGCAGGTCGAAAGATACATAAGAAATGAAGAAGTAGAGAAGAATTAAAAATGAAATGGTAAATTATAGAACCCATGCTACAGACCAAATGTTTGTGTCTCCCCACCAAATTCAGATATTGGAATCCCAACCCTTAATATGATAGAGACAGGAGGGAATTTCCTTCCTCTCTCTCTGTTCTCCAAGTGAGGACACAGTAAGACGACAGCCATCTGCAAACCAGGAGGGCCCTTACCCTAATCCAACCATGCTGGCACCCTGATCAACTCCCCAGCCTCTAGAACTGTGAGAAATAAATTTCTATCATTTAAGCCACTCAATCTATGGTAATTTGTTATGATAGCGCAAACTAAGATAACCTTAACACTTTTGTGATATTTATTATTACACCTCCTTGCTCCTACTAGAGTGTTCTTCAGTTGGAGACGATGGTTTCCCCACAATTTATTAACTTTCATATCCAGCAACCCAAGCAAATAGACAATTAATAAACATTTGCCATTTTATTTTATTTATTTATTTTGAGATGGAGTTTCACTCTTGTTGCCCAGGCTGGAGTGCAGTGGCGCCATCTCGGCTCACTGCAACCTCTGCCTCCTGGGTTCAAGGCATTCTCCTGCCTCAGCCTCCCAAGTAGCTGGGATTACAGGTGCCCGCCACCACACCCGGCTAATTTGCATATTTTTAGTAGAGATGGGGTTTCACCATGTTGGCCAGGCTGGTCTCAAACTCCTGACCTCAGGTGATCCACCCGCCTCGGCCTCCCAAAGTGCTAGGATTACAGGTGTGAGCCACCGTGCCCAGCCAACATTTGCCATTTTTAATGAAAGTGCACTTGACATTTGACACAGGATGGTTTACTCTTTCATGAACAGTGAAACAGTGAGGGGGCGCTGGATGTGGTGGCTCACACTTGTAATTCCAGCACTTTGGGAGGCAGAGGCAGGAGGATCACCTGAGCCCAGGAGTTCGAGAACAGTGTGGTGAACAGAGCAAGACTTCACCTCTACAAAAAATAAAAAAATTAGCTCCGCATGGTGACACTTGCCTGTGGTCCCAGCTACTTGGGAGGCTGAGGTGAGAGGATCGTCTGAGCCTGGGAGGTAGAGGCTGCATGCAGTGAGCTATGATTGCTCTACTGCACTCCAGCCTGGGTGATAAAGCAAAACTCAGTCTTCAAAGAGAAAATAAACTTTTAAAATTGTCTAGTAAAACACACACACACAAGCCCCCAAAATAAAATAAAATGAAACAAAAATAGTGAGAAGTACTTTTTCAAATAACTAGTAAAATACTGTATCAGCTCAATGTTGCCCTCTGGTTACAAATCTACATTTTGCAAATAAGCACTACGACGAGCTTCACAGCCTGTCTCTGACTTACTGCCAGCCTCACCTCCTTTCTTGGCCCTGTTAGTTCTATACCCTGGCTACACCAAACTTCTGCCTGCTCTTTAAACCCACAAGGCCTAGAAAGTTCTTCACCCACTCTGTACCACGTACTTCTGTTCATCTTCTAAAACCCATCATCATTCCTGTGATGTTTTCAGGGGGAGTTAACCCTTGTCTGTGGCTCTCACAGCATTGTGTTCCTACTTCCATTAAACTCAACAGACTATATTATAACCAACGGTTTCCCTCCAGAAATCAAGGTACCTAAGGCAGGGGGTCATTCATTTTGATAGTGGCACCTAGCAACATATCTTGTACACAAGAACTAAATAGTTGTTGAATGCAAAAGAGAACAAACATAGCAAACATTGCTCAAGCATTCTCCAGTGGAAATGCAGGTGTGTAGGCATACACAATCAAAATGAACTCATAAATCCGACAGATTAAATGGTGATTATGGCTCTGCAAAAGTATTAATTTTTATCAGAAATATCTGTAATAATGTCCCCTTTAAAACAAACTCTTAGTAAGTATAAAATTCTCCAACTTAGAAATTTTTATTTTTAGAGGTGGGGGTCTTGCTATTTGCCCAAGCTGGACTCGAATTCCTGGGCTCAACAGATCCTCCTGCCCCAGCCTCCAGAGAAACTAGGACTACAGGAGTGCAACACTGCTTGGCTAAATTAGAAATTTTTGTTACATGACTTTTCAGAACCATTTTATTACAAAGCTAGACATAGTTCTGACAATAAGACTATCATGAAATCCAAATAAGACAGCCAAAATTTTAAAATGTAAAAAAGCAACCATTAGTAATTCAATATCAAAATCATCCATGAATCTCTGAAATTTGATTTCAGATCTCTAACTTTTCTAAAGCAACTGTTTTTTTTCTCTTCCCCAGTATTTGTGCTCATCTTTTGTGCAAGTCACTTTGCAAACTGACTCATTATTTCTCAACCTAATCATTTACGGAAGGTTTCAATTATTAAAAAATCACTAAAAAGTTAAAATTAAGGAAGTTGTGTTATCATCAATTATGTCAAATTGTGAGTAGGATACACATCCTAAAGAGTATAGATCTGACTTTACTTGTACAAACTCCGCCAAATTAAATATAAGCTGTATATATTAACAGAAATTGGGAAACCATGAATTTAAAATTCTAAGAAAAAAATCTTTCCTCATTTTATTATTGTTAATATCAACATTATTTATAGATGCTTATGGAGAGCCCACTATTTGCCAGACACTTTACACAAATTCTCCCTGATCCATCCAAAAATCCTTAGGAAAAAAGTGAACCTCAGAGGTTAAATAGTCAGAGGCTATTACACAGGTACTAAGTAATGGCCCTGGAATTCAAATCCATGTCTGTCTGGCTCCAAAGGTTAAAAATTCATTCCAATGCTAACAATACGTAATACTAAAATAGGACACCAAATCTCTACAACTCTCCTTGCTTATTTTTTAATTATTATTATTATTTTTTTTTTGAGACAGAGTCTCACTCTGTCGCCCAGACTGGAGTGCAGTGGTGCGACCTTGGCTCACTGCAACCTCCGACTCCCGGGTTCAAGCGATTCTCATGCCTCAGTCTCCCAAGTAGCTGGGACTACAGGCACCCACCACCATGCCTGGCTAATTTTTTGTATTTTTAGTAGAGACGAGGTTTCATCATGTTGCCCAGGGTGGTATCGAACTCCTGAGCTCAGGCAATCCGCCTGCCTCTGCCTCCCAAAGTGCTCCCAGCCTCCTTGCTTCTTTAAACTGCTGAAGGATAAATGAATGGTCCAGTGAATATGTGTCTCTTATCACCTTCCCAGCACTGAAATAATTATTCTTTGAGGCAGTATTAAGCCTTTATGCCTGAAGCTTATGCTTTGCGATGTCTATGCTTACTGAAATCTACTTTGACACTTCTATAGTTAAACTGTTTTGAATAGTATACAACAGTAATATCCTTCTATTGGAGTCTAGGTGATCACTTCTCCAGAGGGATTTCAGTACTACAAGCAACATAAAATTAGCAGCTACTTTCCCCTCAGTGCTACTTAGAGGTAACCTCTAGGGGAAGGTTAAAAAGCCAAGGGAAGGCAGGGCACAGTGGCTCATGCCTATAATCCCAACACTTTGGGAGGCCAAGGTGAATGGATTGCCTGAGCCCAGGAGTTCAGGACCAACCTGGACAACACAGTGAAATCCCGTCTCTACAAAAAAAAATGCAAAAATTAGCTGGGCATGGTGCCATGCACCTGTAGTCCCAGCTATTCAGGAGGCTGAGGTGGGAGGGTCACTTGAACGCAGGAGGCCAAGGCTGCAGTGAGCCATGATCGTACCATTGCACTCCAGCCTGGACAACAAAGCAAGACCCTGACTCGAAGAAAAAAAAAAAAGCCAAAGGAAGCATATATTTGGGTATTAAATGCTCAGAAGCTAGCCTATAAAAAAATCAAGCAATGGATTAAAAAGAGGCTCTCTATTTGATTAAATAACGGTGATAACATCAATTTCAAGTATGAATTCCATGTTGGTGAGGGAAAATGAATTTCAATTCAATAAAAATTCTTTTCTAGCAGCTCCGCAAAATTTCACGGCTCATCTGTATTCAAAATCTTCTTCACTGATGGTACTTGTTTAGAAAGCACCAAGAAACAACGGTAATATAGAATTCTTCAAGTATACTTGTTTGGACAGTTGTATGTGGCTACTTATCCTGGCATCAAAGTAATCAGCACTAAAGATCAAAGGCTTCTGTGTGAATCCAGAATGCAACCCTGTTTGGATTCTAAGTCACGGAACCACAGAAAGAATCCCATAAATCAACTTCCACTGAATTTATGCCTATCATTTCCTTCTGGGCAAATTCATTCTAATAGATACTGGCAAAATAAGAAAGTCAAAATGGGTTGTATTTATTGTTAGTTATTAAATCTTTAAGCAGCAACAGCCATAAAGCTGTAGCTAATTCAGCCATGTTGCTGGTTCAAAAGGAAACTTAATTATCTTAAGCCAACAGCATTTCTAAAATCAATTGTGTAGGAAAGAGATTAACTGCTATTCTGATGTTGCTCTTAAAGCCAGAACTAGAAAATCCAGATAAATTATAATAATGGAAATAATTGTAAAGAAGAGAAGAGCTTACCAGCTACTTTTTGTCTTTTACTAATCTCACAACCAAGTTTTTTTCTTTCACTTTCCATTCATCCTCTTGTGTGAAAACTCTTTTATCATAATATGAAGGGAAAGCTGTGAGCAGTTTAGAGAACAGCTGCATGTATTCACAGAATCACAGTAACTTGGGCTGAAAGGAGGTTCCAAAGGCCATGGAATTTAACTACCTATTCAAGGAGTATATTTTTTTTTGCCTATCTTCACTAAGTGGCCAATGGATGGAATGTTTTCTACCTACTGAAGTAGCTCATTGCATCTTATGATGGCTCTCTTAGAAAGTTCCCCTTGGGAGGGCTGGACATGGTGGCTCACAACTGTAATCCCAGCACTTCGGGAGGCCGAGGCGGGTGGATCACCTGAGGTTAGGAGTTCGAGACCAGCCTGGCCAACATGGCAAAACCTTGTCTCTACTAAATATACAAAAATTAGCCAGGCGGTAGTGGTGCATGCCTGTAATCCTGGCTACTCGGGAGGCTGAGACAGAAGAATCACTTGAGCCTGGGAGGCGGAGGTTGCAGTGAGCCAAGATCACACCACTGCACTCCAGCCTGGGCAACAGAGTGAGACTTTAAAAAAAAAAAAAAAAAAAAAGTTCTCAGTAAACCAAAGTCTGTCTCCGTCTTACTATTGTCACTACCTTGTTGTATCTCTAAGAGTCATTAAAAACAAATGTAAGCCCTCTTCCATAGGAAAACTTTTATTTTTTCAATTTTTCTTTACTTCTTTTTCCTTTTTTCACTGTTTCTGTAGACAATGACATATGAAGTCCTTTCTAAAGAACATGACCCCCTTCTCCAGCTAACTTTATTCCTCTGAATGTTCCTAGTATGAAATGCTATTGAGTCCCCTGTGTTGGGTAAGGCACAAAAAATTTAATTTAAATGCATACCTAAAATTATTTTAATTTTAAAAATTACTGTTTCAAACTTTGAGTTACCTAAACATATTGGCTACCAACTTCAAATCAGATGAGGTGTTGCTCAAGCATGGCAAAATCTTCCTTATAAATGTACATACTTATATGAAAACTCTGTGAATTCAGACTCGAGTATTTTTAATATTATTTAAATACAGGTTTAGCATTACTAATCTGAAAATCCAAAATCTGAAATGCTTGAAAATCCAAAACTTTTTGAACACTGATATGACACACAAATGGAAAATTTACACTTGATCTCATGTGATGGAGCACAGTCAAAATTGTCATGCACACAATTACTGAAAATATTGTGTAAAATTACCTTTAGGCTATGTGTATAAAGTGTATATGAAACATAAATGAATTTCCTGTTTAGACTTGGGTCCCCTCCCCAAGATATCTCATTATATATTAATATGCAAATATTCCAAAATCTGAAAAAATCTAAAGTCTGAAACACTTCTGGTCCCAAGCATTTTGGATAAAGAATACTCAAGCTTTAATTAATTGCCCTTAGTTCTACCTAATGTATAACAGTCAAATGTTCACACAAAATGTTATGTGTTAACTAAAAATTTCAATAAACATTTAAAATACCTTTCTATAAAGTTTTGCTCTGCAGTTTATTTAAAGAGAATGAATTATAAATTCTCAAATTATACAGATAATTATTATTCTCTTCATAGCTGACAACTTTCACCCAAAGTCAAAAAAAGAAAAACAAAGTCAGAAACTCTGAAGTTTCAAGGCATTTTAGGAATATGATTTTAGCAAGGTCCTGAGATGAACTGAATAATCCTATTTCAAGACCTTTACTTTTAAAGTCAGTAGAAGCTACCTATGACATTTCATACATACTTAGATTATTTAGCAGTTCACAAAATACTCAGTTGAGTACTTGCCACACAGAGTATTTTGAAAGGTTAACATCATCTAAATTACAATGACAAAATCATTAAATATTCACACACACTTACCCAAGACTCATGGTATAACACTGTTAGTAGATACATTGCATAATCGTAATTCTGCCTCCTTAAAGGGCACCTATTAAAGAGAAAGCGGGAGAAGTCAAAATTCTAAAAACTCAGTACATAGAATAATTTGCAAAATATGCAATATACTAAATACAGAAGATAATGTTTTCAGGTATTCCTTTTCTGCTTTAGGAAAACTGTTTTTGGAATAAAAATAGTCTTTGTAGTTCATTACTTGAGGAAGCTAAACACCGGTGTTATTTTAACTTAATTTCGAGTATCTCTTTGTTTTCATTACTAATGGAGTTATCTGTAGATAACAATAGCTTACGCTACTTTTACTAGGATTGTGTCCAATATAAGTTCCCTTCACCATCTCAGTGCTAAGAATCTGCCAGATAGCATGAACATATCTGATGAGTTCATCTAAAAAGTAGACATAGGGCTGGGCATGTACCTCATGCCTGTAATCCCGGAGGGTGAGGTGGGAGGGTTGCTTGAGGCTAGAAGTTTGAGGCCAGCCTGGTCAACACAGCAAAAACCCTGTTTCTACAAAAATTGAAAAATTAGCCAGGCATGGTGATGCGCACCTGTAGTCCTAGCTACTTGGGAAACTGAGGCAGGAGACTGCATAAGCCCGGGAGTTCAAGGCTTCAGTGAGCTATGACTGTGCCACTGACCTCCAGCCTGGGTGACAGAGTGAGACTCAATCTCTAAAAAAATTTAAAAATAAAAATAAGAAGTAGATATAGAAAGATGATAGATGTTAATCTTGGTTTTCCTAGAGCTGATTCTTTTAAAAATGAGTTACACTATACAATGCTGTGCTGTTGCTGCTGTATTTAAAATGGAACTAATAACTTAAAATTAGGTAAAACTTCTACATACATGAGATGACACATTGAGCTTTAAGGATAATAAAATAATATACAGAAAGATACGATTACTTCCAATTTCTTTAAATATCAAATAAAACCATCATATGACAAATAACTTCAACTATACTGCTTATTCTGTACTTATATTTATTTAAGTCCTCTACTCTAAATAGTTACCATAAAACATATCCATACACTAACACTTGTAAAACTACCTAAAAAAAAAAAAAAAGCAACATTATTGGATACTCACAGAATTTCAAATAATAACATTTTAAAGGCATTTTTTAAAGTTGCATGAACTAGAAAAGCCAACATTATCTGAAGATAGTAAAAAGACTATTCCTAATACATTTCAAATCTACTTTCTCCCATATGGTAATAATCACAAACCATGGTCCTGAGCTTTTTCTGCCTCCACACTGTTGCAATCTCTGCATGTGTGTCAGGCTCCTTCTTCCCACCACTGCGAATCATGAGACCTAATCGATACTGACACCTCCAGATGCTTTCAAACAGGGATGGGCAGGAAGACAGCAGATCGGCCCACTTACTTATCTCTAAAAGTGGGTCTTTTATATTTTGACATAATTTGGAAACAGCTAAAGTATAATTCTAAAAATAAAATAGCCATTTAGTGAAAACATACCAATAACCTTTACTTCAAATAAAAAATGACACAATTTATAAATTCATATATGATAAATTTAATATTGCCTTTATAAACATCTGTCCTGGCTCTGAGATTTTGATTATTTACAAATGTGCCTTCATCAATTTCCAAATAGATCCATAGATCATTTAATAATTTTACTTTTGAACTACAAGATTTTCGTATGCTTTGAATGTATAAAAGCCTGCTTAAGCATTAATCACTAGCAAACCACACTTTTTTCTCCTAATCTCTCTCTTGAGTTTTATATACATGGAAATATTAAAATCAAGGTTAAAAATAACATTAAATTAGCTAAGCATGCTGCTGCATAAAGATCACAGCAATAGTAGGCTAGTGTGAGGATATTAAAAACATGAATTAGAGAACTCTGCTTAATAAGAAAAGGCCACGCCCTCCCCCATCTTCAATATAGTTTCTTTAAAAAGGACTGCCAAGGAATTGGAGGACAATGGGGAAACACACGTGACCAGTCGACTGAACTTTTTTTCCATTACCTATCTGTTTTGATGGTAAGCACATCTGTGGTCTTGCAGTATCGCTCTCCTACAAGTTTAATTAATTTCTTCTTTGCGTGATCATCTAAATTCAAACTGGAAAGCTTTACCTTAAAAATAAGAAAAGTTATTTGAAAAAATAATTTCATATAATTGTTTAGTGAAAAAAAGGTAGCAATGTTATTCCTATTAACATTAAATCCACTAAAAAGAAAGCTTTCCAAACTCCTTTCTATACAGAGCAAGCAGTTGGGACATATTATAAACCCTGATCTTACCCATGGAAACAGAAAAAGGGAAGGCAACATACTGTTTGAAGTTCTTTGAAAGTTCTGGGCATTAATGCCTTCCCTGAAAGAACTAACGACATATCTGTTAAATAAATGAAATTATGGTGCTTACGAGTAGCACTAATAGAATTAAACTCAATTAGCGTTAGTAAAGTTGGAATATAGAAATAAATAGATAAAACATAAGGGCTTTAAGAAATTTCTATCATGCAATTATGAGACTTGCATCATTACAACAAGTTCTACCATGCAATTATGAGACTTGTATCACTGCAACAAGCTTTTTTTAAAAGCTACAGATATCTCATGGAAGCTGGAATACAGCATCAGGGAAGGATCAAAACAATTGAAAAATTCATTTAGCTCAACGTTTCTCAAAATGTTAACACTACTCCCACAGGCTAAGAAGAATTTTTTTAAAAGGCTCTTTCTGTTGAAAATGTTTAGGAAATGCCGAGGTAAATTGGGTTTTTTAAGGTAGCATTTTTTAGAACAGATAATATGCTAATAAGCATCTTGAAATTTCAAAATGCAGGGTTAATATGCAATGATTCTCAAATTTATTTGACGTCAGATTCCACTTTTCAAGGAACGGTTCACAACAGTAGTCTTCCTTAGACATATTTTGGGAAGTGCTAGAACAAATGAACACACTTTTTAATTTGCAGAGAATAAGGGCATGGGCTAAAGGTATTATCTAGAGATGAATACATTTGATACAAGAAGATAGGACAGGCACGGTGGCTCATGCCTGTAATGCCGGTACTTTGGGAGGCCGAGGCGGGCGGATCACCTGAGGTCAGGAGTTCAAGACCAGCCTGACCAACATGGAGATACTCATCTCTACTAAAAATACAAAATTAGCCAGGTGTGGTGGCGCATACCTGTAATCCCAGCTACTCAGGAGGCTGAGGCAAGAGAATCACTTGAACCCAGGAGGTGGAGGTTTTGGTGAGCTGAAATCGCGCCATTGCACTCCAGCCTGGGCAACAAGAGCAAAACTCTGCCTCAAAAAAAAAAAAAAAAAAAGAAGATAGGTTAGGTTACACACCAGAATACAGTTAAATAAGGTAAAGTATAGGTTAATCTTCTATGGAGAGCATTAAGAATAAAAAAGAGCTGTAACTATATCAAGAAGAAAAAAAGCTAAATAGGATTTTGAAATCTATTTGGTTTTCTGTAGCTTCAATAACTGTACACTTCCCTCAAGACATCACAGTATAGTAGCCTATTTATTTTCCCATTTTTTCCCCACTGATTTGAAACCCTTGAGGGTAAGAATGATGCTATCTCGTTCTTGGCAATGGCTTAACACTTAAAATGCATGCAACAAATATTTGCTGAATGAATACATAAATTTTTAAAAGGGAGGATATATTGTTTTTTAAAGCACTGTGAATTTTTGTATTTTGTATTTGAAGTAGAGAAAATAGATAAATATAAATGCACTCTTAACAACAACTCAAGTAATATGAATACTGACTATTAACTCTCAATTAGACAATGTGAATCACCACAGTTTTCTGGAAAGAGAATGTATCAACTACCAGGTTACTGACTTGACAGATAAAATAAGCCATTTTATACTCTGATTAAAACCAATATGAAGAATTTTTTACAAAAAATAAAATATACCTTTATTATGATTATGAATACACAAATATATGCACATATGCATGTATAAAGAGGAACAGGGAGAGAAAAATAAATAGTTTTTACATTAGGGTAGTGAGAATGTTGTGATTTTGCCTTTTTTAAACCTCCCTTCAATGAAATCATAATAATGTCTAACAATAAATTTAAAAGTTTCAAAAGCTTAAAGTATTCTAGCTTTTTATATAAGAAGTGGTCCAAAAAAAGGCAGCAAAGCTGATCATTACTGCAACGATGTAATGTAAGATCACATTCATATTAATTTAAAACTCACATTAACATTAACATTTTAATGTTCAATAACTATATGGAGTTTATGCCAAAAATCATAAATATTTCAGGAACAGTTGTGTGGTGCACTCACGCCACCTGGTAGCACTCAAAGGCACTGCAACATTGTAGTCTTTAATCTGGGCTAATACTTTAACCTGGGCTGAGTGGCATTCACTGTCTTTTATCAAAATTCAAAGTACTTAGATATTTTGCCCTCAGTTGCTACATTTCAAAGAATCGATATAATACTGTTAACATTATCCCCAAAATAACACTAATATTTCAAATCACAGGAGGTGCTGGTTATATATATATATATATCTTCAAATGACTACATTTTAACACAAAAAGAGCTACATAAATTCGGAAATGTCTAAACTTGTGAAATATTTTCTCTATATGCAAGTATGATATGGTTAGTTAAAGAATGCTGGTATTACATAAAAGACAAGAATTGGTTTGATTTGTAGATTTGCCATTTAATGTTACCTTAAATCATGTTACCTCCCTGAGACTCAGTTTCCTCAAGAACACTTAATTCCAGAATTTTTGTCAGAAATAAATGAGATTAATAGAATAAAGCACTTTTGAAGTAAAGTTATATATAAGTTGTTTTTAATCCTAAACTTTTATGACTATCAAAATTTTTTTGTGTGTGCATTAAAACATTTGAGTATGTCCAATAGTAGTTTCTAACAGTTGACTACCTTCACGATATTGCTTTAATCATGCTGGACTGCACGTGCTTTAGTCCACCTGTTTGACCTACGTTTACCCTTGAACTACATGGCACATCCAGGACACCACCATTGAGCCTCAACAGCCAGCAGGTGGAGTGCAGAGTCTAGCAGGGCAGACATGAAGTCAGCAGAAGGGGTACAAGGGAGCAATGAAGGCATCACAGGCTAGCACAAGGCACAGAGAGGACAAGAGGAAAAGCATGATACAAGAAATGAAATCTGGTGCCATCCTTCAAATAAAGCAATGAGATTATTTTTGTGTGAAATAAAATAAGCAAACTTAGAACCAGTAGGTACATCGGATGTCAATTCTAGGACTGAAGACGGAGGCCCACAAAACTTGAGGTGAATAACGTAAATTAGGATCTAGGTTTTCTGACTCTCAGTTCAGAGATTTTTCAACATACAACAGAGCTCAACAACTGTTGGTTGTAGTTGTTACCATTATTAGGAAAAATAGGTAACATTTAATATGTTCTTAAAAATATGAACCCGTGGAATGGTACAAGCATGGCTGAACTTTCAATTCTTTTTTTTCTTTTATTGGGATTTTTGAAATTTTATACAGTAAACATATACTGTCTTTGTGATTTAAAAACAGCTTCAATCTAAGAACTTAGTAGATTGTTGTGATACTTAAACTGTTCTACAAAATAAAAAAGATTGGAAAGCTTCATAATTCACTTCATAAAGATGGTACAGGCCAGATGTGGTGGCTCACACCTGTAATCCCAGCACTTTGGGAGGCCAAGGAGGGCAGAACGCTTGAGGTCAGGTGTTCGAGACCAGCCTGGCCAACATGGTGAAACCCCATCTCTACTAAAAATACAAAAATTAGCTGGGTGTGGTGGAGCATTCCTATAATTCCAGCTACTTGGGAGGCTGAAGCAGGAGAATCGCTTGAACCATGGAGGCAGAGGTTGCAGTAAGCCAAGATCGCACCACTGGACTCCAGCCTGGGCAACAGAGCGAGACCCTGTCTCAAAAAAATAAAGTTATATTAAATTAAGAAAAAAATTGGTACAGCCCTGATACTGAAACCTAGCAAAGAATGAAAACTACAAATCAATCAACAATATCACTGAGGAAAATGGAAAATTCCAGAAATTAAAGATTGTTTATTTGCTAGTACATAATGCGAAAATGGTTGCATAGATTTTCAACACATTTCTTCAGTGTACTTTGAATGTTCTGGCTTAAAGTACAGGCTACACAGAGTATGAAAGTTAATATTTTGAGGGTCCCAGGAGGCACCTCAAAGAGGTAGTAGTCACCCTCCAGACAAATCAAAAGCACATCAGTAAGGGCTCCTTGGAGAAATGCTGATTCTAGGAATGGGACAGGGAAAGAGCCCAGAGCATTTTGTAGTGCCAGAAAATAAGAAATTGCTTAAAAACAAATGACAGGGGCATGGCAAAGGAACAGAAGAGTCACTGGAAAGAGTTCCCAATGGTTAAACTCAGAATAATTTGAGCAAAAAAATAATGTTTTATTGGATTATGACACATAGTGTAAAATAAATATCCATGAGTCCATACTGATATAAATAAATGATTAATAAATAGGGGAGAACAAACAAATTTGCCATATAAAAGGACTGTACATAATTTATGTGATACTTCTTTCTCAAAGAAGTGGAGCATACCTCCTGATCCTTAAGTGTGGGCTCTGCATAGTAACTTTCTTCTAAAGAGTACAGTGTGGGAAAGAGGGGAGGAAGTATAATTTTATGGTGAAGAAAATGGACAAGCACTACCTCAGCCAGGTGATGAAGATTAGCATCATCACTGACAAATCATGGCCGGCACAGTGGCTCACTGCCTGTAATCCCAGCACTTTAGGAGGCTGAGGTGAGAGTATCACTTGAGCCCAGGAGTTCCAGACCAGCCCTGGCAACATGGCAAAAACCCCTGGCAACATGGCAAAACCTCATCTCTACAAAAAATACAAAAACTAGCTAGCCGTGGTGGCTTGCGCTTGTAGTCCCAGCTACTGGGGAAACAAAGGTGGGAGGATCACCAGAGCCTGGGAAGGTCGAGGCTGCAGTGAGCCGTGCTTGTGCCACTGCACTCCAGCGTAAGTGACAGAATGAGACACTATCTCAAAAAAACAAACAAAACAAATCATCTTAATAGCCTATACTCTCGATATGATGTGATGAGAATGGCACTTTATTTCTGGGGTTTTTCTCCCCAAACACACAACAAGTTGAAAGACATTCTACCAAATATACAACTAGTACTTCTCAAAACTGTTAAGGTCATCAAAAACAAGTCAAGTCTGAGAAACATCACACCCAAGAGAAACCTAAGAAATTATGACGACTAAACGTGATTTGTAAACTGGATGGGATTCTGGAACAGAAAAAGGGTATTAGAAAAAAACTAAGATAATCTGAACAAAGTAGGGACTTTAATAACAATAAATTCAATATTGATTCAGTATCAATATTAATTCACTAGTTGTGACAAACGTACCATAATATATTTTAAGATGTTTACAACAGGGGAACCTGGGTCTGAAATACATAGGAATTCTCTACTATTCTTGGAACCTTTCTGTAAACTAAAAACTATTCTAAAATAAAAAGTTTAATTTTAAAAAGTATATCAGGTAACTGCTCCATGACTGCTGTGTGAAAAAGATATGCCATGTGTACCAAGATTTCTTTGACAAAGGAAACAAACAGTGACTTCAAATACTAAATTAGAAGTTCCTAGGGCAGACACTTGGAAGTGCAATGGCACGTGGCGTGGTCCAGGTGAGTAACAGCAGGGATCTCATGTTTCTCCAAAGCAATATGGCATCTGGACAAATGACCCTAAGTAAAATTCTAGCACAGCAAATCAGCAGTAGAATAAAAGAATGATACACTATGAACTGACCAGGGTTCAGAAATGCATCAGTATATTGAAAACCTATTGATGTAATTTATGACTTCAATAATTCAAAGGAGGTAATTTCATAAATGCTAGTAATCTAAGAATAGGATACACCATTAACATAATAAACACTATTATCTCACTGAAATCCTACCTCATACTTGAGGTTAAACACTAGAGGCACAGACAATTAAAGTATGCAACAGCATAAGGAACTACAGAAATATGACTTCAGAAATTTTATCTAATGCAAAAGACAAAAAGAAAAAACAAGCTATGGTTACTTGAAAAGGGGAATTAAAACTACCATTATTTATCTATTATGTCTTGAGAAATTTCCGAAAGAATCAGCTGAGAAGTCCTAGCATCCAGATCATGGTCTGTAAACACCATTGTCCACTGGCAGGTATTAGGGCTCCTTGAAAAATGGCTGATTCCAGGTCCGGGATAAGAAATTTATAAAAATGAGCCTGAACCATCTTGTGTCAAAATACAAGGAAACTTTCAAATGCTAAAGGATTGTAACAAAAGGACACAGGAACCAACTTAAAAGAGTTCCCACTGGCCAAAGTTAAGATAGATATACTTCGAGGACCAAAAAGAATAATGATTTTACTTGATATCCACCCACAGATTACTTGTTCAAGGGAAAAGCAAAACAAAAATCTTCACAAAGGAATGATTAGGTTGTCAGCTTCTTAGCCAAGTGCTCAATTTCAGCATACTGAGAATGAGGCCACCAGACTTTACGTGCCCCTGATGCAATATAAAATACATAGCAATATCTATAAAGTATTCTTGCCAAACATATTTAACTGGAATCTTATCAGCCCTTTAAATCTAACTTCCAGGTTATGTGAAATACAGGAGATAAAGAAATAAGGTAAATGACATCCAGATGCAATGGGGCAAATTCAGAAGATAGGAAATGTTACAGGATAAATACCCTGTCTCTTTAACAAGTCAAATTCATCAGGAAGAAGGGAGGGAGGTGGGGTTGTTTGCCATTCCAGATAACATAAGATACATCATTACCAAATACAATGGTCTTTGACGGGATTCTGGTTTCAATAACAGAGCTTAAAAAATACCATTTTGTAAGGCAATAGGGGAAATTTAAGTGTGGAGTAGATATTTTAGATGATATTTGGGAATTACTGACAATTTTGTTACATGTGGTAATAGTACTGGAATTAAATAGGAAACATCTCCTTAATTCTTAGAGATAACACACTGAAGTATTTTAGTGTGAAACATTAGGTGTCAGAAATGTTAAGGTACTTAGATGTGTATGTATGTGTATGAAGCAAATTTGTCAAAATATTAATTACTAAATCAAGACGCCATGTGTATGGGTATTTATTATATTAGCCTCTTTCTACTTGTCCATACATTTGAAAATTTTCATAATAAAAAATTTAAAAAAGAGAATTTGGTAAAGTAGCCAAATGAAAAGTTAAAAGATAACTATATGACTTTTGACAAGGATGTCAAGACCATTCAATGGGAAAGAATAGTCTTTTCAAAAATGGTATTGGATCAACATGCAAAAGGAATGCAAAAGAATGAAGCTGGACCCTGGCTTCACACCATATCCAGTTAGCCCTTTGTCTCCACGGGCTCCACATTTGTGGATTCAACTAACCGTGGATTGGAACGTGGATTGAAAATATTCAGAAAAAATAACAATATAACAATTTTTAAACTGCATATTCTTAAAATACAGTATAACAACTATTTACGTTGTATTAGGCATTATAAGTAATCTAGAAATGACAAAGTATATAGGAGGATGTACTAGGTTATATTCAATATTCAAATACTATGCCATTTTATATCAGGGACTTAGGCATCCACAGATCTATGAATTTACAAGCGTTCCTGGAACCAATCCCAAACAGATACTGAGGAACAATTGTATGATAATTAACAAACAATAGGTCATAGATCTAAATGTAAGAGCTAAAACTATAAAACTTTTAGGAGGAAACACAAGAGTGAATCTTTTATGACCTTGAATAAGACAATGATTTCTTACATATGACACCAAAAGCACAAGAAACAAAAGGAAAAATACTGTCATACGCCGCTTAACAATATTTTTTGACAAAGACATGGCTAGGTGATTTTGTCATGTACAAACATCATTATGTATTTACACAATCCTAGGTGGTACAGCCTACTACACACCTAGACTACATGGTATAGTCAATTGCTCCTTGGCTACAAACCTGTGTAGCATGTTACTGTTAAATACTGTAACAACTGTAACAAAATTGTACTTGTGTATTTAAACATATCTAAACATAGAAAAAGTGCAGTGAAAATACAGTATTATAATCTCTTGGGACCACTGTTGTGTATGTGTTTATCACTGACCAAAACATCATTATGCAGCACATGACTTACATAAATTGGACTTCATCAAAATTAAAACTTCTGTGCTTAAAAGGCTCACGCCTCTAATCCCAGCATTTTGGGAGGCTGAGGCAGGCAGATCACAAGGTCAGGAGATCGAGACCATCCTGGCTAACACAGTGAAAACCCCATCTCTACTAAGAATACAAAAAATTAGCCAGGCGTGGTGGCGGGTGCCTGTAGTTCTAGCTACTCGGGAGGCTGAGGCAGGAGAATGCCGTGAACCCAGGAGGCGGAGCTTGCAGTGAGCTGAGATCGAGCCACTGCACTCCAGCCTGGGTGACAGAGTGAGACTCCGTCTCAAAAAAAAAAAAAAAAGGACACCATCAAGAAAGTAAGAGGACAACCCAAAGAATGGAAGAAAATGTTTACAAATCATGTATCTGAGAAGGGACTGGTGTCCAGAATATATAAAATACACTTACAACTCAACAATCGAAAGATAAACAACCCAATTAAAAAACGGGCAAAGGATATGAACAGACATTTCTCCAAACATATACAAATAGTCAACAAGCACATGAAAAGATGGTTATTAGGGAGACACAAATCAAAACTACAATGATACTTTCATACCTATCAGAATGGCTAAAACTAAAGGACAGGTAATAACCATTAGTGAGGATGTGGAGAAATAGAAAGCCTCAAACTTGCTGGTGAAATTGTAAAATAGTGAAGCCACTTTGAAAGTGTTTTTCAAAAACAGTTTGGCAGTTCCTCAAAATGTTAAATATGGAGGTGCCATGCAACTCAGTCATTCCACTGCTAGGTATATACCCAAGAGAATGGAAAACACATATCTACACAAAAACCTGTATGTGAATGTTCAACAGCATTATTCATCCAAAAAGTAGACACAACCCAAATGTCCACCAATTAATGAATGGATAAATAAAATGTGGTATATTCATAAAATAAAATATTTGGCAATAAAAAGAAATGATAAAATAATACATGCTACAACAGATGAAACCTATTGAAAACATTACACTAAGTGAAAGAAAACATATTGCATGGTTCCATTTCTGTAACACATCAAGAATAGGTAAATCCAGAGACAAAAAGTAGACTAGTGGCTAAAAGGGGCTTGAGGATGGTTAAGGGGGGAATTCTATAGCAAGTGAACTATGTCTCAATAAAGCCATTATTAAAAAGAAACAACGGCCCGGTAGTGGTGGCTCACATCTGTAATCCCAGCACTTTGGGAGCCCAAGGCAGGCAGATCGCCTGAGTCCAGGAATTTGAGACCAGCCTGGGCATCATGGCAAAACCCTGTCTCTACAAAAATACAAAAAAATTAGCCAGGCAGGGTGGCACACTCCTGCAGCTCCAGCTACTGCTCAGGAGGCTGAGATGGGAGAATCACTTGAGCCCGGACAGAAGAGACTGCAGTGAGCCAAGATCGCGCCACTGCACTTCAGCCTGGGTGACAGGGTAAGACCCTGTCTCAAAAAAAAAAAAAAAAAAAGGTATACAAGGAATCAATACACCACCAAAATGGGCAAATGACAAAAAATACATGTTTTGCAAAGGAATAAATCCTCAACTTCACTAGTATTCAAAGACATACAAATTTTAAATATAAGACAAATTTTTTACCTATCAAGTTGACAGGTAATACGTAGGTTGGTGAGAGCACAGGAAAGCAGGCCTTCTCACATTCTGCTGGGATTATATTTTTTTACATTTCCTGCAGGAATTTTATAATATATATCAACAAACTTCAAGAGCTATATCCTTTGACCTCATAGTTCTCCTTTCAGGAAGTTATCTTAGGAACATCATTAGAAATACATACAAATATTAATACCTAAGAATATTCATTAAAATATTTTTCTAATAAAGAAAACCATTAAAAAGCCTAAAGGTTCCATAATACAGATAAATTATGGTAGCCCTGTATTATGAAATTATTTATATATCACACTTCAGTCTCAGAAAAAAGGCTAAGTTTGAAGTGATCAACATTACACCCCCAGATTCAAACACTGTCTTGGTACATAACAATCTCTCATTTATACGTTATTCTATGCAGCCATTAAAATTAAATTAGATTGGGTGCAGTGGCTCACACCTGTAATTCCAGTGCTTTGGGAGGCGGAAGTGGGAAGATCACTTGAGTCAGGAGTTCAAGAAAAGCTGGGCAACAAAGTGAGATCCTGTATCTACAAAAAATTTAGGAAAATGGGCTGGGCAGTGTCTCACACCTGTAGTCCCAGCCACTTTGGAGGCTGAGGCAGGACAATCAATTGAACCCAGAAATTGGAGGCCACATTGAGCTATGTTAGTGCCACTACTCTCTGCCTGTCAGATCTCATCTCAAAAAAATTCAAATTAAATTAAAGAATGTTTAATATTATTGGGAAATGTTTAATTCTTGTTAAGTAAGAGACTGCTGAACACATACAGTATCATCCCATTAATATACACAAAGGCAGGCTGTGACTATATACTAAAATGAGCTACTATAGTTAACAGTGGTTACAAATAGTAGATTTACGGGCAATTTTGTAATTTTTTTTTTTTTCCGAGATGGAATCTTGCTCTGTCACCCAGGTTGGAGTGCAGTGGCGCGATCTCAGCTCACTGCAACCTCTGCCTCCCGGGTTCAAGCAATTCTCCTGCCTCAGCCTCCGGAGTAGATGGGATTACAGGTGCCCACCACCACGCCCGGCTAATTTTTGTATTTTTAGTAGAGACGGGGTTTCACCATGTTGGCCAGGCTGGTCTTGAACTCCTGACCTCAGGTGATCCGCCTGACTCGGCCTCCCAAAGTGCTGGGATTACAGGCAGGAGCCACCATGCCTGGTGTATAATTTGAAACTTGTATTTTCCAAAATTTCTGTGAAAAATATTACAGTTTTATAATCACACATATCAATTTCTTTCTTTATTTTTAGAGATAAGTTCTTGCTATGTTGCCCAGGCTGGCGTCAAATTCCTGGGCTCAAGCAATTCTCCCACCTTGGCCTCCCAAAGTGCTGGGATTACAGGCATGAGCCACTGTGCCAGCCACCAAAGACATCTTTAAATAATGTATTAGAATGATTCTTATTTAAAAAAAAAAAAATGAAAAAAACTCTTACTCTTAAGACTACTACTCGTGCTCTGGGGTTCCGAACAGATGGTCCTGATGAAACATAATCAGTGCTGTCAATTTCAATTGGAAAATGCTTCTCACATTTCTCGTCACTGTCCAGCGCGGCTGGCCACTCAGTGCAAAAATCTGAGAATAAAAGAAATAATTTCAATTACACTTTTGCAAGTAAATTCTCATTGTAATGCATACTACTAGACAATACCAAATTACTGAGAGCATCACCAAGTCACATGAAAGAACAGATTCTCTTCTGCACTTTACATATATAGCATCATCCCTTATCCCTTTTCCTATCAGGTACATCCTAAATTAGGCAATTTAATTAGGGAATTCTTTGGATATTTCAGGTTTGGTGGCAATGGTATTTTCAGTTAAAAGGGAACTGTGCCTTGATGGAAGCTTATTATAAGCTTTGCACATATCTGTTACTGGACAGTTTACTTCCTCTGTACCAACTAAAAGCAAACAGTTCATAGTGCCCACAGCATTACTGTTTTCAAAAAAGTAACAGATAGTATTAATTACTAAAGGTTACTAAAGATCAGCTGAAAGGAATTGAAAGCTCTCAAAAAGCCCTAAGAAGAAACTGAGATGGAGTCAACAGTCATCTAGAAATTTGGCTGAATAGAACCTCAACTCAAACAGGTACAAATGCCTAAGCCCTTAAATGGATTCTTATAAGAACTGATATTTTTTCTATGTGACTTCTATGTGCCAATGGGGTTAAATGGAAAGAAGAAAGCCTTGTCCTCATATTTGGGCAAGAGAGCATAGAGAGGAAGTGGGATTGGGTCTGAGACCTAGGCCACAACAGGAGCTCCAAGCACTGTGAACATGCCTCTCTATCTTCATAACACAGAAGCATAAACTCAGGCCCCTAATGGGAAAAAAAAAAAAAAAAAAAACTTAAAGGAAAAGAGGTAGCTCCCAGCTTCCCCCAGGTATCAGAGCTGATTTCATCTTGTCCTGTTTCAATCAAGTTAGCATGGCAGAGAACTTTCAGCTTGAGATGAAAACTTCTGGCACTATAAGGCTGTCCACAATGGAAATCTCATTTCTTAAACAGCCTCACTCTAAGAACAGCTAAAAGTAACTGGTTTCTTGGGTCAAACATATTAGACTGCACAGATCCATGCTTCCTCCAAAAAAGCACAACTGCAGAAAAGGCTGGTCATAATCACAGGCAGATGTGGGAGCTCTTCTAGGTGATAGTCTAAGGGACAGTGAGAACTATTTTGCCAATAACATTTCCTTGGGCTAACGATTTTCTTATCATAGGAACAATATTTTGCTCTCATTTAGGCTTTAAAATCAGAGTCTGCAAAATGTCACTCTGGATTACAAAGACTCTCTGATATCTGGGACTAAACATGTTAACAAATTAAACATAGTTCACTCCATTCCTTGAACACTGTTTAAAAAATCAATACCCGGTCGTTTTGAGGGGAAAGAAGTATCTTTGCAATTAACATCATTGTAACATTGAAAAAATATGAACAGAGCAAGATTGTTGAGGCTGAATTTCATTCCCATCATGAACTTACTCCAATATCTTGCACTATAAGATGCATCACTTCCAAGCACTTTATAAGAGAGACTAGTTTGGGGAATTTTGTGAGCTCTTGGGTTTGCACTGACTCTTTTTTCTTTTACTTTTAAAAAAAAAATGTGAATAAGTCATTTCAATCATCAAATGATAATTACAGTTTTAAAATTAAATTACCTAAATTATATGTCTAAAAAAAGACAGCCAAATGGAAAACACATAATAGACTCCTATTAGCCTTTACTCATCTGATAGGTAGAGCAATAGATGAGACTTTGGAAGACCTTAGTTTGTATTTAACTTCTGCCACTGATTATTAAAGTTTTGGTAAATTACCTAACTTTCCCATGCTTCAGATTTTCCATTTGCAAGTTAGATATAAAATCTGAACTGACCTACTTTGAAAGAAAACTGAGAAGAAGTACTTGAAAAGCCTTTGAGTTATACGGAAGACGCAATCTGAATCCGGAGGCCAGCAGCAAGTGTAAAGGGATAATTAAGGAAAGATTAAGACACTCATTTAAATACTATAAAATATAATGCCACTCTTCCGAATGTGCTGTATAAAAGCCTTTCATTTAATTTTTTTAAACTTTTTTATTTTTATGTTTTTTTGCGACAGGGTCTCACTCTGTCGTCCACCTCAGCCTACAGAGTAGCTGGGACCACAGGCATGCGCCATCACACCCCAGCTAATTTTTTAATATTTTTGTAGAGACATGATCTCACTATGTTGCTCAGGATGGTCTCAAACTCCTGGGATCAAGCAATCCTTTTTCCTTGGCCTCTCAAAGTGCTGTACTGTGGAATTAAAAGCATGAGCTACCACGCCCTGTCACATTTAAAAAGAAGAAACATGGAATTTTTCACAGTGCAATGCCATTTGTTAACTGGCTTTACAGATGATCAAATACTAATACATGATTTGTGGCAAACGGGACAAAAACTTGTTATTTTATTTTATTTTATTTTATTGTTTGAGACAGGGTCTCACTTTGTTACCCAGGCTGGAGTGCAATGGCGTGATCTGAGCTCACTGCCGCCTCAATCTCCTGGGTTCCAATCCTCCTGCCTCAGGCCCCCGAGTAGCCGGGACTACAGGCACATGCCACCATACCCGGCTAATATTTTTGTGTTTTTTGTAGAGATGGGGTTTCACCACATTGCTCAGGCTGGTCTTGAACTCCTGAGCTCAAGCAATCCACCCACCTCAGACTCCCAAAGTGCGAACATTACAGGTGTGAGGCACCATGCCCAGCCTGGGACACAAATTTGGAAGTGATCAGTTTTAGTCTAATTCCAGGCACAAATGCATAGAGAAACACACACTCTAAAGGGATAGAAAAGCATCCCAATGTCCTAAAGTAGAAGACCTATTAAGAGGCAACAGATTTTTCCTCCCTCATTTCAAGAGTAAGGTTATTATTCCTATGTTTTAGGACCTCTTTATATAGTCTTCCTTACATTTTTAAATGGAAGGCCCTTTCAAAAGCTCAAATTTAATCATAATTATGTTTACTATTCCACATCTCCTTCCCAACATAATCAGGATACTTGTGAAGTGTTTCTAGGTTTCATATTCTTTCCTGAAAAGCCTTAGTAAGTATACTGAGCATGTAATATACAACACCTTTAAATCAGCATGAGTATATTAAGACTTTATCCAAAGGTACCAACTCCTGAATAAATCTAATCAATCATAACTATCAATCAGAACTTAAATTGGAATATGTACATAATTATAAAAGCATACACAGAACCATGAGTTAAAAAATGTTATTTGCCTTTACCTCCATGCATGTAGAAAGGAGAAGGAGAAGTAGTAGTGTAAGTACATGAAATCTATGTTTATACCTAGAAATCAATAGGTTTTCAAAATCAATAAATCCAGAACTGAAGGTGTAATCATATTCCAGTGATTACTTCTGTTATTTTATAAATACACATACACACTACAGAGAGTATATAAGTATATATAAATATATATACTACAGAGTATTATAAATATAAGCATATATACATAAATAAATGAGGGGCTGGGGATGGTAAAGAAAGCACATAAGGTTAGTGCTTTTTCATCATAAGCTCTTTTACTATTTGATTTACCACATGCATGTGTCACTAATTTTTTAAAATTTTAAATAAATTCTTCAAGATAATTCTTCTCTGTGAAGTATCTGCAACATTTACTTCAGTCTTCTTATATGGAACATGTTTGTTTTCTTTTTTTTTTTTTTTTTTGAGATGGCGTTTCCCTCTTGTTGCCCAGGCTGGAGTGCAATGGCGCGATTTAAACTCACCACAACCTCCACCTCCTGAGTTCAAGCGATTCTCCTGCCTCAGCCTCCAGAGTAGCTGGGATTATAGGTGCCTGCCACCATGCAGGACTAATTTTTTTGTATTTTTAGTAGAGACAGGGTTTCACTATGTTGGCCAGGCTGGTCTCAAAATCCTAACCTCAGGTGATCTGCCCGCCTCGGCCTTCCAAAGTGCTGGGATTACAAGTATGAGCCACCACACTCAGCCTCATGTGCATGTTTTCTAAAACTCAACAGTAAGTCCCTAACTTACCTGTGAACAAGGATCATGGTTTCTAATTATTATTCCTAATACCTTGTAGTGGTTAGCAAAAACAATTTGCAGACTTGACATGTAACAATTCACTGAAAACAACTTGAATATAAAGCTATACAGTACATCAGAACAGAGATTCTTAAATTTATGTTCAAAGTCAATATAAAATTCATATAAGAAAATAACCACTTACCTTTAAGGGCTTCGCAGTGCTTTTTAATTGCTACAGGAGTCAAATGCAGAAAATTGGGAATCTTAAATAGAGAAATTTAAAGGATAAATTAGCTAAATGTCTTAAAAACATGAAAAAGATAATCTTCTCATAAAACTAAATCACAGGCCCAATAAAACATGTAGTAAATAAAATCTGTTTTTTTACAATATTGATTTTCTGTCACAGATGTTGTCAATTCAAGAAATACATTTCTTAAAATATAGATTCAGCACCAAGTAATTTACAGTGATACCTGGATTTGTCTTCAGATCATATAAATCTTTTGTCTTTTACCAAGCATCTTATAATGACAATCATAATGAAAAAAACTAAACATCATTTTTACAGTATTCTTCCTGCCACAAATCTACAGGTATACATGTATATTTCCTTTATAAAACTGAAAGGACTTAAGGACGTGGATTTTTGTTCTGTTTTTTCTTTTTTTTGAGACAGGGTCTCGCTCTGTCACCCAGGCTGGAGTGCAGTGGCACAATCTCAGCTCACTGCAACCTCTGTCTCCCAGGCTCAAGCAATTCTCCTCCCTCAGCCTCCCAAGTAGCTGGGATTACAGACATGTGCCACTATGCCCGGCTAATTTTTGTATTTTTAGTAGAGACGGGGTTTCACCATGTTGCCTAGGCTGGTCTCAAACTCCTGGCCTCAGGTGACCTGCCTGCCTTGGTATCCCAAAGTGCTGGGATTATAGGTGTGAGCCGCTGTGCCCGGCCAGGATATGGATCATTGTTTAATCATCCCAATTCCCCTGGACTGCATAGCATGACAGTATTTCAACTTTGTACATAATAAACATTTTATGAACTAATAAGTGAAGCTAGCAAATCTTAACTGGATAGTTTAATGAAGTTAGGAATATATTTATGATGACACATTAAAAGGCTACTGAATCATTCATAGTGTGAATGAAAATTCAGGAAAGGTCAGAGATTTGATTCCTTCACATAAATAATTAGCATTTATTAGGTCATCTCTTGAATAATATTAAACATCTGAAAGAGCTTAAAGGCTCATTTGGAAAGAAAATTCAAACAAGCCAAAAGTTACTCCACGAATTATGCCAAGTATCTTGAGGGCTGATCAGAAAATAATGTTTTTTCTTTTTGAGATGGAGTCTCGCTCTGTCGCAGTGGCACGACCCCGGCTCACTGCAACCTCTGCCCCCTGGGTTCAAGTGATTCTCCTGCCTCAGTCTCCCAAGTAGCTGGGATTACAGGCATGCGCCACTACACTTGGCTAATTTTTTTGTAGTTTTAGTAGAGATGCGGTTTTGCTATGTTGGCCAGGCTGGTCTCCAACTCCTGACTTCAAGTGATCTTCCTGCCTTGGCTTCCCAAAGTGCTGGGATTACAGGTGTGAGCCACCACACCTGGCCAGAAAATATTGTTTTAATCAAGAGAAAATAGGCACTGAAAACTGGGATTTGGGGATGGGCAGCTTCATTTACTGTACTTTTTGGTTTTTTCCTTTTTATACATTTAAAAAATTATAAACCCTAGTGTTGAGGGGCTACTTTTAACAGATCACAGTGACAGACTTTTATTTTTGAAACATGAACATGTAAAACTCAAAAATCATAAAAGGAAAAAACAACAGACGATTTGCATGGACTTACATAGGCACAGTTCTATGCACTTTGCATATATTAGCTCAGTTAATAAGCTTATTCAATGACACCATTACTACAAATAAATGGCATGCATTAAATGTTTGGATTTTTATGTTTATTAAAATGTCATTTACAACCATTAGCATTATTGCAAATATACCACTACTCTCTCACCCAGTGATTCTCCAAAGACCTCTTTAAACAAAATTATCTTCTTTTATTCAAAGAAAACATTTGTTTTCCTTGATGTATGCTTTCTTGTGTCTTCACATTCCCATTTCCAAATTTCATTTACCCCTGTCTCCAGCAACAGAGTACCCATTCTCCTTGTTCTCATCACCTTTTAGCAAACTTTTGTTTTTCAAAGACTCTCATCTAATGGAAAACAGTTCATTGTCCTTTGTATAACTTTCATTGTATTTGACTAAGCATTTATATTTTCTTTAAAACACCCATGATAAATAATTATACATGCTATCAAACAAAGCATTTGCCTTAACCTATTTTGCTTCAAGCAATAAAGTTAAATTTGGTAGACTATAATAATAATACTAAATAATATTCTACCTTTATGGACAGAAAAAATTTAAATTCCTCTTTTTAAACTGGAAGTTTCACCTCCCAATTCTTAATCTCAAATTAGGTTATTTCATTTTTCTTAATTCCACTGGAAAGATGCAATATAGAAAAGATATGATAGGCTGGGTGTGGTGGCTCACACCTGTAATCCCAGCACTTTGGGATGCTGAGGCAGGCATGTCTCTTGTGCCCAGGAGTTCAAGACCAGCTTGGGCAACATACTGACCCCCATCTCCAAAAAGAAGAGATACAATAGAAAAAGGTCACAAGGGAAGCCACAAGATTGACTAATTACTTTTTTTTTTTTTTTTTTTTCCTGAGACAGAGTCTCACTCTATCACCCAGGCTGCAGTGCAGTGGCGCCATCTTGGCTCACTGCAACCTCCGCCTCCTGGGTTCAAGCAATTCTCCTTTCTCAGCCTCCCAAGTAGCTGGGATTACAGGTGCCCACCACCACGTCTGGCTAATTTTTTGTGTGTTTTTAGTAGAGACGGGGTTTCACCATGTTGGCAGGTTGGTCTTGAACTCCTGACCTCAAGTGATCTGCCCACCTCAGCCTCCCAAAGTGCTAGGATTACAGGCGTGAGCCACCACGCCCAGCCAACTAATTACATTATTAAATGCCTAAGATTCTTTGAGTATTCTTTACCATTGATAATCAAAATACGACACCTATTATTATCTGGTGTTGTATAATAATAAACCTATTATATTATTTTTAACATTTAAATTAAAATACACTAAGCTGCTATACACTGAACGGTGAAGCATAAGAGAGCAGAAATAGGGGGGAAGATCAGCATTTATTTCTATGTAAGTCTGAGCCAATGAATCAGCAATTTGTCTTACCTTTAAAAGTTCTAGATTTCCCTCCTTTGCCATAGGCACGCCCTTTTTTACTGGATAACCCATTCGAACAGGAAGAGGTACTGCAGAGGGTTTAAATGGTGCTGCAACTGGGTAAACACTAGGCCAGTCCTGGTCAACAGCCATTTTCTCTGTCCTAGGAGGTAGTGCCTAAGAAATATAAAATCGTTTAGTATTTTAAATATAAACACATTCTTTAATTCTTAAAGAATTTTAATTTTAAAGCAAAAAGCTACAATTACAAGAAATAGAAGCAAAATTGCAACATATGTAAAATCTGACCTCCCACAATGCTGCTGCTGTCCAAATTTTAAAAACAACACTAAATCTACCTAAATATCTCTGCACTGTTTCTTCAAACCCTCTGGCAAGGATCCCCTTTAATATCACATTTTCTTCACTAAAAATTTCTTTAACTAGACTTTTAGCAAAATTTTTACATTTTGCTTATGAAAGGGTGAATTAACAATACACTTTGAAATAATTTTTCGAACTTCTTTGATGGAAGTCAGTAGTACATGAGGGGGCGTTAAGTACTTGGAAGTAAAAAGAAAAGGAAAAAATAATTAGGGTTAAACTGATTGAATAAATATATAATGAAAAATTATATGTCTCCTAGGCCCAGAGAAAAACTAGTACTTGATAGCTTAGTCAATCACATTAACATTTATTTTTAATGGCATCAAATACGAGGGGATGGCCCACATACAAAAGTAGGGTTTATAGTGGCAAAATTCAGCCATGCCCCGCCTACGCAATATCAAAACCAGTGTAGTCGATATCCTAGAAGCAGGTAATAGTCCTGAGGAAATGACTGCTCTTAATGATTGTAATTTGATACCATTTAACTTCCAACTAATGTGTCTTTGTTCTGACACTATTGCTCACCAACTGACCTTATCGTTTAGATTCCTCCATAGAAGTAAGGAATCCAAATGTCCACAGGGTGAGACTAAACTAGTTAGAATACGGCCAGGTGCCGTGGCTCATGCCTGTAATCCCAGCACTTTGGGAGGCCAGGTGCAGTAGCTCACGCCTGTAATCCCAGCACTGAGGCGGGTGGATCACCTGAGGTCAGGAATTCAAGACCAGCCTGACCAACATGGTGAAAACCTCTCTCTACTAAAAACACAAAAAATTAGCCAGGCATGGAGGTGTGTGCCTGTAGTCCCAGCTACTTGGGAGGCTGAGGCAGGAGAACCACTTGAACCCGGGAGGCAGAGGTACCAGTGAGCCAAGACTGCACCACTGCACTCCAGCTGGGCAACAAGTGGGAAACTCTATCTCAAATAAATAATAATAAATAAATAAACAAACTAGTTATATTAATGCATAAGTCCCAGGCTGCAGGACTTAAGATAGCATTAGAAATTGTTCCATATTCTGGTTTATACACCTGTTTCCTGGGAGTTCCTCAGTAAGTCAACCTCTCAAAGATGATCTATTCTCTGGGTACTGACAAAAAACAAAGACTAACCTCTGCCAGGGCTATGGCAATCACCCAGTAAACATGACCTTGTGAAGTCTTCTCTGGTAACACCCTTCTGCCTTATAATGAATATCTGCCTCATTTTAGAACTCCAGAAACCATTAAGATAGTAGAGCATACGAACTTTTTACCTTTCTTCTTGGTGGCCTTTCATTTCCGGGTGTTCTTTCCGCTGTACATAAAAGATAACACAGTAGTTAAAGAGAATTTTATCATGTCAAGTTAGTTGTTCAACATCAATCATGATCCCATTATTCTAACACAATTTAAGGTATTTAGTAACATAACAATGAAACAATCTTTTTTTTTTTTTTTGGTAAGCTCAGGGACCAAAATCATCTTAATGAAGACTAAAAACTGGAAACAGAGGGAGTCTCGGCGTATCACCCAGATTGGATTGCAGTGGTGTGATCTCGGCTCACTGCAACCTCTACCTCCGGAGTTCAAGTGATTCTCCTGCCTCAGCCTCCCAAGTAGCTGCGATTACCAGTACACCCCACCACACCTGGCTAATTTTTGTATTTTTAGTAGAGATAGAGTTTCACCATGTTGGCCAGGCTGCTCTCAAACTGCTGACCTGAAGTGATCCGCCTGCCTCAGTCTCCCAAAGTGTGGTGGGCAGGTGTGAGCCATTGTGCCTAGCCCCAGTAAGGAAAATTCTACAGTTATTTGAACTGCAGATACAGTGAATTCATTATCTAAAAAATGACTCTTACAGAGTCTGTCAAGTAAGACAACTTTTTAACAAATAATTTCAATAAACAGTGATAAATATTATGAACACATATAGCAGGGAACGAAACCTAGTCAATTAGTTTGTGTGACGGTGAATTTTTTCTTTTTTTTCTTTCTTTCTTTTTTTTTTTTTTTTTGAGACAAGGTCATCTCACTCTCGCCCAGGCTGGATTGCAGTGGTGCAATCTCGGCTTACTGCAGCCTCGAACTCCCAGGTTCAAGCCAATCCTTCTACCTCAGCACCCCAAGTAGCTAGGACTAAAGACATGAGCACACCCGGCTAATTCTTGTAGAGACGGTGTTTCGCCATGTTGCCAGGCTGGTGGTCTCAAGCTCTTGAGCTCCAGCGATCCACCCACCTCAGCCTCCCAAAGTGCTGGGATTACAGGGGTGAGTCACTGTGCCCAGCCATGATAGTTAACTTTGTGTCAATTTGACTGGATTGAGGAATACATAGACATGTGGTAAAGCATTATTTCTGGGCATGTCTGTGGGGATGTTTCCAGGAGAGACAGGCATGTGAGTCAGTGGACTGAGTGAGGAATACCTGCTCTCAATGTGGGTGGGCATCATCCAATCAGCTGAGGGCACAGAAAGAACAAAAAGGCAGATGAAAGAAGAATATATTCTCTCTCTCTCTCTTCTGGACCTGGGACACTCTTCCCCTGCCCTTGGACATCAGAACTCCAGGTGCTCCAGCCTTTGGACTCCAGGAACTTGCACAAGCAGCCCCCTGAGTTCTTAGGCCTTCAGCCTTGGCCTGAAAATTACATGGCTTCTGTGGTTCTGAGGCTTCTGAACTTGGACTGACATGGGCTTCCAGCTTGCAGACAGCCTATTGTGGGGTGAGTCAATTCCCCTAAAAAATCCCATCATATGTCTATATATCTACATCTACATCTATCCTATCCTACATCTACGTTCTGTCTCTCTGGAAAACTCTAATCAGTTGGGGAAAATCTCCCTGAGAAAGTGAACTTTAAGCTAAAACCTGAAAGATGAGCAGGACGTAGCCATGAAGACAAGCAGGTGAGAAAAAGTGTTTTGACAGAGTGAGAGCACATGGAAAATCAAAGTGAACAAATTCAATATGGCTGAAATTTAAGAACAGAACAGAGAGAGACAGAGAGAAAAGAGGCTGAAGGCACTTAACAGGCTTCTTAACTATAATGCATCCTTGGCAGAACTTTTTTTCTTTTGAGATAGGGTCTCACTCCCGTCACCCAGGCCGGAGGGCAGTGGTGCGATTACGGCTCACTGTAATCGACTTCCCAGGCTCAGGTGATTCTCCCACTTCAGCCTCTGGAGTAGCTGGAACTACAGGCATGGGCCACCACGTCTGGCTAATTCCTTGTATTTTCAGTAGAGACGAGGTTCCGCCATGTTGCCCAGGCTGGTCTCAAACTCCTGGGCTCAAGGGATCCGCAGGCCTCCACCTCCCACAGTGCTGGGATTACAGGAATGAGCCACCACACTCAGCCCCTTGGCAGGGCTTTTGATTTTCTTCTTCCAGTCTTCCCAATTCGTGTACATGGAATCATCATTCATCCAATTGCTCAGAACAAAAATGTAACAGGATTTTTTTGAGACTTGTCCTCAAGCCCCACATCAAATCCATCAGTAAATCCTATGAACTTTACCTTCAAAATATATCGCAAATACAACCACACCCCCTTCTCCACTATTACTTTAATCCAAGTCACCATCACCTCATTTGGATTATTGCAACAGCCTCCAAACAGATCTTTGGCTTCCACTCTTACCCCAGTAAAGCAGCCAGTGATCTTTTAAAAACGTAAATCACATTATATCAGTTCCCTGTTCCAAGCCTTTCAATATAAAACCCAAGCCAAAATCCAAATGAAATGTCTACAAACTCTTGAGAGATCAGATTATTACTTAACTAACTCTCTGACGTCTTATACTACCACTCTCTCCTCTACTCACACTTAGCTCCTGCCACATTGTCCTTCTTCCCGTTCCTTGATCACACCCCTCAGATTGTTCTCAACTTTTGGCCTTTGCACTTATAGTTCCCCATACCCCAAAGGCTCTTTCCCCATATCTCTGCATGGCTTGGGGCCCTGTTCAAATGTCACTTCCTCAGAAAGATCTTTCCTGACCATCCTGTGGCCACTACTCCCCCCAAATCTATCATTCTCAATACTCTACTTTATTTTTCTTCATAGCATTAAACCCTATCTGACATCTTATTTAGTTGTTTGGTTGTTTATACTATTGACTTCCCCACCTTGCCGTATCTCCGGTGAGTGTCTAGAACACTGCATGGTATACAATAGGAGTTAAGTATTCCAAGAATGAAATAATGAAAATTTAAAAACAGACAATTATTAGACCTATGAAGAGCCAGTATGAAGGATTAATGTATTTATAGTTTATCTGAAAACAATGGGAAACCATTTGTAGATCTTGAACAGGAGAGCAGCAAGACAAGATCTAAATTTTGAAAACCTCATTTGGCTGTTTTGAGAATTCAATGTAGGAGAGCAAGAGGGGAAACAGGAAACGGAAAAAAAAACTTGTAGAAATGAGATGGTCACCTGAACTAGATAGTTGGTAGTATGAGGAGAGTAAATTAGAGATATAACAGGAAGTAGCACAGGTAGGATCCGCCGATTGATTAGACTCACGCCAGCTCCTCCTCAACGCTCCTGTCACTCTAGCCACACTTCTATCACAGCGCCTCTCACCCTACATAGCACTTCTCCGCTAATAAATCTGTATTTTCCACTAGAGTCCTCCGGGGTAAGCACGCTATCAAGCATCCCTACAATCTCTGTTAAATGGAGGTCATCAACGCCTGTTGAATGAAGGCCGCCCATTTGGTGGCCTGGAATTCAGAGCAGCAATTTGTCCTAGCACAGCCGTATGACTCTCTTAATGTTTGGGGAAATCCATGGTTCAACAGCGCCGATGCCCGATAAACAACACAGCACCAGTAACCTGTGCCAGGGGCTGTGGACGGGGGCAACACAGGAGCAGGTCACGGGGAAGGGGAATGTAAGCTTTCTGAGCAAACTCCCAGAGCACCCAGGGCAGAAACAGGCGGCTAGAAGCCGGGCAACGCGGGTGCAGAGCACAGACCCACGTCCATGGTTTTCCTACGAGACGGGCCTGGCAGCGGACGCACTGGCCTCCCCCGGGCGGCGCTGGCTCAGCCACCGCGGCACCCTTCATGAGGCCGGTATTCCGCTCTTGCACCTCCCCCAAAGCCCGGAGAAGACGAGACAGACACTCACGCAGGCTAGGTGTCGGGACCGGAGTGGCCGAGTACACGGCAGTGGAGAATGCACGCAGAGTCCTTGCCCTCGACTGCAGAGACAGCCATGCCGGGAGCGCGGCGGCCGCCATGGCTGCGAGGACGGCAAGCCGGAGGGGACAAGCGGCGTTCAGTGTCAGGGGCGGGCCTGGGGCCGCTAAGCGCAGGCTCCCTGGGCTGGCACCGCCCTAGGCTGGAGAAAGAGGAAACACGTTGGTCTGCGCACTCAGAGCCGAGTCAAATGTGCAGGAAGATTCCCCCAAACTGAAAGAAGTAATGAAAAGAAAACAAAAAAATCCTTAAAAATCGAGTGAATCAGTTCGTAGAGAATTGCAGATAAAGACCGTAGGGATAGGGGTTGCGGCTCACTGAAGGCGGGCGTGCTCTGGGTGGAACCTCAGTTGATCCGAGAGTCAGGCGGTCTACCCGAGGGACTCTTGTTATTTATAATTGTTGCTTTTCTACATTTACTTGGATTAAAGAAGTCTTCAACTAATGCCAGTAATATGCGCTAAGGGGAGAGAAGCAGTATCCCGAGCCAGAGTGCTTGGGTTTCAAACTTGACTTCACCACTTCTGGGATGTATGATCTCAGACAAGTTAGCATAGACAAATATTTGTGTACAGCGTTGGCATACAGTGAACACCGCGTGTACGTAGCCTATAACTTTTAGCTATATATGGTTAGCTTGTTGTTAGATCAGCTTAGAATTACAGAAAGTCAGAACTCATCAGGACCTAGAAAATAAACTTTTAATGAACACTCTTAAATTTTCTACGGTAGGATGAATTAACATACAAGCCTTAATAAAACAGTTCTCGGCCGGACGCTGTGGCTCGCGCCTGTAATCCCAGCACTTTGGGAGCCCGAGGCGGGTGGATCACCTGAGGTCAGGAGTTTGGGACCAGCCTGACCAACATGGAGAAACCTGGTCTCTACTAAAAATACAAAATTAGCCGGGTGTGGTGGCACATGCCTGTAATCCCAGCTACTCGAGAGAAGAATCGCATGAACCCGGGAGGCAGAGGTTGCGATGAGCCGAGATCGCGCCATTGCACTCCAGCCTGGGCAATAAAAGCAAAACTCCGCCTCAAAAATAAAATAAAATAAAATAAATTCTCTATTTTCTCTTTATTTTAAAAATTATTTTAATTAATTAATTAATCATTATTATTTTTGAGACAGAGTCTTGCTCTGTTGCTAGGCTGGAATGTGGTAGCAGGACCATGGCCCACTGCAGCCTTGACCTCCCAGGCTCAAGTGATCCTCCTACCTCAGCCTTTCAAGTAGCTGAGGCTACAGGCACGCACCACCACACCCAGCTAATTAAAAAAAAAATTGTTTTTCCAGAGATGAGGTCTCACAGTGTTGCCAGGGCTGGTCTCAAACTCTTGGGTTCAAGCGATCCTCCTGCCTTGGCCTCCCAAAAAAGTGATAGGACTACAGGCGTGAGCTACTGCACCTGGCCTATTTTTTCTATTTTTAAGTTTTTTGTAGAGTTGGGGGTCTTGCTATGTTGCCCAGGCTGGTCCCAAACTCTTGGCTTCATGTGATCCTCCTGCCTTGGCCTCCCAAAATGTCGGGATTACAGGCATGGGTCTGGCCTATTTCCCTATTTTGTCTCAAAGTGACAAAATTATAACAGTAAAAACAACTAGAAATAAACAAAACCGATTCTTGGTAAGCATACAACCAGTAGAGCAGAGGTATGCAGGTGTCCAAGAATATTCTAGCTGTGAACATTCAGTGCACCATGGACATCAATCAGTAAGGTATGGGAGGGGGATAAATAGCATGAGATGGACAAGTATTTGTAATATTCATCATCTTCATCTTTTCTGGACTTTTACCATCCTGTTATTGTTCCAAAATAGAAGCATGATGTATGAGTTTCCTAGGGGATTAGAACAAAGTACCGTAAACTGGGTGACTTAAAACAACAGAAATTTCCTCTCTCACAATCCTGGAGTCTGGAAAGTCCAAAATCCAGGTGTCGGCAGGGTTGGTTCCTTCTGGAGGTTCTGAGGGAGAATCTGTTCCATGCCTCCCTCCTAGCTTCTAATGGTTGCTGGCACTCCTTGGCTGGTAGACACATCACGTCACCTTCTGCCCCCATATTCCAATGGAGTTCTCTCCTCTCCTCGGACTATTTTTAAGATCGAAATCATGGCCTTTTTAATCAGATGGAGGTAAGGTTTGAATCCAGGCTCTGGTTCTTTATAATTTTGGGCAAATCTACCTTATCTTTCTGAGTTTCAGTTTCAAGGAAAATGACAGCAATAATATTTTTCTTACGACAGTCGTGATTAAAGGCATAAATATAAACGGTGGGCACTGGCATTAAGTGTAGGGTCAATGCAACAGCCTCCTTTTCTTGCAAGTTTGTATATTTTAGTAAAGTGCAAGTCCTATACCATAGAAATTTAGGGACAAAAGGAGTATGATCATATTCATACTGTTACCAGCGGCAAATCTGTACAGGTCTGCGGCAACCTCAATTCTTGCCTCCTCAGAAGAAAGAATTTGATCGAGGAACATAAGGCAGAAGGAGAGACAGAAGCGACTTTTAGAGCAGGAGTGAAAGTTTATTAAAAAGCTTCATAGCAGGAACAAAAGGAAGGAAATACACTGGGAAGAGGGCCAAGTGGGCGACTTGAAAGTCAAGTACCCCATTTGACCTTTGACTTAGGGTTTTATACGTTGGCATACTTCTGGGGTCTATGTCCCTTCTCCCCTGATTTTTCCCTTGGGGTGGGCTGTCTGCATGCACAGTGGCTTGCCAGGACTTGGGAGGGGAGCATGCATAGTGTGTTTATTGGAGTCGTATACATGCTTACTTGAGGCATTCTTCCATTAGCAGTTGCACGTCCCTAGAAGATCAAATACCAGTTAAATTCTGCCATTTTGCTTCTTAAGGTGCACGCTTGCGCACACTCACCCAGCTCCTGAGATCTTACTGGAAAGTTGCTGATCACTAGTTTCAGGTTTTTTGTATCTATTGGGAGAATGCTATTCCCTGGTGCTGGCTGCAACCAATTATTGTTTTAGAAAGACAGTTAATAACCACCTGACCGTCACCTGATGGTCGCCTGAAATTCCTGGGGTATGCGTGTGTGTGTGTGGAGGGGGCTGTGTGTATAAGGGGAGCCCTCTCCTGCCCTGCTCATTCATGACTAGCTACCTACTCTAACAATATTTCTTAATTTCTGAGCAAGATATTAAAGACGTAGGTCCCCAGTCTACCTTGCTATGCGTTCTATCTTTTGTTGTACTCTCCCCCTAAGACTAAAGTGGATAGATGACCAGAGCTAGAGGAGCCAGAAAAATACTTATTGTTTTCCCTGGCATCAAGTACAGTAAGTTTCATTCTATAGTAAAAGTTAAAAATTCATTCATAATGCTATTAATGCTATCAACAAGCAAAAATATCTGTCTTGTGCAGTGTAAAGAGTAAAGCATGTACTATCTTGCACATAGGGGTTACTAAGATTACATAATTTTTCACTTGGCAGTGATCTTAGAGGTGCAATCATTCACTCACGATAAAAATATTTTCTTTGCTGGGTGCAGTGGCTCACTCCTGTACTCTCAACATTTTGGGAGGCTGAGATAGGGGAATCACTTGAGCTCAGGAGTTTAAGACCAGCCTGGGCAACGTAGCAAGAGCCTGTCTCTACAAAAAATACAAAAATTAGCCAGGCATGGTGATGTGTGCCTGTAGTCCCAGCTACTGGGGAGGCTGAGGTGGGAGGATCACTTGAGCCCAGGAGGCAGAGGTTGCAGAAAGCCGAGATAGTGCCACTGCACTCCAGCCTGGGCGACAGAGTGAGACCTGTCTCAAACAAACAAAAAAAATATTTTCTTCAAACTTTATGACCATGTAATCTAACACATCATAGAAGCTAGGCTGGCTTCATAGACATACAATGTGCCTGCGCTTGGCCTAATGCTTTGCTGTTGCTGTCTTAAAATTCTTAATACTTTTTTTAACAAGGAGTCCTGCATCTTCAGTTTGCACTGGAACCTACAAATTATGTAGCTGGTCCTGTGTAGAACAATTTTAAATATTAAGCTGTCTTACAATTGGTTTTTATTATATTTAAACCTGAATTAATTCAATAAAAGCTACTTTTTAATTTTTTATCTTTATGGATACATAGTAAGTATATATATTTATGGGGTATATGATATATATTGATACAGACATAAAATGTATCATAATCACATCAGGGTAAATGGGGTATCCATCACCTCAAGCGTTTATCCTTTGTATTAAAAAGCTACTTTTAATCAAAACTAACTTCTTCTTTTTTTTTCTCTCTTTTTTGAGAAGGAGTCTTGCTCTGTCACCCAGGCTGGAGTGCAGTTGCACAATCTCAGCTCACTGCAACCTCCACCTCCGGGGTCCAAGTCGTTCTCCTGCCTCAGCCTCCCAAGTAGCTGAGATTACAGGCATGTGCCACCATGCCCAACTAATTTTTGTGTTTTTGGTAGAGACAGGGTTTCACCATGTTGGCCAGGCTGGTCTTGAACTCCTGACCTCAAGTGATCCGCCCGCCTCGGCCTCCCAAAGTGCTAGGATTATAGGCGGGAACCACCACACCCGGCCTTCAAAACTAACTTGTTTTATAGTAGGTGAACAAAGTATGTCTATTCACAAGTATGGTAGACAATATGCAAATATAAGGAATAGGTACAGAGACCTTGCAACCTAAATGTTCATCAAAACAGTATGGGTTAAATCTATTATGGTGTATTCATACAATGCAGAGTACTACTAATAGAGGCAGGTGGCAGAGAAATCCTAGGCAGACAGGGGTGGGTCTCCGGTGAAACCCGACCTTCAAGCCAAAAACAGTCTGAAGCCCATGGACCAGAGTGAGAACTTCTATTCCTGTTTGCCCACTCTCTCCCTATTGGTTCTTTCTGAATAATGTATTTTAACCAATCAAATGTTGCCTTTTCCAGTATTACCTACAGTCCACCCCACCGCCATCCTGTGCCTGTAAAGACCCCAGACTCAGTTGGTAGAGGTGGGAGATGGCCTGACTTCAGGGAAGAGACCTCCTGACCTCAGGGGAAGATGAACAGCCCTTCCCATCCCATCTCCAGCTCCCCTCTCGGCTGAGAGCTTTTTCATCGCTCAATAAAATTCTCTGCCCTCACTATCGTTCAATTATCAAGGGTGACCTAATTTTTCTTGGATGCTGGACAAGAGCTTGAGATCCAAGTGTGGGTACCCAGAAAGACTGTCACACTGACCCTTTGCCCTGGTCAGCAGAGGACAGCCACCCCATGTGAGGGGGCCAGGGGCCAACCGAGCTGCTAACATGCTGCCGTCCATCGGGCTGTGGATGGCAGAACTAAAAAAGCTCATCAGCACACTACCACCCCCTCTGGGGCTTTGGGGTCTCAGGCATCCTTGCCTGGGTGCCACTGCATTCCCCTCAAGGCGACACCACTGGTCTGGCTGCGGGCTCTGCACAAAGCTTTCTCCTGCGGTGGCGAAGTGGCAGGCTGGACCCTGGACTCACTCACTCATGTGCTGCCTCCCACAAGGGGCTGAGTGTGGTGGGCCTAGTAGACAGAGCGCCCCTGCTGGGAGTCCAGCAAAGGAGCCGAGAAAAATCCTGCATCACTACTTAAGATACCTGGGCCCCAATCCTGGTTAAACATTAGAATAACCTCAGAAGATTTTTTAAAAAAATTATCTGGACTCCCTCTGAGATGCTGATTAATTGGTCTAGATGTGTTTGGAGCACTAGAGTTTTGTTTTGTTTTTTGTTTAAGTTCTTCAAGTGAATCTAATATTGAGGCAAGATGGAAAACCACTGGTGTCAGCCTTAACAAGGATGAAGTGGATATAAATCTATTAGCATAGAAAATTGTCCACAATATATTGTTAAGTTTTTTTAAAATGCAGGTTATAAGGCATTTATGGATTATGTAATCTCATTTGTGTATTATATTTTTATTTTTATTTTTTTGCAATGCAAATTCTGGAAGGGTCAACAGCAAATTTGAGGCAGTGGATATGAGGATAGAGGAGACACCTGAAGACTTCACTTTCTCCATTTCTGTACTTGAATTTTTACACCAAGCATACAGCTTGAAAAAATTAAATGAGTATGCAGTATTTTAAAAATCAACAAAAGCTTCACATTTTAATTTTCACTTGAAAAAAAAAACATGGTGAGTCTGATTTATGGCTTTCAGCTGTTTATAACATGAATACTTACAATTTATACTAGGTTCTCTGAAATTTTGGTAAGCTTACACTTCAGTATATAAAATATTTTCACAAGCTTTGTCTTCTTTGAATTACGGTCATGTGCCACATAAAGACGTTTCAGTCAACCACTGTGCATATATGATGGTGGTCCCATAAGACCATAATGGAGCTGAAACACTCCTATTCCCTAGTGACATTGTGGCTATTGTGACATCATAGCACAATTACTTCATTGTTTTATAAATGTATCACAGCCTAAGTGAACAGTGTTTGTGAAGTCTACAGTAGCATACAGTAATGTCCTAGGCCTTCACATTCACTCACCACTCACTGATTCACCCAGAGCAACTTCCAGTCCTGCAAGCCCCATTTGTTGTAAGTGCCCCATATAAGTGTACTATGTTTTACCTTTTATACCTTATTTTTACTGTACCTTTTTTTTGTGTTTAGATATGTTTAAATACACAAATATTTACCATTGTGTTCCAGTTGCCTACAGTATTGGTAAAGTAACATGCTGTACAGGCTTGTAGCCTAGGAGCTATGCCACATGGCCTAGGTGTGTAGTTGGCTGTACTGTCTAGGTCTGTGTAAGTATACTTTCTTATGTTCACAAAACAATGAAATTGCCTAACAATGCATTTCTCAGAACATATCCCCATTAAGCAATGCATGATTGTAGTTGAAGTCATTCCCATTTTACAAATAAGGAAGCAAAAAGTTAAGCCACTTGACTCTGCTCTTATGAGCATTGAAATTCAAATCCACATCTGATTCCAAGTTGCATGTTCTTTACATCACCTCCTTCTTGAGAGTGTACTCCACACAGCATTCCTGCAGACAGGGGTCGCTATACACCAAGGAAACATTAATTGACTGAGTACTGTAACCTCCCAGAAGCATTGAACATGGGAACCGTTATTACTTAACACTTTAAAAGATGCCACCTGGGCTTATTCATGCCCAGTTTACTGAAGGCAAAGGGCTAAAATGCTTTTTTAATTTAAAAAATTGTATTTGCTTAGAAGTATTCAGAATGTCAACAAAACAGCTGCAACTTCTTTTTTTTCAATTACAGAGTGGTACTCAGCAGAACAACAACTATATCGTATAAGCTGCATCAGAGACAAATGAAGATGAAAAAACTATCCTCCTATATAACTAATCTGTGCTGTGCCCCAAGGCCTGCTTTAAATTTCCATGCCAATTACAACCCCCATTCTGTATCAGGCAAGGTTAGTGTCTATTAAAAATATCACCAGGACAGGGCTATCTTAAGAGACATTTTGTAATCTGTTAATTGTACAAAAAGACACTGTAATGTTTTTTGTTTGTTTCTGTTTTTGTTCTGTTTTGTTGTTGTTGTTGTTGTTGTTGTTTTGAGACGGAGTCTCGCTCTGTCGCCCAGGCTGGAGTGCGGTGGCGCAATCTTGGCTCACTGCAAGCTCTGCCTCCCGGGTTCATGCCATTCTCCTGCCTCAGCCTCCCAAGTAGCTGGGACTACAGGCACCCGCCACCATGCCTGGCTAATTTTTTTGTATTTTTAGTAGAGATGGGGTTTCACCGTGTTAGCCAGGATGGTCTCGATCTCTTGACCTCATGATCCGCCCACCTTGGCCTCCCAAAGTGCTGGGATTACAGGTGTGAGCCACCGCGCCCAGCTGACACTCTAATGCTTAAAAACAAATCTTACACAGCCTTACATTTCCATTTTTTTTTCTTTAAAAGGAGTGAGTTGTATACAGGGGTTGTTAAATTCTTTATAGACAAGAGAAAGACTGCTACAACCAACTCGTTTATCATCATCATCTTCTTCTTCTCCTTCCTCCTCATCCTCCTCTTCTTTTTCTTTTCTTTTTTTTTTTTCAGCCTTGGCAATTCCCTTTGTTGCTGCATGAGGCTTTCCTTTAGCTCAGTCTGCTACAATATCCTTTTCATATTTTTCCTTCAGCTTCGCAGGCTTCTTTTCATACGGCTGCTTGTCATCTGCAACAGTGTCATTCCACCTCTCTCCCAGTTTCTTTGCAAAATCATCAATGTATAGGCCGGGATATTTTCCTTTGATTCAGGGGCAATACTCAGAACACAAGAAAAAAGCCAAAGGAGGCCTCTTGGGCTTTTTGTTTTGCCTCTCTTTCTGGAGGGATATAGGTTTTCATTTCTCTTTCCTAATGGGTCTTTTGCCCGAGTTTGCCAAGTCTTCAAATTTTCCTTTATAGCAGACCCGGTCCTTTACCTCTCTGGCACTTTTTGGAACACTCTGAGAAGAGGACAGAAGCATCTGGGTGCTGTTTCTTGTGCTCCTTCTGACAAGTATGCATAAAGAGTGCGTATAATGACATTTTTGCCTCTTGGGATCTCCTTTGCCCATGTTGAGTTACTTTTTCCTCAGTGAGGCACCCAGTCATGCAGTGCCCACCTGGCAATCACATACCCTGGCACTGTTTCTCTAAAATGCTTTTCTCCATCTTCTGATTTCTTTGGATAAAGGAAAGTCAAAGACAAATTTATTTCTGTCCTTGCATATATTCTTATTCAAGACATTTGGAAATACAGCATCTAATTGTTACATGTTTCAAACCTCACATCCAATCATCAGCAAATGCTGTACACTTTACTTTCAACTACATTCTAAATCTGACCTCTTCATACCTCCTCTTGTACGAGTGTGGTCCAGGCCACCTTTTTCTCTCATCTGGGTGACTACAGCTTCCTAGCTGCTTACCTGGGTTCTGCTTCTCTTCTTTTTCTTCTACCATCAAGTCTCCCCCCAGTAATCAAGTGAGGGTTTGTTTGTTTATTTGAGACAGAGTCTTGCTCTGTCACCCAGGCTGGAGTGCAGAGGCACGATCTCGGCTCACTGCAACCTCCGCCTCCTGGGTTTAAGCGATTCTCCTGCCTCAGTCTCCTGAGTAGCTGAAATTACAAGCATGTGCCACCATGCCAGGCTAATTTTTATGTTTTTAGTAGAGACGGGGTTTCACCATGTTGGCCAGGCTGGTCTTGAATTCCTGGCCTCAAGTGATTCACCCACCTTGGCCTCCCAAAGTGCTGGGATTACAGGTGTGAGCCACCATGCCTGGCTTCAAGTGAGGCTTTTAACGTACAGGTCAGTCAAGACATTTCTCTCCCCCATCACTCAGAATAGTTGAGTCCTTACTTCAGCTTACAAGTTTGACCAGCTTGATCAGTTTGCTGGCTACTTCTGCAAACTCATCTCCCACCTCTCGCCTCCAGCTCACTCTGCTCCGTCCACGTCAGCCTCCTTTGCTATCCACATTCACATCTACTCCCATTCCAGGTCCTTTGCATTTGCAGTTCTTTGTGCCTAGAACACCCTTTCCCAAATGTCTGCACTGCTGCTCAGTGTCTTCCTTCAGATTTCTAGCTAATTGCCCCCTCCTCACTGAGGCCTTCCTTCACCACCCAATATAAAATAGCACCTCCTAACATTCTTTATTCCCTGATCATGCTTTTTCTTTACATTACTCATGATGTAATTTAAAATTGATTATTATTTGAGACAGGGTCTCACTGTTGCCCAGGCTGGAGTGCAGTGGCTGGTTCTGGGCTCACTGTAACCTCCTCCTCCTGGGCTCAAGCGATCTTCCCACCTCAGCCTCCCAAGTAGCTGGGACTACAGGCACACACCACCACACCAGGCTAATTTTTGTATTTTTAGTAGAGACAGGGTTTCATCATGTTGCCCAGGCTGGTTCCAAATTCCTGAACTCAAGTGATCCGCCGGCCTCAGCCTCCCAAAGTGCTGGGATTACTACAGGCGTGAGATGTTTTGAAAATATGCATTTAAACATCTGCACGTGTTTGTCTGTCTTCCACCATTAAGATAGAAACTCCCTGAGACTAGGAACTTTGTTCTTTGTACTGCTAGATTGGCAGGGCACAGAACAAGCCCAACATGTAATAGGCACTCAGCAATTATGTTTGAATGAATCTATCTTCCATTTACACTTTTAAGCCTTTTTTTTTTTGGCAACATATTAACCCAAATTGCAAAAGCTGAGCTTGACTCTATGCTATTGGAGACTTCACTACCAAAAAGAAGAAACAGACGTCTCTGCCAATACTCACCTTCTTTTAAAAAAGTCCTTTTTAATTGACAAGTAATTGTGTTTATCAATACTCCATTTTATTAAACACTCTTTCATGCCAGTTTCTAATGAAGGACAACTACAAGGCCACAGATATGTTCTTCCTATTCCAGGTTCCTCAAGGAGAGGGCTATGGGGGTGAATAAACATTGATAAGAGGGAAAACAAAGCCATTTCTTGAGGCTGAAGAGAATATACATCACTTTCTTCTTTCCTGAAGCTGCAGGCATCATGGGGATTATGAATGCTCCCTTCCTCACTTTCCCCCAGGACTTCTTTGGGAGATAAAGTTGAAGAGAAGGGATTTGGGGGTTAGTGTTCCCCAATGTTGCAAGGTGTATTTTAGTTTGAAGGACACCAGGCTCAATGGAAAGAAAACAGGGCATGCACTTAAGCCTAAATCTAGATTGAAGTTAGTGACACGCCTTTAGATTCACTGTGGATCCTGTTTACTGGGCTGGATAAAGAATCAAAGAGTGGATTTGGATTATTGTACCAAGTACTTTTAATTTTTTTTTTTTTTTTTTTTTTGAGACGGAGTCTCTCTTTGTCACCCAGGCTGGAGTGCTGTGGCGCCATCTTAGCTCACTCCAACCTCCACTTCCCAGGTTCAAGTGATTCTCCTGCCTCAGCCTCCTGAGTAGCTGGGATTACAGGCATGTGCCACGGCTAATTTTTGTATTTTTAGTAGAGATGGGGTTTCACCATGTTGGTCAGGTTGGTCTTGAACTCCTGACCTCGTGATCTGCCTGCCTCAGCCTCCCAAAGTGCCGGGATTACAGGTGTGAGCCACCGTGCTTGGCTGACTATTCTTAATTCTATAACGAATAGCAGTTCTATGAGGTGGGTATTGTCATCTCCGGTTTTTAGATAGGAAAATCAGGAGGCATTAGGGCTGCAGAAGAAATCAAATGGCACCCTCAAGTCTACCTAAGGAAAAAGTACATCTACAGGGTGGGGGCAGGGTGCAAGGAACTAACAAAGAATGATGAAGCACCCTGGAAGGGACAATGGCCTGAGAGGGGAAGGGGAGGGAGCTGGAGTCTCAGAGAAGGGCCAGCTGGACAGGAGCTGTCTGGAACCAAGCGTCATAGTGAGGCAGGGAAAGTTGGGCTAATACATTCCAGACCTGTCCCCTTTCTGATCTCGTGCTCTCCACTGGATGGAAGCCAGAGTGATGCAGTTAGAGCCCAGAAGAAAGCAGACAAGGTGGGGAGTAGATGTGGAGGTTGAAGTGAGAATAACCAGCACAGAGGTTTGGTTGGATAAGTGTAAATAAAAGAGCTGGGATTTTAAGCAGGTTTGTCCTCAACTAAACTCGAAAGCTCTCACTCCTACCATGATAAAGTTTTTACGACTCTGCATTGTGGCCTATTGCTGGTCATGATATCAATTTGGTGGCTTGCAGTCAGCATTTTACAAACCGATGTAGGACAAACTATCAGAGTGCACTGCAACATGCTTCAGTTATACAGATCACAGCAACAAATGTATTTCTTACTATGGAATACCTGCATGACGCCACATTGCACTCATATGTCTTAATTCAGCCTCACAGGAACATGCCCTAAATTCCAAAACACAGAAAAGGCCAAGGCCATAAGAAGACTGTCAGAAACAGAAATGATTTTAAGAGGTTGGATGCAGTTGAAAGGATTCAGCCCATGTTTCTAATGGCTGCGTATCAGTGAACAGGTGGTTCAACAACAGGAAAAGTAGCCACAGATTAAGGCCAGGAAATGGAGGAAAAATGAGCAACAGTAACCAGCTAGCATTTTTGCAGGTGAACACCTTTGTTGTCTCAGCAATTCCAGTAGTTTAAAATCAGAGAATTTTCTTTTTATGTATTTATTGAGATGGGGTCTTGCTCTGTTGCCTAGGCTGGAGTGCAGTGGCACGATCACGACTCACTGCAACCTTGACCTCCTGGACCCAAGCAATCCCCCTACCTCAGCCTCCCAAGTAGCTGGGACTACAGGCACACATCACCATGACTTTTTGTATTTTTTGTAGAGATGGGGTTTCACCACGTTGCCCAGGCTGGTCTTGAATTCCTGGGCTCAAGCAATCCTCCTGCCTCAGACTCCCAAAGTGTTGGGATCACAGCTACTCTTCCTGGCCAAAGAATTTTCTTTTCTTCTTCTTTTTTTTAAATTGATTTTTACTTAACCTAATTTATAGGCTTACAGGGAATTTTCTTTACACAACTGTAGAATATGGGCTTTGTAACTGGGCAGACTTTACTTTTTTGTTACAAGCCACTTAATAGATTTATGAGTTATCTAGCCTCTTTGATTTGGCAAATAGAAACCTCTTAGAGTCATGGAAGACACATGCAAATCACGCTAATATATGTAAAGCATCTGACTTGACTTACAAGTGCAATAAATAATGGTGATTCCTCTTTGTACTGTTATAATTCCACACTGGCTTTTAAGTAAAAATGGTTATTATATGTGAATACACCTTCCTTACTGCAAAGGCTAAACAAGTATTATTAAAAGGAATAGTTTTATAGGTCACTGTTTTTAAATCATAGGCAGAGCTAACACTAAAGTGAATCTCAAAGTAAATCCCATCAAAGTCCTCTCAGTGCAGAGACAGCAGCTAGGGAGAAGACAAAATAAGGTAAGTGTTAGAGGAAAAGAACGCTGTGAGTTTTGTGCAGGAGTCCTGAACCCAAACTATTTTTTTTTTTTTTTAAAGATGAGGATTCACTCTGTTGCCCAGGCTAGAGCACAGTGGTGCAATCACAGCTCACTGTAGCCTTAAACTCCTGGGCTCAAGCGATCCTCCCACCTCAGCCTCCTGAGTAGCTGAGACCATAGGCGTAAGCCACTGTGCCTGGCTTGCAACTGGCATTACAAATGTAATTAAACCTGCTCTGTAGCCTTACCCAGTACTTTATCCTACCCATCTCCCACCAACAGATGCAAAAACACATTTTATACTTTTGAGTGCTAGACTTATTATTTCAAACAGACACTTTTTTTCCAAATCAAACTTTAAATGTAACTTTATTATCTCTCTTCCATTTTTATTATTGAATAAGTGAATGAAATATTAAACTAAATTATAACTTTTCCTGTTTTTAAATCATAGGCAGAGCCAGGGTTTTCTTTTTCTCTCTCTCTCTCTCTGTAATTGCAACATGAATGTACTTTGATCCCAGTAATCATTTTCAATCAATGGGAAAACAAATGAAAAAAAATCCCATGCTGGAATGATGCAAATAGGTGAGCTTGCTTATTAGAATCTTTTTTTCTTTTCCTCTTACAGGCCAGTCACATAATACATATCCAAGTCAGAGAATGCTGATATAAACCTTGCCCACCTCTCTCAGCCCGTCTTTCTTACTCAGACAATTTCTGAGCAGCTCTTTGATGAACACACAATCTTCAGTTTCCAGGACAAACTGAGCCACAGCCTTCCCTCCTGGCAGATGGCTCCTCACCATCTGACTTTTGACACTGTCCAGGACAACTCCCCTGATGTCTTTAGGCTTTCCTGGCATACCAAAGATGATAAACAGACCCAGGCAATCCTCTCCTATTAAGTTACAGAATTCTTCCAGCTTATCAAATCTACTTTTCTTCCAGGAAGATTCCTCTACCCTTGATTCTGGATTGGAAAGGTCACAAGGCTTAGATTCCACAGGAGGAGGTGAAGACATCTGCAGAGTCTGTACTGCGAGCTGAAGCTTTATTTGCTTGTCGGATCCCCAAAAGGTCCAAATCCAGTCTGCACCAAACAGGAAGGCTTGGTGCTTGGTCATCTTGGTGGTGGTCAGCCACTCATCAACTCCCTTTTCTTGGCAGAAAGTGATGAAATGGATTAAGAAGATCTCATTCAGAGTATTTGCAGCTGGGCAGAGTTTACTTGGAGGATATTCAAATCCAAGGTACTCCTTCAGTTTCTGAGCTGCATGGACTATAGCTTCACCGACCACCTCACAGACGACGGGCACCTCTTTGCTGTCCTTCAGAGCCAACTGTTGCGATGCTTTCTGCCCCATTTTCTCTGCATCCAAATATCAAACATGTGAATCTGGTTCAGACGTACTTCTTTTTCAAAGTAAAAGTTCTGCAAGGAGGCCACATCTGTTAATGGTTGCTATTTTTCTAACTCTACAGCTTCCTCGGGTGTAGTTAAGCATATATACATACAGCTAAATAAACATGTTAGTTCTCTCTGTTTATCAGTTGGGTGTGTTGTGTTCATACAGTTCCTGCTGGTTTATTAAGTTAAAGATACTAAATTTCACACAAAACATCTGTTCTATCTAGGTTATATTCACTCTACTTTTAATCTTTGGTAATCTCTTCCAGCATGTTTCCTCTTTCCAAGTTTTAGTTGAAGTAAAAATAGCACGTTAGTTCTTTTTGTTTTTGTTTTCTGAGACAGGGTCTCACTCTGCTACCCAGGCTGGAGTGCAGTGGCGCAATCATGGCTCACTGCAGCTTCAACCTCCCTGGGCTCAGGTGATCTTCTCACCTCAGCCTCTTGAGTAGCTGGGGCTACAAGTGTATACCACCACACCTGGCTAATTTTTGTGTATTTTTTGTAGAGGTGGGGTTTCACCATGTTGTCCAGGCTGGTCTCAATCTCCTAGGCTCAAGCAATCCTCCTGCCTCGGCCTCCCAAAGTGCTGGGATTATAGGCATGAGCCACTGCACCCAGCCCTATGTTAGTTTTTTAAATATCCATGCACCTCTTTCTACAACTAACTTCTTCCAGTCTGTAGGTGAGTCATTTCCATTTGCTTTTCCTATTTTCTTTTTTTGTTTGTTTTTGTTTCTTTTACCTTCTGCCATGATTCTTCATTCCCCAGCTCAGTTGCTTCTTTTCCTACAGAAGCTTCTCAAACAAAGGCCTCAAATTCCTATCTGTTGATACACGTTATAAACTCCATTCGAACAAATTTATGGCAGTTTATAAAGAGATTGTGTTATTTTCTATATCAGAAACAAAGCCTGTTACTATGAACAACGGAAAATGAAATAAGGGCAATAAAAATGAGGCAATTATCAATTGACTTTATTTCCTTTCACATGGTAACACCAGCAGTGTATGATATTTGTAAATAAAATACGTCATAAAAAAATTTAACCTTATTACATATTATCAGTTAGGTTATACCATCCTGAATAAAAAATATTTGGGCCGGGCATGGTGGCTCACGCCTGTAATCCCAGCAGTTTGGGAGACCGAGGCGGGCGATTCACGAGGTCAGGAGATTGAGACCTTCCTGGCTAACACGGTGAAACCCCGTTTCTACTAAAAATACAAAAACAAAATTAGCCAGGCGTGGTGGCAGGTACCTGTAGTCCCAGCTCCTTGGGAAGCTGAGGTGGGAGAATGGCGTGAACCCAGGAGGTGGAGCTTGCAGTGAGCTGAGATTGTGCCACTGCACTCCAGCCTGGGCAACAAAGCAAGACTCCGTCCCAAAAAAAAAAAAAAAATTTGGCATCTGTAACAGTTTCCTGGTATTTTCAACCAGGTTCTAAGAACAAATTGATTTTCTGAAGTGGTGACATCTAGTCACATTAAAATAAAATCCAAATAAAGTAAGTTCAATACAGTTACCACATAATGAATGGTAGAGTTTAAAGAAAATTATTATTAGCATCAAATCAATTGTTATGAATAAATAGTAATTTGATATTACAAGTTCTTTAATGAATACCTTGGTAACTTGCTGACAACTTAAAAGATAATACCACTGATATTCAAATATGGTTTATAATCAAGTCCAGTGGCAGATACTGAACCGCCCACCTCCACCTCAATTTGTGAAAACTTGTCTTTTGTAGGGTTGGCTACCATGGGTAATTACGTAGCACTGAATAAAAAATAGAATATTTTTCTAACACTTCTACAAATATAATAAACACAGTAACAGTTTTTGCTGCAGCGATTTTCTTTACAAAGAATATTTGGGCCCAGTGCTACAGAAAAACATGAACTACATCTTATCGTCACAAAATAGCCATTATAAAGCGAATTTTGCAGCCTCTGTTTTTTTGAACTTTGAAATAAAATGTTCAGACAAATATTCAACTTTTGAAAAACCTCCATTCATTGATAGCCTGAGAAATGTACAATGAACATGTTTAGGCAGACTGCTAGTATTTTGCTGTAATGACATAGTTAACGAAGAGAAAAGAAACAATACTGTAAAGGTTTCTGCTTTGCTTTTGGCTTCCTCAAAAACTATTTCTACAAATTTTGGGGAGAGGAGGTGATTCTGAATGTATTCAAGTTAGTGGTAGGCCAGGCAGAGTGGCTCACACCTGTAATCCCAGCACTTTGAAAGGCTGAGGCGGGAGGATCACTTGAGGACAGGAGTTTGAGACCAGGCTGGACAACATGGTGAGACCCTGTTTCTACAAAAAAACTTTTTGAAAAATCAGCCAGGTGTGAAGGGTGGGGTGGGGTGGGAGGCCACACACCTGTAATCCTAGCTATTAGGGAAGCTGAGGTGAGAGGATCACTGGAGCCTAGGAATTCAAGGCTGCAGTGAGCTATGATCACGCCACTGCACTCCAGCATGGGCAACAGAATGAGACTCTGTCACTAAAAAATAATAATAAAAAAAAAAATAACAGGCTGGGCATGGTGGCTCATGCCTGTAATCCCAGTACTTTGGGAGGCTGAGGCGGGCAGATCACAAGGTCAGGAGTTCGAGTCCCAGCCTGGCCAATATGGTGAAACCCCATCTCTACTAAAAATGCAAAAATTAGCCAGGCATGGTGGTGCATGCCTGGAGTCCCACATACTTGGGTCTGAAGCAGAAGAATGGCTTGAACCCAGGAGGTGGAGGTTGCAGTGAGCCAAGATCATGCCATGGCACTCCAACCTGGGCGACAGAGCGAGACTCCATCTTAAAAAAAAGTATACTAATGTCCCTCAAGTTCTTCCATATGAGGTAAAGGGATCCAAGATTAAGGTTGAAATTCTTAAACTGTTCAACAATTTTGTGGTGTCATCAAAAAGGAATATTTCATATATATTAATTTAGCCTCAATGATCAACATTGTTAAAAGTCAGTATGGAGAAAGATCATTCTGACCTCTTCAGAAACCAGCTGGTATATGAACATTCTGATCACCAGATTGTTTTGAAAACGTGATCTTTTCACCATCGTCCTTAGGTCACAAAATAAAAGTTCTATTTTCTATGTACTGTATATATACATATATTTAGAAAAATATATAAAAATAAGACAATAAGAGGCAAGTGGAGGTGTGGCTGGCATTTAGTGGGCACACTGAATGCTTAAAGGAGTTCCACATATTGATTCTGAAATCATATAATGTCCTACTTAGGTAGCTACAGTGAACACCGATGTAACAAAATCATTCACATCCTGGTTACTGTTCCTCAAATCCTCCATACCGCGGATATGAATGGAAACACTCTGGTAAAATACTCATCTTAAATGCAACACTTTAAATATAATATATCACAGATTTTTACATTAAATAGAAGAAAAACAATTATACTCTCATTCACCAGTGTCTTATTTTTTGTGGCAACTTCAGAATCGGCACATTACTCCTGCTTTCTGTTTAAACTTCTCGACAGCAGAAGTTGGAACAACAAACAATAGACAATCCGCTGCCTGTTGTATATACTGTGAGTGTTTGGAAAAGCAAGTAGAAAAAAGACTAAGCACTCCTAATGTTCATCCAGGTGCTACGGTCAAACGTTTGAGTCTTCATCTGTAATGCTGGCACTGGGGGAACGGGCAGCAAAATCTTTAAACATGTCATCTTCTTTTAACATGTGCTGGAAAACAAGGAGACAGGGAGTCACACTGAGAGCCAAGAGCTCAGAACTACACATTCTCCAAGAGACATGTGGTCCTTTGGGGTTGTTGTAAAAGACATTTATAGAATAACATTTTCAATTCATTTCACAAACTCACCGTCAGATTGTTGATGCCTTCAGAGAATGCACCTATCTGTCTCACTGTCCCTTCTGAATCTTCCATCTGCAAAGAACAAACCATAACATGACATAAGTGTTTTCACAATTTCAGGGAAAGTGCAGCAGGAGGAACAAAAGTCTAAGAAGAAATAATGCAAATAGCACTGAATGGGGTAGGAGCAACAGAACACTTCTGGTGATAATCTCCTTTCACCACTGCAACCGGAAGTGAAAAATTAGAAGAGACACTTTACTGACACAGCTAGTCTAATGCCTTTGCTAATAGTAGCAAAGCATTGTTGATTAGAGGGGAAATATGCGGTCCTACGACTTTAATCTGAAAAGGCTAGGTAGAATAACCTGTCCATTCCTAACATGTTTTAATACAGAGATGGCAAAATACTGGTAAATATCACAGGCTTTGGAGCCAAAGAGACAGGTTGGGGACCTTGGGCAAGTTACTTAGCTCTCTGTGACTCCGTTTCCTTATCTCCAAAATGAGAATAACAATGCTCTCCATGTCTTAAGGTTACCATAAACATAGTATGCATTAAGTGCTTAGGATGGTACCTGGAAGATATAAGTGATCTCTAAGTGTTCACTATTATAATCTGTATTTTTAGTTATTTGAAGAAAATGTCCTCGATCAGACACAGTATACAAAGTTCCCATTTAGTGTCTGAATGATGGAAGAACTTGCAAAAAGTTATATAGTGTTGGATTTACCTGCTCTAACCGGTCCAAATCATCTTCCTCATACAGGCGCATATCCAAACCAGGTTTAAATCCTTTCTTAGATGCACTTCCTGATGCCTGTCCCAATTCCATTGGACAAACATATTCTTCACCATCTTCCTGTTTCTTCTTTCTCAAATTCCCAAAATTGCTAAAGGCAAGTTTCTTTGGCTTTAAAAGAAAAGCAAACAAAAACATCCAAAGGATTTGATAAAATTCATATAATCAAGGCCTGATAACATGTAATTTTTTTTTGCGTTGCCCCCTCCCTCCTATATGTATAATTTAATTATTTACCCCATGGTAGAGAGAAAAGTAGCTGGATGTTTAAATTTGGATAAAAATGAAAGGGCATCCTAGGCATATAAATGATGCAATGATAAATGACCCTTGTTATGAATCTCAGGAAATTAATCTTATTCTTCTTATTCATGCCAAATAGCTGAATAGTCACCGTGATAAACAAAATATGGCAAGAATAATTTGATTACATCATTACTATTATTTTTAGGGACAGAATCTTGCTATGTTGCCCAGGCTGGCCTCAGACTCCTGGGCTCAAGGGATCCTCCTGCCTCAGCCTCCGGAGTAGCTGAAACTACAGGCACAAGCCGCTGCACCTGGCTTCATAGTTTTGATTAGACAGGACTTAATGCAATGAGATTTCTCACAGCTGAATCCAATTTTGTAAGGTTTTTCAATCTAAGAGTAGCAAAATAGAATAGACTTCACTATATTTTTTCTTTGGGTGAGGCTATAATTATCTTGTATGCCTATTCTGCTTCCATAACAGGACTGGTGACTGCTAAAAGAATTTTTTGGAGAGGAAACATCAGTGATATTTAGAAGAGAAACTCCATGATGGTCACTGGGTTGGTCACTGGATACTCAGGCAGATAGAGTGGGTAAAAAAAAATTAAAAAGAACTTTGGCACAAATTTCTGGAGGACCCAGTAACCCATCAAGTTGGTTGAGATAACATATTTAGAAGAGTTAATCTAGGATTAATTTTAAAGAAGAAAAAGTAATCTGAATTTGGTATGATCCATAAATCCAGGTAAATTAGGAAATACCCATTCTCTTCTGGCCCACCTTCAGTCATTTTTAAAGTGTATTTTCCTATTTACGAGGCTGGTCAATCATAAGCCAGAGAAGCTAAATCTGTACAAGAGAAATCTCTCTTCTGTACTTGATTTACAAAAACAGAACAACTGCAATCAATATTTGGACCCAAGTTATGGGCTGTCTGCATTGCCAATATATGGATTATGGAAGCCAATATTATGCTGTTCATTATTATTTTTTTAGAGGCAGAATCTTGCTCTGTTGTCCAGGCTGGAGTGCAGTGGCATGCTCATAGCTCAACCAGAGCTCATTGCAGCCTTGAACTACTGGACTCAGGTGATCCTCCTGCCTTGGCCTCCCAATGCACTGGGACTACAGGCATGAGCCACCATGCCCACCTAAGAGGGAACACCCAAAAAGGGACATGAACCTTGGACCCTCAGATTAAAAGTCTGATGCTCTACTGACTGAGCTATCTGGGTGCATTCTCTTAATTATTATACTTTTAAAAGATATATACTCAGTTGTCCCTCAGTATACACAGAGCATTAGTTCCAAGACCCCCATGTATACCAAAATCCGTACATACTCAAGTCCAGCAGTACCCGTGTACCTAAAAAGTTGGGCCTCCCTATATGTGGGGTTTGCATCCCTCCACATTTGCTTGAAAAAAAAAAAATCCGAGTAGGAGTGGACCTGTGTAATTCAAACTCATGTTCTTCAGGGGTCAACTGTTCCTTCAACTTGTTAGAGTGGGCAGATAGCTAGACATGAGGGGAAGCCCCTGCGAAAAGAGAGGTCTGGAAAATCTCGCACCCCAGAAACCACCCAAAACATGCATGCTCCATTTGAGCAGAGAGGGGAAATACCTATGCAGAAAGGAACGCCCCTTAAGACGCCCAGTAATCACTCACTCTGCAGATCACCTGCCAGAATGTAGCTAGCTGCATGCTGATAAAGAGGGGAAGAGGGTAAAGGAGAATTCCTAAGAGAAACGCAGGTACAGTACGTATAGATTTGACTGGTATACAACCCTCCTGGGGCGGCGGGAATGAGCAATGCAGCCTTTAGGTAGAAGTGCAGCCAACACCCGGCCCACGCATGCGCACCAACTATAGTTAAGGGAGGGTCCCACAAGCCTGGGTTGGGAACTAGGCAGGGAGAAGGCAAGGACTTAAGGCAGGAGCGGGAAAACGAGATAAAAAAGGCAGAGACTTAACACAGTGGTGAGAGCTTCAAGAAAAAACTGGACATCATAAAAACCCAACGCAGAACTCTTGGGCTCATTCTCTTTCAGCAGCCCGCTGTGCCTCGGTTTTTGGAGTGTACTGTCCCTTTAAATAAACATTGTTACTGCGACCCTGCTGTTTTCCCTGCAGGATCAGCCCCTGTACTTCTTCTTCTTCTTTTTTTTTATTCTTACAATAAGCTCTTTGCTCCCTATTTCCCTTCAATAAAGCTCTCTATCTGTCAACTGTCTATTGGCCAACATCTTTCTCCCAAGACAACTAAGCGCTGAGGATTCCTGCATCTGCTGCTAAGGAACCCACCCACAAAATTTAGTAAACCCCAGAAAACAGAATAACCAGGTAACCGACAAAACGTTGCCTTTGCGCCAAGCAATTATTAAACCGTATGAGCCTGAACCAACCTTCACTTTGGCAGTAGCTGTTAGAAGTACATAATCTGGCAGCTCCATGGCATCTCGCTTCTGGTGCTGTGCCTCAGCCCCAATCAGAAGGTTGAAATGAGTGGCCAAATGTCTTCGCAGCAAAGTCTTATTGGGTGGGATGTTCAATAACTGAGCCATTGTTTCTACATTAAAACGAGGCTCTAGAACCTGTTTAAAGAAAAAAAAAAAGCTTGTCAAAAGTCACCACAAATCATACATGTTTGTATTGTGCTTTATAATTTGCAAAGCTTTCTCTTAGGTTATCTCCAATGATCCTCTCAACAGCCCGGTGAGGTAGACACAATATGGACTTTGATCTTTAATTTACATATCTTTTCTCCATTTCTCCCAAGTTAGTGAGTGATAGAGCTGGTCCTGAAATCCAGGCTTCAGGCATCCCAATATCAGTGCTCTGCCTCTCTAGGGTGCTGTCTGTGGGAGCCACCTCCTTAAGCAACATCAACATGCAGAAATACAATCTGCATCCTTGCAGGGATTTTCAAACATGATGATATGAGAGAAAGCAGCTACATGTTATTCAACATGAAAGAGGACAATAAAAGAGAACTGGCTTTAAATTCAATCTAGAGTTATAAGATATCAATACAAATACTCTGAAAGTAAAGGTTTACTAGAAATAGGGCAGGAGGGTTGAGTCAGATGACTTTAGCATTATGATAAGCAAAAATTGATAATATCCTACTGACTAGACTAAAGGAAGCAAAGTAAGTCAATTTTAAATTAAATCAGAGCTTTACCATGAGCCCACCATGGACACCACTGCCTCTGAGATTGGGCGCATATTCTGCCAAGTCCACGGAGCGCAGCCACTCCATCACTCGATGGTTAGTCCACTTCTGAACTTCTGATGGGGCAATGGTATTCTATGGGAACACACAACCAGGATCCTAAATATTAAATTGCATTTTCTGTCTAAAAAGTCTGCTCCATGGAGTACAGTTACTCAACATCCCACTAAATGCAAAAAGAAAGGGAAAAATTCTCTTTTAAAGAATTTCTGTCATAGTTTGAGTTTCAAGCTTTCTTATATACTAATAAAGCATTGCTTTAGGAAAGGAAGTCTTTTTTTTTTTTTTAAGACAGGGTCTAATTCTCTTACCCAGGCTGGCGTTGCAGTGGTATAATCAGGGCTCACTGCAGCCTCCATCTCCCAGGCTCAGACGGATTCTCCTACCTCAGCCTCCTGAGTAGCTGGGACCACCAGCGTGCACCCACCATGCCTGGCTAATTTATTATTATTTTTGTAGAGACAGGGTCTTCCTATGTTGCCCAGGCTGGTCTTGATCTCCTGGGCTCAAGTGATTCTTCTGCCTTGGCCTCCCAAAGTGCTGGGATTATAGGCATTGGCCACTATACTTGGCCAGAAAAGGAAGTCTTCATAGTGATATTTATCTCTGTTGATTAGAGAGTCAGGAAAAAAAAATACACCCAAGAAAAGGAAGAAGCATAACTGAAAAAGAACCCTTGGCTTTAGTTACACAAGGGGAACCATCATGGAGAGAAAAGGAAGGAATACAGAAAAAGCCTAAGAAGTAAATGAGGCTGGATTTTAAGGCTTTTCCTGCAGGCTCCAAGAAAAATGGCTCTTAGTTTCGACACATGGACAGTCCCATGCCTGGGAAGTGCATGCTTATAAACCTCAATCTTAAAACACTACCTCATCAGATGGCCGCCTCCGTAGACAGTTTGGTTCAAAGTTATTGATCCTCAGGACCTGGATGGCCCTTTTGATACTGAGATGGTGTAGCACACTTACAACCTTCAGAGACAGTAAGTCATCCTGCAAAAAAGAACAAAAGGAGGAGCTCACTGTGCTGGCCTGTAGCAGGAGGACTTTCTTAGGGAATCTCAGAAAACTGGAGTAAAAGGAGAAGAGCCCCTCAAACCAATATGCCCCAAGGTCTTGTCAGAACACACTTTCCCATTTGGAACAAAATCTTCCCCCAAACCCCAGATTAGTATTTTTTGCCAATGAAGCTGACTTCCACCTGTTTCTCTCTCTTCCAGATGCTCTGAGATCTGTAGAACCCCAGGGCTCTGAAAAACACAGTTAGAAAAGCACTTGCTGGGTCACTACAAAAGGTGATCTGCTTTGACTTGATCTGCACATACTACAAACAGGGAATTTATTTGTTTCCTCTTTAGTTTTGAGAACTTTATCGGTGGATAAAGTACTTAGGCTTTGGATAAACTGCCCTCTCTGTTTCCTTTCAGCAGATAGTGAAGAGCAAATGATGCTCATTGGTGAACATGATCAAGAGTTGGCTTTCTTTTTTCATCTTTTTTTTTTGGAGAGATAGGGTCTCACTATACTGCCCAGGCTATCTCAAACTCCTAGGCTCAAGCAGTCCCCCGGCCTCAGCCTCCCAAAAGGCTGGGATTACAGGCGTGAGGCACCGCTCCTAGCAAGGCTGGGTTTTCTGAACTAAGGCACATCATAGTTTTGGGGAAAATCAGAACAGTGCTCTTATTATACTATTCCCTGACCTTAATAATTCTCTAGTTCTAAATTATTTTTTAGTAAGGACCTGTCTGCTATTGAATAGCTCTAGATTATTATGGTTTATCTAGCAGACATTGTGAACAATTTTGGCAAAACTATATCAATCAGTGCAAAGGTTTTGGTCAGAGTCAAGGAGAGAAGAAAAATGAAGTTATAAGTATCACATATATATATTACCAATCAACCCCTTCAAGGAAGAATTTTCACCAGTCTGTGGCTCTTGGGAATATTTTCAAATATACCAAACACACCAAAACAAATTATTTCAGAAGGTGATATTGGGGGCAGTATGAAGATAAGCACCAGTCTACTTCCAAACACACCCAGAAAATAAACAAGGAAAGCATCCATTTTAGACACACCTTTCTGATAAAACACTTCTCATGAAAGAAATTTAAAAATGTAATCTACTACAGAAATATTTAATAAAAATACTAATCAGTTTAAATCCTTGAGGCTACTAACCAGGCAAAAATTATTTCCTGAAGTTTTTCTGGAGTAATTCCTTAAAAGTAGTGTCTTAAGACATGTTAGAAAGAGTTCTTATTTTAATCTAGGATTGAGACACCCATTCCAAACATTTCAGTCTGGACTCTTTTCATCTAACTAGTCTGTCAGCTTAAAAAAATATCTGAATGCACAATGTTTACAGTGTGATTAAAATGTTAATTATTTTTGAAATTCTTTATACTTCGAAGGATTTTAAAAAGAAAGTTTTATTTTATATCAAAACAGACTTTCTGAGTGATTTTCTTCCCAATTTTTAAAAAACTTTTTATTTTAAAATAATTTTAAATTTGTGGAGGAGTTGCCAAAGATAGAATAGAATTTTGTATACCTTTCACTCAGCTTCCTCTAATGTTAACATCTGACATAATCGTGATTACATTCGTCAAAACTAAGAAATTAATGTACAATTGACTAAATTGCAGACTTTATTCACATTTCACCAGTTTGTCCAGTAAGGTCCTTCTTCTGTTCCAGGATCTAATCCACATTAAAACACATATTTTGTGACTTAGGATTTCTGGGGTCAAATTTTCCAGGGTCATTTACTCTTTTATAGCCATTTCACAGATGCTTCTTGTGATTTTAAGCTTGAATTTGTTCACATTCTCAGGGGGAACATACTCACACTTAGAGAGGGAGGCAAATATTTACTGAATGTGTTCTAGTCATAATCGTGAGCTATTAAAAGCAGGGATCTTGAAACAGCCTGAGTTCAAACTCTCTATGACTTTCTATTGCTAACTGTGGAAACTTGGTTACCAAGTTACCCAACCTCTCGATTCCTTCCTTTATACATGTAAAAAAGTAGGGATAATAATAGTATTATAATACTATAGATACACAGAGTGTGTGTGTGTGTGTATATATGGATACACACACACATATATACAAACATGCATATATGTGTATGTGTGTATATATATATATACATACTCTATGTATCTACAGTATTACATATGTGTGTATAATACTATGTATATACAGTATTACATAATTATATAGTATATATGTGAATAAATTCAAGCTTAAAATCACAAGCAGCGTATGTGAAATGGCTATAAAAGAGTAAATGACCCTGGAAAATTTGACCCCAGAAGTCGTAAGTCACAAAATGTGTGTTTTAATGTAGTGTCCTAGATTAGATCCTGGAACAGAAGGAGGACCTTACTGGAAAAACTGGTGAAATGTGAATAGTCTTCAGTTTAGTTGATTGTATTAACATCTACGTTAATTTCTTAATTTTGATGAATGTAATCATGATTACGTAAGATGTAAACGTTAGAGGAAGCTGAGTGAAAGGTATACAGAATTCTAGCTTTGGCAACTCCTCTGTAAATCTAAAATTATTTTAAAATAAAAAGTTTTAAAAACTTTTTAATATATATTATACACACTATAATAACATTAGTAATATTAACTAAAAGGGTTATTGAGAATTCAGTATTAATATGAGCAAAATGCTTAAAAGGATGTTTGACACATAGCAAATGTGCAACATACTACACATATTAGTATTATTTCACGCAGGTTTACGTGATGTGCTCATCAAGGTAAGGGGCTTGGGTTCAATGATAGAGAAGAAAAATCCATGAACTGAACTCCAAATTTTTTTGATATTGAGAAATGCCTACTTAAGTTGGCTGTTTAAAACTTGCTACTTACTTGAAAAAGATTACACTTAGGGTAGTTAGGTCTATAGCCTACTTCACAAAAAGCTGTTTAAATAAAAGAATTTTAGGCCGGGCACAGTGAGTGGCTCACGCCTGTAATCCCAGCACTTTGGGAGGCCAAGGCAGGTGGATCTCCTGAGGTCAGAAGTTCCAGACCAGCCTGGCCAACATGGCGAAACTCCATCTCCGCCAAAAATACAAAAATTAGCCAGGAGCAGTGGTGTGCACCTGTAATCCCAGCTACTCGGGTGGCTGAGGCAGGAGAATCACTTGAACCTGGGAGGTGGAGGTTGCCGTGAGCCGAGATTGTGCCACTGCGCTCCAGCCTGGGCAGCAGAGTGAGACTCTGTCTCCAAAATAAATAAATAAATAAAAGAATTTTAAGTAGAACACGGCCGGGCTCGGTGGCTCACGCCTGTAATCCCAGCACTTTGGGAGGCCGAGGTGGGTGGATAACGAGGTCAGGAGATCGAGACCATCCTGGCTAACATGGTGAAACCCCGTCTCTATTAAAAATACAAAAAATTAGCCAGGCATGGTGGCAGGTGCCTGTAGTCCCAGCTACTCGGGAGGCTGAGGCGGGAGAATGGCGTGAACCCAGGAGAGGGAGGTTGCAGTGAGCCGAGATCGCACCACTGCACTCCAGCCTGGGCGACAGAGCGAGACTCCGTCTCAAAATAAAATAAAATAAAATAAAAATAAAAATAAAAATAAATAAATAAAGAGAATTTTAAGTAGAACATTAACAGTGGTATCGAACCTAAAACATAGCTCTCCTGGAATCCATCTTTCCCACTGCTGTAAAGCAGGGAATAGTCCTACACATTGGCTGGAGGGCTAGAAATGTACGATAATGAAGGAACCAGAGTGGAAGTCTAGCCTTCCTCCCTCCTCCTTTAACCCCAGTAACTCCTGCTGTAGCAGAACTAGGCTGAAGTGAGACAGGTGATAGGGTTTCAGGTAACAGTTGTCCAGAGTGGAAAGGAGAAGACAAGTCCTTGAAGATGTCAGGTCAAAAGGGTGGCCTCTTCCAAATGGTCATTGCACATAGAAACCCATAACTTAGAGATAGCTTGGGCTTAAAAATTCTACATTCTATTTAAAAAATATCTTTAGGCTGGGCATGTTGACTCATGCCTATAATTCCAGCACTTTGGGAGGCCGAGGCAGGCAGGTCGCTTGAGGTCAGGAGTTTGAGACCAGCTGGCCAACATGGCGAAACTCCGTCTCTACTAAAAATACAAAAAAATTAGCTGGGTATGGTGGCGTGAGCCTGTAATCCCAGCTACTCGGGAGGCTGAGGCAGGAGAATGGCTTGAACCTGGGAGGTAGAGGTTACAGTGAGCTGAGATCGCGTCATTGCACTCCAGCCTGGGTGACAGAGCGAGACTCCATCTCAAAAGAAATAATACAAAAAAAATCTTTATGAGATATAATTTGCATACCATAAAATGTACCCATTCCAAAGTGTACACTTCAGTGTTTACATTGTTGAATGTATTACATATAAAATCAACCTTCTGGAGAGCTTAGTTTAAATTAGGCTTCACTTAGCTTACATTGGGGTTTCAAATTATCCCAAGCCTGTTCAATCACAATCACCAAATGCTACAACTTCAGCCTCATGGGAAATATGCCTGCCACTCTCCTCAAGTTCAAGCAACAGCTTCAAACTCTGGTGGAATCACTGAAAACACTGTGTTTGGCTTACTCAATTCCTGTGTTTTTCAGAGAAAAAAAGTTTTCCTCCCCCAAACCCCAGGAGTGAGTCACTTACAACAGTCATGTAATGTAGCATTCGACCATCAACCCGTCCTTCATCAAACTGGGTCTTATATTGAGGGAGGCCAATGTCATCCAACCATCCTAAAAGAGAGAGGCCAGTGTTGCTACCATGCCACAAAACATCTGTTCTTGTGATTAAAAAGAAAAAGCAACTATGTATATAATTATTTCATTTTGTTAGAATAAAAACTTCTTACTAGTGACCCAGTTGAAATCCAGCTTCCCATGATTGGTTTCTTCTTCAGATCCCAGGGCTTGGAGTGCTAGCTGGAGTTTCTTTCGATGAAGTGAATGCTTGATTCCAAGTTCCTGAAACAATAAACATTGACTTTATAATTCTATCTGTATAGGCTGGGTGCCACTGGCAAAGGATGCAAATTTCTCCAAAATGAAGGTAGCATTAAAGACCCAATTCAATACTGAATTACAATCCCAACTTGGGCTAGTAAAGTGTTGTTGAACAAAAGGTCCCTGAAAAGCCAAGACCACCACAATTATCTTAGGGGTGTGTTAGGCATTCCCTAGTGACTCATTTTCTTTGTAAGCTAGGAACTGTAGCATGCATAAAAAGAATTTGACTATTATTTTGTACAAAATATTAAATAATTTGGAAGAAATGTTAAATAATTAGACATAAATTGTAGGGTGCTTTTTTTTTTCCTTTTGCAAAGTGAAGTTAATTGCATATCTTACACTGAGAAAACAGGCCAATGATAAAGCCAAACAATGATTTCGAGAAATATGAACCGAATTATGCTTATGTAATTCTTTTTCATTAAAATGCCCAATGGCTTTAAGTGTTCCATAAGGAATCATCAAGACCAGGTCCTCCCAAGACCACCAGGAAAAATAAGCATGAAGCAATTGAAAACCCAAACTTTTGTTTACAGAGTTTTTACTGGCTTCACTCATGGCCCTTTCTGGACTATAAAACAATCCTACATTCATATTGTTTTCTTCTCAGTATCCATTGTGTGAACAAAATAGAGAAGCAGTCACCTTCTCTAGATCTTGTTGAGACGCCTGCAAAAGCGTTTGGCCAGATGCAATCCAGTGCTTGCCAGAATTCAGGTACGAGCCCAAGCCCTGTTCCATCAGCCAATTGCAAACCTGCTCCTTGGTCCACTTGGCAAATGGCATATCCAAGTCACTACAGGAAAATGAGTAATTGCATGAAAAATAATCCAAAGCCAATCCTGTGGCTTATCATTAGTTTTAAACAACTATACATTCAATAGACATGGAAATTCCCTGGTGATACACATTTGACCATGAAAAGCTTAATTTTTAGTATACATTGGAGGAACAACTGGTTGAAAGTTATCTTCTAAGACAACTGTCTTCATTTCAAATGAAACCACAAAAGATTTAATGTGATAGAGCAAGAACAAGTGCTACAGAAAAAGACTAAATTGGACAAACACAAGTCACTGTATCAGTTTCAACCAATGTTGTTTGAAGATTGGATTCCCAAACAGGAAACTCAGTTGGACTGAAAGAAACTTAAGTCTAATTTGAACTAACTTTAGCAGAATTATGGTTTCTTTCCATATGGTAACCAATGAGAAGAGGGCAATATGTTGTCACTGAGTGTAGGAAACAATCAAAGCAAAATTCCTGTTTTCTTTTACTTAGATACACAAATAGTGTTCTTGTTCCGGGGTGGGGGCAGGGTGTGGAGGAGAAGATGAATGGTTTTTTTTAAATAGTACAAGGAGCTCTACTGTGTTCAAAGACAACATATGGCAAATGAAACTGTTTGGTATTTGAAGAAGGCCAAAGAGAGTTTCCTCCTTGATGTAACCTATGTCCAGTGTTCCACCTGTATGGGAGGGGCTATATGTAAAGGGTTTCTAGTCAGTCTATTATACTGTTAAAAGATTTGGTATCAATGCCTTGTACTTTATGTTTGCCAACCCCACCCTCTTATGCACAGTGAGTCAATGTAGTAGTTCTAAGCCAGCCCTAAACTTTGGTTAAGAGTGTCAGAGCAGTTCTTAGAATCTTAATGGATAAAATATTATATAGTCCTGATAAATACAAGGATTCTGATAGCATTTTTGTCTTTAAGTGCTTTCATAGATTCTGTTACATACTAATGTTTCTTGAGTAGTTATTATCTGCCAAATATTTAACACATATTAACTTATTTAACCTTCATGGTCAGCTTTTGGGGTAGGTACTAATTATGATGATGAGAAGACTGAGGCACAGGGTGTGGAAGTTGTTGCTCAAGGTCACCCAGCTGGTAGAAAGTGGTAAGGCCAGAAAGCAAATCCAAGTGGTCTGATTCTAGAACATACTCTTAACCACTATGCTATCCCATCTTTCCAAAGTTATGCTTTAGAGTACTTGTAATTACCATCTACGTAAAATTTAAGTCTGAGAGCCATTCTAACACAGATGCTGCTGACACTTTAGCTCTGGCCTCTCCCCTAGTTCGCACAGCCCTCACCTTCTGTATGTTCATCAACCATTGACAAATTGCACGGCTCTAAAGATGATGGCCCCTTTCATTAGGCACAGCATTAAGCAATGACTTTGTTTAACCCAATGACAGTACTAATACTGCAGGACTCATGAGGCTATGATGCTTGGTAGAGATGCAAAAGTCTATCAGTTGGCTCTTCTTACCTGTTAGACTGTCCCAAGTCTCGAGACCAACCTAATCGGGGCCCCGCAGTTGCCCTTGTCCCTCCTCTTTTGAATTCAGGCTCAGACATGTCATCTGGGTTGAATGTAGTTGATTGACTTCTCCTAAGTCTGAAGAAGACAACACACATGGCCAGTATTAGACCTGAGGAGGCCTTAGACTTGTTAATCAGAACATTTTTAACTAGTGCACCTACTGGAACTAATCCTCTTTGTGTTGTTAACATAGACATTTAAATTTAAACTTTAACTAAGACCCAATGAGTTAATAAATCCCACATCACAATCCAAACTTCCTTCCATAAGAGGAATACAAAGGCCTTACAAAGTCCATACCCATGTCCAGCCACTTTTAAGCAACATGTAAGACAGGGCCCATTCCACTTGTTTACTGCTTTACTTACTTTCCAAAGAGTTTCATGATACCTCTGGATTTCTTTTTGGAATCTGGAGATGGAGGCGGTATCTGGAAGGGACTGTTCCTCTGTGAATCTTTTGGCCGAGAAGCACCAGCCAGATCTAGGTGCTCTGCTGTCTCTTTTTCTGTTTCAGCTACTCCAAGAGCAGAATGCAGACAATGAATTTTAAAATATGGAATAAACATGATGTTAATCTTCTTGGTTCTAGAACTGTTAAGAATTCTTCTGTTGGTCTATAATCAGTGATTTACAAAGAGCACCTTGTAAATATTAGAAATGGAACACACATATACATTCTGCTCCATAGTTTACTGTGTGTAAACTTAATAAAATTACAAGCCCTTTGGAGATTAAAAGAGTGTGATAGGATTGCCACATTCTTTCCTTGAGTGATTTCAATTCATAATGGCATTATTCCCAATCTTTCCATAGCACGTGGTACTGTTGATTACCTGCTACATCCTTCAAAATCATCTCCTTTCGCTTCTTGACATGACCACTCTCCTACATCTGTCATCTGATAGTGTCTTTGCTGTAGCACCCCTGCTTTTTTTTCTTCCCCCATGCCACTTTAAGATTATATTCTAAATGCCCTCTAGAGGATCAGAATCTCTGGGCCTAATCTCTCTCTCTAGGCTCTGTATCTAAACGCCTGTGATATTCCCAATTCAGTGTGTCGGGACATCTGGGACTTCACAAACTCATCCAATTTCCCCGAGAGTCTTTTTCTCTCTTAAATGTTTTTTTTTTTTTTTTTTTTTTTTTGAGACAGAGTCTCACTCTGTTTCCCAGGCTGGAGTGCAGTGGCATGATCTCGGCTTACTGCAACCTCCGCCTACTGGGTTCAAGCAATTCTCTGCCTCAGTGTCCCAGGTAGCTGGGATTACAGGCACCCGCCACCACACCTGGCTAATTTTTGTATTTTTAGTAGAGACAGGGTTTCACCATCTTGGCCAGGCTGGTCTTGAACTCCTGAACTCGTGATCCACCCACCTCGGCCTCCCAAAGTGCTGAGATTACAGGCGTGAGCCACCGCGCCTGGCCTCGTCTCTTAAATGTTCTTATTTGATATTTGGTTAATATTAATTAATACTGTCCCTGTTACTCTAGCTCAGACTCTATGTCATTTTCCTTTTACTCCTTCTCCTTTGGCATTTACATCAAATCAGTTACCCAGTTCAAGCAATTCTTTATTTTTGAAATGTATTCCAATCTATTAAATCCTAGGCACTGAGAGAAGAATGAACTGGATATGCCTAATTTTTCTTTTGACATAAAGTAAGTGCCTGTTGATTTTACCTTAAAAGAATCACATCCACAGTTGCCACTCTCAGATCTCCAAGCATTAACTATTTCAGTTCTTTTAGCTGTCCCTTAGTGGACAATCCCATACTAGCAAACACAAGGGCTACTGTTGTCTTCAGTGTGAGATTTTATACTTTATAAAAGAAAGTAAAAGTTGTACTAAAATCACAAGAACAGTGTTTCAGCAAGATCTATGAGTTGCAGAAAGTTGATTTTTCTACAAAGCAGAGCTGTGATTATAGGTTATAATAAGCAGCATTTACCTCTTAGCATTAACAAAACAGTTCTTCTAAGAAAGATGCAAAAAAAAACTAATTGAAAATAGTTGTCTGAACAGATCAGTTTATTTTATGCATCCAGTGTTCATTCTAGACATTTATATCGATAGAGAGAGAAGTCCCGTTTGCTGGTCCATGTGAATAGATAGGTGGATATCTATACAAGGTAACAACACCTTTTGGAAAAACCCAAAGGAACTTTCCCAATTCAAATCCTTCAACCATGATGGGTACAGGTGCCCCTGAAAATGCTGCCTAGCTTATCCTCGTCTTAAAACTACCATATTTCTCTTTTTTATTTTGAGAACTCTTTTCCCCATTTGTCCCCTGCCTTACAAAGAGGAAAACTGAGCTGCCCCTCTTCTAAAATCACTTTGGGGGGTAACGCCTCAGATATCAAGTAAAGTTGCTTCTGTCATCACTAAATATTATCTCCATCTTCAAAGTAATAAAACGTCAGAAGAATGTTCCCCTAAGAGAAGTAAGCCTAAAACTATAATATTCAATGTCTTCTATAAACCTCCCTATATGGCCAAAAAAATTTCTTTTTGGAGGCTGGGGGAAATGTAAGCATGGAGAACGGACTGCAAGGACCTGGGAGTTAGTGTGTGGTAATATGCACTTCAAGGCTGAAAGAGCTGCAATGTACAATGCCAGGACATTCCTGCCCTGCACTCTGAGGGATGCTGCACACATCTAGGTCCTCTCAAAGCTATTCACACAGTGAGTGTTACTAGTATTGGTTAAAATAGCATTTAGGCTCGGAAGCGAAGCCTCTACAGAGTCCTTTTTAGCAGAAGGTGGAAAGAACACTCCGGAATAGAGAGCTACATTTTCTGATTGCTGTCAGATCGCTTTCTAGAGATCACAGATGCCAAGAGCAGGGATTAGATTGGTTTGGAGCACAGTGCTGGTGAAGGCTGGCATGCAGGGGTACAATACCTAGGGTGGGTGCACTGGCACTTCGTTTACGATCTTCAGATATCCCAACAACGCACACAATCACACGCAGCCCAATGGAGAGAACACAGAGATGACAAAATGAAACACAGATCAGACTCCTCCTCGCCAAATACACACCGTGGAGGAGAGGCATGCAGCACACAGTGCTTCTGATGGTACACACAGGCTCAACGTCAATGTTAATTTATCCACTATCACAACAGATGGGAAACTCCATGATGAAGTCAAAGGGAATCATGATTTTAGGTCTTTCCGCTAAGTTTACACCACAGGAGAGAGCAGGGTGAGAGTCTATATATCTTCACAACACTAAATTAAATCCACGGAGGCATTTTTTGCTAAATTCCCCTAAGTCATTCACCTTCGTTTCTGAGAAAGAGAAATGAATCAATGAATGAAAGAGTAAGGGAAGGGAAGACACTGCTCTTTTCCTCCTTGTGGAAGAATTAGGGCAAAGGCATTTTGGCCATACGTACCCAAGTTTGGTGCACTTGCTGTTCTCTTGTTACTTTTGATTTTAAAAAAGCCCCGGCCAAAGGAAGATCTGACTTTTCGAGTGCCGAAGGGGTTGTCATCCATGGAGGTGTCCTGCCCTGGGGGTCTGGGAGGAAGGGTCCCAAATGGCCTGCTTTCTGCCGGAGCTCTGTCCTGAGAGGCAAATAAGAATAGTGAAACAGCTTTCAGGTGCAGCATCCTTAGCACATGCCAGGCTAACAGCAAATACTCACTCACGCCACATCCATGAGTTTATTCAAAAGAATAACTGAACTAATACATTGATCACCAATGTCAAATGCCTTATCAGAAGTTGAAAAAAAATCAATTCTGAAAGCTGCTTAAGAAACAACAACAAAAGCAACAAGGAAAACATGTTAATCACTAATCTAGAATCGATATGTCTAGGGCTTTAAATATTTAGGATACAAAAATTCTTAAATTTTGTTTGCCTCATTCCTCAAAAGACATGGAGACATTACATAACCAGAATAATAGCAGCAGATTTCTGACTTTTCTAACAATTATGTCACGGATTTAGCTATAATACAGTTCATATTCTTATATTATAACTTTGTCAATAGAAGCCTAATATAATATTAATTATTCTACAAAGCAGGCATTAGTTCAAACTTCTATACCAGCAGTATAAGGAGATTCTATTCCAGTTATTTTAAATATTCTCCTCAAAGAATAAGAAAATGAAGGCACAGTGAGCAACTTTATTTTGAGCTTTTTGGTTCTTTGAATGGGCAATTAGAGCTGGCTGTAACACAGTATATTATTTTAGTATTTATACAAAGATGCTTTGCCTAGATCAATGTCATGAAGTGTTTCCCCTATGTTTTCATCTAGCAGTTTTATAGTTTCTGGTCTTATATGTAAGTTCTTAATCCATCTTGAGTTGATTTTTGTTGATTTGGTGACAGGTGGAGTCCAATTTCGTTCTTCTACATATGGATATCTAATTTTCCCAGCACCATTTATTGAAGTGGGTGTCCTTTCCCCACCGTATATTCTTGGCACTTTATACAAAGATACTTTTGTCTTCTTGTTTTCATTTCTCTATTCTTTCCCTCTGCTTCTTTTTTTTGCAGAAGTAGAAATAATTCTTGCCCTCTGCTTCTTTTTTTTACAGAAGCAGAGAAAAGGGTGAGGGGATATAGGTATTTTAGGTGGTTATTTTACTCTATATATCTACAGCTCATAGAAACCAAAAGTTTACAGATGGCACAATTTAGTGATATTATCATCCATGGCTCAACAATGACGTCAAAATCATTTAACCATTTATTGAACTGAAAAGACAACAAGGATTTTAATTATAGCTGTCACCACTGGCTGCTTTGTCAATTCTATCCACATACGACTCAGGCACTAAGAGCCAACAGTCAAGAGACTGGATCTGGAAGTAGCCTATCAGGCTGTAATCTTCACAAGGTTAATGACAGAAAACCAGAGGACAGAACAGGCACAGTGGCTCATGCCTGTAATCCCAGTACTTTGAAAGGCAGAGGTGGGAGGATTACTTGAGCTCAGGAGTTCAAGATCAGCCTGGGCAACATGACAAGATCTCATCTGTACTTAAAAAAAAATTTAAAAAAAAAAAAAAAAAACGAAAAAAAAAACAGCCGAGTATGGTGGTGCACGCCTGTAATCCTAGCTACTTGAAAGGCTGAGGCGGGAAAATCACCTGAGCCCAGGAAATCGAGGCTACAGTGAGTTATAATTGCACCACTGCACTCCAGCCTGGACGACAAAGTGATACCATTTCAAAAAAAAAAAAAAAAAAAATCAGGGGAAAGAAGAATTGAGCACATGTTGACGACATCTTTGAACATAGCAAAATGTTTGCTTTAGATGGGCACCGGGTGTATAATCTAATGGTAATCTAAGAAGGGCTTTTGGGGAGGTCTAAGGAAGCTCAGTTATGGTCATTAGGAACATTACGTAGCATGATTGAGAGACTATGGTTTTGTTTTTTAATAACTTATTGAAGTGAAATTCATAACAAAATTAACAATTTTAAAGTGCACAATTCAGTGGCATTTAGTATGTTACGATGTTGTGCAACCACCACCTCTACCTGCTTCCAAAACATCTCCATCATTTGAAAGCAAAACCCCTTACCCTTAAACAGCTTCTCCCCATTTTTCCCACCTCTTACCACTGGTAACCACTGATCTGCATTCTATTTCTATAGATTTATCTGTTCTGGATGTTTCACATAAATGGAATCATATAATATGTGAACTTTGTGTCTGGCTTCATTTAGCATAATGTTTTAGAGGTTCTGAAAGTTTTTATCTACTGGAGACATTTAAGCAATTTACGTGTAATGGAAGTAGAAATATTTTTGCATTGTAATTTGGACAAAAAGTTACCTCTGAAGTCTTCTGAATAGTTTCCTTTTCCTGTTCAAAGCAATAACAATATTTAAGGTTGTTAGGGAAATCCTTTGTATAATTCTGAATTTGTCACATACAACTCCATAAGTTAAAATAATTTTATATCTACTTCTAAGCTACAAAATCTTAGTATTGTTTATTTTCCAAAATGTTTTATTAAAGTCTCCATTTTTGGTTTTACATACTATTTTCAATCCTTCATATTCATACTTCTTAATATTTACTGTTAAACCTAACATCTAATAATTTTCCACTAAAACCCACAAGCTCTTCATAAGAGTTTTATTTGCAAAAAGGGAAAAGATGAAGATCCCTAAATAGTTTTTTCTCAGGATAACAGACAAAAAAAACCAAAAAACACGGAACCCACCCCATCAGATGTCTCTTTCTTCAGATTGCCCAGGCTGCTGGACTTTTGCAGACTTGAAGTTCTAAAAATAACAGTAATAACAATTAATAATAAGTGGCTCCGGTGCCACTGTTTCTAAGTAAAACATCTTGGAAAGAAACTAAAATTGCGTGTGGGTTGAATCCTGGTAATAAAAGAAAATCTGGAATCAGGCAGTCACTTATGTGCTTCACTAAATGAAAACATTTAGTTCTTTTAGAAGCAGGGGTGATTAACTGTCCTGCCAATAATTCTAACCGTCCTGCACATGTTAGAAGAGCTGGGAAAGCACTTAGGACTAGCCTTGTGATGTCAATATTCGAAAATAAAGCAGTGCTTTCCATGGACTAGTGCTGCATCCTCTGCATGTACTAGGAACTTTAAAAATACTCATGTACTATTTATATCTAATCCTTCTAATTAAAATAAAGAATGGAAGTTTGACTTTTCAATTCATAAGGGAATCACGTTTCTGAGTCTGGCAAAGCAATTCATTTTATAGTTCTAATTAAAGCATAGTAGAGGAATCCCTAATGCTGCCCATAATAATTCATTTGCTATCCTAGTGAAGGCAAAGAGACACTATAAACACCCAGAGACTTTCTCTTTCACATAATTAATATTCAATTATATAGAGCTGGTGTTACTAAAAACTTGAAGGTAGAGATATGTGACCAGTTTAGAGAGAGTGACAGAGAAGTAATGTATTTGCCTCTACGAAACAGAATAATATAAATATGCACATTTACAAACTTTCAAAAGGCATTTCTTCTGTATTTAGGTGTATTGCCAGAAGCATCAACTACCAAATAAAGTAAAAGATAATGGTGAGAAAAGAAAAGATCTCATTTTTGAGTACTGCTCTGAAAATAGACTTTCCTAATTTAATCCAGACTTTAACTTGGATAAACACAGATATTAGGTCAGTTCATAAAACTGAAAGTGCAAAAAAACCCATCTCAGCTTTCCAAGCATCACATCATTCCCTGTGATGCCTTCCCACTGGACTCAAAATATGTCAGTGCAAAAATGAATTAAAAGCATTGAACTTCAAATGAAAACTGATGAAGCAAGGCTAGAGACCTGCAAAACCCCAGCATGAGATCTGCAAAACCCTGGCATGAGATAATAGCAAATGAGAAATTATTTCTTTGTAAACTTACAGCTCCCCACCTTCACCCCCACCCAATTATTATAGCTACATTAATTTATTCAGTAATTTAACAGCCTCGGTCATTTGCTGTTAATATTAGTAATTGTTAGTATAACAGAACTCTCTTTCTCTAGCCTCAATCACATTTTTCACATTCAATAAAATGTAACTTACAAAAGTTTATCACACAGTTGGGTATCAACAGTGGCACCAAGGATTATGTTTCCATCACTAAAATGTAAAGAACAAAAGGTATTTATTAACTTCACGAATAAAAGACCATACATGTTCTAAGTGAACAGATAAGTCAAAAACAAAAAATTGTGCAAAGGAAGCTATTTCTATTTTTTTTAATGTCCTATTTTATTTGGCCTAAAATAAGACTAGACAATTTGGGAATACGTTGGCAAAACATTCTATTTGCTTAGAGACAAACTACTGTATCCTTTTCCTGTCCCCTTCAGAACCATCCTTCAAACGCACTCACAGCACGTGACTGTGACTATTTAGTTTACAATCCTTTGACAGTTACCTATGACCTCGGATATAAAAATCCAAGTTCCCTAAACTTTTTTTTTTCTTTTTGAGACAGAGTCTCGCTCTGTCACCCAGGCTGGAGTAGAGTGATGTGATCTCGGCTCACTTCAGACTCCGCTTCCTGGGCTTATGTGATTCCTGTGCCTCAGCCTCCGAGTAGCTGGGATTACAGGCGTGTGCCACCACACTCAGCTAATTTTTGTATTTTCAGTAGAGACGGGATTTCGCCATGTTGGCCAGGCTGGTCTCAAACTCCTGGCCTCAAGTGATCTGCCCACCTTGGCCTCCCAAAGTGCTGAGATTACAGGCGTGAGCCACCACACCTGGCCAAGTTCCTTAAAATCTCTTTCTAACCGGACAACCCTACCTCACCAGCCTGATCTCTTATTATTTCCTGCTTCACACCTTTTATTTCCATAATACAGAACTGATTACAGATCCCCCAGTGGACGTCTTGCAGTTTCTTGCTTCTCTAGGTAAAAATTGTGTCTGTAAATAAATACAATACATCCTTGTCTTTGGCTGATCTACTTTTTTGAACATTTATATTGCACTGTTAAGAAATGACATACTTTTCTTCAAATGAAGTCTCTGGCTTAGGAGTCAACTTTGATTTTTCAGAAGTTTCCATGCTTATAGTTGCTGGCAATAATGAAGGGATGGAAACTTGCAAGATGGTGGTATGGAACTGTAATGTAATTACAAAAAATCAGTCAATCAATCAAAACAAAACACAAGCCACAGAGTAATTTAAATAAACGTAAGAAAATTAAACGGTCTATTGACAAAATCTCATAATCAGTGTTCAGAACTGTATAAAATGATTTCAGAATATAAACATCTATATAGAAGAAGTACTAACCAAGGAAATCATTCTGGAGGAAGGAAACTTTTTAACTTGGTTCTGAATAAGACACTGAATATTGTGAATAGGACGGTATACCATTAAGTAAGTTAATAGTAATTTTTTTTTCTTTTTTTTGAGACGGCGTCTTGCTATGTTGCCCAGAATGGTCTTGAACTCCTCGGCTCAAGCAGTCTCCTGCCGTAGCCTCCTGAGTAGCTAAGGTTATAGATGTGTGCCACTGTACCCAGCTAGTAATAATAAATCCTAACAACCTTAAGCCCTGGCTGAAATGTTGGTTCTGACACACATGCCTAAGTGATCAGTGATCTTAGCAAATCACTTCGCTAGGCATCCATCAGTTTCACCCTCTGTAAAATAAGAATGACAATGCCTACCCTGCAGGTTGCAATGATTTAATGTAAGATTTGGGTAACACGTTTTGCTTTCAACACTCTATTATTATTATTATTATTTTTTGAGACAGGGTCTCACTTTGTCATCCACACTAAAGTACAGTGCTGCGATCACGGCTCACTGCAGCCTTGAACTTCTGGGCTAAACTGATCCTCCCAACTTAGCCCTATCGAGTAGTTGGGACTACAGGCGTGCGCCACCACAGCTGGCTAATGTTTAAAATTTTTTTGTAGAAACAGGGTTTCCCTATGTTGCCCAGGCTAATCTGGAACTCTGTGCTCGAGCAGTCCTCCTGCCTCAGCCTCCCAAAGTGGGATTACAGGCATGAGCCACTGTGCCCAGCGAAAAGCTCCATTTTTACTTTAATTTCTACTACTAATCTTATATGGAACATTGGTCAAGCCAGTTAATTATTATTCTATGTGTGTACTAGTTGACTAATTTCAATTAACATAATTGATTAAAAGTGTAATTAAAACCAATTACAATGGACTTTGTGGCTACCACTTAAAACACTTTGCTTAATGATAATAATAATATTACAGCAACAAATAAAATGCATAACACATTTTCTCAAACAAATGCTTTGTGCATCCTAAGGAAGGAGTCTGTGAAATAATTTTAATACTTCGGTTTTCAATAATTTTTTACAACTGTAGAGCAGTTAGATTGCGGGCCACATCATAAATGAATAAATGAAAAATATTTCAGTTAAAAAAAAAAATGAACAAAGTTTGCCACAATGAACTCCTGCCAGTCAACCAGTGACAGTTCTTCACCGCTGAAAGCTGCCTGATAAGGACTCACACCAGTGAACACCCTTCTACACGCCAACCAGTCAGCAACAGTCTCACCTTAGTAACCACACATCTACAGTGGATGTCGACTCTCACTTGCCTCAGAAAGTCCACCAATCCTTGAGCTCCAACCGTCCCAAAAACCCTACATATGATCAGCTAGAAGAGAATGTACTGGACCGGGAACACTCACTTACTTAAGTAAGCAACACATTCAGCTTTGTGATTTTTGTTTATGTTATTCAGTGGTGGTCTCATCCTTTAACACAATAAAAGGTTATAAAATGTGAAGTCGAATTATTATAAAGTAGGAGATTATTTAACCATCAATCTTTTCAGTTTGAATCTTTATGATGAATCCTGGGCAACTTATTTAGCCATCATCGCTGTTTCCTGAAGTTCATTTGTCTCTTGAGATTCCTAATCATGGGGAAAATATAACTATACTAACAGATCAATTTTCTTGATCTTTTTCAAACTTTAAGACTTTAACTCCAAACTCAGATCTCCCTCCTGGCTTTTCTTTAAAAATGTCGCCGAACTCCCTCAATCCTCATCAAACCATTCTTGTTACAAACTTAAAACCTGTAATTAAACTACAATTCACATAGCAAAGACTTTTTCTAAAAGGATATGGGATTATTTGGGTATACCCTACATGTAACACTAGTTCTGTAACTGCAGCATACTCGTTGACTGTCAAATATTATTTTTGCTTTTGATATAAATATATATCTAACAATTAAGGGATATTTTCCACCAAAGTATTTCTTATTCCTTAACTAATTCCTTGATTAATGAAATATTTCAGCCCTCTCCTACATTTAACTGAGAAATTTTCAATGTTTTCTCCTTGAATTCATTTTCATTCCATTCAAATTTCATCTTCTTATTGTGTAATTATCAGCAACAGATATAAAAGTAAAAATGCCACTTGGTTTCTTCTCACTACCTATAGTAAAATGTGAGAAGAGAAATGACCAAAAAACGAACTGCTAAAATAAGGAAGCCAAGATTGTTTCAACAATGAAACTATTTCCCATTCCCGGTCTTTCTAGACAAAAAAAAAATTACACTAAAATTAAGAAATGGTTTCACGGCAAAGATCAAGCACAAGGGCTATCAGGAAAACATGGTCTTCAGGTGAGCCAAGGATGTGGCTGTAAAACCCTTTGCTAAGACCTCAGGATGGACTAGACTAGAATCAAATAAAAATAGAAAAAAAATACCTTAGGAAGATTACAGTAGTGTGGTCTCATTGAACCTCTGAAAAATCATCAAAGGCTCTAAAAATAATGGGATGTCCCACTGCAGCCTTACAGGGAACCTTAGCTAGAGATAGGCTTATGGTGAAGATAGCTATGGATGTGTTCTTCTGTAATGCAGTGAATTATAACATGATTCGTATGAAATTCTAAATGTTTAAAGTATTACACTAAATTAGACTCAAAGGAACAGAGATAATGGAAAATGAAGAGATGAATTTGGATATCTTTGGGCACTTCTGCAGGCACAAAACTGAGAAAACTACTCATCTGCAAATATAGGCAAAGGAAGCATGACTTAGAGGGAAGAGCCAATAGCCCAGAGGATTGGCAACACGTGCCTGGCTGGATTTTGGAATTGCTATGGACTGGTGACACCTGTGAGCCTTCCAGCTCCCCCTTTTTAATGGGAGTGGCTACTGCAGTTACATTATGCCTATCCAACCATCGTATGGGTGTGTGGAGGGCAGATAACTGTCCTTGAAATCCACAGCTCTTTAATTCAATGAAAGAGTCCTCAAGAAGCTATGCGCAAGGAACTGTACCTGAGGAGCTTCACCCACATCTCGACCTGGTCTGGGTGACAAGATCCTGGGATGCTGACGCCTCACTGGAATGGGACTTAGGGGTCTTCGGAAAGGGGGCGAGTGTATTTTGCATGGGAGAGGGATGTAAAGCGGTGTAGCCAGAGGGTAGATTATATTTTCCAAATATGGTTGCACCAATAGTTCCCATCCCACGTGTCCTAACAATGTAATGTTGTCAGTTGCTCATCAAGAGGTAGGGTCTATGTTTCCTCTCCTTGTATCTGGGTAGGCTGTAGGCCTGTGGCTACAGCAGAAGAGATGCCATGTGATTTCTGAGATAAATCATAACAGGCAATGCAAAGTTGCCCGGGCCTCTTGGAATGCTCACCCTTAGGATTGTGAGGAAGCCAAGCGGTCACATGTAGTTGTTCTAAATGGGGCCTCAGCTGAGGTCCCTGCCAACGGCCAGCCTCAACCACCAGACATATGAGTGAGTTAGCCTTCAGATGACTCAGGCCCAGGCCTTCACGCCACTCCAGCTGATGCCAAGTAGAGAAGAGACGAGATGCTCATGCTGAACCCTGCTAAAGTGCAGAGTCATCAGCAAAAGAAATGCTGTCATTGAAGCCACAAAGTTTCGGTGTGGTGTACAATAGAGAGCAAACAGATTTTCCTGCCAGTTTGATGCAAAGTAAGGAGTGTATAACTGTTTACTCCTCTCCAGTTGCTTCTTCCAAGTCTAAAGAAGTCAGAAGAAAATTTTATTCAATTATCTTTCAGAGTCACCATCAGAAGTGGCCAAAGTCAATTTATTTATATAACCTCACTTGAGTTGGTGATGGAACTGAGAAAGGAACCCATGTTTTTCATGTTATGAGCAGTGTTTTAACTTTTCAATAACACAGTCTCTTCAACATAAAGGAAATACTGAAAGTCTATTAATACCTCTTCGGGAACACTTGTGTTAAATGGGTCACAACTGGGAGATCCCATTACTGGAGTGGGTGATGGACTTTTCTCCAGATCACTGAAACCCTGTGCATCCAGCAAAGAGGAGATGGAACTGGAATTGAGCAGCTCTTCATATTCTCCATCTTTGCCTAGGAAAAGACAAAACAAAGAGAAGACAACAGCAGCTTTTGATTTATATTTCACTTTTACAAGAAGATAAGAATCCCAATTATAATGAATATAAAATTTTTTCTGATCCTCAAAAATCAGAGTCAGCTTCTCCTGGCAGCCCTTGAAAAACAACAACATAGGACCTAGGAAACAGCATTTGAAACTAAGGCCAAGGGCTCTTGGGCCACAATGGGTACCTGTGATATTAACAGACAAAGTCATACTTGATACATTGACTCATCAGATTGAAAGAAAATTAAAAGTTAACTTTTTCCAACAACTCTCTTGTAACTTTGTTTTAAAATCAGGGGCTTACAAATTTTAGTGTAGAAATATTCAAACTGAAGAATACCTGGTACAAAAAACGAATTGTGAATAGCAACAAAGTCCCATTTAAACAACTTAGTTTTCATCACTGCTGTGCTCTTGAAAAAACATAGGAGAACAGAAAAAACAAAAAGACAGATGATCTTTGATCTCTCAAGAGGATCCTTTTATGCCATTTTAAAGCAAAAAACGTCTGATGGAAAAAACCAACCACATATTCACCAAAGCTGCAAACTTGAGAATTTTTTTTTACATCTCTAGAAATCAAAAGGATTAAATGGTGAACAGCGCAGTGCCAGATACTCTTTTTTAAAAACAGGAAAAAATGATACTTAACACTCTAATCTACAAATAATATGACATGGTAAATCATACACTTGTTTAAAGATCTTAATCAGACCACAGCTTCTTAATTTAGGTTTCACTAGAATGTTATTCTAATTTTATTAGAATTTAGTGTTATTAGAATTGTATAAGGATTAACTAAATATAACTCCTAGTGAGAAATCACTGTTTATACAACTCTTTATTGGAACAGAACATAGTTTTCAAGGGTTTAAGAAAATCTGTGCTGCTGTACATTGTTAAAAACTACCTCTTTTATTTACATGTTTGTATGCACAGGAAAAAAAGCTAGAAATAAACAATACACAAAAATGCCAATAGTGATCATGCCAGTGCAATTACGAGTGATTTTTATCTCTTTTCTTTATTTTCCAAATGTTTTACAATATAGTCTAATTAAAGGAATTAATTTTTTCTGCCTTGGTTTTAAACGTAAGAATTGGACAGTTGAAATTCTATAAAATCAAACAACATTTTAAATGCCAGGCATATGTAAAAATTAATCACTTACAAATTTGCAATATTCCATAGGATAGAGACTCTTCTTCTGAAGGCATGGAAAATGCTGAGTGATGAGAATTGCTAGTCAACACTGATTATTAGAGGTTCATTTGCTCACTCAGATATTTATAAAATCGATTATGCCAGACCTTGTGTACAAAATTTTTTTTTTCAAAAATCCTGATCCAAAGCAGGATTTTCCTTCTCTGTGAACTCATCAAAATTAAAATTTCAAAATCTGAGTGTTTCATGAGGACCTTCCAAAAGAATTGTTTATATCCAGTGCTTACGTTGCAAGCAAATAAATCTATTTATGCATTGCTAAAAAACAAGAGCACTTTCAAATTTCCTCCACATTTGAGGATGGCCAATTGGCCCATCTGCAGATAAAATAATAATAAACACAACAAAATGCACAACTCTCTTTATGTACCTGTCTTACAGGGTTTTTCTGAACTCACCATGTTCAAAGCTGAACTCAATCCCCCTTACCCAGCCCAATGTTCCTTCTCTAGGCTTCCCCATATCAGTCAATGGAACCATCATCTACCCAGTTGCTTTAGTTGGAAATGTCTTTCTTGATTTCCTCCCCCTTCTTCACTCTCCTCCTCTATCTCATTACACCACTGTGTCAATCCAACCATAACATATTCCCAATCAGCAACTACTAGATTTTTTCACTTGGAATACTGCAAATCTCTGAATTGGTTTCTGCGGCTCTCAATACTGCTCACTTCCCTCCATGGCCCACGTGTTACAAAGGTCATGCTGCTGACTTTTTTTTTGAGACTGAGTCTCACTCTGCCGCCTAGGCTGGAGTGCAACGGCGCAATCTCGGCTCCCTGCAACCTCCGCTTCCCGGGTTCAGGCGATTCTCCTGCCTCAGCCTCCTGAGTAGCTGGGACTACAGGTGCCTGCCCCCATGCCCAGCTAATTTTTTTGTATTTAGTAGAGACGTGGTATCACCATGTTGGTCAGGCTGGTCTCTAACTCCTGACCTTGGGTGATCCACCCACCTTGGCCTCCCAAAGTGCTGGGATTACAGCCGTAGGCCACCACGCCTGACCACTGCTGACTTTTAAAACCCTTCAGTGAGTCCCTCTGCAGTTGAGCAAGAGCTTAACTCCACCCCTTGCACTACCAGTGGTTGCTCATCATTATGGTCTCATCTCATCCCCTCTCCCCACTGCCCACCACCTTGCAGTTGCACTGGTGTTCTTCTTCTTCAGCATGCCATATTCTTTTCCCCCTAGGCTCTCTGCATATACTGTCGTTTTTCTCTCTCTGGAATGCTATCTCATCAACTCCTTAGAGAGGCACTCCCCGACCAATGACTCTACAGTACACTCACTCCTCAGGCTGGACACTTTCTGGCAGAGTACAGTTGCCTAATTGTTCAATTAATGAATTAGCTACCTAATTTGGGACAATGGGTATGAGCCAGGAAAGAAACTGAGGCCAAATGTGTAAGTTTATAGCCACTTAGAGTCAACCAAAGTAGAAAAACTTTTAGAGCTACACTCTACCTTTTTTACCTTGGGCCAGTACCACCGTATCTTGCATTTTCTTGTACCTGTTCAGGCACTGTCGAAGATCTTCTATTTTCCGATCCTAGGAATAAAATAAATTGTAATCTTTAATCCTATGTTCTTAAAAGAGTAATAGTAATTCCATAAAGAATTGCATAAAGAATAGTAATTACATAAAGAATACGCATGATTCTGCCAAGAGAGCATTTAAAAAAAAGAATAAGCAGATGGGAATTATTTACCTTATTTAAAGAATACTTCTAAGCTTTAGGAGAACTGGTAATAACTAGACTATGTTTCCTACATACATTAAACATATGGGCAAAGTACCTCTAAATTTAGAGATCCTATCCTTTAGCTGCCATCTTTAAACAAACAAAAACAAAACAAGGTAATAAGACACAAAACAAAAAAAGAAAAAAGTCAGCTTCAATTACTCTCCTCTCTAAGTCAAACCTTACAAGAAAGACCCCCATCTTCTGTCTTTATTAGCCATCATTAATCACCATCTGGCTTCTCCCCTCTTAAAACACTCTACCAAGGTGACCTCCTATCTATTAAAAACAATGAACACTTTTCATCCTTTTTCTCTTTTTTTTTTTGAGACAGGGTCTTGCTCTGTCACCCAGGCTGCAGTGTAGTGGTACAATCTTGGCTCACTGCAGCCTCAACCTCCTGGGCTCAAGTCATCCTCCCACTTCAGCCTCCTGAGTTGCTGGGAGTACACGCATGCACCACTATGCCCAGCTCATTTTTGTATTTTTGTAGAGATGGGGTTTCACCATGTCACCCAGGCTGGTCTTGAAATCCTGGGCTCAAGTAATCTGTCCACCTTGGCCTCCTGAAGTGCTGGGATTACAGGCATGAGCCACCATGCCCAGCCCCAACCTTTTTCTAATTTGACCTCCATATGGCACTTGACTGACCCCACTCTTTCCTTCTCCTTTCACTTATCCATCCACTCTTTCTTTTCTTCGATTTTTATTTCTCAATCCTTTGACCAGATAGCTGTTGAACTTCCATAACCCCCATTATCTTCTTGGACTATAAAATGCAAGAGCTTCCAGGTTCTGTCCATGACCCTCTTTGCTTTTCCCATGTGCTCAACTGTGTTATGAAAATGGCCTCCCTAGCGCCTCCCATTCTCATTCTGGGCCTGGCCATGTGGCTGGCTTTGGCCAAAGAGATATCAGCAAATGTAATTCAAGCAAAGGCTTGAAAAACATTTGCCCTTTGTGGCTGCCCTGTGGTGTGGCTCTAAGGAACCCTGAGGAACTACGTGAAGAAGTCCAGCCTAGTCTACTGGAGGATGGGAGACCATCTGGAGAAGAGGCTAGTCCTCCCAGCTGGGGCCAACCTAAACTAGGCTGTCAATCACTGGACATGTGAGTGACACTATCCTAAATTATGCATGCAGTCTCATCTAAGCCACCAGCTGACTGTAGACATCAGCTAAGCCAGCCGAGATCAGAAGAATCACCTAGCCAACTCACAGAAGTATAAGAAATAATAAATGTGGCCTGTCACAAAGCAAAAGCTAACTGACACATCAACTGTGGCTTAGTCCCCACCAATCTACAACTCTGCATTTCTCCTAAAATTGATGGGTCTCACTCCCCACTAATCTATAGTTCTACATTAATCTTAAAATTTAGATTTGTGTTCCAACTTTCTGTAAGAAATCTCCTTTAGAATGTCCCAAAAGCATATTGAATAGACTATATCTACAATTAAGCTCATTCTTTCCCTTCAGTACTTGAGTCTGTGCTTGGATTTCCTTAACTCCTTAAGAGAACCATCCATTCATCCATTCACCCAGTTGCCCAAACCAGAAATTTTCTCTCGTTTTTCAAATCCAGAGATCTTAAGTCTTGTCAACCCGTAAATTTCTCTAAAAGCTCTTCCCACCTTATCACTTCACTGCTATTGCCTTACTTCAAGCCCTCTTCATTTCTCACCTATTTTAACTGACTCTTAACTGTTTGTCTGTCTTCACTCTCCCATTCTGCTACCAGAGTTAGCTTTCTAAAATGGCAATGTAATCATGTCACTGCCTAAGGTTTACAAGCTAAGACCCTAAATCAAGAGCACGGTGTACGAAGTGGCCTGCCCACTGACTTAGCTCTGTGGTCAGCCCCACGCCCCTACTCCACCTGCACTTCATGTTCCAGCACAATCCCAGCATGCACTGCGCTGTTTCAAACCTGGTCTCAAGACAAGTTTTGATTCATGGACCCTTTGCCTAAGAAGCCTTTATTTTCCTGATGAACAACTCTTGCTCTTCCCCAGAATTTGCTCAAATTATGTCCTCTTTGAAGTCTTCTGAATCCCCGACCCCACGAGGAAGTTATGTTATGCTGGGTGCCCCTCTAACAGTTTGAGCATCTCATAAGCCCTCATTCAACACTGGGAATTTTGTTTGCTGTGGCTTTTTGAGGGACAGAAATGAAAACAAAATGAATTTCAGTGATTTAAAAAAAAATAAAAGTTACAGTGGGCAGCTTGCTAATTACTTTTTTTTTATTCAATAGTGGGAAACATTAGCAAAAAGGAACCTATATGAGTAGATATGACAATCAGTTTACTTCCAGGCAATAAAGAGCAAATAAAGAGAATGCAAGGCAAAAATAAACAAGGAGATAAGAAAAACGGAAGAGTCAAGAATGAGAGAAAGAAACTTACGATGGGAGAAAAAGATCAAGCTAAAGTTCTTTCACTTTTTGTTGTTTTTTACTTCCTTGAAATGACTCTTCTTTTTGGGAAAATGTCCCCTGGTTCTATTCATTCAGGCAGATAAGGGGAGAGAAGTTCTGATGACATCAGCTGAACACAGCTGCGGCTGCCTGCTAGATACGTGGTCAGGTAAGCCACGAAGAAACCCATTGCTTTCATGCAGTAACTGCATCCCTGCCTTTAGCAGGACGAAACATCACATGTGGATAACAAGAACCAACTGGGGGGGAGGAAACCTGTGGAAACCTTGGAATGCAGCCAGTGTAGCTAACGTAAAGCCCGTGCCGCTGTTTTCTGGTATTTAATCTCTCAGGAGAGCAGAGACAATCACAGATGTGAAACAGGCCAGGAGTGTAAAGGAAATAATGAGTAAATGGAGGACAAAACCAACATGACCATGAAGCTGAGGCTGTCAAGCTAGCTCCTTCAGGGCCCACAAGTTAGCCCAGAATTTTCAGTGCCCACATACAGGAGGTACTGTGGAATGTATCCTCTCTCTTACATGTCACGTGAATATGCGGAACTGATCAGAGAGTTTGAACATTTTCTGAATTCATGGGGGCAGGAGTTCTCAGTGGAGCCAGTGCAGCTCCTCCCTATTCCTGTGCATACAGCCCACCTGGGAGTGTGCACACCTGCCCCTCACTCCTAGCAGTGTTCTGGGCATATTCTTTTAAAATGGCATAGCTCATGAAATTGCATGGAATGGTCAAAATGGTGTTAAAAAACATCCACACGTATATTTAAATTTCATCTGGATACCTTTTCTTCATTTGCTGCCATCAAGGACTCCACAGCTTTTTTCATTTTTTGTACTTCGATGTCTGAAAATAACATCAAATCAGAAGTCAGTTTAGTTCACATGTGTGACAGTGATAAGAAGTTATTTACTCTCCAGACTGAAATATTTTAAGGTAAAGATGTTAATGATTTCTTTCATTTATTCTTTTAAAAGGGCACATTTAACACCCATATTCTCTTTTGGAAAAATCTGAAAAGATGGACATCTTCTACCTCACCTGAACAGTTGCCACTCTAGAAAGAAAACAAGGGTGTGTGAGAACTAGCTATCCTCTCTTAAAGCAACAAGAGAATCTTCATGAGAACACTGAAGACGAAATTTCAGTGCTATAGTAATAAAAACATAACGTTTCTAAAACAGGAATCTATAAAGCAGTGCGTGAAAGCCATGAATGGTATATATAATGACAAAAGCAGAGAAAATGATAGTTATAACCAAGATAGAGGCATGAATGAACGGTAAGCGCCTGATGGCTTGTAGTATTTACATGAGTAGTCATGCTAAGAAGCTGGTTGTAGTTCCATACGTAAGGATAATAAGTACTTTGCTTCATCTATAAACTTCATTTCCAATACTACCTTAAGATAGATTTCAAGACATAAAGGCCAAAGTAAGCTGAATGTGATTCTCCTTAAAATTTGATATTCAAATACAAAAGCATGTTACTTGAATAATAAAAAACTTATATATATTATAGATGAAGAGTCACTCCAGGGCCTGGTGTGGTGGCTCATGCCCGTAATCCCAGCACTTTGGGAGGCCAAGGTGGGAGGACTGCTTGAGCTCAGGAGTTTGAGACCAGCCTGGGCAACATAGCAAGACCCTGTCTCAAATAAATAAATAAATGAAAAGTCACTCCAAAATGAAATCACAAACTAAAAAATTCAAACAGGAAAAAAAAATCAGCTAAAGTTGCCTGCTTCTGAGAAAAAAAAATTACTGAAGATAATACTTTTTTTTTGAGACAGCATCTTCCTCTGTCATTCAGATGGAGTGCATGGCACAATCACAGCTTACTGTAGCTCTGAACTCCTGGGCTCCAGTGATCCTCCCACCTCAACCTCTTGAGGAGTTGGGATTACAGGAGTGAGCCACCACATCCAGTCTTCTTAAGATAAGTTTTAAAACAGTGGTGCATCATTCAGCATTGGTGTAACATTTTCAATTAAGATATATTCTATAGGAATTGAGAATTTAACGTCTGGGGGAAAGAGCCCCTAAGGAATTAATTTTTTTTTTTTAAGAGATGGGGTGTCACTGTTGCCCAGGCCGTGGTACAATGGCAAGATCATAGCTCACTGCAGCCTCAAACTCCTAGATGCCTGGGGCTCAAGTGATCCTTCCACCTCAGCCTCCTGAGTAGCTGGGACTACAGGCATGCACCACCATGCTCAGCTAATTAAAAATTTTTTTTTGTAGAGACAGGATCTCACTATGTTGCCCAGGCTGGTCTTGAACCCCTGGCCTCAAAAGTGATCCTCCCACCATGCCTGGCAGGATTTATCTTAATGTTGCATTAAATATTCAGGCTCCATGAATCAGCTGGATTCAATCTCTGTTGTAACAACAGAATATGTTCAAAGGAGCTTCTAATAGATCCCAGACAAATAGTGGACTTCAAAACATTGAAAAGCAAAAGCAAATTTCAAAATTATCTTTCAACTCTGGTAAACCTTTAAAATCGTGAGTTTTCGTACTATAAACGTTACTTTCTCCTCTGACCCTGTATCACCTAGACTGCAGGGAAAATGTCTTCTTACATCCACAGTGCTGTGTGCCCTGTTGTACACTGTAGAGCGGAAAGGTTGAATCAGACAAAATCTTCAAAATAATCTTTTACCTTATTGTTTTATTATCCACCCTCTATTGTGTACACTCTGAAGAAATGGAGGGCTTATCGATGAAGCAACTTTACATCTTTGGTGAGAGAAATGTTTTAAAACACATGCAAAGAACAGTCCAAGGTAGTATTTTTGGTGAATGTAAAGGCTGATGGAAATGCACCAAACCTTACTTTTTTCTTTGAGCTTCTTTTTAAAATTTTCATCTGTGCAGGAAAACCCATTGGATTGGAAGTTAGCATACATTACAACAATAAATAATATTTTAAAATCACTACTATTTAGTCTCCTTTTACCTAAAATAAAGGAAATCTAGCCTCATAAAAACTTTTTCAGCACTATTTTGTGACTGCAGGATTGGTAGTATAATAATGCTCTATGTGAGGTTAGAAAGAGAACAGAAGATCTAAATTTGAGTTACTACCTCTGTCACTTCATTTTTCTGGACCTTGATTTTCTCACATTAAAATTAGGTTTATGGACTACAAGCACTTCTTATACCATAAATGATGAAAACCTAGTTAATGTCACTTTGTTTTTATATTTCCATCACAGTTTGATACCTGGTCCTCCTAAATGTGACTAGAACACTGCTTGTGTCACATGCAACTCACCACTCAAGTTCAACAACACTGAAAGGGTCTATCTCCTGTCCAGTAAGATGAGTCCAGTGAGGATGCAGTTAGATGCTATCCCAGTATCACCCTGACATGAGCTTTCTAAAGACTTGCTCTCAATCCCCGTAGTTAGCTGGTGGGCACTGGTAACACGCAGTTCCCAGGTTGGTTCGAGTCCTCAGATCAGACTTTGGGTAGCATACTCTAATATCTTCTAGCCCACAAGTCCTGTGATGCCATTTTATTCTTTTTTTTTTTTTTTTTTCAGAGACAGGATCTTGCTCCATTGCCCAGGTTGAAGTGCAGTGACACAGTCATAGCTCACTACAGCCTCGAACTCCTGGGCCTTAAGCGATCCTCCCTCCTCAGCCTCCCAAGTAGGTGGGATTACAGGAGTGAGCCACCATGCCTGGTGAAATTTGAAATTTAAAAATTTCAAATCTCAAAAAGAAATTTTTTGTAGAGACAGGGTCTCATTGTGTTGCCCAGGCTGGTCTTGAACTCCTGGCCTCAAGCGATCCTCCTTCCTCGGCCTCCCAAAGTACTGGAATTACAGGTGTGAGCCATTGTACCCAGCCCATTTTATTCTTAAAACCCTGAAAGCATGATCAGTATGACCTGTTTCTGAATGTCCCTTATCAATACACAATTATATATATGCCAAACAGTAGGTGATGGGGTGGGGCGGTGAAGCGGTTGGCGGCGAGAATCCATTTTCCTCAGGTTTGGTGAATTTTCTGACGGACAGGGAATTGTGATACCTGCAGGTATATAAGGCCATGGTATTCTAGAGCCAAGAAGGACTTTAGAGATAATCTAACTCAAGTCCCTCATTGGACAGACAATGTTACTAATTTTCATAAAATGGATAAAAATGTAACAAAGCTACGCTAACTGGAATTTGTACTGTTTTGAATGACTCAGAAATTGCTTTGGTATCTCGTAGGGCCACAGTCATCATTTGTAATAACAAAGAAAGGTTAAATTTAACCTAGTGTTGTCAGATATTATGCACATTATATTTCCAAATATAATTTAAAAAATGTATTTCATTCGGGCTATTTTCTATCATGCACAATCTGCTTTGTTATAAATTATGGTCCATATAATACTCAGAACAAACCTCTTCTGTTATGAAAAAAGTTTGGACAAATTCATGCATTTTTCCAAAAACAGAATTAGCCTATTTTTCTAAAAGGTGGAGGGCTCAATCCCTGGTATAAATTTTTTACTAATTTTTCCAAAGATACAGAACCATTTTTCTCTTCTCTCAAAAGGGCAGAACAGTTTCTAAGTCCCTTACTTTATCTAATTTCAGTTCTGAGGGCAACGATCCCGGGACACAGGGATGGTTCTTTTTAACTCCTTTGGCATAAATTCCCTTGCATCGCAATTGAGACAAGTCCATCCTTGTGATGAGAATTTACAGTCTAGTAATCTTAAACACCAAATAAAGTACAGAATTCCCCTTTTCCAGCTGCTGAAGAGGAAATTAATGGATTCCCAGTCACAGTAAAGAGTCTTGGAGAATCCCCTGTGGTTCTGGGCCTGGCTGGATTCTGCTGCTCTTTCTTTGATGCTAAAACTACACATTGACTATCATTGGTTTCTTTTACAGATTTTGGAGGACTTTAACAAAATGAGATGACAAATGTGAAATATATCTTCTTACCTCTATCAACAATTTCAATCCCTTCTCCTTTCATCTTGCAAACCAATTTTTCTTGTAGCCTTTTTACTTCAGATTCCTTTTCTTCTAGCTGTTCTTTTAAAGATGCCAGTTCATCCTACAAGTTACAAATTCATTTAAAAATAGCAGATCATGACTAAAAGAGAACATCAAAGAGCGTATTAGCTCTTTAAATCAATTTGTTTTATGAATGAAACAAATCTACTAGAATTTAGATGCAAGCATCAGAAATCAGACAAGGGCAATGAAAAGCAAAAAGCAAGACTATTAGTAGAAGTCCTGTTTATAATAGTTATGGTATAATTATTTCAAGTTTCTTTGTAATCAAATTAAAAAGAGATCTTTTAAAGAGTAATTAGGGATGGGATAGCCCTAAGGTTTAAATCTTTACATTAAATTAAAAATATAACCAAGTTAATCAAGGAAGATAATCAAATTAGATACTTAGTGTCATAAAAGCAAAATAAAATGCAAATTGGAAAAGACTAGCTTGACATTTATTCGGCATTTCAAGTTGGCACTCATGCTTCCTTGACAAGCACAGAGTTTCATTCATGGGTAAGGTAGCAAGTCATGAACAATTTTAGTCAAATCAGGGAACTAAATAATTCACCCTCATCACTACGATAAAAGGACAGAATCTCCTACAACAATGGGAAAAAATAAATTTGGAAAACAGATAGTGGAGCCCTCTTTTAATTTTTAACTATACAACTGTGTATAAGATTTCAAGTCCATCCTTCTATGTACTCATGTTTAAATTTTCAGTTTCCTTTCAGTAAAGAATTAGCTTTAGCAAACAAATTTTGCTGGCTGTACTTAACACAGAAAATACAGCTATGCAATGCTAAGAAGTACAGCTTTATATTCAACATCACATTTTACTTTCAGAATCTCTAAAGATATATTTATTACATTTAGTACTATGAGAAGATGTAGTTCTCCAATGAAGTGAGGCACTTGGCCCTATAGTTTTGACTTCTAGTAGGAGCAGAGTGGACAAGTACAAAAAGTCTTCAGTAGCACTGGCAGGAAGTGTGAACCTGTTCTCACCGTGCTGCTTCTCAGCAGTCATTTCTATTCATAGTCATGATAATATCAACTGCTGTACATTTACCATCAAGAAAGTCCCTAAAGAGGAAAATGACCTCTACTGTGGATACGAAACAGAATTCTTTCACAAGCGAATGTTTACAATTATTTTACTAGGCTTGGGTCTCAGATAGTCTAAGAGATTAATTTATAAATTCTTTCTTTTTACCTGTTTATTATTTTTCACCAATTATTTCATGTATCTCTGAAAACAACATCAGGGATCCCATTGTCCCTTCAATCAGCTTGAGGTGATTTGTAATCAACAGGTGACACACACACAGAATGAATGCACATGCCACTAAAAACATCATCACAGCAAAACAACACAAGCCAGAAAGCAACAGGCCATGGACCCCATCACCCAATGTCTACTACACCTTCAGTGACTCCCATTTTTGTTCCATCCGCTGCTTTTCATACTGCATCTGACCCACCTTGATTTTCATGCTAGAAAGTTTGGCCATTAAAGACTGGTAGAGAGACAGAGGAGTGAAAGAAAACTACAGATAGAAAAAGACAAGCTAAATAACCGAGAAAACAGTATCAGTTTATAAAGGAGGTTAGATACAACTCAGAGAAAGGGCAGGTTATGTTCTGTCGGATGAGTTAAGCCTTGTTTTTAAATTCAGATCAGTAGTGTTTAAATTCAAGGTTTCCAGCTTGGGGGGAAAACTTCATTTACTTTTAAAATACCTTCTTTATCATACATTAAGTAGAAAACATCTTATTTATATTATTGGGCATAGATGAATAGTGATGCCATTTGTTTGAAAATGTTAACCTGTGAGAAAAACTTACTTTGGTTGATTTAAGCTTTTTTTCATACTGAAGTCTCTCACTGTCCATTTCACTAACTTTTAACCTCAAATCATTGATCTCCTGAATCAGCCCCTGTTCAAGAAGAAACAAGAAAGTACATTAGGAAAGTGGTAACACAGTTACCTATACCTATAAAATAGCAGCTTGGAAATCTTAAGAAGTCACCAGCTCCTAGAGTTAAAGTTGTATGAATCAGATGAGACAAATGGAAATAAATGTACCTCCTTAAGAACGAAAGCATCTTTCCATTTAAAACATTCCTTTAAATCCCCAATGCGTCTGCCTTAAAGTGATGGGCTTATGAAAATAAAAGGTGAGTATAATTTTGATTAAGAAAGGTAGTGTAATATCTATTATTTGTCAGATATTTCTATCCTAAAAATGACTCTATGCTATTTCACAGAGTGCTATTTCTATTCTATTTCGTAGAATGCTATTTCATATTTTAAATATACCACATTCCTTAGTAAAGCCATTTACCTTTTGAACCTTCTCAATGATACATGGCTATTTAAAAAAATTTGTAATTTCTTCCTTTGTCCACAAAAATATGGATTGCTCGTCAACCCAATATGGGAGAATGGAATGAAAATTAAATCCTTTAAGCCATGAATCCTTAAGATTCCTGAAACAGCCAGGGAAATGTTTTATTTTTATTAAGTGAATAACAGGAACATGAGAATAGTCAAATCAGTTTTAATTTTGAGGACTATTTTAATTATCGTCATATATAACATCACAAAGTTTCTCAACTATTCTCTATTCTCTGGGTATGTGCATACATTTTAGCAATAGTGTTGAATTTTTATTAGGAGATTATCAGGGATTGAGTTTACTGTAAGTTTAATGACAATTTTCAACTGGAAAGTGGATGAGGGCCCTGCAGTTCACCTAATTTTATCATTAGAAAATGAAAGAGAAACCAATCCTAGTGTTTATGTGACACAACACAATTTTGCACCTTTTCTACTGCCACTTTATTTTAGTGCTACTTTTTAAAGGACCAATTTGCTCACAAAACTTGTCCAAGAGCCCAGAGAGTAGGAAAGGAAATTAGAGTGTTAAGCAATATTAACTCCTCCAAAAGAGACACTCAAATACCCTGCATGGGAGATGACTTATTTTACTACAAGCCACAAAGATCCCTACAATGGTTACTGTATGTTTGCTTCTCTCTCCCTCTCCTTTTTTTTTTTTTTTTTAAGATGGAGTCTCGCTCTGTCACCCAGGCTGGCGTGCAGTGCCGCCATCTCAGCTCACCGCGACCTTCGCCTCCAGGGTTCAAGTGATTCTCTTGCATCAGCCTCCCCAGTAGATGGGATTACAGGCACCCACCACCATGTCCAGATAATTTTTGTATTTTTAGTAGAGACGGGGGTTTTACCATGTTGACCTGGCTGGTCTTGAACTCCTGACCTCAAGTGACCCGCCCTCCTCAGACTCCCTAAGTGCTGGGATTACAGGTGTGAGCCACTGTGCCCGGCCAGCTTCTCTCTTTTTACAAAGACATGCATGTATTCCTGCATCACAAATTCATAGACTACAGGACAAAATTATCCACGAATGCCAAAAATTACAAGTAGAACAATGCTATATGAAATAAAACTTTGTAAATAGGAATTATTTTAAGCTTCCAAGTGTAATGATTCAAGTTCACAAAGGCTAAGAGAAGGGATGCTACAATAAAATACACTTCCCAGTAAACCCACAGGCTTTTAAATTGTTGTCTCTTATAAAATGGGGCAAAATATTACCTATCATAGTTACACAATTACACCTTAATAATGGCACAATATTTCACTTAGATGATATCTATTTTCTTCTTATGAATTAGGTCACGAACTGTTTGACATTATTCAGTAACATATTTGTGATTCCTCAACTAACAGGTCAGAATTCAAGTCTAAAGAAAAAAATCAGCTTTTCCCAGTTATCTAAGCTAATCATCCTTGCATAATATGAGTCCTTAGTGATATTCATCAATATGATCTTTCTAAATATATATTTTCCTACTTTCTCATTGCTAAGAAATACCATTGAATTCTTATCTGCTATTGTATTTTACAGCTTCCTTTCTTCTTTGCTCGTGCAAAGAAGAAACCACTGAAAAAAATGGAATTGTAAACTGGGATAATGTATCTGTTTTAACAAAAAACGACTCAACTATATTTCATGGCAATGCTTTAAATATGGTCTACATTTCCAACCTGAAATAAATCACATCTTCCCCTGACAACACAAGCTGGAAAATCTGGAAATGGCTCCCTAATGTAAAACTTTAAGAAACAGAATACAAACTATTTCAATCAATTTCTTATCAGAAGTTCAGTCCTTTTAAAAAAGAAAATTCCTGTTCCCTTTCAGAGAACTCAGGGCTCCCGCAGGAACTCAGTCTCTGACATGTATGCTCTTACCACAAGGGGGCACTGTTGAATGATGCTAATCATCTCCCATTAGCAATTCCAGGGACAAGTCCTGAATCTTCCAAAGTTTAAAGACTTGTACCCTCAGTCCTTTGGAAATGCCTATACTTCTTCCCCATGCCAATATTTTCTTGGAAATTAATATCCAAATAATTTAAAATTCTAAGAGAAAGTTAAATATTATGGATTCATGAAACACCCAGGAAAATATTTTTATTAAGGGAACGATAACAAGAACATGAGAATATTCAAGTTAGTTTAATATTGAAGATTATTTTAGTTATTTTCATATGTAACATCACAAAGTTTACCACATATGCTCTAATCTCCGGGTATGTGCATACGTTTTAGAAATAACACTGAATTTTTATTAGAAGATTATCAGGGATTGAGTGTACTGGAAGTTTGATGACAAGATCACTTTGTATGTGATTGAGAGTGCATGAGTGAAACAATGAAAAAGTGGGGGAAAAGAAACTTGATTAAAAAAAGGAGCCAAACTCAAGGGATATAAATATTACCCTAGGCGCTTACAACAATAAGTAACACATCTACTGCAATTTAGTCCCAACATTTGGTTAACATCTCATATACAAATTAAGTTAACAACAGGTGAATATTTCCCCTTGACTTTGTGGACGCAATGTAGAAGACCACCTCTATCCATATCTACCATCAATTCTTCCCTGCAGCAGAGCTAGCTCCACTGCCATGTTGCCCATCTGTTGACTGAGTTTTACTATTACTTTACCCTGCGACTATGGGGTTAGGACCTGACAAAAAGAGGGGAAAGAGGAAAATATCAAAGAGATTTTTAGAGAAAATACAAAACCAAGAATTTTAAATTGGGTAACTTTCTAAGTCCTGTTTTAAGAGCCCCAGCTTCTATCAAATGAGAAACATGCTCACACAGGCAACTGACAAAGAGTTTTAAAATTAAAACATGGCTGGGCATGGTGACTCATGCCTGTAACCTCAGTGCTTTTGGGAGGCCAAAATGGGAGAATTGCTTGAGGCCAGGAGTTCCATACTAGCCTGGGCAACACAGTAAGATCCTATCTCTTAAAAAAAAAAAAAAGATTAAAACATGAACCAAATGAAAGATTCCCTTTTGCTATGGAGGAAGCAAGACATATACCAAGACTTTCCACTGTGATTGAATCTTTGACAGAAAATTTAATTTTGAAAATAGCAGTGGAGTAAAACTTGTTATTTCCAATATAAAGAACTTTCCTATGGTGGATAATGTATGTAATGCCTGATATCATGCTGGCTTATAGTCAGCGTGAAATACATGATTGAAATAAAAACAGAAGGGAAAAATAAGTAAACCATTTTCTCTCCTCTCTCCTTGGTACCCATTTTCTAATCCAGCATGACACCCTTCCATACTCCAACCAAGGAAACAAAATAGGAAGAAAAAAGGAGGGGAGATGGCTCTCAGAGAAAAGAAATTTCTGCAACTCTTTATACTTAATTTCAAATGTATGTTTCAAATGGATATGCTCTCTGTCTCCATCAAAAATCAACAGAGAGGTTAAGAACTTGCCAAATGTCACAAAGCAAACAAACTAGGAGGCCTGAATTAACAAAATAGAACAAACAATAAAGCTTGTTAAGCCACTAAAATGGATACTTCAAGTTACAGAATGTACCCTGATTTTTGTAGAAGTACAGTGAGTCTTATTTAATTGGAATGATTTACATGTGGAACAGACCAAAAGTAGAATGCCAAATTAAAAGACCTCAAAAAAGCTCTGTCTGTGATTTTGTGAGTATAGAATGTTAGCATGTTTTCTATACAGATTTTCAAAATCCAATTACATAGTAAATAATCAGTGTGCCTAAATAATAACTACTAGTGAAACCATGTATTTAAGCCCATTATTTACAAAATTAAGAAAAACAGTATGGATGGACGGATGCTCCAAACATCCTAAAGTCAAAAGTATTTCTAAAGGTTAATAAAAAGATTAATACTTCATATCAAAAGTCTAAAAATAAAAATTGCCATTAGCATTTAGTGATAAAAAGTCAATGTAATGAAAGATTATTCTTAAAATGAAGCAGGATGATGGTATGTAGTAATTAACTGCCTTCCTTGCACACCTCCAGGGAATTTCAACTTTGCCCTAGGAATGTATGTGTGTCAGAGACAAAGACAGAGTGACAGAGAGAGAGAGGGAGGGAGGAGAGACTGTATCACTCACCTCTGTGTCTCTGAACTTATCTTCATAATCCAATCTGTCCTTCTCTACAGCTGTCAGTTTCAACTTCAAGTTAGATATTTCAGCCATCAGATCCAACTTCTGAGTTTCTAAGGACGTCCGACTTAGAAGCTCCTATTATAATTTAACAGATACATTCAAGAAGTCTTTTATTATAAACAGGCACGTGAATTTACCTCATTTATGATCGCACAAAGCAGCACCTATCAAGTAGAGGATATAGTGAAGTGAAGTATAATTACTGAATCTACACACTTTTAAAAAATTATTCACTTGAGGCTGGGCACAGTGGCTCACGCCTGTAATCCCAGCACTTTGGGAGGCTGAGGCAGGCAGATCGCTTGAGGTCAGGAGTTTGAGAACCAGCCTGGACAGTATGGTGAAACCCTGTCTCTACTAAAAATACAAAAATTTGCCGGGCATAGTGGCGGGTGCCTATAACCCCAGCTACTTGAGAGGCTGAGGCAGGAGAATTACTTGAACCCAGGAGGCGGAGGTTACAGGGAGCGGAGATCGCACCATTGCACTCCAGCCTGGGCAACAGACAGAGATTCCGTCTCAAAAATAAAATAAAATAAAATAAAAAAGAACTATTCACTTTAGTTACCCTCCTTTGAACAGAAATAAGCACACGTCAGTTTACTGAGGGAGACATATGTTGTGTAGATACACATGCATAAACCATATATATACTTCAGTCTGATGATAACATTGATGATGGTGATACTATGTTTGCTATGTGCCAGGCACCGGTTGTAACAAATACTGTTTCAATCCTCACAAAAAACTTATCAGGTAGAAATTCTTATTATCCTTAATCAAAAGATGAGGAAACATAGTAACAGAGAGGTTAGGAACTGGCCTAATGTCATACAGGGAAAAAGAAAAAATAAAAACACAGCAGGAATGGAAACCTACGAGGTTTTGCTCAAGTGCATACTCCATCCATGACCTTACAGAGCCTCTCCTATATGTTAGATATTTTCTTTTCTAATTGTGTGGGTACATAGTAGGAATATACATTTATGGGGTATATGTTTTGATACAGGCATGCAATGTATAATAATCACATCATGGAAAACGGGGTCTGCATCTTCTCAAGCATTTATCCTTTGTGTTACAAACAATCCAGTTATATTCTTATTTTCAAATGTACAATTAAATTATTATTGGCTATAGTCACCCTGACGTGCTACTAAATACTAGGCCTTATTCATGGAAACTATTATTTTGTACCCCTTCGCCATCCTCCACCTCTCCCTTCATCCCCCACTACCCTATCCAGCCTATGGTAACCACCCCTCTACTCTCTATCTCCATGGGTTCAATCGTTTCATTTTTAGATCCCACAAATAGGTGAGAACGTGAGATGTTTGTTTTTCTGGGCTTGGCTTATTTCACACATAATGACCTTCAGTTCCATTCATGTTGTTGCAAATGACTGAATCTCATGCTTTTTTATAGTTGAATAGTACTCCATTGTGTATAAGTACCACATTTTCTTTATCCAGTCATTTGTTGATGGACATTTAAGTTGCTTCCAAATCTTGGTGGCTGTGAACAGAGCTGCAGCAAACTCAGGAGCACAGATATTTCTTCGATATACTGATTTCCTTTCCTTTGGGTATGTAACCAGCAGTGGCATTGCTGGATCACACGGTAGCTCTATTTTCAGTTTTTTGAGGAACCTCCAAACTGTTCTCCATAGCAGTTGTATGAATTTACATTCCCACCAACAGTGTACAAGGGTTCCCTTTTCTTCACATCTTTGCCAGCATTTCTTATTGCCTGTCTTTTGGATAAAAGCCATTTTAGCTGGGGTGAGATAGTATCTCATTATAGTTTTGATTTGCATTTCTCTGATGAGCAATGATGTTGAGCACCTTTTCATATGTCTGTTTGCCATTTGTATGTCTTCTTTTGAGAAATGTCTATTCAAATATTTTACCCATTTTTAAACTGGATTATTAGATTTTTTACTATTATATTTTTTCTTAATTATAAAACATATGCTATGGGTGACAGGAAACCATCTGAATGCAAAAAAAGAAAATTAAAATAAGCCACAATCCTATTGACATTTTGTTCCAGATTCTAATTACATAAACACTTTATACTGTGTGCATGTGTTCTGAGACTCTGCTACTCTCAATTTTTTTTTTTTAATGTGCTGGTCTAAATGAATCAAGAAACTTACTGCTGCATCAGAGCAAACACAACATAGAAATGCAGCATCTCAAATAGTTCAGCAGGGAAATCCCATCTTGGTTCTGGCCTCTGCACATACCTGCTGCAGCATTTCTTCTGTGGCATTCAACTTCTCTCTGTGCTCTTCAAGACAAAACTCCAAATCTCGAATCTTCTCTCCCTGAGCCTCCACCTGGTCTGTTAACACACTTACCTGTATTTAGAGCAAAATAATGCAATCAGTGAAAAAGAATTTGGGTCCCACTGCATACGTTATTTCTCTGAATGGAACAAAAAAAGGAATGATCCTACCATTCATATGGTTATAAAGAAAAAAAATCTGAGAAGTACCAAGAAGACAGTGGTCCCTCACATTCCTATTTATATGTTGCTATTTGATTTAAGGAGGCCTATGCAATTTGGAGAAAATTCGTGTAGATTAGGAATGTACAATACTTTTTGGTTAAAGCTACTTCAACCATTTATGAAAGACAGCATGTACAGAAGTTATCTTTTTAGGGGGCAGGGTGGAGATAGTATAAGAGAGGAAACAAAGTTAATGTTTGAAATAGAAATTATCAAAAATTTGATACTTCAAGAAGAATAAGAAAAAGAACCTGGCCAGGGGTAGGGGGGAGAGGTAGCATGCATGGTGGCTCACGCCTGTAATCCCAGCACTTTGGGAGGCTGAGGCAGGCAGATCACTTGAAGTCAGGAGTTCCAGACCAGCCTGGCCAACACGGTGAAACCCCATCTCTACTAAAAATACAAAATTAGCTGGCTGTGGGGGCATGTGCCTGTAATCCCAGTTACTCGGGAGGCTGAGGCAGGAGAATCGCTTGAATCTGGGAGGTGGAGGTTGCAGTGAGCCAAGATTGTGCCACTGCACTCCCGTCTCGGCAACAGAGCGAGACTCCGTCCAAAACAAAAACAAAAACAAAACCCAGGGAATTCAAATTCCATGAGCTCTTTGAAGATGACACAGATCATAGATGTGTTCAAAGTCAGGGGGGGCAACTCAATATACCCAAAGGTGCCTGAGGAGCTGTTGGGCTAGTCCTTCAACTCTAGTGCTTACAGCAGATCTTTGAGTTTTTCCTCAATAATCATCACTCAGTAAATATACTTCAATTCATTTTGCTCAATATACCAAAGAAAAATGTTTGTGAAGCATTTAAAACATTATGAAGAAGCAAACTCAAATTTAGCCCACAAGGAGGGTTCTAGTCACTGTTTTGTTTTGTCTCACACAGGGTAACATTTTTAAAATTGAAAAATTAAATATATATATTCTGATTTCAGATTCAGAAATATAAACTTACATATATTCAGATGTTATGCTATATTCATATATCTGAATTTCTGCTATATATTAAAATATACTTAAAAATCAGATCCAGTGAAGCATGGTGCTGCACACCTGTAATCCCAGCTACTTGGGAGGCTGAGGTAGGAGGGTTGCTTGAGCCTAGGAGTTCAAGACTAGCCTGGGCAATGTAACAAGACCCTGCCTCCAAAAAAAAAAAAAAAAAAGAACAGATCAGACAACATTGTGCCCGTATTCAGACTGGTCCTGCAAGAGCTGAGGATGATTAATGGTAGCTCCTTTTAAACTGGGTGTAAACACCATCATTCTGCCCCAATCCTCACCACTCCCTATTGTGTACAGATGGCTTATCAGGCTTATTTCTATTAGCAGTCTGATTGCTGCAAGCAATCTGAATTTGCCACCCCAATTTAAAAGGCTTTGTAAGTATGCTGCAAGGAAAGAACAGTATTTAAAAATCACTTGCCTGAAGAACGAGGGATTCTTTATCATTTTCTAAACGTGCCAGCCTTTCTTGATACACATCTCCGTTCCCAGGTAGGTGTCCATTTGTCTGAAAAAGGAAGTAATATGGGTAAGGCTGATCTTCTCTAAGAATGATATATTGTAGATAAATGAAAATCACAAGTGTCCTTAGTCCAAGGGGCCTGAATTGAATCTGCACAGCTGTCACTGTCAAACAGAAAATACAAGAATGCAATTTGGTTCATTTACCACAAAAGAAGTAAGACAGGCATGTTAAGCATATAGGCATGTTTTGCCAAAGTAAACAATTTCTTATCAAGCAGAAAATAATGACCCACAAGGAACAGTGGATACTGGTATTCTTCACTGAGAGCAGACACACACCCAGGGGCAGGCAAAGCTTTGTGAGTGTGTAGGGGGCACCCCGAGTTGTTGAGGTCTGTCTCTCTTCCTCCAAAAGCTTAAACACTCAGGCCACAGTGACTTCCCCTGGTAGCACAGACTAGCCTCATTTATCTCCATTTTAACACTTTTTGTCCTGATCTTATTAACTTGTGAGTTTGCTTCTTTGTATAACGTTACCTTCTATTCCAGGGCAGAGCCTATAATTCGTTTGGTAACCTCCCCAGCATCTGGCTCAGTGCTCTGTGTATATTGATGCTTACTTACTATTTCTTCCCCTCCCTCCTGCACCCCCCCCCACTTTTTTAAAAAAATCATGTTTCAGTATATTTATGCGTGGTATAAATGCCAAAGGAAGTATAGATTGAGAAACGACGTATAGATTGTTTCTTCCTCAGCTGCCTCACATGCAAGTCATGAAAAAGACACACAAAGAGGCTCGCAAAGAACAGAAAACCTAAAAACACCATTTTGAAACGTATGTAGTAGCATAAGTGGTGTCTCTCATAATCTCAACATAACCATAAGATAATGTAATCCCAATAGAATTTCCTGATTCTTCATTCAAATACAATAGAAATAAAAGCCAGCTGAAATCTGAAAGTGTTAGATGGGGCCACCCAGGGTTCAACTGAAAAAGAAAATAATACCTTCAGATTTAGAACCAGAAAAAATACAAACTGTATAACTTTACTGCCCAGGGCACATCTGATGTGACGTCTACTGTTTTTCCAGAATTAACTGATACCATTGTTCTATCTTTCCAATAAATGCAGTTTCCAGTATCAATTCTTGGAATAATAAAAGTCATGTGCTGGGAAGGGGGGAAAAAAAAAACAGGGCTTGAATGAAAAGGAAAATTTCAGAATGTTTTTTCTAAAAACTTTAGCATACTGAATACATTTTCCAAAAGGCCACTAAGAATCAGAGGCTAATTTAGTAAGGGTGCAATGCATATTTAGAGTGGATTAAAATTTTAAAATCAGCTGCTTTGCCACATACCTCTACAATTACCACGGCATAATTCTGCTCATATTGTTAACTGAAGTGCCCAGCATTAAATTACAAGTATTATGAAGAGTGTGATGGAGTGGCCTGGACAACTTCCATTCCTGGGGACTAACATAAAAATAAATTGTGCACAACTTCTCGAGGGCAGTTTTTTGGAAAAGAGCCAGGATGAATAACGCATGTTCTCAATCTTAAGAAAGTGCCAAGACAGGCCCTGTAGAGCTTTAAATTCCTTATTTTGATTATGGACATTAACAGGCATCTGTTTTTAAAATCCCATACAAGTAACAATAGTTTGGAAACAGATACATTTCAGTAAGTAGAAAAAAACTGCTGTTTAGTGAGGACAAAAAGTAAAACTGGCCAAGGGTGGTGGTGCATACCTGTAATTCCAGCACTTCGGGAGGCTGAGAATTGTGTGAGCCCAGAAGTTTGAGGCCAGCATAGGCAACATGGCAAGACCCTATCTCTTAAAAACAAACAAACAAACAAACAAACAAACAAACAAAAAACTTAACCAAGCTTGGTGGTGTGCGCCTGTGGTCCTAGTTACTCTGGAGACTGAGGGAGGGGGATCACTTGAGCCCAGGAGGTGGAGGCTACAGTCAGCCATGTTTGCGCCACTGCACTCCAGGCTGGGCAACAAAGCAAGACTCTGTCTTAAGAAAAAAAACAAACAAACTGATCTTTCTTCTGGTTGGAGGAAATTATAGCAAGATGAGAGCAATGTTTCCTCCCAAGCTACTTTGATATGGAAGTGAGGTGTTCCAAAACCAGTTCTCCTAAATTAGCCCCAAATAGAAACAGATACTGAAAATTGACTCAGAATGAGCATATTTATTTTTCTCAATACTGTATTGATATTTACAAGCACTCATAATGCTCAAGGGTAGTTTAGTATATTAAAAGTCACTATAGGAACATAAAGCAGAATTTAAGAGTGATCAATGTTATATCCTTGTGTTAACTTAAGTAGGTAAAGACTGTTCTGTCCACCTGTGTTTATATTTCTGCCAATTTTGTTTCCTTTGCATTAAGAATGTTGGCAGTAAGATCCATTAGGTAAATACCCTATTGTCTCTATTCTTCCTTCAACTCCCACGTTCTACCTACCAGGTCACTCAAAACCTCCCCATATATGGCATGCTCTTTCACACACTATTTTTATTCCTTCTGCACGGACCGTCTTTTCCCACCCTTTCTTCTTCTTTCCCCATTCCTTAAGGTCCACCTCTATCGGGGCTTGGTCTGTGAGGTCTTCCTTGAATTCACTGTTTACTATATGCCAGTGACAGTATCTACATGAACCTTCATTACAGCAGGCATTACTCTGAAAGCACTAAGGTTAGACTTGACTGCATACATGTCTCTCTCTTCTAATAGACTCTGCATTCTTTGCAAGTAGATTTGCCTTGGCATGTGACATACAGTGGGTGATAACTAAATGTCTGTTGAATGGAAGAATGACGATAGGTGTTCAATAAACACTGGCTGAATACAAGATGACTGCAGGTTTGGTTTTGATCTGCGCTTCTTGCTTCTCAGTGGGTCTTTATTTATGTGTCCTCTATAATCTGGTATGCACGCCATGGTTGACCTCTATCTAGACTGGCTCCTTTTTCCTCCTGTACTCTCTCTTCCCACTATGTTTAGGAGGTGATCTCAGAGCCTTTGTAATGGACAATAGTTAAGGCCATCTTGTGTGAGCTCCCTTAGACACCTTCTTCCTCAGTGCGTAATAGTATAATATATATTACCTCTTATTTCTTTCCTTTCTTTCGTCCTGCAGGCTTGGGAGAACTGATTCTTAACTCCTTCCTGAAAGCTCATCATTCCACTTTTACTTTGGAACCTTGATTTCCTGTTTTGCTGGGACCTGTTATCACCACTTCTACTTATCATTTTCCATTTCTTCCTTTTAATGAGCTTTCTTCCATTTTCCTTTGCAACAACTATCCCAAGGTTTTGTACCCAACACTCCGCTCACCTCCCACTCCTCCCTCTCAGATCAATCCGTCTTTCATAACCCATGTCTACCTCCTCTTTACATGGGGCAATTCTCCTTTCCCCATCTACGGGCTGACCTTCTGGGTCTTGTCTTAAACTGTGCTCTTCAGTGTTTCATCATATTCTGCCTCAGGTAGATGACTAATAATTTTATGTGAGTTGGTCACTCAGCCTAAGTTTCTCAGTGCAAAACCGTCTTATGTTTCTTTTGATTCTTCCATGGTGCTTGTAAAATCCTGAGCACATAACTTAAAATGTATTTAAGTATAAACTCTTGTTGAGTCGATCTGACTTCCACAGCATATTAGAGACGCCTAAATCACTTTACCTTTCTACTTTAGCTCATGGTGCAACCCCTTATTGACCGCATTCAATCCAGCTAAGTCGAAATTGGAGTCAACTTGGGGACTTCAACAGTACAGTATCCAACCAATAGTGTGTATGCAGAGTCAGTGGGGGAGATATAACTCAACTGTAACATTGGTACTTTGATTTAATTAAGGAACTTATGGCCTCTGCCAGGTTTTCCTGGCACAATGGGGAGAAACACATCTAAAACGCTTTATCCCTCATAGAATTACAGAATCTTAGAGCTAGCCAGGAACCTCACCCGGAAAACGAATTCCCTGACTCTACATGGCAGGTGCTACACATAACATTGAACACCATCTACTTTTCCCTTCACCATCTAAGTGGAAAGCCTTCTATTTATTTATTTATTTATTTATTTATTTATTTATTTATTTTTGCAGTTGCAAGATTTAATATAGTGAAAACAGAGCTCCCATACAACGGGAGGGGACCCAAAGGGGGTTGCCACTGCCGGTTCGAATGCCTGGTTTATATCCCGATCATTGTCCCTCCCACTGTGTTCTCAGGTGATAGATGATTTGATTATTTCTTTACCTCCTGCTTTTAGCCTAATTGGTATTTTAGTGAGCTCTCTTTACTACCTGATTGGTCGGGTGTGAGCTCAGTTACAAGCCCCGTATTTAGAGGTGGGTGTGGTCACCTTCCCCACCTAGAAAGCCTTCTTTTTATATCAACTTCCTTTTAATTATGAAGTATTACAATCAAGCATAAAGACATAATAAATGTTAACATCTTTCCTTTGTGTCTGTTTAAAAAATGTTTTTTATGACAGAAAATTTCCAATAGATTTAAAGTAGAGAAATGCACGTGATGAAACCCCATGCACTTGCCATTCCATTTCAATAGTTATTATTTCACAGAAGGTAGGAGTCTCACCCGCTGTTTTTACTTATAACATCATGCTGTGTTTTCCTTTGATTTTCTGGGTTCTATTGGTTTGCATTGGTCTACAGTTGTCTTTCCTGTTTCCCCTTTGTTTTGCTTTGTTCTTTCCTGAGCTCTGCTGTCCTGTCTAAATCCAAAATCAACATACAAGCAGTGATTTGCCACAATAATGCTTATTTATTTTATAAAACAGAAACTAATTTTGAGTGTAAGATTCCTAAATCAGAATGGTAAGTATCTAAATTAAAATGGGGAAAAGAAAACAGCCCCCTTTTTAAGGTCAACAAATGTTAAAGCATAGCTGGATTAGTAACACTGCATATACACAAATACACGCACACACCACATTCCAGCCAGTCATTATACTTATTTTTAAAACTAGTTATTAAGATTGTCACGCAGTCTTGATTTCATAACTCTGTTTTTAAACATTCAGGATCAAGAAAGGAAGAGTAAGGCTCAGTCCATGAAATCTCCTTTAAGTAAACATTATCTCTAGTTACCAAAAGAAATAATTACTATGACAGCATTTTGTACTCAGAATTATACCTCTGCCACGCATGCAAACATTTCCTGCATGCCTGCTCTCCACTAGACTCTGAACTATGAGGAGAGATTGAGATAAGACTTGAATCCTTCAGCCATGAAGAGCACAGTCATATTGCATTTGAGTTCAATACCATAATAAGGCATCTTACACCACTACTGTCCAAAGAGTCAAAGAACATGATATCAGTGATGCTGGAAACCAAGCAACCAGGCAGTGGCAGTACTCCGCTCCCCTGTCCTCTCACTGGTTGTGGTGGAATGAGGGCATGAGCTTCGCAGTGGGCAACCCGGGGGTGGGGGGCGGGTACATGTTTAGACTATAATATTACCCTAGTCATAGGTACACACCTAAGTCCCCTGAATTTGGGGAGGACAGAGAAAAAAGAAGTTCCCAGTGTTCCTAAAAGCGAAGCCCCAGCTCCTATCCCAGTACAGCAGCAACTTCATTCACTCAATATCTTCATTCACTCATTTATTCAACATTTGTTGAAAGCCAGCAATGTGTGACAGGATACAAAGATCTAGAGAAGGAATCTCTCTTCCACTTTGGGAAGGATAACATGAGACCAAGAAAGAGTCCCTATTGTTCTTGTCACTTTTTCTTTCTTAACTCACTTTCCTAAAGGAACAGGGAAACCTCTTTCCATTCAGTCCTAACAAATACCAGTGGCCTAGGATTCCATGAAAAGCACATCTTTTACCTCTGTAAACTAAGAATTCTGCCGATTTGGTCAATTTGTTTTTCTGTGTCTGTGAACACTTTCCATGGGAGTTTACTTGAAGACTAAGGGGAAAACTGCCTTAATTTTAGCTAGGATGTCTCAGTGAGGCACCGCATAACTCAGATAATTGTGATCACATATGGGATACAATCTTAAGATGTACCTTGTTTGCCAAGGCCTGAGAAAACATTTCCTGGAGGCACAGATGAAAAGCAAAGCTGGTCAGAAAGCAGCAGGGATCGGAGGGTGGTAGGACGGGGACTGCTTCGTGGGGCTGGGAGTCGGGGACGCAGGGAGAACAGCCAGCACCCCTGCAGAGAGCACGTCCCATGGCTGAACTCTTTTAAGTTATGAGTATTTTTATTTTTATAGCAACTTTTAAAAATATACATTTGGGATTAATATTATCTCACTTTTAATGTAAAAATAAGAGAGAAGTGTATTATGATGATTTAACAGGTCAGAAGCCAGTCCAGAACACCTCACTTCACCTGTTTACCTATCTCATGGGTGATGATGCCTGCTTTGGCGTTACTACCATTAGTATTCACCATTAGTATTTCACTCACTTTGTTGAAAATTGTATTTTTGTAATTTCTGCTGACTTTGAGATGGCCTCATAATTAAAACTGCCAAATAGTCAGACACCTTTGGGATTTCACCACCTGATCCTCTGTTGACATGGATCAAGGTCATGATCCTCAGTTAAAAAAACATTATAAGAATGTTCTAGGGCAACTCATCAAGTTAGACCTAAAGTAAATAACTACTTGCTTAACTCAAACAATTAGACGTATTTTTCCATTTTCCTTCTTAAATCTGGAGCTTCATAAAGCAAGTAATTCTCCATTATTAATATCTGTTATAACACATTATATTTCATAATTAAAACAGAAAATTCACCCTCAGTAATTAAACAAATATGTCATAGTCTACAGTTTTTTTTAACCACAGGAGACGCACTTCTGAATTTTAAAAGAAATTTGTTCATTTCCAGAAGCCTAGAGCTACACTAATAAATTCATTCTTATAGATTTAATGTCCCCTCACTGTAACAGGCTACTAGTGTTGGTATTTTATCACATTCAGTGTCTGATCATATGAAACAAACAGGCAGGAGCAATTAGCAGCAAAGAAATAACCTGCATCCTACAAGAAACCAGGGGATCTCCCTGGCCCAGGTAAAATGATAATTCCAACTGCAAATGCCCAGTTGCACTAATGAAAAGGTTAGTATCCATCTTAAAGTACAGGTCAAGTTGGTCATCATTAAACATGAATGGAACCTTAATTATATGTCTGTTATTGTTAACAGATACATAATTATTTCCAAAAATTTTTGAATTTAAGTTTTTCTAAAATATCCCAGAAGCTTCTCTTCAGTCAGAGGAATGTTTGTACTCTTTCATTGCAAGAAGTGAACTATGTATGGGTGGTTTGTAACCTAACTCCCATTGCAACTGGACCCAACTCCTTCCCTCATTGCAAAGGGATGCTGTTAAACATTTTCCCTCTACTCTCTATGCTCTGCTCTTCAGTATTACCTTTCTGACAAGCCTTTGACCAGGCATATCAATAAGTGCTCAGCATATGTTAGTTCACAGGGTCCTTACAATCCTAAGTGGCAGTAACCATCATCCCCATTTTACAGACCAGAAAACAAAGACACAGAGCTTCAGACATTTTCACAAGGTCATATAAGCTTCAAAGAGTTAGGGCCAACATTAAAATTCAGGTCTGCAGTCACTGCAGCCTGCATTTGAAACTGCCTAGATACAATCCTGCCTTATCATTCACTGCTTCCTTTTTTAAAACATCATAATCTCTTTTATTTGGGCAGTTTTCCCATGTTCAATATGAAGGGGGAATTTGCTAGGATTCTGTGTTCCTTAAATTCTAGGATGTTATCAATTTTAATTTTTTATTGTGGTAAAATATATATGTAAAATTTAGCATTTTAACCATTTTAAAGTGTACAGTTCAGTGGTAGTAAGTACATTTACATTGTTTTGCAGCTATCACCATCATCCATCTAAATAACTCTTTTCATCTTGCAAAACTGAAATTCTATGTGCAATAAGTATTATCTTCCCATTCCCCACTCCCCTCAGCTCCTGGCAGTCACCCTTCTACTTTCTGTCTCTAAAATTTGACTATTCTAAGTACCTTATTAATAAAAAAAGGAAAGAAGGGAGAGAGGAAGCGAGGAAGGATCCGAGCTAAAATGTATACATATACCCATTTTAAGATCATAAAACACATCCCAACTTCTGAAATATTAAATTGGAAAAATTTAATATTATCAGCAAATTACTAAATTATAAGTATATAATCTTCTACTTGTTGGATTCCCAATGCTGGCCCAAGTTGCTTTTTGGTTCTAAAATAAAGTCTATCGTGGTAGGTGTGTGGTGACAACTTAATTTCACACCTATGCTTTTGTGGTTCCAAACAGCCAGCCCTCCTCTCTTCTTCTTGCTTTGTTTTTTGCCTTTTGCTGTCTTTCTTCTTTCATCCTGTCATTCTCTGTGTGCTTGAGAAAACACACTTAATTTGGAAAGTTGGGGGCAAGGTGACAAATTCATATAAATAAGTTAGATGGATAAAAATAAATTTAGCAACAACAACAAAAATTCCTTATCTCTCTGGATCTACATCTAGTTTATTTTGTTATTGTTACTTTTAGGATAAAAACGGAATCTTCATTAGTTCTGTAAAATATTTGTCATTTTGTGGATTCTCAAGGTTAAAATGTCAAATAATAAGACACAAAGCAACTGAAAACACAGATCAACAAGCCATTACCCATCCAAAGAATAAATTTAAAACAACTTCCATTCATTCAAACATGCAATCCACTTTATCATTCATGGAGCATCATTCATTACAAATATAACTACTGAGCCAGGCAGTCTTCTAAGCACCAGGAATACAGTAATTTTTTAAAAATAAGGGCAAAAATCTGATTCCTGATGCTTACATTCCAATTGGAAAGACAGAAAATAAATGATATAAACATCACAAACACATTGCACATAAGAAAATGGTGAATGCTAAGAAGAAAATAAGCAGGGAGATGTAAGACAAGGAATAAATGGGTATAATTTTAGTTAGGGTGGTGATACAAGGCCTCACTGAGAGCATGACTTTTGAGTAAACAGCAGGAGAATGTGAGGGAGCTAGCCATGCAAATATCTGGCGAAAGAGCTTTCCAGGCAGAGTGAAAAGCCAGTGCCTGGAAAAGCCAGTGCAAAGGCCCTGAGGCCAGTGTACCTGGCATGTTTAAGAATCAGTGAAAAAGCCAATGTGCTTGGCGTGGAGCAAATAAGGAGATGTGTGACAAGAGATGAAGTCAGAAAGTCATGGAGAGCAAATCCTACGAGGCCTTGCAGCCCACAGTAAGCACTGTGGTTTTTACTCTGAGTAAGATGTGATGCCATTGGTAGTTTCTGAAAAAAGGAGTGAGTGTCATGATCTAACTTATATTCAGATGTAACCATCATTACTTTTTATCATTTCTGGAAATACTTTCACAGAACAGATTAAGCACATGTTAATGGACATGTTTTAGACACATGTCAAAAACTGAACTACAGGTACGCTTAGCCTACTATTGCCATTGGTGGCCTCTGGGTGTGGGATAGAAATACGTTCTTCTAACAATAGTAAATTCCTTTTTCACTGCATGCTAAATGGTCAGAAGAACATGCAGTAAAGAAGGGGTGAGATAGGACACTGAAATAGACTAAGGAATATGCCAGGAAACACCAACTGCTGAGCATGAAGCAATCCCCAAAGAAATCAGCAAACCTGGACCTTTCAATCTCTGGAGAAGATATTTGCAGATCAAGTATGAAGTATAATAGTAAGGCATTATGTGTTTTAACAAGTAAAATGTCTCCAATTATCAAGTTTGTGTAGCTGCACCACCACTAAAGGATGGGTTGTATTATTTGCACTCAGAAACGCAGAGGTAAACCAGGTGGGAACACAGAGTATTCAGCACAGGACTGGCTGGGAGCTCTAATATTTGTGTCACATCATATGAAAATGTTTTAACTGTAGGATGTACTCTTAAGGTTCCCAAAGCAAGCAGTCTTCATGTCTACCACAGATCCAAAAGTAGATCACGATTCTTTCATACAATTCTTATTAGCTTTTATATCAACACAGTTAACTCATAAGCATATGAGTGCATCTTACTGAAAATTGAATATCCTTTAAGCACAAAATATCTCCTTTCCTCTGTCCTCCACTGAATCTGTTTTTGTGACATTCTTTAGATTTTATGTATTCATCACAGATTAAAACCACGGTATTTCCAACCGTGCCCAAAGGGTAGCTCTGCCACATCTTCAATTTTTGAGAAGGATGCCTAGAAAGCGGCCTCATTGTTCAGTGAGTAACACCATTAACCCATTTATGCTGGAGGTTGTGATTTTTTTTTTAAATGAGACCTTGGCGATGACTTTGAGCAGGATATAAATAACTCCCACAAGCTTAGCGTTCCAATAATGGAACACTGCGCATAAATGGGTTAAAGGCCCAACTCCACAATTTAATTCGGGAACTGGAACTGAAATGATTGCCATAAACCACTAGATGGCACTTCCGGTCAAATACTGCTGTAAATCCTGTTGGTTTTTGAATGTCTTTCATTATGCTTTCCATTTAGAATTGCTATTGGATCCTTTATGGTGAATAACCCAATATGACTGAGAAATCATCTATCATGTGCAAGATTCTTTCCCTTACAGGACTATTTGATTTAAGCCACAGTAGGTCATTCAGGCACAATCTAAAAGCCAGTCTGTTTTTATGGGCAGAATCAGGTGACCTGTTGTTGGTATTTATAAAATGTACACTAATAGCACTTTTTAAAAAGTTATCCTTAGAGTCAAAAGAAAATTAAGATATCTTAAGGAATAAAATCGGAGCATATCTGTTGCCCTAAACTTTTCTTGTTCTAATCAGCTATTCTATGTTCTAAATTTTGGAATAAGCAACAAAGGATTTATAACAGAATTTATAACAGGCAGACCCTACCATTTGACTCTGAAGCCATTCAACAAGCGTTTCTGCTGTTGAATCTGGGATCTGGCATCTCAAGCCTTCTTTCTCATCTGTTTCCATCATCTCTAACAATCCACGCAGGTCTTCCACAAGGTGCAGAGCTCGCAAACTTCCCATGAATGGAGAGGTGGGAGATTGGCAATCAAAAATCCCATTGGAATATTCCAGAGCCTTAGAACCTAAGTTAAACAAAATCACAGAGAGAGCAATGGGATTTATGTTAGATAAAAATACCAAAGCCGAAGGTGGTAAACCAGTCTAGTCACAGTAAGGAACAATCAAAAGAAACAGAAAAAAGAGAATTCAATCACATAAATCTCTCCAAGTCAGAGTTACATGGTGCAAAAATTAAAACCATGTAGTTAATGGTAAATATCCATGGTCCAATTCGTAACTAGGAGGCCAATCATGGGGTATAGAAAGAAAAAGAGCCTGGTGGGCTTTGGTGTGAGGTGTGCTGGCCTCATGGAGATGATGGATAAGAAAATGGCAGATCAGAAAATACAAGTATTAGACCTGGTCCATTCCGGACCAATATTGGACCAAATGATTTCTGGCTTTGAAAAACTGTGGATGAAGGGTTATGAAATGAACCCAGATGAAGACTATCAGACTAAATTCTGAGGAAAGATAATGAGCTCAATGCATTACATGATTATACTGGTGTGCCTATAGGACATTTCTGGACAGATATCTGGTTGGAAATTAGAGATAGGAACTGGAAGCTTAGCAAAGAATTGGGAAGGTAAATACATGCGAACGAGCTAAGTGCAGTGGCGTGTGCCTGTAATCGCAGGTACTTGAGGTGTGAAGATTGCTTGAGCACAGCATTTCAAGGCTGCACTATGCATGTTATTCACAGGTAATCATGCCTGTAAATAGCCACTGCACTCCAACTTGAGAAACAGAGCAAGACCTCCTCTCTTAAAAAAAAAAAAAAAAAAAAAAAAAAAAAGATATGGCCGGGTACGGTGGCTCACGCCTGTAATCCCAGCACTTTGGGAGGCCGACATGGGTGGATCACGAGGTCAGGAGTTTAAGACCAGCCTGGCCAAGATGGTGAAACCCTGTCTCTACTAAAAATACAAAAATTAGCCAGGCGTGGTGGTGGGTGCCTGTAATCCCAACTACTTGGGAGGCTGAGGCAGAGAACTGCTTGAACCCAGGAGGCAGAGGTTGCAGTGAGCTGAGGTTGTACCACTGCACTCCAGCCTGGGCAACAGAGAGAGATTCCATCTCAAAAAAAAAAAAAAAAAAAAAAAAAAGATACGGGAGTCATTGCTGGAAAGTGAATTTTGAATTCAAGAAAACAGATCAGAACATTCATGTTCACTGGGTAGAGAAGTGTCCCTCAAAGTATGGTCCACAGACCACCTACACCAGAATCACCTGAGATACAGATTCTTTATCCTTGATTAGAAACCTAGGATGGAACTGAAATTTTTGATACTTTAAAATAATGTTTGAGAATAATGCTGGCAGAAAATGGAGAAGAGGAACAAAGATGAAATTACAGGGAAGCAAAAGGCATAGGGCTAAAAAATGAAAATAAAGTGAAAAGATAATATGAAAGTTGTAGTGAAAAAGCCAAGTGAGGAGAGTAAATGTTGTGATTCTGTCTTTCACAGGATGCAGATCACCTGCTATGATACCATCCATCTGCTCCAACGCTGCAGCCAACATGTCACTTGCATCACTCATCATTTTATTATTTGTCAGGGGCAAATTCCAACCCAGATCTGAAAAAAAATAAGGTTATCATTACATCCATTAAATGACATAGGCTTGCTAATGGGTTTCTAATTCACCTTCAAATGATAACTCTGCTGTGTAGTCAAATGTGGAGCAAAAACTTCAGTAGTGGAGTAGCAAGCTGTGGCCAATCACCTATTGTAGCACAAGACCACATGCGATACCTATATCAGTTAATAAAGAAGATTCCATTCTTGCACTTGAGGTGTTTAAAATCCACTAGCATGGTTTCCATGCTGTTCTCAAGAACTCTAGGCCTCTGTAAAGGGCAACAGGGATGGCCATGGAAGCTTGCTGAGGGCCATGACAAGCACTGGCCAGACAAGACTCCTTTCTCCCTTTACCAGCCCCACCCAATCTCTGCTCTCTTAATTTCGTTTATTTTTGTTTGTTTTTGTTTTTTCTTTCTGTACAAGGGCTTAAGATTTGTCTAAGAAAAGGATTCACTAACACATATACTAAACGTATGTGCACACACACACAAACACACACATACACCCCTACTGATACTAAACATTTTGTAGTGGAGCCATAGCTATCACATATTGAGTGCCTATAGTGTTTCCTACACATTTACATAAATTATCCATAATCCTTAGTCAACAGCTCTATAAAATGTGTAAATTCATCTCCATTTTATAAACGAGGATAAAAGATGGTTTGATTTTTGCATGGAAACACAGCAAAGTAAATACAGCGAAGTTCAGTTTCTAACCTAGGTCTGTCTAACTTCCACTATAATACATAGTTTCTGTTTACCTGATCCTATCTGAAGATGGGTTTATCCTGAAATTACATCACAATCTACTCATTGGTTTATCTGTTAAAAAATATATTGAGATAATGCTTGCAAAAACTTTGGTCATTGGCAGGAAAAAGTCAAGATAATGTGATTTTCAGCATTCATTAATGCATCAGGTACCAGACTAAGCACCCAGTAGATTCTCCCAATAGACCCGAATAAAGCTCTTACTATGTTATAGATACTGTGGTATAGCAAATACCTGGGAAATAAAGGGCATGCTGTTTCCCAGAAACCTTTGCCCTCTGTTTCCAAGCAGCCAAATCTCACCACTTTATTTTCACAAATATATTTATAGTTCCGGTATCAACTTCTTGGATCAGTTCCCAATTATGCATTCATTCTAACATAATGCCATATAATTGTTGTAAAATATTATTTTGATTTAAAGTCATTTCACCTAAGGATTTTCCAGAACTTTACTCACTTCCAAAGGTGAAAAATATCACTACCATTTATCTGGAAATACTACAGCATGAAAATACTCAAGGTATGTGTCTATGGTTACCCAGGAAACAAGGAATCAACAAGTTAGGTTATGAACCTAGGTCATTCCAAAAAATTTATTCACACACTCAGCCAGTGCACCATCCAAAGAAGCAGGACACATATTTAATAACAACTTATATATGTGTCTATATAAAACAAAGAGACACATACCAGGCTCAGCTATAAACATGGGAATATCAATAACACAAATTAATGCCCATGTTAGAAAAACATATCATCTCACTAAATTAGAAAAAAATATTCATCTTTGTTAGCAACTATATTTTGTGTAGAGCATAAACAGTTCAAGTCCGATAGGTATAATAGTTACCGAGTTCTTCTCTGTTCTGTTTAATGAGCCTTTCAAATGCTATTATATGAAGGTATGAGACAATCTAGACCATGCTTTTCAAAGTAGTGAAGAACTAGTTCTTTAAAAATTTCCAATTCATTGGAGACAAATCCCTTCATTTAATAAAAATATTAAATGTTAAATAAATGTTAAATTGCTATGAAAGTTCAAAACGTTAACTTTTAATCTCTATATCATGTAGCAGCCTACATGTACTAGTCAGGGAAAAACAGTACATACAAGTAATAAACACATATGTAACATGGCGAAGGTGGTAGGTGCTAAGGGGAAAAATGGAGTAGGATAAGGGGGCCCAATTTGGAAGGCTTTCCAAATTAAACAGGTAGCCAGGGACTGGCATTAGAATCAAAGGCCAAAGATTTCTCTAATCAGTTAAAAGTAGTCAAATAAAAATGGTCCAGTTCAGTGGTATTCCAAGTGTAGAATTCCTAGAAATCAATGAAAAAATGGGAGGCATGAGGATATGAACAATCATTTGGCAGAAATGTTTTCAACCGATAAAAATATGAAAAGCTGCTTAGTATCAGTAATAAATGAGGAGTATAAAGGAATGTGATAATGCTTTATACCCAATTAGTGAAAAAAATTGACATAGCCAAGTGTTGTGGAGAATATGAATTCATAGAACCTTTACTTTTTGTTTGTTTTTTGAGACAAGGTCTCACTATGTTGCCGGTTGACTGGTCTTGAATTCCTGGGCTCCTACAACCCTGCAGACTCAGCCACGATTTTATTAAATCCAAAGGCAGTAATGAAGGAACAATGGACACATAGGAGAAAGAAAAATCAATAGCCAAGGTGGTAGACTTAAACTGAAGCATGTAAATAATCGTATTAAGTGTTGTGTAAGTTGGAGTAAGCCATGGGTATGCAAAGGCATACAAAGTGGTATATAACAGCGGAGACTCAGAAGCAGGAAGAGTGAGAGGGAGGTAAGGATGAAAATAGGTACAATGTACACTATTCAGGTGACAGGAGCACTAAAATCCCAGACTTCCGCTATACAATTCATCATGTAACTGAAAACCACTTGTAGCCCTAAAGCTACTGAAATAAAACAATTTTTAAAATAACATTTTTAAAATTACATTAAGTACAAATGCAATAAAAACTGATAAGAGCCAGAGATCATCGGATTAGTTTAAGTCCTAATTATGTGCTGTTAATAGAGACTTTAAATATAAAGAAATTAGTAAAAGGATGAAAAATGAGATAACATATATATGTAAGCACAGGAAAGCAGGAGCGGGTTTATTAAAAAACTACACATCAGGAAGTATGACTAGAAAGAAAGCTATTTTACAATGATGTTAATTCATCAGGAAGTCATAACAAGCACAAATGTTTTTGCAACTAATAACAAAGCTTCCAAATACATGAAGCAAAAACTGATGGTGTTAAGGGAGAATTAGACAAATTTAATCCATTTATATTTAACATAATATAAATATGGTTGACCTGGTTGGATTTAAATCTACTGATAAGGTTGGATTTAAGTCTATTGTCCTGCTACTTCTTTTCTGTTTGTCCCATCTATCATTTGTTCTTTTACAACCTTCTTTAGAATTGACAGGTAAGGTAGGAAAAAAAACTCAGTAACACACAAGATTTGAAAATATTATCAACCATCTTGACCAAATTCAATTTATAGAACAAAACACACAAATGCAGAATATACATTCAAGTCTACACGTTATATTCACCAGGATAAGGCATATATGCAAGGCCACAGAATCAGTTTCGATAAATTTCAAATGGGTTTTAAAGAACTACACAGAAGAGTAAGAAACACACAACCTGAAGTGGTGAAGTGCTAAGAACAGACCGTCCATATTTATTAAAATTCTGCCTTGCCCATGGCTTGAGCTATTTTAGAGGCAGCCTAATTTGTCAGGCATCTGTGTTGATAAAGCTATGTTAATTTTCAGGGCTAGGTCAACGTATTTTTAAAAATGAAAAGGCTAAATAAAAAAGCTTTAGAAAATCCCCTGGTCTCTAAAAAGACTTTCTTAAGTCCTCATAAATATTTCTGAGAGGAAGATTCCCTGGGCTTCCTCACATAATTAATATAATGAAATATTATTCTAATACGATGGAATATTATTCTACAGTAGAGAGATGGAACAAATAATACATGCAACATTATGTTGAGCAAAAGAAGCCAGACAGAAAGGACCATGTACTGTATGATATTTTTATATGAAATTCAAGAACAGGCAATCTATGATAGAAGGTAGAGCAATAATTACTTACAGAAAATGGTGAGTGACTGAAAGGAGACACCAGTGGAATTTCTGGTCAATATCTTGATTGAGATATAGGTTACACAAGTTTATACATTTGCCAAAACTCATCAAACTATGCAATGGTCTTTAAAGCTTGTCAGGCATAAAGAATCCCAATGTCAATCCCATTTAAGTTCTTTATTTTAACTAGGAAGGAACCACTCATTATTGGCTAAATGTTGAAAGCATAAAATTCATTTGGAACTAATTTAATTGGGAATGCCTTTGAAACAGATGAATTAATAATACTGTTTAGCTTCTAACTGAGGCAGATGTAATTGGTGCCCTCTGTAATTCCATGCATGCCAGCCCAACTTTTAACTGTCCAAGATTTCAGGGAGCCCTCTGCCATTGGATGTGGTGGTCTGAAAATGCTAGAGAATTAATGTCCCTTTAATATTTAAAGTTATCAGCTTTAAATATTCCAGCACACTTTCCCCCTAGAAAGAGCAAATTCTGATTCATGTAATCTACATTGGTTCCCAGAATTATCCAGACAATTAAGATCTACTCAGAGTGGTAACTTGTTTGATAATGCATAATTTATCAGTTCTCTTCTTTATTTCTCTAAGTCTTTCCTAGGATTACTTTCCAAATAAAACTTTGGTATTTGAAAAATTAGGAAAGAGAAGTTGGTTGTTAGAAATTAGAAATAAAAATTCCACTTTAAAAAAGAACTAAATAATAAATGAGGTCGGACATGCATGGACCTCTGCACCTTAGACTATAATGACAATATGTCATGAATCAAGGATCATGAATAATCCAATTATATGAACCTATAGTCCAAAATAAAAGGCTCAGAATATCCAGCTCCATTTCTTCCCATTCTTTGCTTACCCAGAAATCTGCTAGTTATAGTTGAGTTCTTTGGGTGGACAAAACCCCTTAGAAAATTACAACCTCACCATCCAAGGCCAAGCACAGTGACTCACACCTATAATCCCACTACTTTGGGAGGCCAAGGCAGGAGGGTCGCTAGAGCCCAGGAGTTTGAGACCAGCCTGGGCCACATAGTGAGACCTTGTCTCTACAAAAAATAATACAAAATATGCTGGGTGTGGTGGCATGTGCCTGTAGTTCCAGCTGCTCAGGAGGCTGAGGTGGATCACTTGAGCCCAGGAGCCCAAGGCTGCAGTGAGCTGTGATTGTGCCACTGCACTCTAGCCTGGGCGATAAAGAACCTGTCTCAAAAGTAAAGAAAAAAAATCCTAAAGAACAAAAAATTTCACCATCCAATAATTCTCACAAAATAGCAAATTTATTTCTGGATTCTAAGTGGCTAATATATGCTTCTTTGAATGACTTGCTAAAGAAAAAGGTACCAGGAAATACATTAATCACTACCACAACAAAGGAGTGAAGCTGGGGTTCAAAGTCATAGTTCGAACTGGAGAAGCCTCTTATTTGTTGGGTGATGTAAACGGTGAAATGAGCTCCGTTTGCAGGAGTTCTTGGGCTACGGTTTCCTATTCCAATGGCTTAATAAAAATAAATGTAGGAAAGTTTTAGATAAGCAAGCTCTTGGGGATAAGATTCAAATATTATAGTAAGAGACTAAACCGGGGCGGGGGGTGGGTAACCAACAGAAATATGTTCAGGGTATATTTCAAGTTTGGTCAGGACCCATTTAGAGCAGATTTGAATGGGGTAAAGTATCAAGGAAAGTTCCGGGCATGGGTGTGGTGGCTAAAGCACTGGCAGGACACCATAATTTTTTGCAGGGTTGCTGACTAACTGATGTTTTAGGTCAGGCTCACTGCCCAGTCTTCCTGTGAAGAAAAGAAAGGCCATAAGAAAATTAGCAAGCTTCTTTTAAATTTTTGTGAGAATAACATTTGTCCTAGCTTTCTCAGCTTTCTTTAGGTAAAATGCTTGGGCTTGAAAGAGAACCCTGAACTTCTTACCCAAGATAGATACAATTCACTGAGACTAAGACACTTAAAAGAAGGAATCTTCAGAGAAAGGGAGAATGTTCACATACATTCGACTATGCTGGTAGAACGCCACAGTATTCTGTGGTCATTATGAAAATAGAATATGTTTTCACACAAATTACTCATACCTTTCTCAACAGTTTAGTTTTTTTATTTTTTTTCCTGCCAAGAAGCTGTCTCGGAAGGTTAATCAATTACGCAATGATTGCCAATGTGTGCAGCAATACAATCTCAGCAAAGAGAAACTATCTTAAAAACAGAGACATCATATTTGCTAGCACAACAGGGTGACAACTGTCAACAATAATTTACTGTACATTTATAAATAACTAAAAGAATTGGAATGTCTGTAACACAAAGAAATGACAGATGCTTGAGGTGATAGATACCCCATTTACCCTGATGTGATTATTATGTGATGTATGCCTGTATCAAAATATCTCATGTACCCCATAAAGGCACATACCTACTATGTACTCATAAAAATTAATTTAAAACAAAAACCAAACCAGATCTAAAGGGAGAAACAGGTACTAGTTCAGTGGTTTGGAACAGCAGCATCACCTGTGAGCTAGTAAGAAATGCAAATCCTGCCAGACATGGTGGCTCACGCCTGTAATCCCAGCACTTTGGGAAGCTGAGGTGGGCAGACCACTTGAGGTCAGGCGTCCGAGACCAGCCTGGCCAACATGGTGAAATCCCACCTCTACTAAAAATACAAAAATTAGCTGGGTGTGGTGGTGTGAGCCTATAGTCCCAGCTACTGGAGATGCTGAGGCAGGAGAATTGCTTGAACCCAGGAGGCAGAGGTTGCAGTGAGCCAAGATCGCACCACTGCACTCCAGCCTGGGCGATAGAGTGAGACTCCATCTCAAAAAAAAAGAAATGCAAATCCCTAGACCCCACCCTAGGTCTACTGAATCAGAAACACCAGAGGCAGGCCCAGCAATCTGTGTTTTTCCGAGCCCTCCCACTGGCTCTGAGGCGCACTCAATCACTAGACTCACACACACTGAGGCCTGTCTTTCCTCCTTGGGACAACAAGCCCTGCCCAGATGAGGTGGGAATTGGCTGACAAGGTAAATAAGGGCAGAATTCCTCTCCCCACGCCTCAGCTTCTTACTTTACATCCAAAAATAACAGCTCTGAAGAAGCCATTCAGGTTTTAATTCAAAAAATCTCTCCCTTTAAACCTCAACCACTATAGGTACTTATGTGTGCAACATTTTAGAGATTCTTAAATACAACCCTCCTTGTTTTCTGTTTCTCTGCTCTGTATCTGTCATCACATGTTTTTTTCCTCCCCAATCTATTAGCCCTTCTCACCACCAATCTGCTCTAACATCCCTAGAAAATTAATTCAGAATCACTTGGAAAGGGCAAAACAAGGGCAGGGGAGGTGGTGAAACCAGAAAAGGTAGGGGATGTTGGCAGCAGGGGTGATATCTAATGTTACGACATTTTTTTTTTTAAATGGGGTCTGGCTGTATTGCCCAGGCTAGCTTCAAACTCCTGGGCTCAAGTGATCCTTCCACCTTAGCCTCCTGAGGAGGCTTCAAACTGTAAAATAAGGCCAGGCGCAGTGGCTCACCCCTGTAATCCCAGCACTTTGGGAGGCCAAGGCGGGCAGATCACTTGAGGTCAGGAGTTCGAGACCAGCCTGGCCAACACGGGGAAACTATCTCTACTAAAAATACAAAAATTAGCTGGGCATGGTGGTATGTGCCTGTAGTCCCAGCTACTCGGGAGGCTAAGGCAGGAGAATCACTTGAACCTGGGAGGCTGAGATTGCAGTGGGCTGAGATGGGAGTGCCACTGCACTCCAACCTGGGCGACAGAGCAAGACTCTGTCTCCAAAAAAAAAAAAAAAACTGTAAAAAACTGTAAAATACGTATAGAATGGATGATATAACTGGAAATTTGAACAGTGTGTATTTGATATTAAGGACTTACTGTCATTCTAAGGTTATTAATAATGCTATTATACTTATCTTTTTTGAGTCCTTATTTTTTAGAGACAAGTCACAAAATACTCATGGATAAAATGATACAACATTTGGAATTTGCTTTAAAATAAAATAGAATAAAATAAAGGTAAAGATATTACTAAAACAAGATTAGCCATAAGTTGATAATTGTTGAAAATGGGTGGTGGTATGTAGGGGTACACTATACAAATATTTTTTGAAACAGTCTCATTTTATCGCCCAGGCTGCAGTGCAGTGGCGCAAACATGGCTCACTGCAGCCTCAACCTCTCTGGGCTCAAGCAATCCCCCCATCTCAGCCTCCCAAGTAGCTGGGACTACCACACCTGGCTTATTTTTGTAGAGACAGGGTTTCGCCATGTTGCCCAGGCTGGTCTTGAACTCCTGGGCTCAAGCGATTTGCTCACCTCAGCCTCCAAAAGTACTGGGAGTAGAGGTGTGAGCCACTGCACCCAGTTGGGTATCCTATCTATATTTTTATATATTTGAAGCGTTCCATAATAAAACATTTCAGTTTTTTCATCCATGTATTTAAACCACAAAATTTTCAAACACCTTCAACCATGACATATTGTCTTAGATATTTTATTTCTCTATCATAACCTCAAGCATACTAAGGGCTCACCAAATATTTATAAACCAAATAATAAAATACTTGTTACTTTAACCACCCTCACAAATACAAACACACACATGCACACGCTATTCAGGAAATGGAACAGCCACTCACAGAGGATTGTAAGGCAGAGTACAAAAGAGGGCGTATTAATGACAATACATTAGTAAAAGTTACTTCTCTTGTTCACTACAATGAAATGCCACAAAATACAAAGAGGCAAAGCTAGTAAGTAATCAAATAAATGAAGCAGCAAGGGAAAATAGGATGAGGTAAAAGGAAATGAGCCTTCTGGCTCTCTGCTATTAATGCTTAGGAATAACCAGAAGAGAGTTGATGAAAAGGTTTATACAATAAGCCAAGATCTTTTACTTCTCGAATAAAGGATGCTGCTGCTATTGAAAAACTGATGTGTATTAAATGTCAGTAGATTTAAAGATCTTGTGATAAGTTGTGACAAGTTGAAAGAAAGCTCCATTTCTCCATATCTACTCGTACTAGCTATTGTTATGACTACATGGAGAAGTTAAGAATTTGTTCAAGGTCACTGAAGAAGTGAGATTTGAGTCCAAAAGCCATATTGTTCCCACATATGCCTCTCACTCATTCGGTAGTTTCTAATTCAAACCATAAACTATGTACAGGACTGCTGGTCTCCCACCATACTGCAAAGACATGCCCTCCTTAGAAGACACTTCTGCCCTCTCCCCTCTGTGCCATGACAAGCACTGATCCCCCTACTGCTTCGACCCTCTTCTTTGTCCTGGGACACATGTTTTTCAAGGTGGGTCACGCATTCTTTCCTCCAAGGCCAGCCTGACCTCCACCTCCATGACAGCCCTGATTTTACAGTGATTGTCTCCTGGATGAAGCTGTGCGCTCCTTGAAAACAGACTGTATTTCTGCTATCTGCTCCGCATCTTCTAGTGTGGTGGACACCAAATGCTTGCTGTGTGCAGCTATGACTCAGTGGCTCCGCAAACACACACACACTCTGATGTCTTAAGTATGCTGGCTCCCATATGCCCTGTTTTGGCTGATAGTATCACCTTCCTCTTAGCTGCATAAGCCAGAAAACTACATCTTGACCTTTACTTGTTTTTTTGTTTGTTTTGTTTTTTTTGAGACAAGGTCTTGGCTCTGTCACACAGGATGGAGTGCAGTGGCATGATCGCGGCTCACTGCAGCCTTGACCTTCTGGGCTCAAGTGATCCTCCCACCTCAGCCTCCCCAGTAGCTGGGACCACAGGTGGGTGCGACCATACTCAGCTGATTTTTAAAATTTTTATTTTTAGTAGAGGCCAGGTCTCCCTATATAGCTCAGGCTGGTCTCACACTCCTGAGCTCAAGCAATCCTTTCCCCTTGGCTTCCCAAAGTGCTGGGGTTACAGGTGGGAGACACTGCACCCAGCCATGACCTTAACTTTTAAGATACATTTAGATAAACGTGATCATTATTATTAGCCTTGTTATCCACAATCTTAAAAACTGAAATTTCATGCTCTTTGAGATGTAGGCGAATCAAATTCATTGTACTATTTTAGAATGACATTATTCCTAAGAGTTTGCAAACTTAGTCCCCAGTATTATGGAGGAGTATCAGCAGGTCTGTTTCAACTTATTATTGCTCTACCCACTCTAACTCTAACCTCATTCTTCCCTTCTTTTTAGCTCTTAAAAACCTGGAGACTCATCTATCTCTATTTTCCTTCACAGGCCTACCAACCTAATGTATGCAGGCTACATGGACTGCTTCCTAGATGTAAACAGTTCTGGGATATGTATACCTATAGGAAGACAGGAGTGAGCAACAGCTACTCAAAGTTGTGAAGAAGAAAAGAATAATAAATTCCTATGCACGAGCACCTTCTAAAGGAATGTTTTATAAATCATGGGTCACGACTCCTAAAATTAGAATGTACTGAAATAGAATTATTAGACTAAAATCAGTATTTCTTTTTATTAAATAGACAACAAAAGGCTATTTCATCAGGAGTAAAGGTTAAGCATTACCGTGCGAAAATTTTGATTTGATTATTCAGACACACACATACACACACACGTACCTGCAACAAATATTGATTGAGGGCCTCCTATGCGCCAGGTATTAGAGGCAGAACAGTGAAAAAGACCAAGAAAAGCAAAGCTCTGCCCTTAGGGGGCTGACATTCCAGTGGTTTCAGAGTATGTGCGTGTGTGTGTCTGCACAGGTGTCTACACATTCATGTGTTTTACAGCCTACGAATGCATACTTTATACTGGGTTAAAAACGTTTGAAAACCACTGGAGTGAAAACCACTAAAGTGGCATTGCTTAGAATATGGTCTGTGGACTGGAGCTGGTGCACAAACTGTTACCGGTCTACTGTAAGTACAGAAATTGAGAATAAATGTTTTAAAAATTACATCGCAACTTGGCCTTGCTGTGATATCCAATTATGTGATAATTCTGCTGGCAACTCAATTTTCTTTTTAAATTGAATTTTAGAAAATGAATCAATTCATGATGGAAAAACAAAATGGTCTTTCCCAAGAGATGGTTTGAGCAGCATTGCTCTGGGGGGGCAAACTGGCCAGGTTTGGTCTTGGGAGTAGGTTACATCACACTCTGATTGGAAACTGCAGCCCTGGACCACAGCTGTAAAAAGGCGCAACACAGGGAGCAAGAAAACCCCAACAAATGGGGAGTATGGTCCAGGTCTGTTCTCTTCCCACACATATAAAATGATGAAGAAAATTAAACAGCAAGTGGAAAACTGTTAGCACCGACAATAAGGATGGGCTGCTAAATTCAGAAGAGGTGACACAAAAACCATTTCTGGTTGCGTCAAATTCACATCAGTTGCAGTCATGTAGTTGGACTGCTTATATGTCTAATTACAATGGATCATATCAGCAAAATGAGTCTAATTTCGGGTCTGCTTTAATTACAACAATAAAAGCTATACATTTTGTGTTAAAGTTTCAGTTTGTCACATGGTCAAAAACTCACTGCATTAAAAAGCTGGAAGAAACTTGTGAGCACATAAAATCGATTGGGAAGAGTGGTAAAAACTGTGGGCAAGGAAACAGTTTTGTGGAGGAATAAGTTTTTATAAATAATATTATAAACTCAACAGTTTGTCTTGTAGGTAATTTCTGTTGGTTTCTATTCCAACTGGGTGTCAGTTACACTCTTGGCCATACAGTAAGAGGAATGCCAACACTGCTTGTTCCTTTATAGCATATGTGCTCCTGGCCAGAATCACCAGTTTTCGGCTGTTGGAGAAGAGAAATGAAAACCAGAGCCCTGAAACTGCACAGCTGGAAAGTTCAAAATATATTCTTAACATTGTTATTTCCTATTACAATATTAAGGGACATATGGAAAATTTGTACAATTAACGAATACTGAGCCAAATACTAAGGGGTAATGTAATGCTTTTCAAATTATTCATATTTCAGTTCTGAGTGAATAGCACTAATTGCTGGCTGAAGGGAGGAGTAATGAGGGGGAAAGTAAGGCCAAAAATTATTCCCCAACCCAGGAGTTGGCAAACTATGACCTATGGTCAAATCTAGCCCACTGCCTGTTTTTATAAAGTTTCTTTGGAACACAGTCACATTCATTCGTTTACGTATCATCTATGGTGGCTTTCATGCCACAACAGCAAAGTTGAGTAGTTGTAACTCACGAAGCCTAAAATATTTACTATCTGGCTCTTTGCAGAAAATGTTTCCAGCCCCTTCCCTAACCTACCTTATCCTACAGCCTCCTGAAAGTGCACAGACTCTTCTCTCATTCACCCACTGATTACACAATATTTATTAAGTACCTACTGCATATCGGGCACTATTCTAAGTGATGAAGGTACAGCAGTGAAGAAAAAGAAAGAAAATAGCAGAGGAAAAAAAGTAAAAAGTTGTTGCTCTGATGGCGCATACATTGTAACGGCAAGAAACCACAAAAAATAAACAGTTTAAATATATAGCAGGTGAGAAGGTGATTGATAAGTGTTATGGGAAAAATAATGAAGCAAGCAAGAGGAATAACATTAACATTAGCTTACTCTGTACCGGGCACTGTTTTTAGTGCTTTTCATGTATCAATTCAATTAATCCTTACAATAACCCTAAGGACACAATACTTATCCCCACTTTATTGGTGATCAAACTGAGGCACAGAAAGTGATCAAACTGAGGCACCAAGTCACACAGCTAGAAAATGATGTGAAGTCAGACAGTCTGGCAGCAGAGCACATCCTCTTAATTATATACCGTGCCAGCTCTTTGTGCAGAAAGGGAATGGCAGGGACTTAGAATTTTGATCAGATAATCATGGAAGGCCCCACTGATAAAGTGACATTGATTAAAACCTTGAAGAAAGTGAAGGGAGAAAGTCACAGAAATATCTGGGAAGAGCTTCCAGGGAGAAACAATAGTAAATGCAAAGGCCCCTAGGAGGGAGAGCTTCATGTAGTTGATGTTTGAGGTCAGTGGGCCGGAAGGTGGTGAGCCAGAGGGTTAGTAGGGAATGTGGTCCCAGAGGCACAGAAGGCGTGGTGGGAGTGGTGGGGTAGTGGGATCTGGGGCCTCCATGGCAGCCAGGCTTTGACTTCAATTGAGCATGGAGATGGAAGGCCACTGGAGGGTTCTGAGCCAAGGAATGACATGATCTGATTTCTGTTTTAAGAAGTATCCTTCCTAAGAACACACTGCAGGGGTGACAGAGGTAGAAGCAAGAACAGTCAGAAAACAACTGCAACAATTCAGATGAGAGGTGTTCTATTGGTGGCTCGGGTCAGGGTGGGAGCAGTAGAGATGGTGATTGGACACTAGCTATGTATGTATGCGTGTGTGTGTATATATACGTAAATATATATATAAAATGTATGTATGTGTGAATACACATATAGTAAATATATATGTATATATATAAATGCATATTGCTATATATTCTGAATACAAAATGTATATTACTATACATATTAGGATGCATTACACATATGAATTAAGTTATAATTTAGAGAGTGAAATGCACAGATCTTTACTGCACAGTTTGATGTGTTCTGACAAATGCATACACCTATGTAACATACCCCTAACAAGACAGCAACGTTTCTATTGCCCTGTGTATATTTTTGATGTAAATGCCAACAGAACTGGATATAGCATTTGGGAGAAAGGACAAACTCAAGACTATTGCCTCAGCCATAGGAGGATGGAGTGGCCATTTACTGAGGCAACTAACTGCCCACTCTCAACTTCTGAGTATGACAGCATTTCCCTCATCCATCAAAGGAAGGAAACAGGAGGAACTATAAAAATATCATCTGGGTGAGTCATTACCCTGTCATCCTTTACATTGAAATTTGATGAAATACAGCCAGCCCTCCATATCTGTGGGTGCATCATCAGTGGATTCAAAGAACTATGAATAGAAAATGTTTGAAAAAAAAATGTGTCTGTGACTAAACATTTACAGACTTTTTCTTGTCATTATTCCCTAAACAACACAGCAAAGATTTACCTAGCATTGATATTGTATTGGGTGTTATAAGTAATCTAGTGATGATTTAAAGTATACAGGAGGATATTCTTACGTTATAGGCAAATTCGATGCCATTTTATATCAGGGACTTGAGCATCTCTGGATTTTGATATCTGTGGGAGGTCGTGGGACCAGCTCCCCGTGGATACCCAGTGACGGCTGCGCCTGGATCTTGTATATAAAAACTGAATGTCATGGCAGAATACTCAAGGAAGATTACCGCATCATCAAGTACTCCTATAGCACTTGTTGTCTCTCCCCACACCCATTCTCTCTCAGCCTCTGTTACCAAGTACCATATGGAACCACTGGTTATCTCTAATAGATGTTATACTTGCTAAGGAAAAAGTGTATCTCTGGCAAGCAGCCTCGCTTAACCAGGTCCTTGGAATGTTGTCTCTACTAGATTGAGCTTTTTAAGGACTAAAGACCCACTCTTAAAATTTCTCTATCAAGTCTATGGCAATGAAAAGAGGCAGACTCTGTAAAATATTTTGAAGAGATTTATTCTGAGCCAAATATGAGTGACCAACAGCCTGTGACACAGCCCTCAGGAGATCCTGAGAACATGTGCCCAAGGTGGTCAGGCTACAACTTGCTTTTATACATTTTAGGGAGACGTGAGGCATCAATTGATACATGTAAGATCTACATTGGTTCAGTCCAGAAAGGGAGCACAATTTGGGGGAGGGAGGTTGGTTAGTTCCAGATTATAGGTAGATTCAATGAATTTCTGATTGGCAATTGGTTGAAAAAGTTGTTATTATCTAAAGACTTACTATCAATAGAAAGGAATGTCTGGGTTAAGATGAGGGGTTGTGGAGACCAAGGTTTTATCATACAGATGAAGCCTCCAGGTAGGAAGCTTCAGAGAATAGATTGCCAATGTTTCTTATCAGACTTTAAAAGACTGTTCTATCACTAATTCCAAAAAGAAGGAGGGAATAATGAGTCATGTTGGGCTCCCCCTTCCCATCATGGCCTAAACTAGTTTTTTGGGTTAACTTTGGAATGCCCTTGGCCGAGAGGAGGGGTCCATTCAGGTGGTTGGAATTTTATTTTTGGTTTACACTTACCATGGTGATCATGAACTAAATAATAAATAACTGCTTATATCCATCAAAACGAAACTATTCCTTAGTCACCACCAAACATGCTTTGGAGTACTGCATAGGAAAGAACGAAATATTAATAGACTTGTTAGACTCTGACTCTTTCATGTCTTAGAGTATCAACTTAGATTTTGTTTTCATTTCAATAAAAGTTCTGACAACCCATAACTTTCAGGAGAGAGGGAATGAGGGAGGCAGAGAAGCAGAAGAGAGTAAATGTGTTGAGTTGTCTTGACAGGAACTTGAAAACTTGCTTTTACCACAGCTACATGTTGAATGACGTGGGCAGGGCTACTAAATGATCAATACAGTCAGGATTTTCCATATTTTACTATGTCTCATAGGACTAGTGCTCCAAAGTGACATGAATAAATTTATACATTTACTCATATACATATACATATATATAGTCAGCCCTCTGTATCCATGAATTTCATATCTATGAATTTAACCAACCACAGATTTTAAATATTCAAATAAAAAAATAGAAATTTTAAAATACAGTAGAGCAACTATTTATATAGCATTTGCATTGTAGTAGGTATTCTAAGTAATCTAGAGATGATTTAACATATACAGGAGGATGTGTGAAGGTTATAGGCAAATACTACATCATTTTATATAAGGAATTGAGCCGCTATGGATTTTTGGGATCCTCAGGAGATCCTAGAACCAATCCTCCATGGATACCAAGGGACAATTGTACTTTATTCACAGAGTATTTCTCATTTACCTACCATGTACCAGAAACTGATCTAGGAACTGAGGAGCTTCCGTTTGATTGACCGTCTCCAATTCTGTATGTGCTTCCAATTAAGTCCATCTTGTGGACCTGGTGAAGGGATCCCACCTGCCAGAGACATACCTTTTCCCTAGCTAAGTACAGCATCTGCCTTATTTTTAAGTGGCACCTCGAAACTTGAGTATTCTAAGTGATCGGGGTATACATTCTACTTAATGGGGTGTTTATTTGAGCCTAAAAACAAGGCTGTGGAACAACATACTTTTCAAATTTTTGGTATTTATGCCATCTCTATTGGATGTCTTTGAATTATCTTCATATAAGGATGCTTCAATTCTTGCCCTCCGTTAAAGAATAATAGAGTGTTAAAAATTTATTTTTCCACATGAAACGTCTTGCTGCCTCTTGATTTAGCTGTACCAAGCACAGCCAGAGGAAGTTGAGTTGGCTCCACTTCAAATGCCTGCTGTCTAATCTTGACTGGGCACTTAATGTTACTCAAGAATCCTTTTATCCATCATTAGTTCCCTCCCTGTCACATTTCTCATAATGGCTGTCTCTAAAAATTCCTATAAACTCTCCCCTAACCTGTTCCTATTCCTCCAACACTTAATCTCAGCAGATGACTCCAGATCCCCCCACACTGAGAATCTCAAAGCCAATCCTGGGGAACCCTCTATCTAAAGCTCCTGTGTAGACTTGCTTGTCTGTTCTTGGCTCCTGGCCTTCCATCACAGGAAGAGTCTCTGCCCTTTTATTCTTGATCTCATGCCAAGCTTTCAGACAATTATTCCTTCACTCTTTTACGTCTTCAATCTCTTCCATTCCTCTGTTTCGTTCTGCTAAACTAAGAAATATGTTGAAAACCTTCTGGATCTAAAAATCCCAGCCCCAAACAAACAAAAAACACTCCCAGACACTTCCCTCACCCTTCCTGTGTTACGATCCAGTGCTTACTCTCCACAATGACGCCCTTGGAATGAGTAGTCCCACAGTCTGCTCCACGGTCCCCTCCAATCTGGCTGCCACCTGAACATCACCCCCCAAAATGCCATCAAAGATCATCATCTCTTGAAGAGATTACAGGGCTACAAAGTAGAAGAGGAGGGATTCAAACAGAACCAAAAAAAAAAAAAAAAACCTGCCAACAACCTAAATGTCCACCAGTGGGGTTCTCAAAATGTACTGATAAAACTGAGTTCTGGAAATTTTGGGAAGAAAGCACAAAAACAGCCAGATTTTTAAAGAAAAATATCTCTCATGCCCTATGTATTATGCTTGAAAACAATGCAGATGGGGTATAAAAAGGAAAGGAGGGAAAAGAGGAGGGAGGAAGGCAGAGAGGGAAAAGAAGTGAGAATGGAAAAAGAAAACAATAACAACTAATATTTATTAAGTGCTTAGTAAGTACCCAAGCGATTTAGAACAAACATACTATTATTCCCTTTTTATAGAAGAGGAAAATGAGGCAGGGAAACATTTAAATGTCCCCCCCCAAATTGCCACTTTCATGCAAACTTTGCCTTTTTCCACCAGATGACTAGTGATACCTGAGTTATCCTGGGACAACTCTTTTGGGGGAGGGCTTGGGTCTCAGCTGAGGCCACCAGGATGGCTGAGGGCAGTCACCAGCAGGGATTGGAGTGTGGCTGGTCCCTGACCCTGCCCTGTGGACACCATTTTCTTCCCTCTACTCCGCCTCTTTTGTGGAAAATGATACCACTGGGAGTTATGAGATGTTACAGAGCATATTGCTCAAACAAACTTTCCAGGCTTCATTTTCCTTGTTTGTAAAATGAGATTAAACCAGATAAATGTAATCCTTTTTCCACATCTATAACCCAAGATTATTACTGTGAAGTTGGAACTAGATGAATCATTACCTTATTATAGACTATGCCTATAAGCAAGTACAGGAATATTTGACTCAACTTTTAAGCGATTGCTTTGTGCTAGTAAATACCATAAATTCCTCCTTGAGGAAACACAGGCACATCCACTTAGTCTCTTTTTATCTTGGAATCCAACACAAATTGGTCTTGAATTCCACCCACCCCTCTGTTGGGTGTGGACATGCATTTTGCATGCATGATTATGGTCTTTTTGATGTTACCCTTTGTTTGTTCTCTTCTCCTATTATACAACAAAACACAAAGTTGGAGTGCCATTTTTTAACGTCTTAACATCCTACTGAAAACATGCGACACGGGAATTTTCCAAATAACTTGTATAATTTCCTGGATTTTGTAAAGGGAGTTAAAGCTGGATAATAGGATCTTAAGAGATATACACTCTGCTGAGGCTTTCGGGGTCTGAAGAGTGGCAATAAATATGGTGAGCAGCCCAAGCTCAGAACCCCCATGGTGTCAAACCTTCCTAGGATCTGTCTGCAGGAACTATAGTTTTCTGTGGCTGGATCTCCTATTCATGATTCATTCATTGGGTTAATGAACCAAATCAAGAAGTGTTTCTCAGATAGCGAACTTACAACTAGAAGGCATTAATACCAGCAAATACCACCAGTTGCTTCTTTTAGTTAGCATGGAATTTTTCTGTTTCATTAATTAATTAATAGCAATTGTCATTTTGAAGTTGTGGAAAATAAATCACCCTAACATTTATTTCAATATAAATGCAAGAATCTTTGATTCCGGTTATATAACAATTCTTTGTTGACGTAAAACCTGTCATAGCTTATTTTTTTTATGAAAAAATTCCTCCCAAAGGAAAGCTCTATTGCATTGCAGGCTGTCCTTTCTTTTTCTGCCTGTTTGAAATTAGCACCCAATAGACAATGAGTAGAAAAATCTGCAGACCGGCTCTCTCTGCATATACCCATCCCTGACAACTGGCCCATTAGTAGCTTAGGAGTCTGGCAGTAAAAGGAGGTCTGCTCTAAAAGCTAAGCAGAACCATGAACATACTCCAGGACTCCTTTGTACATGCTGAGGCTAGCGTCACTATTCAGGAGCTCACCAAGTTTTTCTTAATTTGCTGAAGGCCTCAATGTGTAAGCAAAAAGTTAAAGAAGTCGTGGGCTGGGAGGTCTTTTATTCTCTTTTTTTTAAACACAGAGTCTTGCTCTGTCACTCAGGCTGGAGTGCGGTGGCCCAATCACGCACGGCTCACTGCAGCCTCAACCTCCTGGGCTTAAGTGATCTTCCTGCCTCAGCTTCCCAAGTAGCTGGAATCACAGGTATGTACCACTACACTTGGCTAATTTATTTTATTTTTGGTAGAGACAAGGTCTCCCTGTGTTGCCCAGGCTGGTCTTGAACTTGTGGGCTCCAGTGATTCTCCTGTCTCAGCCTCCCAAAGTGCTGGGATTACAGGCATGAGCCACCATGCTTGGCCAAGGATGTCTTAATATAGTGATGAGAGGGGAAACTAACAGCTGCCAGGGACAAATGTCTGCTAAAATCATTTTACCAGGAGATAGGAAGAGAGATTAGTCCTAGAGTAGCCACCCTGACTATTCTGGACCTGGGGTGTGGAGTCCAAGGAGTAGCGCTGAATGGATGTGTGTGGGGAAGGCAAGGTCATTGTCTTCCCAAACGATGGAAATGGGAGCTATTTGATTATGATCTACCCCAAGAAGAGAGGAGGTGAAACTAAACACAAGAAAGTCCCTAGTGCTGGAGAGCTAGCTCACAGGACTGACGTCAAGGGCCAAAGAACTACTGAACTATTGCTGGGCCTGACACTTCAAGTCTCTGAGTGAGTATTTTTTTTTTCTTTTTTTTCTTTTTTTGAGATGGAGTCTTGCTCTGTTGCCCAGGCTGGAGTGCAGTGGTGAGATCTGGGCTCGCTGCAACCTCTGCCTCCCAGGTTCAAGCGATTCTCCTGCCTCAGCCTCCCAAGCAGCTGGGATTACAGGTGCATGCCACCATGCCCTGCTAATTTTTGTATTTTTAGTAGAGATGGGGTTTTGCCATGTTGGCCAGGCTGGTCTCGAATTCCTGACCTCAGGTGATCCACTGCCTCGGTCTCCCAAAGTGCTGGGATTATAGGCATGAGCCACTGCGCCTGATCTCTGAATGAAATTTTTAAAACATCCTTACATCTAAGCTCTGATAGCATATCTACCCTGGAGAGAGTACTTTTGTCAATTCAGATATTGGAATTTATGTGTAATACCCAGGGTTTCTTACCTTCAGAGAGGTCAAATGCCAGAACCATCAGGTCACCAGATGGAAGATGGAAGGTCTGGGCTCCTCTCTTGGCTACCCAGCTCCTTGGGAGTTTCCTCTAGGATTTTCTCCAACAGAAGCCAGGCATGGCAATCAGGGAGAGTCTAATAGCAGCTTATGAAGGGGTTTTGGTCTTTGGCACTTAAATTATTCAGATCTAAGAGATGCTCTCAAACCACCTAATTTCTTCTGGAGAGATGGGGTTCCAGGCGTTCCTCTGCTCAGATACAATCAATAGCTTATGCTATTCCACCCTGCTACAGGCTTAGAGAGGTATGGATGATGATGATGATGATGATGAAGATTATGTGTATTATCTAACCCACCCTAAATTCTGTTTTCTGAAGGGATAAGCCGTTTTATTAACAGATTACTTATATTTTGGAATATACTTGAGGAGAGACAAAATTTGACCCATTTAATACAAAAGGGAGAAAATCTTCCATTCCACCTGATCTGTTAGGATAGGGGGAACAAAATAGGATTGTATTTCAGGGCCCAGAAGCCTAAGAGGGTACGTAGCAGTCACATTAGCACATGACATGCTGCGGGAACAGGGAGTGGGGTGAGTTTTGAAGTACAGGTGGAGCCGGGAGCTGTGGCTCACACCTGTAATTCCAGCACTTTCGGAGGCTGAGACGGGAGGATCGCTTAAGCCCAGGAGTTTCAAGATCAGCCAGGCAACATAGTGAGACCTTGTCTCTATTAAAACAAACAAACAGTTAGCTGGGTGTGGTGGCACACATCTGTAGTCCCGGCTATTCAGGAGGATCAAGTGATCCCAGCTACTTGGAGGATCACTTGAGTCTGGGAGGTTGAGGCTTCAGTGAGCTGTGATTGCACCATTGCACTTCAGCCTGGGTGACAGAGTGAGACCCTGTCTCAAAAAAAAAAAAAAAAACACCAATAAAGTACAGATGGAGCATACAAGTATGACTGATGCCAGTGTGCTGCAGAGAGAGAGGCGTGGCAGATACCTTGACCTCCCAGAAACTGGGAAAGGCCCAGAGTAGAAAAGGAAGATAGCATAAAAGGTGCTTCAAGAACCTGTACCTCTGACGGCATCCCTGGACAACATCAGAATGACCTGATAGAAAGTCAGCTGCAAGTTCTTGCAATAAACATTCAGTCCAAAGCACTGGAGAGCTATGAATGTCAAAACTGCACAACTAAACAAAGCTAATGTGGAAAATGAAGGATATGCAAGAATGGTGTAACTAAAGCAAGGTGTCCAGTGAAAGCACACTACAGATCAACGAATTACATTTAAAATCCTCAGAACTAGAATGTTAGACATGTTACACGTCATGGACTTGAGGGGGAAAGAAGTGGTCCCCTTGTTCAAGGTACTGCTGTCATATTTGCTTTCATTTACCTAACATTTTTTGGCCTAATGACTCATGAAACAAATGAGAGACAGAGTGCACGAAAGAATGAGAGAGAGAGAGAGAGAGAGAGAGAGAGAGAGAGAGAGAGTGAGCGCAGTGTTGACTGCAGAACCAATACCATGGCCCTCTGGTGGGTCGGATCTGGGAAAAAGAAATAAAATTCAACTACTTTATGGAAATTGGTTCAGTTTATAGACAATTCCAAAATAAGTATAGCTAAAAAGCAAATAAAAACAAAACACAAAATAAATACAGCTTGATTTCTGAGGCTAATTTGTGTTGCGGTTCAACTACGGATGATGTGATGGGTTTAATTATGTCCTTTCAAAATTTATATGTTGAAATCCTAAGCCCCAGGACCTCAGCATGTGACCTTATTTGGATATAGGGTCTTTATAATCAATTTAAACAAGATTATTCGGATGGGCCCTAATTCCAGTATGACTGGAATCCTTACAAAAAGGGGAAATTTGGACACAGAAATATGTGTCCAAACTTCAAGATGATGTGAATGCAAAAGAAGACAGCCATGTACAAGCCAAGGGGAGAAGCCTGGAACAGATCCTTCCCTCCTGGCCCTCAGAAGGACCCAACCTTTCCAATACTTTCAGCATCCAGAACTTTTCAAAGTGCAGCTGGCCTGAAAAACCCAGCTACAGCACTATATAGGCAACAATCTGCTGGCCACAATATATTCTTTTCAGTGACAACATTCAACCAACTGCCTTTCATGCCCCAGTAATGAAATTCAATTAGATACAGCATATTTGGCAATTCCAGTATCATAACAAACATTTACAGAGTGATTACTTGCTCCCAGATTCAAATTCTGTTCCTGCTGAGAGATCTGGCAATGACCTCCAGAGAGTGTCCATTAAAGTTTGAAATTACAAAGGAATTGTGCATGTGTGGTTGATTTTCATACCTTTCCTATTTTCCCCACCTCATCCCTAGTAAAATTTAGGCACTTCCATAGATACAAAAAGAAAAAAGAAAAATAACTGAACTCATATTCAACATGGAGTTAAAAACGAGAAACTAAACTGTCTCTAAGTCAAAGACAAAAGTATAAGTAATAAGCAAAATCATGGCAATATTTATTCAGTGTTTGTTCAGGGAGAGGTTCATGCTAGGATCCTGGCAGCAACACACAGATATATGATATACACATCAAAGCAATCTAATGATTGATGGATAGTTTTATACCAGCAATGAAACTGCTTTTAAAAGTGATCAGTTTTAATTTGTATAGGATGATTCATGCTCAGCAAGACTTAAGTCTCCTCCCATGTTTTCTGCTGCCAGGACTCAATTCAAGCCATTTGCACAAGAGCAAACATGTCAGATGAAAAAATGTTGTGCCTCTCCAATGAGGCCTTCCTCCACACAGTAAAACACCATAGTCTGGGCGCTTTAAGTGCTCAGTGCCAAACTTAGATGCCAGCAGCTAGAGACATTCTGGGTTGTAAATCACACTTGGTCTTCAACTCTGAAAAACAGCTACAGAGCTAGCAGTGTAGACACAACCATGCTGGCTTGGAAAGGTAAACATACAATGTCATCCTAGTCATGCAAAGAACAACTTTTACAGCCTCATGGTAAAAGCTTTTCATATTAATTATTATTATAAAATCACTACTGGGCTACCAGGGAGTTCCAGAAGTTGTCCATAATCGTTCAGCTTCTAAATAAGACAAACCTATTTAGACCTGTTTTAATTTGGAAGCGAACCAACTGATATCTCCAGAGAAAGTCACCATTCTGGCTGTGCAGGTCATGTCCTTCACAGAGTACCTCACCCTGGGTGCATAGACACCGAAATCCAATCCACGCAGCTCGGGGGCTGCATTCACCTGGAGGGGCACCATTTTCTAAATTGCACAGGCTCGCTAAGGACAAGTAGTGGTTCTTTCCCCCAAGACCTTGTTTACAAAAAGTAATAGACTAGGGCCATTTGTCAGTTTTAATCTCAATAAAAATGTCATCTGCAAGTGTCACATTCACCCTCTTCTCTATGGATACCCCTGGGATATTCGTCTAGGATTATCTCAGTGAAGAGCAGTGGCTTTAAACACCTTTAGTTCAGGAAGTGAAACAGTCAGTGGGACTGGAGTGTAGAGAACAAAAGGGAAAATGGCAGCAAATGAGGCTGAAAATGTGGGTGAGGCCATGTTATGCAGGGCCCATGGGACCATTTTGAGAACTGAAGGATTATCCTAAAAACAGTGGGATGCCATTGAAGGGTCTTAAGTACAGGGTTGACTTGATGTGATCTGTGTTTCTAAAAAAAATCTCTCTGCCTCCTATACAATAATAACCAGAAGGGATCCCGAGAAGATGTGGGAAGAGCCAGTTGGGAGTTGGTAGACTGGACAAGGTGGAGGTAGTGAAGGCAACAGAAGTAGACAGATGTAACATATGTTAGGAGATGGGACTGATGGGACTTTCTGAGTGACTGTATGCAGGAATGAAAGTGTGTGAGAGAAGGAATGACGTCCAGGATGAGGCCAGCCTGTGGTACTGAAAAGATGAGCAGATGAGGATGCCATTTCTAAAGAACACTGGAGGAGGAGCAAGTTTGGGGATTAACGTCATGAGTACAGTTTTAGATTTGAGATTTCTATAAAGTAGTGGATACCTATGGTTTTCTAAAATAAAATCTGAGACATGCAGTTCTGATCAGAGTTTTAGAAGTACTTGGCTACATGCTGAATATAAGATTTGTAGTTCTCGGATGCAGCAGCTGTGGCCAGGCAGCCCAGTTTCGGGAAGGCTCTCGGTGCACCACAGGCTGCAGACACCCAGCCCACACCCTCCACGCCGCCAAGATGTCCAGGAGGAAGGTCAGCTCAGCTGAAGTGTCGGTGAAGGGAGACCCCCAAGAAGAGATCTGCAAGGTGGTCCACTAAACCTGCTCCTACAAAGCGAAACAAAGCCCAAAAAGGCAGCAGGAAAGGATAAATCTTCAGACAAAACAAAACAAAACAAAAAAACAAATGAAAGCGGAAAAAGGAGGAAAAGAAAAACAGGCTGAAGTGGCTGATCAAGAAACTAAAGATTTATCTGCAGAAAATGGAGACACTGAAAACAAGGAGAGTCCAGCCTCGGATGAAGCCACAGAGAAAGACACTAAGTCTGACTGATATCATACACTATGTTTTATCGGTGTCCCTGTCTCCCTTCTTGTACCATCCAGAGGAATATTTTTATCTACTATTTTGTAAATGCAAGTTTTTTAGTAGTTCTAGAAATATTTTTAAGAAGGAGGGAATCCTAACTCACCCATTTTTTAAGGGTAAATGCTTTTACTTAAGAGGTGAAATCATTCGCTGGTTGTTTATTTTATTTTCTGGTACAATCAGAAGATAGTGTGGGATATTGAATTATGGCAGGCTTTGACTGTCTTGGGAGTCCGCTTAACATTCTAAAGATGGGGGATTAGTTTCCATATCCTATAACAGAAAGCACACAGTAAATGGCAATATGGAGTCACAGTCCTGCATTTAATGTCTCGAATATTTGTGATTATTTCTATTTTCATGTTGGCTTTTAGTAGAATTGTTTCCTAAAAAATACTACTCTTTGGTCATGGCTCCCCCTGTCAGAACAGTGTGCTGTCTGTAGCATCTTTGTTTGTGGTAGTCCTGTTTTCCTAAATGCATTATGCTGTGAAAGACTGAAATTTGAGTATGCAGTGTATATGTTATTAAATTGTGAATTGGTATGACATATGTAACAGCTTATCAACATTTGAAGATACTAGTACTTGATATCCTCTTAAGGAAAATTTGCTTCCAAATTTTAAGCTGGAGAGTCATTGGAATAACTTTTAAAAAGAACTGCAATGGATTTAAAAAGAATTAAAATAGCTTTTTAGAGTTTCAGTACATAATTTTGTACAAATTGGAATGTCTGTGTACTGATCCTCAACACAACCAATAAAACCTCAATTAGGAAAGAAAAAAACTGATTTATAGTTCTCAAATTATTCTCCATAGCCACATTCCTGTCCCCACCCCCAGAGTATTTTTGGTTAGACCAGTTGCTCTGAGAGTAAAAAAGTCATAGAAGGAAAAAAAAGCGGGGAGGAACATAGCCTATGAGTGGGAGTTCAAGGTCACGCCCTGATAATCATCGCTTCCCCATTCTTGCCCCAACAATTTGCACCCGTCATCATCATCTATGGATTTTTGGTAAATCAAGACACCAAATTCATTAAGAGCAGTGGGTCTCAAAGTGTGGCCCCCAGACCAGCATAACTTGAGAACTTGTCAGAAAAATGCAAATTCTCAGGCTCCACCCCACACCTACTGAATCAGGAACTTTGAGTATGGGACCCAGAAATCTGTATTTTAACAAGTCCTCCAGGTGATTCTAATGTGCACTCAAGTTTAAGAACCTCTGACAATGATCAAATGCATTTCTTTCACATCTGCTTCTTAATTGTCATAGTCAATTTTCTTGTTAAAATTTCCTAAGTGCTTCAACAACATTGCAGTCCATATCTAAGTGCAGCTGCTTCCCCTAGTAATGCCATTCTCCCTTTTGGAGCTCATGCTATTTCCCATGAGGTGGACATGCACTTTTGTACACCTGAATCAATTGTTGGTGGCATTGGCCCCTGGCTCTGAGCTCCTTCCCATTTGCACTGGCTGTACCACTCCCAGCATACCACCTTGTAAGTTACGTTAGCAGGTTCATGACAAAGAAATTGCCTTTTGTTTGAATTTATCACAGTGCCTAATCTGTACAGAAAACCTGGTAAAAGTTTAACAGGTTGTTGAAGATTAGAGTTTTTCAGGGTGGAGTCTGCTGGCATAAGAATCACATGGAATGCATGCTGAGAGTGCAGATTCTAGGCCCCATTCTTTGCTTATTAAACCAGAAATTCCTACAAATGGGGCACAGGGATTTACATTTTCAATGCACATTGAAATCTGATTTTCATTGCTATATATAAAATTCATCCTGATAGCAAGTACGGATGGAGTAACTGCTTCTCGAACTAACAGAGCACCGAACTAAACTCTAAGCTAAGGTGAAATAACCTGATAAGGGTTTACCTTGTGCCTAATCTGTGGCCCACTTGTTAAATGTACGCTGCGGGTTATGAAGTTCTCAAACAACTATATCACATTTTGTGCTCTAAGATTTAGTCTACGAATATTGTGGGATAATTTTCTTACCAGTTGGGTCTTCCCCAGCCCAAACTTATGGAATTGATTTTTCAACTCTAACAAATTTTATGTTTTTATTTTCAGCCCAGACATCTGGGCTTCAAAACCATTTCGAAGATATCCTTTGGCCTATTTCTCCTAGATGTATTCATTTGTAAATTGTCAAAGTTTATGTAAGCATCAGCAAAACTTAAACATGGACTTTCTGGTGGAAAAAAAGAAAACATCAAAATAGCTATCAAATGGCAAACAATATTATTTGTAACTACTAATACACAGTCGTAGAGCTAAAAAAATTTCCTAGCTTTAGTGATGAAAGTTAAACTTACTCCCCGACAACCTTCTCTTACCAAGTGGGTACATGAGACTCATCCTCCCCCATACCCCAAAAATGCCTGCAGACAGATCCACTGTCAAAACAGTTACTGCAAAACACATTATACAATAGAAACAGAAGGAAGTCAAGAGACAGTGATTTTTAATACTGCTGCAAGAGAAGTAGCCATAAAACAAAAGAGAAAATGACAAGCTTTCTTAAAATAGCACTGTCTTTGTCAAAGCAATTTGGGTTCATCTTTATCTTGCCAAACATATGCAAATCCTTTTCTTATTAATTAATTATTAATCCTTTCTTATTAAATTGCAATGTCTAATTAAATTTTCACTAGACCTTTCTAAACTAAGCTGTGTAATGGAAACACACACACACCCACACCCCCATGAAGTCTATGAAAATCACTAGCCTTAGGTGATTCTAATGTATGATCTTAACTTTATTTTGGAATTTGACAATGGAATTGTCAAATTGCATTTCTGAAATTCATTTCAAGATAATAATTTTAATATAAGGATGGAACATACATTGGCTTATAATGGCTATCAGGAATTTTTAAAAAATTGATATACTGTACACATAATAAAAGTGACTCTTTAAGACATATAGTTGATAGGCTTTGACAAATGTATACAGCCATGAAACCACCACCAAAACTGCGTTGAATTGTGTGGCCCACAGACCTGCCACACACGGCTCCTTGAAATGTGGCCAGCACAAAATCAAATGTGTCGTAAGTGTAAAGTGCAAAAATATGTAATAATTTTATATTTATTTTAGAGTGAAATTATAATATTTTATATATTAAGTTAAATAAAACATCAAAAAATTAATTTTACCTATTCCCATGTCTCTTTCTTTTTAAAAATTTACCTATAGAAAAATAAAAGTTAATGGTTCCCACTTGTGGCTCAAATTACATTTTTATTGGACAGTGCTGATGTGGATTATTTCTGTCCCTCACAGTGCTCCCCTTACCCTTCTGCAGCCTATACCATTTCCCTACCCCCAGGGGCTCCTGGCAACCACTGATCTAATTTCTACCTCTAAAGTTTTGCTCTTGGTAGGTTTTAAAAAATATTGCCCCCTTTTGTCTTATAGCTTCTAATTTTCCCATACTGTATTGTTTTTATAATTTTTTAAAGTTGTTTTCACATTACAAGATTTTTCAAAGCCTTGACTATAGTTTTCATTAACCAATGTCATTTTCGTTAACCACTTCCCAAGCTGGTAGGCCACCATAAATGCTTTGGGTATTGATATGGTTTGACTCTGTGTCCCCACCCAAATCTCATCTTGTAGCTCCCACAATTCCCATGTGTTGTGGGAGGGACCTGGTGGGAGATGACTGAATCATGGAGGCGGGTCTTTCCCATGCTGTTCTTGTGATAGTGAATGGGTCTCATGAGATCTGATGGTTTTAAAAATGGGAGTTTCCCTGCACAAGCTCTCTCTTTGCTTCCCGCCATCCATGTAAGATGTGACTTGTTGCTCCTTGCCTTCTGTCAAGATTGTGAGGCCTCCCCAGCCACATGGAACTGTTAAGTCCCATTAAGCCTCTTCCTTTTGTAAATTTCCCAGTCTTGGGTGTGTCTTTATCAGCATGTGAAAACAGACTAATATAGGTAAAGAGCTCTCTTCCTAGAGGAGATGTACACAAGTGGTTCCTAATTGAATGGAGACCATTGTGTGCACACACAACAGCTTCTATTCACAGATGCTCTGGGAGATCCATGTGAGAGGCAGGGAGCCTCCCATAGCTTAATTTTATTTAGCTTCAGGGAAGTGCAGAGAAAGCTTTATTTATGCTAAGAATAGGATGGACAGAAATATAAAGCACTAAATCAGCAAAATCATTTACAGGCAGGAGGAGCAGGGCAGGAGGTTTTGGCCCGCAGGCAGGTCTACTAATGGGAACTCTGTGATGACTGATGAGAATAGCCAGAGAGATGCCAAGAGACATCCAACCCTCATCTCACCCCACCCCTCAATCCAGACTCACCTGCTGCGGTTCTGCTCATCCTCAATTCTCTAATTAAATTAAAGTTAATTACTAATTATAACAGGCATTCACATTTACTGCTGCTATTTACATTCATTCTTCACTCACTCAGATACTATATATCATCCTTCTGATTTTCCATAATATAATAAAAACACTGTAGGCTACCTCCTATCTCCATTTTCTCCAACTGGGTTAGTCTGGAGCTGGACGCCAGTCAGTCTGCCTCTGAACCCTTGGGGTCCCACTTAGAGAATCAACCTTGAGCATTTCCACCTCTTACTTCCACCCCATCCCCACTTTTCTTTATAGTCCCCTAGAGAACTAGAACAAAGGTCTTCACATTTTGATCACTTGCCTTCTAGTCCTTTAAGGATAAGTAGTAAAATGCCAACTCTGCTCTTTGATCTGTACTTTCTTGTTTCCTCTGATGTAAGTAACAGTACCCAGGGAGTCTATGTCTCTCCTCCTTCCCCACAAACATATTTTGTGCAAAATTCTTCCCACCAAGGGGGTTGTCTGCCCAATTTAGAATGGTGCCAAAAGGAGAACAACTGTTGACTCTGAACATCCAGATTAGATGACACTCATTTCACCAAACCTCTGCTTAGCCCAAAAGGATCCCTTCTGGGCATTTCCACCCCAACTAGAGATGCACTAGAAATGGTCTCCAGTGTGGCTCTCATGCAATTGAAACATTGCGAAAGGATGCTAACTCTGGTGGTTCCCTAACCATGATGGCCGGAATCCAGGAGGGGTTTGTTGGTCAGGCACCATGTTGGCAGATGCTGACACTTCCTAGAATGACTTGGATCCACCTTGCCTTGGTGGAGGCTCCAATCCAGTGGGGGAGATAGTCAGATAATCACATAAATCCAAGTATAATTATTGTGTGCACACATGATTTTGATATGGAATCAAGTTTGGAAAGTAGTCTATGTCTGACATTTTAGAATAAAATACAAACATTTTTCCCAGAAGGGTATTGCCAAGGAAAGTGAGAGGAAGGAGTTTGTCTCCTCAATTATGCAATAAAAATAAACCATTTACAGAACATCTCACATATATAATCATTTCAAAAACTCTGCAAAGACAACATTATCATCTCTATTTTATAGATGCAGCAAAGCCAGGTTAAAAATGAACCTGCTGCTGCTAGAAGTGGCAGGATGCAGGGCCTGGAACCTGATAGGCACTCAACTGGTATGCACACAGTTGCTGAATTAATAACGATTTGAAAAATACAGAAAATATTCCAACAGAGAGCGAGGAGAGGACTGTAGGTTGCCTGTATTTGGTGTTGCATGAAGCACCATCAGGCTTGGCCCCAAGTATGTAGGAGCCTTGACATTATAAAATACAATAAGAAAGGCTGTATGTTTGGCAGCTATACGAACAATTTGAATTTCTTTAGCAACTGGTTCCATCATGCAATAGCCTGGCCACAGGATATTGGAGAATTCAATAGAGACAAAAATGAGATTAATACCTGCAATTTCTACTGGAAAGGGTTGTTGCAAAAACTAAATGAGGCCATCTATACACAGGCAGTCATATTGTCTGCAATTTTTCAAAACATTACAACATGGGTATTTTTGTGATACAAGGGTAGTAATTATTTTTAACCTATACCCTGGGGTAGTTAGCATTTGAATGACTAATCAAAAGCTCATGTAAACAGAAAACCAAGTCAACCATGTTTATCTCTGATGAATACCAGAGGGTTGTTACTTAGAATAATGAATGCTGCAAATGATTTTTCAGTGTTCATAATGGGCTCTAAGTATTGTAGACTTTCTCACTCTTGCATAACCTGAAAATAAGAGTCTATCTAGCTCAGTTGTCTACGTCTTTCAAAGGGTGCCCTCAGACCTTGAAGTTCTGGGGATCTGATGTACAGCATGGTGACTATAGTTAATATTCTTTTATATACTTGAAATCTGCTACAATATAGATTTCACACACACACACAGTGAGGTGATAGATGTGTTAATATGTGTTAATAAACTTGATTGTGGTAATCATTTCACAGTGTATGCATACATGAAATCATCACACTGTACACCTTAAATATATACAATTTTTATGTGTCAATTATGCCTCAATAAAGCTGGGTGGGGAGGGGGAAATGGTGTCCTCAGCTGAAGACCCTCTTCAGTCCTGTTTCTAGATGCTTTGGAGGAAATCTAGTCACCTGATGCTGTCAAGAAAGTTAGCGCAATCCTGATGCTAGAATATTGTCCCATCTGCTTCTAATGAAACTTTTTGTTCAGTGTTCTCCAGACCCAACCAAAGGACAGAGCACAGGGACTGTCTAGAGCAGCTCTCTCCAACAGGACTTTCTGAGATGACATAAATATTTTGTTCGCCTGACTAATAAGGTAGCCACTAGTTCAGGTGGTCACTAACCACTTGAAATGTGGCTAATGTGACTGAAGAATCAATTTTTGTTTAATTCCATTTAAATTTTAGTAGCCGCATGTGGCTAGTGGCCATCCTGTTGCACGGCAGTTTGGGAGCTTACAGAACAAGGTTGTGTGATGTTTTTGTGCCTGCTGGCCATTAAATGTTTATATGTGTGGCAGAATTCAGTCTGTAAGTTGTGTTCATGGCTGTGCTAGATGGTAAAGTTGCGGGAGAGGGAACCTGTAGTTCCCTTCTATTAGCACTGTGGACTATGTCAACTCATGATGCATAAACAACTCAGCTGAGGTCAGTTCTCAAAAGAGGCAGCATGGCTGCAGGGAGTCCTGGACTCTGGAGGCGAATCTAGGTCCTCTGAATTGCACAACTTAATATTAGAATGAAAATACATAACTCAGAGACTGTCATAAAATTAAATTATCAACCACGGGAAAGCATCAAGCAGAGTGTGTAGCCTTTGGCAGCGGTATGATGCAGTTTAACCTTGTGTACACCAAAACACTCTATTTTCACCACCTGCCCCCCACTTTAATTAAGTGCATGAGCCTTGATAAGGTTGTATCTGTTTGGGAATGAACATGCAAACAGAGCATAGGAAATCATACCCATCCTCTCCCTGCCCCTGAAAATAAACGTTATAAATATTTCAGCTAAGAATTTGGTTTGGAAGAAGGAAGTCCTTGTCACAATAATTCTTATAAAGCAAAATAAGCAATTGAAATAAGGCAACTTCCTTCTTTCTGAGGAGCATCACTTGAAGCCCATTTACATTGGTTCTTTTTTTCCCCTTAATTGTTTTTACTGGTAAAATACATATAAAATTTACCATTTTGGGGAGTAAAGAGGGAAAGGGAAGATGTTTGTCAACAGGTACAAAGTTTTAATTAGACAAGAGGAATAAGTCTGGTGCTCTACTGCATAGCAAGGTGATGACAGTTAATAATAATGTACTGTATACTTAAAAATAGCTGAAAGAAATGATTTTAAAAGTTCTCACCACAAAAAAAGATAAATATTTCAAGCAATGGCTATGCTAATTAGCTTGCTATGACCATTCCACAATATATATGTATCCAAATATGACATTGTACCCCATAAACAAACATGTCAATTAAAAATAACTTTAATAAAAGAAAAAGAATACAATTTTAATCATTTTTAACTGTACAGTTCAGTAGTATTAAGTACTAAGTATATACTACTCTGTAATACTAAGTATTAACTCAAATTTCCATAAGCTTTTGTCCTCAAAGGTAAAACGATATACTAATATGTAAAAGAGCATTTAAACATGCACACGATTAACATCAAATTCAGAATAATGCTCATGAGGGAAGCAGGGAAAGAAGGTGTTCAGGAAAGAAATAAAAGGGGGCTTAAGTTTTATCTATTTTTTTTTTCAAAGATACAATGAAATATGGCAAAATGCTAAGACTTGATCAAACTGAGACTTAAGTACACAGGCGTTTGTCATATCATTTTCTGTATGTTAATGTATTCTTCTAACATTTTTTTTTTTTTTTGAGATGGAGTTTCGCTCTTGTTGCCCAGGCTGGAGTGCAGTGGTCCGATCTCAGCTCACTGCAACTTCTGCCTCCCGGGTTCAAGTGATTCCCCTGCCTTAGCCTCCCAAGTAGCTGGGACTACAGGCGTGCGCCACCATACCCGGCTAATTTCTTGTATTTTAGTAGAGATGGGGTTTCACCATTGGCCAGGCTGGTCTCAAACTCCTGACCTCAGGTGATCCACCTGCCTCGACCTCCCAAAATGCTAGGATTATAGGCATGAGCCACCGCGCCCAGCCCTTCTTTTAACTCTTTATTTTGACCTAATTTTAGACTTACAGAGTAGTTGCAAACATAGTACAGGGTATGCATATACCTCTCAGCTTACACCACTAACGTTAACCTCTTACACAGCCATAGCACAATGATCACACCAGGATATTAACTTGGATACAGCATGATTAACTAAAACAAAGATGGTACTGGAATTTCCCGTTTTTTTCACTAACGTCCTTTTTTTATTCTACAATCCTATCTAGAATCACATATTCCATTTAGTGGTTCCTTCTCCTTAGTCTCTTGTAGTCTGTGACAGCACCTCAGTCTTTCCTTGCCTTTCTTGACCTGACACTTGTCAGAAACTCTGTCAAATGTCCCACAAATGGAGTTTGTCAGATATTTTCTCATGATTGAGATTATACATTGTTGGCAAGAATACCACAGAAACGATGCTGTGCCCTCAGTGCATCCCGTCACACGTTCAGGATGTCTCTTTTTTGTACGCTTAATTCAATTAATGAAATTTCAATTAATGAAAAATAAATAGCTGTATTAGTCTAGGTTCTGTAGAGATACAGAACCAATAGGAAATGAATGGATGAAAGGAAGGAAGGAGAAAGATGAAAGAAAAAGGAAGGAAGGGAGGCAGGAGGGAAGGAGAGAAAGAGAAAGGAGAGAGATTTTAAGGAATTGGCTCATGCATTTATGTAGGCTGAGAAGTCCCAAGATCTGCTAACTGCAAGCTGGAGACCCAGAAAACCCAAGGGTATAGCTCCAGTCTGAGTCTGAAGGCTTGAGAAGCAGGAGGGCTGATAGTGTAAGTGCCAGTCTGATTCCAGGAGCAGGGAAGGACTGTGCAAAATCTCCTTTACTCAGTGTTTTGTTTTACTCAGGCCTCAATGGATAGGATGATATCCACCCACACTGGGAAGGGCAATCTGCTTTCCTGGGTCTACTGATTCAAATACTAGTCCATACAGAAATACCCTCATGGACACCTCCAGAATAATGTTGAACAAATATCTGAGCACCACATGGCCTAGCCAAGATGAAACATAAAATTAAGCATCATAACAGCTTAACTTCCAAATTAGAAACTTCCTACTCTGTATATTTAGGTTCCAAATCCCATCAAGTCAAATGGATCTTAGGAAGTGTTCCAATTCTTAGTTATTATTGGCTTCAGGCCTAAAACATTATAAATCCACAACATACTATCATTTCTAAAACTTCAAGAAGCTTTATTACAGTTGATCTTGCTTCAAGAGAAAAGGCAGCTTATACTACTTAGACGATGTAAAATTGTAATCCAAGGGAAGCTAGATCTGCAAGTCTAATTAAGGCCCTAAGAAAAAAATTAACATGAGCCGTATTGTTAATGAGGACCCCCAAATCCCCTGACCTTCTTTTGGAGGTGAAAGTGGAGTTACCATTTAGAAGTGACTACATTCCTCAGTATGGCATCCTAAGGATGATGCGTGTCATTGCTATTTCTATGATGCTTCAGAAAGAAAAACCTAAATGATCATATATTTTTCTAGAGCAAGAAATTGTGTTTCAGGTACTTTCACTACCTGAGTTGTATATTTTCAAAGTTGTGTACACACACACACACACACACACACACACACAGAGATTATAGAGAATATATCAGATACGGTTTGGCTATGTCCTCACCCAAATCTCAAATTATAGCTCCCATAATTCTCTGGTGTTGTGGGAGGGACCCAGTCGGAGGTAATTGAATCATGGGGGGTGGGTCTTTCCCATGCTGTTCTCATGACAGTGAATAAGTCTCATGAGATCTGATGGTTTTATAAAGGGGAGTTCCCCTGCACATGCTCTCTCTCTTGCCTGCCACCATGTAAGATGTGCCTTTGCTGCTCCTTTGCCTTTTGCCACGATTTTGAGGCCTTCCCAGCCACATGTAACTGCGAGTCCATTAAACTTTTTTTTCTTTATTAATTACCCAGTCTTGGGTATGTCTTTATTAGCAGCATGAGAATGGACTAATACAGTATCTCTACAAATATATCGTAGAGAAATGGTACAAATAAGTAAAACTTCTAGCTGGGCATAGTGGCTCATGCCTGTAATCCTAGCACTTTGGGAGGCTGAGGTGGGTGGATCGCCTGAGGTCACAAGTTTGACACCAGCCTGGCTGACATGGTGAAACCCCGTCTCTACTAAAAATACGAAAATTAGCCAGGTGTGGTGGCACATGCCTGTAATCCCAGCGACCTGGGAGGCTGAGGCATGAGAATCCCTTGAACCCGGGTGACAGAGGTTGCAGTGAGCTGGAGATCGTGCCACTGCACTCCAGCCAGGGCAGCAAGAGCAAAACTCCATCTCAAAAATAAATAAATAAATAAATAAAATTTAAAATTTTCTCTGAGGCTGCCTCCCTTTGAAGCTCTTCTATCCTCGGGATCACTCTAAACTTTGGTGGTTTACGCTGGGAAATCATTTTTTCCTTAAATGTTTATATTCAGTTCAAAGTGCTCCATTTCCATGAGTAATGACAAAACATAGTTTCTCCTCCGCCTCTACTCCAGCGGCATGGAGAAGAAGCTACTTATGAATTGTTTTTTAGGTCCCCAGAGTTCTGGAAGGCAGTCACCAACTTTTTATGAAAAGCTAGAGAGAGGACTCCAGATCCCATTAGGCCAAAGAGAAAGCTGAATACTTATTTTAAATCTCATTTTGGCGGCCGGTCGCGGTGGCTCACGCCTGTAATCCCAGCACTTTGGGGAGCCAAGGTGGGTGGATCACGAGGTCGGGGTTCGGGACCAGCCTGACCAACATGGTGAAACCCCGTCTCTACTAAAAATACAAAAATTAGCTGGGCACCTGTAATCCCAGCTACTCAGGAGGCTGAGGCAGGAGAATTGCTTGAACCCAGGAGGTGGAGGTTGCAGTGAGCCAAGATCGTGCCACTGCACTCCAGCCTGGGCGACAGAGTGAGACTCTGTCTCAAAAATAAATAAATAAATAAATAAATAAATAAATAAATAATAAATAAATCAATCTCATTTTGGCCTGCCCCAAATATGGACACCATTGTTAGCCAGTCCTGTATACCATATGTACCTCTTGCAAGTACTTTTAGAACATGCTGTTCCCCTCAATGGATTTTCTTCCAAGAAACCAGAACAAGGGTTTATTTTGGCCTGGATCAATTCCCCCAGGAATCTTCCAGGGAGGAGGTGGGTGGTCAGCCTCCTGAGAGAAGAGTGTGTAGAGGTTAGGACATGGGCTCTGAAGCCAGACTACCTATGTTTGAATCTGGCTATGTTTGAATCTAGGTTCTGGGTTTAGGATCAGGGAATGTGAGAGAGTTATACAACCATTCATGCCTTGGTTCCTCCTTCTATTGAATGGGGCATATGATGATACTTAACTGATTGAGTTGCTGTGAGGATTAAAAAATGACACATGTAAAGTGTTTAGTATAAGATCTGGCATATAATAAGTGTTAAATAAGTGCTAGGGAAAACTAGCCAGGCATGGTGATATACACCTGTAGTCTTAGCTACCTGGGAGGCTGAGGAAGTTTGCTTGAGGCCAGGAGTTTGAGGCTGCAGTGAGTTATGATGGCATCATTGTACTCCAGCCTGGGCAACAGAGTGAGACCCTGTCTCTAAAAATAAAATGTAATAATAAAACAAAATAAAATAAATGCTGGGGAACATGTTACTTCTGACTTAAACAGCCTCCAGGATTAATCCAGGTCCACAATCACTCAGGGAAGTTGTGGGCAGTCTGTGGGTACCTGCCAGGCTGCATCTATTGGGTAGTAGAATCTGCTTCTTTCTAACTCTAACTCTGCCTATTTCTTCTATCATGTCATCAGAATTCCTTAAACATCTTATTTAACAGAACAAACGAATTTAAGCCAGTTCTACAGTGAAAAAAGTGAGACTGAGTCATGGCAAACTTTAACTGTAATCTTGTTAAGCAGAAATGGAGACAAATATTTGGAAAAGATCTTTAGAAATTGATAGATTCCAATGCGTTGAGGTTCTTTTAGGTCAGATAAGTGTTTCTTGGCTTTTTGCCATTTGTAAGCGTGTGTGTGTGTGTGTGTGTGTGTGTGTGTATTTATACCCATGCCCCTTATTTAGAGCTCTAAATCTCCTAAGGACGGGAAACACCTTAGCCACCTGACAAGAGATAAGTAACCTCCATGCATTCGTCCTTCTACCCTCAAAAGGAATCCTCTTCAATCCTCTTCAATTTTTGTTGTTGTTGTTGTTGTTGATCAGAGTGTCGCTGTTGTTGCCCAAGCTGGAGTGCAATGGCGCGATCTCCGCTCACCACAACCTCTGCCTCCTGGGTTCAAGTGATTCTCCTGCCTCAGCCTCCTGAGTAGCTGGGATTACAGGCATGGGCCACTACACCCGGCTAATTTTGTATTTTTAGTAGAGATGGGGTTTCTCCATGTTGGTCAGGCTGGTCTCAAACTCCGGACCTCAGGTGATCCGCCCACCTCAGCCTCCCAAAGTGCTGGGATTATAAGCGTGAGCCACTGCGCCCGGCCTAGGGCATAGAATATTTTGGAAGCAAAAGGGATAATTCTGTGGCTTTCTATCCCCGTTTTTCCTTTTCTCTCTCCACATTCCTGGCTCTAATTCAGGTCTTTCTGTTGCCATGGTAACCAACAGTCTCAGAACACAGACTTCTGATAGCTGGACTTTTAGCCACTGAGACTCGGGATGTGAAGGATTTCTCATATCTCCCCTTTTTGCCTCAGGAGTTAGCAGCACTTCTTCCATGTGGGCAGCCACCAGAGCAGGGTGTGACAGTCTTGCGTGCATGTGTGTGAGCACACGCATGTGTGTATGCGCGTGTGTGTGTTTGTGCACGCGTGCGTGTGCACGCATTCTTCCAGCCCTACTTGCTTTCCGGGGCTTCACGGAAAAAGCTGGACTAAAAAGTGTCATCAGATGATGGGAGGATGGGCATCTAAACAGCAAAACCTTTCTGGAAAGTAATTTGGTATCAACTAGCAGAAGACTGTAATATATTTGTGATGTTTGGTCCATTAATCCTACACATAGAAAAATAAGGGTCATAGTCAAAGATTTATGGAAAAGCAGGTTTACTACAGATTTATTTAGTAAAATAATAACTACCACCTAATGGTCATTAATAAGAATTAAAAATTGCAGAGTAACCATATATATGTTTGTTGTAGGCTATGCCATAAAATAATCTGTTTCAACTGATGTGATAGCCACATTCACATATATGGATATGTGGATATATTGTATAAATGTACAGATATATATGTGTGTGTTTATATAAATAGAAAAGGAAGTCCATCAAAATGTTTTGACAGTTATTACCTTTAGAAGGTAGGACCATGGCATGTTTGTTTTTGTCTTCATACTTTTCTATATTTTTCCAATTTTATATAATGATCTTTTTCTTTTATGATACAAGATCTTAAAACTGTAATAGGACAAATGATGAGAGGTGGAGATGCTTAGTAGAGAGGATTATAACACAATGAAGTAAGTTTTGAAAGGCAGAGGGCTGCCTCTTCTGCCCTTCACTGGGAGATTATAAAAATAGGATAAGACTTCAATCTAAATGGGGTAGTTCTGAATAGAAAAGGGAATGGGGCTGGGCGTGGTGGCTCATTCCTGTAATCCCAGCACTTTGGGAGGCCAAGGTGGGTGGATCACCTGAGGTGAGGAGTTCAAAACCAGCCTGGGCAACATGGTGAAACCCCATCTCCACTAAAAATACAAAAATTAGCTGGGCATTGTGGCGGGTGCCTATAATCCCAACTATTTGGGAGGCTGAGGCAGAAGAATCACTTGAACCCAGGAGGTGGAGGTTGCAGTGAGCAGAGATCACACCACTGCACTCCAGCCTGGATGACAGAGTGAGACTCCATCCCAAAAAAAAAAAAAAAAAAAAATAGAAAAGGGGATGGATAATGTTTTTGCTTAAGTACCATGATTCTCTTCTCCCCAGTCCCACCTACTTTTTCTTTTTTCTTCTTTTCTTTTTTTGAAGCTTCTCAAGTTGAGAGAGATTTGTGCCTTTGAACTCCATGGCATATTCATCCTCTAACAGCGACATAGAGGATGACAGCTCCAAATCCAATTCCAACCTGAGCCCCTCTGTGGGCTATTTCCCCTGTGAGGACACCCCCTGTGAGGACACAACCTCCTGGGAAGACGCACCTTCCAAGGGTCCTTCCATCCACTTTCTCCCTCCCATCCAAGGGGCATGGGGGACTGAAAGGATAAGGAAACACATGAAGAGACAATACCAAATTCAGGACGAACCAGACAGTTTTGCAAACTGAGCATCTTCCTGGCCTGGGACATGGACGTTGGCTCTGACAACACAGACTCAATAGCTAACAGGCTTCTAAATGGAGCCAACCTGTGGATAAACAAGTTCCCAAAAGAGAGGACAAAACTATCTGTCAGCAAACTGAATAATCTTGTGCAAGAGTTTCAGACATTTCTAGAAAATCTGAAAGACAATGAAGATGATGACGCTGTGTTTCCTGAAACTACTCAGATTTCCAGCTGTCCGGCAGCTCCCCTCCAGAAATGGTTCAGGTCAGACATCAAGAACATGATGCTTGTCAAGACCTGCCCAAGTGCAAACCACCAGAAAATAAAGATGTTATGTAGTCTCCACAGACTCCTCTAAGGCTTAAGGAACATGAGCTGGCTGAGGTGAGCACAGAGATGCCTCACAGGACAGGAATGGATAGGCCTGGGTTGAACCACAGAATCTTACGACCACTAGGAAGCAGGTCCCAAGGGGCCTGAGGTGATACCAGTGGGAGACAGACAACGAAGAAAGGAGTCAGGGTGGAGTTTTAGGGAAAAGACTGAGGAATGCTGAGGGAAACAAGAGGGTAGCAAGCAAGGAGAAGGACTAAAAACTGTATCTACATTGAAGCTTTGCATTGACACTTGGGCTTTTTTTTTTTTTTTGAGACAGATTCTTTCTCCGTTGCCCAGGCTGGAGTGCAGTGGTGTGATCTCGGCTCACTGCAACCTCTACTTCCCATGTTCAAGTGATTCTCCTGCCTCAACCTCCTGAGTAGCTGGGATTATAGGCGTCCGCTACCCTAACTTTTGTATTTTTAGTAGAGACAGGGTTTCACCATGTTGGCCAGGCTTGTCTCGACCTCCTGACCTCAAGTGATCCACATGCCTCGGCCTCCCAAAGTGCTGATACTACAGGTGTGAGCCATCGCACCCGGCCTACTTGGGCCTACTTTTGCTAAAAGGATGTGAGTTCCATAAATGAGTAAATGTTGACTTGGCTGCTGTCATGGTTACGCCTACCTAACATATTCTTTATTTTCTTGGCAGATGATAAGCCAGGCAACTGCCAGCCAAAGAACAAGTGCTCCAGAGATCTCAATCCTGTCAGAGCAGCCGGAGAAGGATGACACTCCTTCCCACACACAGGCCCAGTGCTGCCTGAACTTTGGGTGGGCCTTCAGCTGGCTGAGGCAGCATATCCTCTCCCCTCTGCTGAGGAGGGATCACCCTGTGAATGCCACCAAGAGTCCCCATCAGCCAGCACCAAGGAAACGATTCTTTCACAGAGGCAAGAGAATTCAACCTCAAGAAACCCTTGAATTAGGACATCCTATACAGACAGATTTTTAAACTTTTTGGAAAGTTGAAAATAATCCATAAGATAGGATTCCACTGATAATCCCCAATAGTTTATTTTTTCCTCAATAAACAAAATAAACGTTCTTGTTACCCATGTCTTCCTCTTCCAGCACACCATCTTGACTCACATTGAAAGCATATGTGCTGTTCTTTTTTGAAGCTTCTCAAGTTGAGAGAGATTTGTGCCTTTGAACTCCATTGCATATTCATCCTCTAACAGTGACATAAAGGACGACAGCTCCAAATCCAATTCCAACCTGAGCCTCTCTGTGGGCTATTTCCCGTGTGAGGACACCCCCTGTGAGGACACAACCTCCTGGGAAGATGCACTTCCAAGGGAAGAAATTCTTTCTCAGGAAATTTTGAGTAGTATTATGCTTCCTAAACTGAAGTATTCTTTTTCTCTCCTCTCACCCATTCTTACTGTATTTTACTCTAGTTTATCTATTTTATGTGTTTTAACCTATTTTATCATTAACCCAAATCCCCATTTTCAGTAGGCAGCCGCGTGACCCATCAGATTCCTGCGGTGGCAGGATGATTTGGCTTGAACTCGCAGGGCTTGAGTGAGTGGCAGTGGGTATTGAGTCACTGAGGAAATTAATTTCAATTTCAGAGATCAGACAGCAGTTCTGATATTCCCCAGGTACCTGACAGGTTCTAGCATGTGTTGCCTTGGCTGTAGTAGTGGCCCACTTAGGAGCAATGTGACGACTGTGAACACTTCTTAACCACTCTAAGTCTAGCTGTCTTCATTCAAAAGATGTGGAAGATAATAATACATACCTCACAGGGTTAGTGTGAGAGTTTATGAGGTAACACAAGCACTTGATAAATATTATTACTGTTGTTGCAAGTAGACATTCTCCTGAGGAACTCTCCAGACAACTTGTTCAAGGGATATCCAAGAGTGAGAGTTAATTAAGAGTCAATTCTCATTGAAACATTTCCCACACAGAGCAGTATTTACCAAAAGTTCAGGGTTTTCAGCAAATCTTAACCAAGTCCTCTCCCAATCCATTCCATTCTGCCCTCTGAAACTCCTTTGCAATTGTCATTGAACGTTCCACTAAATGTCAACTTCTTTGAGGAAGGCTGCCCTCAGCCTTCTTGTCCTGACTCTCTCCTCCCCAGCATCTCTACCATCCTCCTCATTCAATCACAGTTTCACTCAACGTCCTCCTTCTTCTGCTGGCACTACCATCCTGTGTGACCTTCAGAGTTTATGTGGCAAAGCATATGACTCTTCAGTTTCAAATTCCTTCCTTTCCTCAATTTCAATTCCCTTATCCCTCTCCTTCCTCTCTTCTTCCTTCCTTCTACAAATATTTAGCAAATAGGAGTGTCAGATACCTTTCTAGCTTGTCCAAAAAAAAAAAAAAAGTCTCGATCTTTAGGCTCAATTGCCTTATTTAAGAGATAAAATCAGGCAAACATATGACTATAAAGACTATGAGTGATAATATTCTGTAGTAGGTAAACATTGAGTTCTAATGAAGTAATAATCCATTCAGCAAGGGGAGGTTGGTTGTAAAAGGCTTCCTGTTCCCCAACTTCTAACCGCTTCCCTCTAGATCCAACCCATATACCTCCTACCCAAACTTGGCATGTCTACCACATCTAGTAACATCTGCCATGCCTTGCCTTTCTCTTCTCCCAGATATTTTTTAAAATCTATACTCATCAAGTTCCCGAAGGGGACACACTTGCTTCTCACTGGGGCCAACACACAAAACCGCAGGGATTTCCCTCTCCATTTCCTGACTGCCTGGGAAACTCATCCTTAAAGAACTTGCTCTAGGGTTACTATTGGGCAATATTGATCCCTCAGGCAAAGCATCATGACCCTCCTTTAGCTGTCCCCTAGTCCCTGCTCTGCCACCTTCTTGCCATGACTTGTACTTTTCAGCCCTCTTTATAGATCTATTTTACCTGTAGACTGTGAAATCTAAAGGCAACCACCAGGTCTTAGTTCCTTTATATTGCAAATCCTAACAGAGTGGGCTGCACGTGGTGGCTCACGCCTGTAATCTCAGCACTTTGGGAGGCCGAGGTGGGTAGATCACTTGAGGTCAGGAGTTTGAGACCAGCCTGGGCAACATGGTAAAACCCTGTCTGTACTAAAAATACAAAAATTAGCCAGGTATGGTGGCAGGGGCCTGTAATCCCAGCTACTCAGGAGGCTGAGGCCGGAGGATCATTTGGACCCAGGAGGCAGAGGGTGCAGTGAGCAGAGATGGCACCACTGCACTCCAGCCCGGGCAATGGGGCGAGACTCCATCTCAAAAAAACAAAAAAAACAAAATCCTAACACAGCATTTAGTACAAAGTAATCTATCTCTCTGACTCTATGTAATTCTTTAAATGTTTTTAATGTACCCTGTCCATGTAATTTTTAAAAAGTGAAATACAACAGCTTAAAGAGTTGCTATTCTTTAAGTCAAAAGAGACTGGTCAGTAGGGTCAAGAATAGGAGTGAAAAGGGAGGCAGACAAGAAGAGAACATGGCCATCAAGTAGACGTCAAGTGAGATGGCAACCTATCGATTGAGAAATCTATTAGGACCAAGGAATTCAGAAACTAAATCGAAAATTTAATTCAACAAATATGCAAGGAGCCTTACTGTTGCTTTAGACTAGACACTATGATAGGCCTGAAAGAAAGATGACATATCTTACTCTCAAAAGACTTGCAACCAGTTTTATTATTTTAATTCTTACTCTAGTAATTAAGCTCTAGGACGAACTCAACCAAAATACTTTAGAAGACTGTCTACACTGAATAAGATGCACTGTTCTTTAGTAAGATTTCTGACATACTTGTGTTTATTCATCAGTGTTTCATAAACCTGCTTGGCAGGTATGAACCTGTCCCTAAAATATAAGCAATGTACTTTGCAAGCCTTTACAGTAAAGTAAGCTTTCCATACCCTCTGAGGTTGGGTGTCATGCTATATATTAGAAAGCAGGGCGAAGTATTTTAAAATAGGAAATATCTCAGTATCTCTTAATTATAGTGTCAAATACATTATCAGCCAGGTGCGGTGGCTCATGCCTATAACCTCAGCACTTTGGAAGGCCGAGGCGCAAAGATCGCTTGAGCCTGGGACTTTGAGACCAGAAAATTCACGGCTCAAGAGGATGCACGGATCCAAGTCTAATGGGCCACAAGAATAGAGTCTAAAATCCTCTTACAAAACAAAAGAAAAATGACGCAAGTTATAGACGATTTCCTAGAGAGTGCTAAAGTCCTTACACCAACAATAAAGAACAATTTTGAAGGAACAGTTAATTGCTTCAAAAATATGTCTCCTCATTATATATTGCAAGTGGGAGAACTTATATAGCATGCAGGACAACCTCCAATTTCAAGATGGACGGGTGGGTTTTATATTGCATTACCTGGAGTCGATCTTTTCCTGCTACCTACTAATACCTCAAACAAATAGAACAACGCTGTGCTTTCAGAAGTGAAATAAGACCTTCATCAGATAACACTCACTGAGGGAGCCAGTCATTAGCACAATTGGTAAAAAGCCTCAGGATAAATTCCCCCAAAGGATTATTAGTCTAGATCAAGAAGTACCAAGACAAAACAATTTCCGCTTTATTCCACCTTTCAAAGGAATTCCATGGCTTTAATGCCCATTTGATTTCAATATAATATGCTTTATAAGGAACTACTTCTAAGACATTTTCAAATGGTATGGTAAACATCATAGCTTTTCAGATTGTGGCACTGAAAGAAAATTCATCTCATTGCTACTGAATTCTCTCAGTCCAGAAGAAAATAAATAGCAATTTATTTAGTTTTTCCTCACCTGCACCAATAAAGATTATTTTAAGTACAAATCTTTAAAATAAAGAGCTCTCACCCTAGGGTACAGGTTTCCTGCATACCCACTCAGAAAGGAAAAGAAAACCCTTCAAACATCTTCATAGTTAATGTGTGTTTGGATAGTTGTTTTCAAGTTTCACTTTCATCGATCCTTCTGTCATGCGTCTTTTGGGCCAAGATTTTCCCCAAGCAGGACATGGGATGGAAAGGAGAATTTTTCTTCAGTAAAATGACTTTGGAAATCAAGTTAGTACCATATTGCAACCAGCAACTTAATAATTGATTCATAATAGATGAATCATAAAATAGATGCTAAAACCATTGGGTGAATCACTGTCAGGGAAAAAAACATGCACATGCGCTCTAAGATTACCCCACAGGTGCCTTCTTAGTTATCAAGAGGATTAGGCACCTTTACAATGGAAAGGTCTGGTCAACACCAACTTAGCCAAGTGATTAAACTCAGCCTAGCTAATATCATGCACCTTCTGAAGAGAAGCCATGTACACTTGCTAGCAATGTTTAATTTGAATCTAATTATGAGGACACCAACAGTTAGATGAATCTAGACTATACGATATTTTACCAGACAACTGTCTTTGACTTTTAAAACATGTTAACATCATGAAACACAAAAAAATAAGGAAACACAAAAAAGACAGGAGACAAGAGAGTTCATAAAAGAGATGAAAGAAACATGACAACCAATTGCTATTTGTGATTTTTGATGGAATCTTTGATCAAAACCAAAAGCAAAACAAAAACTATAGTAAAGGATATTTTGGTTTTGAATGTGGACTAGGTTCTTAGGAAATTTAGGCTGAAATATTTAAGGGTAGAAGTGTCATGATATCTGCAACTTACTTTCAAATAGTCCAGGAAAAAAAAGACAGAGAGAAAACAAAGATGGGGAAAATATAAAGAAAAGCTCTAGTAAATAAGTAGTATAGATCTCTATTAAAGTATTACATCTGTTACACTTGTATGACAGTATTATCTTTTTTTTTTTTTGAGACGGAGTCTCGCTTTGTCCCCGAGGCTGGAGTGCAGTGGTGCGATCTTGGCTCACTGCAAGCTCTGCCTCCCGGGTTCAAGCCATTCTCCTGCCTCAGCCTCCCGAGTAGCTGGGACTACAGGCGCCCGCCACCATGCCCAGATAATTTTTTTTGTATTTTTAGTAGAGACAGGGTTTCACCATGTTAGCCAGGATGGTCTCTATCTCCTGACCTCGTGATCTGCCCACCTCGGCCTCCCAAAGTGATGGGATTACAGGCGTGAGCCACTGCGCCTGGCCAACAGTAATATCTTATGAGATTATATATATTTAAAACATTAAAACATTTACTCTAAATAAAACTTAGATATTAATTTGACTTCTCAAGTGATGTAAACTGGACAATTCTTTAATCTGGATTCCTTCATTCATTCTGGCACCTGCCTTTGGGTTCACAGCTGGCTGCAAAGAATTTTCAGTCTCATAGATTGGTAAATATTCATCCTTCAAGTCCTAACTGTAAAAAGGCAAATTGGTTCAGTTGAAAGCAGACTAGCATCTAGGTATTTTTCCAGAACTTGTAAGATTTCAGGAGTTTATCTAGCTTTTGCTGAGATGAAAAAGAATAATTTTTGCCGAATGGGGAGATAGGTCCTCTGCCGTTTGAAATTTTTGCAAGTTTCAAAGCCTGAATATCTGATGTCTACCTTCAAAATACCATCTTTTAAATTTTTTGTTTCTCACAAATCAAGAACAGCCTGACACTTACAATACTAATAATTTCTTCAAATTGTTTGGACATTTTCTTTTATTTTGAGCCGTGACAGATTGTTCTGCTTCTTCCTACCTAACAAGAAGAACAGGCATAGTCACTATATAATGTATTGTGCATTCTGGGGGACTTCTGAGAGTGAAAGAGGGTGCTCTTATAGGCTTTTTTTTTTCTTGAGACAGAGTCTCACTGTGTCGCCCAGGCTGGGGTGCAGTGGCATGATCTCCGCTCACTGCAACCTCTGCCTCCTGGGTTCAAGTGATTCTCATGCCTCAGTGTCCCAAGTAGCTGGGACTATAGGCGTACACAACCACACAGGCTAACTCTAATATTTTTAGCAGAGACAGGGTTTCACCATGTTGGCCAGACTGGTCGTGAATTCCTGGCCTCAAGTGATCTGCCCACCTTGGCCTCCCAAAGTGCTGGGATTACAGGCCTGAGCTGCCATGCCTGCCCTATATAGTCTTTATTAACATTTTTAAGCATGTATCTCTTACATGATTAAAGCCATAGATCCTCTCTTAAACTAATGCACATATTCATATATACTGACCACTTGGCAAATAATTTAAAAAGTTCAAAGACTCTCCAAATCCTATTCTTCCATCCCAGGTTAAAAACCCAGGTTCTTAAGTTTGACTTCCTGGCTTCAATTCCCAGTCCACCACTTATTTGCTGTGGATCCTGGGGAAGTTACTTAACTTCTCTGTGCTGTTTCCTCATCTACAAACTGCAATACTAACAGTATTAGCCTCAAAAGGCTGTGGTAAGAATTAGTACCTGGCACATAACAAGTGCTTACAAATTTTAGCTGCTGCTAGTTGCTGTCACACGATTCCTCTATTTTAAAATCTGCTATTGTTCCTAATGACTACAGAATAAAGTCCAAGCAAACTACCATTGAATCTCTCTATAATCGGATCCTGAGGCAATTTTCTAGTCTTATTTCACAATACTCCCCCACTGCCCCTCACACTCCAGAACCTTTATGTTACTTGTTCCTTGTACCTTCGTGCTCCAATGCTTTTGCCACCTCTTCTTGGAACTGCCCTAATGTGCTACTTCTCCAGTCTACCCTGCTGCCCACCCACTCCCAAATGGGCATTCAAGACCCAGGTTATATTGAAGCTCCTCCGTAGAACAGAGCAGGTTGGAATTAACCTCACTCTGCCTTGTGCCACCACAGCACTTCACTTTTACCTGTAGTTAGTGTACATTTTATCCAGACTTACAAAAATGTGCACTTATGTCTTTCCCTCCCACTAGACAAAAGACCCTATGTTCTGCTTATCTTTGCATGCTCCAAAGCCCCTGGCCCAGTTTCTTGTACACAGTAGCTCCATGATAAATAATTCGTAAAATGAACAGTTAATCTGCAGGAAATAATTTAAACGGATAACATCTGAAATTGAATGTCATTTCCTTTCAGAAAACCTAACTAGCTTCTACTTTAATTAACTCTCATCCCTGGATATTTATATGAGGGGGGTGCAGGGAGACACAGCGCAGCGTAGATGTTTCCTGAGTGGAAAAGCTCAGTTTTATACAATAGACAAAGCTGGTTAACAAAAGAATATCCACATCTTTCTACTTCTCTGAGTACAGACTTATAGTACAAAGTGACTTACAAAGTCACCTCTGTTTTAAATTTAAAAAGATTTTTTAAAGCCATTGCATTTCTAAATATTCTAGATGTTTAAATTCATTCATTCATTCAAATTCATTTAATGAACATTAACGTGCCAGGGGCTGTGCACGAAAATGAGCATGATACATAACCTCTGTGTCACATGATTACCTTTCACAGTCAGACACTACTGTTTCTGCTCATTGATACACATTTATGCAAGTTAATTTAAGGAACACAGTGGGCAGGAAATGATATATCTAGGCTAAAATGATGCATGAGGTTCCTAAGATGCCCTACGGTGGGCCATCAGGCATCACTAAGAATTCCCCCTGCTCTTTCATTCATTTATTTAGGATTCATTCACTTGCTGAGGTGCCCCTAGGTGCTGGCCATTACTACCTTTCATGCCAAGGACATGGGGACACGTGATGTTGTTCCCATTCTCTAAATGTTCAAAGCCTGGCAGCAGGGCTAATTATCGTTTGTTCAACAACAAATGACAATTTCTTGGGCACATTTTCCTTGCCTGTCTTCATCTCACAAGAGCCTATTTAAAAACATTGGTCTGGCTATACCAGCTTACAGTTCATTTTTACCTTAAATTATTGGTTTTCTACATGAACCACACAGTGGGACTGGGAAAGTTTCCGGCCACAATAATTGGGATTATTTTGCTTCTATTATACAGTTGACACATGTGAATTGGCCCACTTGCTAAAATTTGTTTGCAACCCCCACATTAGTACCTTCACACTCATTCACAGACACATGCAAAGGAGCAAGAATTCTCGGTCACCATGGCGGAGTTCCCAGCTCAGGTTGAACAAGACGATGCTCCACTTTCCTGCATCAGTTCAGCCCTCCTGCCATAAAGTGTCCTTTTCATGGTCTCTTCTGTGCCACATTTTTCACACGTTTGTACTTGTCGATCAACCCTTGTGCTGTTTAAAATGGCTCCAAGCACAGTGTGGAAGCACTGCCTGGTGTTCCTGAGGTAATGAGGCCGTGCCTCAAGGACAAAACCAGTGTGTGAGGTCAGCTTCCTTCAGGCCTGAGTTACAAAGCTGTTGGGTGTGTGTCAGTGTTAATGATTCAACAACATTTGTGAAAATGGTATCTAAACAGAAACACACATAAAATAAGGTTGTGTATTGATCAGTTGGCAAAAACACTGTGGTCAAAGGCTCGCAGGACCCTCCCTCTGCATTTCCCCTAGGAAAAGTATTTGGTCATTCAGTGTTCACAATCACTTCAGAGCACAACTACCACAAAAAACAAGAATCAACTGATTTTATCAAGTAAAGAGTGCAAAAAACCAGCCATATACCCTGAGTTCTTTCAGCTTTACCTTCTGTGAATTCAGTGGGGCCACAAAGTGAGGAAACAAAAGTCACCCTCTGGATAGAGGTACTTGGTGTTTTCTGTCCTTTTCTGTCCCCCTTGAATTACTCACAGTCTTGCAAAGAAGAGATTGCTGTTCTGCTGGCTAACAAGAGGAGAAAAGAGGTCCACAGGCCAGAAGGACTGTGGGTAAATGTAAATGGATTTTTCTTGGGTGTTGCTGTTTTCCCTTATGAGAAGTCTAATACTTTAAGGTCTGCTACTCTTATTTCCTGCTTGATACTTGGCTTTCAACTATCCCAACCACACAGCAGGCCCAATCTTGTTCAAAGGCCTCTGTGCGACCTCAGGAAGGACCAATATAGACCATGAAGAACCAAAAATCCCACTCTTCTAAGCAAATAATGCATTCTTTAATTTCTAAAAATTTATCAAAAATAAGACAATTTAAATCTCACCAAATCATCCAAAACTTTTGAAAATGCCTTAGAATTCACATTTCTCTTGGTAGAAATGTGACCTCCTCGAGCAGGAAAACAACTTCCGGACTTCAATGTATTGGAAGCTAGCTTCCCTGTTCCAGGAATTCCATGCTTAGAACCAGAAGCATCTAACAGTGTTCCATCCTGTGTCTCCTTAACTCTTCCCCAAGGTTGAGATAATGTTTATTTGTTGAACAAAGCCGTCATCCAAGTGCAGATTTGTTGAAAAGCTTCCAAGCAAGTTGAGAGGCCAAAGCAAGGAGGAAGAACAGCTAATCAGAAATCAAGAGCAAGAAAAGTTACATCCAAAATAGAGTACAAAATGCCCAGAATAGCCCAGAAAGACAGCTGATGACCTTTTCCTCTAAAATATCTTAATATCACAGTACCAAATAGCCTAACTATGTCAAGCCAAGCATATAACAACTACTACAACAGGAAAGGAATTACGTAAAAAACAAACAACAAGCAAGAAAAGCTGATGGGAAAATAACAATTTGTGTTCTGAACCACAAATAAGAACACAGAAGACAATTAACTGTTGTATTGTAGTTAGGATTACACCACTGGTAAGGGATTACACCTCAGCTCAAGGTAATAGTCACAAGAAACTCTCAGGGCTATTTCAATCGGAAAGCTGCTATAATTTCTACAGTGATAGCACATGTTATCTTCTGCCTAGGGACTAAGTGGATCCTGCTACAATGGCTGTAAATTGCACATCCCTAATTTAAGTCTCCTCTTGGCTGAAGCAGCTCTGGGCTGTGATTTGACCAGGAGACTAGAACAGCGCTACAGTACAGAAGGAATGCAGACCACACCCAGGGAACCCAATCTCATTTCTTTGATTACCATGCATACAGCCTTGAGCTACTGCTAAATAATAGATTTAAGAACTATTGAAATGCCTTCCCCCATTTCTCTACTCCTGAAGCAATGGGAAACCATGGCTCACTGAAACGATGGAGTTAGAACCCAGGTTTCCCCAAAATACCATAACATTAAACCACACATCCACTAAATAGGTGTAAAAAATGTCTTGGACCCTCTCCCCTCTTCTTAAAAAACTGTTGAGGCTATATATTTAAAAGTCATCAGAGATACTTGAGCCTCCTAATTAAATGTATAAATGCATGGAGACTTCAGAGAAAAAAACAACACTTGCTCAGTTATAGAGACAGCATGTATGCACACACACATACACACGCCACTTATTTGATCATTTGCTAAATGTGCAAACTCTTCCTCTGTCTACAGTTACACACTAGCATATCTGTCTCATAAAGGAAAAAAAAAATCAAAGTCACTGGCTGCCAATTTCCTAAGAGGTGAGGAGAAAGCAAAGCAACTGAGAATGAAAAGACTGCTATGGCTTTGACAAGATGAGCAAATAGCTTCTAACAGCCCACAAACTCCATACACACACACACACACACACATACGCACACACACACACGCAAAGCATCTGCTTGAAGAGAGAGTTCTAAAAGCCCAACTAAATCTCTATCTGATGGTAAAAGTGAGCCTAGATATTTGGTAGGAAAAGGAGAAAGCACTAAAGAAAAAAAAATGGAAAAGAAAACATTTTGTGAGTTACATGATGAAACCAAGATCATTTATATATTGTCCAGTTATCATGAACCAATTAAGCACAAAACAAACAACATGTGACACAATCCCAAATAAGACTGCCATCCCCAAGCAGTATTTTTATAATTTTTAGTACAAATTGCATAAAATAAGATTTAGTTCACAAAAGATAGTCAGGAGATAGAAAACCCCAATCCCCACATAATAATGAAAGTGATTTCAAAGACTGCAAAAAGGGTACAGAGAAAAGGGCGCAAAGGACAAATCCACAGTAGATGCTTTTCTTTGGGGATGACATTATCTCAGTGGCTACAAATTGCCTACTTACAAACCACTACACTACAGGGTGGAGTGATGATACAGGCAAGCCTGAGTGAATAGCTAACCATACAGTCCCACAGCCTTCCTTGGCCTAATGAAGAGAAGACGGAGATGAAGCTGGACAAGTGGCTCCCACCTCATTCTTGTACCTGGGTCCATTCAGCCTCAAAAGTGGTACAACCAGACAGCATTCACCACTATCATCCATGAACTCAAGGACCACTGGCACAGAGGAGAGACTAGGGTGTTGCTTGCACTCTTAGGCAAACGAAATTTCATATACGTGCCACCTGCCAGAACACCTAAGACTGAAAGTACAGCTGGGAGCAGTGGCTCACGCTTATAATCTCAGCACTGTGGGAAGCCAAGGTGGGAAGATCACTTGAAGCCAGAAGTTCAAGACCAGCCTTGGCAATAAAACAAGACTCTGTCTCCACAAAAAATTTAAAAACTAGCCGGGCATGATGGCACACGCCTGTAGTCCCAGTTACTCAGGAGACTGACGTGGGAGGATCACTTGAGCCCAGTGAGCAAGGATCACATCACTGTACTCCAGCCTGGGCAACAAACCGAGACCCTGTCTCTTAAAAGAAAAAAAAAAGAGTATAATGTATAAAAGTACAAATTTCCTTTGTGCAAAATGACCCTAGTTTCCCACAAATCTCAGCTCCACTGGTCTCTTTTTGAACAAGTAAACCAGTTCAGACAACCAAGAGTGTCTTCACTGACTCACCCTGGGGAGGGACATGTCAAGGACACATGGACAAATGTTTCCTTGCATCCTTCCTCTGAGTTTCAGTCTAAGGTGAGGCAAGTAGAAAAATCTTTTTTGTTAGTATTCACTACACTTAAATTAAAAACCGAAGTCTCATATTTTTAAAAAGTGAACTGAAAACGCTCATAAAGTATCAGATACAAATGGGTAATCTTAGTAACAAGAATGAGAAATAAAATGACTATCATTTTTAGTGCTAGGTCTATGTGCCCTGAAGCATAATACTAACACTATTGTAGTCAATTGTTACAGCAGATTTTGGGGGCATCTTAGAGGCGGAGATTTTACCATCCCCATTTTACAGATGTGGAAGCTGATCCAGAAAGGTCACGAGACAAAGTGGTGGAATTGTGATCTGAATGCAGAAAGGTCTTAAGGCAAAGCCCATATGCTCACATCCCATATTTGTTTGGGAAAATACATTTTTTCCTAGTTCTATACTTTTAAGTTCATTCTGGGCTCAAGATTCATACTTTTAGGGACTGGTTTTTCAAAGCTTCCTTAAAACAAGTTAGGCTTAATGAATTTGTTCAGAAAATTCTTTGAGAGCTCCTTCTGAGCTCAGGCCTGCCTCAATTTTTCTTTCTCTATTCGTCTCCCTAGACACATCGGGTCTCACAAGCTGAGTCTTCCCTGGGGCTCTTACTTTTCCAGCCAGGTTCTTGATCTGATTGGTAAGATATCCTGACAGTTTCTATGGGAATCCAGACACATCTCTTTTCTGGATCTATTTCCTCTTCCCCTACATAGTCCCTTCCTGTACCATGCAATCAAAACCCTTCTCTGCCAGGACAATAAGCCCCACCACATCACTCACATATCAGAGAGGGCTTCCACCTGGCCACACCCCACAAGAGTAATCTACAAAAACATCTTCATCTGTTCCTGTTGAGTAAGCAGCTTGGAACATCACATTGAAGCAGACAGATCACTTGGCTACCTAAAGTTCAACATCATTCCAAAGTGCCACGAATTAAAATGACTTTAGTACCTGAACAAACAAAATAGAATCATCACCAAAAGATATGCACAACACATTCATAGGAGCGCTATTAGTAATACACCCAAACAAGAGACCATCTAAATGTCCAGCAACTGTAAAATAGGTATACAATTGAATAGCATTAGAGCAAAGAGAATGCAAAAAATATTGTACATAATATTGTAGATTTCACAAACATAATAAGCAAAACAAGCTAGACACAAAAGAATATTCACTGTATGATTCTATTCATAAAGACAAACTAAACACAGGCATCACAAGGCAGGATACCGGTTGCTTCTGGAGCATGAGGGGAGGAAGGCTCTGAGGTGCTGGTAATTTTCTACTCATCAAGGTGCTGATTGAAGAGGTGTGTTCACTTTGTGACATTTATTCCCTCAAGCTATCCACTTAATGATGTGTGCACTTTCCTCTACACATAAGGTCCTTCAGCAAAGAGCTCACTGAGACAGACCCTTGAGAGCATCTGGTCCGTGCCCTTTGGTTTGCATAAGATCAACTGTTTCCCATGGACCTTAGATAGCTCATGGACACAGAGGAAATTCCTGAAAGGACTGGAACTGGACATCAGATCTCTTAGCTCCCCACACAGGTACCAAAGCTGTGTGACAGGATGTTTCTCTAACTTCCTTCCTGTGACTCCAGCCAAGGTTTTAAAGGGTGAGAATCACAGTCCTATTATGAATACGATCCAGAAGGTTCCAATCTCTTATTGACATCCATGCCAGGAAAAGCATCTAAGCACGCTTTAGGATATGGCAAATCAGAGAAAGTCAGACAGTTCACACTCACTGGCTAGGTGACTGTCAGCACGCTCCTTACCTCTCTCGTATCCTCATCCAGATCACTGAAGTGTTAACTGTTACCCTGCAAGGGTGCCCTGAAGATAAGGTAATAAGTAGTGTCAGGGCCATGCCTAGTACACGGCAAGCATTCAGAAACACTATTTGTAGAATGAATATGGAATTGAATTAATCAAATGCTTGTCACTTGGTAGAAGCTCAATTAATAGTAGTTATTATTACTGAGCAAGAGAAATAGGGAGGAAGTGGGTAAATATGCTTGTGGGCAGCTAACACCTCATATTCTAAGCCTACTGGGCCATCAGTGGGTCAACTAGCAATTCTCGCTGGTGTAGATAAGGTAGTGAAATGGTCTGTGAGGTGAAGAGTGATGAAGGACTTGAGAAGAGGGCTGTGCTTTTTATTTTATGTTCTACCAATTCTGTGTTTTCCTTCTCAGTGCCAAATGAAGATTTGCTCACTGCCTGCCACGCCGGGTCTAAATCCTACAGCCACCTATGTTATTCATACTACTCTTAGAATTTACAGGTTTTAAAAGGGCGAGCAGATACAAACACTCTTAGACTTACTGAGTAGACTCACTAGAGTCAAGTAACTTTACTCCTGGAAAAAAATTCACATACACTGAGAGGTAATTGCAGGCTTTAGAGAGTCTGAAATGAACCATGGCCAGAAGTGAGTTCACTTACATTTTTAAAAAGCAGGTTTAAAGCTGATTTATTTCAGTTCTTCAAATCTTGGATGTACTTAGCAAAGTGATCCACACGTTCTTTTATACTGAAAAGAAACAAATACAAAAACGACAAGTTAAAATTATAGCACATCAGAAAAAATAAAAGTGGCAAATGGCTGAGTATATAAAGAATATTAAACTAGATAACATGAGTGTAATTAAAAACAACAAAACGTGTTAAGGACTTCCTTCCATCCATCCTTTCTCTCCTATCCTCCTTCTTCCTTCTTCCCCGTCCAGCACTCCACCCTTCTCTCCCTTCCTTCCTCAGTTACTGGACAACCTCAAATATTCCCTGATGACTAATTTTTCTGCTGAAGCCACCATCATTAATTTTTATAGCACAAAGTAGTAGTAGCACACGGTAGGTACTCTATGAATGTTTGTTGAGTAAATGAATGAACCACGGTTTTGCAATATTTTGTCGTTAAGGTAAAAAAAAATGGGAAATGTCCACAATTTATTATTTTGTTGTCCAACAGGAACAAGTTGTATAAAATATGTAGAAATACATACACTATTTTTCAGACTTGCGTTTCTGATTCTCTTATCTCTTGAATAACTCATACTTAGGGGAAAATCCCCACTAGTATATACAGGAACATATATCCTCACCATGATACAGTAATAAAATATATTTTGGTACTAAAAGAATATTTAAGAACAGTGAACGTTCCTTTTGAGATGCCCTCTCTTCAAATACTTCAGAACTAACTGCATCCAAAGGAGAAAGCAAGGTGTCTCCAAGTTAAATACCAGAGATATTCCCATACATGTTTTACAAATGCATAAAGAGTCAGGGCCAGTTCTAGACAAAATTATGACGTATGGATGTGGCTGTTTCCTTCCTTCTATCTGTCCTTGTGAGGATTCATTAACCCCAGATGTTTAATCAAGTAGGGAAGCAAAAGGATCAGCTCCAAGGTTGCAACAACTTAATGGATATCCTTCATGAGGACATTTTTTATTAAAAAAAAAAAAAAGCTTCAGAAAAGGCAGGTGCTTAACAGTGAAATAAAATGCATTACTGGCTATGGCATTTCAGGAATGAATGGGGGTGTGGATTTTCATCGTGGAATTTCTCAACACCCCATCAAATCACATCAGGTAAGTATCTGTCCATTCTGCTTTCTCCTACCACTGGCTTCATATATGGCCCATATATACACACCAATCCCAGCAAATTTTAAGCAACTTATTATATGTAAACAGGCAAGCTCAATTTTAAGGCTAGGGTGCGCTCTGAAAGTAAACAGTCATGTTAATAAGCAGTTTTCAAAGTGAGCTCCTAGGACTCCCACCCTAAGATGCTTCAGAGAGCAGAGGCAGAAGTGAGTGGATGTGCAGCCATGGGCACAGCGATTTCACTTTCATCTGTTTCAGACTTAGACACTTAGACCCAAGATTTAGTTGGAGAAGTGGTGCCTTGAGTTGCTTATGAAGAGCTGAAACAATCAATGTTACCAAAGAATAATTAGATTAAAATCTAGTGCAGAAAATCCCAGTCAGTCCACAACACAGCTGATCGAACACCAAAATCCAACCGCCACCTGTCATAGGGCCTTTATGGTAAAATACAAGTCCCAGCCTGAGTCCCAGGGCAGAGGTCAGCCCGGGTCTGAGCAGACAGGAGCTGGGCCTTCTCTTCTTCCCTACTTAGCCCCCTCATCTCCTGCTCTGGAACGTAATGAGCAGAAGGAAGGGCACCTACACTTCCATGAGGACTGAGTCAACAGTAAGAGGGCAAGATTAGGCTGCAGGGGGAGGCTGCAGATGTTCACAAGATGGATAAGCAAAGGTCTCCAGCAGAGAACAAGACATGGCGGGTTTCTGCAAGTCAGTCACTTCCCAGGCCCTGTCCCGATCCCCACCAGCCTCTTTGCTGGGAATTCCATGTGCAAGGTTTACACGCTTCACCTGGATCAGGGCTCTTGGCTAGGAATAAGAAAGGAGAAAATTGGTAGAATAGTTTAAAAAGAAGAAGAAGACAAAAACCTATGTTCTATAAAATCCAATTCAAAACAATATGTTAAATGAAAAAAAAAGCGGCGGGGGATGGGGCAGAGATGGGAGGAGGATTATGAGAAAATAAGCATTGCCTGAATGTGCTCCAGAGAAATTCACATTAACTAACAGGCACTGCGTATATTCAATCCCTCCCTCAGCACAGAGCTCTGATTATTTGGCCTAACCAGGACTGAATACACAAAAACATTTATAAACATGAACCATTATATTTTTTGAGTTTTCATCATAGGACTTGTTTAAGTAAGTCAAAGATGTTCTTTGTTCTACAGTTTTGATCAAATGAAAAGAGACTTTAGTCATTTCCTCAGAAACAGACTTAAGCTATAAATACTAACTAACCAACATAGCCACTCGCAAAAAATCTCAATGACAAGTTTAATTTGAAAACAAGAACACATTATCGAACTGAAAAGTAAGCCATAAAAAAATCCAAACCCATGCAAACAGCATTTCTAGAAGAAAAACCCTTAGTGAAATGACAAGCATAAATACAAATAGCTTTTTATTTGACTCACAAACCTATCCCATACATAGAGAAGCAAAAAAGAAACCAGTCTATATTTGGGTCCATTTAATCAAACAAACTCTTAACATCCTGCCCACAACCTCAGGTCTCAAATTCCAAGATAATTCTCCAACTGTTAAATAAGTGATTTCTATGGATCTCTTTGAGATAAAAAACACATTTGTTACTATTGCTTATTTTCTAAATCCCTTTGCTATCCTAAAGTATGACCATCATGAGACTAACATGTTAAACAATCATTAAAAATCAAAGTTTCTGTTTATTACAATACATAATGCCATATTTCAGCCTTCAAAACGAAATGGAATCTATAGTCTCCTTTCTGATATGACTTAAGTGTCTAAAGCAAGGGTCTGTAAGAAGGCCAAATGTGGGTCTGCCACCTGTTTTTGTAAGTAAAATTTCATTGGAACACAGCCACACCCATACATTTACATTTTGTCTGTGGTTGATTTTTCCAAGACACAATGACAGAGTTGAGTAGTAGCAACAGAGACCATAAGATCCACAAGTATAAAATGTTTATATCTGGCCTTTTAAGAAAAGATTTGCTGACCTCTGATCTAAAACTCCTGCTACTTCAGTGGACTGTCTTAAAATAAGGAATGCTAATCCTGGTGTAGTCATGTTGCTGGATAATTACCTAAGTCACTTAACCTTTAACTGCTTTAATTTTTTCATTTATGATACACTAATTGTGATATTCGTTGGGAACTTATATACCAGGGAATATTTTAAGAGCTTTGCTCTTAGTAAATAAACAACAAATCTGTTCATTTAATTCTGACAAATATCCTAGGAAAGAAGTAAATTATTTCCACCTTCTAAATGAGATAATCAAGGCAGAGGGGTTAAATAACTTGTCCAAGGTTAAGTAGTGGAGAAATCAGGACCAGAACCCAGGCAGTCCAGCTCCAGAGCTCATTTCTTAATCTTTATGCTACGTTGATAATACTTTCCATTTTATAAATTATACAAAATAAAATCTCAAAAGGTCTGTTAGTTATGTTAGGTCAATCCAGTAAAATATACCTCTGCATAATTTAGGTTAAGATACCTAAAATAAGACTATACATGGACTTCCATGGACTTTTAAGACCCATCTAAGATTAGAGCTAATCTTGGGGTACTGGGAATATAAAAGCTTATCATTCTTTATTTTTTAGCATAAGTAATCAAAGAATCAAGCTAACTGACCAATATCTATCTTTTCCTTGGTAAGTAAGGCCTCTCCAGGAAGTTCAGGCCCTTCAGAAAGGCTTCAGGAGGAAGACTTAGCAGAGAGACTCTAAATCTTCCAAGTTTGTTCCCATCTAGTCTTACCCCCCACCAAGTTTCCATCTGAGAAAACGTTGAGTAAGCATCAACAGACTTTACGGAAAGATTGTTCTCATAGCCTGGCAAAAAGAGCTCTATCCAGCCACAACCATCACATGGTCAGGAAGATGTCCCCTTGCTGAATCACCCCCACCACTTCCTGAAGTTCTCTGGGATTTTGGGAGGAAATATGTCACCTAAATGTGACTCAGTGCCCTTCTGTACTGAAAGATAGGTTTATATGATTCCAAATAAATAGAGAGAAAATATAGCACTAAATTACTCATCACCAAGTCATGTGCAGAGATGGTCTTAACCTTTTTGTTGTTTTGGGCTTTTTTTTTTTTTTTTTAAGAGACAGGGTCTCACTTTGTCATCCAAGCTGGAGTGCAGTGGTACAATCACAACTCACTACAGCCTCGAAAGCCTGGGCTCCAGCAATCCTCTTGCTTCAGTCTCCTGAGTAGCTAGGAATACAGGTGTGCAAGCTTGACTAGTTTATTATTTTATTTTTTTGTACTGATGAGGTCTCACTTTGTAACCCAGGCTGGTTTCTAACTTCTGGTTTCAAGTAGTCCTTCCACCTCAGCCTCCCAAAATGCTGGGATTACAGGCATGGGCCACTGCACCCGCCAGCCTTTAACCTTCTTTTTAATCACGCTAGTCTCCAACTGGTTTTCAATGTCTGCAGAGTAAAGTCTAGATCCTTGAGTTTGACTTTAAAGACCTTCCACATCTTGTCTTTCTAACTTTTCCAACCTCATCTCCTTCCATGTTTGGTCTTCATGCCTCCAGGATGGCCGGCTTTTTCTTCAGTATATCATATCTACTCCTGTTTCTGAGGCCATACTCATTCTGTACGCTTTGTTAAAGACCCTATTTTCTCCTCTACTACCAACATCAAAACCTATACTAGCAACACACTCAAAACCATATTTGTGGCTCAAATATGGTTTTGGCTTCTTAGATCTTGCCCAAATCATGAAGCCTTTTCATATTATGTCCCTATGTAGTCTTCCTTTTCTCTCATTGCCAACACCCGTCACTATTTCCACCACCCATTCATTCGGGTATTTAATCATGTATTAATGTTCACTGTTTAAATATTCCAAAAGTCTGTTTTGCTTTCTCAATAAGACATTGTTTCTCAAATAACAGATTCTTTCAAATAGATGCTTGGCATTTTCAAATTGTAGATGAAGAGTCCTTGACAAGTAGAGCTAACTTAGCTGAGAAGCAAATTCAAATCACAAGCTTGGGCTGTGTTAGTTACATGGAGCCCAGCCAACCAATAAACATCTGCATTCCAAGAAAGCTTTGTTTTCTGACTATCTAGTAACTCTTATGAGCAAACTTCAAACTTATTTCTTTGTGGGATTGTTAGAAAAAAGCCAGCGGTCAGTCCTAGCAATGAAAGTGAAGATCAAGTGGTACAAGGAAGTGATAGCCCTTAGCCAATAAAATAAATAGACATTAAAGAGATGAAGAAATTACATGTTATGGTATATCCGCAAATCTGAGGATGGATGAGGGCTTGGGATTCATGCCTTATGCTTTAAAGGGTTTAGTGTGCAGTTTTTTCTGTGTTCCCACAGTACTAAGCACTGTGCTGTAAATACTAGCTCAATGAATAATCTGATAATCCCATGTCCCAAAGTCCTCAGTGAACCCATTTTCCATGCCAAAATAAAAGTCAATGTAGTCAATTTCCCTCGAGGTTGCAAAATTTTAGTATTTGCAATATCTATTGACATATTACATCAAACAGGCCCACATGTTTTTAAATTAACATGTTGCTTTGCAATCATATTTGAAGTGTTTAGTAATGGCTTGCTTTCTTTGCCAATACTGCCAAATTATTTTTATTTTCCACAGTAAAATCCTAATTCAAAGATTCTGAGCAATTGTGGAATTCAAAAGTTGTCATTCTTTGAAAATTTTGACTGAATTGACTGAAATGATTAAAGTCTGCCATCAAGTTTTATATAAAAGTAAACATATGTAGAGTAATATGCTGTGTGAGACTGTACTGGCAGCCTAGTGAAGGAAAGAACATGGTTCAGCTTCCTGGTATACCAATTATATACCAATTTTTCTTTGTGGCAAATACTTTAAAACTTTATTTTATATGAGAATAATATGGACTGAAGTGCAAAATTTTACATAACAATGTATTAAAACTATATAAAAATATGAATTATAGCGTAAAAATTACATAACAATATATTTAAACAGTGGGTTTCAATTCAGTTGGGGGCAAGAACTTTAGAGTAGATGTTCTCATTATTTGTACATTTCTTGAAGCATCAGGGTAGAAATCAGAGATTGCGGATTACAGTCAGTCATCATGTCCTCAGAGGAAAAAAGCATTCTATAAATGTCCTGAAATATGTTCTATCTTTTTGAAAATGTGAGAGAAATGACTGCGCCACTCTCAAAATTCAGGCACCCATACCTAAGAAATCCTGTAAAATCAAGTATTTCCACTAAATCACTAACCAATGTGTTACCGCAAATATCACTCAAAAAATATGAAGTCAAACCACTGAGATCCCACAAGCATTGTGAAAGGCCATTCTGAACTAATGTGAAATTTGTATAGTGATTGAATAAAAACAATGACTTCAGCCCACTGGTATATAACACTTTATCATGTCAGTAGAACTGCAGGAACTAACATACCCCAGTGAGGTCATCATAGGTCTGAAAAGTGGGTTGGCTCATTATGAATTCTATCATTACTGACCCAGCAAGAACAGTAGAGACTCTTTCCCATAAAATGCCCCACATGGAATAGGCACATTTTCATTGTCAGATTACAACCATGATCTCTGCATCATGTGTGTTTGAGGGAAAAAAAAACGGATTGGTGGGTTCATCTCCTCCCCCATTTTCCCCCTCATTTTACCATGGACCAGATTGATACATGCTTTTTCGGTGGGTAAATTGGCAATTGACAATGCTCATCAAAAGCCCTAAAAATATAATAGCCTTTGGCCCTTCATTCTACATTTATTAGACTTACAAGAAAAACCTGGAAAAATGAGCAACGATGAATATATACTCCTTTCACAAGAATGTTATAATATTTATAATTAAAAAATGGAAACAATCCAATGTTTGTACACTGAGGTACATCCATCAGAATATTAAGCAGAACCAGGTTACAGGAGTGGTTACCAATAATTCATGACACAGAAGGACACTCATAATATACTAAAGGATCTGCTTTTTCATAAATATACACACACATAAAAGTCAGGAAGAATATGGTTTTCAACACTTTCTTCTTCCCCTTCATCACAGATCCCAGAGCAGTCTACTACCAGTAACATCTTTAATTAGAGAGAGATGTGGGAGGGGAGATGAAAGGAGAGGTAGATGCACATTTTTTATTTTTATTTTTTTATTTTTATTTTTTTCTTTGAGACAGAGTCTCACTGTCGCCCAGGCTGGAGTGCAGTGGTGCCATCTCGGCTAACTGCAAGCTCTGCCTCCCAGGTTCACGCCATTCTCCTGCCTCAGCCTCCAGAGTAGCTGGGACTACAGGCGCCTGCCACCACAACCGGCTAATTTTTTTTTGTATTTTTAGTAGAGACAGGGTTTCACTGTGTTAGCCAGGATGGTCTCGATCTCCTGACCTCATGATCTGCCCACTTTGGCCTTATGTACATTTTTTCAAAACCCTTCCCACCTCCAGTCAGTGGGTCTTGTGTCTCCCTCTGAGGTATGCTATCCTATAACAACATGTTGACAGTGGTTGTTACTGTGTGGCAGGATTTCAGATTAATGTGATTTAATTTTTCATTTTATCTGTATTTTATAATTTTATTGTAAACATTAGGTATTGTTTTTGTCAAAGGAAGCAAGCAAGATGACTTAGAGGGTAGAATTTGAAATCAATCAGCCTGACTTTTAATACCCCATGTCCACAACTTTCAGCTATATGATCTGTCAAGTTACTTAGCCTAGCTAAGCCTCAAGTTTTCTCATCCAACAAATAGGCAGAATAGTATCCAGCTATTTTATTATTAGGGAAGCTAACAGAACTGCATATTCGATAAAGGAATGATTACCATATAGTATGTAAAATACAACTTTATTTAAGTGTATATATTTTAAGAAAAAAATTGAAATCCTAGTCTTATTGGGAAAGAAAATAAATATATGGTGAAAATTTCATCTGCAATGGCAACCAAAAATGCATATTAAACAGCCATGAGTTACCATTTTACATATACCAAAACACACAAAAAATCCTAACTCTAACCAGTGGCGATGTTGTAGAACTCTAAATAACAATAAGTAATTGGAAATATCTGAATATCCATTATTAGAGGGATGGTAAATGGTTTAATTAATTTGGGGAAGTCAAAGCAATAAAATTAAGAAATTATCAAGGCTATAATGCTAAAGACCATGGAGAACAGGATCTAAAATATCTAAACTTGGAAACTGTATAAAATGTAGGCTGGACGCGGTGGCTCACACCTGTAATCCCAGCACTTTGGGAGGCCGAGGCAGGTGGATCATGAGGTCAGGAGTTTGAGACCAGCCTGTCCAATATGGTGAAACCCTGTCTCTACTAAAAAATACAAAAAAGTAGCTGGGCATGGTAGCCAGTGCCTGTAATCCCAGTTACTCGGGAGGCTGAGGCAGGAGAATTGCTCGAACCCCCTGGGAGGCAGAGGTTGCAGTTAGCCGAGATTGTATCATTGCACTCCAGCCTGGGCAACAGGGCAAGACTCCGTCTCAAAAACAAACAAACAAAAAATTGTAGATATATGCACAGGAATGACTGAGGTGAGTAGGAACATGTGGGAATGAGGAGGGGAGACTTTTTGACAGAGAGCCAGTGGGCAGGAAAGCAGAGGGGTGAATTAAAGAGTGCCTCAGCAGTCAGACCAGAAGGCATAGTCAGCCATCCAACTATTTATGTATAGCCATACAACTATTTATGTTGTATGAAAGATAATACGAGACTTCTACTTTGTAGGTGTGTTTACAGTATTTAATGTATCAGTGCAATAATGTGTGTATTATTTATAATAAATATACATACTGAAGGAGATGCTCACAAGTTTGATGACAGCAGTACCCTGATGAAAAAGGTTCAGAGCCCACTGCAGAAGGCTTTAAAGCGGAAGAAAAATCAACATCAAATTAGAATTTCAAAAAGATCATTCTGGAGACCACACCAGAGGATGAATTTGGAGGCAGGGGATGCAATTATGGTTTCAGGGCCATGAACGAGCAGTGAGAATGCAGGGAAGAGTAAAACTGAGAAAAGCATTTAGGGGATTCAGTTGGGGCATGAAGAAGCAGACATCACTGATGACTCTATGACTCTGGTTTCTGATCTTTTTCTCTGTGGTAACAGAGAATTCAGAAGACATAAAATAAAGTGGCAGGGGGTGCATAGTTAAATTTTTATCACATTTGAGTTCAAAAAGCCTATGGAACCTCTTGGTGAATACATATACAATGTAGTTGGAAAAACAGGTCCAGAAAGTTTAGTAAAAATCCCTGGGTTCATTCATGGTTGAACTTCATCCGTTTAAAAGTGGTCAGCAACAAGATGGGTTATTGATAAATTCACTGGGAAAGAACACAGGTCATGGAAGCAAAGCCATTAAATAATTTTAGGAAGGAAGTTTCTAGAAGGCGGGAGAAGTCTGGGAGAGGCTGGAAGGAGAAGGCTGGCTAGGGAAGCCGGCTCTGTTAAGTGACCCACTATACCCACAAGCACTCCGTGATTGAGAACATCCTGGCATCATATCTGCTTCCAAAGCAAAACAAGGCCCCTCCACTTCCATCCCTCATCCTTACACAGTTGGAAGCTGAATGAGATGGGCTTGGTGAAGAAAGATGTAACACTGGCATTCTTAACTTCTACAGAAATCAGTAATTAAACACACTATCCTAAGCTTAATATATCAAGACATTCTAGAAAAAGAACACTCTCCCCTGCAAACTTTGATTTTTAAATAGTCAACCAATACAAAAAAGAATACAGCAGTACTTTTTGAGATTAAAAGCAAAATCTCCCTAATGAACCAGAAAACATGAAAAAATAACTTCTAAGATTACTGTGGCTACATTTGCCTAACTGCCTGACCAGCATTAATGACAACTTCTCTTTCTTATGAGATCCCATGACCCTTCTTCTTCACAGCACCATCAAGGGCTGTAGCTTTTTGAGGCCACTATGGGTCCATGCCATGTAGTCTCTTAAGAGGAAAGATGAGTTAGATTAAAGGCAAATTTTATTCTTTTCCCGTTGCCCTTAAAAATTAAAAAGTCTGGCTGGGCACCGTGGTGAGAGCCTGCAATCCCATCTACTTGGGAGGCTGAGGCAGGAGGATTGCTTGAGCCCAGGAGTTTGAGGCCAGCTGGGGCAACATAGCAATACCCCATCTCTTAAACTTTTTTAAGTCCAGAATGTCTCCTTAATGATATGGGATATAAACTTATCTTTGGTTTCAATCAGTGTCCCGACAATATCTACTTGATCTGAATGCTGAGCCAGGATTAAACTTCACTGAGACTAAACAACCTTTCCAGACTTTAAAATACCTTAAGTATTTTAAGTTTTAAAACAATTTATTGCTTAAGTTGGATTTGCCAGTTTATTTTTTTTCCTGAAACTTTCATTATGGAAAATGTCAAAGATGTACCAACATAAGTAGATTAAGACAACGAAGTGCCAAGTACCCATGACCAGCTTCAATAATCAGCACCCATGCCAATCTGGTTCCATCTATCCTCCCGCCACCCACACTCCCATATTATCTTGCAGCAAATCCAAGAAATCCTATCATTTGTTCTATGAATATTTTAGTATATAAGTCTAAAAGGTAATTGTAAGACTATTATCATATTCCCCCAAATTAGCAATAATTCCTATTGTTAGGGAGAGGAATTTCTATGCCAGCATCACCCCAGTTCTAGTCAGTGATCACATTCCCAATTATTTTATAAAAGTTGTATCTAAAAACCATTTGTTTAAATTAGGGTTTCATTAGGACCCACCACTGTGGTTGGTTGATAGATCTTTAAACAATGTTTCAATCTACAGGTTCCTTCTTCATCTTTTTTCTTTTTCCTTCCAAGTTATTCATTGAAGAAACTGAGTTATTGGGCCTGTAGAGTACCCCATGGTCTGAATTGTATTTGCAGGTACAATTTAATACATTCCAGTTCACCTTTAAAATTCACGTAGGTTAATTTTTCCTTATTGATATTCTGCCCTTTATTGATATAGATTAGAAAGACAGACAGAACAAAACCAGTGTGCTTTCCTCTTCTGCTAACACTGAGTAATATGGAAGATAAACTGAGGCACAATGTGCAAAGGTGCCACAAAATTGCCTTTGGGGCAGGAACAGACTTATTATAAAGTAGTATTTAGATCCTAGGAACAAGGGTAGGAAACAGATGTTCCAGACTGATCCTTTCTTTCCCTCCTCAACTCCCTTTTCTGGTACAGAGCGGTTAGTAGGATGGGCTCTGGGATTTGGCTGAATCCCAGCTCCAGTACTTGCTGACCGTGTGGCCTTAAACAAGCTGACTTAACTTCTCTGTGCTTCAGGGTCCTTATCTATAAAATGGAGATTCCATAATTCCCACTTACTGTGTGAGAATTAAGTGATGTAATTCACATAGAGAGCTTAGCAAACAATAAGCCCTCACCCACTGCCCCAAAAGTCCTCATTATTATCCATTTTTAGTAGTTGTTATCCGTAATTAAAAGTTAAAATCTCCTCCTCAAACTAAAGCTTAACTTTGAGGAACTACCTCTTTTCTTCACCCCTGCCCCCCATCACTATTCTAAATGGGGTTTTATCCTAAAGGCTTTTGATTCACTTGAGTTTTTACCAGTTTCTATCTAGAACAGTACTTCTGAAGAAAACCCATCCTTGCTATACAAATAATATACCTTCCATATTTTGCAAACAGCAGGTGGAGTCAGCTGTCCTGGAACACAACCACAGAGCTAATCTTCTGTGGAAGAAGCATTCAAGTGAGAGACAAAGTTTTTTCTTTGACTATCATGGGCCAAACCTAGCATGTGGCAAAAAAACCTTCATAAGTTCTAATCTGCTGGGCTTGGTGGTGGCGGTATCAGAGGTATCCTATGGTCTTAGGTTTTAATTATTAATAATGTGAAAGTTATCATTTAAAAAATGTATTCGATACCTACCACTGGGCTACATGGTATAGGGAACCAAAAAAACTTAATAATAAGGTAAAGTCTCTTTCTGGGAAAAAAAAAATTTCTTGATCCATTAGGAGAAGCATATTAATGACCTATAATGTAATCTAACATAATATGGTATGGCTGTCACGTGAGACGGGCAGATGAAATACTAGGAAAAAATAACTTATAATTAAGGGTAGTTATGGGGGCTATTTAAGAAGGAAAAGTGAGTAAGATGGAAAAATAACATGGTTAGGATGTAGCAAGATGAACTGGTGAAAACAGACGGCAAAGTAGTGTTCAGAGAGGAAAATTCGGGTTAGTACAATCATAGGGTCCAGGGAATGAGACAGCTTCAGAGAAGTCGTGAAGACAAATGATTGTAGGTGTTAAAAGGAGTGAAGAAGTAAGAGCAATGAACGTAGGCCCCTTCACTGTTTATAAACTCAGTATGAAAGAATGAAGAAAAGACAGGACACCGGCAGTAGCACAGAAGGAGGAGTCATTAGCTATGTGCTTAGGAAGGGGGACATCCTGAATGTTTTTATGCAGATAAAAGGTAGAGAGAAAACAACTGGACACGTGAGACAGGAAGGAAAAGAAGTGACCCTGGAGACAAAGAAATGCTGGCAAATGAATATGGAGAAATATGATGAGGTGAAAAAAGAAAGAAGCCCTAGAATCAAGATGACTAGCTCCCAGATGTGTTTTGCTCTAGCCCACACAGTATTTCCAAAAATGTGACTTCAACATGTAGAGATTTCACTAGAAAACCAGATATTTGATTTTTCTAGAGAAAACAGAAGATGGGGCAATACTGAGCCCAGCTTTCCCCGGACTCCAGTGAGTGCTGCCCCTCCTTGGGCAAGGCCAGCATCCTGCAAGTCTACAACAGCCCCTGCCTAACAACCCTTTCATTTCAATAATTTTGATGGCCCCTGTTGACATTTGAATTGTGTCCCCTGACCCAGATCTTCTCAATAAAATAAGGTAGTGATGTCATCCTTAGAGATTGAGTGGAGACTGCAGACTGGGACTTAAAAACTGTGTAAAAAGCATTCTAAGAGCTATTGAAGGAAATGGGTTGGGAAGTCAACAGGAGATGAAGAATCAAAGGACTGCTGTCTATTAATTAGTCTGCTGAAGAGACAGCAGTGATTCATCATTTTTTCTAGCAGTGCCCTACAGCCTGGAAGCAGCGGTCACAGGGCAGTCATGGCATAAGACAGGAAGACAAAGGGTTCTGGGGGCTACCAGGGTCCTCGCTGAGGTGACTGGCCAGCACCTGGCCTTGACGGGGAGTCAAAGGGGCTGGTGGCCTGGGAAAATAGGAGAGGACATCATGAGAACAAAGAGCAGATTAGGAAGAGGGAGGGAGAGAGGCAGGAGAGACCTGGAAAGCAAGATGAGAAAGTTTTCCCTGGAATTCTTCTGGCAGGAACTTGAAAATATTATCTGTATAAACATATTAGCTGACAGACACACATCGAAGGCCAGAGGGAAGATGAACTTGGAGACTGTTGGAGAAAAATGAAGGCACGTATAATTAGCAAAAGAGGGACAAGTTAGTCATGCAAAAATTTACCTTTAAGGTACCTTCATCTCCCTGCCATTCAACTTCCAGAAATCAACTAGAAAAGAATTTTCTTTAAACAACAACAACAACAGTGAAAACAAGACCAGACTTGGTAAATCATAACGAAAAGGGCTCAGAGAATTTTATTTTTGTGAAAGGAGCTATGTGAATGTTTAAGAAGACTATTTCTAAACTACACACTTGACTCCCTTTCAAATATCCTTACATACAATTTTGGAGATAAAAAGTACACTCATTCTGTCTTCTTACATGCAGAGGACTGTATATATTATCTCAAGTTTTGAAGAAGAAAGAACAAAAGTTCAAAGTTAAGTAATTTCTCACTGTCTCACAGGTTGAATTCATGTAAAAAGGTAAGCATTGGCCAGGCACGGTGGCTCACGCCTGTAATCCCAGCACTTTGGGAGGCCGAGGCAGGCGGATCACAAGGTCAGGAGTTCGAGACCAGCCTGGCCAATATGGTGAAACTCTGTCTCTACTAAAAATACAAAAATTAGCCAGTCGTGGTGGCACACGCCTGTAGTCCCAGCTACTCAGGAGGCTGAGGCAGGAGAATCGCTTGAACCCAGGAGGCGGGGGTTGCAGTGAGCCGAGATCGCACCATTGCACTCCAGCCTGGGTGACAGAGAGAGACTCCGTCTCAAAAAAGAAAAAAAAAAAGGGAAGTGTTTATGGCTGGCTTGCCCAGTGCTGAGTCTTTGGGGTCTGCATATTCCTTAAGTCCCTTTATGTTAAAAACAAAAAAAAACCCACATATGCACAATGACATATTAAATGCAGGGAATAACTCTGACTGACAGCCTGGGGAAAGACACTAAGGAGGGAGTAGTGCCACCAGGATCCATGATGGGGGAACTTGAGGCTTTATCATTATTTCCTTGCTGGCTGTGGGGGTTGTTCTCAACTTCAAGGGATCACCTGCATTCCTTGGCTTATGGTCCCTTCAAAGTCGGCAATGGCAGGTGGAGTCTCCTCTTACCCTACAAGTCTTTTCTCTTTGTGCCCGGTCTCTCCACTGGTTCCCTCTTCTGCCTCATCTCTGAGTTGTCTGCTTTTTTTTCCTTTTTCTTTGAGATGGAGTCTCACTCTGTTGCCCAGACTGGAGTGCAGTGGCACTATCTCAGCTCACTGCAAACTCCGCCTCCCAGGTTCAAGCAATTCTCCTGCCTCAGCCTCCTGAGTAGCTGGAACCACAGGCGCAGGCCACCACACCCAGCTAATTTTTTTTTTTTTTTCAGTAGAGATGGGGTTTCACCGTGTTAGCCAGGATGGTCTTGATCTCTTGACCTCGTGATCCGCCTACCTCAGCCTCCCAAAGTGCTGGGATTAAAGGTGCGAGCCACCACACCTGGCCTGAATTGTCTGCTTTTAAAAGCTTAGGTAATTATTTACATACGGCCCACCTAGATCATTCAAAAAACTATCCCCAACCTAAGGTCAGCTGATTAGTAACCTTAATTCCATCTGCAAAGTTCCTTCACAGCAGTGCCTAGATTAGCGTTTGAACAACCAGAAGACAGGCCGCGTGGGGAGACATCTTTAGAATTATGCACACAATATCCATTTATATTCTGAGGTTAAAAAACACAGATTCAAGTATTCCAATCTGCCTGGCAGTTATTTTTCAGGGTACAACCATGAACTGGCACTGCTTTTATATGAATTATTTCAAATCTGCAAATGACTCTGTTAAATATTATCATAACCATCTTAACAACCAACAATATTGTGGTTCAGAAGTCAAATAACTTGCCCAGGAACACAAGAGCTGGCAATGGGAGAATCAGAATTAAACCCAGTTTTAGCAGTCTAAAAAGCTCATTTTCTTTAATATTTCTAAAAGTATGGCACAATAATGACTTTTAAAAAGAGTGACTTAGTAGTAATGGGAGTAGGGAATATTGATGTTTAAAGTTGCTAACAGGATTATCAACTAACTGGCTTTGTAAATTAAAGATAAAGGAAAAAATAAAATCATGGCCAACTAACATTTACAGGACAAGCCCAGGTTAACAAATTATGTAGCGCCAATTAAATCTCAATAATTTTTACCAAGATAATTTATACTGTCAAAAGTCTTAATAATTGTAAAAATTACAAAAATAGCCATACAATGTAATACTAGTCCTGATATAATGCAAAGCAGGCTACATAATACCATGTATGATATTGTGCATGTTTGTGTGTGCACAGGCATGTCTGTGTAGATTTCACACATTTTCATTTCTTTCTTTTATTCAACAAATATTTATGGAGCATCTTCTATGTGCCAGACACTCATCTAGTTGCTGAGGATATAGCAATAAACAAAACACAGTCACTGCCTAGGAACAGCAAATAAATAAATAAACAAGTGAAAATACAAGAGACAGTGATACTATGGAGAGAACAATGCAGAGTTGGGAAAAAGAGAGCTCAGAGAGGAGGGTCGCTAGTTCATTTTGTTGATTAACTATTTGATTAAGACAGGGTACCACTCTGTTGCCCAGACTGGAGTGCTGTGGCAATCACGGCTCACTGCATCCTCCAACTCCTGGGCTCAAGTGAACCTCCCACTTCAATCTCCCAAGTAGCTGAGACAACAGGCACACACCACATGCCCAGCTAATTTTTAATTTTAATTTTTTTTTGTACAGATGGGCTATCACAATGTTGCCCAGCCTGGTGTTGTTGCTTTACATAAGCTAGCCAGGGAAGGCTGTGATGGAAATGAGTGAGCTCTGCAGCTCTCTGGGGGAAAGCATCCCAAGCAGAGAGAAGAGCAAGTGCAAATGTGCAGAGGCAGAGGAGTGCTCGGAGAACTACAGAAACGAAAGCAGGCAGCTGTGGCTGGAGCAAACTGAACAAGGTTGAGATGATCAGGAGAGGTCGGAGAAGCTGGAGAGGAGAGACCATGCATAACTTCTGTGCCATTTTAAAGACTGATTTCCTTTTGAGGGAAAAGAGACGCCATCAGAGGGTTCTGAGGGCAAGGAAAATGACACATTTTATCCAACGATACAAAATAGAAGATCAAAACACCTACAGAGAGACCCACTCAGAACTCCATAGTTGTTATAAAGATTATTTTACGCTAAAGATATCTGAGATTCAACCGACACAAAAAGCAGCTTTCTTGGAGCTTCCTTTACTGGACTAGAAGCAGAAATTTAAAGAAAATGAGGCTGCCATAATTTTCCTCTTAAGGTGGCTTTTACCCCCAGAAAGGAGGCCAAGAGTAAACCTACCATAAATCCCCTCTCCAGGGATTTTTGTGACCATGAAGAAGACAGAAAGACCAAAAGACCACTCACAATTGCAAGAACAAACTTGCTTATCTCTAGAAACCCCTTCCCCTTCCATAAAGAAACCCAGTGGTCCCTCCCGGAGGCCTTTTCTCTCTCCTCACTATTCCCTCCCTATACCCCACTATGTTAGGTATACATGTCTCTGGCTTTAATCAGTTGGCAAGCTTCTTACACACAGACTTTTTTCTGTTATTCTGTCTTTTGTTGTTTTAATTCTTAGGCCCACAGGATCTTAAGAGGTTAGAGGAAAAATATTCCTCCACAATACACAAAATCTAGCAAAAATCATCTCTTCAGGTGAGGTGATTATTTCTGAACTTTTGTTTTCCAGTTTTATGTGTTATTAAAAGAAAAGGTTTAGTACATAGGATATTAAGTTAGTTTTCAACAACAGAGAAATAAAGCTAACAGCAGCTCCTGTGGGGTAGAATGGTCAGGATCACAAGGATAAACCTCTGGACCAGGAGGGCTGGATTTAGATCCTGACTTTGTGCCCTTTCAAATTACCCAAGCCCTCTCAACCTCTATCTACCCATCTTAAAATAGAAGTAATAATAATACTCAACTCACATGGCTGTGTTGATGTAAGTAACTCACTCACCCAGTACTGAGCTCACAGGAAGAACCAAAATGTGGTCCTCTATTAGTTTTACCTCTAAGCACAGATGCAGCCAGGCCTGCTTTGAGGAACAGCCAAAATATGCCAATAATTTACAACATGTACTGGATGCAAATCATGTGTTCACCTGAGCTTTTCCTCTTCAGTCTGTCCTCAACAAGTCTCTCTCAAAGACAATACTAGTCCCATCTAATTTAATTTCCAAAATCCAAACTGATAGAATCCATGAGGTTTTGCTACAAAGAACCCCAAATCCAAACCACCGAAAGAAACAGACTCATTTTGCATTTAATTCATTCCTGAGGTTTTGTGAACTCATCTTTCCTCAGGCAAATCCATGATCCTTTATTCCTCCCAAATTTTTAGTCAGGATCTAAGTCAGCCAATAATTTGAATTTAAAGTGCAGGATTACTGACTGCTATCCGAGAACACAGGGGAAAACCTCGGCATTTCAAAGACAAAAAAGCAGTAATATATTTTACACAAAGACAAAACTTCTGGGTGTACATTTTAAAAACATTTGAGTAAAGTTGTCCATGTGTAATACTTACCTGTCAACACAAATTCTCTCCACAGAAGAACATTACGTAGATTGTATTTTATCGTTAAAGAAAGCCTCAGTCCCTGGCATGGTACATTCTAATTCGAATCACAATTACAGTGTTTTGTTTCTGAGGGGAGAAAGAAACAGCTTCAGCATCTCCTAGCCTATATGTCCTCTCTAGAAAATGTCAACTTAGCCCAATTACATTTATTTTTCATGTAGAGAAATAGCAGGGTTTATTCCACATTGGTGCTATGTATGTACATAAAAATTTCACCATTTAATTTTTGTGTCTGGAAGGAGAGGAGCTTATAATTACGCCAAGAGGTATAACTATAATTAGGTTTTCAAATACCACAGGTATCCTTATGATCCAATTGTAAAATCACAGAGAGTTTTGGTACTGTGTTATTGGGTTGGCGTTTTTTCCCCTTGAACCATTACATTCCTGAAACCTTAGGAAACAAGAGAAAATCTTCTAGTTAAAAAGTTGTTTTGTAAATAAAGAATTAAGCGAATACAGCTGATATCAGTATTTAGCACTGATGAGAATATCATACATACTCATTGATGTTGAAAAATCACTATTATGGGTCGGGCGCGGTGGCTCACGCCTGTAATCCCAGCACTTTGGGAGGCCGAGGTGGACGGATCACGAGGTCAGGAGTTCGAGACCAGCCTGACCAACATGGTGCAACCCCGTCTCTACTAAAAATACAAAAATTAGCCAGGCGTGGTGGTGGGCACCTGTAGTCCCAGCTACTCAGCAGGCTGAGGCAGGAGAATGGCATGAACCTGGGAGGCGGGGCTTGCAGTGAGCTGAGACTGCACTACACTCCAGCCTGGGCAACAGAGCGAGACTCTGTCTAAAAAAAAAAATCACTATTAAGGGCCTGATGTTGTGGCTAATGGCTATAAACCCAGCACTTTGGGAGGCTAAGGCAGGAGGATCGCTTGAGGCCAGGAGTTTGAGACCAGCCTGGGCAATAGAGTGAGGCCCCGTTTCTACAAAAATAAAAAATAAAAAACTTAGCCAGGTGTGGTGGCACATGTCTGTAGTCCCACCTATTAGAGTTGGGAGGCTGAGACAGGATGATCATCTGAGCCCAAAACTTCAAGTGAGGGTGGTCACGCCACTGCACTCCAGCCTGGGTAATAGAGCAAGACCCTTCCTCTATAAAAATAAATAAAAAGAAAAATAATCACTGTTATGGCTATGGTTTATATCCAGAAAAATAGGTTAATGGCAAGTTTAGGTTAAGTAAGTTTAACCTAATTAGGCTTTGCATGCTAATAAAGCTTTGCAATAACACAACTTCCGAATTGGGGCCCTACAGTGCATTTAAACACCATTCTTTATGCTTCCACTTTGCTGAAGATCAAACATACGCATAATTTATAATTAACTCTAGGCAGCGTGTGTGTATGTTTGTATGTGTGTGTGTGTGTGTTGGTGGAGAGGTGGGGGCAGGAAGGAAGAGTATATATACCTAAACTATTTTCCCCAATGCCCACAAAGAAGTAAGACATTTCTTGATCTATATAGAATATCGTGTGTGTGTGTGTGTGTGTGTGTGTGTGTAACATACTGTGTAATTACATATAGTCTTGATTTTCTGTACTGCATCCATTGTGGGAAGGGCAGGAGATAAAATGAAAATAAGCACTTTCAAATCTTCATTATATGATCTAATTACTGGAAGTAGCCCTGTTCATTCAAAATCATAGTTACAGGTCTCAAGCACCAAATAATCTTAAAAAAAAAACAACCATAAGGTCTTTAGGGAAAAGAAAAAGGTATAAGAAAGACAATATGTGAGCATACTAATAAAGCATTTGTAAACCATAAAATGTCTAATAATTGTATTCCAAACTATTTCTCATCCACTTCCACCCAAATATATCCACTGGATTACAAAAGTCCTAAGAACCACATATGTAGAAAGAACACTTTCTACATATACCCAAAGTCTTGTGGAGTACGATAAGGCTATGTTGAAGAAAAGAACTGACTCTTGGAAATAAAGGAATAGAGCTTCAAATAAAACAGAATCCCTTAAACAACCAAGTGATCTGCTCCCAGGATTATCAGGAAACAAAACTAGAGAATTTATTTAGATCTAAGAGACAGAGAATTTTCCTGAGTGCTTGAAAATAAATATAAGAAGGAAGTTCACATTCCAGTAATTCCAGGTTTGTCCCCAATACATCTGCATCACTCATTTTTCAAATAAAACCCCTATAGGGAGGCATTTAGCACTTAAATAGACAAAATGTACTATGCCAACAGTGTTGGAGACTTTTCATGATCTGACTTAAAGGTAAAAATACCATGAGTATAAAAGCTGATGTTCAAAAGACAGAGTTCTTTTATATTGTAAATGTACTCATGCCAACATCTATATTAAATATCATTCTGTAGACTTTTAGGGTTCCTGGGAAACACCACAGTTTTAATTTTTCAGATTAAAAGTTAAATATTGTTACCATGATGTAGCCGGGCGTGGTGGCTCATGCCTGTAATCCCAGCAGGCGTGTGCCAAGGCGGGTGGATCACGAGGTCAGGAGATTGAGACTATCCTGGCTAACATTGTGAAACCCCATCTCTACTAAAAATACACAAAATTAGCCAGGCATGGTGGCGGGCACCTGTAGTCCCAGCTACTCGGGAGGCTGAGACAGGAGAATCGCTTGAATCCAGGAGGTGGAGCTCTCAGAGAGCCGAGATCTCGCTGCTGCACTCCACCCTGGGCAACACAGCAAGACTCCGTCACAAAAAAAAAAAAAAAAATTGTTACCATGGTATTACTCCTAAAAACTTTAGCTTGATACAAAAAAGGTCAGCAGAAGGAGAGAAAATCTTGTTCTTCATTAATTTCAAAATAAATCAAGCCATGAAGAGATTTCTAAAGCTGACACCCCCTTCTTTTTCCTAAAACACATATGGAAACCAGTCATGAAGGATTTTCAAATAAAAAGACTCAAAGCAATTTCAGATTTTGAAATTAAACAAAATCCAAGCCACTTAGACATATCAGTAAGACCTATTTCAAGATTTTGAGGTTTTTTTTTTGAGGGGTGGGGTCTTTATTGAGATTTTAGGAAGCTTAATCCCCCTCTCTCCTTCCCTTCAAACATATATGTTTGAGCAAATGTAAAATAATCACTCCCCTTAAAAGTACAGGCCTACATATGTTAATTTATTAGCCCCCAACAATTCCAAGGATTAACCTGTTTGAAGCTTAAAGCAGACAGGTGAGATGACTTGTTAGTAATTCTGAGAGACAGTCTTCTAACTTGCTCTCTCCTGCTGAACGCTTGAATATTAGGGGTGTGTTGGCTTAAAAGTAGCTTACAGCAGGAAAACTTCTAAAACAACACAAATCCAGACTGCCAGCAGCAAAGCACAATGGAAATTTCCTGTTCCCTCAGTAACTGACAACTTTCCCAATGCGGACCAAGAAGCAATAAACATGAGACTCCATCATGAATTCCTAATTCCTATAAACCCAACTTCATATCAAATCTCTGCAAAAAATCTGTATAACTAACAACGCAAGCTAAGTCCACAACAGTTAGCCTTTTGTCACATTTTCTGGGTATTACCATGATAGCTCCTGTTTGGTGTGACGCCTGAAACTGGTTTTTCACTCTATGATAACAAACGTTATCACTGGCAAAGAATAGAAACCTTGCTAAAGATTCAAGTCATACAATATTTATTTTCAATATTTATGTGTTTCATTAACATGCAGTAATGAATGTTAATGCTCTTTGTTACTCCCAGGTGACTATGGAAAATATTATTAGCCATCTATATGGCAGGGATCTTACAGTTAATCATGTGGGAAGTCAGAAAACCACACCGAGCTTTGATTTCTCCAGCAGATTTTGAAACTAGCATATCAACCACAACAAGGTTACTCAAAACTGGCCTGTTGTGATGCCAAGAAAATACTTGACTTCAAAAGCAACAGATGTATTCAGGAAGCAGCTTTATTCAGTAGGCTAATTGTTAATTCCAAAATATTCTGCATTCATTACTCATAATTCAACTTAAACTTCACAGTTTAAGTTCTAAACACTGCATCTAAGTTTAACATGGACAAATAAGTAATTGCTTTTTTTATGCAAAGTCTCTTTCAATCATAAGGCTCTGATTTAAGCTATAATTTTATGTAAAATGGTGCCCAACTTGCTTAAAAGAATAATAAACATATTTGTCAAAGGATCAGAAAAATTAACACAAAATGGGGGCTTTTTCCCCCAAAATAATATTTCTTGAAAGGATTTGAGTCAATGAAAAGATGAGCTTGTTAACAGATAAAAGAATTTAATTCTGATCATCTGTCTCGTACGTGCTATATCATCGCCAAGTGACTGTTTCTCCATAGAGAAAAGGGGAAGAGTTGGGTCAAAACAGCTTTTGCTTTCAATCATGATTTATGATTTCCTCCAAAGAAAAGCACAATTTCTGCCAAGAAGAGGAAAACAAGGCTTAGCTTTCATATCGGGGGAAAAATAACTGTAGCAACCTTTTTTGCATATAATAATCACTGTTATTTAGCCCACTCGAGTGAAACACCAAATCAAATAAAGGAATAAGGAATCTATAGTCCTGACAGGATCTGCAGAAAATAAAGAACAAGAAAAGCCACATTTAGAGAAATCTCCAGAGCATTTTCAGCTCTCATGAGAAACAAGCAGTTATTGTGCTTTCTATGATCTATGCCACAGCAGAGAGTGCCTTTCTTCCACCATTCTATCTCTCTGAAGAAAATAATTTTTGAAAAGAACCAGGGGTGCTAGCTATTTTAGAAAACCATAGAACCTTATTGTTGAAGGGGACCTGAGCCAACATCTAGGCTGAAAGCCCGAATATTTTCTGAGGCATCTCCATAAATCTTGCCACCTCCTGTCAACAGCTTGGCTCGTTTGCTTACTGGAAGAGCCTGCCTTCCATGAAGGAACCAGAATGCACGCCCCACCCCAGCCTCTGTTGCCATTTGAGGTCCGTCCTCAGGGATCAAAAAATACAAGCCTATTCCTTCTTCTGCTTGGCAAGCAGGCGAATGTTTTATAATAGCAGCCCTGTCTCCCTTAACTTCCTAGGACATCACAGCCCCGGTTCTTCAAACCACTCCGAAGGGGACACAATTTCCAGACCTCTGGTGTCGGCACGATCTCCACACCCCAACACTGGGAACATTCCAGTTTGGCAACATCCCTCTTAAAGTGTATGGAGTCAAGCACAAGACTCCAGATGTAGGATCTCTGAAAGGTGCACAAAGGGACCATTATCTCCAGAAACTGGACACTAACTTGCATTAAATTTGCTAAACATGGTTAGATGAACTTTCCATTCACAGCAATATCACAAATTTGGCTTCTGCTGAACTACAAACCTCCAGGGAGTTTTTACCAAACCAAGTCATGTCAGTTTTCAGTTGATTTTTTTTCAAGTATATTCGCAGTGTGACATACAGCTTTGTTATTTAAAGCATTATCAGCTTCAGTTTACCATTGTCATCGTTTGTACGGATTATTTTCTGGGTTCTGACTGTCATCGGCTGTCTCTCCCAGCCTGGTTTCAACTGCAACTCCCAGTCACTGATAAAAATACTGAATAAGAACCCTGTAGTGAGCACTTCTAAATTCCAAATCATTTCCTCCTAGTGTATATTTTTTACCAAAGAAACACAAATTTTCAGAAAGCAATTGTTTTAAATGGAGGGAACAGCTTCACTAGGCTGAGAAATCTGGCGGATGGCAACATTTAAGTTAGGAATAATTGGGATGTTGGGATGAGTGTAACTGCTACAGTTTTCTTGATTACACCAGGCTGTGCATTATCCCCAGGGCTTAACAGGAATCTTAACGGGATTGTGAGCTAATGTCTAGAAGTTGCCAGTTTTAAGCCATTTACCGTAATATACATCTAAGCACTCAGTGTTAACCAGATGGGTGCTGTCAAGCAGCCCTTGGTATCAAATTAAACTTAGATGAAACACTGGCATTCCAAAAGATGCCTTTTTCTGCCCTGCTCAATTCCGTGAGACAGCAGGTTTACCCAAGGCACTTAGCAAGAGTTGCTTATAAACTGCTTCTTTAATCAGTTTTTTAAATAACATGTATAATTCAGAAAGCATCTATTTACTCAATTGGAAGATAAAGAGGAGGGAAGAAAAGTAGGAATACTTGAGGAACCATTTGATCGTTGGCTGCAGCCAGCTTAACTCCATCTGCCTGTTCTAATAGAGGATCACCCAAAAATGTTCTAAGAAGTATGAAGAATTACAAGAGCATTGAATTAGGGCCACATGAATGGTATGAATGGTGCCCCCTGCAGTTGTGAATGCTGAGTCCCCGAATATCGATGAGCTTCCTTGGGGGTCTTTTCCTTATCACTAGAGATAAACTTTGTAGACAAGAATTGCTTCCTATTTAATTCATAGGTCATCACTCATAAGAAACCAATTACTCCTACCAATTACTCCACATAACTTCAAAGCTATTGAAGGAGAACTCATCCAGCACCAGGGACTTTCCCAACACATGTCATGGTGTGTATCAGTCCCATCCACAGAGAAAGCTTCACTGGGCACTCTTGGCTCCTGCGGGGCAGGGGCAACCTATCGGTAAGCCAGAAAGGGCTGCAGAAGAACCAACACAGCAGAGCACAAAACAGCATTCATCCAGAGTGCGGGTGAGCACCATCCCCGGCCCAGCTGGACTGAGTGGTGACAGTGGTGGCATTGTTGAGGGCCTGGGGAGAGATCAGACTTGTAGTTTCACTCTCTTCATGTCATCGTAAGCTTGAGTTCGTCTTTATTTTCAGTCACCCTCTATCCCCAGCCTGGGCAGTATATGGGGTCATCTGGCAATGAGTTAAGTTCAGTTATCAAATGAGTTATGTAGCAAAGATTCTTTTTCTGGCCAAACTTTAGTCAGGCTCATAAATCTTCTCCTAGGCCCCTGCGTGCACTTCCTTGTAAAATCCAAGTTTAGCAAAGAACCCTGCTAAGTCAGTTTAGCAAGAACCTCCCACTCTTGGTATCTGATCAGTCTCCTCATCCTCCACCATCCCCCAGGTGTCCGATCACCCTGGCCTATCTTCAGCAAGAATCCTATTAGGTTAATTTAGCCAGAATCCCCCTTACCCCAACATTCCTCTTAGTATTTTTCCATCCACTGACTCCCACCCTGATCCTTGGCTATAAATGCCCACTTGTCCATGCAATATTCAGAACCAAACGCAATCTCTCTCCCCCACTGCAAAGCCCTGTAGCAATGATCCTTTGTTCCATGCTTTAACAAGTATCATTGAATAATGTTTTCTTTAACTTAAGTTCAGAGTTATCAAACGAGTTATGTTCCGTGTTGTCAGATGGTCTTGAACCAGAGAAAAAGAGAAGAGCTTTTTCTCCCTGAGAAACATCAATTTGGAATCACAACTAGAATTCCACCTCTGGTACATAACAGTGGGTACAATTTTTCTCTCCCATCCTCAGCCCTGCCTTTTCCTTAGTCCCACCCTCAAAGTTCCATTGTAGCAGAACCTCTCTCAAACTAACCAAAACAGTTGCCTTTTGATCCAGTGTCAGCGTTTCTGACTGCAGTTCAAGACAACTTGGCTGGCCGGTGGCTCTGGAGTCGACTGTCCGGGATTACTGCAGCCAAAAGGTTTCTTGACCCCTAACCTGATAGCGGTTCAATTCTCTTCATTAACAATAAATTTCTCTATTCCAAAGACATGCAGGAGGAATGCCCGCAATACATTCTCTTTGACATGCAATCAGTGGACAATCAGAATTTAAAATATAACACCCATTTCAATTCATTGACAACAGAACTCGGAGACCAACAAATTCAACATTTACTGTTAGGCAGGCACCCTGATGAATTAGTCAGAACAAACGCTGTGTTAGAATTCATTAGAAATGTTTGAGTCGAACAAATTTTAGAGCTCAAGAAATCTGGGAATATCTAACCCATCCCCCTTGTTTTAAAGATGAGGAAACTAGGGGTCAGATGTTCTTGAAGGGGCAGAAACGGACCTGGAACACAGTCTGCTACTCAGCAATTATGATTCGATGTTCTGAAGGCTCTTTCAGTGTCTTCTAATATGGGTCTCCTTATGAACCACAGTCTGTCAAAATTTATTTTTAATGACAGGATATCTATCCATTTGTAAACATACTGTTTTATTTCAAGATGCCAGCTTGACACACAATCTTCACATCCTTTAGCAATATGTTAACTCAAAATAAAAATCATTAATTCTGTAAAAAGAATTAAGAGGAACATGAAAAGCCAAGTGATTGAGTTGTTACAGAGACTTTGGCTGGCCAGTGTGTGAGCTCTCTTGGCACCGGAGACAACACGCCGTAGCCTACAAGTTGTAGGAAGAATAAATACCTAGCTGTTCATCTCCAGAGACTTACATTACACAATGGAACATCAAATAATTTTTTTTCTATTTTTTTGGATTTCCAAGACCTTTTATGTAGCCATCATCCTGGTTCTCAGCAACTGTCTAATTTACAATGTTCCTTTTAAACCTCTTCTGTAGCTCTTGGGAAGTGGAAAGGATGTAAACTATAAATAAAGCCAGTTCCTACTAGCTAATGCCAGGTTTAGACCTTCGTAGTACTAGTGGAGGTCAGTAACATAGGGCAACCATGATTATTTTTAGCAGCACGGTGGCCTGCGATAGAGAGATGGACACTGCCTTCTCAGTTTAGGTGCCGTCCACTTTGGGAGTGCCTGCAGACCCCCACAAGGCTGGGTTAGGTGCTCCTGGAGCACTGAGCACCTGTCTTATCAGATCACACTCTTCTGGAACCCAAACCAGGTCTGTCGTGGTTATAAATAAACTTGAACTCTTAACTACCATGGTGCAGATTGACTTTTAATACAAGCTATGTGATCTTGGAGAAGATCTCCCAAGGTCACATAACTAATCTTTGTTTCAGTTTTCTCTTTAGAAGATGGGAATAAGAGTACCTATCTCAGTTTTCACGTTTGTTAAAAAAAAAAAAAATATATATATATATATATATATAAAATTAGTGCCCACCCCCAAACAAAGCACATGAAAGCACTGCCATAGAGTAAGTGAGCAATAAACACCAACCATTATTGTTATTATTAATGCCACCCTTTCAAGTCTTACAAATGTTAATTGTCCCCTTATTTGTGTTTGTTTTATGTTCACCAGTTAGACAGGATTGCAAGCCCTTATATGTGATGAGGGAAAAAACCACAAACTTTGAAATCAGCCAAGTATGGGGTAGAATCGAGGCTCTGTGACTTACCACATTTCGTTAATTTTAAAGGTTAATTTAACATCTCCAATATTGGAATGTGTCTTACAATTCGCGGTGGCACAGAGTCCATGTAGTAAGGTATAATCTCTGTTTGATCTTGGAAAAGTTATTTAATCTCTGTAAAACTGGTAATATTACCTACCTCTCTCTGAGTTGTCATAAAGCACGAATAACACATCCATACAAACCCCTAACACCATTGCATTTTGCACTCCTGTGAGTCCAGTGTCTTGTGTACAGGAGATGGTTAGGAGCTAAATAAAAATTTACATATGACTTAACAAAGCAACCCATTATCCATGTAAATGTTAAAATAGTTCCTGAATCCATTCTAGGTTAACATGTGTGAGTGTGCAGACATCCCAGCTGGAGCAGCTTAAAAAAAAAATCAGGGGCTTTAAGTACAGAAACTCCATAGGGACAATGTATGGGCACCCAGAGCCCTTCACGAGGATCTGCAGCTGCTTCAAACACCCCACCCGGAGCCTTGGATTACTGCCCAGCTCCCCCATGGGGCCACTGATAGAGTCCAGCTCCCTGTTGAAGCCGAGCTCGGGTTCAAAGTTTGCCTGAGAGTATAAGAAGGTGCTTTTTACAAATTTAGTTATAACTCTTGGCATATATTAACAACAGTTTTGAGCACTTACTTCATTATGCTCCATTAAACCCTTCACAATAAGCCATTTTTCTGAGGTCCAGCATTTAAGTCACACCCTATCTGCCTGGCTTCAAAGCCTGTGTCCTTAACCACTATGTCCTGACTCTCCGGGAGGTTACGCAACATCAGCTTACGAAAGAGGCGAAGCTCTCCCACGCTTCAAGGTCTCGCCTTCAAAACAGCCAAATAGCACCCTCCCTGGTGAGGGTGTCAGACCCTCCTACACCAGGTGAATGGGGGCCAAAGAAGGGGAGAGGGCGGGGCAGTTGTGTGTGCATAAGTGAGTGGTTCAGTAGCTTTCCAAGCCCCGCTGGAACTGCCACTTTCCTAGGACCCCAGCTGGTCCTAACCGGCAATGTTTTTTATTTTATCTTTTCCCATTTCTCTGTTCTTGATTTATTTCCCATATCTCCAGGCAACACCCTGCAGATCACTTCTGGTTCTTCCTTTTCTTGATAGACTTCCTTCATTCTTCTTCTTTTTTTTTTTTTTTTTAATTCTGGTTCTTCAAAAGTTTCTTTCCCAACAACAATTATTTCTCTCTGCATAGTACACACTTCCTGGCCAACAAATCCTTCTTTATTCATTCTTTGCAGACGTGAGTCACATTGAAAAGTCATAGTTGGAGATTCCTCATCCGGACTGTAGAAAAGGTCATGTCCCTAACTCCAGAATGCCAATGATAAAGGCACACGTACAGGCATGTTAGAAAGATGGAGAAGTCAGAGGAAGATGTGCACAAAGTTAAATCGCTCTGCCCTTTCAACTATCAGATCATCACCAAACACTCGTGGGATCACACTGAGAAGGATCATCCAAGTCAAGAGCTGCAGAAGAAATGGTGCACATATTCAAGAGTCTCACCTTTAGCCTTTCCTCTACAGCAGAATCACTATGCTACATTAATTTCCTTCTCATCTGATGACTTCTTGAGAGCGTTTTAGTTTCTGCATCTCCTATTTCTAGCCAATGCAATAAACCAGCTGGTAGATTATCCCCTTCACATCCAATGACCAAATCATCACATCTCTCCAAGAGGTTCAGAGGTGGGTGTTTTTATACAGAACCTGTCACCATGGCAGCTTGACTCTGTTCAGTTTCTGAATTAGGAACAGTGACCTACTTATGCTTCCACTACACCCATAATGGAAACAGGTTAGTAACATCTTCCAGGACTTGACATTACAGAGCTTCCAGGTGGCAATGCAGATAAAGGCAAAGAATTCAGAGTCCAGGGGGCTCACTGGGAAGCGAAGTCCATGGTCTGAACACACACCCCCGATCACCTTTGCTCTATGCCATGACGAAGTCATCAGGCTTCCCCACCTCCAGTCCCCACAATACACTCAAACTACTCAGATGATGGAGGAGCACAACCCATTGCCTCCTTCACTTACTAGAAGGCAGAAAATGCAGAAGAAAAACCATGTTGCCTTTTACAGATATGACTTAATCTGCAGTTGGGAAAGAGATTAGGTATAACTTTGGCTTTGTCTACTCATCCCACTTATACAACAAACCATGCCAGTTTTAGACATTTGTTCAGTGCAACTGGCTTTTGGAAATGCCAGAAAATTGATTCTTCCCTCCCCCCCGCCAAAGCATATTGACTCCTAAATCATTATCTCCTAAATCATTATCCTCGACTATGACTGAAATATCACATAAGGTGATTCAGGAACCAAAGCTATAACCTCCTATATTTGCCCTCCATCCCCAGGGCCCCCTGGAAGGTTCTAAGTCTGAGTTTGTGTGCCTCACTCACTTGCTTGCCTTTTGTTACGGCGACCCATTCAACTGCATTTATATACACATAGGATGAATATTCTGAACATGCAGTAATTCATGCTTGGGGAAAATTATTCAATTATGGGTCAGTCATTTCACAAATATAGAGGCTAAGCCCTGTTACACCGTAATCAGGTGTACATATTTTCCAAGGATCTCATAAACTTCCAAGAGGCTGGAGATCTGTTTATTTAATAGTTCACAAAGCAGTTATAATCTCTTCCTTCGGTTTTGCTAAGGGATCCAAACTTTCTAACTTTCCATATAAAGGGACTTGCCATATGCCGGGCATTTGGCGCTACCCACTTGTTTATTTCTCAAAGGGTTAGATTCTTTGGGACAGTATAGTAGACACTATATTGCTCCACCCAGACTTCCTTTTTAGGGCCAATGCACCCATCCCCAGCTGCTGATGGTTCACAAGGAAGGTCCTCAGCCAGCTGCAGGACATAGCCTCACCCAAAGTGATATCCCAGAAGGGGTGGCCAGTTGCCAGGAATTAGCTGATGTAGGCAAACAAAAGTCCAGCCCCTTGCTCAAATGGGGACAGCTCTGAAGAACCATCCAGCGCTCTCCATAGAAGTGGCTGGGGTCTCAGATGCAACCACATTTGCCAGTCAGCTTCTCCTCTGCCCAATCTTGCCTTGTTCCTTCCTTACAGGTGTCTCCTGAGAGCTCACCCCCAAAATCCTTCAGCACCCCACTCCTGGTCTCAGAGTCTGCTTCTAGGGAACCTAATTTAAGACCAGCAGCAGTTTTCTAAGATAACTAATGCAGAGCATTATTTTTCTAATTGTACGAGGAAGTCACAGGCTCCTTCAGAGGCCGTACAAAGGCTGATAACAGTCTTCGAAAAATACTCATCATACAGCCACTCAGTTTAAAAACTACACATTTCTGATATTCAGCTCAGATCACTGTCTGAACACCAACCCAGTCAACAGGGACAGGAGTTAATGCACAGGAATACAGCAAGTTCACAAGTAAAGGCGGCGAGACCTAGCAAAGGTAGTGATTTGCTTGTCCCAACATCATGTGGCATTGAAAACTGCCACCAGAGCCAAGGAGGCCACAGCTGGGGTTCCCAACCTTAACCATCAGAGTATGGCTGCCCACAAAAGACATATTTACTTTATAACCTCAAATCCTAGCAAATCTTCATTCTAAAGCTACCCAGCAAGAACAGTTCCACCTAAGTATGAAACTGAGTCCTAAACACTTTATTCATAACATTCCAAACTGGTTATTTGTTTTTGTTTTTTGAGGCAGGGTCTCACTCTGTCTCCCAGGCTGGAGTACAGTGGTGCAATCGTGGCTCACTGTAGCCTCAACCTCCTGAGCTCAAGTGATCTTCCCACCTCATCCTCCCTGGTAGCTGGGACCACCATGCCTGGCCAGTTTTTTGCATTTTTTGTAGAGATGGGGTTTCACCATGTTGCCCAGGCTGGTCTCGAACTCCTGGGCTCAAGTGATCCACCCACCTCAGCCTCCCCAAAATGCTGGGATTACAGGCATGAACCACTGCAGCCAGCCAATGTTCCAAACTTTTAATAACAGGGAACAATTCCTGTGGAACTGATAGATGAATGATGACTTTGTAGAATTTACTGCATTCCCAAGAAAGGGGATTGCAGACAGGCCAAAGCAGGAATCAGGAGCTCCTGCTATTGTCTTGCCCAGGAGACAGCACTATCTTCCAAAAAACTTCAAGGGAACTACTTGGCATCCAAACAGGCTCCAATCTAGTTTAGGGTACAGGGATGGAATTAGAGTCACAGGCCTGGAAGTCAGTGGAAAAGCAAGTGCTTTTACCAGAGGTTTGGGTGAGGATGTCTAAAATGTAGCTAATGTACTCCATATAAAAACTCAAAAATCACACTATTATTTAATTTTTTACAGCATTTTACATGTGATCTCATTTGATCCTTAAAGCCCTCCCAGTGAGGGCTGGGCTGGTATCGTTCTAACAATTTTATAACTGCTTAAGTGACTTGCCCAATATCACACAGCTAATCAATGTAGGGATCAGAGTGCCAGATTCTTAGTTGAGGCTTCTTTCCCACAACAATCTGCCAACTCGCAACTTATCTACATGTTTCTCCAGGCATGTGTACCAAGCCCCCAAAACTTGGCTCCCTCCTCCCTTTGTGACTCCCACCTTCATACCACAGATTAATATTTCACAGGAACAAGAACTATCAATGGCACAAGGTCCTGGACAGGGCTGCAGATCACCGTCAAAGGTTGCTCTCTCTTCTGTCTCAATGACTCTACAATCCAGACCCTCCATTAATGGAGACTATAGCTTCTGAAGTACAGCTGACAAGAGGCTGAGGGGATCAAGTTATATGACTACCGTGTCCAACATCTCTGACTAATCTGGTTCACCTCAGTCGCATACACTGAGAGGCGGCCGGTTGGGGGAGAAGAGAAAGCTTTAAACAGCACACCAATTTCTTAGACACACTAACCGTTCCTAGGAAAGCCTTCTGTCCCTAGTCCACAGGTTTTGCCTACTGTTATTTGAGGCACTTGGAGGATTTTACTCTTGCCAAGTTGGCATTTGTTTCTGCAGTGCAAAAATGTCTGGACTGAAGAGATCACATGGAGATTTCTATGCTTCAGGAACACAGGCAAGCATCTCTCTGCCTCAGGTAGATGCATTATAGCTCGTGGGAGTGCTAATGAGCGCTAATTACTCTATTTACTCCCTGAGCCAACCAGCCAGCAACAAGAAATGCCTGGTGAAACTTGCTGGGTTCTCATATGTACTATCCTGGCTCTGTTTCAAAGGGCTGGTGACAAAATGATTTGAAGGGATCAGCATGAGGCTACCCAACTGGATTGTTATCTCAGGATCACTAGGCTTTTTTTTTTTTATTATACTTAAGTTCTGGGATACATGTGCAGAACGTGCAGGATTGTTACATAGGCATACATGTGCCATGGTGATTTGCTGCACCCATCAACCCGTCATCTACATTAGGTATTTCTCCTAATGCTATCCCTCCCTTTGCCCCCCACCCCTCCAAGAGGCCCCAATGTGTGATGTTCCCCTCCCTGTGCCCATATGTTCTCATTGTTCAACTTCCACTTATGAGTGAGAACATGTGGTGTTTGGTTTTCTGTTCCTGTGTTAGTTTGCTGAGAATGATGGTTTCCAGCTTCATCCATGTCCCTGAAAGGACATGAACTCATTCTTTTTTATGGCTGCATAGTATTCCATGTTGTGTATGTGCCACATTTTCTTTATCTAGTCTATCATTGATGGGCATTTGGGTTGGTTCCAAGTCTTTGCTATTGTGAACAGTGCTGCAATAACCATATGTGTGCATGTATCTTTATAGCAAAATGACTTATAATCCTTTGGGTATATACCCAGTAATGGGATTGCTGGGTCAAATGGTATTTCTAGTTCTAGATCCTTGAGGAATCACCACACTGTCTTCCACAATGATTGAACTAATTTACACTCCCACCAACAGCGTTCCTATTTCTCCACATCCTCTCCAGCATCTGTTGTTTCCAGACTATTTAATGATCGCCATTCTCACTGGCGTGAGATGGTATCTCATTGTAGTTTTCATTTGCATTTCTCTAATGATCAGTGATGATGAGCTTTTTTTCATGTTTGTTGACCACATAAATGTCTTCTTTTCAGAAGTGTCTGTTCACATCCTTTGCGCACTTTTTGATGGGGTTGTTTTTTTCTTGTAAATTTGAAGTTCTTTGTAGATTCTGGATATTAGCCCTTTGTCAGATGGATAGATTGCAAAACTTTTCTCCCATTCTGTAGGTTGCCTGTTCACTCTGACAACAGTTTATTTTGCTGTACAGAAGATCTTTAGTTTAATTAGATCCCATTTGTCAATTTTGGCTTTTGTTGCCATTGCTTTTGGTGTTTTAGTCATGAAGTCTTTGCCCATCACTAGGCATATTTTTTAGTCCTTTGTATCCTGTCAGTTAATAGTCAAGTCAGTACCAAGTTTGTTTGTCCGTTCTCTCCTAACCATTATCACCACAAACACCTCTGCCTCCAAATGTCCACTTTGGCTGCAAATTTAAAATCAGGGGGCACATGATGGCTCATGCCTATAATTTCAGCACTTTGGGAGGCTGAGACAGAAGGACCACTTGAGCCCAGGAGTTTGAGACCAGCCTGGATAATACAGCCAGACCTTATGTCTAATTAAAAAATCAAAAAATTAGTTGGGCATGGTGGTGTGCATCTGTAATCCCAGCTACTTGAGAGGCTTAGGTGGGAGGATAGCTTGAGCCTAGGAGGTTGAGGCTGCAGTGAGCTATGATCACGACACTGCACTCCAGCCTGGACAACAGAGTGAGACCTTGTCTTAAAAAAAAAAAAAAAAAAAAAGCGGGGGCGGGGTGGGGGGCTGGGAAAAAAAGACAAGCAACAGGCTTGAAATTTTAGGAAAAGAATTTCCTACTGACTATTACAATTGGGTGAGGCATTTCACAACGTCCTGCACTCAGCTTGCAAACGTTATAAGATTTAGCCAACGGTATGCTCAATTTGATCCTTGAACTCTAAACATGACAGGAAACTTAGAAATCATGTAAATTTCACATAATCACTGACCTTAACTGTATCTATGTTTTAGGTGAAGCATATACACGGCATGAATTATATTAAAACTCTAATTTATAAACTTGTATAAATCATATAAAAAAGACTTTCTCCTCATTGTCTCTCCCTTCCTACCAAAAGGTGGAAAAAATGAAAAAACCATAGGGCAACAGATCTAAAGTTCCCAGAACAGATGTAAGAATGTTAACCCTTAACCCAATAAAGCCCCACTTACATTAGCATAACTTCGTATTCTAACACTAAGTTGATTTCTTATTGAAAATGCAACCATGGTAGCAGGGATAAAAAAATAAGAAGGTCCAGGACACATTTAAAGAGGATTCCCAAAGGGTATTTTTAACTCCGTAGAAAAAAGACTGCATTGGATTATAATTCTAAATTAAAGTATTTATAGTAGTTACTTGGCTCAATTTATTAAAATGAAAAAGCCTAAATAAACACACATTATACATTAAATGGTAAGACAACCTCATGTTGAAATTCTTCAGGCAAAAATGATTTAATTTCAGGGAGTTTTTTTTATGTGGTTGAACAAGGTCTGGCGTAAAGACCAATCAAATCTAACCTAACTTTTAGATGGGATGAAAAATAAAAATTTACTTAGCAACTTGCCTCCCCTGGGTTATGTAACAGATTTGTCTTTTCTCATGAGTTTCTACAATCTTCTTTTTTAATGTTGCTCTGGTACCTGAATGTTTATGAAGCCTGGGCAAGTAACAACTCCATGAATGATGCCAAAAATCTCAACTATGTGTAAGAGAAGGGTTATTGCCCTTCAAGAGAGCCGTCTGTGCTTTTTACATGAACACGTAGACAAAACATGTTTTGCCTACGAGCACAATCCTAAGCTGAGGAGTCATCACACAATTCTCTAAGCAGAAGGATTTGAGAGATGCAGATGACTTATCCACAACAGAAAAGAAAGTCTACTCAACAGAAAAATAAATAGATCAGATAAAGAAGTGTTTCTAGAATCTAAATATAGTGATATTCACTAGAATTTCCCAAGTCTGTGCAGATCTATCAGCAATTCTAAAACTTTTAAACAAACAAAAAAAGAACAGCAGCATTTTCAGCTTTGAGATTCAGAAACAATCATTACTGAGCTTCTACAATCAATGAGCACAGTGGTGCTGCACCAGGCATCTTGCATATATTAGGTGGGCGCAAAAGTAATTGCTGTTTTGGCATCGCAAGTAACGGCAAAAACCGCAATTACTTTTGCACCAATCTCAACTTAATCTTTTTAATACAGTTGTCCCTCAGTATCCATGGGGAATTGGTTTCCAGGATACCCACACACATACCCAAATCCGCAGATGCTAAAGTTCCTTACATATTCACATATAACCTACACACATCCTCCCATTCTCTCATATACTTTAAATCATCTCTGGATTACTTAAGACCTAATACAACGTAAATGCTATGTAAATAGTTGTTTTTTATTTGTATTTTTTATTTGTATTTTTATTGTTGTATGGTTATTTTGTTTTTTCAAATATTTTCCATCTGCTATTGGTTGAATCCTCAGATGTGGAACCCTCAGATCCAGAGGGTCTACCATATTCCTACAAGGTACACATTGTTATTTCCATTTTACAGATGAGAAAACCAGGGTTCAGGATGGGTAAGTAACAAAGTCACAGTGCCAAGATAGGGCTATGTAGGGATTCCAGTCAAGATATGTCTGACTCCAAAACCTAAAACAGTTGGTGCCACCCTCTGCCTAATAGTACCACCAAGAAACTACGACCAGAAAATACAATGACGGAATTCTTTCTGAAGCAGAGCAGGTCAGCCCTGGAGTCGGAAGCTCTGGATTTTAATGATGCATCTATTGAGTGGTGGTTTCCTCCAAATTAATGGAGATGGAAACAGTATTTAAGCTCATAAGGTTGAGGTGAGAAGCATCCATAAAAGCCCTAGTGAAAGGGTTTTGCAAAACAGCCAAGTGCCAGGTAAGCGCTAGTTGTTACCTTCGTCTTCAAGCTACAGTTAGTGCAGCTGGTGAGCTGCAATAGGGCTGTGGGCTCCTATGAGTCCTCCCACAGGACTCAACCTGGGTGAGGCTGAGCAACAGCCTGCAGCCTCAAAGAGCAAAACTTAAGGGGTGAGAACTGGATGGGATGTGGCCTGAGTCTCTGCTCCGCCTGCCTTCTCACAGACTCAACACATGCCTAACACACCCCTTGCCAGATGTAGTCACAGCTCGCTCAGCAAGTCGCTGGTTTCAGTCACTCAGATGTTTCAGGAATCTGTGGAAGCCCCGCTGCCTTCAGTAAGCTCACTTCTATCAAGGGAAAAGAAATGAAAAAGCCAAACAAACAACCCTCGGCCCAAAAACAGCCTCCCCTTTTCTCACCAACTTTCTCTATTTTTTTTTTCTCTGTCTCTCACACACACACACACGTGCAAGTTTTCCCATGATACATAGTGGGTGCCCATAAGCATTTCAGGCCCATTTATCCTCATCAGGAAACCCTGTGATACCCTACTTTGGGATATAATTTTAAACACTGATTATTCAGAGTAGAGACTTCCAGAGCAGTGAGGGTTCATTTTAGTATAGACAGAGGAAAGTTGGAGAACCGCAAGTGCAAAAGACAATCAATAGATTAGCCGGCATAAATATTTTAAACCTCTATATCACTAACAAAAATAAAAGACAAACTGAATTAAAAAATTAGAAACAGCAGGTGAAAATATTTGCAGCAACTATGATAGAGGATTCATAAGTGAAATACATGAACTAGAGTTTATGACAAATGAGAAAAATACTAATTCCCAATAAATGGGCAGAGAACATGAACAGTTTGTTAAGAAACAGCCAATAGTCATATGAACATGATTTAGCTCAATAATATCAAATACATTAAAAAGAAAAACAAAATTTATTTTCTCCTAGAAAATTATCAAATGCTACTAATATGAGAACATCACTGTGCTAACAGGAGCAAAAATTAGTAGAAGCTTTGGGGCAGCTGACGACAATACTAATCAAAATATCCACACATATCCAATCCTTTTGTTCCACATGTGATCATCTATTGTATAGACAGCAATGATCTGAAATACAGAAAATACTGAACGCACAAATGCTCGTCAAAATTGAAAATAGGCTGGGTGCAATAGCCCATGCCTGTAATCCCAACACTTTGTGAGGCTGAAGATCACTTTTTTTTTTTTTTGTAGAGACAGGGTCACCGGCAAGAATCACTGATGCTGATGAAATTAAGACTTTTGGTGTTTGCCTTTCAAAGGATGATTTTGCAGTCTTTGGGATGGCTTTCTCGGGGTACCAGCTAACTACGCCAAACTCTTTGCATTCATTATTTTGTTTCATCTTTACAACCCTTCAAGGCAGCGTTTCTCAACCTCAGTACTACTGATATTTTGAGACAGAGTCTCTACAAAAAAAAAAAAAAATTAGCCAGACATGGTGGCACATGCCTATAATCCTACTACATGGGAGGCTGAGGCAGGAGGATCACTTGGGCCTAGCATTTTGAGGCTGCAGTAAGCTATAATCACGTCACTCCAGCCTGGGTGACAGAGGAAGACCCTGTCTCTAAAAAAAAAAAAAAAAAAAAAAATTGAAAATAGGCTATATTTTATATTTTTACAATGGGATTAAATAATGAAACACCCACAGATGGAATGTTTTACAGTCCTTAGAAATATTTACAGACATTTTAGTAGTGTAAGGAAATGAAAATAAAACAATGTGAAGTTTTAAAAATAGTGGGACAGAAAATTACGTACGCAGAATATTTCATCTATGGAAAAAATATAGGAATAGAAAAAGAAGAAAACACACCAACACACCAAAGCTAATTATACCTTCATGTGAAAGTATTACTGATGCCTTTTTTTTAACTGTGTCTTCTCTATTTTTTCTATGTTACTCAAATTTTCTATAAGATACATATATTACCTTTATAATTACAAAAAAAGTTTAACAATTTCAAATATAAATCCACAATAAACAATAGATGGAAATCCAACAGCTAGCTCTCCACCCTTCTACTCCCACAGATAGGCAGGTAAGGCAGTAAACAGCGGGGAAAGCTGCTTTGTTTAAAATCCAAGGCTAGAAAAACACAGGGCTTCTTGATGTGAAAACCAAAACGTTTCATGTCTCACGTATCAAAACAGGTTTTGGGAATTTGATAGTCAAAACATTTTCCTTCAGAAGATTTAAACCCGCACACCAAAATTATCTCCACAGAACAAACTAGTAAAGCAAGCAGGAAGTTTACCAGGAATATCCTAAAAACTAATAATGGCTTTTACAGCTCTGATAAACCCACGCCAGCTCATGGTAGTACACAGTGTAACATAAACAATCTCCAGTGAGTCTGTCACCACTCCTAAACAGGACAGCATGAAATCCTTAGCATAAGGCTTCTCACTGGCAAGAATCACTGATGCTGATGAAATTAAGCCTTTTGGTGTTTGCCTTTCAAAGTATGATTTTGCAATCTTTGGGATGGCTTTCTTGGAGTAACAGCTAACTACACCAAACTCTTTGCAGTCATTATCTTGTTTCATCTTCACAACTCTTTAAAGCAGCATTTCTCAACCTCAGCACTACTGATACTTAGAGGCAGGATAATTCTTCATGGGTGGGGGGCTGTCCTGTGCATTGTAGGATGGTTAGCCACATCCCTGGAACGTACCCACCAAATGCCAGCAGCACCCCCACCCCCAGGTTGTGACACAAAAAATGTCTCTTGACATTGCCAAATGACTGCTACAGGTAAAAATCACTGCAATTGAAAACTACTGCTACAAAAGTATACAGTATTACTGCCCCTATTTGACAAATGAGGTCCATCTAACTCCAGAGCCCAAGATCCCCATTCCATACTACCTTCGTGCCCAGGTAGGAGGCCAAGCTTAGAGTATAACTAATACTGCATTTTCTAGCTGGGGCATCTTTGCATCTCCATGGAGCCTGGTATAGGCCTAATGCATATTGGTTGAATGAACCAATCATCTCATCACATATTTACTGAGTTCCTACCGGGTAGCAGGCATTGTCAACAAAGGCAGTCATGGTCTTCAACTAGTCCATAATCTATTTGAAGAAATAAGACAAATCCAGAAAAGAGCCATTTTGAGAGTCAGTGTTGGAAAAAATTCTCAGTTTCCTCATCTGTAAAATGGAGGTAATGCTAGTGCTGCGTCATAATTAACTGAGATACTGCAAGTAAAGTTCCTATCACAAAGTACAATTTCAAATAACAAGTAGATGCCAGATCTCAAAATCACTGGGCTGGAAGGAACCTTCAAAGACAACCTTAACTCACCACCCAATTGGTACTTGAGCAGTTAAAACCCCAAAATTTGATTACCTGCTTCCTGCAAAGTTCCTGCACGAGTGAGTTCTGACTGAGACTCTCAGCTAAGTTTTCCTGATGAACTGCTTTTAAGTGGGTCTGGAGGAAAGAGGAGAGGTTAAGCAAAGAGAAGAGCAATAGGAAAAACAGAAAGGTTTGCTGGACTTAAAGCCATCCAGGGATTGGAGCCGGAGTCCTCTGCACAGAAGAGCAGGGAAAGGCAAGCTTGGAGAAAGGTCAAGATCAGATGAGGTCACAAGATGACACAGTGGTAATAATAGCCAGGCGAGACTTAAGAAATATTTCTCCTAAAAAAAGCAACCAAAGGCTGCTACAAAGCATACACCCAATTTCCGTTATGAACGGGGAATTTAATTTCTCAGACTAAAAGATCAATATTCAGGTTGCTTCACACCATTCTTAAGAATAGCCAGATACCTGCTTTCCATTTACATAGCTAAAAGTGAAGATTTTGCCACAGCAAAGAATCACTCTGCCTTAAGAGTAAACCCAAGAACAAGATGGACTGGGCATCCTTCTCCCCATGCCCAGTCCATCTTGTTCTTTAAGGCACCAGCGCAGCACAAGGAAACAAGAGCCCACAGTGGCCAGACCTCTTTTTAAAATCTGAATTTCAATAGGTGAATTTCAGTAAGTAAACCCTCCCAAAGCAAGTGTTCGCTGAAACTTCTTTATTAATAACACGCAGGCCAAACCAACCCTGTCTCCATGCAGTCTCCACCCCAGGAACACAGGATGAGAACTCTGCTGTAAGTCATGGCTCACAGGAGGTCAAAGAAAGCTTTGGAGTAGGCAGGGTGGCCTGGAACCAAACTTACTTGGAAAATTTGTCTGGCAGTAAGGTGCAGAATAAGGAAACGGGGGGCCGGGCGCGGTGGCTCACGTCTGTAATCCCAGCACTTTGGGAGGCCGAGGCCGGCGGATCACGAGGTCAGGAGTTTGAGACCAGCCTGGCCAACATAGTGAAACCCCATCTCTACTAAAAACACAAAAAATTAGCTGGACGTGATGGCAGGCATCTGTAATCCCAGCTACTCAGGAGGCTGAGGCAGGAGAATCACTTGAACCAGGGAGGCAGAGGTTGTAGTGAGCTGAGATCACACCATTGCACTCCAGCCTGGGTGACCGTGAGAGACTCCGTCTCAAAAAAAAAAGAGAGAGAGAGAGAGAGAAGGGACTACCTGCAGGGCTCCAGTAGGAGACAACGGCAAGGTCTGTATCAGAGAGGAGGAGGATGCGAACCCAGATATACTGGTAGGGGGAATGAAGAGTGATTAAAAAATTATTGAAAGGCAAAAATGACCTTGCTGATGGCCAGAAGAGGGTCTCCTAGGCTACCACCCACAAACCTGATACATTGCAAACTTTAATAATGAAGCTGAGACGTTAGGACCAAGGGAAACTTAGCCTCAAAAGTGAGCTCTTTGACTTCTGAGACATCTTCATGGACCTGTGACCTGGGCAGTAACACAGGACCCCACGCTCAGAAAAGACCCATGGTTGGTTTAATACTCTACTGTCACCATCTTGAGAATGATAATAATTTTGAATTTGTATTTTGTAAGTCAGGTCCAATGGGACAATGGAGCCCACAAGTGAGCAGAGGAGAACGATGTGATATGATTTGGATGTTTGGCCCCTCCAAATCTCATGTTGAAATGAGATTCCCACTGTTGGGTGTGGGGCCTGGTGGGAGGTGACTGGATCATGGGGGCGGATCCCTCATGAATGGTTTAGCACCATCCCCTTGGTGAATCTTGCTCAATTAGTTCATGGGAGATCTGGTTGTTTAAGAGTCTGGGGCCTCTCCCTTCTGTCTCTTTTGCTCCCTATCTCACCGTGTGACAAGCTGGTTCCCCTTGCCTTCTGCCATGATCAGAAGCTTCCTGGGGGCCTCGCCAGAAGCAGATGCTGGCAATATGCTTCACGTACAGCCTGCAGAACCGTGAGCCAAATAAACCTTTTTTCTTCATAAATTACCCAGTCCTAGTTTTCCTTTATAGCAATGCAAAACAGCCTAACATACCACGTAATATGTACAGCCACCATTCCTGGCCTCTCTATTCACACAGTTTTCCCAATGCACCATGAGCTCAGAATTCCCGTGAACTCCTGGTGCGTGGGAGTTCAGCAAGACTTAAAGCGAGTGCAAGGTAAGTGTGTTACCAATACAACTGAGTAAGCAGGCAGGTGGGTGCTGACTGCCCAAAGAGGCAATGACTTCCATTTGAACCAGAACTTGATTGCATACAGAAATGTCTTTCTAAGAAACACAAATGACCAAGGAGCCTTAGTGTTTTATCTCTTTCTCATGTTACTTAACCATATTAGCCAACCACTTACGCTGAAAATGACGGCACAAAAGTAAAAGGAAAGATAAGGCAACTCATAGTTGCTTCTCCTTTCAGTCCTTCATTACACATCATAAGCCAAAGGTAGGTAGGTGTCAGTAGAATGTGCACATGTCAAGAAGTGAAATAAAAGTAGTTTAGTTTTGTGCAGTGTTTCTACTGTTCTCATAACAATATACATATGCGTCGACAACTTCAGTAATTCTGCATATGAGTTCAATGCTCTATATTTTCATTTAAAGCCAGCATTGCACTGGGCGCAGTGGCTCACGCCTGCAATACCAGCATCTTGGGAAGCCAAGGCAAGAGGATTGCTTGAGTCCAGGATTTCAAGACCAGCCTGAGCAACACGGTGAGATCCTGTCTCTACAAAAAAAATTGCCAGGCACGCATCTGTAGTTCCAGCTACTTGGGAGGCTGAGGGGGAGGATCACCTGAGCCCAGAAAGTAGAAGCTGCAATGAGCCGTGACCATAGCACCTCGCTGTAGCTTGGGTGACAGAGTGAGATCCTGTCTCAAAAAACAAAACAAAACAAAACAAACAACAACAACAACAAAAACAACATTGTATAATACAAAGATGAAGAGTAAATTCATGCTAAAAACTTCAATGCTTAGTTTTTTAATTTTTAAATTGAATTCATGCTGTAATTTTAATTTTTAATTTTTCTTCACATAGAATGACAAGTAGCCAATACTATGACAAGTCAAGAGAAAAAAACTGTATGAGAAAGGAAAGAAGCTTCATATTTTAGTACCTTTAACAGCACTTTTTTCTTGCCTTTTGAATAAGGGGTCACACATTTTCATTTTGCAACAGGCTCCACGGATTCTATAGTTGGCCCAGCTGAAAACCATTGAACTCAAGAATATTATGCCTATCAATTTATACTGCACACACTTGAACAAGCCTTTACTGACATCTTTCAAAGCAACCACCATAAGACCCACCAATGGACTGATGGGGTAGTGGTTTTCAGTACCACATTCTTAATTATTGCATTCTTCAATCCTTTTCTCACATACCCCTAATGTCATTACCACAATAAATCTGCTGAAATGCCACAAGCCTATGTCTTTTCAACTAAAGATCTTTCTAGAAATAAGTAAACTGAAGATCAGAGACCACCTTATCAGGAGGAGAATTTAATCCAGTGCTGTCTCTGTTGGACAACTCCTTTCTACAGAGTATTTCCTGGTGCTTTGATGTATCTGTTTTAACCAAACCCTAGCTATGGGCTCCAAAACCAGTTGTTTCTCACCACTCAGAGCTCAGGTTTCCCCCAAGAAGTTGGCCTGTGAACCATCAAGTCTGGTTGTCTAAAAATTCCTCCTTCAAAGACAGTCAAGTTTCCCTTTGTCTAATTTCATTCTCTTTTTTTTTTTTTTTTTTAATAACCACTACTTTCCACTTCAATAAACCAACTTCCTGCCTCGAGACACATTCTGGCAAATGTGTCAGTTTGTATTGTTCAGATGAGAGACTTCTTTCATTCTTTCAAATTTTTCCTCCATAACAATAATCCCCAGAGCCATCCTCTCAGGAGCCCGAGTTACTTGTCTGTGAATTTCCTTTCACTGCTTCCTACTCTACTGATAAATCAATGCAGACCGCCTGCAGTGAACTTAATTCGTATCCCTTCTGATCACATCTTTTTTTTTTTTTCCATTTCCCCTATCCTCTCTCCCATCGCATCAGAAGAAGGGTTCTTATGGATTTCGAGGCTAACCCACTGCCCTCCACTTGATTTTGGGTCTAGCCCCATCTCTCTACCCTGGACCATGCACTCATTCCTTCCTCCCTTTTCCTTCTTTTAATATCCTCCTCTCTACCTGAGCCTTCCTCAAACCCAAGCTATCTACCATGTCTCTCTTGGATCAGTTCCTTGAAAGGATGAACTAACCAGGCCACCTGCAGTTCATCAGCTCCTGTGTAGTCCTCAATTTTTTGCATTCTGGATTCCAGGTTCATGAACTGACCTGACAGCAGGACCAGGGACAGTCTGTTGGATGCAGCTTTGTAACGAGTCTGTTGCACTGGATGGCATGATTAGTTCACTTACGTTGTGCTTCTTCCCTTGGCCACCATCATCCTTCACTTCTCTGCAGATCCTGCTCTATCTCCTCTCCTAACTTCTTTTTTGCCTGACCATTTCTAAATATCAGGAGTCCCCTGAAGACTGTATGCTTGCGTCTCTTTTTACTCTACATACTCTTGTTCAGGGAGCTCAACCATTCTCACTCTTTACATAACAGCCCTATAGAGATGATCCATTAGTCCAGGCTTTGGCCTAAACTCCAAGCCTAAATTTCTAAATTCTTGCTTAACATCTTCATATGAATAATGTCAACTAACAGTTCATACTGGCTTTTAACACCCCAAGTACAGAACCATGCCAGAGGTAGGACTATGAAGAGGCTGAAGATACTGGCCCTGGAGCTGCACTTGCCTGAGTTCAAATTCTGAGTCTGACACACATAATCTGTGTGACCCTGGGAAAGTTACTTAGCCTCCTTGTGCCTCAGATTCCTCATCTGTAATATGGGATTAATCTAGGTTGAAATATTTAAGGTGCTTAGAGTAGTGCTTAGTACATAAAAAGTATAACCTACCAGGTAAGTGTTACCTATTATTATTGTTATTCTCCTAAAAACCTGATAAGATAGGTATTATTATTTTATCCATTTATACAATGAGAAAATTAAGGATAATGTGGGTCATGATGGAATTTCAAACTCCAGATGTTCAAAGCTCAACCCATATTTCCCACTAAAATTCAACTTTCACTTAGCCAGGCATGGAGGCATGTGCCTGTAGTTCCAGCTACTCGGGAGGCTGAGTCAGGAGGACTGCTTGAGCCCATGAGTGCACAATGATCACAACTGTGAATAGCCACTGCTCTCCAGCCTGGGCAACATAGCAAGACATCATCTTTAAAAGAAAATTAACTTTTGTATACGGGCCATTCTTGATTTAGGGTGTTCTATCCTTCTCCCTCCCCTTGCCCATATACCCACTAGAAATACCCAATCTGCTATTTCCAGAGTCATTTTTATAAAACAATAGTTCCCTTACTTCTTCTTTTCTTAAAAACATCCTGTTTTAAGGTACAATCTTGTCACTCTCTTTAAAACCCTGTAAGATTTGCCCCAATATAGCTTACGTCTTTTCAAACAATATTGTTCTCTCTTTTCTCTAAATCGAATCTCACTCTATTCTACATTTTGCTCCAAACCCAAGTATGCTCATCTGTCCCCACTGCCTCCTCAAAATCTCCTCCCCACCCTTTAAGACCCAGTCAAATCCCACCTCTTCTAATGAAACCTCAAGAAACCCAGTCTCTTCCTTTGCTCTGGTGACTAGTCTAGTTCACAGAATGCTCTTCCCCAACCAACCTCCAAAAGGACCAATAAATAGATGTTTAAAATTTAACATATTTTGTATTTCTCGAGTAATGTAACATAGATGTAATATACTGTAAAAAAAAAAAATACAAAGTTCCCTTCATCCCAACTCCCATAAGCCATCCCACTTAGCAGTTTTTCATGCACTGACAAATGTAAACCATACACGTGTGCTTGGTTTTTTACTTCTTAAAATATATATAATAGACATCTGTACAAGTCAGTATATTCAATCTTTTTAACAGCTAAACAGTATTCTAAATCTGCGTTTTACCACAGTTATGAATAAGGTGTGCCATCTCTTTCTGCCCCCATCTCCTGTATGTGAATATTCTTAAGGTAAAGATCATGTTTTGTTTGTCTTTCCGTCTCCAAGAGGATCTTGTACCAAGGCTGGGAATTGCTTAACACATGCTTAATGAAATAGTAACAACAATATCTGTCATCAAAGCAGTGCATGTCGTGTGCCAAGAAACCAGCTGTTAGTGCTTCACATACATTATCAGATGTAATCTTCACAATCACCCAATTATTCCCATTTCACAGAAGACTTAACCAAAATCACACAGCTAGTAACAACAGGGGATTCTAATCCACATCTGTCTGACTCTGGAGTCCCCACCCTTCATCCCTATGCTATAGTTAATAAAATTTTTATAAGGACATCCTTATAAACCAAAGCTGGAAAACAGAAGAGTTCCAAGTAGTCTGGTGTGGACAGGTGGGAATGAGGATAAGAGACAGGAGGCAGAATAAATGCCAAGTAGATGGAGTCAAGGGATTGTAGCTATAAACCTACCGAGAACCTTCTAGGAGAAAGAGCTGAATTCTTTGCCTCCCCCTTTCAGACTCCCCACTACACTTCCCTTTGGTAACAGTGCCACCATTTGTTGAAGATCTTCCATGTGCTGAATATGCCATTATTATTCCTATTAATAATTTCTGGCCGGACGTGGTGGCTCATGCCTGTAATCCCAGCACTTTGGGAGGCTGAGGCCAGCAGATCATCTGAGATCAGGAGTTTGAGACCAGCCTGGCCACGATGGTGAAACCCTGTCTCTACTAAAAATACAAAAAAAAAAAAAATTAGCTGCTCATGCTGGTGGGGACCTGCAATCCCAGCTCCCTGGGAGGCTGAGGCTGGAGAATCACTTGAACCCAGGAGGTGGAGGTTGCAGTGAGCCGAGATTGCAACACTGCACTCCAGCCTGGGTGACAGCACGAGACTGTCTCAAAAAAAAATAATAATAATTTCTAATTATTTCTAATCCTTGAAAAAATGCTATGGCACATATATCAGAGCTACCATTTTATAGATGAGAAAGCTGAGACCCAGAGAGGTTAAATTACTTGCCAATATTAGACTGTAATAAATAGCAAAGCCAGGATTCAAGTTGAGGATCTGCATGGCTCCAAAGTCCTGTTTTTCTCGTACAAAATAACACGTTTTTATTTTTAAAGAAAAGATGAACTACGATTTTTAGACATCTAGACTCAGTTAAGATCACATTTGGCTGCAAGTAACTGACCCAAGTTCTGTGGTTTAACCAAGTAGAGATTTTATTTTTCTCACAGAGTCAAGAAATGGGTCCAGTAGAGCAGCTGCAGAATGCTATCAGCTTCTCAGCCTCCTTCTAACCTTCCACCTACTCATCCTTAACCCTCAAGCATCTTGTCTTTGGTCACGCGATGGCCTGCTTACTTTCTCCAGGGAAGAAGTACAAAGAGCAAAAGGCTTAACAGGCAAGCTCACAGAGGCTTCCCCTTTTAAGAGCTTTGGGGAACGGGGCATCCAGCTATTTACATCTCATCAGCCAGGACTACTGTCACTGAACCACCTCCCAGCTGCAAGGGATTCTGGGAAATCTAGCACTTAACTGGACATAGTGGTGAATTAAACAAAATGGGTTCAGTTACAGAAAAGGAGGGGGAATGGATATCAGTTGGGCATCCAGCTGTGTCTTTCCCACACGAAGTGCAAGTCATCCTAGAGAATCAAATTCCCTTAGTAGAGAAAAACAATAAAAGAAACTTAATTCTGTGTTTAGTAGCTTTCTCAGTTATGCAAAGTCACACATTGATGGGGGTGGAGGATGGAAGGATCTGAAAGTTTGACAAAACCATCCAGGCAGCTGATCCAGAGGAAAAACACCGAGATTCAGGTGACTTCACACAAATGGCCCTGGCAAGATCACAGGTTCAACCAGTGTGTCTCCTGTGAGTCGTCACTGTTTCCCTTCCACCCTCTCACTTCCCAGAGTTAATTTCGAGAACCCACAGGTTCATTCGACTCTTCCATCATTCACAAGAAAAAGTAGATGTATTCAAATTCCAATGCAAACAAAAGAAAATTCTACACTGTGTTGTTATAAGAGGCAGCATCTTTAGAAAAAGATAACGGTTGCAAAGGCATTCTTTATGCAATAGCAGCCGCCCTGTCAAGTCACTAGATGAAAAAAGTAGACCACAGAGTTTCAACCTTGTTTTCATTTTTTTCTAAATAAAGTAAATACAATAAACTTTCCTCCTGAAAAACTTTTGCAATTCTGTGGTAGTAAGATAATATTTGTGTAGAGTACTATGGATGAAGAGAAGGATAACAAAGTGCCAGCAAAAGGACATCAGTGAGCTTGATCCTAGGCACGGAAATACAAGAAAACACAGGTACATTTAGTGATATGGTACAGTATTACTGCATACCATAAAAGAGTCCACACTCTTCCCAATGGGCCTACCTAGTTCTTCCCCAAAACTACCTTGCTGGCCTGAAGAATCTGGCCACTTCTTAAGAGTTCAGCTATTATTGCTAAAAGGAAAAATTAAAATTTGGCAACTTACTATTATTATTATTTTAGACAGAGTCTTGCTCTGTTGCCCAGGCTGGAGTGCAGTGGCGCGATCTCAGCTCACTGTAACCTCCGCCTCCCGGCTTCAAGCAATTCTCCTGCCTCAGCCTCCTGAGTAGCTGGGACCACAGGCATGCGCCACCACACCCGGCCAATTTTTGTATTTTTAGTAGAGATGGGGTTTTGCCATGTTGGCCAGGCTGGTCTCGAACTCCTGACCCCAAGTGATCCATCCACCTCAGCCTCCCAAAGTGCTGGGATTACAGGCATGAGCCATCGCGTCCAGCCTGGCCACTTCTTTAGGAATAGACTTGCCACTGAAAAAAACCTTAGTCCCTCTTTCACCAGGTGAAATGGAGTTTCACCTCTTAACAAAGACACACTAAGAATGAGCACACCTACTCTTCTGAACTTGTCTTTTCATGTCAAATGAATAATTTCCCTAAATTAAAGGAGAGGTGAAAATATCCAGGCCTATTGTGGAGTCCAGAGGGTGTCCATAAAATCTAGGGCCAGCCCCAAACGTGATGGTGGTACTTGATCTTCCTCCTATATGATCCATATTTAAGACATGACCCTTGGCCAGAATGACGGATACTCAGTGCAATTTGAGTTTATACAATTCCTTCAGGCATGGACATTGTTAGGTGCACCCCTGTACATAAAACCACTACATGATCTTTCTATTCTGAACTCATTACACTTGCCAACAAAAACAAGGATGTGTGTGTGGGCCAGTCAAAATGTGAGTCCCATCAAGTTCCAGGGAGAAGCATAACCAAAGAGCACTCACAAACTGTGACAACACGTCCACTTGGACCACTCAGAGTCCAAACCCACCTTTCAGAAATAGACACTCTTCAGTGGGTTTAGACTGGTACGTATTTACCTCAGGTTCTCTCTCCTCCTCCCCCAAACTGCCTAAAAAGTGCGTAAACTTAAAACTCCTAGAAGAACCCATATTTCTTTTATCTAAAATCCAGTTGTCTGTTATGTTAGGTTTTTTTTGAAGTGGAAAAAAAATGCTCACCATTTGGCTTCTGGAAACATTATCACTGAACACCAAATGAGCATCAGTAATTATTATATCTAAAATGAAGGGTGTAAAAGAAAGATTCTATGTATTTTGTAGGGTGGAATAATTCAGTTTAGTTTTAAATTTATGAGCTCCATTTAACGCAGCATCAATTTTTGTGGCAGTGACATATATGACAAAAGCTGTAGGGTTTTGTTTTGTTTTTTACTAGGAAGAAGGTTCTGACGTGCACTGCAATGAATTTGAAAAATAACTGACATAACACACTACTGATGCACTGAATTACAAGAGCCCAGAGCAGTTTTTGGACAGTTTGATAACTGATTTAATTGTGAAGTTATCCACCTTTAGTTGAACAGAAAATGCTGGCCAGAAGACATTTTGTTCCCTTTATTCACAAAGAATACCCTGTATAACCAGGCGCAGTGGCTCACGCCTGTAATCCCAGCACTTTGGGAGGCTGAGGCAGACAGATCACCTGAGGTCAGGAGTTCGAGACCAGCCTGGCTAACATGGTGAAACCCCGTCTCTACTAAAAATACAAAAATTAGCCAGGCGTTGTGGTATACACCTGTAATCCTAGCTAACCCTGAGGCATGAGAATCATTTGAACCCGGGAGGTGGAGGTTGCAGCGAGGCAAGATCACACCACTGCACTCCAGCCCGGGCAACAGAGAGAGACTCCGTCTCAAAAACAAACAAACAAACAAAAAAACAAAGAATACCCTGCATCAAAATGAGACAGTAACCCTAACAGCTTTGACTCGCATATTTAAATCCATCTGTTTGGCCACAGTTAAAAATAACAAAATAATCATGATAGTTATGATTATGGCTCCCTGAAAGATTTCACAACTGGCTGCTCAACTGTGATTCTTTTTTCTTAATTTTGGAGCTAATATGACTTTCTAAGGAAATCTCTGAAAATAAAAACGTCATTATGCAACATTTCTTGCCCATGTTTTCACCTTGAAGCGACGTTTCTTTAATAAAGAATCAAGACACAGACCCAAACATGAATGAATATGCATTCATTAATTCACTCCTTCATTGTTTTGAAAAGGTAATTCAAACTAGGCCAGAGACATGTAATAATATCTTTGAAAAGACAGGCTGGGCACCCATGGCTCACTCCTGTAATCCTAGCACTTTGGGAGGTCAAGGTGGGTCGACTGCTTGAGCCCAGGAGTTCAAGACAAGCCTGAGCAACATGGCGAAAACCCGCCTCTACTAAAAATACAAAAATTAACCGGGCATGTTGGTGCATGACTGTAGTCCCAGGGAAGGCTGAGGTGGGAGGATCATTTGAACCTGGGAGGCAGAGGCTACAGTGAGCCGAGACTGCACCACTGCACTCCATCCAGGGTGGCAGAGCGAGACCCTGTCTCAAAAAAAAAAAGAAAAAAGAAAAGACAGAGTGCTGAATGAGGTCTTCTTTCAGTTAACAGTTTGAAAATTATGCTGGTTTGGGATATAAACGAAAAGTTAATTTTAATGTAACAAATTATCAACATAATCTAAATTTACTTATACAAATATTTTATGAATAGGAAAGGTTTTAAAAGAAGTCAGCTAGTCAGTAACTGAGGGGAAAAATGACCTTGTTCTGATTTATCTCACGGTGGAACAGGGAGCAACAAAAAGACTACATAAACAGTTAATTAACTGTCCCTCGGTGAACTTGTTCCCAAAAAAATGTCAGTGATGCCCTTGAAATTAGGCACTATTGATCTGGAACTTCACTGTGTCCTGGATTTCAAATCAACATTTATCCATTAAGGCCAGATGACCTTAATTTTTATTTTATTTATTTATTTTTGAGATGGAGTTTTGCTCTAGTCGCCCAGGCTGGAGTGCAATAACGAGATCCCAGCTCACTGCAACCTCCGCCTCCTGGGTTCAAGCGATTCTCCTGCCTCAGCCTCCCAAGTAGCTGGGATTACAGGCGCCCACCACCACACCCGGCAATTTTTTTGTATTTTTAGTAGAAATGGGGTTTCACCATGTTAGCCAGGCTGGTCTCGAACTCCTGACCTCAAGTGATCTGCGTGCCTCAGCCTCCTAAAGTGCTTGGATTACAGGCGTGAGCCACCAAGCCTGGCCGACCTTAATTTTTAAAGTTGCTCTTGGAAATATGACAGTTGTTGGTCACAGGAATTTAACCAAAAACTGATCCTACCTTTCTCAATAACTCAAACATCTTTTAAGTATTCCGTGTTTTCCTACACCATATCTGCCTCATAAACATGGACTGAGAAAGAGAAATATTGGTTTAAATTAAGTATGTAAAATTACTGCTATTATTCAAACTGTGAATCAAATTTAGAGTTTTGGTATATTCAAGTCCCTAAACTAGGACTAGTTTCTTGGAAAGAAAGTGTAAGTCTGAATTTGGCACATAAGGATAACATCCTAAAGATACTCTTCTTTACTTAACCGTCTGGCTTTTGCAGCCCCATCTTTTGGTATTACAAATGCAGTTGGAACACTATCAGCCAAGGAACACTACAGTGAGTTCACATTAGCCCACAGGAACTCCACCCCACAGCTCTATCCTACTGAAAAAGTACACTGGAAAATACAGTATGTTTTATGTACTCCCCATAGAACATAAATAGAAAAGACTTGTTCACCATTATTGCAGAGCCATTTGCAATTTCTGTGTCTTAAGCCAAAATACAAACCAAAATTAAAATGTTGTCTTTCCAATAAAGCGAATTTTCCTTTCTCAAAAAGCCTGCTATTTTATCCACTCTATTTAATTTTTTCAGGAACTAACAACAATACAGACCCAGGTATGTCATAAACAACAGCACAACCAAACACTTCTTTCTAGTTCTGAAACCTAATGATCATTTGGCTAGAAAGATAGAGAACCCCATCTATAGTCCTCTATCCCATTTCCTGACTTGGGTTTACTAGACCTACTGTTGTGGCTTCTTTCTTTCTCCATCTCCTGGAAATGCCTTTTCCCTTCAGGGGCCTGGGATATGGATTTTGACTCACAATGAAGTCCACTCCCATTTCCTCCAGACCTGGCAACAGTAGGATCCTCACTGCTGAGGAGGAACTTCGGTGAAGGAAAGGGGAAACTTGACTCAGGAGTCTCAGCGCTTACTTTTTTTTTTTTTTTTTTTTTCCTTCCTGCTCCAGAAGAGAGCCTTAAAGCACTGATGAGAGGGTCCTGAATCAGTGTATGGAGTCAACTTCCCCGTCCCCTCGAGAAAGTCAATCACACCCAGTTAGTGACCTGGGCACACAAAATCTCCACATAGGAAAAAGACAGGGTTTGAAATAGGAAATAAACAAAAATCAGAATTCTATTCTTTCACTTCTTAAAAGTATCTTTTTCCTCCCGCAATTGCTTTCTCAAAATACCAAACTTGGACTTTGAAATCAAGTTCTTTTTCTATTGCTCTCCGCAGTTCTTACTGAAAGCAAGGATTTGTTTTGGTCCCACATGTTGAAAACTTCACGTCCCTATAATTAAGAGTTTATATGCCACGCCTTCCACCGCGTTTCCCTGTTAAAACTCCCTTCTCTAATAAAGATCCCTGAAAACACAACTACCAGCCCGCCCCTCAAGCAGCCACAGGAAACAGGTCTGAAGATTCTCAGCAGCCATCCTAACCCCTCCAGATATAAAGCTGGCAGCTGAAGGGATTTCTCGGTTAAAATGAGTGAATACTAGTTGCAGTTTTAGAAGTGTGCCCCCAAGAGACGAGTTTTCCCACAAGCTCATAATTAATAAACACCCCAAGTGAATTTCTCACATCCTGACTGGATTACACAAAAGGATATTTTACATTGATATATAAGACTAACATTGATATTCTTTTAATATATCATAGGCCACAAGGAGACAAAAAAATACAAAACTTTTTTTTCTTTTCAACGAGCATAATTTTTGAGTCGATGATCCATAATTTTTTGTGGCATTTTTAAATGCCCCAATACACACAGACAGAGAGACACACACGCCCCTCTGGTTGGGGTTCTCAGGTATTACCGGGAGCCTAGGGTGTGGGGGTCTAAGGATACAGACAAGACCCAAACGTCCAATCCTGGAGTATTCTTCACGTACAAGCTCGGTCGGAGCCCCAGGAGTTAAGCCCTACCCCTCCACCCCCACCACCCCCAAAAAGTGCCCGTTCCCATTGGGAAACAGGAGTGAGTTGCACAAGGAAATCGACCCGGGGAAGAGGAGGAGCAGCTGCAACAGCCAGCTGCAGCCACACAACGGTGCCACTTCCCTCCCGTCTCGGAGTAGAGCAAAACGCCCTTACCTGGGGGGTGGAGAGCCGCCGGCACTAGTTCCAAAAGTTCTGGTCCACCTCCTCTCGGAGTTCAAAGCCCCAGCACTCCGGCCCGGCCGCCAGCTCGCAGCACACGAGCCCTTCCCCGTCCTTTCCCCACCCTGCCGGCACTACACCATGTCAGGAATCCGGGCAGGCACCGAGCTGGGAGCTGACATCACTCCCAGTTCCAGGTACCTCCCCCTCCCACTGCCGCCCTTCTCTCCTCCCTCCCTGCAGGAATCAGCCAAAGAGAGTCAGCAGTGGGGCGGGGCCGGGGGCGCCTGCGCGCCCGCTGATTGGAACCGGGGAACGTCACTCAGAGGAGTCCACTAATTTTATACATTCCTCGCTGAGCCAGACTAGGGCTGGAAGTGGGTGGATGGAAGAAAATGCTGCCCTTCCTGCTATCTGTAAGGAACGGAGATAATACGATGGGGAAGAACCTGGCGGGTCGAGTTTTAAACTTTTCTTGTTGTAGTTACTGAGATTCCAGATCAGAAACGAAACTAACCCACGCGAACCCCCTTTTTAAGGAGAAACAATTGCCTCGGTGTCACAGGCACACGGGCATGTACAAGCCCGGCGGCGCGTGGTGTAGAAAATGGCTAGCTTTAAGCCATGCAAATAAAGGAAAACGTCAGCTCACCCTTCTGCCCTTTTATCCTGGGACTGCTGGGTGTTCCCTTAGACGGGGAATGTAGAACTTCAAAAGCACTTCAGAAAGATTTGGAAGAGACTCCTGAAAACGGTGACCGAGCTTTGAATTGTTAAGTGGTGGTGTTGTCAGCCATGTGGCTGCTGTTGCTTTTAGCGATGAAAATCACACCACACAAGCTTCTCGGGCAAGTAAAATTGAATCTCTGAAGCAAGAAAAATGTATTTACCCGTTTAAAGACCTTAAGGCTGCTGTTTCAATGCACACACTGAAAAGGGTGGAGGAAGGAGGGACCTCACAATTGAGTTCCACAAACCACATGAGAATAATTACTGTAGAATGGAACCAATTGTAGTGGCTGAGCTATCAATTAAGAATTAACTAACGTTTATACTTGACAGATATCATGCGGTATAATCCCCTTGGCTGACAGAAGAAAAAGATTCTCAGAAAATGGTTCTTTCAAGGCAGATGCTGCTTAGAGGCAGACCTGAATGGTGAAAAGCAGCTTTCTTTGTATGAGATATACGTAGCATATAACCCACCATCTTCTAAAAATATAGTGAATTAATAACTTTCTTTTTTTCTTCTTCTTTTTTTAAACGGGTCACTCTGCCACCCAGGCTGGAGTGCAGTGGCATGATCTGGCTCACTGCAACCTCCTTCTCCTGGGTTCAAGTGATTCTACTGCCTCAGCCTCCGTGTAGCTGAGACTACAGGCGCGCACCACCACACCCGGCTAATTTTTGTATTTTCAGTAGAGACGGGGTTTCCGCCATGTTGGCCAGACTGGTCTCGAAATCCTGACCTCAGGTGATCCACCCTCTTCGGCCTCCCAAACTGCTGGGATTACAGGCGTGAGCCACCACACCAGGCCTCATTGTTTTTTGATTGATGACATGCCATACATTTACCGATCTGCCAAAAATTGTAGAGGGATGCACAGAATCCAGCATTGTGTCTTGTTTAATCTTCTCAATCATCCTGTAAATTGAGTGTTACTAGCCCTATTTTAACATAAGGAATCAAAGGCTCAGCAAAGTTATGTAAGTAAATTTCTCCAGATCACCTAGAACTTGGATTGAAACCGAGGTCTATTTGACTCCAAAGCCATTGTTTTTCTTTCTATATCTCAAGTATTGAGTGTCCATAATTTATACTTTTTCAAACAATAGAATGCTACAAGAAATCCACAGGCTTGGGCCACTGCTCTCACAGACCTACTTTATATAATTACCATCTTGTTGCTTGTCAGAACTGCAGTATTCCAAACTCCTGACTTGAATTTCTGACTCCAGTTTCCCCCAGTTCTAATCATTTCTCTGTACCACTACCAGATGAGTTTTCTAAAATGTTAGGTTTTGTCATCAACATCTTCCCCTCTAAATCAGGTCCCCCTTTCCCTGCAATTCTTATCTAGCCATTTAAAACTCTCTCTTATCCTGCTTCTTACCTTTCCCAGCTTATCTCCCACTTCACTCCCAGGAAACCCTCTCTGTAGTCAAACAGGTCTACTCACAGATCCCTGCTTCGTTCTCACCTTTCAGCCTAACCGAAATCCCCACTCCTCTGTGTGTTAAGTCCCACCCTTCTCTCAAAGCCTAATTAAATTAAAGTCCTCGTCCTCTGTCAAGACTTAGCTGTGTGTTACAGTGGACAGAAAAAAGGACTCAAGGTTCTTGGCCTGGCTCTGCCACTTAGCTATTGGGTAACTTTGGGCAAGTCACTAAAACATCCATCCCGAATCTCAGTTACCTCCTCTTTAAAATAGGGCTGACAATACCTATGTTAAAGGTTGTTATAAGGATTGAGATTGTACAGATGTGTAAACATGTGGTTATACATGTCCAGTTAAATGCCTTTCCTGCCTTCCCAAACTCTGAAGAGCAAGCATCTTGCTTATAGGACCTCTTTATATTCCTTATACCCAATTCAAGGAAAAGGCTCAATAAAAATATAGGGCATGAGAAAATAGATCATTGTATCATTTCTATTCTCTTCCATTCTTTAAATGCAGTCTATACCCAAATAATCTCTCAGACAAAAACTTTAACTGTTTCTTCTTGTTCTTTTTTTCTCTCTCTTTCTCTCTTTTTATGCTTCGGCCAGAGCCCTTCCGTTCTCCCACACCCCTACCCACCGTTCGTTCAACACCCTTAACTTCCTCAGATCACTTCTGGACCAACTACTTCACCTGTCTCTTAACTACTGACCCTTCCCTGTCCCACAGTCAGGGACACAACTTGTCATCAGTGTCTGTTGCCTGCCTTGCTCCCAGATGCCTTCAAACAGAGGCTGGGTGGCTACCGGCCATTCCTCCAGCCCTAGTCAGGACGGCTGCATCCAGGCTCACATTTTTCCAAAACTACAGCCAGCCACAGGAGATGGGGGAGGGAATGTCCCACCCCCACAGAGATGGCAGGATAGAAAAACAGGAAGTCGCCTCCCATCCTTTCTGCAGCTGGAGTGATAACAGCTGCCATCCAGAATCCAGAAAACAAAAGACTCAAAGGGAAGGCTGAAAACGGGCCAGGTCTGGAGCAGTAACATTCAAGCTAGAGGTTACAGAGTGGGTGAGGAAGGAACCAATGGTTGAGATTTTAGCCTCCTTCTACCTCCCTTTAACCAGAGTTACAGCTCTTTTATCTGCTCTACATTTAGGCTTCACCATGATACTTCATTTTTTGAAGACAGTGTAACCCTTAAATAAACATGCTGAAATCACTGGCCTCTGGGTATCTTGGGGAAACTCCAAAAAAATCAGGATAGTGCAGCAGAAGCAAGACAGGATGCCTGATGAGCAGGTAGCCAGAACTTACTCCTCACAATCCCGGCTCCTGGCTGGCTTAGTGCAAATGATCATTTATGATTCCTATGATTTCAACGCTAATTTATTCTGTAGGTCTAGATATTTTCTGCCTAGTTATTCCTATGACTAACCTTACCTTTGGTAACTTTTTGCCAAAGAGTATCACTATTGCGGGGTAGGGAGCAAGAGACACTGCAGAGCAGGAGAACACTTGCTCAATTAGAACTTGAAATGGATCCTAAAAGTCATTTGATGCAACCACTATTAAAATGCAAGAAACCCTTCTTCAGCATTCCTTACAGGTAGCTTCCAGCCCCTGCTTGAACTTATCTGGCAACCAGTAACACACAAAATAAGCAAGCAGCCCACCATTAAAGATCTTTCTCGGTTGGGCGTGGTGGCTCACGCTTGTAATCCCAGCACTTTGGGAGGCCGAGGTGGGCGGATCACCTGAGGTCAGGAGTTCGAGACCAGCCTGACCAACATGAAGAAACCCCATCTCTATTAAAAATACAAAAAAAATTAGCCAGGCGTGATGGCGCATGCCTGTAATCCCAGCTACTCGGGAGGCTGAGGCAGGAGAATTGCTTGAACCTGGGAGGCTGAGGTTGCGGTGAGCCGAGATCGCACCATTGCACTCCAGCCTGGGCAACAAGAGCAAAACTCCATCTCAAAAAAAAAAAAAAAAAAAAAAAAGATCTTTCTCATATCCATCTGGGTCCTGCTTTACTGACTTTCTCCCCAAAGACATCTGTCTTGTGTCTCATTTAATCCTCACAAACATCCTGTAAGGTAAGTGTTATTATCATCATTTTGACATGAGGAATCAAAGACTCTCCAGGGTTATACAAGTAAATTGCTCCAGATCCCCAAGAACTGGGATTGAAACCAAGGTCTATTTGACTCCAAACCTATTTTGTCTTTCTGTGTCTGAAGCATTGATTGTCCACAATTTACACTCTCACTTCTGCCCTTTGCAGTAACAGAACAAGCTGACTCTTTTGTTACACCATCCCCAAATCTGAGCAGGCTTGAGGACACCTCCCTTTCTTTGGATGCAGGTACCAGAAGAGGCTCACCCTACTCATCAAATCCACAGCATTTGCCTGTCTGGTCTTTACAGGCTTCCAGCTGCAGCTCTCTAAAGCACAACCCTGATCACTCCTGACTCTAAACACTTAAATGAGTCTCCCTTTACCAAGGAACAAAACTCATCAAACTTTCTTGACTGGTATCCAAAAGCCTTCACATCCTTGCCCCCAACTTGCCTTTCTGAACTTATTTTCGACTCTTGTTCATATGCCCACACCACATGCACTGCATGACTTTGCACCCATATTTCCTAATAATACATCCTCACTGTGATTTTTGCCTGTTTCTACAAAAATCTACCTCACAGTGTTGTTGCAAGGATCTGACAAGATGTCATATGCAAGATGACAGAGAACCTTGCCTGACACATCATAGGTGATAAGCAAACATATTTTCCTTTTTCCTACAACATAAAACAATTGTACTATAATTTTTATAGGTGCCTTATGTTCCTTTCTGGCTCCAAGTTTCTTACAGTCCTCAAGAACAGAATGCTAATTTATTTCATCTTTCCATCCTTTGTAGGATCTAGAACCATGTCTTGTCCCATAGACATTGATTAAATATTCACTGAATGAATAAGTGAATGAATGCTGTCTTTTGCTTGAAACTCATAACCTGCTATGGTCTAGGTCTTCAGAAGTTCAGGAATAACTTGACCAGACTGATCACAAAGGATCTGGGTGCCTCCAGTTGTTGTTATCCCAGTCACACTGCCAAACACAGAGTGGGTTAAACACATGGTATAAATCATGAACCCAAATCCAAATCAAACAAGCTTAGCTTTAGAATTCCTTCTAAAGGAAATTACTGCTTATTCTGTCTGATCCTAAGCGTGGCATTGGTGATAATCCAGACATTATTTTAATATCCTTTCATTGAATACTAAGCCACTACCTAGCTATCACCATTGACATCATTTCTGAATCCAACCCTCCTCCCCATTCCCTTCTTGCCCATAGAGACAGGTTAGAAATAGGCACAATATCTTGCTCCAAGTGGGGAGTCTTATTTTAATCACTTTTTCCTTACAACCCAATTGTGCTGGTTATTCTCTGGTTACCCACCAGATACATCTAAAAATCTAGTTACATTCAACTTACTCATTTTATTAGTCTATTTATAAGTTGAAAAATTTTAATTAAAAATAAGGATAATTGGTTTTCATGGTCTTTGATTAATGTTCAACGAATGACTAAACTAAACAAATTACATTCTCTTAAACAATTAACCTCATTACAAACTTCCTTAATTGAATCTCCTAAAAAGTATGTCTGGTTTCTGTATTCTGAGACAGGTCAACAAGATAGGGAGCCAGCCTTTTCAATACACAGGAGCAATTCCTGTTTTTCATTGCATGTAGGTGATCTGCATAATGTTTGCCCCAAGCAGCCCAAGCCTTTCTACAGCTGTCAAGCCTTTCGGTGGGAGAGCCCCGCCATCCTTCCTATCAACATGCACTGTGCATTGGCCTCTTCAAAGTCTTAGGAACACGCCCAGTAACAACAGAGCATTACTCAAAACCAGTAAGTCCCCCCTTGATTTCCACCTGCCACAATATTAAATAGGGCTCAGTTTTAACATAATACGTCGTGGCTCACTACTGATCAAAATTTACCCAACTTGACATTCCCTGGACCAGTGCCATATATACAATTCCGAGGCCTCAGACTGATCCATTAATTTCTACTTCACTCACCTGTCACCTAGACAATCATTAATTTATTGTCTCTTTAGTCTTTCCTAATATTTAACTAGAATTCTTTTACTTAACTAGAACTTACATTTTAAAATGGCAGGTTAACTTTAACCCAGACACTTCTGTCAAAGAAGACTAAGAGAAATAAATTTTAGCTAAAACAGATGTAAGATGATGATGGAAAAATTGGCTTAAACAAATGCTTTCATTGAAGAAATTTTCCTGGCACGTTGAAACAAGTTGCTGATAAATCTTCAGGATATAGCATCTATCTCCCAAGTCCCATAAAAATTAGATTCTCTGCTACTTTCCCTTGCTCTTCCAGAGTCTATCTTCAGAAATTCCTTTCCACTGAAGGATGCTGACTGTGCAACATCTGAATTGCCAGATAATCAGTACTGTGGTTTGTTAAACTAGCCAGGGTATTAAGGAAGCAATGGGAAAGTATCCCAACTATCACTTTAGTATGTCTGTCTTTTTTTTTTTTTTCTTTGAGACAGTGTCTCGCACTGTCACCTGGGCTAGACTGCAGTGACGTGATCTCGGCTCACTGCAACCTCCGCCTCCCAGATTCAAGCAATTCTCCTGCCTCAGCCTTCTGAGTAGCTGGGGTTACAGGCACCCACCACCACACCCAGCTAATTTTTTGTATTTTTAGTAGAGATGGGTGTCACCATGTTGGTCAGGCTGGTCTTGAACTCCAGACCTCATGATTTGCCCACCTCGGCCTCCCAAAGTGCTGGGATTACAGGCATGAGCCACCGTGCCCAGCCAGTATGTCCGTCTTTTAAAGGCTTTAAACCTCTTAATCTTATTTCACTTTAATTTCCATTTGATCCTAAATGGCTTGAATTCTGAATTATACATAATGTAATAGCCATATTAGTGCCTTTTACATTCATTTCTGAAAAAAGGTCATCACCCATTTCTGAATAAAAGAAAGTGTAAGAAATAGCACCTCTTCTTTGGTAAAATTAGTTGTGTGTGCTCTGAGTTATAAGACCCAGCATCATTTGACAGTTTTGAGCTTCAGTTTCTTCATCTGTGATTGGGATGTCATTAATGCAAACAAACTAAAAAAGGGTGTTCCATGAAACTCTGATGCTGCTAACTCCACAACTTCCTTCTGAGAGTCCGAAATGGCTCTGTATACCCAGGATTCCTCGGCAACCTTCCTACGACCCTTCAATAGCACTGATTGAAGCATGGATTCCCACCTGAATGAAGACAGCCAGGTATAAATTTGTCAATGGCCTGGGGCAAACAGGCACAGGAACTGTTCAGCAGAGATCTGTACTGAACACCCACTAACTGGGCCATGTATATCTTCCCTCAAGACATTTAATATGATACATTGAATATGTCTAAAAAACCAGACCATAGAGTAGAGCAGAAGCAAGGAGGCACATGGAATAAAGGTCATAAACAGAATGAATGCAGGTCATGCACAGAATAGTAAGTAGAAGCATGAGGTCTAGAAGATGAAATCAGAAGAAAGTAGACAGGAGCTGAAGTAAAACATAAAGCAGAAAAGGGTGGCATGTGCTGAGAGTCACACCTAGAAAAAGCAGTAGTCAGGAACCATGAGGCCAGTGGATGCCACAGGGGTGGTGGACACTAGCTACTGAAGGAATCAAAAATAGGACAGCAATAATTAAAATGGTAATGATGATAGCGAACACATGCCGATTTTTGTGTATCAGGTACTACAGGTTGAGTATTTCTAATCTGAAAATCTGAAATTCAAAATGCTCCAAAATCTGAAATTTTGAGTGCCAACATGACGCTCAAAGGAAATGTCCATTGGAGCAATTTGGATTTCAGATTTTTAGATTAGGGATGCTGGCAAGTTACTTATAAGAACCTGTAAGTAAAATCCAAATATTCCAAAATCTGAAAGAAAAAAAAAAATTGAAATCCTAAACACTTCTGGTCCCAAGCAGTTCAGATAAGGGAGACTTGAACTGTATTTTAAATGCCTTTAAATATATTACCTTCAACCCTGTTTCCACTTTGCAGATGAGAAAACCAAGCCACAGAGAGCTTAAGTAACTTGTCCATGGTCACATAACTAGGAAGTAGCATAATACAACCGAGTTTGGCAGTACAGTCTGTGCTGAGAGAGAAGCTCAGCTGTAAGAATAATAGACTAGTAGATTCACTCTTGAATCCTGGACTGTGCTCCAGTTCTCATGAGGCTTGACGGTTCAGTGGTTTTCCTGCATTTCCTCCCTTCCTCAGGTAGTCTCACACTAAATTTCTACCACCTGAGGTAATCTGAATACTTTTAATGCCTTACTACTTGAAAGCGCTTAAGGAATGCCGTGACTTTAAACGAGATAATAAATGTGAGAGCATTTTACCTTCCCTGAAAAAAATAGAGCAGACAAAGTGAAGTGTTTTATTCTGAAGCGAGGTGAAAGTTCTTAATGTATAATCTGGTGATCAAGATTAAGTTTGTTTCTAAATCATATTACATTGTGACATTACTTTAGGTCAACCTCAGTCTGTCTTGGTGGTATATTTTTGTCACACATTGTGGGAATTTTAGAATGTATTAGTTTACAACATATAATCATCATTGCATATTAATTAAATATCATTATATTAATTACATGGCCCTGTTCTACTTCATTCTTTCCCTAAGCAACTAGCATGAAGAAGCTATGATTACAAGGGCAATGAACAAAGGGCCAAAAGAAAAGAAGCTTGAATATTGTTTTATCTTTCTACAGACTCTCATATCAGCAGCCAGATCACTTAGGGTCTTGAAGGAGTTTAGATTTATTTATTTTAACTATAATGAGAACAGAGTCAGGACATAGCATATCTCATGTTACTAAAATCAAAACAAAAACAAAAAAAACAGGCCGGGCACGGTGGCTCACGCCTGTAATCCCAACACTTTGGGAGGCCAAGGCGTGCGGATCACGAGGTCAGTAGTTTGAGACCGGCCTGACCAGCCTGACCAACATGGTGAAACCCCGTCTCTACTAAAAATACAAAAATTAGCCAGGCGCGGTGGCGCGCGCCTGTACTCAGGAGGCTGAGGCAGGAGAATCACTTGAACCCAGGAGGCAGAGGTTGCAGTGAACTGAGATCATGCCATTGCACTCCAGCCTGGGCAACAGAGTGAGACTCCGTCTGAAAACAAACAAACAAAAAACTTCCCTCAATCAACCCTATTTCACTTTTATTGAGTTACATTTATGAGAGTAACCAGTAGTATAAGGAAAGATGCTGCTTCTTATAGGACTGGTTTGTAAAGTTCTGAGCTTTCCTATCAAAAGGGCAATCAATGGATATCGTGACTTAGTGATTCCATCTGTTACCCACACAACAGGTGGATTTGGTCACTGGGCAGGTGTTAACCCAATGACCACAACCAAGGAGGATTTAACAAGGGGATTTTAAAAATTAATGTAACACATAAGGAGAACAGGACTAGTTCCCAAAGCATTGTCTCTCTTAGCTGGGGGCTGAGCCAGGTTTTATAACCATAGGGTAATGAGGTGTGATCTGATTGGATCTTGCAATGAGGTAATGTCGGGAGGCATGATCTGACTGCTTCCTGCCATGGGGACACCAGAACTCGATTTGATTGGATCCTGCATCCGGCCATGAGGTGTCTACTTCTTAATTCAGTCTCCAATCCTCCTTCTGAGCATTTAAGTTCACTCTGTTGTTGCACATTTAGTTCATCTGGGCATGCTCTGGTTACATGACCTGACATCTGTTGAGACAGAAAAACAGCTCACAGCTTTGTTACATAAAAGTTGAACCCAATTGTTCTGGGGTGGCTATACATCATCAAGTTAAGAAGGAAAAGATTTGGACCCTAGATTCAGCCCCCTTTGGGAGAGGTTGAATTGCAAAGAAGAACTGCTAAGATTTCTTCTGTTCACTATGCTATGAAATCTACCAAAATACCAGCAGAAGATTCAGTTAGAACTCTGTCTTATACTAAAGATTATTGCCATATAATATTATTGTTTGGAAAAGCTTTCATGTTGGTTGTTTTATTCTCATCCATTCAAACTCCTGGTGTCTAAATTATTTTAGAAGATAATAAATATGTCAAATAAAATAATTGCCTCCTTTCAAAATGTCACTCAGAATCCTCTGGCTTTCTTTACCTTCTAACGTGGATTAATCTTATAAGGATCAGCTTTATTTATTCTATCCTATTTTAGACATCAGGGTTGTGTTCGGTTGACTTCTAAAGCTTTATTTATTTATAGAATAAAAGAGTCATATGTGTGGAAATAATAACACTTTTGTCAGAAAGTCAGGCAACAACACAGATGCTCTGGAGTCCAAATGCCACTTGCAGTGGAGCATACTTCCTGGGTAGCAGGCAAGAGAGAAGGAGGAGAAGAAAGAAGTCACTTGCCCTGGAGCAGAGACCCTCAGACTATAAACAAGCAAATCATCAAACAATCTGCATTGTTCGCCCCAGCAGAATCTCTCAGCTTTAAAATATCCGTGCTCTCTCCTCCCCATCTCCACTCTCTCTTCCCACTGACTAATGGCTCATTGACCGTAAATGGCGAAAAAGAAAACAAACTATTCTTTCTTGTGATCCTGGAACTCAACCCAGGCACGACAATTAATGTCAAACTTTGAACACCTTTCTGGGTTGCCCTTTCATGTTCTCTGAAAGCTTAGTCCTAGAATCTGATTTAATCTTCCCAACAGCCCTAAAAGTAAGTGCAATTATTACCCCCACTTTCCAGATGACAAAACTGAGGCCTAGAACCAGATTTGGCTCCATGGGTGGGTAACACGTGCAGTTGCACAGGGCTGCTTAGAGTGGTCCCCATACTTGGTTTAATGCTTGACTGTTGCTGTCTTGAAATTCTTAGAAACTTTTAAACAAGGGAACCCACATTTTCATTTATGCTGGACCCTGAAAATTATGTCACTTATCCTGCCTAGAAGGGTTAAGTAACTTTCCTGGGGTCCCTGGATTAGTTTGCTTGGGTTATCATAACAAAGTCCCATAGGTCAGGTGCCATAAACAACAGAAATATATATTCTCATGGCTCTGAAGGCCAGCAGGCCAAGATCAGTGTCAACGCAGGTGGCACCTTCTTCTGAAGCCTCTCTTCTTGTCTAGTGGATAGCTACCTTCTCTCTGTCACTTCACATGGTCTTTGGGATGAAGGCCCACCCTCTTGGCTTCATTTTAAATTAATTACCTCTTTAGTTGTCATTTCATAATTGTTTGTAATAAAAATGGAAAACTAACAAAAATAAAGAATAAAAAAAAACTTACTCAAGTCAATGTAGCTAGTATGTCATAGGGCTGGTTTGTCTACCTTGAAAGTTAATATAATTTCACTACATCAGAAATTTCTTTAGAAAAATATGAGAAAGGTACATTTTCAAACTTAATAACTTTAACAAAACTGTATAAGAATGTCTCCAACAGTAGCAGAAAAAAATCAGAATATTTTATCTTTTAGTGGACAATTATCTAGGCAAGTTAACACACTGTTTAAGTCTAAAGACTGAAATACATATGACACATACGTATCTTAAATTATATATGTCTTTATTTTCATTCATTATTTCCCCTAAATCATTGTATGGTTTTTTGGAGACATTATGAATTAGATTATTCAGGTGCTCAGCCAACTTTCTCACAGTGTTTCCATTTATGTAGCATTTGGATGGATATATTATCACCATACTTTCTTCCTAATGTCTTATGATAACTTAGTCAAGGTTGTGGGTTTTACGCTGGCATGAAATTCAGATATTATAAATCTGAGCTATTCACTCAGTAACCTTAATGTGGAGGCAAAGATGCTGACTGATCACTTGTGTAATGATCTACTGCATTCATTCTCCGTGATCCATTTGTTTCACTCCTAAAACCAAAATCTTTTTTTAAAAAAAGGAATCATTTGACACTAGCCAATGTTGAATTTCAGCTTTGCAGTTTTCTGTAACGTGAGAGTGTATAAAATATACAATGAAGGGTTATTAAAAATAAACATCTTAAAAATAAAAATAAAAAATAAAAAAATTAAATTTAATTACCTCTTTAAAGACCCTATCTCCAAATACATTCACATACCAGGGGTTAGGACTTCCACATATGAATCTGACAGTGACAAAATTCTGCTCATAACCCACAGCCACTAAGTGGAAGAACCAGTACGCTTTTTTCCCTTCACTATGTTCTATTTGTCTTCACGAAATACCAGTGTGCATATGTAAGAGCAGCTCTTCTTATCACTGGTTGGAGAAGCAGAGGCACAGAAAGGTCACTACTTGCTATTGTGAACAAAATGGCAATACAGGGAATATGTTAGTGACAGTCCTGGGACTAAATCTCAGCTCGCTTGATGCTAAATCTACTGCTAGGCCAGTATTGCTTTTCACAACCTACACACACAGACACGGATGCCAGAAAAAACTGTGTCTCTCTGCAATTATAGGTTCTTGGGCTGTCTGCCTTTGGTAGATTTCAAAATAGCACAGTTGATTCTGTTTCCAGCCAGGAAAAAAAAAACATCATTACTCTTCTACTCACAAGCATACAAAGACACCTCTGTGGAATGAATCCAGCATACTGTATCCTAGCCTCTTTATCTCATTTTTGGCTGGCTCCAAGTATGACCAGTGAGCAGTGAGAAGAAAGTTTGCTGAGATAACCAAGGCTTAAGGTAACTCATTTAAATGATAAAACAGGAAACTCACTTCCAGTTTGGACCTGGATTGCATTTTAATGTGAACAGATCTGGAGTCTGGAACTGAAGACTTGGAATCGTACAATTATTTTACAATTAAGTGACAAGGAAGGGAAGGAAGGAATTTCTTTTGAAGAGTTCTTGGGTGACAGCTGAGAAGGGAGAAGCATTTGTTATGCTGTGGCTTTTGAGTACTGTGGAGGGCGAAGGGTGGGAGATCAGGGAGAGAGTATTCTGGTCCTAGTCCTGGCTCTGGCACAAACGTTGGGCAACTGACTTTACCTCTCCAAACCTTAGTTTCTTTTCTGCAACATGATGCTTTCAAGTCCTATTTTATCTCTCAAGTTTGGTGCGACCAGTGGGGTGTAGTAAGTGTTCTTTGTACAAACAGGAGAGCATGACATACAATTTTTCATTTAAATTCAGTTCCCAGTTATTGTAATGTGATATTTTATAATACATTACTTTAAAATAATTTTCCCTTATGATTAAAACATTGTACATCAGTGGGGAAACCAGACAATACCTTGACCAGGTGATCAAAATTAAATCACCAATGAGGGGCAGATGGACTTTGTATACTTCCGGAGATGATATCCTGAAAAGAACACAACACCACTTAGGTAACATTCCGGCCAAAAATGCATAATTTGAATCTAATCCTGAATCAGCATCAAACAAACCCAAACTGATAGACATTCTGGAAAATAATTGGCCTACTGTTAGAACATGTCAAGGGCATGAAAGACAAAGAAAGGTTGAGAAAGTCATCCAGATAAAAGGACATTACAAAGACTTGACAAGATTCCTAATACAAGATCCTAAACTAGATCCTACATGGAAAAGAATTTCTATAAAGGCAGCATTGGGAAAATTGACAAAATTAGAATGTAGGTGGTAGACTAAAGTAATGTATCAATGTTAAATTTCCTAAATTTTACAACCATATCATTGATCTGTAAGAGAGTATTTTTTGTTCTTAGGATATACACTTCCAAGTATTATAAAGAAAAGAGAATGACAACATAGCAAGACCCTGTATAGAAAAATAGAAAATAGAAAAAATAGAAAAGAAAAAAACAGAAAAATAGAAAAGAAAAGAAAATTAGCTCAGTGTGGTGACCTGTAGTCCTAGCTACTCAGGAGGCTGAGGCAAGAGGATTGCTTGAGCCCAGGAGGTAGAAGCTGCAGTAAGCCATGATTGCACCACTGCACTCCAGCCTGGGTGACAGAGTGAGACCCTGTCTTTAAAAAAAGAGAAAGAGAGAGAGAGAGAGAGAGAGAGAATGATATATGCAGACTTTCAAATGACTCAGGAAAAATTATAGAGACAGGGAAATTAATTTAGCAAATGTGGTAAATGTCAAATATTGGTGAATCTACATAAAGTGTATATGGGAATTTCTCATTCTAGTCTTGCAAATTTTCTGTTAATTGTAAGAATACTTTTTAATAAAAAGGCTTTTAAAAAGTTAAGCCTGACATGATGGCTCATGTTTGTAATTCTAGCACTTTGGGAGGCCAGCGCAGGTGGACCACTAAAGCCCAGTAGTTTGAGACCAGTCTGGGCAACATAGTGAGACCTAATCTCTAAAACAAATGTTAACAATGTGCCAAGCATGGTGATATGTGCCTGAGGTCCCAGCTACACAGGAGGCTGAGGTGGGAGGGATCACTTGAGCCTGGGAGGCTGAGTTGGGAGGGATCACTTGAGCCTGGGAAGTCAAGGTTGCGATGAGACATGATCATGCCACTGCACTCCAGCCTGGGCAACAGAGTGAGACCCTGTCTCAAAACAAATAAATAAAGTTAAAACATGTTCACTGCATAAATTTTTCTGAAGAAGAAAAGTCACTTACAATCCTACCATCCAGAGAAGACTGTTCACTTTTTGTGTGTACTCGATTTCTCTAGAAGAACGAGTTCTTTGATGGCAACTGAGCAGCATAAGCATTTGTTGTGCTTCAGCTCACAGGTGCAGTGGAAGGGGAAAAGAGGCAGATCAGTCCTGGTTATTCATTTGTTGGGGCCTGTAATCTAGTCTGATCAGGTGGTTCCCAGGAGGAAGTCAACCGGGAGCTTCTGGGAAAAGATTTTCTCCCACTCTTTCCTCCTGTTGCATAAAAATGTTTGGAGCCACAGCAGCCACCTTGGGACCACGACGGGAGAGCCAAGAGAATGGAAGAAATGGTGATTCAGAGCAATGACACCATTGAGCTGCTCAACTAACCAACCCTGGAACCACCCTCGCTGTGGATATTTTGCCACATGAGATAATAAGTGTCCTTATTCTTTAATCCAATATAATTTAGGTATCCTGTTACAGATAAAAGCACCTCAACTGTTAAACCTCTACTTTTATAGAAGTTACTGGAACCACTTGCTTTGCTTGTTTATCAACACATGCAGCAAAAGCCCTTCCAAAGGGAAAAAGTCATGAGACAAAATCTGATTTTTGAGCATATGGCAGTCTCACCAGCCAGAAGCTATTGGGACAGGCAGTGTGAGCTCCTACCCAGAAGGTGGGAAAGGAAGCCAACATAACGCTCTGGAATGGAGAGGCCTTCAGTACTAGAAAAAGTAACTGGACTTTAGGCTTGAAGAGAAGATTCAATTTGGGGATGAAGTGGAGAAAGCAGAAAACGTTGTAACCCCTGAAGTAGCTCATGTCCAAGCTGGGTGGACAGTGAGGCCATTGGCCGTTCCTTGCCTATGTCAATGACCTTTGCATCTATATTGCTTCTGGGAACAGTGGTCAGTGGCAGAGATGATGCCAAAGATGGCCAGGGTTGCAGGTGGTTTCCAAAACCTGTAGCACTGGTGAAAGCTGCACTTGACATTGAATAAATGTTAGTTCATTGATTCATTAATAATTTTTGTTTGCTTGCTTGTTTTAGAGACAGGATCTCACTCTGTCACCGAGGCTGGAGTGCAGTGGCACAATCATAGCTCACTGCAGCCTTGAACTCCTAGGCTTAAACGAGCCTCTCACCTCAGCCTTCTGAGTAGCTAGGACTACATGCACCTGCCTTCATTCCCAGCTGGTCATTCATAAATATTTTGTGAACATTTACTATCTTCTGAGTAGTGTGCTATATGCTAAATATGCGGGGCTTAACATGGCATTGTTCCTGCTTTCATAGAACATACAATCCAATTTGGGGAGGCTGCATGTCACTTGAAAAGGACACGGATATTGCAGCCAGATAAATCTAGATTCAAATCCTGATGCTACCTTTTACAGTGGGACTCTAAACAAGTTATTATCGTCTGTGCCTCAATTCTCTCATGTATAAAAATGGGGATAATGATAATACCTGGCTTATAAAATAATTGTGAGGATTAAATCATAAAATGTGCATGAAGTACTTAACACAGTGCATGAAACATACTGATATTTTTAAAACAACATGACTGTTGTTAGTTATTACATATTATTGTTATGTGTATATCTAGCCCATTTCCTCCCTCCTGGTTACCTACCCCTTTTAAACCTTGACCCCCTCATCCTGGGTACAACTTATTCCTTTTCCTCTTTAGCCTTTTAGCATTCAGACATGTTTTCGGATATTTTGTATATAATGTGATGTCTATATAGTCCTAGTTTAGTCTATGCTTTTGTGGAGCTTACATTTTCATGGAAAGAGACAGATAAACAATAAACCTAATAAGTAAATTATATATTATGGTAGAAGTCATGACAAAAAATAGAACAGGGCAGGTTTGGGAGAGGTGGGATGGGGATGGGAGGAATGCAATTTTAAACATGATGGTTATACGAGCCTCATTAAGAAGACGGCATTTTAAAATTCACTATTTTAAAGTGTACAATTCTGTGGTTTTTAGTGTAGTCACAATGTTGTACAACCATCAACAGCATGAAATTTCAGAATATGTTCATCATTCCAAAAAGAAACTCCAAATCAATTTGTAGTCACTCCTCCCGACCTCTGACAGCCATTCTTCTGCCTTGTCTCTATGGATTTGCATATTCCAGACACTTTATATAAATGGAATCACTCAATCTGTAGAATTTTGTGTCTGGTTTCTTTCACTTTACATAATGTTTTCCAAGGTCACCCAGGTTGTAGCATGTATCAATACCTCATTCTGTTTTGTGGTTGAATAATAACTCTATTGTATCAGTACACCACATTTTGTTTATCTATTCATCAGTTGATGGATATTTGGTTTGTACTTTTTGACTATTATGAATGCTGCTGCTATGAACATTCACATACAAGTTTTTATGTGGATATATATTTTCAATTCTTTTGGATATATACCTAGGTATGGAATTGCTGAAGGTATATGGTAACTCTATGTTTAATTTTTTGAGTAAGTGTTTTCCACAGTGGCTGTATTATTTACATTCCCACCAGCAATATAATAGGATTCTAATTTCTGCACATCCTCACCAACACTTAGTATTATCTGTCTTTTTTATTACAGCCAAGAAGATAACCTTTGAGCCAAGATTTGAAGGCACTGTGGGCGTAAGCCATGGAGAAGAGACTTCCAGGCAGAGGGGCTGGCCCGGGCAAAGCCCTGGTGACCAGAGTGTGCCTGATGTGTTCCAGGAACACCAAGATGAACAGTGGAACTTGAGAAGCGTGATCGAGAGGACAAGTAGAATAGGATGAGGCTTGAGCCAACAGAAGGCAGTGGCCAAATACAAGTAGTTGAAAGGACTTTGGCATTTACTTTGAAAGAAATGGAAAACCACTGAAGGGGTTTGGAGCAGAAAGGTGACATGATTTGACCTGCATTATAAAAGAGTGTCACTCTGACTGCTGAATTGTATGTGGGCAAGGGTGGAATCAGGAGAACGAGAGCAAGTTGGTTGGTTTTTGCAACAATGGTGACATGCAAAGGTGGTTGCTATCAGGGAGGTGGTGAGTAGCAGTTGAATTCTGCATGTGTTTTAAGCAACAAGATTTCCTGACAGACTGAGAGTGGAATATGAAAAAGGAAGGAGTCAAGCAAGACTTCATGGCTTGTGGTTCACTTATTTTTACTTTAAGATATATCAGGAAGTGTGTTCAAATTCATTTCTTCACTATTAGGTCAAACCCAAAGTTCTTAATTAAGGCAATCTCACATGTTTAAAAATATTATTCATGGTAATAATAATAATACTCAAAACCTATTAAACATCAGGCTCTTTAATCCAGCAATCTCATGAGGCAGGTATTATTTTTCTCAATTTATATATGAGTAAACAAAATCGTGAGAAATAACTGGCAGCTCCCCTAATTTTTATCCCTGCTTCCAACATAGGATCAACTAGAGAAAGTCAAATATGCACCCCCTAATCAATCACCTGGGATGTCCCAATCAGGGCTTATCCAACCTTGCCTTTTTCCCACTCTAAAGCTTTCCCACTCCTCTGCCTGCCTTTGAGTCTCTGCCAAAATGCAACTGATGGACTCCTTTGTTATTGCAAGCTCTGAATAAATAGCCTCTGCTTGTTCTCATTTGACTGTTCTTTATTTCCACAAGTGTCTTAGGTAATGTTCTTTGGGAAAAGGACTCTGAGACAAAGACTTGCACACAGGTTTACTGGGGGACACTCACAGGGTGGACAAATGTGGAGGGGATGGTAGAAGCAGAATGGGGCAGATGGAGATGAAATGTGATACAATTGCACTAGAGGCCTCAGCTGACCCCACCAGGAGCTCTGCGGCTAGGATGGCCCTCTAAAAAGGTACCCTGGGTTAGGCATTGGATGCAGACCACCCTTAGGGAAGGAGAGGAAGCTTAGGTTAGACAACTGTCTTTGACTAAGGCCAAGTCCAAAGTAGGGTCTTGCTATGAACTCTCAGCAGATGGGGAATGGTTGTTTGGATCCCCCTCCAGGGAGAGAGATTAGCTGACCCCATCCAAACACAGTTGACAGTGGATCATGTCTTGAACCCAACTTTAAATCCAAGTTCAAAGCTCCTTTCACTACAGCATAGCTGTCTTCACCTAAAAACATGACAAATGGAGATTTTGTGAAACTCATGTTCTTTCCTCTTAGTCCAAAACCAAAAACATATTTATGCAGTGATTCAGACATTTTTAGCAAATGGTTTAGAGTACAGCAGTTGGCTCAATTGAATATGGCATTAAAATATCTGAAATAAAACCCGACCTGACCAACCAAAAGCAGTTAGCTGAGTTACCACACGTAGACATTCATACCCTCTTAATATTTCCGTATGTTACTAAATGTTTCCCTCTCTCAATAGAGTACTGTGACTTCCAGCTTTCCAGCTTGAGATGCTGATGAATTGAAAACAAATTGATGTGAAAATATTACCACTCCCACTTCAAAGATATTCAACTCCCAGGGAAAAGTATCCCATCTTAGTCAAAATCCTAACCGAATATGTCTTGGAAGTTAGTAAAATATTAATTTATTCTTTAAAACAATCTAGTCCTCTAACTTACTTTGTCTTTAGTGTTATGTGACTATCACAAGATTTTAAGCTTTATTGAACTCACTACTTCTTTTTGGGATTTACAGGTAAATCAACCAGTACTGTTTCTAGTTATGGGAACTTACCTGATGATTATAAAAAACATATACCAAGTTCTATCTATAAATTTGTCTGAATAGTCCTTGTATCTGTAAACAAGATAACTGTGACTTTTTAAGATCTGTCAGCATAGTCCCTATCACAAGACCTTTTGAATATGTTAGTCATTGCTCCCAGAGCTTTTGGCTCTTTGCCTTTCTGTGTGTCCTGGAAATTCCTTTACGCTCACCCTTTCACCCTGCTCCCAAAGAACCTTGATTAACCTTGTATGGGATCTCAGCTAATTTGTAATCCCAGGTACCTTTTGCCCATAGAGCATGGTGTTCTTAAACTTTGAGTCATAAGAATTGTTAGGGGAATCTATTAAAATAGAGGATATCAGAGATTCATACCACATTTAAAGAATCAGAACTTCTGGAGGTGATGCTCAGACAAATGTATAATTAAATGCCTCTTTTTGGAATTCTGTTAAATATCACAGCTTGAGAACCACTTGCAAACAAATTGCATATTTCTAGCAACCAATATGCCCAGTTTTCTGGCTACAGAGTATCAAGATAAAAGTGATGATTGGAGTCCATTCTTTTCAGCAGCTGTGTACATAATGACAATCCATGGAAGTAGAAACAACAGGCTGGATTAGGCCAACAGTGATCCATCTCTATGGTAAGACCTATTAAAAATGTTAACTAAATAAATGCAAATAATAGGGCTGATCTAAGAAAAATATCTGTAGAAGAAATTGGCATGGCCAAGTGATTGCTAGTACACAAAAATAAGATAGTAAAGGAGTTGAAAATTATTTCAAGGGTGTGGGAAGATGGGGTCATTGGAAAAATGGCTGTGATTGAAATTATTGAACAGATAAATATTGAATATAGGACTGAGGTGAGGTGATAGGGAGGCTGCAAAGATAAGAACCACATAGTTTAATTTACTTCAATGGGTATTTATCAAGTCCATACAAACTATGTGCACCGCATTTTCCTACAGTGTACCAAGGCATGGTTACCCAATTTGGATTTTTATTTTTAAAAATAAAGTTCCCGGGCCGGGCATGGTGGCTCACGCCTGTAATCCCAACACTTTGGGAGGCTGAGGAGGGCAGATCACCTGAGGTCAGGAGTTTGAGACCAGCCTGGCCAACATGGTGAAACCCCGTCTCTACTAAAAATACAAAATTAGCTGGGCATGGTGGTGCGTGCCTGTAATCCCAGCTACTTGGGAGGCTGAGGCAGGAAAATCGCTTGAACCTGGGAGGCGGAGGTTGCAATGAGCTGAGATCGCACCACTGCACTCCAGCCTGGGTGACAAGAGTGAAACTCTGTCTCAAATAAATAAATAAAGTTTCTGGATCCTGCATTAGCTCTACTGAATCCAAATATCTGGGAATGGGGGAAGTCTCTAATGTATAAAGCTCCCCAAGAGATTCCAGTGCATCTAATCAATGGGCCAGCATTTGGGAATCACTATTCCAGAGACCAGAAACATGAATGAGGCATAGTGTTTGTTTCTAAAGACTGTACAAACTGGTATGGTGAGCTCTATGCTGTACCAGCTTTCCTAACTTTGTCTTATATTTCTGGCTTCTAAATTTTACTCATGGTTTTTCTTTTCTCTGAAATGCCTTTTTGTCATTTCTGCCATGAAAATATTATTCATCCTTCAAGATCCAGTCAAATATGAGAACTGGGACCGTATTGCATATCTCTTGGCCACCAGCCTTCCAACTCCATGTCCATTACACAACCAAATACCGTTAAGATCCAACCTCATAATGTCTGCTTCATTCATGGTCTTTGCGTTTCCATCTCCACCTCTTTGGCTCACCTGTACCACTGAATGGCTTTTTAACCACTCTTGCACTCCATCTGCCCTCCTACTCTAATTTATTCTTTATGGTTCTATTTAATATTACTTTTGCACATTTTAATTATAACTTTTTATATTAAAAATAAATGTTAGCATTTTCCCATTAGCTACAAAGTTAGGGATAAAACACTCTAGTCTGACATTCAAAATTCTCTACTGTATCAGTTAGACTTCCTTTGATTGTAAGCAACAGAACCAGTCTGGCTAATTTAAGCAGAAAAAGATACGGAGTGGTTTACAAAATCAAAGTTCTAATCATTTCCTTTTGATTTTGTGAATCTTCTTAAAATTCTCAGTTATAGAGAATGTCTGATGCAACAGTTTTCCAGCTCTTATTAATAAGAAGACAAGGGACATTGACTGAAAGACCGCCTATAATTAGGCCCGCTGGGGATAGTTCTTTCAAAGCAAACTTCGGGTGCTATTATCAAAAGAAGAAATAAATGTTAAGGAGAAAAGCCAAGAAATGCCAACTATCTCCAAAATAGGGCTCCAATTCAATTGAAGTAAAATTGGATACAGTGGAGGGGAAAGAATTTTATGCTTTCTTTTTTGAGACAACAGAAGTCAAAATGGAGAAGATAACCACGGGAGATAATACTTTGTGGTCTCAATGTACCCCATGTTGGGGGAGAAGCAAGGTTAGTGGTTTGAAGAAAATGTTTTCAACAAAGTGTGGAATGATTCAAGAAGGGATTGTGATTCATAAAGGTAAAGATAAGCTGTTTTCATTTTTTTTCCATGATCAATCAACTTCTGTGTAATTACAACGTTCTTTACAAAAACCTTGTACGTTATTTTTTGAAAAATAAGTTAGCCACCACAATACAGGAACAGCCACAATGTTTACTGGTGAGAAAGTCAGTAGGGTGACAGTAACTTCTGTATCTTTAGGAGGGTAACAAGGCTTCCACTTCCAAATTCAAGAAAGGCTCTCTCATCTCCCGTAGGTCCCATGTGGTGCGGCACCCAAGCATTCTCAGAAGCACCCTTTCAAAGAGAAATGTAGCACCAAAAAATAGTATGTAACATAAAAGTCCAGTGACGGTGAGGACAATGAAACATGATGGAAATCCTCAGTGCACGTTTCCTACAAAGAGAGAAAACATCTGTGTTAACCAAATTCTGAAAATAATCACATTGATAGGCTCCTGGCACCTCCACCCAGGTAGCTCTAAAACTTCAACTAAGTAATTTTCTCTTGACTTCAGTTTACATTTGTAAAAGCAGCAGCTTGGAATGGAGGAGCACTTATTTATGTTCATGCTACGTCTGGCATTGGAATTTCAAGATCCTATAGCCATGAAACAATAAAATCCCTGGATAGTGTGGGGTTCTTTCCTTTGAAATGTCCTTTTCACATCCTAGCAGGTTATTGCAATCTTTACCTCACTCATGAGGTATATGATGTCTCTTTTTGAGCAAACAAAGGCACAGGCAGTTAGATTTTCCCCAGGACACAAAGTATAACGTGATAAAGGGAATTCAGAGCTCTTTGCCCCTAGTTTTTGTCCTGGCACCAGACTTTTATTTGTAAAATAATAGAAGTTTTTTAAATCCTTGAGGACCCATCCTTCTGGGTTGCACCTATGACATATTTTATTGATATGATTCTAAGTCCTTGCATTATTATTTTCTAGTTATAAATGTATTATATGATTAGGGCAGAAAATCCAGAAGAACACAAAGAAGAAATGTCATAGATCATCCAATTACCTGAGATAATTACCATCTATAATACATCAGAAGAGAAAATCTAGAGCGTAGTTAAAGCTAGCCATGGATCGATTTTGTGACCTAACTCAGTGGTTTTATAAACCAGAGCCAAGTTTCTCGCCATTATCCCCACTGGCTATCACTTGGCAGTTACACACATAATTGCTTTCACTTCACACATTTATTAAAGAGCCAATGTTCTTAAGATACTCTATTAGGAAGGGGCTTAGAGAGCTGATAACAGGAAGCAGATGTGTCCTGCCTTCAAGGAGCACCAAAGGCAGATTTGTTCTTTCTTAGGAAAAGAAAAACAACTCACTACAAAAACTATCTAGTAAATAAACACTGTTCCTCCTAAATTAAAAAACCAGTCATCTTTGGAAATACTAAACTATGACATTTTCAAAGAAACACATTTTAACATTAAGTTTTTGGAAAGTAAAACAAATTTTCTAAAGCAAAGATAATTTGGAAAACAGAGAAATGAAGAAACTATAATCTCATCACCCAAATATAACCAGATACATTTTTTATCTTTTTTCCTTTCTTCCATTTATTCATTCATTCTTTTTATTTTGTCTTAGTTTTTAGTTTAATTTTTTCCCTACATTTAGAGTATACTCATCTAGTTTTTTCTGTCCTACGGTAAATACTCTTGGTACAGTTAAATTCATATTTATTTCTTGACAGTAATGAATCATTTGATTTTTATTTACAAGTCAATACAAGTTTTAAAAATTTAAATTTTCTATTACTAAGCATGATATTCATTTTAAAAGGTCTAGACATTTTTCTTTGGAAAAAAAAACATAGTTAACTAAATTGAAATAAGGTTTCTCATATCACCTGTACAGAACCAAAAAAATGTGTCACTAATAATTTTATTCATTTTAGACATCTTTGGTAAAGAATAAAATATTCTTTTAACTTTTGAATACTATTTATTTAATTTTCAAACCTTGCCACGTGTAAAACCTTTGATCTTTTCCAATATCTCCACATTATTTATGGTCAGTACATAGGGGATGACCATAAAGGGAACGGAAGGACTAGGGGACATTATCAATAAAAGGCCACCTTGTGAAGCTAAAACCAGCAAAAATCGATTCATAATGATTGAATTAATCCATAAGGCAAACTTCCTCAAGATGTTAGTGTGTAAATATGCTGTAGTTAAACCAATATATCTCCAGTTCTTTAACAAGAGATGGGCAAAATTTCAGGCAATCTTAATTAGCATGTAATCATGTGAGAAAAAGATGAGCAACTCAGCCTGATTATAATCCCCCGATATAACACAATAAAGCGATATGTGAAAGGCATTCACCTATTTACTTATTTGTCTGGTTGGTTGGTTTGGAGTTATTAGTCACATACTATAAAATTCACTCTATACATTGTACAATCCAGAGGCTTTTGGTTTAGTCACAAGGCTGTACAACCATCACCACTATCTAATTCCAGGAAATTTTTGTCACCCCAAAAAGAAACCCCATTCCCTGGAGCAGTCACCATCTCCCTATTCCCCAACACTCTGTGCCTGGCAACCATGAATCTACTTTGAATCTATATGGATTTTCCTACTTTGAACATTCATATAGATGGAATCATTTGGATATCCCTCTGTGTCTGGCTGTCTTTCACTGAGCACAATGTTTTCTAAGATCATGTTGTGGTATGTATCAGTACATCATTCTTTTTTGCAGCTGAATAATACTTCATTGTGTGGCTACACTGCATTTTGTTCTTCCATTCATCAGTTAATGGACATTTGGATTGTTTCTACTTTTTGGCTATTATGAATAATGCTGCCATGAACATTTGTGTACAGGTTTTTGTGTGGACATTTTCAATTCTTTTGAGTATATACCCAAAAGTAGACTTGTGGAATCATGTGGTAATTCTATATTTAACCGTTTTAGAAACTGCCAAGTTGTTTTCAAAAGTGGTTGTACCATTTCGCAATCCCACCAGTGATATACGAGGGTTCCAATTTCTCCACATCCTCTCCAATGCTAGTTATTGTCTGTCTTTTTTACTGTAGTCATCTTAGTGGATGTTAAGTGGTATCCCACTGTGGTTCATTGTGGTTTTGATTTACGTTTTTTTAATGACCAATGATGCTGAACATCTTTTCATGTGCTTGTTGACCATTTGTGTGTCTTCTTTGAAGAAATGTGTATCCGAGTCATTTGCCTGTTTTTCAAACTGGGTTGTTTATCTTTTTGTTGTTGAGTTGTAAGAGTTATTTTTTTTTCACAGTTGACAAACGTTCTTGTGTTAATATAATGGTTATAAAAAAAAAAGCAAACAATGCTAGTGACCAGTGTGGTAAAAACATACAGTGTTCAAACCTAAGCAGGATTACATCCTTTGGACAGGTTTTATTCCCGGGATATTGAACCCCTCAGCCATGACAGCATCTACTGCTTCACACAGCAGCATACACCACTTGTTCACCTTCAATGTCTCTCCAGTCTTGTCGATCTTTCTCCACACAATAGCAGCTATCATAGAACTCTGTGAAAGTAGCTGCCAGCTCATATATAGAACCACAAGAACCAGAAGTAAGTCATCTAAAATCTTTTGTAGTATCTCAGGGAGCCATAAAATGCAATGGCCTAGTTTCCATTCTTTCTCATGGTGCAAAATAATCTTGGTCTGTCAAGCAGCTTTTTGGAGCATCTGATCATTGATACTGGCCAGATGTGCAATAGACCTGGTTCTAGTGAAACCACACAAAAATTAAGCAGCTGTATTTCCTCTGTCATCTAGCATTTTGTCAAACGAGAAGATGTTGTCACTCAACCGGTTATGGGAAAGTTCAGTTTATTTGATACAGCCATAAGCAACAGATGTCTAAGCAGCATTCAATTCCTCTGCAGTTAAGACCTTGCTTCTTTCTTTTTCCTTCAATTTGTCCATGGATCACTTTAGTCCTTATTCCAGGTCTACGAGATGAACTGTTTCATCTGAACATATATTAAACTTCTTGTCTTCCCCTAGCAACACACCAAATCCAGCATGGGAGACTCTAGTTACTTTAGGATCATACCAACCAATCTTTTGAGCAGCAGCAAATATTTTTTGGAAGTGCAGAGATTGTCCACTGTTCACCCAGAGATAACCATATCTTCTTTTTCCTCAAACAGTTTTTGCTTAAGAGCAGCCAGATCAGATGCATCATAGTTATAACCTCCATCTGATTTTTTTTTTTTTTTGAGACCAGGTCTCACTCTGTTGCCCAAGCTGGAGTGCAGTGACACGATCTCCAGGCTCACCACAACCTCGACTTCCCTGGGCTCAGGTGATAGTCCCACCTCAGCCTCCCCAGTAGGTAAAACTACAGGCATGTGTCACTGAATTTTTTTTTTGTAGACACAAGTTTTCACCTTGTTGCCCAGGCTGGTCTCAAACTCCTGGGGCTCAAGTGATCCACCTGCCTCAGGCTCCCGAAGTGCTTGGATTATAGGCATGAGCTACCACACCCAGCCTCCATCTGATTTTACCATGGTTAATGGTATGGAACATCCTGGGACCAACACAAACTTTCTGCCATCATCCACTTGCACAAATCATCTATCATCAAATTCCTTTACATCATTCATCCTATCTTGATAGAAGAATTATTCTTTATCTATTAAAGAGATGTCCAGAGCATCATAGATTTTACTAAACTATTGGCAGGAGATATCACAGATAAACTTTCAAGTTTTTATAATATCTGGATTTTTACTCTGGAACAGAATGTGACACTGATATGCTCATTTCTTAAATTCCTCCTCAGTATCAAACCTCTTAGATTCCTTACAAAAGGCCTGAAGATTTCCAATAGGAGGTGAAACTGTTAGACAAGCTGGAAATTTATCTTGCAGGTGAGCAATATGCATGTCAAACTGGGTCCCCCAATCTCCTACATGGTTTAACCTAAGCACCTCGTATCCTGCAAATTCAAAGAGGCAGCACATGCTCTCTCCTATGATGGTCAACATGAGGTGGCCTGCACACATCTGTTTGAGCATTATGAGCATCTTGTATACGTCAAGTCCCCAAATTACGAAGACAAGATTCATGCTTTTGTGTATCCCTTGGAGTATTAGGAGAAGACAGATGTGAAACAATTTAATTTCAATAACATGCCATGGGCTGTCCGACAGGATTATGTGCAAGGTGTGCACATAAACTTTTACAACTCAACAGCAAAAAATAAAAGAACAACCCAATTCTTTAAAATGGGCAAAGGACTTGATTGAAGACAGAGCTGAGATTCTACCTGGGTTGGTGGTTGGAGATAAAGAATCAAAAATGTTTTCTTAGAGGAAATTACTTCTCAGGGTGTAAATGATGGTGTGGCATCTCCTGAACAGGATCCAAAGAGCCAGAATTTGCTGGTAGTGTGTTTCCAATACCGTCCAAGGGTAAGGCATCCTGCACAGCAAACAAAACTTTTCAAATTTCTTATGAAAAGAACATAACTGATAAGAGTGAAGGTGGTTGCCTCATCATGTATAGATACCATCTTTTAAGATTTTAGATAGATATAGATAGATTTTATAGATACATCTATAGATATGTAGATAGAAATAAATCTATATCTCTCTATACATAGACAAATCTCTATATATCTATAGAAATGTATAGAGAAGCTTCTCTGTATTTGCAGCCATCATGGAAGAAAATTTAAAATTAAAGTGTTGACTTAATGTTGTTTGGAAGAGTTTTCAGGCAAAAAGGAACAGACTAACTAAAAATATAATTAACATTAACAGCCATCCACAAGAGGTCTTTGGTCATATATCTTTGATCATGAAGATATATCTATCTATATTTAGATATATTTATCTAAAGGTAAATCTTTAGATTTATCTAAAGCAGTAAGAAAGCAATCTATATATATCGAATGCAATAGATCTTTATCTAAATAAGAAAAATCCCATGACTCCAATGAACTCCAATGACTTTTAAAGAACATAGATAATTTACAAAAGAAAATAAAACAAAACATTTTAGTCAACACTTGAAAAAAATCAATCCCAGCATAATCCATACATTTTGGGGCAGTCATCCAGCCCTGAACGGCCCCTTGCTCTGACTTACCACGCTGTATTGCGGGGAGGAGACTTCTGCACTAAAAAGGATGCTGGGGCCTGAGGAAGCAGGGCCTCCATCTCTTCCGTATCTATTTCCTCAAAACTGTGAGAGTCAGTGTCCTCTGCCTCCATTTGATACATCCTTAGCTTTGCACTCAGCAGTTCCACATTCTTGCAAAGGTCCTGAAAAAAAAGAGTAATCAAGTACCTTAAAAAATTCTAAATGTCTCCAAGTCTTACTATAGATAATGCTGAGTGCTTTTCCTCTGGATCACCTTGGGGGCCCACATTAGAAATCACACATAGGTCCCATGAACAGATCATTGGCAGGTGCATCTTGAATAGAAGCAGACATACACATTCACAGTGTAAGGTAGCACTATGGTAGAAAACTAAATGAAACCCACATGCCAATCTTTAACCACTAGATTATTAATGTAGGAAGATGTCCTTGTACTGAATTCCTCTACTCAATTCGTTCATCTATGCAAAGCATATTTATTGGGTGATTACTGCTAACAGGTTCTAGGATACACTGTTAACAAAATAGACAAAGAATACAATCTATTACAGGGGCTGGGAGCAAGTGATAAACAGCTAAACACATACATACATTCTATATTACATGTTAAGATACACACTAAAGAGAAAACAAATAGGGTGTGGGAACAGAGAGTGTCTGAGGTTTGGTGATAGGGACATCTACTCAAGATAGCTGGGATAAGTTGGACTCAGAGCAGCTGACAGGTTGATACATTCATTCTTTCATTGTCTCATTTGCCCAATCACATTTACCTCAATGTCTAAGATCTTGTGGGAGGAGTTCAAAGATGGAGTTATTTTTTGAGGTAATGGAAATTAGGAGAGGTCTCAATGAAGAGATGACCTGTGAGCTGAGCCTTGAAGAATGGGTAATATGTAGACCCGAAGGGCAAGCACTAGAAGGCAGGATGAGAAGTAGAAGTAGCACAGGGGTGAGAGCTTGGGAGTACACTGGAATTGTGAATGTTCTGTTGGCCCAAGCAGAAGGCCAAAGGGAAGGAGGAAGGCCATAAGACTAGAAACCATCATTCTCAACAAACTAACACAGGAACAGAAAAGCAAACACTGCATATTCTCACTCATAAGTGGGAGTTGAACAATGAAAACACATGGACACAAGGAGGGGGACATCATACACCAGGGCCTGTTGAGGGGTGCAGGGCAAGGGGAGGGATAGTATTAGCAGAAATACCTAATGTAGATGACGGGTTGATGGATGCAGCAAACCACCATGGGACATGTATACCTATGTAACAAACCTGCATGTTCTGCATATGTAACCCAGAACTTAAAGTATAATAATAATAATAATAATAATAATAATAACAAATTAAATTAAATAAAAAAGAAAGAGACTACTATGTGGTGCACCGTCATATTCTTTTCAATATTTTAGAGGTATGCATTTACACAATAGCAGTTAATAATAAATCATGCTTCTCTCTTCATTACTCCTTCCTTGCTCCTTAAAAAACTTCTACCAGGACACAAGTTGAAGAAACATAGTTATGTTTCTGAGAAAATATTTCTTTTAAATATTTAACATTTTAGAATTTGTGAATGTAAGTCATTATGTCAGATTGAATATTCAGGCCGGATGGCTTTGCAAAAGAGCTGTCCACAAAAAGATCTGGTTCCTCTTCTTCTCTTCCCATGTCTCCTATAGGTTGCCAGGTAGAGACAACAGATGGTTTTGGCTGGTTTCTGTCAGTAAGCACAAGACATGGGCTGAAAGCAAATCATCACCTTCTAACACGTGAATGCCAATTGCATGTGTCACAAGTAAAGAATGCTTTTAAAGTTTTTAAATTAATCATCCACTAAGAGACGTTCAGGACACCCTGAAAAGCAGAGATATAGCAGGAAAAAGAGTATACTAGGATTCAAGAAAAATGAGTTCCAAAGATGACACTTATAGAAATTAATTTTTTTTTTTGAGACAAGGTCTCACTCTGACATCCAGGCTGGAGTGCAGTGGTGTGATCATGGCTCACTGCAGCCTCCATCTCCCCAGGCTCATGTGATCTTCCCACTTCAGTCTCCTGAGTAGTTGGGACTATAGGCATGTGCCACCATGCCCAGCTAGTTTTTTATTTTTTGTAGAGATGAGGTTTCTTTCTCTTTTTTTTTAACTTTTATTTTAGGTTTAGGAGTACATGTGAAGGTTTGTTACACAGGTAAACTTATGTCATGGGGGTTTGCTGTACAGATTATTTCATCACCCAGGAATTAAGCCCAGTAGCCAACAGTTACCCTTTCTCCTCTTCTCTTTCCTCCCACCCTCCACCCTCAAGTAGACCCCAGTGTCTGTTTCCTTCTTTGTGTTCATAAATTCTCATCATTTGGCTCCCACTTATAAATGAGAAAATGTGGTATTGATTTTCTGTTTCTGAGTTAGTTTGCTGAGGATGACAACCTCCGGCTCCATCCATGTTCCCACAAAAGACATGATCTCGTTCTTTTTTATGGATGCATAGTATTCCATGGTATATATGTATCACATTTTCTTTATCCCAACTGTCATTGATGGGCATTTAGGTTGATTCTATGTCTTTGCTATTGTGAATAGTGCTTCAGTGAACATTCACGTTCCTGTGTCTTTATGGTAGAGTGATTTATATTCCTCTGGGTATATACACAATAATGGGATTGCTGGGTCGACTGGTAGTTCTGCTTTTAGCTCTTTGAGGAATCGCCATACTGCTTTCTACAATGGTTGAACTAATTTACACTCCCACCCACTGTGTATAAGTGTTCCCTTTTCTCCACAACCTGGCCAACAGCTGTTATTTTTTGACTTTTTAATAATAGTCATTCTGACCAGTGTGGGAGATGATATCTCATTGTGGTTTTGATTTGCATTTCTCTAATAATCAGTGATATTGAGCTTTTTTTCATATGTTTCTTGGCCGCATGTATGTCTTCTTTTGAAAAGTAGAGACAGGGTTTCACCATGTTGCCCAGGCTGGTCTTGAACTCCTGGGCTCAAGCAATCAACCCGTCTTGGCCCCCCAAAGTGCTGGGATTACAGGCATGAGCCACCATGCCCAGCCTCAGAAATAGATGCTTAAAGAAGTACTTGCAAGAGCAATCAAGGCATGGATTTTTGAGGCATAGTTTGTAACGGCAAACATTGATTATAAAGTACCAAATATCCAACAAAATAAAATTCATAAATTCAAATATCAAGCCCTGCATTATATAGGAGTGAAAAAAAAGTAAAACGACATCTACTAGCATAGAAAATTGTTGAAGAAAATATGCTAAGTGCCATAGCAGTTGCAAAACAATATGTATAATACAATCCCATCAAAACAACAATGTGTAAATGTATGTATAAAAATTTGGAAGAATATAAATATACTAAAACGTTCATTGTGTTTGTCTTTAAGGGAGGAGGATATTTTTCATTTTTATATGAAATCATTTCATAATGTTTTAATTGTTAAAATAAGCATGCAACCAGCCACAGTGGCTCATGCCTGTCATCCCAGCACTTGGGAGGCCGAGGTGGGAAATCGCTTGAGGCCGGGAGATCAAGACCAGCCTGGCCAACATGGTGAAACCCCGTCTCTACAAAAAATACAAAAAAAGAAATTAGCCAGCTGCGGTGGTGTGCCCCTGTAGTCCCAGCTACTGGGGAGACTGAGGCATGAGAATCACTTGAACCCAGGAGGCGGAGGTTGCAGTGAGCCGAGATAGCGCCACTGTCTTCCAACATGGGCAACAGAATGAGACTATCTCAAAAAAAAAAAAGATCTATCTATATATAAAATGCATTATATATATGTATAATGACCACATCCTATGTAAGTGGCCATTGCGCTAGGCATCATGCTAGTTAGATACAAGTAACAAGAATATTTACCCTCAAGTAGCTTATAGGTGAATTAGAGAATATACAGTATAGCTATTTTTTAACACGTTTATTCATCATCAATCCCTGAATTGGGTGGTTTAATTATTTAGAGAGGAGCTGTGCTGTGACAATCACCTCTTATTTGGTATCCTAGTTTATTTACAGAGTAAACATCTTCATACAGCACTTATCAAAGATAACTGGGACAAGGTCAGTCTCTGAATGAAAGCCCAGAAATTCACATGGAAATTTTAGAAAGTGTAATAGCTTGGGGGCTTAATATTAGGCCAAATAACACCCAAAGGCCACCTCAAAGTCCTTTCTGTAGCTTGAAGTTCTTTCAAATACTTTCGTTTCTGTTTTGCTTTTTTAAAAAATAATTGCCCCAATTTTCCCTCCTTCCCTTTTCATGCCTTTCTTAGTTATTCCATTTCTTTATGAGGAATAAGTGAGCCAATATATGTGATATTATTTTAATTTTATTAACTAATTTCTCCTTTAATTTTCCCACATTTTATTTGCTATTCCTGTATCTATTTCTAACAATATTCACTTTTCCCTTCACCAGAATAAGCCTACAGCCATTGCTACTAACTTTGCTTCTGTAACAATTTTACCTATTTATTTATTTTGTTGTTTTTGTTGTTTGCTGGTTGGTTGGTTTGTTGAGGCAGTGTCTCACTCGGCTGCCCAGGCCGGAGTGCAGTGGCTCACTGATCATGGCTCACTGCAGCCTTGACCTCCTGAGTCCAGAAGGTGATCCTCCCACCTCAGCCTCCTAAGTAGCTGGGACTACAGGCATGCACCACCATGCCTGGCTAATTTTTTAAATTTTTTGTAGAGATAGGGGTCTCGCTATGTTGCCGTGGCTGGTCTCAAACTCCGGGCCTCAAGTGATCCTCCTCCCTTGGCCTCCCAAAGTGCTGGGGTTACAGGTGTGAGTCACCACATTCAGCCAACAATTACATTTAAAGCTTCACCTTTAGATATATTACCACATTTGTTTTTATGTAGCTTTTTCTATCAGACTGTAGGCTTCTTGAGACAGAACTCGTGCCATTTTTTTGAAGACACATTTATTGAGATATAACTTACATACAGTAAAACTCACTTTTTAAAGTATACAGTTCTATGGATTTTGACAAATGCATTCTGTTGTGTAATAACCACTACAAGAAGATATAGAATATTTCCATCAGCCCCTAAATTTCCTTATACCCCTTTGTCAATCCCTGTCCCCCTTCCTCCACTAAACCTGGGAAACTAACTGCTAATCTATTTTCTGTTCCTACAATTTTGCCTTTTTCAGAGTTACATAAACAGAAGCACAAAGTACGTAAATAGTCTTCTGAATCTGGCTTCTTTCACTTACTGTAATGCATGCGATTCATTCATGTTGTTGGGTCAATCAGAAGTTTGTTCCTTTTTATTGCTGAGTAGTATTCCATCACGTACATGTACTGCAGTTTATCCAAATGACAACTGGCAGATATTTGATTTGTTTCTAGTTTTTAAGCTTGTGCTTGGTTTTTTGTTGCTTTTAATGTGTACATAAAACTGTGTATCCCCAGCACAGAGAATTTCCGTATATGTGTGTGATGCCTTCCTCTTGCATATTATTCCAAACTCCTCCCTTTAAAAAAATCTCACTTTCATTTATGTATGTGTTTCTCTATCTTTCTCCTCAGTCTTTTGATACTCCTTCCTCCCTCCCCGCACCTGCTACTGAAATCTACATTTTTGTAATACTAACAGTTGGATTTTGGAGGAAATTCTCTAAAGCAGAATATTTCTTGGCCTTGTCCTCTTCCCTTTTTTATAGTTTGCAATTTCCAAAGCCCAAAGATAGTGAAAAAACTCTTTCAACTCACACAAAATAAGATTGTGACTCAAAATGTTGGACTATATCAGTTAAAAGTAATTTTTCCCCCAGGCAATAGATTTGCACTGATCTGTAAGTTACTTTTAATATGTAAGAGGTCCAAATAAATGACATCTTCCTTTAATAAAAGAGAATTTTCTCTTTTACTGCTTCCAAAATCTACTCACATTTAAACTCTTGGGCTTGAGTTAAAATTGAAGCTGGCAATTTCAGTTAAAAGAGGTTGTTAGACACAGACTTTTTTCTTTTTCAGGGACCTTTCTTCAAGCCAGAAAAACTATCAGCCAGGACTCCGAAATCTAACTTGTGTCACAAGTTGATCTCTACCTTTCAGCTCTAATATTCTATTACTAATAAGAAAATGGAACATTAGGCTGGGTGCAGTAGCTCATGCCTGTAATCCCAGCACTTTGGGAGGCTGAGGCGGGCAGATTCCTTGAGACCAGGAGTTCGAGATCCGCCTGGCCAACATGATGAAACCCCATCTCTACTAAAATTACAAAAATTAGCCAGACATGGTGGCACACACCCGTAATCCCAGCTACTCAGGAGGCTGAGGCATGAGAATTGCTTGAACCCGGGAGGCGGAGATTGCAATGAGCCAAGATCATGCCACGGCACTCCAGCCTGGGCAACAGAGTGAGACTCTGTCTCAAAAAAAAAAGGAAAGAAAGTGGAAAATTAAACCTTAATTTGAGAAGAGTCTATAAGAAGTGTGAGGAGACACAACATCAGGAAAACTCTGGAGATTGTGAAAACCAACACAAGAACTCTTCATGGGGCATCCAAGACAAACACAGGTAGATCCCTTGAACTCTAAGGATGCAGTTTTTGACCAATATTTATTTCCTGGATGTATTCTCTGTACCGTTAGGTGCTGACATACAAAGATTAAGAAAACCAATTCTCCCTTAAGGTACTCATCTTAAGGTGGCATCAAGATAGAGTTTCTTGGTGGCCGAATTTCTAGGTAAAGTAGAAAAGTCTAGGTTTTTTGTGTCATCAGATAAAAGCAGTGTTACTCAGGAAAAGGGTGCTCAGACGTGACCACCAGAGAGCACTCCTGCTTATGAGTCTTACTTCTTGTTATTGCCTATTAACAATAGAAGGGTAGTAGGGAAAGAAGTGACAGAAATCCCCAACCTCTCAGTCTTTCCCAAGTCTCTAGCTTACCTCAGTGTTTGTCCCTTGATCAAGGTCAAGGCCCTGGTCCTCCAGCTTTTCAATTTGACCCTTCAGGGTCAGCATGTCTTTTAATAAGCTGCAAACAGACCAAGATACTAAGGCCTGCAGATTAAGAAAAATCACCCAAGAGAGGAGGTAATTTTGATCTTTCAAAAATGAAATACCATTCCCATATAAAAGGATGCTTTGGTAGTGCTTGTATTGCAATGGGAAGTAAATGAAATTCAAAAAAGTAAAAAGTACTCTAAGTAATCTAGATAATATTAAAGAGATATGAGGCCTAACTGGACACAGGAGCTGAAAATTAAAAGGGTTAAAATATAAGTTTATAAAATTTCTAAGAAAAAAACACACAGAAAATTTGGGGGACATAAGATTAGGAGAAGAGTTCTTAGGCTTAACATCAATTATATAATCTGTAAGAGGGAAAATTGATAATTGAACCTCATCAAAATTAAAACCTTAATTTGGCCAAAGACCCTGTTAAATGGATGAAAAGACAAATTACACACGGGGAAAAATATTTGCTTAGCACATATATGGCAAAGGCCTTGTATCTAGACTATATAAAAATCTCAAAAAAAGCTCAACATTTAAAAAAACCTATCCAATTAGAAAATAAGCAAAAGGCATGCATAGACATTTCACCAAGAGGCTATGTAGAGAGCAAATAAACATACAAAAGGATGGTCAATACTTATTAGCCATTAGAGAAATGCAAATTAGTACCACAATGATATATCGCTACATACTTGTCACAATGGCAAAAAAAAAAAAAAAAAGAAAAGAAGAATAGTGATAACACCAAATGCTAGTGAGGATGTGGAGAAACTCGATCATTCATAAATTGGTGGTGGAAAAACAAAAGGTTTCAGCCACTCTGGAACACTGTTTGGCAGTTCCTGTCAAAACTTAAAACTGACTTACCATATGACCCAGCAATTTCATCCTGGGTAATTATACCAGAGAAATGAAGACTTATTTCCCATAGTACGCGTACGTTCAAAGCAGCTTTATTCATAATAGTCCCAAACTGGAAATTACACATTTGTCCTTTAGTGGATGAATGGTTAAACACACTGCGTAGATTCATATCATGGAAGACTACTCAGCAATGAAAAGGAAGGAAAGATCAATACATGCGAAAATTTGCATAAACCTCAAAAAAATTATCCTGAGTGAAAAAAAGCCAATCTCAGAAGGACAAACTGCATGATTTCACTTATGTAGCATTTATGAAATAGCATAATTATAGACATGTGGAACAGATTTGTGGTTGCCAGGGGTTAGGGATGGGTAGGAGGAAATATATGTATAAAGGGGTAACACAAGTGCATCTTATGCAATGATTCAGTTGAGGATCTGATTGTCATGGTCATGCAAGGCTAAACATCTCATAAAATTGCATGGAACTATACACATACAGATGAGTGCATGTATAAATGGTGAAGTCTGAATAAGCTCTCTGGATTGTACCAATGTCAGTTTCTTGGTTTTGATGGCATACCCAAGTTAGGCAAGATGTTACCATTCAGGAATGCTGAAAATAAGGGTTCCTTGCATATATATATTTGAAACCTCCTATGAATCTATAATTATTTCAAAATAAAAAGTTAAAAATAAAAATGGAAGCATAGGTAAAGAGGGTTGCAAAAGAAAAAAGGAGGAGAATTAATAAAGAAGAATAATGTGACTAGTTTCATATTCACCTTCTAGTTTTTGGTCTACAGGTCTCTGCAAACTGTAAAGCCCTCTGGCCCAAATACTTTATAACGTTAATTCAGAAGGTATTTGTTCAGCATTTACTATGTGCCAAGTATTATGCTGAATGCTGATGATTAAAATAGAGAATAGTATAAGCAAGGTCTTTCCCCTTTTGAAGATTATAATGTAATGTGGATTTGCAGGCAGACAAGGAAATCCATTAAAAATTAGAATGTAATGTTTTGGGTACTTCTGCTTTCAATCAACATGGAGTAACAGGAATTGGATTTAGCCTCCCATTTTAAACAATTTTAAACTTGAAAAGAATATATGAGACAATGGTTTTCAGACGTTGAACAACAGACAGTGCAGAACGTGGATCCCTCAGGTGGGAAACAAGTGAGATGGGCTCTATAGTTACTTCAAGTTACTCCTGGAAAGAGTTTCTGGACTTCAAGTCAGAGAAAGGGGATGCACGAGAAGGCTGGTGGTCTCCGTGAGTTGAGAAGATGAAGTTAGAAGCTCAGGGAGGCCACAGAGGGTAGATTTGCCCAGCAGAGTGCCAAAGAGGAGAGAGCTGCACAGAGAAAAAGCTCCAGAGATCTTCCCACTTGAGAAAGCCCCACTTGGGCCTTCAGCTGAGGTACTGATTAGCACACAGATGTGATAAAAGTACTTGAAATGGGAGGGAAATCATAGCAGATTGAAGTGGGCAGAACAATCTCTAAAGATCAAGCAGTGCTAAGAATAATTGCCAGAGTGGAAAACTCTTGTAATACTCAAGTCATCAGGTAGAATACTCAGAAGGTATTGTTTCAATAGTGGAGCCATATTAGTCCTAGACTAAAGGCTGCTTTGGTCCTGCCCTACAATAATTAAAAGCAATCCTCAAAAGGGTCAGACCACTTCTAAGTAATTTAACTGTGTTCCAGAACAAAGCTCAAAATTTAAATGTACACACAAATGTCTCCAGAATACTCAAAACCAAATGAGGTAAAATTGACAATGTCTGGCATTTAGTAAAGAATTACTAGGCATGCAAAGAAGCAGGAAGCAACAGTCTATATGCTTATAAAAGGCTGAGTGCCGTGGCTCACACCTGTAATCCCAGCACTTTGGGAGGCTGAGGTGGGCCGATTGCCTGAGGTCAGGAGTTCGAGACCAGCCCGGCCAACATGGTGAAACCCCATCTCTACTAAAAATACTAAAAAAATTAGCCAGGTATGGTGGCACGTGCCTATAATCCCAGCTACTCAGGAAGCCAAGAATTTCTTGAACCCAGGAAGTGGAGGTTGCAGTGAGCCAAGATCGCGCCACTGCACTCCAGCCTAGGTGACAGAGTGAGACTCTATCTCAAAAAAAAAAAAAAAAAAAAAAAAAACTTAAAAAAATAAATAGAGGCAGTATTAAAAATGATTAGATGATAGAATTAGTAGATAAGGTTATTTTAAAAGTTGTAACTATATTTTATTGTCCAAGAAGGTAGAGAAAAACATGAGTACATTTAGGAGAGATATGAAAGATAGAAAAAAGACCCAGATCAAACTTCTATAGACACAAACTACAGTGTCTGAGATGAAAAATACACTGGAGGGGATTAATGTTATATCAGATACCGCAGAACCAAAAGATTAGTGAATTTTAAGATATAGTGATAGAAAGTCTGAAATGAAACACAGAAACAAAAGAGTTAGAGAAAAAAAAAGCCCAGAACATCAGTGAGTTATGGGTTATGAGACAACCTAAAGTGGCCTAAGACACATGTAATTAAAATCCTTGATGGTGAGATGAGGGAACAGAAAAAAATGTTTAAAGAAATAATGGCTCAAATTTTCCAAATTTAAACTACAAACTTGCAGAGCCATAAGGCACAACGGAACTTAACAAAAGAAAAATTAAGAAAACTACATGAAGGTCGATCATATAAAAATGATTAAAAACTATATATATATATATATATATATTTTTTTTTTTTTTTTTTTTTTTTGAGACGGAGTCTTACTCTGTCGCCAGGCTGGAGTGCAATGGCGCGATCTTGGCTCACTGCAGCCTCCACCTCCTGGATTCAAGCAATTCTCCTGCCTCAGCCTCCTGAGTAGCTGGGACTACAGGCACATGCTACCACACCCAGCTAATTTTTGTATTTTTAGTAGAGATGGGGTTTTACCATGTTGGCCAGATTTTTTAAAAATTTTGAAAACAGCTGGGAATAGAGCAAGGAAAATTTTATTTGTAGAAAAATATGGAAGAGAATGACAGCCAACTTCTTGTCAGGCACAACGCAAACCAGATTTCAACAGCATCTTTAAAGTACTGAGAAAAAAATGTCAGTATATAATTATATACTCTGCAAAACTATCTTTACAAAATGAATGCTTTTTTTCAGACATAAAAAGCTAAAAGAACACATCCCCAGTAGAACTGTATCACAGAAGATAGTTTTGGGTTTTTGTTTTTTGTTTTTGAGAGTCTTGCACTGTTGCCCAGGCTGGAGTGCAGTGGAGTGATCTCGGCTCACTACAACCTCTGCCTCCTGGGTTCAAGCAATCTTCCTGCCTCAACCTCCCGAGCAGCGGGGATTACAGGCGCCCAGCTAATTTTTTTATTTTTAGTAGAGACGGGGTTTCACCATGTTGGCCAGGATGGTCTCCAACTCCTGACCTCAGGTGATCCACCCACCTTGACCTCCCAAAGTGCTGGGATTACAGGTGTGAGCCACCATGCCTGGCCACAGAAAATAGTTTTTAAAAGCCCTTCAACAAGAGGAAAATGATGCCAGATATAGATTGTATGCATACAAATGAATGAAGAGCACTGGTAATAGTAAATATGTGTGTAAATATAAACAATTTTTTTCTTACTTTAAAAAATCAGCTTAAACAATAGTTAATCATTTAAAGTAAAAAACAAAACAAAACAAAAACCCCTGACGTATCATGGGCTTATATTCAGTACAGAAGTAAGATGTACGCCAACAGTAGTGCAAAGGCCGGGAGAACAGACATAGAAGTACAGCATATGTAAGAGGTAAAATATTACTTGAAGGCAGATAGTGATAGTTTAAGAATCATTCTATTTAAGCCAAATTAACTATTTTTAAAAAACAATGAAAAAGGATGGGCATAGCGGCTCACGCCTATAATCTCAGCACTTTAGGAGGCTCATGCAGGGGGATTGCTTGAGGCCAGGAGTTGGAGACCAGCCTGGGCAACAAAGCGAGACCTTGTCTTTACCTACACACAAGTTTCAAAAATTAGCTGGGCATCATGGTGCACACCTGTGGTCCCAGCTACTCAGGAAGCTTTAGGTGGGAGGACCGCTTGAGCCCAGGAGTTCAAGGCTGCAGTGAACTATGATCACACCACTGCACGCCAGCCTGGGTGACAGAGCAAGACTGTCTCGAAAAAGAAAAAAAACAAAGAGAAGGATAAAGAAATCATTTATAATGATAAAGGGATCAATTCTTCAAAAAGACATAACAGTCCTAACATTCATGCAACTAAAACCAGAGCCTCATAGTACATGAAGCAAAAACTGATAGCTCTGCAAGGAGAAATAGACATATCTAAAGTTACAGTTGGAGATTTCAACACTCCTCTATTGATCATCTATAGAAGTAGAGAGAAAATCCATAAGTACCTGGAAGACTTGGATAACACTATCAACCAACCTGACCTGATTGATATTTGTAGACTACTCTACTCAAACAATAGTAGAATACACATTCTACTATTGTATTGCACACATATCATTTACCAAGATAGACCATATTCAGAGCCATAGAACAAGTCTCAATACATTTAAAAGGAGTTGGCTGGGCACGGTGGTTAACACCAGTAATCCCAGCGCTTTGGGAGGTCAAGAAGGGAGGATTGCTTGAGGCCAGAAGTCCAAGGCTAGCCTGGGCCACATGGCGAAACTTTGTCTCTACAAAAAATACAAAAATTAGCTGGGCCTGGTGGTGTGCACCTGCAGTCCCAACTACTAGGGAAGCAGAGGTGGAAGGATTGCTTGAGCCTGGGAGGTTGAGCAGTGAGCTGTGATTGTGCCACTGCACTCCAGCCTGGGCAACAGAGCGAGACCTTGTCTCAAAAAAGAAAAAAATTAAAAGGAGTCAAGTAACATAAAATTTGTTCTTTGGTCACAATGGACTTAACTGAGAAGTCAGTAAGAGAACGGTATCTGGAAGATCTCTACATACCTGGAAACTAAAACATACTTTAAATAATCCATGGGTTGGCCGGGTGTGGTGGCTCATGCCTGTAATCCAAGCACTTTGGTAGGCCAATGTGGGCAGATCACCTGAGGTCAGGAGTTCAAGACCAGCCTGGCCAACGTGCTGGAACCCTGCCTCTACCAAAAATATAAAAATCCGCCAGGCATGGTGGCGAATGCCTGTAATCCCAGCTGCTCGAGAGGCTGAGCAGGAGAAATGCTTGAACCCGGGAGGCAGAGGCTGCAGTGAGCCAAGATCATGCTATTGCACTCCAGCTTGGGCTGATGGAGATGAAGCGAGACTCCATCTCAAAATATAAAACATTAAAATATATTTACATATATAAAAATAATCCATGGGTCAAAGGAGAGATCAAAAGGGACATTAGAATGTATTCTGAGCTGATTGAAAATGAAAACACAATATATAAAAATCAGTTTGATGCAGTGGAAACAGTGCTTACAGGGAAGTGCAGAGCACTAACTGATCATTATAATAGAAAAAGACAAGAGATCTCAAATCAATGACCCAAAGTTCACCTCATGAAATTAGAAAGAGGATAGCAACATAAGCCTAAAGTCAGCAGAAGAAAGGACATAATAATAATAAAAAAAAGCACAATCAAATGAAAATTTTCAAAAAGCCAGAAAAACAATAGCAAAAAACCCAATGAAATCAAAAGCTGGGTCTTTTAGCAAACCAAAAAATGTATAGATCTCTATCCAGACTGATACAACAAAAAGAAAAGAAGACACAAATATTCAATTTCAGGAATAAGTGAGGGGACATCAATACAGATGCTAAAGACATCATATAATAAGGGAATGTTACGGATAACTTTATGTCAATATCTTTGACAACTTTGATAAAATGGGCACATGGTTTGAAAGGTACAATCAACTTAATATCTTTAGCAATATATCCTGAATAGCCCTATTACATCTATTAAAGAAATTAATAGATACAAAATAAAATTCATAAATTAAATTTTTAATTAAAAACCTTACCACAAAGAAATTTCCAGGCAATACAGCTTCCCTGGTGAATCCAATCCCACATTTAAGGAAGAAATTATACCACTTCTACACAAACTTAGCCAGAAAACCAAACAGGTCCGGGGAAAATCTTAATGGTTTTCTACATGGCAAGTGTTATTCTGATATTAAAACTAGACATTACAAGAAAAGAAAATTGTAGGGCAATACCCCTCCAGAAGGAACTCTCCATTAGAGGGAAAAGGTAAGAGATCCCTAGTGGTCCACATTCAACTTCTGCAATCCTAGACACAGGAGAGTTCCTCGGCCTTTGCAGGCCCTGAGACCAGTATAGGGAGCTGTCTGGAGTCCATGTGATAACTGTTTCAGACAAAGTTTGTCAGGGGTCTTACACACCCACTGAGACCAAAGCAACTGCAGCACGGCACCATTTTGAGAGCCCAGCAGCCACAGACTACCTCCTGCCCTGGGGCCCAATAGCCCCTGCATTTCCACATCCCTGAAGCCCTGCCAACATCCCTCTACGTGCACCCAGAGCTGCAGTATCACCATGCCAACTGAATCCAGCATGCAGTCAGGTCCCCAGCACTCTAGCTCAAGCAGTGTATTACACCCAGGGAACAGGGTAAGGAAGGCTGCCCCAAGGACAAAGGGAGCCAAAGTTTGGGCTTCCCAGAGCAAGGAGTCTCTGCCACTGACAGTGTGTTAGTCTGTTCTTGCATTGCTATAAAGAAATACCTGAGACCAGGTAATTTATAAAGAAAAGAGGTATATTTTGGCCTATGGTTCTGTAAGCTGTACAGGTATGGCACCAATATCTGCTTGGCTCCAGGTAAGGGCCTCAGGAAGCTTACAATCATGGTGGAAGATGAAGGGTAGCCAGCGTATCACATGGTGAGAGCAGGAGCAAGAGAGAGGTCGGGGGGAGAGGTGCCACATTCTTTTAAACAACCAGATCTCATGTCAACTCCGATCAAGAACTCACTCATTATCCTGAGGACAGCACCAAGCCATTCATGAGGGATCTGCCCCTGTGACTTAGACACCTCCCACTAGGCCCACCTCCAACATAGGAGATCACATTTCAAAATGAGATTGGGTGGGGACAGACATCCAAACCATATGAGTGCCAAGTTGACAAGGGGTTGACTTGTGATAGTTAATACTAGATGTCAACTTGACTGGATTAAGGGATGCTTAGATGGCTGGGAAGTCCACTCCACTAGCCACTACTGGCACCTGTGCATGCCACCCAGGGGCCTGAGGAGCCATTGTTCCTGGGTGTGTCTGTGAGGGTGTTGCCGGAGGAGATTGACATTTGAGTCAGTGGACTGGGAGAGGAAGACCCACCCTCAGTGTGGGTGGACACCATCCAATCGGCTGCCAGCACAGCTGGAACAAGGCAGGCAGAAAAGGGGAAGAAGCAGCTTGTTTTCTGAGTCTGCTCACTCTCTCTCTCTTCCTGTGCCATGCTGGACACTTGCTTCCTCTCCTTTTGCCCTTGGATATCAGCCTCCAGGTTCTTTGGCCTTTGGATTGTGGGACTTGCACCAGTTGCTTTCCAGGGGCTCTTGGGCCTGCAGCCACAGACTGAGGGCTATGCTGTTGGCTTCCCTGGTTTTGAGGCTTTTGGACTTGGACTGAGCCATGCTACTGGCTTCTCTCTTTCCCCAGCTTCCAGACAGCGTATCGTGGGACTTCACCATGTGTATTAGTCTGTTCTCATGCTGCTAGTAAAGACATATGTGAGACTGCATAATTTATGAAGGAAAGACTTTTTAATGGACTCACAGTCCCACATGGCTGGGGAAGCCTCACAATCATGGTGGAAGATGAAGGAAGAGCAAAGGGACGTCTTACATGGTGGCAGGCAAGAGAGGGCTTGTGTAGGGGAACTCCCTTTTATAAAATGATCAGATCTTGTGAACTTATTCACTATCACAAGAAAAGCACAGGAAATACCCGCTCCCATGATTCAATTACCTCCCACTGGGTCCCTCCCACAACACACGGGAATTATGGAAGCTGCAATTCAAGATGAGATTTGGGCGGGGACACAGCCAAACCATATCACCATGTCATCATATGAGCCAGTTCTCCCTAATAAACTAATGCAGCTATAGCTATGGATATATCCTATTGGTGCTGTCTCTTTAGAGAACCCTGACAAATACAGACAGCAACCCTGGAGCCTCCAGCAGCAGGGCTGCCTTGCAGCTGCACACACCTTCAGGAGGCCTGGGGACTGGCCCACCTGAGCACCATCCTGGGGCCAGATGACAGGTGCACCCACTAGCCACTACTGGCACCTGTGCATACCACCCAGGGGCCTGAGGAGCAGCCTACCCCACCCACTGCCATCACTGTTGGCACCAGAGCACACTATCCAGGGGCCCAGATATCAGCCAACCAGGCCTGCCTCTGCCAGCCCATGCACACCATCAGGGGACCTGATGACAGGCCCATCCCACTTATCAGCACCACTGCTGGTATTCTATTGCTGCACTGCCTAGGGGCCTGGGGACTGACTTGCTCCACCCATAGCCACTGACACCCACATACACTATCAAGGGGCCTGACAACAGTCCTGTTCAACCCACCCCTACTGCTGCCTGAGCATGCTATCCAGGAGCCTGGTAATCAACTCACTCTGCCTGCCATTATTGGCAGTCATTCATGCATCTGAGGGCCTGAGGACAGGTCCACCCTGCCACTGCCACCATCAATAGCACTGGGGACTTGTGTGCATCATTGAGGAGTTTGAGGACAGGCCCGCCCCCCATGTTGCCAGCACCAGTGCCTGCCACACATCATTTGGGAACCTCAGGATCAACCTGCCCTGCCTATCATGGCTGGTACCAACACTTGCCTTCTGTGGGCCTGAGGATGGGCCCTGCCCACTGCCACTGCCTATGTACATTGTTCAAGGGCCTGGTGATAGGCCCACCCTTCCTGCTGCCTGCACCTATGTGTGTTTCCTGGGGGCTTAGGGACCAGCCTGCCCAGCCTACAGCTGCCACCATCACTGGTATCTACCCATGCATGACTCTTAGGGACCTGAGGACTGGCCCCCCCAGCTCACTGCCATCACTGCTGGCAATGTGCACATGCTGCCTGGGAATCCAAGGATTGGCCTGCTGCTACTATTGCCACTGTCAGTGCCACACACAGTGCCCAGGGACATGAGGACCCACCTTCTCAGCCACTGCTGCCACTGTCAGCAATCAAGCAAGCTGCCTAGAAGCCAAAGATCTGGCCCACCCAGACTAACCACCACTGGTGCATGCATATGCTGCATGGGGACCTGAGGACAGGCACTCCCACCCTGCTGCCACCACCACTAGCACTTGAGGACCAATCTGCCTAGGGTAACTGTCCCCAGTAAAGTTTGCCACAGCCTCCACAAATAAGCACAGCCTAAGCCACTGACGAACTTACAGATACCACTGACGCTGATTACAACCAAAGAAATCATGTAGAGACTACACTAGTATGCCCACCCACCAATAATCAAAGCCAAAGCACCCTACCCAACTAACACTATAAATACAGCTTTAGGAAAACCTAATCTTTCCCTATGAAAGCCAATGCATAAAATTGGAAGAAGTGACTATTACACCAGATGTATAGATATCAATGTAAGAACCAAAGAAACATGAAAAAGGAAGGAAACATGACATCTCCAAAGGAGTGCAATAATTCTCCAGTAACATCCCAATGAAAAGGGAATCTATGAAATGCCTGAAAAAGAATTCAAAGTATTGATACTAAAGAAAATCAGTGAGATATAAGAGAACACAGGTAAGCAATACAAAGAAGTCAAGAAAACAATTCATAATCTGAGTCAAACAAATTCTGAGACTGAAGAATTCAATGAATGAAATAAAAATATAATAAAGAGCTTAAATAATAGACTAGATCAAGCAGAAGAAAACATTTCTAAACTTTGAAGACAAGTGTTTTGAAATAACCCAATCAGCCAAAAAAAAAAAAAAAAAAAAAAAAAGAATGAAAAAGAATGAAGAAAGCCCTACCTGACATTTGGGACACCATAAGGAAACAAAATATTTGGATATTAGGAGTTCCAGATAGAGAATAAGTGGGCAAAGGCATTAAAAATAATTTAATGAAATAATAGCTAAAAACTTCCAAAGTCTTGCAAGAGATAGACATTCAAATACAGAAAACACAAAGAACCCCAAATAGATTTGTATCAAAAAAGTATTCTCCAAGGCTCATGACAGGCAAACTGTCAAAATCAAAGACAAAGAGAGAATTCTAAAAACAGCAAAAGAAAAGTGTCAAGTCACATATAAGGGAATCCCCATCAGACTAACAGCAGGTTTCTCAGCAGAAATCTTATAGGCAAGGAGAGAATGGGATGATATATTCAAAGTGCTGAGAGGAAAAAAAAAACAAAACTGACAGCCAAGAATACTATACCCAGCAAAACTATCTTTCAAAAAATGAAAGAGAAATAAAGTTGTTCCCAGACCAGGAAAAAGTGAGATAATTCATCACCACAAGAAATGCTTAAAGAAATCCTACATCTGGAAGTGAAAGAACAAAATCTACAAACATGAAAACTCACAAAAGTACCAAATTCACTGATAGAATAGATATACAAATGAGAAAGAGACAAAAGTCAAACATTACCACTACAGAAAACCATCAAACTGCAATTATAAACAATAAGAGAGAAAGAAATAAGGATATACAAAACAACCAGAAAACAATTAACAAAATGACAGGAATAAGTCCTTACTTATCAATAATAACCTTGAATATAAATGGATTACATTACCCATTTAAAAGATATAGAGTGGTTGAATTGATTTTTTAAATGACCCAATTATATGCTGCCTAAAAGAAACTCACTTCGCTGTAAAGACACATGTAGACTGAAAGTGAAGAAATTGAAAAAATATTTCATGCAAATAGAAATCAAAAGCAAGCAGGAGTGGCTATACTTAGAACAGACTTTAAGTCAAAAACTATAAAAAAAGACAAAGGAGGGTATTATATAATGACAAAAGGATCAATTTAACAAGAGGATATAACAATTCTAAATATATATGCATCCAACACTGGAGCACCCAGATATATAAAGCAAATATTACTAGATCTAAAGGGAGAGACAGACTTCAGTACAATAACAGTTGGGGACTTTAATGTCAGACTCACAGCATTGGACATATCATCTAGCCAAAAAATTAACAAAGAAACATTGGATTTAAACTGCACTTTGGACTAAATGGATCTAACAGACATTTACAGAACATTTAATGCAACAGCTGCAGAATACACCTTCTTCTCATCAGCACAAGGAACATTCTCTGGGATAGACCATATGTTAGGCCACAATACGAGTCTTAACAAATTTTAAAACATTGCAATCATATCAAGTATCTTCTCAGATTACACTGGAATAAAACTAGAAATCAATACCAAGAGGAACTTTGGAAAATATAGAAATGTATGGAAATTAAACAACATGCTCCTGAATGACCATTGGGTCAAGGAAGAAATTAGGGAAGAAATTAAAATTGCTTGAGACAAATGAAAACAAACAACCTACCGCAATTTATCAGAGACATCAAAAGCCTGACAAAGAGGTAAGTTTACAGCAATAAACACCCACATCAAAAAAGTAGAAAGATTTCAAATAAACAATCCAACAATGTGCCACAAGGAACTAGAAAAGCAAGAACAAACCAACCCATAAATAACAACCCAGCAACCCAATTTTTTAAATGATCAAAAGATAAACAGATATTTCATCCAAGAAAGTATACCTATGGCCTAAAGACTTTATCATCTTAAGCCCAAAGTTTCTTAAATTTTTAAAGCTATGAAACTTTCTGCTATTTTATGACCAACCCCAACACCCTACAATTACCTCTTCACTGTGTTTTCTGTTACATTTTTTTTTTTAATAATATTGTCAATTTTCTCCATTCCGTCTATGTAATCAGCTCCAAGTTCTTTCACCTGGAGACCTATCTTTGTGTTCCAGTAGTTTAGCTTGAGGAACATGCCCTTCAGACATCTGCGGAAATATTATGGTGATCATTTTCAAAGCAGAAAATGGGAAACAATTCACATAGCCTGAAATGCTCTTCCTTTGAATAGCAAGTTGATCTGTTTAGTCTTCCTTGTCACCAAAATGGGCCAGGTGGGCACACAAGCCTCAAGAAAAGAAGTTTGGGTATTTATTTGATATCCACTTTAACAGATCTTTAAAGACTCTATAAAACAAAGCATATTTTATGTTTAATAAAAAAAGATATATTTTTAATTTCACTGTGTGGAATGAATATTAAATATTGATATTAAGATAGTGGTTACATCATTCTGGGGGAGGAGAGGTATACAATAGGGAAAAGATCCACAAGGGCTTAACAACATACTCTTAATGATAATTATGGTTTTCCTATCTAGAAAATTATCTGAGAAGGTTTAAATATATGTTAATTTCAGGCCTCAAAGAAGAGTTTGCTCTTTCTTTTTTCCCATGCTCTGTCTACATCCCTAAAATGTCCTTACACCACATTATTGCTAGATCATGTAGGTAGTTACCTATGCACAGGACTGCTTTATGGTTCAAGACATGTATGGATTTTAAATCTTCCAGACTTTCCCTAAGTTATCTGCTTAAATTCTATTTTCCCCTCCACACATTATTAAATGCTCTGTCTTGCATGTGTCAAGACTTACAGTTCAAGGAGGTTCTTCTTTGAAAACTGCAGAGATGTAGACGCTTGAGGGTCCTCATCAACATCTGTTTCTTGCTTATCCTGTTTACTCAGGTCCTGGTCATGCTCAGCCTCTAGCTCCAACATACCCTGGTAAAGATGATGATGGAAGCAAAGCAGAACAAAAGGTTACTACAAGATGTGGTGGTTCTTCCAGCCCTACCCAATCCGCCTTTGCTGGGGTCAAGCACATAGTCCTCTCTGAGACTGGAGCTTTCTGATGCATCTGTAAGCTAAGCAGACATGCCCTTCTGCTCTGCCTACAGAGGAAGGCTGAGGCAGGGGCATGGAGAGAATCAGTGTCCACATGGAGAGCTCTTTTCAGTCCTGATGAGTAATCGAATTCCATCTGACCATGGACTCCAAAACTCCACTCAAATTAGATGACTGTTCTGGTCTCTTAAAAAAAATCAATGTCATAAAAAAGAAAAGGTGGCAGGACTATTCTATATTAAGAGAGTCTAAAGAGATATGAAAACCAAACATATTGCATAGATCTTTTTGGGATGCTGGTTTAAAAAATATGGCTGTAAAAGACATTTGGGGGACAATTAAAGAAATTAGAATATTGAGAGAATTGAGATTATTATATTAATGCTAATTTTCCCAGATGTGATAACAGTATTTTGTAGGAGAAAGTTTTATTTTTAGAGACGCTTTCTGAAGTAAACAGGAATGAGATATCATGCTGTCTTTGACCTACTTTTAAGTGGTTCAGAAAGTTTCATCTATTTATATACACAAAGATAAAGCCAATGTGACAAATGTGAAAGATTTTTAAATACAGGTGTAGGAATATGGTTAATCATTGCATAATTCTAAGTTGACCTTTTAAATTGTTTCATATCAAAAAGAGTTTGGGGAAAAACGCCTACTCTATGAGTTTGATCAATACAATTTACTTTTTTGTTTCTGTATTCTTTGCCTTGTTCTAGAAAAGCATCCAAGACATGTTCTGCTATTTCAAGTCTCTGCATGCAAAAATCGACAATGATTTATCCTTGAACACTTCTTTAGTAACTATTTATGAAATATTTCTTCTGTCCTTTGAAGAAGTTTGATCTGAATTTCCTGTGTTTCACAGAACTATTTTTAAACTGGAAGGAGAAAAGTTTGGAGGAGGGAGAATAGATCAGTTTCTTTTTTAAATGTCTGTGTAAACTACTGGCCAAGTCAATAGAAATAACTAACATTCATGTAACTCTTTACAAATTAGTTTCATGTGCATTATTTATTTTCATTCTCACATGGCCATTTGTATTTAGTGACTTGCCCAAGGTTATAGAGTATAGAGAGTTAAGTGGTGGTCCCAAACAAGGAATGCCTATGTCCTAATACAGAACTAGGACTCCATGCATATTATCTTATTTGGAAAAAGAGTCTTTGCAGATGAAACTAAGAATCTTGATATAAGATCTTCTCAGATTACTTGAATGGGTTCCTAAATCCAATGACAAACATCCTAATGAGAGACAGAGGAGGAGAAGACAGACAAAGAGAAGACCATGTGAGGATGAAGACAAGAGACCAGGAGTTATGTAGCTACAAGCCACTGAAGGCCTGGAGTCCCAGAAGCCTGAAGAAGGATTCTCTCCTGGAGGCTGCATTAGGGGTGAATAGCTGAATTCTATTGGAAGATAATCTGTGAGGAGGGGGTATGGTCATATGGTGATTTGGTCATATGATGATTTGCTCGAAGGTGAGAAATGTCACAGTTATTTCATAAATTCCCGAGGACAAAAATAACATATAATTCACTTTTTTTTCTTTTTTGTTCGCATGGGAAGGCTAGTAAGTCCTTCATGTGGTAACAGCAGCATCCAGTGGGAACAATGCCATATCCCCTGCCTCCCTCCTGATTTCAAGCTTTGAAGTTCTGCACCAATTAGAAGAAAACCCTCAGATATTTTCTTACCAGTTTGAGATATGTGGCGTGAAGTTCTTCTCTTCAACCTACTGTGTCATTTAAGTGTCTCTCTTACCCATTTTTCAGTGTCTACCTTGTGAAGGAAGTCAGTTTGAGGGTTTTCAGAGGACATGTCATCCTCATCATCCGATCTGTCTAAGATGTGGTCCACTTTGATAATTTCCTTTAGCAAACTGCAAGCCACACAATCCAAACAGAGGCTGTTATTATGCCTTTGGGCCAGAGCTTGGGCCTGCCCTACTCCTTTCTAAAGGGAGAACACTGAGATCTTCCCCAGCCCCAGGGAGCATCTGCTATCCTTGTACTGAGTTCTTTCTGTGTGAATAACACCTCACACAGTATATCTCACAAGTAGAAATAGAGGGGCTGGATAAATAATAATTGGCTGAATCCATAAATTAACAGTGAGATTCCAAATTCCAGAGTAATTGCAGTTCTGTGCATATGTATGTATAAATGAGTGTGCACAATCAACAAATAAGTAAATTAATATCCTGTTTTAAAAAGTGGAGTTTAAAAACCTTATGTGGTTTAAATGGGCAGAGAGGAGTAGGTCTACAGTGCCCTCTTGATCTCCACCCCCCCAGCTGTCCTCCTCACAATGTTTACTAGCTTCTTTATTTTCAACAGAGATGCTATGCATAAATAAGCAGAGATGTTTATGTATGCATGTATGCGTGTATATATTATATATATTATACAGAATAGACCCTTTAAAATATATGGGAGGATATTTATACACTCCATTCTGTGTATACATCAAAGCACTTTGAATTTCTTATTTAATAACCTATTTTGGAGTCCATTTCATATTAGCACATACAGAGCTGCTTCGTTTTTAAAATGGCAATATGGTATTCCATTGTGGGGCTGTAAAATAATTTTCCAATCAGTTTTTTTATTAACAGATAGGTAGAATGTTTCCAATCATTTGCTATCACAAACAATGCTGGAATGAATATCCTTACACAGCTATATGTGGTTGTTGTGTATGTGTACAGCATATCTACTGGAAAACCCGAAAAGTAGAACTTCTAGGTCAATAGATATGTATATTCTAAATTTTGATAGATTTTTAGCAAAGTATGCTTTAAAGAGGTTGAATCAATTTTCACTCCGAGCAAAAATGTGCCTGTTTCCCACTCCTTGTCTAAATCCATGTCCTATTAAAGTTTTTGATCCTTGCCAACTTGGTATGTTTAAACTGGTATCTCATTTAGTGTTAGTCTCATTTTATGTGTGAGGTTGAGTATTTTGCCTATGTGTATAAAACTCATTTGTATTTCCTTTTCTAAAACAAGTGTGTTGATAGTCTTTGCCCATTCCCTACCACACTTTAATATTTTGCTTAATTAATTAGTACCACCCTTATTAATATTTTGCTGGAGAGAGCCTATATGTTCCCTCTCATATGCTTTTGAATGGGTCACAATAAATGTGTGATATGTGTCTATAAAAGTAGTTCCAAGTCTATGGGATTTGAACCTAGAGGGTGGAGGTGTTGTCAGGGTTGAGGGGGTATTGAGTCACTTCACATCTAATCTGCTTAGAAAGGGATCCTGGAATCTATACAGATTTAGATAGAATGAATAAATATTGCTTATATGAAAAACTGCCCAAAGTTTACAAATGCGTATGCTACTATCTTCAATAAATTATAAATGCATTTAAGAACATCTTTGATATCATAATAGCTTTCTTGCCATATGAGGGATTCTTGGAAAATCTTTTACCTTAAAAATGTTTTCCTAGTTAAAAAGGTGTTGATCATAGCTAAACTAGTATGCATTTTAAACACGTACTAGCAAATGTATATATGTGTTTATACCACTGTTTGTACTCCCTCTATGCCAGAAAGTATTTTAAATGGCTTAGATCTTTAGCAAGTGAAGATAATGAAGCCATAAAACAATCCACATATTTTCCCAAATTGAGATTACTTTTTTAAATGGGTATCTGTATCTGCTCAGTTTATGATGGTGGGCCCCTTTAGCTTCTCATAAGGCCTACTACAGTAAATATTCATGAGATTAAAATTAGATAAATTATAGCAAAGACTGTCAACCTAGACTCTGAACCTGGAAATCTCATCATTTGCATACCGCTGGCCCGAGAATGTCTGCATTTGGGACCCTAGAAATTGCTTCTGCAAGCTCAGTTCTGACTTACTCCTGCATTGCACCTTTAGTCACATTGAGCTTTTGGAAAAAGCCATTGTTTTTCTTAGTCAGCTGTTGTTCCTGGCAGTCCATCTTCATCTGCAGAGACATTTCGTTATTTAGGTTTGTGGGCGTGAGAGCCATTTCTTTGGCACTGTAAGGACAATAATGACAACAAGAGGGATTTTATGGCAGAAATGGCAACCACATCCTCTTCGCTGACACCAGACTAACTTATTCCTCAGGGCATTTGGCTTTAATTCCTCCCCTTTCAAACTGGCTGTTCATCGTAAAGGACCCCAAAACAAACTCTTAGATTTCTCTTCTCAAGTATATATGAGAAAGACCTGTGTGGCTGTCTCCAAGGACACACCTCTTGGCTGGTAAATGTGCGTTTTGAATGCTCGAAGGAGAATACTACAGAGGAATATATAATAACCAGCCCGGAAGAATGGGAACTTTCATTTTTTTAATCTCTTTCTGATTATATAATAATATGCATATTGTAAAAAGTAAAAAGGGCAAAAGAAAAAAGTAAAATCATTGGTACTTCAGAGATAACCAGCGTTAACCCCAGAGATATCCAGACTTAACCACTGTTAATATTTTAGTACATGTTATTTCTGCTTCTAGATTTGGTGTTTGTTTTATTCTTTTCCCATTGTTGACAACTAGGTTATTTCTAATTGCTTAGTAGTATAAATAATGCAATAATGATTATCTTTGTTTAGTAATTTTCAGTGCATGTCTAATTAGTTAAATACTTCCTTAGAGGTGGAATTACTGGTTCAAAGGAGTTTGACCAGATTTTTAAGGATTTAGACAAATATTTCCAAATTGCTTTCCTAAAGGTTTAACTAATATACACTGGCATCAGCTGTGTGTAAGAACAGGAACCTTCATTCCAGTCTGATAGGTGAGTGTTCGCTGGACAGCAGAGGAGTGAATTGTTGGAGTACTTAAGTAGTGTGAAAAATAACGGAAAGGAAACAGGAAAGAAGGTAGAGACGTGTGAGATAGGCTCATAGAAAAAGCTATAGGGAAAGGATAGATACAAAACATAACTCCTAGTTATAGGCAGAAATCAGGAGGGTGTGTCCAGGCTAAACAGGAAGAAACCTTCTCTTCTGTATATTCAAGTGAGTGATAGCAGTAGATTGGCCTAGAACTAGAGGGTAGCCTGGCTCCCAGCACCCTGAGGGACAAGAGGGGATGACAGACTCATGGGAAGAGAAGGCATTTTTCTGCAAGGGTGATTTATGGCAGGGACTAGCAACAGGGAGGAAGAATCAGGGAGAAGGGAGGCCCTGGGAATCACAGAGATGTTAAAACCATTTGCACAGACAAGGGCTTGGTCGATCATTCTGTGGCAGAATTGAGCTTTGTTCTTGACTTGTGTGGTATAAAAGGGGCCCCTGTGAAAGAGAATCATCAGGAAAGAACTAGAACCTTTGATGTGTGATGGCACCATCCTTTTTAACTTTGAATGTGGCAAAAAATAAACCTTTGATTTCCCTCAGGAAGGTCACTATTGCCTGCCAATTTCATCACAGCCCCTATCTGGACAGTTTTGTCCATTTCCTGAGGGTGTTAAGCATTACAAAGGCAATTCCAAGCTCTGAAAGGTGAACAGACGCTGAGATTTGCCTTGTTTACTGTTTTTATGGTCCAAAAAATAGAATACCATAAAAATAATAAAATTTCCTTATTCTGATAATTCTCTATCATCTCAATGTCTCCCCCAAGAGTGATTTCAAAGAAAACATCGTCTGTCAATTCAGGCACCTACCCAAATTCTTCCTCCACACATTCTGCCACATTTTACATAACAATTAGAATCCTAACAATGGCTTATGTCTGTGCAGCCGCTAACAGATTACAAAGTACCTTTCACATATTTTCTCATTCAGTTCTCACAACAACATGGTACAGAGGGTATTATCCCCATTTTATATGTGTATTAACGGAGCCTATGGGAGATGATGTGATTTACTTAGAGTCAGATATAAGAAGTAAAGCCAGGACTCAGAGCTTCCATGTCCTCACAGCTACTGATAAAAAGATTTTCCCCACCTCCCACCTCCAAAGATGATCTAGACCAGGGCTCTCCAATAGAACTTTCTGTGTTGATGAAAATGTTCTCTACACTGTTTGATACAGTAGCTACTAGCCACATATTTCTATTGAGTACTTGAAATGTGGCCAGTGCAACTGAGGAACTGAATTTACAGCCACACATGCCCAACGACTATCATGTTGGACAACTCAGAATTTTCTAGAGCAACGGTCATCAAACTATGGCCAGCAGGCCAAATCCAGCCTGTCACCTGTTTCTAGAAATGACATTTTATTGCAACACAGCCACACCCATTCCTTTACAAATCGTCTATGACTGCTTTTGCACTGCAATGAGAGAATTGAATGGTTGCAAGAGAAATCATTTGGCATAGAAAGGCTAAATATTTACTATCTTGCCCTTTACAGAAGAAGCATGCCAACCCCTGTTCTAGACTATCACCTTCTTCTATGATGTTGGGTGTTTGCTACGATCCATCAGTTGAATGCAGTAAATAAGAGCTTAAACTTTGGAGAGTCAAGCTGAGTTCATAATCCAGCATCAACACTTCACAGCTGGGCCTTATCTTACTGTCTGGGGGCCTCACTTTTTCCTCTGTAGAATGGGGCTAACAATAGTAATACTAATATTATTAGAGATGTGAGGAGTAAAATTGTGCTTAACATGGCATCAGGTAAATAGCAAACACTTGCCAATGTTATCAATCTATCTATTAAAATAAAAGCTGTGGAAATGGGAGCAATTAGTAACGTTTAACTTCAAATAACACAGTAATAAAAATAATGCTTACACATGTGCAGCACTTTCAGTTCATAAGGCACTTTCACTAAGTTGTTTCCTCTGACCCTCACGATTACCCTGTGGTTAGCCAACCATGGCACATCTTGTTACCTCTATTTTATCAGAGGAAGAAACTGAAACACAGAGATGACCTGGGACTTGTCCAAAGTTTTATTGCTAGAAAATGGTAGAATCAGCATGGAAACCTGCAAATTCTGACTATAAGTTTTGCAGTCATCCTACTATTACACATAAAATTAATGCCCAATGCGTCTTAATGGGTTGGCTAACAGCCATCTTACCTCAAAAACAATCCATCTTTTGAAGCCAACTTTTGACTAGTGACATAGTGCAAGTCCTTAGTGCTCAAAGTGTGGTCTGCAGGCCAGCAGCCTCAGTGCTTCCAGGGAGCTTGATGCAAGCTGTCCAACCTAGTGCAGATACTAGATCCCACCCAGACTCATTGAACCAATGTCTGCCTTTTAGCAAGGTTTCAGGTAATTCATACACATATGAAAGTTGGGAGTTACTCATACTCTAGACCTTTTAAAATAGACTCCTTCTTCTCCCTACACCCCATGTCTTCATTCTTGTATGCTTACCCCATTGGCTTTCTAGGATTGTTTGGTACAAATGGAATGAATCCCTCCTCCTTCCCCCATATCCTATAAAAACCTTTAAAATTACACATTTAGAGAAGCATCAGTTTCAGTTACAAGGAACAATCAACTATTTTATAAGACAGTTGATGAAATCGCTAACTTACATTGTGAGGGGATTTCTCCAGGCCTGACCACCCAGATTACCCTCTTGGTTCCTGCTACCTGGACAATTTGGGATCTCAGAAATTTGTCAAAGCCATGGTACTAATAATCAGGGATTCGACGTCACTATAGGCTCCTGACAAGGTCATAATGAGATGGTATGCTGTGAAATAGTATATACCTGGAGATAGCTTTGCTCTTCCCAATTTGGTAATCCCAAATATCTGTAAGTTCAATGGAATAGACTAGCAACAGTCAAGTTTTCCTGTTCCAGTGGTGCCAGAGCCTCCTTTCCTCAGCACCAAAGGCAGAGAGGAACCATTTGAGTGGTAAACACCAAGGCAGGTAAGTGTGCTGCTGGACTTTCCCTTTATGACATTTTACTTGGAATGCAGTGCCTGTAACCCCCTCTCACGAGATTCTAGGTGTGCAGTGCTCTCCTGACTGGCTTCTACCTTGCCCTTCTAGCCTGCCTCTCAGCCTCCTCACTTCTCTTGCTAACTCTGGAGACTAAGTCCTTCTTCCACCCCAGCCCTCTGTCCATCCATCTCCTGGCCTCTGATATGGTATTCTGGGATGCTCTTCCAATCTCAGCTTCTTCTACCACATCTGCTCCTTTCGTCTCTCACTTGAACAGAACATCTGGCTTTCCCACAGAGGTTCAAAGACTGACAATGAAGGACATGCCTTCTACCAGTAACAAGCAAGCATTTGATCTTCCTTTTTTTATTTTATTTTATTTTTTGAGTCAGACTCTTGCTCTGTCGCCCAGGCTGGGGTGCAGAGGTGCAATCTCAGCTCACTGCAACCTCCGCTTCCAGGGTTCAAGTGATTCTCCTGCCTCAGCCTCCTGAGTAGCTGAGATTACAGGCACACTTGGCTAATTTTTGTATTTTTAGTAGAGACAGGGTTTCACCATGTTGGCCGGGCTGGTCTTGAACTCTTGACCTCAAGGGATCCACCCATCTTGGCCTCCCAAAATGCTAGGATTACAGGCGTGAGCCACTGCACCGGGCCCAAGCATTTGATCTTCTTGCAAACCAGGGATGCTCTTACTTTATACCTCTGTGACCTCGTCTCCTTCGAAGTTCCTCTTATTATTACACTTTTACAACACACCTTCACCTTCTTCCAGGACTTCAGTGCCAGGCTCACATTTCCCTCTCCCATTATTCTTGGTGAACTCAGCACCCATGGAAAGGGCCTAACAGTCTGACCTTACAAGTCCTAAGCCCCTGCTCTTAAGACACTCCTCTTCACCTATCAAAAACATTCAGCACCATGGAGATAAAACACAGAACAGTTCTTAAAAACATAAACTTTAGAATCACATCAGTGTCTGAAACCTGGTTTTGTCATTTATTAGCTTTTTGATTTGGGTTAAAATTTAATCTTTGTCTGAAAAATTGGTTTACTAAGATCTACCTAATTGGCTTGTTGAGAAGTTAAAGGCACCAGGTGAGGAAGGAGTTTCAGGTAAAGTGGCTGACGCACAATAGGTGCTCAAAAAATGTTGTTAAAGGAATGGAATGAATGCATACATGGTAGGCATGATTTTTATGGCAACATTTTAGGTCTCGTTATCACCCTGAGCATTTCTTCAGCCAAAAGCTCAAGTTCAGATGTGTCACCTTTCTTACGGTCTGTACTGCATGCCCTACCTAGTTAGGAACCAGACTCCATCAACAGCCCTCCCACAATGCCTGCTGGGCTAGTATCCAGCCTTCAGTCCCCACCTTATATCATGACTATGCTCCTACCTTTGGTTGTCCTGGGTGACCTCATATTTCTTTAGGAAAAATCACAAAATTCTTACGACTAGTTCCATCACAAAATAACAATAATAGTAACAGCTACTACTTGCTGAGTGGTTACTAATGCGCTAGGCAGTCTCCCAAGTGTTTTACATATATTACCTAATTTAATTCTTACCACCTTTTGAAAAGGAAGGGATCTTGGATTTAAACCCAAATCCAGTTAGTCTGGCTCCAGGGACCATGCCCTAAAGCAGCACTGTGTAGACCACACTTCGCATACTGGGTTCCCACAGGTACTCAGCCAAACTCTTTTCTCTCTCTCTCTCTCTCTCTTTTTCTTTTCTTTTCTTTTCTTTTTTTTTTTTTTTTTTTTTTTGAGACAAGGTCTCCCTCTGTCACCCAGGCTGGAGTGCAGTGGTTCGATCTCGGCTCACTGCAAGCTTTGCCTCCCAGGTTCACGCCATTCTCCTGCCTCAGCCTCCTGAGTAGCTGGGACTACAGGCACCCGCCACCATGCCCGGCTAATTTTTTTTTTTTTTTTTTTTTTGTATTTTTAGTAGAGATGGGGTTTCACCGTGTTAGCCAGGATGGTCTCGATCTCCCGACCTCGTGATCCACCCGTCTCGGCCTCCCAAAGTGCCGGGATTACAGGCGTGAGCCACCGCGCCCAGACTTTTTTTTTTTTTTTTTTTTGAGACAGGGTCTTTTTCTGTTGCCCAGGCTGGAGTTCAGTGGCACAATCACTGCTCATTGCAGGTTCAACCTCCTGGGCTCAAGCCATCTTCCCACCTCAGCCTCCCGAGTAGCTGGGACTGCAGGCATGCACCACCGCAACCGGCTAACTTTTGTATCTTTTTGCTTTTTGTAGAGACAGGTTCTCACCATGTTGCCCAGGCTGGTCTCGAACTCCTAGGCTCAAGCAATCCTCCTGCCTCAGCCTCCGAAAGAGCCAGGATTATAGAGATGAGTCACTGCGCCCGGCCTCTTCTGAGTCTCTGGTTAACTCCAAAATATATGGGCCCCAACAGCTGGTTTCTGTCTTCCTCAGCTCCTTCCCACTCTGCCAGCCCCTGAATGCTGCCAGCTCCCTCTGTGGGCGGTGACCTCGCCTCTGCCTTACTGCACTGATCAAGCCCAGCTGATGAGAATCTTCTCTCCACTGCCAAACAACTCCTGTGTGTAGACTTTTTTCCATTCAAAATATTCCCGTGTTTACCCTCATCATCTCCCACTCCCCTTCTATCTCAGAGAAAGCATGTGTGCACTCTCTTTCCTAAGGTTCCCTTCGTTCAGACCCTTGTTGGTTTTTGGGGATTCTATTCCATTAATTATAAACGCTGTTTGCAATTTCAAAACCTCTGCTTGAGTGCCTCTGCTGGCATTCCATTGGGAGCTCCCAATTTCTTTGAGGAAACAGATGTATAAGTATACTTCTGACATCCTCAGGCTCTGCCTCCGCACCGTTGCTTTGCTTCTGTATTTAAACCTGCTTCTGTTTTCTCTCTTTTAGGAAAAAATGATTTCTTCACTCTGTATTTGGGCTGCCATCTTATCTCTCTCCTTTTTAATAAAGATTTCTCAGGATTTCTCATGACACATTGCTCATTACATAGTCATATTTTAACTGCTTGTGGTATGGCTTGTTGATTGCAAGGTTTTTTTTTGTTTGTTTGTTTTTTGCTTATTTTCATAGTTTGAGAGCTGTTAGTCATCCAATTTCCCTGGTGGGTTGCGAACAGCGCATTTGTTTCTCACACTAATTTGACCCCAGAGCCTTTTCTGTGCTCAAAGCATTGTGTTTCATGGATTGTGCTATGGGAAACCCTTTTTAAAGATTATAGAGAAGCCTGGCACGGTGGCTCACACTTTAATCCCAGCACTTCCGGAGGCTGAGGCGGGCAGATCACTTGAGGTCAGGAGTTCAAGACCAGCCTGGCTAACATGGTGAAACCCCGTCTCTACTAAAAACACACAAAAATTAGCCGGACGTGGTGGTGAGCACCTGTAATCCCACCTACTCTGGAAGCTGAAGCAGGAGAATTGCTTGAACCCTGGAGGCAGAGGTTGCAGTGAGCCGAGATCGTGCCACTGCACTCCAGCCTGGGCAACACAAGCGAGACTCTGTCTCAAAAAATAAAGAAAGAAATAAAGAAATAAAGATTGTAGAGAACCTAAGTGAAGTTCCCAGCCTACGGGAAGAATCACAAACAGCAGCACCCACAAACACAGGGCATCCTCATAGTTGCATCTTGGATCTCATGACCTTGACCTTGACAGCTTTCCTGAGCCATCTCTTCTCATCCAGTGTTGTAACCTCTTGGTGCTGCAGAAACAGACTTCCTCCCAGGCCAGAAGCTGGCTCTAACCCCAACATCTGCTCCACTCCAGCAGGAGGGATGGTGTAGTTCCAGCTTGTCCCACCTGCCAGCCACCAGGCCACCCCCTGCTCAATGAGTCCTGAGACGTGACACTTAAGAAGGGTATGGGATCCCAGAGAAAACCCTAAGCCCTAAATATGTTAGCAAAAGGCTTCGCCAAGGGCCCAGAGATTTCAGGAAGTAAACTTAGAGGGGAGTAAATATGTGTTGATTTATATTCCCACAGGAATCTAAACCTTTTAATGAGTACCTTTCCCTGGAGGGGTTTGTAATATTTTAATTTACTCTCAATTACTATTGTGAAACTAGTAGTTAAGTAGGCTACTCTGGTTTGAATGTGCCTCTTTTTAAACTGTGCCAGTACAGACAGATATCTGCACACTACTGAATACCTCCAAGCTTAACTTCTGTCATTAATAAAATGGGGAAACAATAGCTACCTTGCAGCTTACCGTAGGTATGCAGTGGCTTTATTGTACATAAAGCTCCTGGAACACAGTAGGCATTAAAAAGAGAAGTGACAGTCTGGAGGAGTCAAATACATAAAACCTCAGGCGGCGAAGATTTTGACCTCCGGGAGAAAGAGAATATTATTCATTCTACATCTGGGAAGTCCCTGGCTTCTAGCCCTTTAGTAAAATGATAAAATCACTGTTTTTAAGGAAATTGAGTTCAAAGAAAGAGAAAGAAAGGGAGTAAGGGGGAGGGAGAGAAACTGTGTCATTTCCTATGATAGTAAAGAAAGTTCTTGGAAGCTGAAACTCTCCCGTTAGACTCTAAGCAAGAGTGATGTCAGAGCTGGAACTATAGAAATTGTTAGCACATCGAATGAATGAAATTAGGGCAGGTAGTTCCTACAGGGCTTCACAGATATTTAGGAAAAAAACATCATTGTGAAATCCCCTTATGTGGTGGTAATAGCAACCTCATCTCTATTATCAAATGTTCATCAGTTACAAATCTAAGGCTCTGTGCTAAGTAAGGCAGAGAATAAAAGGATGTCCAAACAGTCTTTAACTTCAGTTTAGATAAAGATAAATAACAACAATAGTTAGTAGCACGTTGATTGCAAATAATGGCTTATGTAAGTGCTACAGGATTGTAGAGAAAGAATTATGGAAAGAATGCCTACAGAAGGGTAGCCTGGATTTTCTAATACTTTCCAAGAGTTTCACACAGTAAAAGAGACCTGAATCAAATATTGTTCTGATGAATGAAGAAGAGGGAAGAAAGATTTCCAGGGAAGGGGAGCTTTCTTAAATGCCAAGGTAAGGGATTTAAAGTTATCTAGAAGTTGATGAAAAGAAAGTTTGTCTGACAAATCGTATTGTATAAAAGTAATTGTAATTCAATGAATGTTTTAACCAATTAAACAGAAGCGAAGGCAATGGTGGAAGACACATTTATATAAGTAAATATTCATCGTCATATCTATACAGCCAACTCTCCTTATCCATGGGTTCTGTGGATCCAAAATATTTTAAACGTTACCCTAAGCGAACTAACACAGAAACAGAAAACCAAATACTGCATGCTCTTACCTGTAAGTGGGAGCTAAACATTGAGTACACATGAACACAAAGGAGGGAACAACAGACGCTGGGGCCTACTTGAAGGTGGAGGGTTGGAGGAGGATGAGGATTGAAAAACTAACTATTGAGTACTATGCTATTACCTTGATGATGAAATAATCTGTACACCAAACCCCCATGACATGCAATTTACCTGCGTAACAAACCTGCACGTGTACTCCTGAACCTAAAAGCTAAAAAATATCTTCAACAATATAAAATAACAATACAACAATAAAATAATAAAAGTTGAAGAACAATGCAATATAATATTTACATAGCATTTACATTGTCTTAGGTATTAGAAGTAATCTGGAACTGATTTAAAGTATACATAGGAGGATGTGCATAGGTTATATGCAAATACTACACCATTTTATATCAGGCACGTGAACATGCGGGGTGGTTCCTGGATTTCAGAAAGGAGGAAAGAAAAGGGAAAAAGACAGGAAGGCAGGCAAGCACACTGGCAGAAGGGAGCTAGCGAGGATTTCTGTGCCAGGACTGACTTGGTCATATCATGCCCTTGCACAGAAACCGTGTCTTCCTTTCTGAAACCTGGCTTGAAATTGACGTCAGGACATGGTTTCTGGGCTGTTGGAAAAGGAAGCAGTGGTTTCTGGGCACTGGTGTGGGTTTTCCAAGACAAGCCCTGTGAGTCTCATTTCCTTTCCTTTGCATAACAGAGCTAAGGCTTTTGTAGAACACTCGAATCTTGAAGAACACGGGTTTGAACTGCGAGAGTCCACTTATATGAGGGGTTTTGAAAATAAAAGTTACCCCGAGTGTGCCTGCCTCTCCTGCCTTCCCTTCCACGTCCTCCACCTCTTCTGCCTCTGCCACCCCTGAGACAGCGAGACCAACCCCCGGCTTCTCCTCCTCAGTCTACTCAACCTGACGATGACAAGGATGAAGACCTTTATGATTCACCTTTATGATTCACTTCCAACATAGTAAATATGTTTTCTCTTCCTTATGATTTTCTTTATGACATTTTCTTTTCACTAGCTTACTTTACTGTAAAAATATGGTATATAATACAAATAACGTACAAAATCTGTGTTAATTTACTGATTATGTAATTGATAAGGCTTCTGGTATACAGGTGGCTATTAGTAGTTAAGTTTTGGGGAGTCAAAAGTTATACATGGATTTTTGACTGTGTGTGGGGTTGGTGCCCCTAACCCCGCCATTGTGCAAGGGTCAACTCTATTTATTAAGTACCAATAACTGTCCTAAACACCTTGCATATATTAACTCATTTAATTCTCAAAATAGTCTCATGTGGTTGGTATCATTGTCTCCATTTTACAGATAAAGATGGTCTCACAGAAAAGTCACGCAACTGGGAAGTGGTAATACATGTTACATATGATTTAGATCTAATTTTAAAAATAGTTAAAATTAATTTTAGATTTGTGATATTTAATTTCAAGGCAGATGAGAACTTGTGATAGGTTTATGCTACTTATTTCCCAATATGTATTCTCCATTTTGCTGTCATAACAGAATCCTGAGGTTTTAGCCCAATGCGTGCCTGCACAGAAAAAAAACACATTTTCCTGCCTCTTTTTCATCTCCAGGTGACTAAATTCTGGACAATGTGAGTTAGGTGGAAGTGTATGGGCAACTTAAAATGAGAGGCATGCCCTGTGTTCCCCTTCTCCTGCTCACTGGTGGGGATGTGAGGATGTGAGTGTGATGGCTTGAGCAGCTATTTTGGGCAATGAGGAAGCCCACACCCTAAATGATACCCCATTGGGATAGGAGAGCAGACAGCTGAAAGAATCACGGTCCCTGTCCAAATCATGAATATTTATTTATTTATTTTAACTTTTATTTTTGGTTCCGGGGTACATGTGCAGATTTGTTATATAGGTAAATTGTGTGTCACAGAGGTTGTGTGTACAGGTTATTTTGTCACCCAGGTAATAAGCATAGTACCTGATAGGTAGTTTTTGATCTCCACCTTCTTCCCATCCTGCACCCTGAAGTAGTTCTCAGTCTGTTGTTCCCCTGTTTGTACCCATATGTACTTGATGTTTAGCTCCCACTTGTAAGTGAGAACATGTGGCATTTGGTTTTCTGTTTCTGTGTTAGTTTGCATAGGATAATGGCCTCCAGCTCCAACTCTTTCAGCTCCATCCAAGTTGCTGCAAATGAATGATCTCATTCTTTGTTATGGCTATGTAGTAGTCTGTGGTACATATACACCACATTTTCTTTATCCAGTCTACCATTCAAATCAGGATTTTTTTTTTTTTGAGATGGAGTCTTGCTCTGTTGCCCAGGCTGGAGTGCAGTGGCACGATCTTGGCTCACTTCAAGCTCCACTTCCCGGGTTCATGCCATTCTCCTGCCTCAGCCTCCCGAGTAGCTGGGACTACAGGCACCTGCCACCACACCCAGCTAATTTTTTGTATTTTTAGTAGAGACGGGGTTTCACCGTGTTAGCCAGGATGGTCTCGATCTCCTGACCTCGTGATCTGCCCGCCTCGGCCTCCCAAAGTGCTGGGATTACAGGCGTGAGCCACCGCGTCTGGTCTTTTTTTTTTTTTTTTCGAGATAGAGTTCTCACTCTGTCACCCAGGCTGGAGTGCAATGGCACAATGTCAGCTCACTGCAACCTCCGCCTCCTGGGTTCAAGCGATTCTCCTGCCTCAGCCTCCAGAGTAACTGGTACTACAGGCGCCTGCCACCATGCCCGGCTAATTTTTGTATTTTTAGTAGAGATGGGGGTTTCACCATGCTGGCCAGGCTGGTCTCGAACTCCTGACCTCAGGTGATCCGCCCACGTTGGCCTCCCAAAGTGCTGGGATTAGAGGCGTGAGCCACTGTGCCAGGCCGGGAATTTTTACATAGAAGAATAAAACTCTATCTTTAAGCCATGTTAATTAGGGGTTTCTATCACTCACAAAAATTTAATGTAGATAATATTAAATTTAATTGTTTGTAGACATTATTTAAACTTTTAAAAAACCTTTATTTACCCTATTTATAAGTTGACTTATTCAATTTATAAGAATTGCATAAGTGCTTAGAAAACTTTTACTTATGCTTATCAGTCCCTTCAGGCCTTTGAAATGTTTAAGAGGAAAATATATAAAATGTATAAATTTAATTTAAACTCTTTCAGGAAGTTTAATTAACTAGTTGGTAAATGAGGTTAATTGTTTGAGGAATTTAATCTGTTTAATTTATTCATTAATTGAACACTCATTAATCAAAGAATGTGTGAAAGCAATTTTTTTAATAAAAATTAATTTATAAATAGAACACTAATGCGCTTAAGTTAAATTTAGATTATAAACTAGGTTTTTAAATTTGTAATTTAAATAGCTGCATATTAATTTAAGCACAAGCGGATACAATTAGGCTTTTCTGCATACAAAACCTTTTCTCAGACGTTTAACAATACAGCTGACAGCAGATGAGAAAAATGGAGACATTGAGGAAGCTGCAAATATGTGAGGAATGAGAAGAAAATTTTAATTTTTCTGCTGGTGCAAAACAAAAAAGAATGAGATAGAATACAAATTTTCTCACATTCTTTTTCCAGCTAAAACATCAACCATCCTACCTCCCCTAAGATGAGATAACAAAAAGATATTACATTTTATTTTTAACCAGAAGTACTGGTTATGAAGTTTTAAATTATTATGTCTTATGTAGATTCTGACCTCACCTGTACTCTCAGTGACTTTGTACAGAAATCAGGAAGATGCTTTGAAAGAAACACTGTGCAATGAAAGTGCCACTGATGTGTCTAGCATTGACATGCTTTTGGCTGCAAAGACTTGAGCCCACACGTCGCCTGAAACCTTCAGTCATTTGAAGCTGTGATTTCAAGACCCAGATGCTGACAGCTGCTCAGAGTGCTTCTCAGGAAGAGGCTGGGACTTCCAAGACCCCATTCCTGGGTTGGGTGATGAGTGGTTCTGATACTGTGAAACTCACAAAAGACTATGTAATGATACCAACCACGTGAGACTATTTTGAGAATTAAATGAGTTAATATACACAAGAGACTTTGTGAGTGGGACAAAGAGAACTCAGAGAGTGTCTGATCTACCATGGCTGGCTACATAATTTGGGGGCCCCAATGAGAAATGAAAATGTAGGGTCTCTTGTTCAAAAATTATTAAGAATTTCAAGACAGTGACAGCAGAACGTTAAATCACATGTGAGGCTCCTGGGATTGCACAGATCGCAGGCCTTCAAAGCTGGTTAGTAATTTGTGCGGCCTGGGGAGTCAGGGTTCAGGGGAGGGTTGTTAGGCCTGCCACCAAGAGGACGAGAAACTGATCGGGGTAGCCAACCTCTGCCCTGTAGACCAGTGGTCCCCAACCTTTTTGGCACCAGGGACCAGTTTCGTGAAAGACAATTTTTCCACAGACAGTGGGAGGGATGGTTTTGGGATGAAACTGCTCCAACTCAGATCATCAGGCATTAATTAGATTTTCATAAGGAGTACAACCTAGATCCCTCACATGCACAATTCACAGTAGGGTTTGTGCTACTGTGAGAATCTAATGCCTCTGCGGCTCTGACAGGAGACTGAGCTCAGTAGCAATGCTCACCTGCCTGCTGCTCACCTTCTGCTGTGCGGCCCAGGTCCTAATAGGTTACCAGTCCTAACTGGTACCTAACAGGGTACAAAGTCCACAGCCTGGGGGTTGGGAACCCCTGCTCTAGACCAGCACTGATGGTAGGTTTTATACATCAGTGGAGTTTCACGTAAAAGTTTGGGGAAAAAAATGATTCTTCTACCAGGAAAAATTAAAAGGGAGAAAAAACAAAAAGGAAGAAACTGAGTTTAATCCTTTTATTTTATACTTTAAATAATTGTTAAAAACCACACAATAGTCGGGTGCAGTGGTGCACACCCGTAGTCCCAGCTACTCAGGAGACTGAGGTGGGAGGATCGCTTGAGCCCAGGAGTTTGATTCCAGCCTGGGCAACATAGCAAGACCCCATTTCTCACCCCCCCCGCCGACCAGGTTACACACTAAGAACAGTTTTTCATTGTAAGAATTCAAACAATATAAAAATATACAGACTTTAAAAATGAGGAAACGCTTTACTTGCCTTATAATTCCACTTCTCACCCCAGAGGTATCACTATCTTGATGTGCATTCTTCCCAAGGACATTTATCCATGTGTTGATGCATATCTATATACATATAATGTCTTTTATATACTCCAATACTTCTTTGTTATTTCGTTTTTTTTGAGATGGAGTCTCACTCTTGTTGCGCAGGCTGGAGTGCAAAGGTGCGATCTTGGCTCACCGCAACCTCTGCCTCCCGGGTTCAAGTGATTCTCCTGCCTCAGCCTCCCGAGTAGCTGGGATTAGAGGCATGGGCCACCATGCCTGGCTAATTTTGTATTTTTAGTAGAAATGGGGTTTCGCCATGTTGGCCAGGCTGGTCTCAAACTCCCAACCTCAGGATTTTGGGATCCACCCACCTCGGCCTCCCAAAGTGCTGGGATTGCAGGTGTGAGCCACTGAGGCTAGCCTCCAGTACTTCTTTGTATATAACATTGCTGTGATCATGCTACATGTTCTGTCCTAAAACTTTTTATTTCTTAATATGTCATGGAACATTCCATGTTAGTCTTATACATCTTCTTCATTCTTTTTAATTATTGCATAATATTTCACAACATAAATTATCCTAAAGTATATAAGCCATTGATTCCTCCTATTCCTGAATATGTCATTTCTTTTCAATTTTGGGGGGCTGTTATTCTTATCACATATAATGCTACAATGAATGTCCTTGTTTGTGCTTCTTTTTGCACATACAAGACTTTGTTCTTTTGTTTTTGGGGATAGATACCTATACGTAGATTTGGTGGGGCAAGAGAAACTGAGATGCAAAAAACCTACTCCACAGCATGCAGGTTTTAATGGTAACGTTGATCAAAAAGATAATAAGCTTGGTAAACTTATAAACTGTGTTCTTCTGAAAGCAATTTGTGATTTTATACTAAAAGCCCTACAAATTTATCTTATCTTTTGACCCAGAAAATGTGCCTCTAGGAATAATCAGAGATCTTTGTGAAGACACCTCTCTATAAAGATACTCATAGCTATTCTATTTGTAATAGTAATAAATATTTCGATATTCAGAAAGCTTGTACCAATATGCCCACCAGACTGTTAAAATATTAAAAATCATTTGTTATAAATGATACATAGATGCTACTTGGAGTGCTTCTCCCAAATGCCCCCACATGCATGCCTCCTGGATCCTCCCATGAAATTAGGCCCTGCCATTCAAACACCAAGGTTAATGCCTGGAACAGTCTGGGGCCTCCAGAACCCAGCTCTGGCCTGACAGCCTGGTCATCCTGAGTGGTGGGTCCATGCCTTCCTAGCTGTTAAATGCTTTCTATGTATTTTCAATTTAATTCCTAGAAATAATGTAAAAGTTCAACGATAGGAATTGATTAAAAGACTTATGATAATGGAAGGCCATGCAGCTATTAAAAATGGTGCTCTGCCATGGAATACTATGCAGCCATAAAAAAGGATGAGTTCATGTCCTTTGCAGGGACATAGATGAAGCTAGAAGCCATCATTCTCAGCAAACTAACACAGGAGCAGAAAACCAAACACCACATGTTCTCACTCATAAGTGGGAGTTGAATGATGAGAACACATGGGCACAGGAAGGGGAACATCACACATTGGGGCCCGTTGTGGGGTGGAGGGCCAGGGGAAGGACAGCATTAGGAGAAATACCTAATGTAGATGATGGGTTGATGGCTGCAGCAAACCACCATGGCACGTGTATGCCTATGTAACAAACCTGCATGTTCTGCACATGTATCCCAGAACTTAAAGTATAATAATAAAAAAAGAAATTTGCCAATCCAAAATATAGAAAATAGGAATTAAGCAATGTGTTTAATACCACAGAAAAGGCAGGTAAAGAGAATTGTAAAACGTTCACATGGAAACATTTTAAAACTCCAACCCTATCTCCCATTATCATCCTATAAATAATTGGATGCAGAGGTGTCCTTTTGAAACAAAAAGGTGCTCTGAAGATATGATTGGAATATATTGCCAAGTGAGGGGAAAAAGCAGTATACAAAACAATACTCATTATGTAATCCCATTGGAAACATTTATTCATATTGATTCACAGAGAGGGCCAGGCATGGTGGCTCACACCTGTAATCTCAGTACTGTGGGAGGATGAAATGGGAAAATCACTTGAGCCCAGGAGTTTGAGAGCAGCCTGGGCAATATAGTGCGGCCTGTCTCTACAAAAAATTTAAAAATAAGCTGGACATGGTGGTGCATGACTGTGGTCCCAGCTACTCGGGAAGCTGAGGTGGGAGGATCACTTGAGCCAGGGAGGTTGAGGCTGTAATGGGCCATGATTGCACCACTACACTCCAGCCTGGGCGACAGAGTGAGACCCTGTCTCCCTCCCCCACAAAAAAGAGATTCATAGAGAAAGTCTAAAAGAAACAAAAATGTCAACAATGGTTATATCTGGATGATGAGATTATACTTGATTTTTGACACTTGCTCTTGTTGCTTACCTGCAGTTTTCTTTTCATTCTTTGCAATAAGTTTGGCAAGTCTTATAATTAGGAAAACAATGTGTTGCTTTAAAAATAAACTAAAACTAATGCTAGTTAACAGGAAAAGGCAGGCTTTTTTCTTGATTTGTGCAACATTTGCTGTACTTACTTGAATTCAGCTCCCTGGGGCAGGGACTCAAGGGTAAGCCAAGAAGGCTGACAGAAGCTCAGCAAAAACATCTGGAGGGATGGAGGCTGGGGATAGAGGGAGGAGAGGCAACCATATCGGCCAACATTCTGTCTCCTTTCACTCTTTCTACTTCCTTTTGTTCAGACAGTTCATTTTAGTGAGGCCTCAGGCATTTTTGAAATTCTGCAGCGTGGGGAGCTGCCAGGGTCAGCCTTTCTGTTCTTTCATGTCTGAGCATATGTGACAGTTTTTCAGAGAATATATATAAGAGAATGTTCCATTCTCTAGTTGGGCTTTCATCCAAGGTATAGATTTTCAGAGCTGTGGACACAGCCACTGAAATAGCACTCACATGCCCCGGCACAGGATGGGGCAGCAGCTTTTATCTCAGTAGGCTCTGGTTAGAATGGTCTTTTCATAATGATAAACCTTTGAACAACACGGAGTGTACCCAAGCCACAAGGAAGACTCTTGACCACATTTGGAGGGCTGACACGGAACATGTCTTCCCACCTAGCCAATTCCTGGAGAAGGTACTATCATGGCCAGGGACCTTGTATGATATGATGGATGCTCGACTCCAGAATTTTACCTGCTTAAAAACTGGGGGCAAATCTACAGATGTCTCCCTTTGGCCATTGGGATAGCAACTTGAAATGCTCAGTGAGACCCCAGGAGGAGCAGGCCATGGGCTCTAATGCTCTGAGATTGTTGGCATCAAACAGAACTCCAGAACCATAGACTTCATGGGACATTTTTACAACCATGGGCCTAGGAAGAAAGCTACAATGCCCATAGTAGGTGGTCCCTTAGTGACGTGATATCAGAAATGAACCTTCTTCTGAAAAGAGAACCACCATACAATCCAGCAATCCCACTACTGGGCATCTCCCCAAAGGAAAGTAAATATGTCAAAAAGATACCTGGCTAGGCATAGTGGCTCTTATCTGTAATCCCAGCACTTTGGGAATCTGAGGTGGGAGGACTGCTTGAGCACAGCAGTTTAAGACCAGTCTGAGGAACGTAGTCAGATCCTATTCTACAAAAAATAAAACATTAGCTGAGTGTGGTGGTGCACACCTATAGTCTCAGTTACTTGGGAGACTGAGGTGGGAAGACTGCTTAAGCCCAAGAGGTCAAGGCTGCAGTAAGCCATGATTATGCCACTGCACTCCAGCCTGGGAAATGGAACAAGACTCTGTTTCAACAAGAACAAAAAGATACCTGGACTCATATGTTTATTGCAGCACTATTCACAACAGCAAAAATATAGAATAAACCTAAGTGTCCATCAGTGGATGATTGGATTTAAAATGTGGTAGAATGTGGAAAGATAGACCATGGAGACTCAGGAGGGTGAAGGAGTGGGAGGGGAGTGGACGATGAGAAATTACTTAATGGGTACAATGTATGTTATTCCGTTAATGGATACCCTAAAAGCCCCAACTTGACCATTACACAATCTATGCCTGTAACAAAGTTGCACTTGTACAATTTATACAAAATTTATACAAATTTAATTTATACAAAAAAGAAGTGAGCCTTCTTTACTCCCACTTTCCCTAGTATCCACCCTATGACTCTGCAATCCTTCTGATAAAGCTTCATTCCTCAGTATGATTAAAGAAAAGGTCCTTACAAAATTGTAAATATCCTTGGAACAGTGTCCTATCAGCTATGATCTCTTAAATATGATTGAATTTATTGCATCCCACTCCTGCCAGTTCACAGATATTCCCTGCAGAGAGGGATATATAAGGTGACTTGAACAGTGGTAATAAAAGGCTCCTATTATGGATTTCACTTCAGGAAGACAGGCCCAGGAGGATTCTAGAAGAGAAGGCAAGAATGAGGGTAGTTGGGACAGGAGTAGCCATGGAACCAGGAATATGCACAGTTCTCATTATTCCTCACTAATCCTCATTATTCACAGATTGCATATTTGCTAATCCACCTACTAAGTACAATTTATTTGCAACCCCCAAATAAATATGCTTCATGCTGTTGAGGCAGACATGTGCAGAGTGGCAAAAAGTTTGAGTCACACAATGCACATATTCATTTAAAGTGGACTCCAAGTGCAATGCTGAGGCACTGTCCAGTGTTCCTAAGCTCAGGAAGGCTGTGAGGTGCTTTGTGGAGAAAATACACATGTTAGATAAACCTTGTTGTTGGCTGTGAACTGGATGTTAATGCATCAACAGTAAATATTGAGCACAGTGTCTTTAAACAGAAACACATATAAAACAAGGCTACATATGGATCATTTGATAAAAATGTGACTAGAGAGGGGACCAGCAGGGGGAGGTTGGGGGAAAGAGAAGAGACAGAAATGGATGACCGTTATAACCCCAATGGGGAGTGCTATCCAGCCCAGGGCCTCCCTCTCCCCACAATGTCAGGCTAAGCCTCCAAAAGATAATGTTAGAAAAAAAAAATGTGACTAGAGGCTTGAAAGAGCCTAACCCTGTACTTCCCCTGGGAGCAACAGTTTTGCATTTGCTAATTCAGTGTTCACAGAGACTCTACAGAACAGAACTACCAGGTATAATGAGAATTAACTGTAATCTGAAATTTTGGACAGAGAACAAATAGTAAATAGTAAACAACTATCTGTAGTAGTAAAACAAATGACAGATATATTTGTATCTTTCTATTATTTACATGAGAAAAGATGAATGAGAGCCTCAGCTTGGCAATTTGTAAAGTTTATCAAAATCTAGAATTCTTTGGAATAAATCAGTGTCTCCTAAAGTTTCTAAAATTTCTCTTTCACTCTCCCCAAGAAATTATTCAGGGCAGCAACTCTTTTCCTGTGAGGATAGCCTCGTTCATGGACATACCTTTGCAGTACTCACTGTATGAAGCCAATCATACAAAAAGACCAAGAAAACACCACCTAAAAAGATTTAGCCCATTTTACCTTAATATAGAATTGTTATTTAATTTTATGAGACAGGCAAATATTCTTGAAAGTCAATTTCTAAATAGCTATAAGAATACTTAGAAAAACTCTAGGAACAGTCCTTCACCAATGAGCATTCTTTTCAACATCTATTCTCTGTTCCTGGTTTAGATAAAGATTGGCAGCACTGCTCCCTCTGTGAGGACTTTGGGTTGTGATCCTCCTCGTGCTGATTTACCAGTCCTGAAGTATGGCTTCCCAGGAGCCGCTGAGGGTAAAATCAATGTTAACTTACACTCATCTTCAGCACACTGTTTGCACTGAAGGAATGGTCCTAGCCTTACTAGTGTTGGATTTTAACAAACTAGGTGAGAAGAAGCCTCAACTAGTTGATAAAATTCATTTGTAATGAGGACACAGAGGTCCAGTGGAAACTGGGCATCAGAAGAAACAGGCGAGGTCACGTGGTGCTTGTCAGGCAGCCCAGCCTAGTTGGTAGGGGTGGGCAGGGAGGGAGGAGGGCCAGAGAAATAGGGTGCCTGCCTCCTTCCCAAGGTAGGGATTGCAAGGCCTGAATCAAGAAAGGAAGGTCAACAGCCTAGAGGAGAATATGTTTTGGTGACCAGGTGTGACCCTCAGAACAGGACAGGCAGCCAGAGGCTCCACAGACCTCTCCCCTTAGAGGAGCAGAGCTGAGCTGGGAAGAACGCTGTGTTCCTGAATATGGCCCACAGAATTCATTCCTCACAGCATTTGATAAGATTGACTTAAGAGGAGACAATTATGATTGGAGTAGGGGTCATGAGCTAAAACTGGCCGATGAATGGACGGAGGTGAGAACGAATGAAGGGAGGCAGCAAAGGCAGGGCTGCCTGCTCGAGTCTTTCAACAGTCCTACAGGAAGGGCTTGGCTAGAGATTCGGACCCACGTAGCCAGGCATTAAAGCCCAAGAAATGGGCTCAGCCCCTCCTTTTGGTTCTCCAATGGGGGAAAACTGGCCTTGTAAGAGCCTGTCATTGTATTATAGGACAAATGGAAATACCCAGCCAGAGAAATAGAAGTCCAATGTACCAAGAGGGGAGTGGGACATAATTTGTGTTATCAGTGCATCATTCAATGGATTTGTATTGGATATTTTAACTTTTCCCCCCTTCAAGGGACCAGATGAGAACTAAATCTGTATAAATCCTTGGGTGTGACCTTTAACTCAATCCAAGGCACAATAGGTTTTCAACCACATTTTCTCTGTGCAGAAAAAGTTTCCAAGAAGGAAATGGAGGAGAAGCCTCATTACTCCCTTCTGTCAGTCTCTTACTCTGATCTCTCCATAAGCAGTTTCCTGTGTTTCTCGCAATTAATTTTAATAATTTCATTTTTCCAGAGAATTCTGTATAATTGAGAAAGTATGTCAACTTGTTCCTATAATTTTTTCAGAAGTATGCAGCAGGTGACAGATTTTGTCCCTTACACAGATAAACATAACGAAAGTATGAAATGTTCATCCAAATGTTGTTTATGCAAAGATCAGAGCAAGTATTTCGCTTGGGTGTGGTAGTTCAAAGAAACACCTTGATGACCTTTGCGGCTCATCTAATAACGCTAGCATTGTTTTCTTTGTGATCATGGAAGCGGCTGCAGGGGTGGCATGATTTATAATTCAACAGTCTTTGGTTTAGCCAGTCTAGAACACTTAGGAGCATATAATCAGGTCAAGTTTTCAGACCCACACAAAGCCTGCAGGGTGGCTGAGACCTAGGCTGGCCTTAGTCCTCAACTTTTTGAGCCAACATACACTTGAGTCTGCAGTGGATGGACAGTTTCCCACCGCTTGCCTTCTCTTTCTCCTCTTTCAAAGTCCTTCTGTCTTTTACCCCTTTGATTCTGGTTTGACAATTCCATTCTTCTCTCATTATTTGGTCAACTGGTAGACTATGTGTGGGAGCGGAAGATTGAGGGGTTTAGAGAATCATGTGGTTGGAGAATGAGGGTAGAGGATGTTAGAGTGACCTCCGAGTGAATTACCAATAAGACCATAAGACCTTTCTCAATGCAAATGTTAACCTCCAGCTAGTACATATTAAGCTGATTATTCTGCTTAAAGTTCATTTGTTTACTGTCTCACCTTGAACCACATTATAAAAGGTTCCCTTGTTTACTTTTGTTTAGAACTGGAGAGAGGATTTTAAAAATTTAATCCCAAGGGTCCCAGAGCCTGGCTTAAGGAGCTTAAGGGTCTGCTGGCCCCAGTTTAAGTTTTGTTCTTCTGACACAATGCCGAGAAAAGCATTGATTCCAGTTCAATTCTCAGGTTTGTTTATTTGGTTTTGCTTTTATGCAGTTGGGGGAAAACAGAAAGAAAAATGGCATTAAGTTCAAGTGTGGCCACCCTTTCTATTTCAACAAGTAGTATTCTACTAAACTCAGTAAAGACTTGCCGCTTGGGAGAACTAAGGCGGAGGGCACTCTTCTTTATCGTGCAATTCTGACCTGGCAGACATAGCATTCTGGGTTTACATCTATTACGTCACTAATCCTGACAACACCTCTGTAGGGTACTTGATAATATTCTCAATTTAACAATGAGTAACAACTTCTGGGAGGAGGGTGACTTGTTCAAGGTCCTACAGCTAGTAAGTGGTAAATCAAGAACTTAAGTCCAAAATTTTCTAACCGGAAAGCTAATACTTTCTCTACTTGTTTCTAAAAACATGTATTTAATTGATAACTATTTTTGAGCATCTGCTATGTGTCAGGTACTGTGATGGAGTGGAGAATGCAAGCATGCGTAAAGATACAGTTCCTGTCCCTGCGGAGCTTGCAGGCCACTTGGCTCTGGTCAGGTGCAATGTGTTAAGTGCTAGGGAAGGTTGCGGTGGCAGCACATAGCAGAGGCACTCGGCTGAGTTTCTGGGGCTCAGACGCATAAGTCCAGAGAAAGTACATCTACAGAAGCCCGAAAACAGTTTCTCAAATTTTACTGTAAATGTGAATCATTCTAGGATCTTGTTAAAATGTAGGTTCTGATTCAGGAGGTCTGGAGTGAGGCCCAAAGTTCTGCTTTTTTTTTTTTTTTTTTTTTTTTTGAGACAGAGTCTTTCTCTGTCTCCCAGGCTGCAATCACCACTCACTGCAGCCTTGACCTCCTCCCACCATAGCCTCCTGAGTAGTTGGGACTACAGACGCGGATCACCATGCCCGGCTAAGTTTTTGTATTTTTTATAGAGACAAGGTTTTGCTGTGTTGCCAGGCTGGTCTCAAGCTCCTGGGCTCAAGCGATCCTCCCACATTGGCCTCCCAAGGTGCTGGGATTACAGGTGTGAGCCACCGCACCTGGCCGATTCTGCCTAACAAGCTCCCAGAAGAGGCTGTTGCAGCTGGTCCATGGATCACACTGTTAGTAGTGCGGCTCTAAAGAGCAGGAAAGGGTTAGCCAGGTAGAGAGGTGTGTTGGTGGTGACAGCTTCCCCAGTAAAAATGCAGAATGGGCAAAACCTTAGGGAGAAAAGGATCAAGATCATCTTCAGGGAACTGTGGTTTCCCCAGTAATCCTGGACTGTGGGGCATGAGGTGGTGAGGTAGCTCAAGCAGGGGCTGGAGGTGAAAGTGAAGTAAATGGAAACCCATCATACAGGGCCCCATAAGCCTTGTTAAGGGGCTGTGTCTATTACTGAGGGCAGTGAGATGCCATTCACTGTTTTAAGCTGATGAGTTCCTTTATCGGATCTGTGCTTTCCAAAAAGCACACTGACTACAGTGTGGAAAATGCATTAGAACAGTGTTTTCAACGCTGTCTCCATGTCAGAATCACGTGGGGAACTTTATGAAATGCCAATGCTCAGCCACCGCCCCTAACCCCGACCCCAGACAATTCAAGAGGATCTCTAAGGCAGAAGTTCTCAAAGCATGGTCCCTGGACCAGCATCAGCAAAAGCATCAGGGAACTTGTTAGAAATGCAAATTCCCAGGCCCCCTCCCAGACTTACTGAATCAGGAACTCCAGGAGTGGGCCCAGCAGCCTGAGGTTTAAGAAGCTCCCCAGGGGACTCAGGTACAGCTAATGTTTGAGAACCACTGGATTAGAGGGAGAAAAGTGGGGAGAGAGAGAGGATACTTGACCAATCAGAAGCAGAGAGATGATGATGTCACAGAACCCACACTGGCTCTTATTAAACTCGAGGATCAACATCATCTTGATAGAGTCCCATAGTGTCTCAAAGTGGGGAGGTTAGGATGCTGGTTAGTCATGGAGTATTTTCAGAGTGGAAGTTGATCAGTGACGTTTTGTCAGGGATTGATCCAATTTATAAACTAGGTAAGTTTCTGTGTTATTGACTGAATTGTTTTTCCCTCCAAATTCATATGTTGAAGACCTACGCCCCAATGTGATGGTATTTAGAGATCAGGCCTTTGGGAGATAATTAAGGTTAGATGAGGTTATGAGGGTGGGGCCCTCATAAATGAGATTAGTGCCCTTATAAGAAGAGGCACCAGAGAGCTTTCTCTCTCCCTCCTTCATCTCTCTCTCCCCTTCCCCTCCTGCTCCCTCTGTTCCCAATCCCTGCTTCCCAACTCCCACCATGTGAGGACACATTAAGAAGGCCACCATTGGCCAGGTGCAGTGGCTCATGCCTGTAATCCTAGCACTTTGGGAGGCTGAGGTGGGTGGATTACGAGGTCAGGAGTTCAAGACCAGCCTGGCCAACATGGTGAAACCCCATCTCTACTAAAAATATAAAAAGTAGCTGGGCATGTTGGTGGGTGCCTATAATCCCAGCTACTTGGGAGGCTGAGGCAGGAGAATCATTTGAACCTGTGAGGCAGAGGTTACAGTGAGCTGAGATCACGCCATTGCACTCCAGACTGGGCGACAGAGCAAGACTCTGTCTTAAAAAAAAAAAGAGAGAGAAAGAAAAAGAAAAAGAAAAAAGAAGGCCACCTTCTACAAGCCAGAAAGAGAGCCCTCACCAGAAACAGACCATGCTAGCACTTCATCTTGGACTTCTATTCTCCAGAACTGTGAGAAAATAAATTTCTGTTATTTAAGCCACCCACTCTGTGGTATTTTGTGATGGCAGCCTGAGCTAAGACACTTGTGGAAAGGTAAGTGGTCTTGCTGGGACACATGGGTCCCTGCGGAGTTAACTGTTAAAATGGTTTGTCTGTGGTCTTATCTTGGGACATGTGGGTCTGAGTGAATTGCAGCTGTAACAAATTGAGCTTATATAGTTTACGTTGCAAGTTTTCAGTTTTGGAATTGTGGCTTTTGTTTCATATTTTAGAATCCTAAACTAAGGCCGTGATATGAATTATTGGAATTCAAAACTCTTAATAGGGTTGTCAGATAAAATACAGAACACCCAGTTAAATTTGAATTTCAAGTAAACAGTAAAAACATGTTTAATATAATTATATGCCAAATAGTGCATGGAATGTACTTATTCTAAAAAAAATTCATGGTTTATCTGAAATTCAAATTAAACTGGGTTCCTGTATTTTTAAAAATTTTATTGAGGTACACTATACATGTATAATTTACCATATTTACCATTTTTAAATGCAGTTCAGTAGCAATAAATACATTGATATTCTTTGTTTTGCCTTTATTCCCCTCCCCTTCGCTGCCTCTGGTAACCACCAATCTACTGTCTATCTTCACGAGATTCACTTTTTTTAGCTCCCACATATGAGTGAGAACATACGATATTTGTCTCTCTGTGCTTGGCTTATTTCACATAGCATAATGGCCTCCATTTCTATCCATGTTGCTGCAAAGGGCAGGATCTCATTCTTTTTTTATAGCTTAATAATACTCCACTGTGTATATATATATCACATTTTCTTTATCCATTCATCCATTGATGGGCACTTAGATTCATTTCATATTTTGGCTATTGTGAATAGTGCTGCAATAAACACGGGCATGCAGCTATCTCTTTGATATATTGATTTCCTTTCTTTCACATATATACCCAGGAGTGGCATTGCTGGATCATATGGTAGTTCTATCTTTAGTGTGTTGAGCAGCCTCCATACTATTCTTCATAGTGGTGGTACTAATTTATACTCCCAGCAATAGTGGATGAGGGTTCCCCTTTCTCCACGTCCTTGTAGGCCTCTGTTACTGCCTTTTTGATACAAGCTATTTTAACTGAGGTGACAGATACGATCACATTGTGTTTTTTATTTGCATTTCTCTGATGATTTAGTGATATTTACAAATATTTTCTCTCATTTTGTGGGTTGTCTATTCACTTTGTTAGTTGTTTCCTTTGCTGTGCAGGAGCTCTTTAGCTGGATGTAATCCCAATTGTCTATTTTTGCTTTGATGGCCTATACTTTTGAGTTCTTACACAAGAAATCTTTGCCCAGATCAATGCCCTTGAGTATTTGCCCAATGTTTTCTTCTAGTAGTTTCACAGTTTCAGGTCTTAGATTCAAGTCGATAATCCATTTTGATTTGATTTTTGTATATGTTGAGAGATAAGGGTCTAGTTTCATTCTTCTGCATATAGTTATCCAGTTTCCCCAGCACCATTTATTGAAAAGACTGTCCTTTCCCTATTGTATGTTCTTGATGCCTTCGTCAAAGATGAGTTGGTTGTAAATGCGTGGATTTATATCTGGGTTCACTATTCTGTTCCATTGGTCTATGTGTGTCTGTTTTTATGCCAATATGCTGGCATACTGGCATAAAATCATGCTGCTTTGGTTACTATAGCTTTGTGGTAAATTTTGAAGTTAGGTAGCGTGATGCCTCCAGCTTTATTCTTTTTGTTCAGGATTGCTTTGGCTATTTGAAGTATTTCATGGTTCCATATAAATTTTAGGATTGTTTTCTCTCTTTCTGTGAAGAATGTCATTGGTATTTTGATAGGGATTGCATTGAATCTGTAAATTAATTTGGGTAGTATTGTAATTTTAACAATATTAATTATTTCAATCCATGAGCATGGAGTATCTTTCAATTTTATTGTGTCCTGTTCAATGTCTTTCATCAGAATTTTATTGTTTTCCTTGTATAGATCTTTCACTTCTTTGGTTAGATTGATTCCTAGGTGTTTTGATTTTTTACAAATTGTTCACTGGTGGCATAAATACTATTGATTTTTGTATGTTGATTTTGTGTCCTGCACCTTTATTGAATTTATCAGTTCTAACAGTTTTGTGGTGGAGTCTTTAGGTTTCTCTAGGTATAAGATTTGTCATGTGTAAACAAGGCTCATTTGACTTCTTCCTTTCCAATTTAGATGCTCTTTGTTTCTTTCTTTTGCCAAATTACTCTGGCCAGGACTTTCCAATATTACGTTGAATAACAGTGTTGAAAGTGGACATCCTTGTGTGGTTCCAGTCTTTAGAGGAAAGGCCTTCCATTTTTCCCTATTCACTATGATGTTAGCCATGGGTTTGTCATAGATGGGCTTTATTATTTTGAGGTATGTTCCTTCTATACCCATTTTTGAGGAGGCTTTTTATCATAAGGGATGTTGAATTTTATAAAAATGTTTTTTGGCATCTATTGAAATAATCATATGGTTTTTATTCTTAATTCCGTTAATGTGATATATCACAGGTATTGATTTGCATACGTTGAAACATCCTTGCATCCCTGGGATGAATCCCACTTGATCATGGTGAATGATCTTTTTAATGTATTGTTGAATTCAGTTTGCTAGTATTTTGTTGAGGATTTTTGCATCTATGTCCATCAGAAATATGACCTGTAGTTTTCTTCTTTTGTGGTATTTTCTTGTCTGGTGTTGCTATCAGAGTAATGCTGGCCTCATGGAATGAATTTGGAAGAATGTCCTCAATTTTCTAGAATAATTTGAGTAGGGTTGGTATTGGTATTAGTTCTTTAAGTGTTTGATAGAGGCCAGGCACTGTGGCTCATGCCTGTAATCCCAGCATTTTGGGAGGCCAGGGTGGGAGGATCACTTAAGCTCAAGAGTTCAAGATCATCCTGGGCAACATAGTGAGACCTTGTCTCTACAAAAAAATCCAAAAATTGGCTGGGTGTTGTGGCGCATGCCTGTAGTTGCAGCTACTCAGGTAGCCAAGGCAGAAAGATCACTTGAGCCCAGGAGGCTGAGGCTGCAGTGAACCATCCACTGTACTGACAAAGTGAGACCTGACAAAGTGACTGGCTGACAAAGTGAGACCCTATCTCAAAAAATAAATAAATCAATGGTTGGTAGAATTCAGCAGTGAAGTCATCAACTCCTAGGCTTTTCTTTGATAAGAGACATTTTATTATGGCTTGGATTATTGGTTTGTTGAGGTTTTCTATTTCTTCATGCTTCAATCTTGGTAGGCTGTGTGTGTTCTGGAGTTTGTCTGTTTCTTCTAGGTTTCCAATTTGTTGGCATACAGTTGTTCATAATAGTCTCTAATGATTCTTTGTATTTCTGAGGTCTCAGTTTCTATGTCCCATTTTTCATTTCTGATTTTATTTATTTGAGTCTCTTTCTTTCTCTTGCTCTTTTTTAAATTAGTCTAGCTAAAGCTTTGTTGATTTTATCTTTTCAAAAAGCCAACTTTTCATTTCATTAATTTTTTTGTCTCAATTTCATTTATTTCTGCTCTGATTTTTATTATATCTTTCCTTTTACTAATTTTGGATTTGGCTTGTTCATGCCTGTCTAATTCCTTGAGGTACATCATTAGGTTCTTTATTTAAAGTCTACTTTTCTGATCTAGGGATTTATTGCTATTAACTTCCTTGTTAGTACTGCTTTTGTTGTATCACATAGATTCTGGTATGTTGTATTTCCATTTTCCTCTGTTTCAATTCATTTTTAAGTTTCTTTCTTAATTTCTTCATTGACCCATTGGTTGTTCAGGAGCATGTTGTTTAATTTTCATGTTTGTATGTTTTCCAAGGCTGCTCTTGTTATTGATCTCTAGTTTTATTCCATTGCGGTCAGAGAAGATATTTGACATGATTTCTATTTTTTTGAATTTATGCAGACCTAAGATATGGTCTATTCTGAAAAATATTCCATGTGCTGATGAAAAGACTATGTATTCTGCAGCAGTGGGGTAAAATCTTCTGTAAATGCTAGTTAGGCCTATTAGATATAGTGTGTAATTTAACCCCACTGTTTCCTTGTTGATTTTTCTGTCTGGATGATCTGTCTATTACTGTGAATGAGGTGTTAAAGCCCGTACTATAATGGTACGGCAGTCTCCCTCTCCCTATTAATGTTTACTTTATATTTTGGGGAGCTCTGGTGTTAGGTGCATAGATGTTTATAATTTTTATATCCTCTTCCTGAATTGACCCCTTTATCATTATATAGTGACCATCCTTATCTTTTCTATAGTCTTTGATTTGTAGTCTATTTTATCTGATATAAGTATAGTTAGTCATGCTTGTTTTTGGTTTCCAATTGCATGGAATAGCTTTCTCAACCCTATCACTTTCGGTCTACGTGTATTTTTATAGGCGAAGTGGGCAACTTGAAGGCAGCATGTAGTTAGATATTATTTATTTATCAATTCAGCTCCTCTATGCCTTCTTTATTATTATTTTTTTGAGATGGAGTCTTACTCTGTTGCCCAGGCTGGAGTGCAGTGGCACGACCATGGCTCACTGCAGCCTTGACCTCCTGGGCTCAGGTGATTCTCCAATCTCAGCCTCCCAAGTAGCTGGGACTACGGGCATGTGCCACTGTGCCCAGCTAATTTTTATATTTTTTTGTGGAGACATGTTTTGCCATGTTGCCCAGGCTGGTCTCGAACTCCTGAGCTCAAGTGATCTGCCCACCTCAGCCTCCCAAAGTACTGGGATTATAGGCATGAGCCACCATCCCCAGCCACTCTATGCCTTTTAATTAGAGAATTAAGACAGTTTACATTCAGTGTTAGTATTGATAAGTAAGGACTTACTACTGTCATTTTGTTGCTTGTTTTCTGTGTTTTGAGACTCCTCTCTTGCTTTGTGGTTAAGTGGTTATCTCTAGTAGTATATTTTAAATTGTTGCTTTTTATTTTTAGTGAAGCTACTATAGGTTTTTATGCTGTGGTTACCTTGAGGCTTACAAAAAACATTTTATAGATATAAAAGTTATTTTAAAGAGATGACAACTTATCCTAGATCACAAATAAAAGACTAGAAACAAAGGCCAAAAAAAAAAAAAAAAACCCACAGAAAATTCCACACTTTAACTCCACCACCCCCAACACATATTTTGACTTTTAGTTGTCTCAATTTATTTTAATATTGTCTATCTCTTAACAGGTTGCTGTACCTATTGTTGTTTTTGTTAGATTTATCTTTTAGGCTTCATTCTAGAGTTATGAGTGGACTGCACACCACAAGTACACTCATAGAGTATTCTGGGTTTGTCTGCGTATTTAATTTGCCAGTGGATGTTATACCTTGAATAGTTTTCCTTTGCACGTTAGTGTTTTTTTTTCTTTCAGATTGAAGAACTACCGTTAGCCTTTCTTGCACAACAGAACTGGTGTTGGTGAATTCTCTCAGCTTTTGTTTTTCTCTAAAAGATTTTATCACTCCTTCAAATGTGAATGACAATTTTGAGAATACAATATTATTGAGTGACAGGTTTTTATTTTTCTTTTAGCACTTTGAAAATGTTTTTCTATTCCCTCCTGGCCTCTGTGGTTTCTGTTGGGAGGTCTGTGGCCAGATGAACTGGAGCTTTTTCATATATTATTTGCTTCTTATCTCTCACTGCTTTTAGGATCTTCACTTTGTCTTTAGCCTTTGGGAATTTGAATATTAAATGCCTTGGGGTAGTTTTATTTGGGTTGAATATGTTCGGTGTTCTAAGACTTTCCTCTACCTGCACATTTATATCTTTCTCAAGTTTAGGGAAGCTTTTTATCATTATTTCTTTGAACAAGCTTTCTACCTTTTGCTGTTCCTCAGTTTCCTCTTAAACACTAATAATTCTTAGATTTGGTCTTTTGAAGTTTTTTTCTATATCTTGTAGGTGGTCTTTGTTCCTTGTTCTTCTTTTTCTTTTTTCTTCTCTATGTATTTTCAAATGCCAGTCTTCAAGCTCACTGATGCTTTCCTCTGCTTGGTTCATTTTGCTGTTGAGAGCCTCTAGAGTTTTTCAACTCAGCAAATGTATTTCTCAGTTCCAAGATTTCTGTTTCAGTTTTAAAAAATCATTTCAATGTATTTGTTAGATTTCCCTGATAAATTTCTGAATTGTTTTTCTGTGTTATCTTGGAGATCGCTGAGTTTCCTTAAAACTGCTGTTTTGAATTCTTGGTTGGGGAGCTCACAAATTGCCGTCTTGTTAGGGTCAGTCACTGGATTTTTGCTTTGTCTTTTTGGCGAGGTCATGGTTTCCCATTTGCTTTTGTTTCTTGTGAGTATATGTCTACGTCTTTGCATTGAAGGATTAGTTATTCAAGTTACTGCCTCCTTTTCAATTCTAGGTGACCTTAAGCTAAGGTTCAGCTTGGCTATAATAAATGGTTGAAGCACTGCCTGTCCCAAATGGGGAAGGTCCCAAAGGGATTATCCCAGCAGTGTGGGAATGCTGGCTAGGGTTCGTGCCCAGGGGTCCTGGGGAACATACCTCCTAACAGCCACTTTTATCTGGTGTCTCCTTTGGCCAAGTTACAGAGCAGAGTTTCTGGGCTGAAGATGGTAGCCCTGCCTCCCTAATTGTCTCTGCCTATCCTTAGGGATATCTCTCCCATGAAACAGTCCTAATGCTACTTGTGGGTTAAGGCAAGGACAGTTCTCCTGCCAGAAAAACCAAAAAGGTGAGGAAACTTATTAACCACCTCAATTTCACTTTTCCAGTGCAGAAACCATAAGTTGGATGGGGATTTTCCATGTGGTTCATGTCTTGCAGAATGGGGTGGAAGGGGTATTGCAGGTGCAGAAGTCTGGTTCTCCTACCACTGTCTAAGAGTTCTTCCATTTCTCTGTGGCCCCAGGAACTGTCTCGTCCTCATACTTGAGCTCTCGTTTGTTGCTGGTGAAGATCTCAGTCCTATATATTTGTTTGTTTGTTTTTTTGTTGGGGAAATGGTGGGTGGGTGGGTGGGGGGAGAAACCAGCTTGCTTCTGTGTGGCCATTTTGGAACTGGAAACTCCAATCTCCTGTATTTGCTAAACTGGCAACTCTAACCTGTAAAGGATTGATACAGATAGATGAATGTTTGTTGAAGGAATGACTAATGTAGTTGATCAGATGTATAGAGTAAGACGGAGAGATGAGTGAATGATGTCTTCCAGGTTCCTGGTTTGGAAAATGGGCAAATATCGGTACCCTTCAGAAAAATAAGGACAATAGAGGAAAAGCAGGTTGGGGAAGAAAGGCAAAGTGATGAATTGCATTTTGGACAAGTTGAAGTTAAGTTCTCCCTGGAACATATTAATAGATATGACCAGTAGGCTGTTGGCTGCATTGCTCTGGAGCTAAGGAGAAGATCAGGGTGGAATCATAGGTTTGAGAGTTATCATCAATTAATGGTAGTAAAGCTATAGGAGTGGATGAAACCATAGAAAATAAAGCAAGTAGAAAGCAGGCCTAGGATGAAGCCTAAAGGAACTCTGACATTTGAATGGCCAGCGGGTTAAAGGAAAACCAGGAGTGAGATATCACAGAAGCTGAGGGAGGAAGATTCAAGAAAGGGAAGAAGTGGTCTGCAGTGACTAACATTCCAGAGAAATAAATGTTAAAGAACACCAAGAGGTCAGTGGTGACCTTGAAGAGAAGCATTTCAGTGGAGGAGGTGAGACAAGAAGTGAATTGGAGGAGAAGTGAAAGCAGGAAGCCTGGGAGTGTAGGCAAGTCTTATAAAAACCCAACTGTGAAGAGGAGGGTGGTCACTGGAGAAACACATGGGGCCTAAGGATGATTGTGTTTGTGATCAGAGTAAAAAGAGAAGGTTTAAATGCACAAGGGAAGGATTTAGAAAAGAGGGAGATGTTGAAGATACAAGAGAGGGAGACAGACTGAGGTGTTGAGGGGAAATCAGATACAGAGCCCAGGTGAAGGGGTCTTTGGACAAAAGGAGCTCTCTTCCATATTGACAGGAAGGAGGCTGGAGCTGCGCATGCAGGTGAACTGGTAGTTTAGGAAAAGGAAACTGATTTATGGCAGGAGAGCTCTGTGCATAGATTCTTTCCCCTAAAGAACCCCCTTCCCTTTGTGACCTGTTCATGCCAGTTGTACTTATAATATTTAACAATGTGAGCTGAAGGAATCAATTTAAAATAAAATCGAGTGAAATAAAATCAAACTAAATGAAATCTATGCTTTGGGAAAATCCTTTAAAAGGTGAGTTGCTACTTTTTTGGGTCAAAGTAGGTGTGGGCAAAATCAACCATAAAAGTTTGGATTAAAAAAAAAACCTCAAAATTGTGTAGGACTTTCACCTGTATTGCTTTACCTAAAAAGTCCAAATTGGACATCGTCAATGATAAATCATTGCCATTATTTTTGCAGAACTCCAATTTAGGGACCTTCTCCAAAAGGTGTTGGCTCTAACTCAGATGATTAACAAATGGATGCCCACTATGTTTTGTTTTTGTTTTTTGAGACAAGGTCTTTCTCTGTCACCCAGGCTGGAGTACGGTAGCACCATCATAGCTCACTGTAGCCTCGAACTCCTGGGCTCAAGTGATCCTCCCGCCTCAGCCTCCCAAAGTGCTGGAATTACAGGTGTGAGCCACTGCACCCAGCCCCACTTATGTTTTAAGTTAAAATAAAATGTCTACATCATATATATGTTTCTTTTTTGGTGATTTCCTGCTTTAATAAGCCTTTTCAGCTAATGTAACAATGGGTAGTCCCAACCACATCCCATAAGGGGGTTTCTGCTGTACTTTCATGGTGAACATGGCAAAGTGATATGCATAGTCATCTTTTGTAAGGGCAATGTGGTGACATGGAAAGTTTGAAGAGAGTGAAAAAGTCTGAAATTGCTGTTAATAGGGAATGGGCAAGACAACTGGCTTCATAAATATATGTAGCCTTACTGTCATGCCCTATGTACCTATATCTAGCCCATTACCAGGAGGGGCACCATCTTACCACCTTACTCTTAGCTAGCTCACCAGGAACATACCTGGGGGTCAGTGGACGGAGCTTTCCTTTACTTGATCCATCTGGGTCAAGTGGATGGAGTGGATGGAGCGTTCCTTTACTTGATCCATCTCATTACTTTTAAATTCATACAGAGTCAACCTTAGCTAGGCACCCGGAAGCTCATTCTTTCCCTGACCTCCCTCATTCTTTCCTTTCTTTTGTTTTCTTCTTTTCATTTCTTCCTCTTTTCTTTTCTACCCCTCTCCTCTTCTGCTAGACCCATCCTGTGAATGCCCCCACCATGGTCAGGGCTGGAGGAAGGATTGTTCCTGGCTGCATTCTGGCAGGACAAATGTGGATCCATCTGGTTGGTCACTCCTTAGTTTTCCATATGGTTCCCACCCATCCCCTACACTTTCCATTCTCCAAAGTGCAGTATTAATAAGGTAAAACCAAACCAAAAGAAAACAGACAAAGCAACCTTTGTGTTGTTAATACTGATGAGCTCCCCACCCAAGGTGAGTGCTGCAGACTGAATGTTTGTGTTTCCTGATTCATATGTTGAAATCCTAACCCCCACTGTGATGGTATTAGGAGGTGGGACATTTGGGAGGTGATTAGGTCATGAGGGTGGAGCCCTTGTGAATGGGATTAGTGCCTTCATAAAAGGGGTCTCAGAGAGCTACCTTTCTCCTTTTCTATCATGTGAGGACACAGCAGGAAGACAGTTGTCTATGAACCAGGAAGTGGAACCCTCATCAGATACTGAATCTGAGACTATCTTGATTTTAGACGTCTCAGCCTCCAGACTGTGTGAAATAAATGTTTGTTGTTTAAGCAATCCAGTCTATGGTATTTTTGTTATAGCAGCCCAAATGGACTAAGACAGTAGGAATGGAAAAGATCGAAGTGGGTGAAAAGAAACAAGAACCCCACGCTGCCTCATTGAGGCTCATTGGTGGGAGACCATGAATTTATACAGAACTGTGACTTTCTCCAGAGATGCCTGGTATCTCTAGTGTAGAAATGGGGTCACCAGAGAGCTGAACTGACCCAGAGCTGGGAATTTTTGGAGTCACTAGAGCCAAAGATAATGGGGCCAGGAGGTTGAGAACATTGTCAGAGTAAGTGAAGTGATAACCTTGGACCAGTCTGGGTAGGGAAAGAAGAAGAATGAGAGAGAGAAAGAGAGAGAGAGACAGAGACAGAGAGGAGAGAGATGGGGGATGGGGGGGAGAGAGAGAGAGAGAGAGAGGTAACAAAGCAAAATAGGAATCGGATGAGTGGTGGCATCAATGAAGATAAAGAACAAACAGGAGAATGTTTTTTTCCTGCCCCTTTTGACAGAAAGAAAGGAAAACTACCTCTTTAGAGTTTAGAGTAGGGGTTCTCCATTATGGGGGCGGGGATTTTGCACCCCACCCTCCCAGAGGACATTCGGCCCTGTCTGCAGACATTTTTGGTTGTCACAATTGGGGGGGTTGCTGCTGCCATCTAGTGGATAGAGACCAGGGATGCAGCTAAACAGCCAACAGTGCACCGGACAGGCTCCCACGGCAAAGAATTATACAGGATGTATAATTAAAGAATTATACAAATGTCAGTAGTGCCAAGGTAGAGAAACCCTGCTCTAGAAAACGTGTCACTGTCATCTGAAAACTGAAGCACCCTTCAAAATGGGAACATTACCCAGGAGTATAAAACGTGCCTGGCTAGGGAACCCCAGCTTCTCAGCACAGTTTACCTTGCTATGAAAGAGAATGTGAAGGTCTCCAAGAGGACAGGGAGATTTCAGGAGCCCCTTGGAAGGTGGTGGTTGTGAGTGGAACCTTCCATGGCCTGGTAGCAGGTGCCGCCTCGTGTAGCAGACAGCTTCCTACAGACACTCCCTCAGTCACTGTAGCTGCCCATGGTGTGGGACATCCCTTCCATCTCTAGAGCAAACATGCTCTCTTATTTGACTTAGAGTACCCCCTTCCCTTAAAATGTCCTCTATTTATATAAGTTTGGACTATTTCCATAGCTGGGGAATGGCTACCTTATTTTCTCCTTAAGCTGCCACAGATATTACTAGTAAACTTTGCAGTATTTTTTTTCTTGTTTTTTTAAATAAACTAATTGTGTAAATCCAGTGATAAAAAAGAATGGATCTTTTTCAGTTGGTTTGTTTTCCTGAAACATATCTTCTTTTTGTGTTCTAAAGATACATAGACAACTTCTGTACTCAATTTTGCTACAGAAGGAGGGTCATTGTTCGACAGCTCATTAGATGTTATATTTGGAAAGCTGTCTCTGTATTTTGCTCTTCAAATGTGAGGAAATTCTATTATTACTAAGATCACAAAGAATAAGAAGCCTCAACAAGTCTAGATAAAATGGACCAAGCTAATACCAGACACAAAGCAAGCAATAGTTCTCTAACAGTAGCGTGTCTCAGAATCACGTAGAGGGCTTATTAAATGTTTCTGGGCCCCATACTCAGAGTTTCTGATTCAGTGGGCTCAGGTGGGGCCCAGGAATTTGCATTCGTGACAAGCTCCCAGATGACACTAATGTTATCAGTCTCAGGACCACATATTAGGAACCACTGTAGATTCCGACATTTATTTTTGATGGATTCTGTTTTGGCGCTAGGTTATGTTTCAGAAATCAGCTCTTTATTTTTCAGAACCACATAGCATGTTACTCTCTAATGGTTGTTCTTGTGACCACACACCTGAGATTGGAAAACATTAAGCTTTAAGATGTTTTGCACAGGGAGGTGGGAGTTGCAGTGAGCTGAGATGGCACCACCGCACTCCAGCCTGGGTGACAGAGCCAGACCATGTCTCCAAAAGATGTTTTGCAATCTTGCATGTTCAGGGCAACTGTTGGTATGATTTTTAATAACTTTGCTTATTTTCTATGACCTCTTGAGAAGAAATATTTTAATAATAAATGCTCACCAAAACTGTATCTATGTAAACACATAATCTAGAGTTAAAGGAAGAACGGCCTCTAGGCAGTAGGCCTAAGCAGCCATGATTCCTCATTTGTGTAAAACACCAGCTAGATATCCAATTAATAATGACTTCATTCCTTTTGTGGCTTAGTTTTTCAATATTTTTAATCATTATAGTTTAAAATAATCACTTAAAGTTGGGTAGAGTTTTAGAATTTCCTTTCTCCTGACACTTTTGCAATGTTCATTCCTGATTGAGAATATGATATGTATGTGTGTGTGTGTGTGTGTGTGTGTGTGTGTGTATATATGTATATATATATATATATATGTATACCGCATATCTGCATCTGCCCATGGTGTGGGACATCCCATCTCTAGAGCAGATGCCCTCTTATTTGACTTAGAGGTAGCCCCCTCCCTTAAGATGTCCTCTTTCTATTTATATAAGTTTGGATTATTTCCATAGCTGAGGAATGACTACATTATTTTCTCCTTAAGCTGCCACAGATAATATTAGTCAACTTTGCAGCTGTACTCTTATGCTGTTAATTTTTCCTTCTTGTTTTGTTAGCGACCAATCCTCTAAATCTAGTGATAAAAGAGAATGGATCTTTTTTAGCTGCTTTGTATTCCTGAAAATGCTAGCATACACACACACACACGTATATATTTGTGTACGTGTATGTTTTTTTCTTGTTTTTTAACCTTTAAAAATTATACATTTTTGTGGAGACCAAATTCCACAAGATAGTTACAATGTAGAATAAAATTGACTAACATTTTCCAGAGAACTGACACCAGCTATAAATGGCCATTCTGTGGCAACTACTGGAGAACTGCTTCAATAATACTATTTCATACAAATCTAATTTCATAGTATTTTAATAGAAACAATATAACAAAAATGGTTCTGTGGACAAATCAATATAAAAAATGAGGATTAATCAGTGAAAGAATTTGTCTGGGAGGATTTCTCAGTGAGTTTAATATGCTTGTAATCATTGTGAATCTGCAGCTATGACTGTTTTTCAACGTGACATGTTTGGAGAATTCTGCTTTAATGAATATGCTTTTGGAAGTGTTTTTGAAGACATAATGACAAATAGATTTCATGTCATGTGTCACCTCAGTTGATCATGAATGGTTGCCTGGAGCTCTGTGTTGAAAAGGGTTCTGAAGCCCATTTGGGTTCAACAAGAAAAACGTGGTATTTCTTTAGCTGCACCTGCTGGAGATGTGGAGAGGATATGGTACAAATGCTATCCCTCTTTTAGATATGAACAGGGATGGTTCTTTTTTTCTGTCTCCCATTTCTTCTTATATAGTTGTATAAATTCGCCTCTCATATTTACAATGCTGAACTGAGTAATGATTTACAAATACAATTTTCATACTACATATTTCAAGACATTTCCTAAGGTTTTCAAAATGTATTTCATGGCATTTGTTAAAAGTTTCTAATGTATTTTTTTTCCAAAATAAGTAGGACACGTGCTTCAGCAACTGAGATAGAAATAGACACCAAAAGCACAAGCAACAAAAGCAAAAATAGACAAGTAGGACTGCATCAAACTTAAAAGCTTCTGCACATCAAAGGAAACAATAAGTGGAGTGAAAAAACAACCTATGGAATGTGAGAAAATATTTGCAAATCATGTATCTGATAGGGTGTTAACATCCAGAATATATTTTTTAAAACTCCTACAACTCAACAAAAAAACCAAATAACTTGATTTAAAAATGCACAGAGGACAGAAGATATACAAATGGCCAACAAACATCGAAAAGACACCCAACATCACTAATCATTAGAGAAATGCAAATCAAAACCACAATGAGATATCACTGCACACCCATTAGGATGGCTACTATCCAATAAACAGAATAATAGGAGTATAACAAGAGTTATAACAAGAGTTGGCAAGGATGTGGAGAAACTGGAGCCCTTATGCACTGGTGATTGCAATGTAAAATGGTGCGACCACTATGGAAAACAATTTGGAGATTTCTTACCTTAAAAAGAAAGAAAAAGAAAATGGAATTATCATATGATCCAGCAGTCCCACTTCTGGGTATATGTCCAAAGAATTGAAAGTAGGATCTTGAAGAGATATTTGCACACCCATGCTCCTGGCAGCATTATTCATAATAGCTAAGAGGTGGAAGTAACCTAAATGTACTTCAATGGATGGATGGATTTTTTAAAAACGTGATCTACAATGGAATATTATGCAGCCTCAAAAAAGAAGGAAATTCTGTCACATGGTACAACATGGAAGAACATTGAGGCTATGATGCTAAGAGAAATCCAGTCACAAAAAGACAAATACTTCATGTATTTGTATTTAAAGTATTCAATCTTTAGAAACAAAGCAGAACGGTGGTTGCCAGTGGCTGAGGAGAAGAGGAAATGGTATGGAGTTTCAGTTTTGCAAGATGAAAACATTCTAGAGATCTGTTGCAAAACAACGTGACTACAGTTAACCACTAAATGTGTGGTTCAGTAGTGTTAAGGTAGTAAATTGAGGCCAGGTGCAGTAGCTCATGCCTGTAATCCCAGCACTTTGGGAAGTCGGATCACTTGAGATCAAGAGTTCAAGACCAGCCTGGCCAACATGGCGAAAACCCATCTCTACTAAAAATTTAAAAAATTAGCTAGGCATGATGGTGCACACCTGTAATCCCAGCTACTAGGGAGGCTGAGGCAGGAGAATGGCTTGAACCCAGGAGGTGGAGGTTGCAGTAAGCTGAGATCGCACCACTGCACTCCAGTCTGGGGCAACAGAGCTGTCTTAAAAAAAAAAAAAAAGATAGTAAATTTCATGTGTTTTTTCATAACTAAATATCTTTGGTAAAAGAAATCGCTGTGCATTGAGTTCAGGGGGTTAGGGTCCCTGAGAGCACACAATAAATCAAAGGTTTATCAAAATCACAGTTGAGAGCATGCATCAAGCTGCTCGGGTCTGGATTCTAACTCCACTGCTTATGAGCGGTGGGGTAACCTTGTTAAGTTACTTAACTCCTAAGCCCCAGTTTGCTTGTGTGTAAAATGGGGGATAATACCAGCATTTATCTTCAGGATTGTTAGAAGGCTTAGATTAATACATGTAATAGGCTTAGAAACTGTGCCAGCCACGGTAAGTATTTAATAAAGGTTCGATTTTATTCTTATTCCCTCAAAATTTCAACAACGCAAGAGAATTCAGATTGTAGCATTGGGCAGATGGTTCCAAGAATAAACGTGTTGGAATTAGATTTCTATATATAACAAAAGTTTAAAGGAATGCTAACACAGCCAAACTGTTCCTGAAAGTTTGGTTCTAACACAGTGGAACCTCCTGGGTTGGAGCAATTCTCCGGCCTCATTGGTGGGTAGTCTGATGAATTAAAAACTTTAAAAGGAAATGTTAGAGTCAGAAAAAGCCACTATTCCCTCTGTTTGCTTATATTTTATAAACAAAATATATAGAACTATATTTTATAGTTTGAACACTTTTCAGAAAATAAGAGAAGAAAAAGTGATATACTATCACATAATGGAAAGATCAGTATCAAACTCTGCGGTGTTTATTAACTTAAACAGTTTGGTACTGGTGAAAGAACAGACAATCACATTAATTCAACTCCCTGCCCACCACCACCATTACTTCATTTCAAAACGAGTACCAGAATATACAAGAACTTAATCGATGGTAATGGCAACATTTCGAATCAGTGGGAAAAGAAAGGACTAGTCATTGAAGAGTTGTGGAGAAAGGGCATAATATTTTGGAAAGAAAAATAGACTCCTGTATCTTATTATAGGCCAAAATAAACTTCAGCTAGATCAAAGACTTTAGTATAAACTATGAAACCACAGGACACCTAGAAGGAAACTGAGGTGTGTGTTTATTTGATCTTGGGCTGGAGAAGTTTTCCCTCCTAAGCATAACAACAAAGAAATTAAGCAAGAAAAATCAACATATTTAACCACATAAAATTAACTCTGGAAAGAATGCTGAAAGCAAACTGTTTTTTATGGCAATTGGGCAATTTTGATTTGGCAATTGCACTCCAAGAAATTCATTCTAAACAACAGGAGAGAGGTGTACAGCATGTGTGTCTGTAGAAGGGATGTTAGCTGTCATATTACCCACAATAGCAAAACTTTCCGACATCCTAAATGCTTCATAATAAAGAAATATTTAAATGAATTGTTGACTTCCTATTCTACACTCATTCTGGGCCATTCATGAAGTGACAATAAAAGTATACTTAGAAACATAACTATAAATATGATAATCAGCTAAAAAAAGGTGTAAGTGGTTGCTCTGGAGAACAAGAATTAGGGCTAAGGTGGGGACTATTTTTTTTTTTGTAATTTTATGACTTTAAATGCTATCTGACTTTTAACCAATATACGCATTACTTTGTACAATTTTATTATTCTTTTTTGTATTAAACAGTAGGATTCTAATTTTAAAAAAGTCATTAGAATACAAAGGCCTTGAAAAAAGAGAAAGACTACTCAAGTGTTGACTATGGTTTTTCACTAGGTGGTAAAATTTTTTATTAGGTGATTTTTATTTTCTTCTTAGCACCTTTATATAATCCTGAATTCTCCAAAAATGAATGTAAAGTTCTTTTACAAACAGAAAAAAAATTTAAAAAGCAATCTGCTACTAATACGTTACTACAAAGAAATAGTGTCTTTTTACTCCGTAAGTTTTAATTATTTTACATATAATCTATGTGTCCATTTTCTCCCTCAAGAATAGATATTTCAGACACTACAACTGTGTTTTGCTTGACCTTTGCTAAATCAAACTGAACATTCATGGGCTGCCAAATAATTTAATCATCAGCTAATTACGTGCTATTTGTCTACATGTCCCTTCTGGTAGATGGGAAACCTTTTGGGTGATTGCTCGGTCAACAAAGTATTAAATAAAATTTTCAAGGGCTCTAGTAAGTTTTAAGTTGATGTAATATAGGCATCCCATTTTAGTGTAGTTTTGTAAAAAAAAAAAAAAGTACATTTATTTCATGTATTTACCCCCAAGGTAAAATGTAACAGGTTTCCTCCTGGACAGGAGTAAATGTGAGAGGCATTGCCTTAAAGTCAGCCAGGAGCCAGGAGTGTCTAAGAAACTGTCATTCCAAGGCCAGAGGTATACAGCTGGACAAGAATTTAAGACAACTCTTTACTGACTCCCTCAACACACAATGCCTTAAGCAATGGACAGAGTCCTCCACAGTGACTAGTGGCTGAGTATTTAAAAAACAAAAAAGGCCAAGATTAAGATTAAAAAGGTGTGACACAGCTTTCTCTGCCTTGCCTCCCCTCCTCAACAAAAAACAACCAAAACAGCCAAACAAAAAGATTGAGGCTCACATACTGAAAGTGCCTTTGCAAAAATTATGACAGTGAGAAAAATCTGACATAGGAAAATTATGACAGTGATAGAAATCTGACCTAACCAGCTCCATCTTGCTTCTAACTTCCAAGGTGTCCTTGTTCATTCCTGGGTGTAGGTTGAATTAACTTTGGGAGGGATTTAGTTTATAGTTTAACTTTGAAACAAAGATGCTAACAGCCCCTCCCTGAAACAAAACCACTCCTTCCCTGGGGACCAGACTGCCTTTGTAAAACTAACAAATTATTTACAAGATCAGAAATTATGGCTCAGGAGTATTCCCAACCTCCCCAATTGCTCCTGTGGATAACATCACTATTGTAAAACCTAACATTGGTGTTCAGAGATGTTTCTGATGAACCAACTGGTGTCACCCACAAGGGTAATCCGGTTCAACTAGTTCTGCAATCCCATCCAGGAACAGAAGACAGCAAGAAAAACCAGCTTCAACCCCGTATGATTTCATCCTTAACCCGACCAATCAGCATTCCCCATTCCCTAGCCTTCTGCCTGCCGAAGTATCTTTAACAAACTCTCACCTTCAAACTCTGGGGATGGCTGATTTGAGTAACAATAAAACTCCAGTCTCCCATTTACTTGGCTCTGCGTTTATGAAACTCTTTATTGCAATTTCCCCATCTTGATAAATCGGTTCTATCTGGACAGCAGGCAAGAAGAGCCCGCTGTGTGGCTGCAGTACCTACACCAATTCTAGGGAGTCAACCATCATGAATTACAAGAGGTTCTCTTGTCCCTTCTGCACATCCCTTCCCCTCTCTGGACCCAGGCTGTCTGGCTGTTGGCTATTTCTGATGTCTTTTCCCCTTCAAGGGTGCCTTTAAAGTTCATTTTAATGTATTTAATCAGAATTAAAATGTTATAAAGGGAAGGCAAAATAAGCAGTAGGGTAGGCAAAATAAGTAGGTAGGCCTCCCTGAGGCCCTCTGTTCCCTACTCTACTTTCCTCAGAAGAGCCCTAGAATAAGAGGTCTGTGGATACGTCCATTTGTTGTTTGTGAATGGCAAGATCAGCGGTTCTCAAAGTGTGGTCCCCAGGCCAGATGCCTCAGCATCACATGACAACTTACTGGAAATGCAAATTCTCAAGCTCCAAGTCAGACCAACTGAATCAGAAATTATGGGCGTGAGGAGACCCATAATCTGTGTTTTAACAAGTCCTCCATGTAATTCTGATGCAAATAAATTTGAAAACCATTGGGCTGGATAAATAGGAAAAAACTGCCAGAGTATAACATATTTTGATGACTCTTCACAAGCAAAGTTAAAGCCTGACCTTCCCATACTCTATTAGCACTTTGCACATCCCTTTAAAGTAGCAGCTATCACATTCTATAGTTACTGCTTTCCACTGTCTTTCTACCAAACTGTGGTCTCTTAAGAGCAGGGACTGTGGCGTTTTCAATTGTCTCTAAGAGCATAGCACAGGATAAATAAGTGCTTACATTGAAACAAATGATGTCATTTATTAGGAACCATTTCAACTTTCTTTTAAAATGCCTATAGATGTCCCCCTTAGCAAACAAAATTGTTTACCTCTTTGTGCTGTAGATATACGTCTTCCCAAACACCCTACCTCAGTTGGGTTCTCTAGGTACTTAACGCTTTCCCATTGGTTATGAATTTATACTGTTATTTGGGTTAAACTTTTGCAAGGCTTAAATTACTGTTATACTACTTATATATTTGTTTGCTATATAGTCTCAGGAATTTTTTACTAACTTAATGATGAAGCTTCTCTATAACACTAATTTCCAACATGTATTATCATACTGTAGAGCTTATAAATTAACATATAATGATCATTGTTAAAATTACTGTCAGACAATGTGTAAGCACTTTACGTAAGCTAATTTAATCCTCACTAAAGCTCTGCAAGGGTATTTACAAATGAAGTCTACTTTACGAATGAAGAAACTGAGGCTCAAAAGCTTCAGTGTGCCGCTCATCTCAGCTTTCTCTCCCATCCTCCATACTCACATATCCAACTATCTACTAGACATCACCTGAACACAATTTGTCTAGAAGTGATGCATCTTCTACCCCAAAGTTGTCTCTCCTCATGTAACTCTTACCTCTTGAACAGCACTGCAATCCAGACCCCTGGGGCCAGAAACTTGAGTCATTGTTCACTGCTTTTGCTTCAACATTTCCCATATGCAATTGGTCCTCAAGTTCTTGCCATCCTACTTCTGTAATACAAATCTCTTAAATCTGTATCCTCTTCACCTTCACAGCCTCTTGTGCTGGCAGTGGGAGACCTGGGGAAGAGGAGAGTCCAATGTGTTGGAAGATCCCCATGGGAGATCCCCAGATTCCAACAGGGCTGCCTCGCCAAACTTCAACCCAAGGTTGGGCATGTATCACAGCCTGGCTAATCTGTATATTCCAGCCTGTTGACCTGGAAAGAACCTACTGCTTATTTTGCCTTTCCTTCCTAACATTTTAATTCTGATTAAACAAATTAAAATAAACTTTAAAGGCATCCTTGAAGGGGAAAAGATGTCAGATGCCAACAGCTAGACAGCCTGGGGCCTGAGGGAGGACAGGGTTATCTGCAGAAGGGACAACAGAACCTTGTAATTCATGATGGTTGACTCCCTAGAATTAGTGTAGATACTGCAACCACACAACAGAAAGTCCAGGTAGACCAAGTTGATCCAGAGGCCCAGTCAATGCATATTTGCATGTGAATTACTAGGAAATAGAGAGGCTCTCTTTCCATTGAAATTGTCAGGTATAAGAACAATATATGCTTGGAACTTCTGAGTGTCATTATGCGGAGAGGGTCCACCGGAAGATAAAACCAGCTCATAGGAAAGCAAAGCTGAGGGATGGAATGAGGAAGAGGCAGAAAGGGAAGAGGAGAGAGTCAGAGGGACAGATAAGGCTGATGACGTTGGAGTCTGACGTGAGCACAAGGAAACCTTTACTGGTTAAACCACTGAGATTTTGGAGTTGTTACAGCAGTTAGTATACCCTGGGGAACATACCCAGAAATATATATAGTAACAGAGTTCAATGTACCCCTCTGCCCAGTGGTTTGAGGGCACTGGATGGTTTCCTTAATCTATGTTTCCACATTAGAAAGTAGTTAAGGGCGCACTTTTCGGAGGAAGTTTATTAAATTAAAAAAAAAAAAACTACAAATGAGTAATTATAAAATATAATTTCACTCTTTTCATTATTTACCACAAAAATTTAAAAATACCAATATACAGACAAGCACAGAAAAGAGCTAAAAATTGTATAAAAGACAAATCTAAACTCAAGAATATATGAGAAGTGACGTACACCATACACTCTCAAGTGAGTTCAGAAAGCATGTTCCGTGCTGGACAGGTTTTCTTTCCAGGTCAGTTTTTATTGGCACCACACCTGGAAAGCTCTCTAAGCCAAAGTTCTTATGTGTCAGGATCTTCCTAGACCTCCCTTGGAAAGCATTTCTCATAAAACAACTCACACCAGACAGGCTGACTTATTGTAGGCACAAAAATCATAAATGCCTCTCACAGGCCCCATGGAGCTTGGAAAAAAAAGATCTGCTAATGAAAGCATTACAAAAACGGAAAAGTGGCACCTAGTGGCCACTTAGCAGCTTTTCTTTATGGCTTCTAGCTAATCATAGATGTCGGCCTGTCTGCCCGTAACATTGTGCTGGGCAAGTATGAGTCTCCAATTCCAGAGCTCAGTGATGACCCACCTGAGGGGGAGATACCTCTTGGCAGCATGATCTGAAACTGGACACTACTAAACATGGTCTGGGAACTAAATATTGGCTATTTCTTGTACCTGTGCCCCGGATTTTACGGAGATCCCTCAAAGACTATGACGACAAAGACATCCTTTTCTGTCGTGACACTGTAAATAAACACTTTCCTTTAAATTCCATTTATTTACTAAAAGTCTCTATTCTGTACTTTCCTGTTTGTCTTTCTGTTTCACAATAGATTTCTAAATTTAGTGATGACCATATAACTCATTTCACTTGATTCCAAGTATCATCCTGTAATAACACATCTGATATTTTAAAGTTTATTATTTTCAAAAGTTTAAATTTGGTAACATGGATAGACTTGTTATTTGATCTTAACAGATTCAAGGATCAATAAATAATTGTTCTTCAAACATGGTATTTAAGGAAAAATATCCTTATGGTATAAACTTTGGTCTACTTCAATAATAACCACTTAATACAATGTTCTAGAGCAGCACTGTCCAATAGAAATATAATCTGAGCCACATGTATAATTTTATTTTCTTCTAGCCACATTAAAAAAGTAAAAAGATACAAGTAGAACTAATTTTAATGTTTTAATTCAGTATATCCAAAATATCATTTGAACATGTAATTAATATAAAATTATTAATGTGATATTTTACATTCTTTTGGTAATACTAGTCTTCAAAATCTGGTATGTATCTTACATTGATAGCACACCTCACTTTGTACTAGCCACATTGCAAGTGCTCAGTAGCCACATATGGCTAGTGGCTACTGCACTGGACAGCACATTTCTAGGTTCCACCCTAACACCCAAGTCCTGTGGACTAGAATCCCAGAATCAGAGCTGGAAGTAAACATAGAGATCAAACCTCCTTTTAAAAATGAGGACGCTGAGGCACAGAGTTTAAATGGCTTGCATGAGGTCATACAGCTAAATTCAGCCTCAACAGGGTCTTCTGATTCTAGGCACTCTTCCCACTCCACTACATTACTGTAGTGGTAATTCTTAGGGTTAAAAAAAGTGTAGAGTAGGCCGGGCGCAGTGGCTCATGCCTGTAATCCCAGCACTTTGGGAGGCCGAAGTGGGCGGATCACGAGGTCAGGAGATCGAGACCATCCTGGCTAACATGGTGAAACCCCATCTCTACTAAAAATACAAAGCAAAATTAGCCAGGTGTGGTGGCGGGCGCCTGTGGTCCCAGCTGCTCTGGAGGCTGAGGCAGAATGGCGTGAACCCAGGAGGCAGAGATGGCAGTGAGCCAAGATCGCGCCACTGCACTCCAGCCTGGGCGATAGAGTGAGACTCCATCTCAAAAAAAAGAAAAGAAAAGTCTAGAGTACTGTTTTTATGATACTTTCGTGCAATTTGTAGATATATTCTTTCTCACGAAAATTCAAAAAATTGACTTGTAGGAGAAAAAAGGAACATAGTGTATACCATAAAAATATGTCACTTCTAACAGCAAAAATCAAATTTAGTAGAAGAAAACTAAAACATTTTGAAGGAAACACAAACCTTAGGAGAGCTACGGTATCATATGATGCATGGATTAGATTCTGAGTCCAGGACAAAAGGATCTACAGAAAAATATTAGAGCGAACTAATAAAGGATCAAACCATGCACAGAGTATTCAACTGGCTATCCGCCCACTGGTCTATGGAATTGAACAGCCCCTCCTCTTGCAAAGAGAAAAAACTGCCACTGTGCGAGGCAGCACTGGTCTCCCTCTAGAAATTCTGCCTCTCAAATCCTGGCATCACGAGGGCAAGTCTGCCCCCATCTGCTTTTGAGGCCATCCAGCCATGATGGCCTACCCTGCCACCCCTGGCTTAGGCAGACTCTTTGGAAGCCAAGTCTAACCTGCAATGGTTCAGTCCCCTAAAAAGTGATATTGGTAGGCAGGCCCCTCTGCTCAATTTAGAGAACACAGGGGATCTTTCATACTTCTTTACACTTAACTATAACGCCTAGGCTGCTGCACACCAATTCTCCCCATCTTGTAGGATTTCTTTGGCTCATTCTAAACCTGATGTCTCTCAGGTCCTCAAGTGTCGGACCAGGAATGGTGCCGACCCTCCAACATTGCTGGGACACTATCAGTTCAAGAGGACAGTGTGCCAATACATCCTTGCCCACGCAGCCCCTGCACATTTCACACTTGAAGGAAACATTTGCTTTTGGTTATTGTCTGTTGGTATGTTTGTCATTAACATGTCTGACAGAAGTTCTAATCTATCACCTACAGCTAAAGAAATAGCATGCAGGGTCAAAATAATGCTTTGTTTTGGCGAGGGGCTCCGAGGGAAATTTTCTGGAAAGATGTAGCACCATATAGAACAGGAAACTGGATTTGAAGCCCACATAGAAGTCTGAGGGCTGCCCCATGAGTTCCCAGCCTATCTGACTTTCATTTGCGAGGCACAAGAGAGAAAATATGGGAGCATACTTGGCAAGCTATGAAGAGCTACTGAAGCAGAAAGTGTTATAAAGTATGATCCCCGAGAAGGTAGACATGCAGTATTTTAAATAATCTTAATTCTTATACTCAATTTGAGCCACCTCTGGATTAATTACTGTTAAAAATGCTCTCCAAATTTTAAATTATAACTAGAAAATTGGTTTTAAAATTATTTCTCATTGCCTCATAATTTTAAACATGTACTTGTCATTTGTTTTATTACCTTTGGTTACAGGCAATAACTGTAATTGCCTAATTACTTAGAAAGCTACAACTAGTTCCTGGGTCAGTTAGTTAATCATTTAACCTGTGAGACCAATGTTTTCCCAAATGTGTATAAAGAAACTGGTTTATATACATTAAACATTTAAAACTCTATGAATTTAATGTGTGACTTTACACAAGACATTTAATCTGCCCGGGCCTACTTTTTTCCTTTAGGACGAATCTATCCCTAAGTATGTTTCCAATGTCAAAAACCTAATCTATCTATAGTAGAGATCTTCAGTGATTATATTAAATCTTTTTTTTTCTTTTTTTGAGATGAAGTCTCACTCTGTTGCCCAGACTGGGGTGCAGTGGTGCGATCTCGGCTCACTGCAACCTCTGCCTCCCAGGTTCAAGCAATCCTCTCGCCTCAGCCTCCTAAGTAGTTGGGATTACAGGTGTGTGCCATTAGGTCATGAGGCCTTTGCGCTCATGAATGGACTGTCATTATCGTGGGAGTTGGTTAGTTACCTCAAGAGTGAGTGCCTCGGTAATTTTTTTTGTATTTTTAGTAGAAACAGGGTTTCACCATATTGGCAAGGCTGGTCTTGAACTCCTCACCTCAAGTGATCTGCCCGTCTCAGCCTCCCAAAGTACTGGGATTACAGGCGTGAGCCACCACGTCTGGCCTATTAAGAGTAAATCTTATATGCAGAGGTTAATCCCCAAGATCTAGGGCCCAAGATCCTTCCTTTTCTGTAAGGAAAGCTGAAACTCTTTTGACTTTCTGAATTTTAAGTAAGAAATCATCTCACTTAAAATTCATCTTAAAGTGCTCAACTGAGCATAAATATCCCAGCTCTGTGCTTGCCTAAGTCTCCAAAGATCAAATACAGTATTCAATGTGATTATGACTATAAATTGCACTGTCCCTTTAAATGTTCAAGTACTCACTGTTTTCTTGAAGTGTGTAAGCCCTATCCTCAATTAAGGAAATTCGCAAGGAATGGAAAATGTTCCAAATTATACAAACCTACTATTATAAATGAATCTTAGACACAAAGGAAAACATCAATATATTACATTACCTCAACTAAAAAAAACTGCATCAAAAATAAAACAAAGCCAAAACAATATGTAAGTAGTATTCTTGGTTAGAAATATTGTAGCAAAAATATGGCAACTAGTGGATTATAAGCCATTTCACTGAATAAAGGAGTCTATAATAAACTTGGTTCTCTTGGGAGGAAAACATATTTCCCCACATCCCTGTGACAGGAAGATGCAAATCTATAAAAATTGGTAGAACATTAATAAAAGATACAAACAATATCAATACAGTACTTAAGAATAGTTGAGACAGTTTTTCGTAAATGAAATGCTTTAAAATGTTTCTCATTTTTGGAGATAAAAATCAAAGGCTAGAGGGTCCACTGGATGTCACTGAAGTCCCCAGGGTCTCCCAGGCCCCCCTCTGCTTCTAAGTAATTCATAAATGCAGCCATGGCTGTGTCATCATTGTCACATAGGGCATCGAAATCCAACTGTGCACCATCACCTATGAATTAAAATACAGGCCTATGTAAGTAAAGGTGATCAGTAAAGTCATACATTTCACACACTTTGAGGTTAAAGAATGATTGTGATAAAAAAATGGCAAAGCAAGGCTAGAAAACCATAAAATGTATTTTTGAAGGCAAAGTATATATCTTAAGCTGCAGACGGCTGATGTATTTTTAAATGGGTTACCTAGTTTTATAACAATCTTCTGTCAGATAAATTGCACCTAATTCATCTGCTACAGAGAAGTAAGCTAGTCTATGAGTTTTCTAATAGGAAATTACACTGCTGAAGGGTACAGACTCTCAGAGAGCTGGAAGGAAGCTAGGGAATTTAGTGTATGTTTGTGTGTGTGTGTGTGTGTGTGTGTGTGTGTGTGTGTGTGTGTGTGTTTAAACCCTGGAAGGAGAAAATTTAATTTGCTTGTGAAAAAACCCTATCTGTTTAATACTGAAATGAGAAGCCTGAGACAAAAGCATCTTCTAAAGATTTGGAATTTTCTTATAAAAGGGAGATAAATCAGATTTTTTATTGAAAAAGGAAGTAAGTAGGAACCATGGAGATGATAATTAATTTAGAGATAAAAGGTTCTAAAAATTAAGGGTTAAAATGCAGATAAAGACCAACCAAAGGTTTGTATATATGTGTCAAAGTACAGTGGAACTTCAGATAATAAATATATGACTCTATGTGTGTTTAAAGTGGATATCCAAATTCCTTCAAGTCCTTTGCTTCTCTTTAGTGTATGCTTTAGCAGAGCAATGTCAGTCATGGAGGATAAGAAACTATATACAATAGTTTGAATTTGTCCACTAAAATTCATGTGTTGGAAACTTAATCCCCAATGCAATGGTGTTGAGAAGTGAGGCCTGATACAAGGTAATTAGGTCATGAGGCCTTTGTGCTCATGAATGGACTGTCATTATCATGGCAGTTGGTTAGTTATCTCAAGAGGGAGTTTGTGATAAAAGTGAGTTTTCCCACATCTTGCTTTCTTGCTCTTACCCTCTCTTGCCCTTCTGCCTTCCGCCATGGGAAGATGAAGCATGAAGGTCCTCATAAGATGCCTGCACTATACTCTTGGACTTCCCAGTCCCCAGAACTGTGAGCCAAATAATTTCTGTTTATTACAAATTACTCCATCTGTGGTATTCTGTTATAGCAGCATAAAACAGATTAAAATACCACGTCACTCAATTTACTTGATCTGGACTTTGCATAAACATTGTTAAAATGAATGATTACATCTTAAACTTTTTTGACTTCTATCCTTTATGAATTCTCGGTAATTCTTGGGAATGGACCTTTTTTCCTAGATAGAAATACCTTGGTTTTAATTAAATTGTGTATTTACCAATACTCATAGCTGATTCCATTGATAACTGAATTCTTAATGACAGAACCATTAAGTAACATCCTTTTTTTTTTTAGATGGAGTCTTGTTCTGCCACCCATGCTGGAGTGCAGCAGTACAACATTGGCTCACTGCAACCTCCACTTCCCAGGTTCAAGCGATTTTCCTGTCTCAGCCTCCCGAGTAGCTGGGATTATAGGTGCCTGCCACTATGGCCAGCTAATTTTTTGTATTTTCAGTACAGATGGGGTTTCACCATGTTGGCAAGGCTGGTCTCGAACTCCTGACCTCATGATTCACCTGCCTCGGCAAGTGCTGGGATTACAGGCATGAGCCACCATGCCCAGCCAATGGTAGCATCCATTTTAAGATTGAGTACAATTATTGTTATTTAGAAGTTTGAACAAAAAAAATATTTATTTATTTACTTATTTTTTTCAGACAAGGTCTCACTCTGTCACCCAGGCTGGAGTGCAGTGGTACAATTACAGCTCACTGCAGCCTTGAACTCCTGGGCTCAAGCAATCCTCCTGCCTTAGCCGCCTAAGTAGCTAGGACTATAGACATGAGCCATCATGCCTAGCTAATTAAAACAATTTTTTTTTCGTAGGGATGGGTTATTGCTATGTGTGCCAGGCTGGTTTGAACTTCTAGCCTCAAGCAATCCTCCTGCCTTGGCCTCCCAAAGTGCTGGGATTACAGGTGTGAGCCAATGTGCTCAACTGAAAAAAACCTTAGTTTTAAAACTATCTGCTTCTCTACAAATTTCCTGTGCCTGAAAACATAGTGATTAAGAGGGGGGTTTTGATAAACGAAAATGGTCAGCAGTTCCCAAAGAAAACTTACTGAGGAGTGGCTCATGGCTGTGGACAGCAACAGTACTCTGGTTTTGCCTGGTAGCCTCTAGCTCCCCCATTTCAGGACTTGGTGGAAACAACTCCTTATTTGACATCTGAAAAGACAGCCAGAGTAACAAACAGTGAGGTTCCTACTAGAATAAGGACACTCTTCATTTATTTATTTTTACTTTTTATTTTTTTATTTTTTTGAGATGGAGGCTCACTATGTTGCCCAGGATGGAGTGCAGTGGCATGATCTTGGTTCATTGCAACCTCCACCTCCTGGGTTCAAGCAATTCTCTTGCCTCAGCCTCTCAAGTAGCTGGGATTACAGGTGTGTGTCACCACGCCCGGCTAATTTTTTGTATTTTTAGTAGAGATGGGGTTTCACCGTGTTAGCCAGGATGGTCTTGATCTCCTGACCTCATGATCTGCCCGCCTCGGCCTCCCAAAGTGCTGGGATTACAGGTGTGAGCCACCGCGCCTGGCCAAGATAAATACTTTTTAGCAATTATCAGACATTGGCCTGCCACCAGTGCTACAACTGCCACCATCGATATGGAAGCTTGCTTTTCCCGAGTACCATGTGCCAAGCTCTCCACCTGCATCATCTCATTTCTCAGATACCGTGAGGCAGCTATATTACACATCATAAATCTGAGGCCTAAAGGAATATCTTGCCCAAGGTGTTGAAGCCATGATTCTAACTCAAGTCTACCTGACTCCAAAGCCTGCATTCTTAAGAGCCATAACTGAAGGTGCATATGTAAGGAAAAGTTTTGGATGAAGAAGAAAAAGTTCACGACCACAAATGCTTGGGGTCAAAGTTTATTTCTGTTTTTATAAAATGATGGCAAAACTATACCTCATATAAAACTACTATGGGAAATATTGATTTGGAGTGGGAAACATTAAACCAAATGCTGTTACTGAAAAGTTCTTATACTGTTATATAGTTACAGGCCAAACAATCTAATAATCCGTGTAGCTCATAAAACAGGAAATCATTTGCCTATACTGTCTCAAGTTGACATACTTTATCTATAGAATGCTTACACATAATGTACACTACTTAGACATTTTTACTACCACATAAATCTGTTTCTCGCATACTGCCTCACGCAAAATGGATACCTAATAAACACGTGCTAACTGTATGAAAAAAGTGAATAAATAATAAAGCAGAAGACATGATATTTGTATAAAAAGACATGACATTTATATTTTCTTTTTTTGCTTTTAGACAGTTGCAGTCTGCCGCTCAGGCTAGTGCAGTGGTGTGATCATAGCTCACTTCAGCCTGAAACTTCTGGGCTCAAGTGATCCTCCTGACTCAGCCTCCTGCAGTAGCTGGGATTACAGGCATGTGCCACCATGCCTGGCTAGTATTTTACAAAATCTTTTTTAGAAAGGAGGTCTCCCTATATTGCCCAGTCTGGTCTTGGACTCCTGGCCTCAAGTGATCTTCCCACCTCAGCCTCCTGAGTAGCTGGGATTATAGGCACAAGCCACCATGCCTGGCTCTGATATTTGTATTTTCAAGTTTCTGTTTGTCCCTGGTCAGATAAAATTTCTCCTTTCTCCTGTAGTCTTATACTGCTTGATTTACATACCTGCTTTAGAGCTTTTTGTTGTCTGTGCTAAATTAGAATTATACTGTATTTTAGTCTTCCAGATAGCACTAGGTTTAGTAATTTTTGTATATACAATAATGCATTTCAAATAGCTAGTATTTGTTCAATTGAATTAAGTAGTATGTGGTATTTATCTTGTGGCTTATATTATTTAAGCTTTTTTTTCCAAACCTCAAGGAGTAGATTTAATCTACTAAATTGGACCTATTACAATATCGATAATAAGAGCTACCATTTATTTAGCACTTACTGTGTGCTAGGCACTGTTCTAAGAGTTTTTGTTTATGTATTTAAGCTCTTAATTCTCACAGTCCTCGAAATCAGTGATATTATTATTCTTACTTTATGAATGAGAAAATTGAGGCACAGAGAGTTTAAGTAAAAGTCTGAGGTTACATCCCAGTAAGTGTCATAACTTGGACTCAGATACTACGCTTCCAGCAACTTCATTCTTAACTACTATTCCACAAAGCCACTTAAAAATCACTGAGCGATCAAAATGGGTTCATTTTTTTTTTTGACAGAATGCCTTCTTTTCTTAAAAGAAATAATCAACAAGGGGCAAATTTTATTGTTCATTTATTTCATGAATATTATCATTTACAAGTATACTTACACTCCTGCAGTTTACAGTATGAGTATCTTTCATTAAACCTGTTGGACTCGAATCATCAAGGTATGAAGAAGACTGTAACCTTTAAAAAGTGATACATAAAACATTTTTAATTTTTACATATTTTAGAAGGAAATTTTCTCCTCTAAATACATAATAATCTACTAATAAAAATACAGTGAGGAACTTGAAACTGAGTATCATAGCAGGTTTCACAATTAGACTGACTTACTAGGTGCCAGGCTTATTTTTGACTATGGAATGCTGAAAAACACTCCATGGTAAATAGAAAAACAAAGCTCTGAGGTAAAAGCTCTTGAGTAAATCGTATCATCTGTCAATATAGCATGTGTTAATAGAATAACACAGCACAGTTTAAAACAGGTGCTCATGTCAAAAATCAGCTCCTCCTCAAGATACCAAATGGCAGAACCAAGAGTAAGGAAAGATTTACTAACATTCTGGAATCTTTTTAAAGTGGAAAATGTGCCATATTTTTACTATAATAGGTCATCCTCAGGTAAAATCAATGAAACACATACATAGAGAACAAAATGGCATAAACACAACTTTATGTCTTTATGTGTTCCCAAGAAGGCAGTTGACATTGAGGTGTACAATACGACGGTATACTGTACATATACATAGTAAAATGATTGCTGCAGTTAAATAAATTTACATATTCATCACCTCCCACAGTTACCTGTGTGTATGTGTATGCTGACAGCACCTAAAACCTACTCTCCTAGCAAATCTTCAGTATATAACATTATTAAGTATAGTTAGTTCTCATGCTGCACATTCGACCTGTAGACTTATTCATTCTACCTAATGGCAAATTTGTACCTTTTGATTTACTTCTCCCCATTTCCATGCCCTCCCTGCCTCTGGTGAACACCTACCTACTCTATTTTTATTTAGTCAGCTTTTTTTCCCTAAGATTCTGCATGTAAGAGAGATGATGCAGTATGTTTCATTCTGTATCTGGCTTATTTCACTTAGCATAATGTTCTGCGAGTTCATTCATATTGTCACTATTTATAATTTGAGACTTCTCTCTTTTTTTTCTTAGTCTAACTAATGGTTTATCAATTTTATCTTTTCAAAAACCCAACTCAGTTTCATCAGTCATTTCTATTGTTTTTCTAATCTTGATTCAATCTGTTTCTGCTCTGATAATTTCCTTCCTTCTGTTGACTTTGGACTTAGTTTGTACCGTTTCTAGTTCCTGGAGGTGTAAAGCTAGGGTTTTTTTCTTAACATAGGTATTTATTGCTATAAACATCCCTCTTAGAACTGCTTTTTACTGCATTCCATACGTTTTGATATGTTGTGTTTCCATTTTCATTTTTCTCAAGATTTTTAAATTTCCCCTTTGATTTCTTCTTTGACCCACTGGTTGTTGAGGTATGTGTTGTTTAAATTGCATATATTTGTGACTCTTACGATTTTCCTCTTGTTACTGACTTCTAGTCTCTTACCACTGTGGCCAGAAAAGATACCTGATAGGACTTCCATGTTCTTAAATTTTTTAAGACTTGCTTTGTGGCCTAATATATCACCTATCCTGGAGAATGCTCCATGTGCACTTGAAAAGAACGTGTATTCTGCTGCCATCAGATGGAGTGTTCACGTCTTTAGTCAAGTCCACTGTTTCTATATTGATGTTGTTTGAATGGTCTATCCATTGTTGAAACTGAGGTTGTGAGGTCCCCTACTAATATTGTATTGCTGTATATTTGTCCCTTCAATTTGGTTAATATTTGCTTTATACATTTAGGTGTTCAAGTGTTGAGTGCATATATATTTTCAATTGTTATATCCTCTTGAACTGACCCCTTCATCATTATATAATGATCTTCTTTGTCTCATGACAGTTTTGCAGGGGAGTTTTTTTTTGCGTGTTTTTCAAGATGGGGTCTTGCTGTTGCCCATGCTGGAGTGCAGTGGTCATTCACAGGTATGGTAACAGTGTACTACAGCCTCGAACTCCTGGGCTCAAGTGTTCCTCCTGTCATCCTTCCAAATGGCTGGTACTACCGGTGTGCGCCACCATGCCCAGTTTAGTTTTTGACTTAACATCTATTCTGTCTAATGTAAGTATGGTCACCCCTGTTCTCTCTTGGTTATCATTTGGATGGAATATCTTTTTCCATCCCTTCACTTTTGGCCTATGTGTGTCCTTAAAACTAAATTGAGTCACTGGTTGCAGCACACAGTTGGATCTTGTTTTTTAAATCCATTCAGCCACTCTGTCTTTGATTGAATAATTTAATCCATTTATATGTCATTACTGATAGTAAAGTACCTACTAGGCTATATTGTTCATTGTTCTCTGTTTTGTAGTTCCTTTGTTCCATTCTTCCTCTCTTACTGTCTTCCTTTGTGATTTGATGATTTTTTTGTAGTGGTATGCTTTGATTCCTTTTTCTTTTTCTTGGAAAAAGAACTTATTTGTAGTTATTAGGAAGCCTACATAAAATACCTTGTCATTATAACAGGACATTTTAAGCTGATAATTTAACTTCAGCTGCACATAAAAACTCTACACTTTATTTCTCTCCACATTTTATGTTACTGATGTCACAATTGATATCTTTTACATATCATGTATTCATTAACAAATTATTGTAGCTATAATTATTTTTAATACTTTTGTCTTTTAACTTTTCTATTAGAATTCAAAGTGATTTATGTACTACCATTACAGTATTAGAGTATTTTGAATTTGACTATATTCTTATCTTTACAGAAAGTTTTATATTTTCATTTGTTAATTGGCACCCTTTCAGTTTAACATGAAGAATTCCCTTTAGCATTCTTGGAAGGCAGCTCTCATGGTGATTAACTCCCACAGCTTTTGTCTGTCTGGAAAAGTCCTTACCTACCTTACATTTCTGAAGGACAGCCTTACCACATGTAGTATTCTTGTTCGGCTTTTTTTTTTTTTTTTCCTTGCAGCACTTTGAATATATCATCCTATTCTCTCCCGGCCTGCAAGGTTTCTGCTGAGGAAGCTGCTGAAAGCTTATGTGGGTTCTTTTACATGTGACAAGTTGCTTTTTCTCTTCATGCTTTCAAAATCCTCTCCTTCTTTGACTTTTGAGAATTTGATTATAATGTGTCTTGGTGAAGATCTCTTTACATTTAATCTATTTGGGGTTCTTTGGCTTCATAAATCTGGAACTCCTGGGCTCAATGAACATTCCCTTCTCTGAATTTGGGGGTTTTCCATTGTGTGTGTGTGTGTGTGTTTTGTTTTTAATAAGCTCTTTGCCTCTGACTTTCTCTATCCCTCTGGGACACACAAATGTGTACATTGGTTTTCTTGAAAGTGTCCCATAAGTCCTGTGGGCTTTCTTCACTCTGGAAATCCTATTGTGCCATCTTGCTGGCATCTGATATCACCCCTGTTCATGTTTTAAAATCACTACCTGCTCACTTAGCCTGATGAAAACTACCTCTCCCCTCATCTCTTTACAATCAGATTAATCTTCTGTATCTTGGCTTCCTCCATATTAGTTCCCTGGGCAGAAATCTACTATTTAAGTTCCTCTACTACTTGACTTTACCTTAGTTAGGAACCCCCACTGCTCACCAACTCAATTCCTCTCTCAATTGAGTCTCTGTTTTCTGAAGCCACCATGATTCCTTCTACCTACTTTCATACATTACCTAAGATGCCTCCTTATATAAATGCCCTCTGTACTTTATGCTGAACATTTAATAGTACCCAGCTGTCAATGTTTAGCTCCATTTCCACTTCTCTTAAAACGTCCTTGCAGCATATATGGTCAAATAATTTTCACTAAGGGTGCCAAGAACACTCAGTGGGGAAAAGGATGGTCTTTGCAACAAATGCTATGGGAAAACTTGTTATCCACATGCAAAAGAATGAAGCTGGACTCTTACCTTACCCCATATACACAAACTAACTTAAAGTAGATCAGACTAAACTTAGGACCTCAAGACCTAAGACTATAAAACTCTTAGGAGGAAATAGTGGAACAGCCTCATGACATTGGATTTGGCAACCATTTCTTGGTATGACACCAAAAACACAGTCAACAGATGAAAATAAATAAATAAATTGGAGTATATAAAAATTAAAAACTTTTGTACATCAAAAAACCTGATAAACAGAGTAAAAAGGCAACCCAAAGACTGAGAGAAAATATTTGCCAATCACATATCTGCTAAGTGGTTAATATCCAGAATATGTGAAGAACTCCCAACTCAACAACAGCAACAAAACAAACAACTTGATTAAATAGTGGGCAAAGGACTTGAATGCACACTTCTCCAAAGAAAATATACAAATGGCCAATAAGCACATGAAAAGGCAGTCGATATCACTAATCAGTAGGAAAATGATAATGACTAGCTCACTGCAGACTTGAATTCCTGGGCTCAAGTGATCCTCCCACCTCAGCCTCCCAAGTAGCTGGGACTACCGCTGTGCCCCACTATGCGTGGCTAATCTCTCTTTTTTTTTTTTTTTTGAGATGGGGTCTCGATATGTTGCCCAGGATGGTCTTGAACTCCTAGCCTCAAGTGATCCTCTACCTTGGCCTCCCAAAGTGCTGGGGATTACAAGCATGAGCTACTGCACCTGGCCGTTTATTGTGTTATTATTTTTTTTAAATGTACTAAGCCAGGTAGCCAGGTGTGGTGGTGTGCACCTGTAGTCCCAGCTGCCTGGGAGGCTGAGGCAGGAGGATCGCTTGAGCATGGGTTGTCCAGGCTGCAGTGAGCCATGATCGCACTGCTGCACTCCAGCCTGGGGGATAGAGCAAGACCCTGCCTCAAAAGAAAATTTAAAAAAACACAATAACTATTCTGTATACTACAATGTTTAAGATACAGAGATATATAAAATTAAATACATAAAGTTTAATATAAAGCTTAATAATTTTACTCTTTATACAAGAAAACTCTTTATACATTAAGATAGTTTGTCTATTTTACTGTATGAAATCCACACATTTTCCACAGTTTATAATTTCTCTTTTAACATTGCTATAATGATATAGTTATGTGTAAGGTTTTAATTTTTATACAATTAAATTTACCAAATATTTTTATTTACAAATTCTGGATTTTTTGATGTTTAGAAAGGACTTTTCAAGTTGAGAATATAAAAATTCATACATGTGTTCTGGAAAAGCTTTAGTTTTATTTTTAAAAATTATTTTTTTAAATTATACTTTTAGTTTTAGGGTACATGTACACAACATGCAGGTTTCTTACATATGTATACATGTGACATGTTGGTGTGCTGCACCCATTAACTCTTCATTTAACATTAGGTATATCTCCTAATGCTATCCCTCCCCTCTTCCCCTACCCCACAACAGGCCCTGGTGTGTGATGTTCCCCTTCCTGTGTCCATGTGTTCTCATTGTTCAATTCCCACCTATGAGTGAGAACATGTGGTGTTTGGTTTTTTGTCCTTGCCATAGTTTGCTGAGAATGATGGTTTCCAGCTTCATCCATGTCCCTACAAATGACATGAACTCATCATTTTTTATGGCTGCATAGTATTCCATGGTGTATATGTGCCACATTTTCTTAATCCAGTCTATCATTGTTGGACATTTGGCTTGGTTCCCAGTCTCTGCTATTGTGAATAGTGCTGCAATAAACATACGTGTGCATGTGTCTTTAAAGCAGCATAATTTATAATCCTTCAGGTATATACCCACTAATGGGATTGCTGGGTCAAATGGTATTTCTAGTTCTAGATCCTTGAGGAATCGCCACACTGACTTCCACAATGGTTGAACTAGTTTACAGTCCCACCAACAGTGTGAAAGTATTCCTATTTCTCAACATCCTCTCCAGCACCTGTTGTTTCCTGACTTTTTAATGATCACCATTCTAACTGGTGTGAGATGGTATCTCATTGTGGTTTTGATTTGCATTTCTCTGATGGCCAGTGATGCTGAGCATTTTTTCATGTGTCTTTTGGCTGCATAAATGTATTCTTTTGAGAAGTGTCTGTTCATATCCTTTGCCCACTTTTTAATGGGGTTGTTTGGTTTTTTCTTGTAAATTTGTTGGAGTTCATTGTAGATTCTGGACATTAGCCCTTTGTCAGATAAGTAGATTGCAAAAATTTTCTCCCATTCTGTAGGTTGCCTGTTCACTCTGATGGTAGTTTCTTTTGCTGTGCAGAAGCTCTTTAGTTTAATTAGATCCCATTTGTCAATTTTGGCTTTTGTTGCCATTGCTTTTGGTGTTTTAGACGTGAAGTCCTTGCCCATGCCTATGTCCTGAATGGTATGCCTAGGTTTTCTTCTAGGGTTTTCATGGTTTTAGGTCTAACATGTAAGTCTTTAATCCATCTTGAATTAATTTTTGTATAAGGTGTAAGGAAGGGATCCAGTTTCTGCTTTCTACATATGGCTAGCTAGTTTTCCCAGCACCATTTATTGCATAGGGAATCCTTTCCCCATTTCTTCTTTTTGTCAGGTTTGTCAAAGATCAGATGGTTGTAGATATGTGGCATTATTTCTGAGGGCTCTGTTCTGTTCCATTGGTCTATATCTCTGTTTTGGTACCAGTACCATGCTGTTTTGGTTACTGTAGCTTTGTAGTATAGTTTGAAGTCAGGTAGCATGAGGCCTCCAGCTTTGTTCTTTTGGCTTGGGATTGACTTGGCAATGTGGGCTCTTTTTTGGTTCCATACGAACTTTAAAGTACTTTTTTCCAATTCTGTGAAGAAAGTCATTGGTAGCTTGATGGGGATGGCATTGAATCTATAAATTACCTTGGGCAGTATGGCCATTTTCATGATACTGATTCTTCCTACCCATGAGCATGGAATGTTCTTCCATTTCTTTGTATCCTCTTTTATTTCATTGAGCAGTGGTTTGTAGTTCTCCTTGAAGAGGTCCTTCACATCCCTTGTAAGTTGGATTCCTAGGTATTTTATTCTCTTTGAAGCAATTGTAAATGGGAGTTCACTCATGATTTGGCTCTCTGTTTGTCTGTTATTGGTGTATAAGAATGCTTGTGATTTTTGCACATTGATTTTGTATCCTGAGACTTTGCTGAAGTTGCTTATCAGCTTAAGGCGATTTTGGGCTGAGACAATGGGGTTTTCTAGATATACAATCATGTTATCTGCAAACAGGGACAATTTGACTTCCTCTTCTCCTAATTGAATACATTTTATTTCCTTCTCCTTCCTTATTGCCCTGGCCAGAACTTCCAACACTATGTTGTATAGGAGTGGTGAGAGACGGCATCCCTGTCTTGTGCCAGTTTTCAAAGGGAATGCTTCCAGTTTTTGCCCATTCAGTATGATATTGGCTATGGGTTTGTCATAGATAGCTCTTATTATTTTGAGATATGTCCCATCAATACCCAATTTATTGAGAGTTTTTAGCATGAAGCATTGTTGAATTTTGTCAAAGGTCTTTTCTGCATCTATTGAGTTAATCATGTGGTTTTTGTCATTGGTTCTGTTTATATGCTGGATTACATTTATTGATTTGCGTATGTTGAACCAGCCTTGCATCCCAGGGATGAAGCCCACTTGATCATGGTAGATAAGCTTTTTGATGTGCTGCTGGATTTGGTTTGCCAGTATTTTATTGAGGATTTTTGTATCCATGTTCATCAGGGATATTGGTCTAAAATTCTCTTTTTTTGTTGTGTCTCTGCCAGGCTTTGGTATCAGGATGATGCTGGCCTCATAAAATGAGTTAGGGAGGATTCCCTCTTTTTCTATTGATTGGAATAGTTTCAGAAGGAATGGTACCAGTTCCTCCTTGTACCTCTGGTAGAATTCGGCTGTGAATCCATCTGGTCCTGGACTTTTTTTGGTTGGTAAGCTATTAATTATTGCCTCAATTTCAGAGCCTGTTATTGGTCTATTCAGAGATTCAGCTTCTTCCTGGTTTAGTCTTGGGAGGCTGTATGTGTCAGGAATTTATCCATTTCTTCTAGATTTTCTAGTTTATTTGCGTAGAGGTGTTTATAGCATTCTCTGATGGTAGTTTGTATTTCTGTGGGGTTGGTGGTGATATCCCTTTTATCATTTTTTATTGCATCTATTTGATTCTTCTCTCTTTTCTTCTTTATTAGTCTTGCTAGCGGTCTATCAATTTTGTTGATCTTTTCAAAAAACCAGCTCCTGGATTCATTGATCTTTTGAAGGGTTTTTTGTGTCTCTATTTCCTTCAGTTCTGCTCTGATCTTAGTTATTTCTTGTCTTCTGCTAGCTTTTGAATGTGTTTGCTCTTGCTTCTCTAGTTCTTTTAATTGTGATTTTAGGGTGTCAATTTTAGATCTTTCCTGCTTTCTCTTGTGGGCATTTAGTGCTATAAATTTCCCTCTACACACTGCTTTGAATGCATCCCAGAGATTCTGGTATGTTGTGTCTTTGTTCTCGTTGGTTTCAAAGAACATCTTTATTTCTGCCTTCATTTCATTATGTACCCAGTAGTCATTCAGGAGCAGGTTGTTCAGTTTCCATGTAGTTGAGTGGTTTTGAGTGAGCTTCTTAATCCTGAGTTCTAGTTTGATTGCAATATGGTCTGAGAGATAGTTTGTTATAATTTCTGTTCTTTTACATTTGCTGAGGAGTGCTTTACTTCCAACTATGTGGTCAATTTTGGAATAGATGTGGTGTAGTGCTGAAAAGAATGTATATTCTGTTGATTTGGGGTGGAGAGTTCTGTAGATGTCTATTAGGTTCGCTTGGTGCAGAGCTGAGTTCAGTTCCTGGATATCCTTGTTAACTTTCTGTCTCGTTGATCTGTCTAATGTTGACAGTGGGGTGTTAAAGTCTCCCATTATTATTGTGTGAGGGTCTAAGTCTCTTTGTAGGTCTCTAAGGACTTGCTTTATGAATCTGGGTGCTCCAGTATTGGGTGCATATATATTTAGGGTAGTTGGCTCTTCTTGTTGAATTGATCCCTTTACCATTATGTAATGGCCTTCTTTGTCTCTTTTGATCTTTATTGGTTTAAAGTCTGTTTTATCAGAGATTAGGATTGCAACCCCTCCCTTTTTTTGTTTTCCATTTGCTTGGTAGATCTTCCTCCATCCCTTTATTGTGAGCCTATGTTTGTCCCTGCACATGAGATGGGTCTCCTGAATACAGCACACTGATGGGTCTTGACTCTTTATACAATTTGCCAGTCTGTGTCTTTTAATTGGAGCATTTAGCCCATTTACATTTAAGGTTAATATTGTTATGTGTGAATTTGATCCTGTCATTATGATATTAGCTGGTTATTTTGCTCATTAGCTGATGCAGTTTCTTCCTAGCCTCAATGGTTTACAATTTGGCATGTTTTTGCAGTGGCTGGTACTGGTTGTTCCTTTCCATGTTTAGTGCTTCCTTCAGGAGCTCTTGTAAGGCAGGTCTGGTGGTGACAAAATTTCTCAGCATTTGCTTGTCTGTAAAGTATTTTATTCCTCTTTCACTTATGAAGCTTAGTTTGGCTGGATATGAACTTCTGGGTTGAAAATTCTTTTCTTTAACAATGTTGAATATTGGCCCCCACTCTCTTCTGGCTTGTAGAGTTTCTGCTGAGAGATCAGCTGTTAGTCTGATGGGCTTCCCTTTGTGGGTAACCTGACCTTTCTCTCTGGCTGCCCTTAACATTTTTTCCTTCATTTCAACTTTGGTGAATCTGACAATTATGTGTCTTAGAGTTGCTCTTCTCGAGGAGTATCTTTGTGGCGTTCTCTGTATTTCCTGAATCTGAATGTTGGCCTGCCTTGCTAGATTGGGGAAGTTCTCCTGGATAATATCCTGCAGAGTGTTTTCCAACTTGGTTCCATCCTCCCCATCACTTTCAGGTACACCAGTCAGACGTAGATTTGGTCTTTTCACATAGTCCCATATTTCTTGGAGGCTTTGTTTGTTTCTTTTTATTCTCTTTTCTCTAAATGTCTCTTCTCACTTCATTTCATTCATTTGATCTTGCATCACTGATACCCTTTCTTCCAGTTGATCGAATTGGCTACTGAGGCTTTGCATTCGTCACGTAGTTCTCATGCCGTTGTTTTCAGCTCCATCAGGTCCTTTAAGGACTTCTCTGAATTGGTTATTCTTGTTAGCCATTCATCTAATTTTTTTTTTATGGTTTTTAACTTCTTTGCCATGGGTTCAAACTTCCTCCTTTAGCTCGGAGTAGTTTGATCGTCTGAAGCCTTCTTCTCTCATCAAAGTCATTCTCTGTCCAGCTTTGTTCCATTGCTGGTGAGGAGCTGCGTTCCTTTGAAGGAGGAAAGGCGCTCTGATTTTTAGAGTTTCCAGTTTTTCTGCTCTGTTTTTTCCCCATCTTTGTGGTTTTATCTACCTTTGGTCTTTGATGATGGTGACGTACAGATGGAGTTTTGGTGTGGATGTCCTTTCTGTTTGTTAGTTTTCCCTCTAACAGTCAGGACCCTCAGCTGCAGGTGTGTTGGAGTTTGCTGAAGGTCCACTCCAGACCTTGTTTGCCTGGGTATCAGCAGCGGAGGCTGCAGAACAGTGGATATTGGTGAACAGCAATTGTTGCTGCCTGATCGTTCCTCTGGAAGTTTTGTCTCAGAGGAGTACCCGGCCGTGTGAGGTGTCAGTCTTCCCCTACTGGGGGGTGCCTCCCAGTTAGGCTACTCGGGGGTCAGGGACCCACTTGAGGAGGCAGTCTGTCCATTCTCAGATCTCCAGCTGTGTGCTGGGAGAACCACTACTGTCTTCCAAGCTGTCAGACAGGGACATTTAAGTCTGCAGAGTTTTCTGCTGCCTTTTGTTTGGCTATGCCCTGCCCCCAGAGATGGAGTCTACAGAGGCAGGCAGGCCTCCTTGAGCTGCGGTGGGCTCCAACCAGTTCGAGCTTCCCGGCTGCTTTGTTTACCTACTCAAGCCTCGGCAATGGTGGGCACCCCTCCCCCAGCCTCGCCGCCACCTTGCAGTTTGATCTCAGACTGCTGTGCTAGCAATGAGCGAGGCTCCGTGGGTGTAGGACCCTCCGAGCCATGCATGGGATATAATCTCCTGGTGTGCTGCTTGCTAAGACCATTGGAAAAGTGCAGTGTTAAGGTGGGAGTGACCCAATTTTCCAGGTGCCCATCTGTCACCCCTTTCTTTGACTAGGAAAGGGAATTCCCTGACCCCTTGCGCTTTCCGGGTGAGGCAATGCCTCACCCTGCTTCGGCTCACGCTTGGTGCGCTGCACCCACTGTCCTGCACCCACTGTCCAACAATCCCCAGTGAGATGAACTCAGTACCTCAGTTGGAAATGCAGAAAGCACCCGTCTTCTGTGTCGCTCATGCTGGGAGCTGTAGACTGGAGCTGTTCCTATTCAGCCATCTTGGCTCCACCCGAAAAGTTTTAGTTTTATAGTTCTACTTTGAACTCTGATTTATCTGTAATTTATTTTAGTGTAAAGAATAAAGTTGGAGTCTAGCTTTATTTTTTCCCCAAATGGTTATACAGTTATCATAATGCCCTTTAATGTTTAATTCATTTCTACCTACTGATTTAAGGTGTCATTTTTAATTTTTACTATATAATAAATTTGCATGTGCATTTGATTGTATTTCTGAAATATAATCTTTTACATTGATCTATTTGTGGGTTGCACTAAAATGTTTTAGTGGTTGTAGCTTTATAACGTATTTTAATATCTGATAGCATTAGTCTCACTTTATTACTATTATTTTTCATAAATTTCTAGATATTTTAACGTGATTAGTATAATCTGTTGGATTCCAAAAAAAAAAAAAATGCATGGTGGTATTTTTTTTTTTTTTTTTTTTGAGACAGGGTCTTGCTCTTTTGCCTAGACTGGAGTAAGTGGCAGGATCACAGCTGACTACAGCCTTGACACTGCCCCACCAGCCCCTCTCCCTCCACCCCACTCTAGTGATCCTCCCACCTTAGCCTCCCAAGTAGCTGGGACTACAGGCATGCACCACCACATCCAGCTAATTTTTTTTTTTTGTAGAGATGAGGTTTTGCCATGTTGCCCAGGCTGGTCTCAAATTTCTGGACTCAAGCAATCCATCTGCCTCGGCCTCCCAAAGTGCTAGGATTACAGGCATGACCTACCATGCCTGGCCACACGGTGGTATTTTGACTAGATCCACATTAAATTCACAGGCTAGTTCAAGGAACAGGACAATTCTTACAATTCTGCCTTCCTGTTGAAAAACAGCTTATATCTGAAGTTATATGAGTTAACTTTTTATATACCTTTGTGAATTTTAAAGTTTTTTTTCATGTTGGTATGAACATTTCTTATAAAATTTATATCTTTTTTTGTTGCTACTGTAAAGATAATATTTTCCATTATATTAAACTGGTTATCATTTGTATATAGGAAGGCTACTGATTTTTGTATATTGATTTTATAAATATGATATTTTTACTTTTGAAAATATTTGCAGCAATAAAACATTACCTCTGTAAATCCAGAATTTCATTTGCAATATCTGTTCCAATACTACCAGCACCAAGTACTGTTCCAGTAGACATTCCAGGTACACTCATACAAGACTGTCTAGAGGATTCTAAGTAACAGCAAAAGGAGAAATTCAGTTGAGGACTTTATCTTTCTTTCAATTCAAATAATTTCACAGTTCTCTCCTTAAAAGAAACAGACTAGCTGCATCCAAAAAAGTTGGAAAACACTCATCCTTGCATTACATATGTAATTCATGATGCTCTTTGAATCAAATGTGTAGAAAGTCACTGAGGGCACAATTGTGACTAGTAACCCTTGACTCCAGTCTCTTCCCACTTTAATCTCCACAGCAGTACTACTTCAATGTTTCCTAAGATTTTTATTTTTACAAATAATACATTAATATATTCCTGTGGTGAAAAACTCACACAGATAAGCAAAAACTCCCCCAATACTTTTCGTTAATTTGTCCAAGAGTGTCACAATTGACAAGGAACAATGTTAGCTGCTAGGGCTGAAAAATGGATAAAACATCATTCCTGCCTTAAAGAACTCAGTCTACTGGAAAGCAAGTTGAATGAACAACTAATTGCAGTACAATGCAAGATTATAACAGAAACGTGAGCAAAGCACTGTGGAAATTTTGAGGGGGACATGGTGATACCTCTGGGAGTTTAAATGGGATATCTGTTTCCCGTTGAATTTAGTCTCTTCTAAACCAAAGTTGGGATTCCTATAACCCAACCTGTAGAACTACTTTTAATTTCACCTTCAAATTTTCCCCTCTCCAGGACAGAAAAAGATAGTAATAGTCTTAATAATATGTCTTAGTAATAAATCTTCCATCATCTAAAACTAAGCTTACCTTCTGATGATTGAGAGCTACAAGGAAAAAATGATGCTTCTCCAGGCTCACTATGTCCCCTAGAATTAAAAACACCATAGGTGATTTACTTTCTAAGGTGAAGGAAACTGTTATAGCAACTACACTAAGATCTGTATATTTAATTTGTCAATTTGTGGCCCATTTATGTTTTAGTATCACCACCAGAAATCAAGGTCTTAATGTGCTAAGTATCATGGTATTTGCCAAATGCCCCATTCCTCTATAAAGTATGTGTTCTCACAATAACAAACTCTCAGTTCCTGTACTAATAATAAGTAGGCAAAGACTACTGGGATGGGTGACAGGAAATACTGGAAGTATTAAACTTTTTTTTTTTATTATTTTTCTCTCAGTATTGTAGACAAGGAAACAACTGGTTCAAGGAAACCTTACAGCAATTTCAAAGAGAAACTTAGAGAAAAAAAGTAAGACTTACAACGGGGCCATCCTAGCCTACTATAAAATCAGGAAAACTTGACTCTTCCTTCAGGCTGACACAGCTACAGACCAGAGCTTGCTAAAGCAACACCTGGGCTGGATTTCTGTTCTCCCCCGTGCTGGGCATGCCTACACAGACATGGCAGCACCCCAGGCTTATAAGATGTGCAGGTAAAAATGACAGGGAGGACAAAACAATTTCTTACAATAATGCACAGTAGAAATCCATGTCTGCATTGTTTACTGAATGGCCATGGAGGGTATGAAGAAAATGCTTGAATAAATGCCTTTACCCTCACATATTATATCAAGTAAGAAGGAATGTATTGCAGAAATGAAAACTTTTAGCTTAATTCTGAGAACTAATGTCAATGAACAGTAAATGAATTACTCAAAAGATAAATCTCAAGTTACAATAAAAGGCCAGAGGATCATACAGTTTTAATGGTTTAGCAAGATGAGAGGAGAAAAGCAAAGAGACTCATTTGAAATCAATATAAAGGTCTTAACATAAAAAATTACTTACAAAACTAAAGTGTTGACAGATACAATATATTCCAGTTCTTTCGTCCAAGGATTTGTGAAACTAAACCATTGGCTTTTTAAAGTTACAAAGGAGCCATCTTTTGCTCTGAATTTGTAGGAATCTGTAAGTATTTTCTCCTTACTCTGTAGAACTTAACGAGAAAAGATAATTATCAGCATAATAGTCAACAACTATAAAAATCAATGTTGTGAAGATTAATTCAAACTTCAAATTTCACAGGAATGGGAAATTAAGAGTTAAAACTGTCATTTTAAATTCCCCAAAATGTATTCTGCTCAATGCATACCTACCTGCTTTGTGCTTGTCAGTCAAATTATTGTGGTCATCTTGATGAAAATATTCATAACAAGAAGTTCCCAAAAGTTCCTGAGGCAGATATCCTAAAATCGCTGTTGCCCTGGTTTCAAAATTGAAAATAAACTTCAGAAGTGGTGAGTGTACTCCCTCCCAGAAGACTGTAGGCCCACATACGGTCAGGATCGTAAAGAAGTGCACAGGGTAGGGGATGAGTGACCCATGCATATCACTGGGCTCCCCTCGGCTGCCCTAGACCCAGACTAGAGCTGCAACACACAACAGGCACCCAGGCATGAAGCCTCCACCCGATCCAGGCTGTGCTCTTACTAGCTTTTGCCAGTAAAATCGTGGCCACAGACCATGCCCAGTTTCTGCACCACTGGCTAAGAGACACTCTTCCAAGTTTACATGTTGGCTTAAACAAATTTACTGACATGTCCATATTCTTATTTCATTTAAACTTTATTTTCTGTTCTGAAACAGAAAAAAGAAAAAAAAAAACTAGCAGTGCTACTAAGACACACTTTTAATAGCTTCAAATATCCCATTGAAGTCTAATCATTATAACATGTAAATGTTTACCTTTGATCTACATAGACAAATTTTCCATTCACTGCAAACCGGGTTATAAATTCAGTTGGTTTCACATTAATCTCTCCACTGTTCTGTGGAACAATATATGGCTGTAATCTTCCAATGGCCACAAGGCAGGTAAAATTACTGTTGTCTTTCTTACTGTTCCTTTCTTCTTCCATTCCAACAATATTTGGAGGCCAGCTTCTCAAGTAACCAGTGCAATGGATAGTATAGAATTTTCTGTGCTCTAATTCAAAGATTTTTAAAAAGGACATTTGGATCATTATAAATAAGTCATTAAATTTCTTATATTGACATCTATAATAGTTGTAATTGTGCTATAAAATGCTCTTTAAATATGCTAAAATATGAAAGGGGAATGGTATTCCATTGAAAAGATATCACCAATTTTGTTTATTTCATGACTTTATTATTAATAGTTTATTTTTCTCAGGAACTAAATTGTATGTACTACATGAAAAAACAAACAGGTTGCTCTATTTTAGGATTAACTAGGTCTATGACTTAACATATTTCCAAGTCAATTTTTAAAATTACAGTAATTTACATCTATTAGAAAAAATTAATCCTCATGCCCCCTTGCAATATTGTTTTCACCTTATTAAGTTTTTTGGTATATCGTAACTTATATTCGAAAGTTTAAAAAGACATTTAAATAATTATGCATACATTCTTAAATTTCTTATGTTAGTGCTTATAATGGTTAACAGATACATAAGGTTATAATAGATTATAGAAATATTTTAAAGAACACTTGGAGAAATTTATAATGAAAAGTACAAAAATAAAATAAATTTCACTTTTTAGGAAAATCCCAAGCAATTAACTCATAGGAAGAAGCTTGTCAAGCATGTCCACCAAAATAATAAAAAATTGGAAATAATCTATATCCTCAAATATCATGCTTAAGCAAACAATAAATCCAATACGGGCATAAACAATGAGTAGGATACAGAGTATGGCATGTCACAAAAGGGATTTAAAGGTTAAAAAGTAGGGGGAAAGCCTGATAAAAATTATTTGAAACAGCTGTTTTTATGGTAAGATTTAGAAAAGATTAGAACAATCAATGTTTTAAATTGGCACTATTTGGTAAAAGTTCCACTACAATAAATCCTTTAAATTTTTGTTTAAATAGAACATGATATGAACTGTCATATAAGATAGTAGTTAACAATAATAGCAAAGATTTAGAGAATACTTTATGTGTCACAGTCTGTCTTAAGTGCTTTAAACGTATAACTCATTTAATCTTAACAGTTCTATGGGATGTTCTAGTATCTCCATTGTCCTAGGAAACTGAGTTAATGGCAAGGTCACACCAGGTACAGGATGGAGCTGGGGTTAAAACTCAGGCTGGCTCCAGAGCCCACTTTCTAAATCACTAATGCCACACCATTTGCTGATAGTGAGTGCTCTGTCACCAAAGATGTTCAAATAGGAGTTGCCTGGGTGACAGAAGGGGAGGGGCACAAAGGTGTTCCAGCCAGAGGGAATGACCAGTGAGAACTGAGAGAGAGCGGTCAGATGCGGCTGAAGCATATGCTGCAGTGGGAAAGGCTGGAAAATAAAGCAGGGAACAGAGGGCAGGTTGTAAGCCATGCATAAAACCTTGTATCCAACATTTCACAAACACCACTCCCTTCCCAGGCCACAGATGCCCTAAATTACAAAACTCCTTATCTCTTCCAACCCAAACCCAGTCTTTATCACTTATTCCCTACCCTGTTTACTGGTGCCACGATCAACCCAGGCAGTTCAAAGAGAAATCTGGGGGTCACCCTAGGCTCTACCTCCCCCTAACAACCCAGATGCCTCAAAGGAATTAAAATTGAGTAAGTACGAATAAAAGTTTTCATTTAACAAAGCTAGATGGCAGTTAAAAATAAAAGGGCTTATACATCAGGTTCAGCATTTCTGCAAACTTATGAATGATACTGACTAAAAATATTCCACTCTACTGAAAATATAGACTTAAGAAAGTCTGTATTTTTAATTTATATATGTAATCTCATCACACAGAACCTAGCCTGTTGCATTTACTTCTCTCTTACAACAGGTTACTATCTATATTTCCAAATCGAACTGTCCCTCACTTCTCACTGTGAACATTTATCCAGTTGGCAAATTTCTAGTTGGGATTGTGTAATTCTATCAACTGCAATTCATTTGATCAGCTATCTAAGTTTTTTTTTTTAAATCCCATTTAATCCATTTCCTATTTAGAAAAGAAAAAAATACAGCTCGCTACCAGTGCTGTATTCTCAGGGCAAATGGGAAGTGGGTTAAAAATTCTTATCCCAATAATTCTTTAGCTTTTTATCTAAATATTGGAGTCATGAGGCCTGATCCTTGCCAAACTATTTACTTACATCGGCTCCACAGGCTAGATTCAAGTGTCATCTGCTCCATGATTTCCCAAAAGTGTGTGGGGGTGAGGAGAGGGAGAAAAAGCCTGTATTACCCTAAACACTGCCTTAATTTACAGGACATCCTTTCAAAATCCTGTATGAAATTTTTCCTCAACATGTTGCAGGCTAGGTCTCTCAACTTGGTGTCTTGCTGTCTTCACTTGAATTCTTGAGGAAGCAGATCCAAAACAAGGATTCAAATATAAGAAGTTTATTTGAGGGGTGGTCCCAGGAAACACTGGCAGGGAACTGGGAAGTGAGACACGAAAGAGAAGGAAGCTAATAAAGTACCTGAAACCTGCAAGTTCCTGGAGCCACAGGCAGAACTGGCTCCAGAGACCAGAGGAAGAGATCAGGCGGAGAGTTCCAGCTTTGGACACTAGAGGCCAGTGGCATGCCCTGTCCGCAGTAGTGGGTGCTGGGGGGATATGCCATGGGGCACTGACAGATAGCATCTGCCACACATGCACAAGAAACAAGTGGATTCTGGGTGTACTGTTGCACTTCTTCCTCATGCACAATTATCTTATGAAGATAAATTTAAGAAACACTTAAGACATTTGGTAGCAGTCGTCCATCCTTCATCAGCCTGCGATTTCACAACTTCAGATACCTGAGTAATTGTCTCTCTACCTTAGAAGCTTTTTCAAAGTCTGAATCCGTGACCCATGAAGGTTTGATTCAGGATATAAATAATTTTTTAAAATGTCAATGTTATTTTAAAAAAATCTTTTATTATGTAAAATCTCAAACATAATGCAAAATCAGAAATAAACTTGGGTAACTCATCTTGAGAAATCCTGAGAAATGGCCTTTCCATAAATCTTAAATTCAACTTCCAATTAAAATAAAAAGGGCTGCTCTCTAGTCTTCCTCTAAGTTTAAATGTAACTGGCATGTCATGGTAAAAGGGAAGAAAAACACCTTTACTAACCACAGGCTTTCATCATTAATAATGAGCAGTCTTAAAACACAGTGAATTGGCTGGGCGTGGTGGCTCACGCCTATAATCCCAGCACTTTGGGAGGCCAAGGTTGGCGGATCACGAGGTCAGGAGATCAAGACCATCCTGGCTAAAATGGTGAAACCCCATCTCTACTAAAAATACAAAAAATTAGCCAGGTTTGGTGGCATGTGCCTGTAGTCCCAGCTACTTGGGAGGCTGAAGCAGGAGAATGGCTTGAACCCAGGAGGCAGAGGTTGCAGTGAGCCGAGATCATGCCACTGCACTCCAGCCTGGACCACAGAGCAAGACTCCATCTCAATAAATAAATAAATAAATAAATAAACAAACAAACAAACAAATAAAACCACAGTGAATTCCACTGGTTAATTACTATTTGAAAGAGTAATTTCAAAACGACCATATGAAAAATGTAATTTCACTTGACAGACACTCTCCCTGGTTAAAGCAGAAGACAAAATAACCCTCAAGCAGGTCATCCAGGTGGCAATCAGGGTTTATATTCTGTAGTAACCTTATCCTGGCCCAGCTGTCTACAGGCAGTTCTCAAACCAGGTCCTGCAAGGAAGGGCCACACTGAATGCTGACACATTCCCTTACCATTGCTTAGGCCTGTGCATTTGGTACAGAACTCTAGTGTGTTAAGTGAATATGTGGTTCCAGGGCTTGAGCAGATTCAAAACTCCTTTTTGAAAAGATATTTGCCTCTGAGTGCAAGCATCTGTGTGGCCCAGCTTGGCGTGGGAGTGAACATCCTGGTGTGGGCAGGAACACATTTCTACAGCAGGCGCCCACTCTCTCGCTGTGTGTCTGCTGCGAAAATCATCCAGAATCTCTTTCATGAAAACCTTCCGGCATCTAGGAAGCAACTCTAGTAGGTGGCATGGCATACAGATTTTAAAGCCAGATTGCTGATTCTGTCACTCTATATGTGACTTTAGAAAAACTACACAACCTTCTAAAAGTGCAGTTTCCTCATCTGTGCTCTGCACAGAACTGTTAGGGAGATTAAACTGGATAATTATGCAACATGCTTGGCATATAGTAGAATCTTAATAATTATTCACTCACTCCTTTCTCTGTTTTCTCTTCTCTTCTTTCTGAGCTGCAAATAGCTACCATTTATTGAGTGCTTCCTAGGAGCCAAGCACTGCATGAGCCACGGGTGATCCTAACCACACTCTCAGGAGATGCTGTCATTACCCACTGTATTAGTCTGCTCAGGTTGGCATAACAAAATTCCAGACTGGATGGTTTCAAAAACAGAAATGTTGTATAGGGGTCTACCCTTATAACCTTATTTACCCTTAATTACATCTTTAAAGGCTCTAACTACGAATACAGTCACACCGGGGCCTAGGGCTTCAACATACAAACTTTGGGGGAAAACAATTCACCCTGTACCACCCATTTTCCATATATTAAGTGAAACTTGCCTAAGGTCGCACAATTGTTAAGCAGCAGACCTGACACTAAAACCCTACTGAATTCAGGGCCCAGGCCCTTTCTACTCTGTCCTACAGCATGGCTGTTGGGAGGCAGAGTCTAGTGGGAGAACCTGGAACATTAGAGCGACTCAAAAATGTATTTGTTCCTTTAGTTCCTCACAGAATTCAACTACGAATTAACTCTAATTGACCATTTGCCAGATATTCTTGAAATATCTATATTTTCCCAATAAGATTATCATGTATTTCAAAGGAAAGAAATCATTCCTACCTCTTCTATAAATGTGTAAAACTTGCAATAAAAAAAACCATTTTAGGAACCCCATGGAAGGACTAAAATTTGATTAGTACATTCTCAAGAATGCTGCTTGGTTCGTTTTTTTTCTTAAACCTATGACTGTACACAAGCATTTTTGTTTGAAAATTGAATATTTAAAAGACCGCTTCAAAATACCATAGCAGGGCTATGCAGTTCCACGGAGGACATCCCACTTTCCTTCTTGTATCTTTGCAAAGGGTTAAAAGACCGCAGATTATTAGACGTCCAAGATTATCATCAGTGACTGACTTGAGCTCCCATATCTAGGAAAAATCCTCCAAGAATGTATATATTCAGTCATGTGTTGTCTAGAATTTCACAAAACAATGAGAGGAAGAATTAAAGGCGACAGAAAGGAGGAGGAGCCCAGACAAGGTGGAGTCCTGCTATTGCTTTGTGACTTCTAGTTCCATATTTGAAGCCAAATTTTAAAATGCCAATTTAATTAACAGACATTTATTTTCAGCAAGGCCCAGATTCCTTTGGTTCTCAGGGCAGAGCCTTTTCAGATTTCTTTCTCATGAGAACTACGGTATAGAAAATGATGCAAGTTATTTGCAGTCTGAGGTTGGGCTGCCATAGCAAAATAGCAGACTTGGTAGCTTCAACAACAGGAACTTATTTTCTCACAGTTCTGGAGGCTGGAAGCCTAGAGATGGAGGTGTCAGCAGGGCTGGGTTCTGGTGAGGGCTGTCTTTCTGGCTTGCAGATATACACCAACTTGTTGTGTGCTCACATGGCCTTCCCTTGCTCACTGCATTCATGCAGAGACAAAAAGCTCTCTGGTGCCTCTCCTTACAAGAACACTAATCCCATGATGAGGGCCTCAACCTCATGACCTCATCCAAACCTAATTATCTCCCAAAGGCCCAATCTCCAAATACCATCATGTCGGGAATTAAGGCTTCAACATACGAATTCTGGGGGGACAATTCAGTCCATAGCATTTGCTAAAAACTTATTGAGATAAAATCTAAAAAAAATGTTGAAATTGCTTCCTTAGGTAAAAGAGAAAGATTATAATGTATATTCATTCATTTAATTCATAATCGTTCCTGTGGATTTGAGAGTGGTTATGTGGGCAGTCACGCAGGAACAAAGGACAAGAGGATCGTCACTTATGCCTTCAGGAAATGTTTATTGAATGTCTACTATGGGCCAGAAACAACAGACAGAAATGCAGCTCTCATTCTCGTGCGGGAGGCAAGTATTAAAAAGTTAAGTAATTTCAATACAGTGTGGAAGGGCAGCAAATCTGAGAGAAGCTCAGGATTACTCATGTGGGTACCTGGGACTCAAGCCACCAGAGTTGGGAGGGTATCAGGGATGGTTTCCTGGAAAGAGGGGATGCCTGGGTTTCAATGTCCAGGGTCTGCAGACAGACTTGTGTGTTGTAGTCAGGCATGGTGGCTCACACCTGAAATCCTAGCCTTTTGGGAGGCTGAACTGGGAGGACTGCTTAAGGCCAGGAGTTTGAGACCAGCCAGAGCAATACAGCAAGACCCCATCTCTACAAAAGATTTTAAACTTAGAGGGATGCAGTGATACATATCTGTAGTCTCAGCTACTTGGGAGGCTGAGGCAGGAAGATCATCTGAGCCCAGGAGTTTGAGGCTGCAGTGAGCTATGACTGCACCACTGCACAAGTGTGTTATGTCTGTAATTGTTACAAAGTGAATAGCACCAAAAAACTGAGTAATCTTTCAGTATTCAAAAACTATTATTAATTCAGCAAAGATGTCATTCACATCACACTTTCCACCACCTACTTATTAGTTTACATGTTTCTTGGCTGCCTCTAGCATATTAGGGCCATCTCACATAAGGTCCACTACAGCAGTACTTGTCTACCTGCTCCCCAGTGTGTCCTTTGCATTTGGCATAGTACCTGGCACATAGTAGACACTCAATAAACTGTTCATTCACCAACATCTATTGTTGTCAGACAACGATCTCAGGTTTATCCCAATCATTTTCCCCTCAGCACAGCCAATGTGCAGGGATCTTTTTAGAAATAAGACTGTGAAAGAAGCTAGGAGAAAATACAGCTCAGGGAGGAATCTTTAGTCCTAGGCTTGAGCATTGCTGTCCAGGGCATCCCTACTTTCCATTTCTCACACTCTCAGAGAATCTTGAGAAAAGAGTCTAAAGCAGCGACTGTCAAAGTAGGCTCTCTGGATTAGCAGCATCAGCCACACCTGGGAGCTTGCTAGAAATGCACATTCTTGGACCCCACCTCAAACTGATTCAATCTGTGTTTTAAAAATCCTTCCAGGTGATTCCAATGCAGGCTAAAGTTTGAGAACCATGTGTCTAAAGGTATAATTTAAAATGTATTTATTCAGTGCCCCTAAATTCTCCTGAATATCAGGGAGGAGTTCAAATGGTGATAGTGGATTTGGTTGGAAGATCAGGCCACAAGAGAATGGGGTTTTGCCAAGAGGTTTCTGAGTAGAAGCTCAGCCTAGATAAGTATTTATTTTCAAGTTCAAGAATATAAATTAGTTTGAATGTGCATATGGGTTTGAGATGGAGAAGGCTGGGTAAGTTTACTTATGTCAGAAGAGAGAATGAAACTGGGAGAAGTGGCAGGGAGGATTAGATTAGGGTGGAGGGGAGAGAATACAGAGGCTGAAAATTAAGCCTGCAGAGTTGCAAGCTTTACCAGTAAAGAGCAAGATGATGGGGTAGGGGGCAGAGGGCGAAATCAGGTTTCACAAAAATGGAAGGTTATAATGGGCACCAGCCAGACACCAACACAAACATGACTAAAATACTAAGTCAGTCCATGTGGGAAATCTCCCAGGAGGAAAGACAGTTCAATCTGGTCATCTTTAAAACACATACAAAATTTGACCATTCTAGCCTCTACTCAATTTATAACTTGCATCAAACATTACAGATTTCAGCCACCTTAAGGCTGTTTTATTGGCTGTCATGTTTTCCTCTCATACGGATTTCTGTGTAGATTCGGTGATTTACAAATGATTGGATCCTTATGGATGGATTAATTAGAGGTGAACCAACACAGTGTTGGTTCACCTCTGGTTAAAGCCTAACAGTAAAACATACTACATTCTGACTCCTTGGATCACCCACACAGAAGGAATATTCCTGCCCTCGGAGACTATTTTCACATCATACGGCCATGTCCTTCCTAGCTGGTCGCTATGGTATGACTAAGATGACTGATGTGGGAAGGAAGGCAGAGAGAACAGGCACTCTGGGGCAGTGACAATAATGGCACCTGCCATCTGCTCTGCACTGTCCTAAGAGTTTAGGTGGACTATTTCCAATAGTGTTTGTAAGAGCTCCTAACATCGGTGTCACTATGCTGGGAACCAGGCTAAGCACGTGATGTGTATTAACTCATTTAATCCTGGTAACAACCCTATTATTGGGGTCCTATTACTCCCATTTTACAACTAAGGGAAGTAAGGGCCAGAAGGATTTAGTAATTTATCTTAAGTCACATAGTTGAGTTAGGATTCAAATCTAAACCCTTTGGCTCTAGAACCTACTCATTTATCTGCTGTGCTAAACCACAGAGTCCTGTGAATATTCCTGTGTTAAAGATATGGAAACTGAAGCTCAGAGGGATTAAGAAACTTGCTTACGATCACACAGCTAGCAAGTCGTAGAGCTAAAATCTGATCCCCACTGTTTGGATTCCACAGCCTCTTCACCTCTATTTCAGCTGTGACTTCAAGTCCAGGAAGCTTCATATGTGACGTTAGACAGCTCTCCACCACTCAGAGCCTTGGGCAAGAGGGAAGCAACAGATGGCCCTCAAACAGATCCCCCTGAGGACTGCTGGTTCATTTCCATTTTTGTTTCTTTACAGTATAACACAGAGTAGGGGGTTTATGATTGATTGTGAATTTTGCCTATTTGACTCTCTGCAAGTTACTGAATCTCTCCAAGTCACTTGATTCTAAAATAGAGATAAGAAAAGTATTTTCTGCTTATACGGTGTTGGGAATGTAAATTAGTTCAGCCACTGTGGAAAGCAGTTTAGGGGTTTCTCAAAGAACTTAAAACAGAGCTACCATTTGACCCAGGAGTCCCATTACTGGGTATACACCCAAAGGAAAATAGATCATTCTACCAAAAAGACATATGCACTTGTATGTTCATTGCAGCACTGTTCACAATAGCAAATACATGAAATCTGCCTAGGTGCCCATCCCTGGTGGATTAAAGAAAAGTGGGCTACATATAAATCATGGAATACTACACAGCCATAAAAAAAGAATGAAATCATGTCCTTTGCAGCACTGTGGATAGAGCTGGAGGCTATAATCCTAAGTGAATTGATGCAAGAACAGAAAACAAAATACCACATGTTCCCACTTATAAGTAGGAGCTAAACATTGAGCACATAAGGACATAAACACGGGAACAACAGACACTGTGGACTATTAGAGGGGGAAGGGAGGGAAGGGCGTGTGGGTTGAAAAACTATCTACTGGGTACTATGCTCACTACCTTAGTGCAATATACCCATGAAACAAACCTGCACATGTAGTCCCTGTATCTAAAATAAACGTTGAAATTTTTTAAAAAAAGAATAGTGTTTTCATGAGGATTAAAACACTTAGCACAGTATCTGGCACAGGGTTAGCGTTAAATAAATATTAGCAATTACCGTTTCAGGTGTTTGTCAAAAAAGATTCCGACCAAAACTTAATTCAATTTTTGTGGCTCCATATAAATATCCTTTTAAAGGATAGGAAGGCAAATCCCATGTTAAAATTTGCCTATGGAATCCTATATCTCATAGCTTAATATGCTCTTAGGCAAAAAAGTCATGAGACATTTTGTAGTCCCTGAAATTTCCCAATTAAGTTAAATAGATGACTATTTAATCAATTCAAAAAGTAAATATCTGCAAGAAAAATCTAGCAAAGGATCATAAGAAAACAAATGAGATATTTACCGAAGAATCACCATCTCATAAAAAATTAAAATCACACCTGGAACATCTTAAGAAACTTTCACCAAAATTAGTCAAATCAGGCTCTTGTACTATTGAAGTTTTTTTAACATCTAACCTTTATATTTTAAAATGTAATAATGAAGTTTCACAGCAAAAGTTTTATTTCCATCTCTTGTCATTTTTTACCCACTTGATAGGCCCCAAACTACAATTTCAATAACACCATTAAAATCTTGGGCAACAAAGATAATATGTAATTACCTGATAAATTCGAAACATATGATGAACAAATGTTCATCATTTTGGTTTAAAAAAATCTTATTTTTAAGATGCTTTTGAATTCAAATATTTCCCTTGACCATATATTTTATTTTTTCTGTACAGAAAATATTTAGGACATTAATTTTATAGCCATGCTTTGCATCACTTGACATTTCAAAATGATACCTTTCTTCTTTGAGTTGGGTAAGCATCCATGCTCTTCTTTGACAGAGATTTTACAGCTCTTTATCCGACAGAAAAAAGATCGTCTTGAGCCAGAATACACACGTGTCCTTCCAGTGTGGAGATTACTGTGAACTTGCAAACCAGCTTTCGTGCAGAAGGGGGCGAGAGAATAGGTGGAAAAGAATATTGTCAAATAATTTTGAAATTTATCTCCTAACATTTTCTGACCATCTATTATTGAGAAAGGAAATAGTTTTTTAAAGCAATGGCATGATTGTACAGTAAACCCTGAAGTGAAATATACCCAAAAAATGTATTTGTCAAGCAATCACATTTTGATAACTTACAGACATTTGCAATTTATCTTTCTTTTTTCTTCAAATGGGGAAGAACAAAGTTAATTTAAATGAAATGAAATAAAAATTAAATTAAAAAATGAAAAAACCTTAACTATTACAGGAATCAATTGATTTATATTTTACATAATTATTTGGTACTAGGCATTTTCAGAGAAGAAAAAATACTTATACTTCCCAAACACAATTATACAAGGTCTTTCATACAGAAAAGACCTAATCCATATAAAAAAGAGAGTAATTGTCTTTTAGCATGTAGCTAAATAATGGGAACTTCAGCAATTTTTTTAACCAAAATGATACTTTCTTGTAAAGATTTTATTTGCATATGAAAAATAGCAAATATGAAGCACTCATATTTTCCCCAAAGCATCTTCATATGAATGAATTTGTGTTTGTATATGTCTGTATGAATATAGGAATTTTCTATATAGCTATATATATTTATTAAGTATGATGTAAAGTTTACAAAACAATTCTCTCTTGATAAAAGCTTAGTTAGCTGTTTTAAAAACACTGTGTAGCTAAACGTTTAGGTGATCATTACATTTACATAAAATAATAAGCATGCGGAAATGGACACTTACTTTTGGCATCTATTAGCTTTTCTCTTGGTGAAATATCAAAAGAAGAAAGTTGTTCCTTTACTTTGGCAACATCTTTTGGATGTAAGAAGTCAAATAAGCTTTGTCCAGTCAAACTAGCCTATTCATAAGGTAGACATTCATTTAAAATCAGTACCATGCTTTTTCTACATTTCTTGATGCATACAATAAATGTCCTTTTTTGATTTTTGATTGATTTTTCTCAAGCTCAAAGATATGCCCACGACACTGTGTGACATGAACTTAGTGTTCAAAGCAGGGTGATACTTGTAGACAGAAAAAAATACATGCGTATAGAACCATCCCTGGATATACACAAACCATATACAAACACTAATTGCTAGTATTCTGCTAAATCTTGTAACTCTTGTTAACATGTTACTTGTAAATGATTGTGATTTACTTTGAACTTTTTTGTCCTTGTTAAAAAAAAGAGATTACATCATAGTATAATATAGAAATCACAGAATATCTGTGACTTTATCAGATATTTACCATACAGTTTAAAAAATTACCATACTATTGATAGGTAAAATCCAACCCAGAATACCTCTCACTTCCCATTCCACCACTCCCAATAGGCACAGCATCCCCAGGTCTATGCCTTTGCTGATACAGTCCCACCCCTCAGAATTCATCACCCCTTCCCTATCCCTTGGCCACTCCAGCCAAATTGCCTTTGACTCCCTAGACTTCCGGGACTCCCTTCTCCCAGGTTGAAATGTTTCCTCCCCTTCTCTACACCTTCCTTCTGACAAGCCTGGCAGACATCCTACTTCATGTGTGACGCCTTCCTGACCCACAGTGGCCACCCCTCTTCTGAATTCCTGTATTACCCAAGCAAACATTCCTATAGACAACAGGACTAACGGACCAGCCGATAGAAGTAGGCTGAATTGTTTGGCAATTATATGTTTCATTCTTAAAAAAAACTGTGTGGTTAATATAAGTCTATATCCAGAACTCTCTAGGGCAGATCAAGTTTCTGAATCTGAAAAGCTGAGGACTAAATCCTGAATCATGGGAATCCCTACATGCCCCTAAGCAGCCAGTAAGTCTCTTAATAGCCTCTTCTATGCAAAGTCAGTGCCCAGTAGGACTGGATTCCATGTCACTAACTTGAAACTTAAGTGGTACCCTAAACTGTCAGTTACCTGTGTGTGTGTGTGCGCGTGTGCATGTGTGTGTGCATGTGTGCGTGCATGTGTGGGTGTGTGTGCATGTGTGTGTGCGTGCATGTGTGGGTGTGTTTTCCATCTCCAGTTAGAACGTGGAATCATGAGGTTTGTGCCCCCAGCTATAACCAGCTGAATGATTCATCGGTTTTCAATCCTCCTGTACACAGGCTCATAATATTCCCTTATTTCTGTTATTTAACTCATTATCTCTGAACACCCTTATAATCTAATGTGAGTTATTAAAAAACAGTGCTGCAGTCTATCGGATTTCTAGTGCTAGTTTATTCACTTACTTGGGTTAGTTTCAATGCTATAATTTTTGAGTAGCTAGTTTCCATGAAATGGTGTTCAGTAATAAGGAGGTGAAGTACTAAACTAGTTAAACGAAAGATGTATTTCAGAGAGTATTGCCAGAGATTAGATCAAAGGCTGTCATGCAATGATTATAACTTAATAATTAACCATAAAGTGTCTCTTGGAGGGAACAGAGAAGGGTGACTAACACTTTTCAGACACTCTTAAATATGACACCTCATTTAGTCTTTACATCTTGAGAGACAGGTATAATCATTTTGACTTTTTACATAGGAAGAAGCTGAGGCTCAGTAAAATTAAGTAACTTGCTGAAGGTCAGGAAGGGAACGCAATCAGTCATAAAAATCCTTACTCTTTCCACACAGCTTTCCATCTCTCTTGGAGTTCTAACTTAGCAGAATCTAATCCCATATCCCAGCGGGGAGAAGGTGTTCAGAAAAAGAGCTTAAAAATATGTGTGTGTTCAAAAAATTAAACATTGTATGGAAAATATCCTCATTTTTGGATACCTGATCATAATTAAGTATTTTGGAGACTGACTTAGAAACGAAGAGAATTTTTCCTCTTTCACATCCAACCACAAATAAGAAGCCTTCTGCAGTCTAGGATTTAAAAAAAAAAAGTGAATATTTTAAAATATTGTCTGTCTCTTATACACACGCACACACACACACACACATTCAGATTCTGAGGAAATTACCGTGGCAATAAAACTAACAGAGTAGTCATGGAGCTAGTAAAATTAATTTTAAGAAATGTTCTTAAGATGCAAACAGATTTATAAAGAGTGTCAAGTTGAAATCCTATTCTAAATTAATGTTTTGGACATGAAAAGTTTGGCTGCAGAATATTTAGTTGAGACATTTCTTAAAAACTAAAATTAGGCCAGGTGCTGTATATGAGCCTAAATACAGCACTAAATGAGCCTATATCCCAGCACTTTGGGAGGCCGAGGCAGGTGGATCTCTTGAGCTCATGAGTTTGAGACCAGCCTGGGCAACACTGGCGAAACGCTGTCTTGACAAAAAACACAAAAATTGGCCAGGCATGGTGGTGCACGCCTCTAGTCCCAGCTACTGAGGAGGCTGAGACGGGAGGATGGCTTGAGCCCGGGAGGTGGAGGGTGCAGTGAGCCGAGATCGCACCACTGCATTCCAGCCTAGGCAACAGAGCCAGACCTTGTCTCAAAAAATAACAATAAAATAAAATTACCTTTACCAAATTCTACTACACTGCATGCAGAACAACGATTGCCTGTGGATGTGTTGAGGTAGAAGGACAGGGCAGAATGGGGACAGGGAAGCAATGAAGACATTATACTGTACACTTTGTTATAGTTTTTGAATAATAAAAAGGCATCACTCACTCTAAACTAATGTGTCAGCTACTCTCATAAGGTCTACCCAGCAAATCCCATGAAGCAGCCTGCATGGAAGCGGGTATATATGGCACATAGGAAGAGTCTGGCACTCTTGCTGGGCATGCTCTGCAGGGCAGAAGCAGGGTTCCATGAAGGTATGACTGACGAGCATGTACAGATTGGTGAAAAAGCTTCGAAAGCAAATCGTACATTTTGCCACCTTCAAAAATCCTTTTTATCCACACAATATCCTTTCTATCCCTGCCAGGAATGCTATATTTAAATTCAGCTGTTCAAATAAAAGAGTGGCTTTTTTTAATTAAAGGAAAAATGGACAAAAATGTGTATGAAGAATCCTTCTATTTAATTTGACTATGGCTTAAAACCTAGTAGTCACACAGCACATGACCAAGACATTTATCACCTCCGAGGGCATGAGAAGCAAATCACATGATCACAGTTTCCCCTCTAGACCGGTGAATCTGAAAAGCCATGCACAGGAATGATGAGGACGGAAATGTCAAAGCACTAACAACTCTAAGTAAGCAGTGACTGGCCTCCGAGAAGAACAGGATCCTGAGGGAACAGGATGCCAGGCAGACGGCTTTGAAGGAGGTGGTGATCATGGGGGAGCAGATCCTATGTGTGAGAGATGGGTAGTATAAAATGCTTAGCACTGAATACAAGCTTTGCTCCATAGTGTGGAAAGTGCCTCTCCTCTGTCTCTACTTTCATTAACACAAACTAGTAAGGCATGGCTACTTCTCTATTTTAAACTTCTATATTAAAGGAAATACGGTGTAATATGGAGTCCCATATGTTTGGAACAGGAAGCAAATGGAAGAAAATCTGCCTCCTATTCAAACAGCAATGAGAGCATATACACAACTTAGACAAATATATCTTTAGTTACCTTAAGGATTAAATGTCTGAGCTCATTATCCTGAAGAAATGATGGTCTATAATTACTTCCCACATAAGAATTTGTCAAGCCTAAAAAGAAAGGTGTCAACAGTTATTGGAAATATAGTAGAGAGGGCAAAATGCTTAATGAACATTAGCAATGCTGCTGCTGCTGGTATTTGCTCTTTGGCACATTCTAAGACATTTTCTGTAATCATTTTTTTTTTCATTTTCATTTAATTTAATTATTTATTTTTGAGACAGAGTCTTACTCTGTTGCCCAGGCTGGAGTGCGGTCGAGCAATCTCAGCTCACTGCAACCTCCACCTCCTGAGTTCAAGTGATTCTCGTGCCTCAGCCTCCTGAATAGCTGGGATTACAGGCGCATGCCACCACGCCCGGCTAATTTTTATATTTTTATTAGAGACAAGTTTTCACTATGTTGGCCAGGCTGGTCTTGAACTCCTGGCCTCAAGCAATCCACTCACCTCAGCCTCCCAAAGTGCTGGGATTACAGGTGTGAGCCACTACGCCCAGCTAATCATTTTCTTTCTTCATTATCACTTGATTAAAATTTCTTTCTTTTAGATTGTGAATTCTTGGAACTACTTATTCCTTTATATTCAAATATGCACATTAAGAGCTATATATAAAAACATTATAATAAAATGTACATGAAATAAAATTCAAGGATTGATATGCAGTAGTCCCCCCTTAGCTGTGGTTTCAGTTACCTGTGGTCCACCATGGCCTGAAAACAGGTGAGCACAGTACAATAAGATATTTTGAGAGAGCCAAACACAGAACATATAACTTTTTTACAGTATATTGCTATAATTATCCTAGTTTATTATTGATGTTAATCTCTTAATATGCCTGATTTATAAGTTAAACTTTATCATAGGTATATGTGCATAGGAAAAAAGTACTATGCCTAGGGTTCAGCACTACCCACGGTTTCAGGCATCCACCAGGGTCTTGGAATGTATGCCCCATGGATAAGGGGGGACCACTACAGTTATTTAGATAATGTCTTAGCTAATTAAAATTTATCATATGAGTTACCTTGAATGGGGGTATTCTGGAATTCTAAACAAATGTTACGGATTCATGAGATTTTCCAGTAAGAAAATCCTTTAATGGCAATATAGAGACCTCTATTCTGATAATACACAGATTATTTTAAAAATGTATAAAATATAAATGAAATAATTAATTTTCAGCCCTTAGCACTGAGTTATATTAAAATGAAAGTCTCTAAAGCAGCTGAAGAGCTTGCAAAATGATGAGGAATTATCAGGCCAAAACCAAGGGAAATGTTTGACCTGGGAGGAGTAAGGGAATCCACCAACCCAGATTCGCAAAGCCCTTCATGGCCACAAGGGCCGTATGACACAGACGACAAAGCGAAGCAAGCCATCCCCAGGGCAAGGATGATTCAGAAGTAAGTCAATTTTCCCTTCCTTATATTCCCCAACCTTCTTGACTCCTATCCCTTCTTCCTGGGTACTGTAAGAGAAGTTGCTTTTGCAGGGGAAAGGTGGGGTAACATCCTTAGACATTTTAACCACACATTGGCCCTAGGACGGATCTGTGGCCCAAACTCACCAATGAACTAAGTGGTGGTGGTGGTGGCAAAGTAAGTGGGCAGGGCAGAAAGACAAAATGCCTCATGTTATGATTCAGTACAGTTTTCTCAGACTCGTAGCACTCTTAAGAGCCTGGCATAGGGAAAAGAACATCTCTTCCGTTGGAATCTATCTTCATCCTAGGGCTCAGGGAATTCTCCCAATGACTTCTTGCTAATATTACTACACAGCAGCTTGGGAGGGAGCTGAGGAAGGAATGAAGAACGCAGACTCTGAGTGCTAGGTCAGGGAACAGCAGTAAACTGATTTTGAGCAAGATAATGACATTTCAGGTCTGGCCTGCAGCAAGGTTGGCAGAGCACACCAGGCAGAAATGGGCTGGGAAACCCCGTCGGTGTACATCAGCCAGCACAGGCGAGCCCTGACTCGGTGAGTGAGTGGGGATGTGCTCGAGAGAAAATGAGGGCAGTGAGAGCAGCACTGAGGCATGGTAGAGGCTGGCCGGTAAATGCATGCCATGGTGTTCCGCACACTTGTCCACACATTGACTCTCAGAGTTCCCATGGCAAAAACCAACGAGGCAACATGATCACTTATTTTTTTCACAATGTTCATTGGGTTAAAAAAAAATCAAAATGACAGTAACAATTCCTCTTCCTCTTCTGACCCCATCCCCACCATTAGTGAACACTGTGCTGTACTCTACATGCATTACTCTTTACTCTTAACAATAGTCCCAGGAGGCAAATGCATCCCTATCTCACAGATGTGAAAACTGAGGATTAGAATGTCAAATAACTTGAGTAAGTCACATAGCTATGAAGGGAGGAAGCCAGGATTTGAACCACAGGGTCTGCCTTCAGGACGCATGCGTGTGAACCACCGCACTTCACTGCCCCGCCTGGTAATCAGATCGCAGACACAGGACCTCATGCTGCAGAGCAGGGCTACTCTAAATGTGGTCTGCAGACCAATGTCATCAGCAAACTGTGGTGAGATCAAGTGCAGAATTTAAGAATAAGCATTTAGAGGCTTTTATAAAAACATAACATTGCTGTGACAGCCAAACCCATGATCATTTTTCCATAATTAATTGTATTTTACAATGAACTGGTGGTGGATGGGGGGAACACCTGTTCTTCATCCAGATCGTTTAAAAAGCACTGCTGTAGAGTATAGTGAAAAAAATCACATCACCAACCTTCTGCCTTTAACCTAATTATGCTATGGGCCAAAATAACACGATCCACAGGCAGCCCTCTGTTGATCTGGCTTCTAAGCTTTTGCCGAGCAAGTGTGGGGATGCTATGACAATACCCTGGAATGCAGATCCAGTTGCCTTAAATCATCTTGCTTGTGAGCAGCACTGACCGAAGGATCTGGTCAGACTGCGGGGATGAGTACTTAACCATGTCACTTCCGTTCAGCAGAGCTGAGGCAAAATCTACGCCCTGTTCCAAGGAATCTCCTCTGGACTCACCTCCTCCCTGCTGAGCTTTCACAGCCTCCCCTCTCACTCGTACCACTGCTGTAACATTCATTGCACCAGACTCTGATGATCTCTTCCTAAGTCAGTCTTCCTAGTCAGACCACAAACCCTTAAAGGGCAGAGATCTTGCCTCATTAATTTTTATATTCTCAGCACAGAACAGGAATGCGGTTGATGCTCAGATCATGTTTTGTTGAACTAGTCGACTGATTCATGGCTTTTCCCTTAGGTCTTCCTCCCTTAGGACACTGCTAATGTGAAAATACTCAGCTAATTTCAGGGTTGCAATCAAATGACCTCAGTTGAGCCTGTAAATTTTCATTGCTGAAGGATTTAAGGAAAATATTGCAGGCCTCAGCTGTGGGTAAAAGAAAAGCTTATTTCACAACAGACTGTTATGAAAATAAGATCTCCCATCATGCTCCCAACAGGAAGCACCAGGAGTCCAGGTGAGTGCTGCTCTCCTCTTAGCCACCTTAACTTGACTTGGTAAAGTCCTTGCATGGTGCCCAGATAATTTCCATTACCCTGAAATATATTTTCCTTTTCCTGGTAGTGTTTGAGATCTAAACTAAGACCCTTGGTCATCCTTTGCTCACTCCCTTTTTATGATTTTTGAGCCAAATTTCACTATAATCTTCTAGATCTTTACAAATCTGAACTTGCAGAGTCTCCTCTGGAGTCTTCAGCTTGCTGCTTGGCCAGGTCTTATCTTTTCAGTGCAAATTTACATCATCGGCATTGGTAAATCGAAAACTCTATTCCACTTCCATCACCCTGTCCCCCAAGTTGGACTGGGGCTATTCCCAAAACAGGGGTGATTTCTACCGCACATGTTGATATGGTTTGGCTCTGTGTCCCCGCCCAAATCTCATGTCGAATAATAATCCCCAGTGCTGGAGGTGGGGCCTGGTGGGAGGTGACTGGATCATGCTTGTGGATTTTCCCCTTGATACTGTGTCACAATAGTGAGTTCTCATGAGATCTGGTTGTCGAAAGTGTGTGGCACCTCCCCTACCCTCTCTTGGTCCTGCTCCTGCCATGTAAGATGCCGGCTCCCACTTTGCCTTCTGCCATGAGTGAAAGCTCCCTGAGGCCTCCCCAGAAGCAGAAGCCACCATGCTTCCTGCACAGCCTGTGGAACCGGGAGCCAATTAAACTTCTTTTCATTATAAATTACCCAGTCTCAGGTATTCCTTCATAGCAATGCAAGAATGGACTAATACACAGGTACACATATACATTTATTACACTTTGATTTAAAATTCAATCTCAAGTTGGGGAATTGCTAAAGCCAGAAATGATCACCCACACACCAAGAGGCAGTGGCAAGGACCTCCTTCCCCCAGTGTCTCACATATTTGAGGATACTCTGAATGGCAACATGTGATGCATTATAAGGTACTACTCGTAAATCTGAATGAAGCTTTAAGAGAAACTGCAGAGTTTAAGGAAATTTTCTTTTTGAAGGATAGAAATCTCTCAATAACTTAATAATTAATACTATACTTCAGAACATTTTTTTTTTTTTCTGAGACAGGCTGTCACCCAGGCTGGAGTGCAGTGGCACGATTACTGCTCACTGCCACCTCCACCTCCCAGGCTCAAGCGATCCTCCCACCTCAGCCTCCCAGGTAGCTGGGACTACAAGCACGCAAGACCACACTTGGCTAATTTTTGCATTTTTTTGCCCAGGCTTGTTTCGAAATCTGGACTCAAGCCATCCGCCCACCTCAGCCTCCCAAAGTACGGGGATTACAAGCATGAGCCACCACGCCCAGCTCAACTTCAGAACTTCTAAAGAATTGAGAGGTATGAAAGGCAGGTGATATTCTCTTCATAATATATGTGAAGAAGAAATGTAAATACCTTTCAAGGTTGTATAGTGAGCTTGAGAAAAAGCTTTTATCAGAACCAAGTTTTCTGACATCCAATTCAGTATTCTCTCCACATAGAGACTATAGACAAATGCCAGTGAATACCTCTAAAGCTGAAAGACACATCTGGATAGAACCTCAACAGCTGACAGCAAAGCGAACCAATCAGAGACCTCAGTGACAGAGCAGATTTCACTTATCGAAGTGTGGAAGCCATCGTCAAACTCACCTTTTAAAGATCTCAAGTGTTGAACAGCCATTCTTAAAACTGTAAGTTTGTCCAGTTTACGCGCCATGGGGTTGCACTGAGGGATCATTGCAGACAGTTCTTCAATCAGGTTATTCATTTTATCTCTCCTCCGCTTTTCAGTTTGGCTATGAGCTTCTCTAAGAGGGAAAAGGAACTTCCTTTATATTTAACATTCAGCAGACCCCCAGTCACCCCCGTGTTGCTCACTGGAGCAGATGCTGAGCCCAGCAGGCACACACTGTTCTTCCTCCCCACTTGGGCCCTGCAGTTGTCAGTGAGGGAAGAGGAAAGCGCTGCTGAGACCAGGAACAGCATTCATAAAACTCGCTGCCCTTGGTCAGTCCCTCCCTACCTCATTTTCTGAAATATTTAAAAACAAAGACATCTGTCTGAAAGCCCAGGTGGTTTTTCCACCTGTCTCCAATATTAGAGAAGAGATGGGTGCCCTTCTGTTCAAAGCCAACTATTCTCTGGTATTTGCATAAATAGTTGTCAGCATCTTAACCTCATTATTTTTATAGCTCCTTATCATGGGTCTATAAATGTGCCCAAGTATCTTCCCCCTGAAAAAAAAAAACGCTTTCACTAATTCTAGTTGTTTTTTGTTCTTGCTACCGTCTTCCCCCCTCAGCAAACTCCCTGAAAGAGTGCAATTTCCACTCAATCTTTCATTTCCCAGGCATTCTGTCCATCTGTAACATTAACCTTCCACAACCCCTGCCCCACTAAAACTGTCCCAGCGAAGATCCTCCTTCTCTCTTGCGATCTCTTGCTGATCCCTGCCTTGAATCTGACACTGCTGACACTTCTCATTCTCCCCTGGTCTCCACAGCCTCTCTGCCTCCCGGTCCTCCTCCACTCTCCCTGCTCGGCTCAGTCCCCTCGTCTCCTCACCCAGCTCTTACTTGATCCTTAAATACTGGTGTGCACTAAGATTCCCTGCTCAGCACCGCTCTCTCCTCACTCTTTATTCACCCTGAGATCTCATTCCCTCACAAGGCTTTACAGCTACTCATAAGCTATTTGTTATTATAACCCTATCTCATTCATACTTCACTCAGTTCCTGACCTTTGGAACTAGAATTATAAACCTAAATGATTCTCAAGAAATCTAAAATTCAAGAAACCCCAAACTGCATGCATTCTCTGCGATGTACCCCCATTTTCAATTCTTCCTGTACTACTCCTGATTTATAGGGTTTATCTTCCTTCCATAGGGTTTATCTTGGTAGGTAACACAACTAGACTCAATCTAGACTAAGCTTGTCCAAACTGTGCTCCAGGATGGCTTTGAATGCGGCCCAACACAAATTCATAAACTTTCCAAAAACATTATGAGATTTTTTTTTTTTTTTAGCTCACTAGCTATCATTAGTGTTAGTGTATTTTATGTGTGGCCCAAGACAATTTTTCTTCTTCCAACGTGACCCAGGGAAACCAAACGATTGGATACCCCTGGTTTAGACCCTTCCTCTTCACCCTAAAAAGCCAAAGAATCACAAACTCCTGTCAATTCTAGATCTTAAAATATTTCTTAAATATGTCTTCTCTTCCTCTCCATCCCCTCTGTCATCATCTTAATTTAGGCTCATTGCATTACCCCAAAACCTTTTAAACTGCTGTTCCTTCCTCTCCTAGTCTATTCTATGACTTCCAAAATTACGTAGTAAAACAATCAAGTCACCTAATCCCCTTGCATAAAACTATTCACTGCATTTCCACTGCCCAAGAGGACTAGCCAGATTCCCTAATTATAGGCCAGGGTTCTCCCTGACCTGCCTCATGTCTTCATCTCCAGTTTCTCTCTTCAAGACTTTCCCCGACAGCTCCAAATGTTCCACAGCAGCAACGCCTGAAGACTTGCTCATCCTCACACATGCCATGCCGTCTCACATCTCCTCCATGCCTTGCTCTTTACCAGGCTTACAAAGCCCTTTCTGACTATACTGTTGGAGAAATCCTATTCTTTCTTCAAAATCCAACTCAGTTATTCTTCTGGGAAGCTTTCTCTGACTACTACATGATTAATCACTGCTCTCTCTAAGCTACCTCAGTACCTTTCATACCACTACCCTTATTTCATCAAATCTAAGAGCCACCAATTGTAAGACGCACTATTATTTAAAGCATCACAAGAGAAAGAAATGCTGCCAATTGACAGGAAGATGCCACTGATGATAAGAAATTTCCACAGAAGATAAAACGTAGAGGAGAAAAGTGTATCTTAGATTTCAAGAATTACATGATTTTACCTGTCACACTTTGCTGTAAATCCCTCTCCTACAACACACAGCAACTCCAGAATTTCTCTATTAGAATAGTTTAGGGGCAATCTGATGAGAAAGAGGGTAAGTGGGAGACTTCCCTGATCTGTTTTTATAAAGACTTTAAATTGGATAAAAGAAAATGTAATTTTTCCAGATAAAAGAGTAGGGAGGTGGGTAGGGAGGAACACCGATGAAGGCTGTGGGAGCTAACACACTCCCTGCCCCAACCATTCACCCTTGGCAATGACACTCCTGGAACAAAATACATACTGTTGGGTGAAGTGGATAGGATTCAGATTAAATTGTATTCACATAAAATTCAGTTATCTACTCATACTTTGTTCTATTTGTGAGCAATTAGATTTTTTTCTTTATCTTTTTAAAGACAAGGTCTCACTCTGTTGCCCAGGTTGCAGTGCAGTTGTATGATCATAGCTCACTGCAGCCTCAAACTTCTGGGCTCAAATGATTATTCTGCCTCTGCCTTCCAAGGAGCTGGGATTACAGAGCAATTTGATTAAAATTAAAATGTTATGATTAAAAGAATATTGTAGTTACACTCTCACTAGAAGGATCATCTCTTCTAACAGTATTCCCCATCAGCATGGACAGCAGCGATGGATAGAGACTCCTGACTCCAGGATGTACAGCAGAGGAAGGGGTGCTCTCTCTGAGCCAGGATCTGGAGAGAGATGAGAGCAGGGTGGGAGAAAGCCCACTGTGGAGAAGGTCAGTGATGATGCTGGGAGCCAGGAAACCCAGGGCAAGGTGAAAGAACCAATGTCTGAATAAGGTACTTTACTTGAAAGAGCTACACCTGAAAAGGTTTCTGGAGGCTTTCATTAAGGAAAGGCATATTTATCCAGAGGCTAGCTCTCTGCTTAATACTTCATCAGAGCTCTGGCTCCTAATTCTGTGTACAGTTACTGCCATGTTGAACCATGGCAGTATTTTGTAGAATCCTATCAGAAAACAAAATAAGTGGAGAAAAAGCAAAACTCTGATAGGCGATGTTGCCAGATGTAGAAAAATATTTTATTGTTGTTGTTGAAAAAATATGTTGAAATAATTGACAAAGAACTCATGAGGATGGGTTTCTTTTTTTTTTTTTTTTTTTTGAGACGGAGTTTTGCTCTGTCGCCCAGGCTGGAGTGCAGTGGTGTGATTTCGGCTCACTGCAAGCTCTGCCTCCCGAGTTCACGCCATTCTCCTGCCTCAGTCCCCCCGAGTAGCTGGGACTACAGGTGCCCACCACCACGCCCGGCTAATTTTTTGTATTTTTAGTAGAGACGGGGTTTCACCGTGTTAGCCAGGATGGTCTCGATCTCCTGAACTCGTGATCCACCTGCCTCGGCCTCCCAAAGTGCTGGGATTACAGGTGTGAGCCACTGCGCCAGGCCGAGGATGGGTTTCTAACAGTCAGATGCCCCTCATAAGTAACTGATTTGTGTAAGTCATTGATCAATTTTTCTTTAGTGCTTGAAGAAAATAATAGTTTTTTTTTAAAGCTATTCTAAGAGAAAGTTAAAGGCATGAAAGCCAAAATGTTATCCAAGTAGACAGAAAAGCAAGACAACAGGTGCCTGATAACATTGCTTCTCAGAGCATAACAAGAGAGAAAAGCCTCATCTTCAAGCCCTTCTACCTTGGTGTCACCTTTGCCTTAGGCTACAGGCTTGCCTTTGTGTACCTTTCCACTCACCATGTACCATCTCAACAAGTCAATTGTACCTGAAGGCCTTCATTTTAACTTGGTGTTCACCATCTTCCACTCTACAAAAAAGCAGGATAAAATATCAAACTACATGAAGTACCTTTTCTGTAGTTCTTGAGAGAGAAATAGATGTGAGATTAAGTCCAATCAATCATCCTAATTCCTATAAAATCCTTAGCTGTAAATGCTCCCTTGAGCACCTAATGACCTGAAATGATTCTTACTGTCTACATGAACCATTCTCCTCCTAACGCTGACAGGCAACACCATTCCCATAAGGATAACAAAAGTTATGTTAACTGACAGTGAACAATAATTAGTGTGCTACTTACATAATTAGATATGATCTCATGACAAACTTAAGCAAGAATAAGATTTTCATAGAATTAACATTAAAGTTATTAACATCATTGATGGCTTAACCAAAAACTTTATGATAGCTGTATTAAAACAGCCTGAAAATGGATTAAGAATCCCAGACCTTTAATCAAAAGGAATTTATTTTGCCTAAAAATCCACCTGGATGGTAACCAATATTGAAAACTAGAAACTCTTACCAATAATATTAATTTTCACATTAGTATAGTTCCTAGCATCAGAAATGTACTCAGCAGACGATTACTAAAATGAAATACGTTGGTAGTGATAGAAGACTGTCAGCATTTAAAAATTATGCAGGCTGCATAGCTTTTAAAAATATGTAATCTTAAAAGATTTATTTCCAAACGTATCGTTTTGTGGGAGATTTGAAAAATTCCAGGAAAAGCACCCATAATGCCACCTGGAAGTAATCACAGTTAATATTCTAATGTGTCTCCTTCCAGCATTTCCTAAACATGTAGATACATACAATGATTATTTAGCTTAGCCATGGTGCGTGGGTACCATGTAGATATTTCTGTGTGTTCTACATGTATAATAAATAAAACTCAGATCATAGTATATAATTTTCATGTCTTGTCTTATTCATTTAACACTCTAACATGAATATTTCTGCGTAGTTTCAAATATTCTTGGATAACATAATTTGAAATGATTAAATAGTAGCCCACTGATTAGTTATAATTTATTCATTTGCTATTGTTGGATATTTCAAAATTCTAATATTTTCAATATCATAAATAATATGGCTAATAATATTGTGGTGTGTGCATCTAGGATAAATTCCTAGAAGTACAATTTATGGATAAATATTTTAAGGCTTCTGATTCATCTTAACAAATTTCCCTCTTTACAGATTTTTAACAATGAACATTTTTCAGTCTTTGAAGAAAGGTTGGCCTACTTTAGAACTGTCTTATTCAGTTGAACTCTTTTGAGGTTTTAGTATTTTTCCACTTAAAAAAAGATAACACTTATAGAAAATTTAATCAAATTTATAAATAGATGCTTATAAATATTCCAAATAAAAAAGACCACGAAGACAAATGCTTAATCAAGTGGTGCTTTTCCTTTTCACAGTTTTAATCAAGAAGAGCTTTTATATTTATGGTACTTTATCAAAAATATTTCCACACTTGATTCTCACAGCACAGTGGTGAAGTTATTACTTCCCCCATTTTACAGATGAAGGAGTTGAGTCAAGTTAATGACTGTGCAAGGTCCTATAACCAGTGGAGGCCAAGTGAAGACTACTCAATGCAGGCTGGTGCGCCTTCCACCATACCTGGCCATTTCTCTCACCACCGTCAGCCTGTTGTGTGGTTGGTACAAATAAAATTAAACAGCCTCTCTGAGGCAAAAGAGAGGGTCAGATTAAGTCAGCTTCTTTTCCCTTTTCTCTTTTTAGCCATCTTAAAGGAATAAACAGAAAACAATTATACAGATGAATAATTTTCTTCCTAATAGTCTGGAATTATATATAATTGTCCCTCAGCATCCATGGGGGACTGGCTCCAGACCCTCCTGCAGATACCAAAACCTGTGGATGTTCAAGTCTCTTCACAGTATTTGCATACAACCTATGCACATCCTCCCATATACTTTAAATCATCTCTAGATTACTTACAATACCTAATAAATGTAAATGCTATGTAAATTGTTGTTATATGGTATTGTTTAGAGAATAATAACAAGAAAAATTAGTTTGGATATGTCCAATACAGACTTGCTTTTTTTTTTCTGGATATTTTCAACTTTTGGTTGGTTGCCCATGGATATGAAGGGCTGACTATATATATGTATGTATATATACATTACTTCAATTTCAAAAGGTAAACTTTGACCTTTTAAAATCATGTCTTTGCTTTGATCATTGGCATTTTAGCAAATGAACTCACTGAGTGAATTTGCCTCCTTGGTGAAATTCAAATGTACTGTACTTATTAAATGCAAATACCCTTCTATTTAATGGCCCCTGGCAGAATAGAACAAAGGCAAGATCTTCTTAGTCAAACAATTCATTTCTTTGTTTGTAGCACAAATCTAGATAGTTAGTAAATTTGGTCTATAATCCTAATATTTTACAAATTTTTACAAATGTGTTTTAATAAGCTTTCTGATATTAATAATGTTCACATTACTGGGCTACATTTTCTTAGTGTAGAACCTTACATTACAGTAATAGAATTTCAAAATACAATGCAGTTTTCTTGAAAACTATTTTCACTGCATTTTGAATGAAATGTAGGCATTCTTTCTAAATCAACCAAAGACAAAGTTAGACGCAGATGCAATCTCAAAATATTCCCCAGATCTGCCATTTTTCAGGCATTCCTCTTTTTGGAACGTGCTTCCTTTGATTTCTGTGTGCCGCTCCCACTTCAGAGCCATGCCTTCACATATTGTGGGCAGGCTTCCCCTCATCTTGTACTATCTTTAGGTCAGCACCCCCAGAGTATATCCTCAGCCCCCAGTCTCCCCACTCCATAAGCTTCTCCCAGTGATGGCACCCACATCATCAGTTCAAGTACTTTTTGTGCATTAATGATGTCTGAGTCTCTAACTCCAGGCCAGGCCTCTACCCTGAGCTCCAAATCCTCATTTCCAACTTCCGTTTGAAGGTTCTATAAATATCCCATTCTTAGTGTGTCCAGAACTGAACTCATCATTTTTGCCTCAATCTAAGTGAATGAAAATACCACCCTCCATCTAGGAGCCCAAGTCAGAAAACGTGGTCACACTTTATATCCTCTCCCCAGTGAACAATCATGAAGTCCTATTGATCCTATCTTCTAAGTGTGTCATATGTCCCTTCCTTTCCCTGCCCTTCCTGTCTAGGGCCACTCTCTTTGATCGATGCTCAGAAAACCTCGTCCTTGGCAAAAGCTATTCTCTGTTGTTGTATTCTTCTTTCAGCTCATCCTCCATGCTGTTTCCAGGGTGATTCTTTGAAAATTGTAAGACTGTACCACTCCCTCCTACCAGGATGGCTATAATCAAGCAACTGAAAATGATAAGTATTGGCTGGGCACAGTGGCTCACGCCTGTAATCCCAGCACTTTGGGAGGCCGAGGCGGGCAGATCACGAGGTCAGGAGATCGAGACCATCCTGGCTAATACGGTCAAATCCCGTCTCTACTAATAATACAAAAAATTAGCCAGGTGTGGTGGTGGGTGCCTGTAGTCCCAGCTACTTGGGAGGCTGAGGTAGGAGAATGGCGTGAACTCAGGAGGCAGAGCTTGCAGTGAGCCGAGATCGTGCCACTGCACTCCAGCCTGGGTGACACAGTGAGACTCCGTCTCAAAAAATAAAAAATAAAAAAAATAATAATAAGTATCAGTGAGGATGAAGAAAATGGAACTCTTGTACACTACTCATGGGAATGTAACATGATACAGCCACTGTGGAAAACAGTATAGCAGTTCCTCAAAAACTAAACAGAATTCTCATATAACCCAGCAACTCTCTCCTAGGCATGTATCTGAAAGAATGGAAAGCAAGGACTAAAACGGGTATTTGTACATCAATGTTCATAGTAGCATTATTCACAATAGCCAAAAAGTGGAAATAACCCATCAACAGAGGACTGGATAAATCAAATATGGTGTATACACACAGTGGAATATTATTCAGCCATAAACAGGAATGAAATTCTGACACATACTATAATATGGATGAAACTTGAAGACATTATGCTAAGTGAAATAAGTCAGACACAAAAGAACAAACATCATATAATTCCACCTTTTTTTTTTTTTTTTTTTGAGATAGAGTCTCGCTCTGTCACCCAGGCTGGAGTGCAGTGGCACGACCTTGGCTCACTGCAACCTCCACCTCCTGGGTTCAAGCAATTCTCCTGCCTCAGCCTCTCAAGTAGCTGGGACTACAGGCGCATGCCGCCATGCCTGGCTAATTTTTTTGTATTTTTAGTAGAGATGGGGTTTCACCATGTTGCCCAGGCTGGTTGCAAACTCCTAAGCTCAGGCAGTCCGCCCGCCTTGGACTCCCACTTACGTGAAATAGTGGGAATTTGCTAGAATAAGCAAATTCATAGAGCCAGAAAATATACTAGAGGTTAGCAGGGGATCAGGAGAGAGGAGAATGGGAATGCTACTGTTTATGGACACAGAGTTCTTCTTTGGGGTGATTTAAAAGTTTTAGAAATAGAGGTGATGGTCTACAATACTGAATGTAATTGATGCCAATTAATTGTACATTTAATAGTGGTTCAAATGGCAAATTTCATGTTATTTATATATATGTGTGTGTGTGTGTGTGTATGTATTTACCATAATAAAAAAGTGAAAAAGTGCAGAGGCAATGAATTCTTTAAAAAATATAACTCTGATCAAGTTCTTCTCATGCTTAGAATTCTTCAGTTTTCCTACTGCATTCAAGATAGTTTTCAGATTCTTCAGTTCAGCAGATCTTTAATGACTTAGTTCGTGTTTATCCCTCAAATCTCATAGCTCACCCCCCTCTAAGTGCACCCTCTGCTCTATGGTGACAACCACTCATTTCCTGATCAGGAGTATGCAACTATATACCTGTATGCCTGCACGGTTGTTCTTTCCACCTAAAATATCTTCTCCATTCCTGCTCTGTAGACTCTCTTCTTCTCTCCTGTTTTTAAATGTATTTTTATATTGATAGGGCCTCACTCTTGTCACCCAGGCTGGAATGCAGTGGCGTGACCATAGCTCACTGCAGCCTTGAACTTCTGGGCTCAAGAGATCTTCCCGCCTCTGCCTCCCAAAGTGCTGGGATTACAGGCATACGCCATCATACCTGGCTGTAGACTCATTTCTATTCTTCATTTAAAACTTAGCTTAAGTCAACTTTTCCAGGAAGCATTTAAATCTTATTTAAATGCCCAACTTTATTTGCTGACATAGTACCCAGGGTCTCTATTATAGCAGTTATGATGATGTAAAATAATTGTTTGTATCTTTTCCACTTGCACAAGTTTCTCGTACCTTTGTGTCTCTGTCTCTCCTAGTCTACTAACTGTCACATAGTAGCAACCCAATAAATGTTTAATGACTACATTCCACAGATTCATCAAAGACCCTTCTAAAGAACCAGCTCTCCAGCCGGGTGCGGTGGCTTATGCCTATAATCCCAGCACTTTGGGAGGCCGAGGTGGGTGGATCACGAGGTCAAGAGATTGAGACCATCCTGGCCAACATGGTGAAACCCCATCTCTACTAAAAATACAAAAATTAGCCGGGTGTGTCGGCAGGTGCCTGTAGTCCCAGCTACTCGGGAGGCTGAGGCAGAAGAATCACTTGAACCCAGGAGGCGGAGGTTGCAGTGAGCCGAGATTGCGCCATTTGCACTCCAGCATGGAGACAGAGTGAGACTCTGTCTCAAAAAACAGAAAACAAAAAACAAAAAAGAACCAGCTCTCCATTCAAAACCAACAGTGCCACAGAAAGGGTGGACATTCTCATATATTTTTCCTTTTTAAAAAGATCCAGCACTCTGAGGCTATGTGAGTGAAATCAGCCTCTCACCTATTGACTGGCTTTCCTGCACTGAGTCCTGGGGAAAGACACTATATCGTCAGCACCACGTACTTTGACATCCATAATTTCATTAAAGGGAATAGAATCTGGTAGGATAAAGGAAGGATTGGGGCAGGAAGGAGAAGCTCTGGGATAGATGATGAGCAAATCAGTGGGACGTGTATCATGTTTTCACTGCCACTCTATGCCCTCTTCAGGTAGGGGAGGGAGTATGTCAAAGACGGTCCAGGACTTACCTGCTGCCACTGGAGGCTGATATTTCTATCCTTGTTGAAAGAAGATAGGTAAGGGGATTCTGAGAAAGCTTTTCCACCACTTTTTCTGTCATGATTCCTGACCTGGAAGGAAGGAGGCCTTGGGTCACCCCCTACCCAGATGTTCTGGGAATGGACAGCAAGCCTGTCCTCAAGTGGAGAAAGTAGCCTACTGTGTCCAGCTACCCAGTGATAGGAAGCTGGGTGAAGTGGAGAAAATACCACATCTGGAATCAGGCATTCTAACAAGCTGTGTGATGCTGGGCAAACTGCTTGACATTTCTGAGTTCTAGCTTCTTCCTTTTCTAAAATGTGAGTAGTTACCTAAATAATCTTCAGTGTTGCTTGCTGACAAAAAAATGCCATACTGTCAGTACTTTGCATGTTTCTTATATTTTTGCTAGCACTGACTCCACTTTCCATTTCACCCCCAAACCACTGCAAGGTCTCATCTATGCCCTCCATGTGGCATGAAGCTGGGCTACCTCTATATTCACTGTTTCCAATTCAATTGCTAAAATCATATTTAGACACCAAGAAAGAACAATGGTGCCTATGATTCTGAAGAATAAGGAAGAAAATAAAAAGAACTAACAGTCACTTTCAGTTCAAGATAAGTGGGAGCTACTGACTGATAATTTAGAATGGAAAACAGCTAGATAGTCTAAAAAGACTGTCACTTCATCAACTATAGTTTTCAGAAGCATCCATGTTAATGGAAGAGACTAAGGGAATAGAGACAACCAAAAACAGTAGAAAACCTTCCAATCATTTATATGTGGCGTGGGAAGTGCTTTAGTATTTACTGCCTTGGGAACTGAAGCTAAATTATAAAGTGTATTGGGAAGAACTGAGTTAAAAAGAGCTAGCATGTGCCCACTTTGTAAATAAAGAGCTGAATACCACCCCCCCCACCAAAAAAGAAAAAAAAAAGAGCTAGGATGTTTTATTATGTCCTTATCTTGACCTCCAACTCCCAACTCAGGATTTTTCCCTTCATTCATGATGGATAACTGTCATCAACTCTCACATTTATGTAAAGTACCAGCCTACGATGAGTTGCTATAGATGGCTATCTTTATTTTTACTTAATGTTTTCTAAATTTTATACCTATTTATTTAGAGATGGGGTCTTGCTGGTCTGAAACATCTGGGCTCAAACGAACCTACCTCAGCCTCCTGCGTAGCTAGTACTGCAGGCGGGTGCCACTGCACCCGGCTTGCCCTGATGTTTTCACCATATAAACTCTAGCTTTGGGGAAGTCATTAAAGAATATTTAGGACTGAAGCTGCAGGGGTAACAAAAATAAATAGGGAGATAGTGGGCATTCTCAACATTGACTTTATTATCAATTTGACTTAATAAATAGGGAAAGCACGAATTTTATATGATTAAACTGACCACAGATAACCAAGGGTTGGTTATTCTATACATGACGAGTAAGGTGAGAAGTAGTCATTATTATTTTAAGTCAAACATCCAAGGTGTTTTCCTCATGTTTATAAGTATTTCAATAAGGAAGGCAAGTATCTTGCCATGACCATAAACATTAACCAAATAAAACTCATGTTCCTATGTCTCTTTCTGACTCCAGCTGACCCTCCTAGACACCTTTCTTCAGAGCTGGATGGAAAAGTTCCAAGTCAGTCACCGACAAAGGTAGCAGATGGGTGGATAAGTACTCTCCCATCTCCAAATGTTACCATGAACTTGGAAATAATTAATGATTTTAAAAGGAATATTTTCCTCTTCTCCCTAAAGTCAAAGATCTCACTGGGTTAGAGGACCAAATTCACTTACTGGGATGGGTCTGAATCACTTCCTTTGCGTTTTCGTGGAAACTCTGTCATGTGTGAGCTGAAAGACCCCATAGCTGTTGGTCTTGTCCCTGGACTCACGCGGCTGGAAACCACAGGAGCAATGCACTGGTTCTCCTCTCTCAACACTTTACCTATGGGCAGCAGAGTACAACAAGACATTTATTTTAAACATTAACTTTTACTTTGTACATATCCATATCACACATTTTAAATGACTTTTCTATCTTGATATTTAAAAAATACCAGCTAAGGCCAGGCGCTGTGGCTCATGCCTGTAATCCCAGCACTTTGTAAGGCTGAGGCGGGTGGATCACCTGAGGTCAGGAGATCAAGACCAGTCTGGCCAACACAGCAAAACCCCATCTCTATTAAAGTACAGAAATTAGCCAGGCACAATGTGGGCATCTGTAATCCCAGCTACTTGGGTGGCTGAGGCAGGAGAATTCCTTGAACCTGGGAGGCAGAGGTTGCAGTGAGCTGAGATCATGCTACTGTACTCCAGCCTGGGCAACAGAGCGAGACTCCCTCTCAAAAAAAATGTGTATACATATATATATACACACACACACACACACACACGCATTACATCTATATATACACATTATATATATACACACATTATATATATATAGACACATTTTAAATATATATATCAGCCAAAACCAACATAACACAGAATGAAAGACTAATTGTGTACACTCAAGTATTAAATAAGCATTTGTTAGTCCATGTTTTTAAGGCTTTCCCCCTATATTGTAAAAGAAATTTGAATATGGTAGAAAACACAGAAAACACAGAAAAATTGAAAGGAAGGGGGAAATCCAAATTTTTTCCCAATGTTACACAAACCAATGTTACAATCCTTTTGAGATATTTCTTCTGAGAATTTTTTCTATAGTTATCATTAAGGTAATTGAAATCATACAGTATACAGTAGTCCCCTCTTATCTGCAGTTTTGCCTTCTGTGGTTTCAGTTACCCGTGGTCAACTTTTGTCTGAAAATATTAAATGGAAAATTCCAGAAATAAATCATTCGTAAGTTATCAACTGCACACGGTTCTGAGTAGCAGGATGAAATCTCACACCACAGTCATCCCTCTGTCCAGCATATCCACGCTGCATATGTCACCTGCCCGCGAGTCACTTAGTAGCTGGTTCGGTTATTAGATCCACTGTTGCAGTACCACAGTGCTGGTGTTCAAAGAACCCTTATTTTGCTTAATAGTGGCCTCAAAGCACAAGAGTAATGATGCTGGCATACTGTTATAATTGTTCTACTTTATTATTAATTATTGTAGTTAATCTCTTACTATGCTGAATTTATAAAGTAAACTTTTATCATAGGTATGTATGTATAGGAAAAATTCATATATGTAGAGCTTGGTATTATCCGCAGTTTCAGGCATCCACTGGGGAGTCTCAGAATGTATCCGCCATGGGTAAGAGGGGCTGACTGTCATCAGATTTATGTGTCATTGTGACATAATAACTTTCCAGTTTTATTACAAATTCTTTATAAATGACTCTAATGGATGTATAATACACTGTCATGTAGCTGTGTCCAGTTATTTAACCACTCTCCTATTGTTAGAACCTACATTTAATTTTATTTTATTTGCCAGTACAAATACATACTTTGGTACATAAAGCTTTTTATCTACTTCTGGTTATTTTGGACACTATCCCAGAAATGGGTTAACAAGGTCAAGAGACATCAATATTTTTAACTCTGAATTGCTAAGTGTGATTTTAAAAAATCCTTTTTGTCTCAAGTGAGGTTTATTAAATGTTTTACAAAATATAAAAATCAGAATAACTGAACCAAAATAACCTATAGTCTAAATTTGAGAATCTGTAAGTTACTATATTTCTCATATTAAAATGCACATAAAAAGTTTAAAGCAATTTGTACCTAATAACACAGATTGAAAATATATAACAATATTTACAAGGAGAATGTAATAAGTCTACAATAATAGTGGAAGACTTTTAACACATCTTTAACAGTAACTGATAGATCAAGTAGTAAAAATAATGATATGGAAGATTTAACTGGCACAATCAGCAAGCTTCATATAATAGACATATATGGAGCACTATGCCTAGTAGCTTGAAACACCAGTGTTAATTGTTTTTGGCCAACTATGGAGCATTTATAAAGACTGACAATATATTGGACCAAAAACCAGTCTCAAAGATTTTGACAAATTGATATCATACATAAAACATTTTCTGACTTCAGTGTAATTGTGCTGGAAGCCAGGAACAAAAAGATAACCAGAAAATCCCTATATCTTTGTAAATTAAGAAACCCACAAATAATTCATGGGGCAAGAGGAAATTCAAATGTAAAATGACAAAATATTTGTAATTAAGTATTAATAAAAATGTCACACAATGCATAAGCATTACTTAGCATGAAATTTTAACAATGTTTAAAAAAAGAAAAATTGAAATATAATAAGTAAATAATTTAAGAAATCAGAAAAAGATCAGTAAAATAAATCCAAAGAACTAGAAGAAAGAAAATCATAAGACCAGAAATAATGAAATAGAATATAAACATATAAAAGTGTAGATTTAAAAAGCTAAACAAAGTTTCTTCCAAATGATTGTAAACTCTAACAACTTTATGGCAAGATTTTTCAAAGAAAAATATGTACAAAAAAATAAATTTGGGGTCATAATTTAGATGCCCTAGAAATTTAAAAGATAATAAAATACCATTAAAAATAATGCTAAATATTTAAAAATTTAGATGGAATGAAACATTTTCTATAGAATTTTAACTTACCGAAATTGAAACAAAAAGAAATAAAAACCTGAATATTCCTATATTCTTCCTTACACAAACTATTCCACTATATGAAAAAAAGAGGGACTACCCTGACCCCCAACTTTTCTTTGTCAAGGAGGCTTACATAATTTTGATATTAAAACCTGACAAGGACAGTACAAAAGGAAAATTACAGGCCAATCTCATTCACAAACAAAAATACAAAAATCTTAACAAAACATTATCAAACAAAATTCAGAAATGAATAAAAATAATCATCCATCATGACTAAGTTTCATCCTAGGGATGCAGGAGTGCCTTCATATTAGTAATTAATGAATATAATTTACCACAATAACAGATAAATGAAAAACTATACAATCATCTCAGGAAATGTAGAAATATTAGTGAAGAAATATTGAAAGTGTTCTTTTTAAGATCAGAAACAAGAACACCCTTAATTCTATATTAGAAGAGCTCACAGTAGGGTAAGGCAAGAAAAAGGAAAATGAAATATAAAATTAAGAAATAAAATTGTTTTGCTCTTATTGGGAAATGATATGATTGACTACATAGAAAATCCAAAATAATCAACATATAAATCATTAAAGTTAGAGGATATAGCAAGTTGGCTGTATATAAATCAATATGTAAAAATCAATTGCCTTTCTATCCAAAGTAACAAATAGTAAGAAAATGATATTTAAAAGATAGAATTTATAATAATCTCAAAAATACAGAGTATCTAAAGAATAAATCTAATAAATGTATAAGGTCTTTAGGGAAAAACTAAAACTTTATTTAAAACATTTTAAAAGATCCAAACAAATGGAAAGATATGCCAGGCTTTTGAATTGGAGGCTTCAGTATACTAAAGATGTAAATTATCCTAAAATAGATGTGTAATTCCTCTCAAAATACATAATTTTTTGGTGGAACCTTTCAAGTGGAATATACAACTATGCAAATGGTATACAGAAGAACAATGGGTCATGAATAACCAAGCAAAAGGTGGGAAGACTGGTCCTATCAGATATCAAGACTTGTAAAGACACAGTAATTAAGACAATGTAGTACTGGTATGAGGATAGACAGATGAATGGAAGAGAACAAAGAGCCCAGACACGTATATATGGACATCTGCTAAATATCAAAGGTGGTAAAAGATCACGGTGGGGAAAAAAAATAACTTTTTAATAAATGGTCCGGGATCAATTGGTTTTCTCTATGGAAAAGATGAAACGGGACTCCCTGTGTTACACCAAATACAAAAACAAATCCAGTTGGATTTGAGACCTAAATTTAAAAAATAAAAACAGAATACAGAAAACTTTTGCTATGGTTTGAATGTTTGTGTTCCTCCGAAATTCATGTGGAAACTTAATTCCCAGTTCAACAATATTAAAAGGTGGGGCCACTAGGAGGTGATTAGGTCATGCATGCTCCACCCTCATAGACAGGATTAGTGCCACCGTAAAAGGGCTGAGAGGACAAGTTTGTCCCTTCCATTCCTTTGCCTCTTCTGCCAAGTGAGGATGCAGCAAGAAGATACCATCGTAGAAGCAGAAGGAGCAGCCCTCACCAGACAATGAAGTTGCCCGTGCCTTGATCTTGGACTTCCCAGCCTCTAGAATTGTCAGAAATAACTACCTGTTGTTTTAAATTACCCAGCCTAAGGTGTTTTGTTATAGCAGCATCAATGGACTAAGACAACTCTAAAGGAGGGAGAGTATTTTTATTTCATAGAAAGAAATTCCCAAGACATAAAACGTAAAAACAATAAAGGAAAAGATTGTTAAATGTGACAATCTTTAAGTTAATGTTGATCGAAAGACACTACAAAGAAAATGAAACCACAAGCCACAAACTGGGAAAAGATATTTGTTAGACATATAAACAACAAAGGGTTAATATTCAGATTATATAAAGAATGGCTTTGAATCAATAAGAAAAAGACCAATGACTCTCAATAGAAAACTGGATAAAATAACTTGAATAGGCACTTCATAAAAGAAATTCCAGTTGTCAACACATGGATGAAAAGATACTCAATCTCACTGGTAACCAGGAAAATCCTAAGGAAACTGTAGTGATATACTAATATATGATGGCTACAATTGAAAAATTTGATGATATCAAGTGTTGGTGAGGATGAGGAGCAATGGAAACGCTCATGCTCTGCTGGCAGGAATGTAAGTTGCTACAGCCACTTTGGAAACCATTTTTGCATTACCTAATAAAGGTGAACACATATATAATATATGACTTGGCATTCCCCTCCTAGGTATATGGAAAACTCTTACTGTGTATTAGCTGACAGGTATAAGAAATGCATTAGCAACATTGCTTGTAATTGAACAACAACAACAAAAACCTGAGAAAACTGGAAACTTGAAATTTTCTCAGCAAAATGGGTACATTGCTTAGTTACTGAATGGAATACTAACAGCAGCAAAAATGAATGAAGTCCAGCTATACTCAACATGGATGAATCAAAAAACATAATGCTGGCCAGGTGCAGTGGCTCATGCCTGTAATCCCAGCATGAAGACTTGGAAGGCCAAGGTAAGAGGATCACGTAAGGCCAGAAGTTTGAGACCAGTCTGGGCAACACAGCGAGATGCTGTCTCTAGAAAAAAATTTTAAAACTAGCCAAGCATGGTGGTGTGCACATATAGTCTTAGCTACTCAAGAGGCTGAGGTGGGAGGATTGCCTGAGTCCAGGAGTTGAAGGTTACAGTGAGTGTGCTGCACTCCAGCCTGGGTGACAGAGTGAGACTCTGTCTTCTAAAACAAACAACAACAACAACAACAAAAACCGATAATGCTGAAGGGAAAAAAGTCACAGTCAAAAACACATTGCATGTTTTTAAAAATTTATAGAAAGTTCAAAAACAAGTAAACTAAAAAAAAAAGTAAAACTAATCAATTTTTAGGAATATTTGGGTTTTTTAGAAATTTTTTTTATATAGAGATATCTCCCTATACAGAAAGCAAGGGGGTAGTTAAGACAAAAGTCAGAACAGTGGTTCTCTTCAGGAAAAGAAAGGGGGGTGTGACCATGAGGGACACACAGGGACTTCTAAGGAATTCATGTTCTACCTCTTTCACAGATCAATGTCTTATCTTTCTTCTTTAAACAATACACATTATTTTTACCATCTTCACAGGTATAATAGATCTCACAATAAAGAAGTGGGGAGAATAATTTTACCAGTGATCGTGAGGCACTTTGGAATTAAGTTTCCAGTCTACAACATCCCAAGACTTCTAGGCCTGGATTCTCTAAATGGGACCAGTTCAGGATCACCACCTACCACATGAGATCAAATACGGCTTCAGCTCCTAGACTTCATTCTAATGGATTTTGAATGACAGATTACCATCTGTCTCCACAGAAAAAGTGCAGGGAATTTATTTCATCAAATGACAAATCAAAAGGAAAAATTCACTCCCGTTAAACCACAGCATACCCTGGAATATATAATACCAGACCCTCAACCATTCCCCCTACTTCCAACACACACTCTGCAAGTACATTCTTTCCCTCACATAAGTTCAGAGACAGAAATAAAACGAAGATTTTTTTTTTTTTTTTGCCTCCCATTCTGGGAAGCATGATCTTCACATGTTTCTATCCTACTTCCTTATTAACCTTTAAATAAGGAATGTGAATTATCTTTAGGTAGGCAGAATAATCTTCTCTTCACAAAATAAAAATCTGAAGCTTTAAGGGTCTTTATTAATGGGTGGGGAGTATTGCCTTATAATTAGCTATGTTCCATTGACTCTATGTCAGTAGAAGTATATTCAAAACAGAGGGCTTTCTGTAAGCAAAAGGAAAATATGGGTTAGTGAGACTAGTTAGTTTTAGCTGAAAGGATCTGTTCTTTGGAAATAATCTCCATGTTGCAGATTCTTATTTTTGTTACTAGGTGACTCATAATTTAAGGAGTAAAAATTTCATTTTTAACTTTCCAGTTTACTTGACTTTCTGCCTCCACATATACATCTGCAGAAGATGAGACCATGTGTTAGGAATTGAAGTTCAGCTCTGCTTTTATATAATTCATTTTGGAAGTATATGATTTAATGTTTTGATATTGTCTTTCCTTGCCAAATTGAGTGACTTCTCAGTGGTGAATGTAATATGTGTTCTTTAACACTCAATAAAATAATACAGAATTTAGGTTAAATGAAGATATCGTGATTGCCTTTTTACAAAGAAAGTTTGTGATTTTACTTAAAATGAGATTAGCATTAAATCTCACTCCACTCTGTCTGTCTCCCTGGTGATGATAATCAATCTTGCAATATTTCAAAGGTCTACTATTTAGTATCAATTCCTCAAGGAGGAAAATAAATTATGGGAAATGAGCAGCCGTTTGGAAGTCATAACCAAGGGAAGCCAAGTAGCCACTTGGTTTAGGCTCATAGTTACAAATGGGTTCAAATTTGGAATTTGGCATTGTGGTTGAAAGAGAATACACATTGGGTATACACACATGCACACACAGATTCACAGAAGCCACGGCAAAATGGCTTCTTTCATTTTTCATAAAAGTTTAAAACTTTTGTTCCATTACCTACTTTCGTAGCCAATAGTGTGCTATATCTTAAAATTTGTGTAAATTTTCATTATCTTGTAAATAACTTTTGGTTAAAAATAATTTATTCTGTGTAAACGTTTAAATTACTTCCTTGAGAAATGAAAGTGGCCTTTAATTCTTAACTTCTGAGAGTCCAAACCCGGAAAAATCTTTGTGGTCCCATCTAACCACTACCTTGTTAGTACTGTTTTTTTTTTTTTTTTTTTTTTTGGACAAATCACTTAACATAACCAACCCTATTTCTTTAAGATGGAAGAAATTTCCCGCAAACCACATTTGCTTGTTTCAGAATCAAATAAGAAAATGTACACAAATCTGTTTGAAAACCAGAAGGTTACTGATGCTAATTAAGTAACTAGCCCAGCAAAAATGCATCAACATTGTTGGTGAGCCATTGTAGATGCCTAAGGTGTCAGGAAAACAACATTGAGTTAATGTTGTTGCTTTATTTTTAATTATAAAGCTGTTAACCTTTTTATCTTGAAATAATTTCAGGCTGGCAAAGATAGTGTAAAGAATTCCCATATACCCTTCAATAATATTCCCCAAATGATAATGTCATTCTTAACCCCAGCATAATTATCAAGATCAGGAAATTAACACTGATACACAATTATTATCTAATTGACAGATCTTATACAAATTTTGTCAATTGTCCTAATGTCCTTTGCTGGTCCAGGATCACAATGCATTTAGCACCTGCCACCTGTCCTTTGTTTCCTTTCATCTGTAATGGTTCCTCAGGCTTCTTTTGTCTTTCTTGAGACTTTTGAAGGGTACTAGGAAGTTATTTTCTAGAATGTCCTCCAGCTTAAGTTTGTCTGATATTCCCTCATGACTAAATTTAGATTGTGCATATTTGTCAAGAATACCACAAAAATGATGCTGTGCCCTTCTCAGTGCTAAATTCCTTCTCTTTTACATTTTACTGCTGCTAGTACTTTTTTTTTTTTTTTTTTTTTTTAATAGGGTCTCACTCTGTCACCCAGGCTGGAGTGCAGCGGCACAATCTCAGCTCACTGCAAACTCCAGCTCCTGGGCTCAAGCCATCCTCCCACCTCAGCCTCCTAAGTAGCTGGGACTACAGGCACACCCACCACACCCAGCTAATTTGCTTGAATTTATTGCTTCATTAAGATCCTGCTCCTCCAGATTCCAAATGGTGTTCAGTTCATGGAATAAACAGAAGTGGCAGAGGAAAGGTTTATGAGATCCTCCATAAGGCTATATGTTCCAATACTGCAAAGCCTTTGAGGACCACAGCAGGCTTCTTTATCTTTATCCCTAAATCCTGGCACAGTGCCTGACACAGAGTAAGTTTTTGTTTGTTTTTGAGACAAGGTCTTGCTTTGTTGCCCATACTGGAGTGCAGCGGTGCAATCATGGCTCACTGCAACCTCTGCCTCCTGGGCTCAAGCGATATTCCTATCTCAGTCTCCCAAGTAGCTGGGACTACAGGCACGTACCACCATATCCATTTGATTTTTTTAAAAAAATTTCTGTAAGGATTTCGCTGTGTTGACCAGGCTGGTCTCAAACTCCTGGGCTCAAGCGATCCTCAGCCTCCCAAAGTGCTGGGAATATAGGCACGAGCCACCATGCCCAGCCCCACAGTAAGTACCGAGGGTTTATTCAAAGAATAAATTACATTCACTTTATTACCCCAGACATCCAAAAGAGAATCTGAAAGATGTGAAATCAGAACTTCCAGTTTCACCTTCCTGAGCTGAGGCCACACTGTGTTTCATTGTTCTTGCAACAAGGAACATGGAAGTTCCTGCTATCCCTACTTCACAAACAAGGAGGCTTACTTTCTACCATTATTTCAATTATTTCATTTATATCATTTTTCTTTCACAGAAGAAAAAAGACACTTGATTGTCTGCTTTGGAAAAAAGGCACTGTGTGGTACAGGATTTGGCATCTTGGAAAGCCTTCTAGAATGACAAGCAGTTATTGTTTTATAGGTTTGTGGTAATGCGTTACAATGGAAACCAAATACTGTTGCTTACCATTGACACATTACTTTAAGATCCTTAGTCACATGATGGATAGAAATTAAGTATTAATTGGCACTATTCAAGAACAATGCCATGTATAGATAGTATTACACATAAATTACATTAAAAAATTTGCGCAACAGAGATAAAAAATATTATATTATTTCACAGTATTTAAGAGCCTAATCCAGGTGGTAGATATCTTAAAAAGTTAAGATTTAGTACCTACCCTCGAGAAGTTTATAATCCTGTATATTTTTTGTGCATGTATAAGTGCATAGATATATTAACCAAATACAGAATGAAATTAGACCTAGATAGAGGTACAAGTTTGTGCTGCAAGAACACAGAGATAAGGGCACTTAATTCTGTTTGGGGGAAGGGAGTAACATCTGAACACATTTTTCTGGATGGGTGTTTTAGGCTTCGAGAACACTATGAATAGGAGGTAGCAAATGCATTCAGTAAAATCCTATGCCATCATTTAAAATGATTATGAATTTTATAAATACAGAAAATGCCCTTTAAGGAATCTCCAGTTTCCTATAGTGGTTGTACTAGTTTACATTCCCACCATCAGTGTAAAAGTGTTCCCTGTTCACCACATCCCTGCCAACATCTATTATTTTTTGATTTTTTGATTATGACCATTCTTGCAAGAGTAAGGTGGTATCACATTGTGGTTTTGATTTGCATTTCTATGATCATTAGTGATGTTGAGCATTTCTTCATATGTTTGTTGGCCATTTGTATATCTTCTTTAGAGAACTGTCTATTAATGTCCTTAGCCCACTTTTTGATGGGATTATTATTACTAATTTGTTGGAGTTCCTTGTAGATTCTGGATATTAGTCCTTTGTCAGATGTATAGATAGCAAAGATTTTCTCCCACTCTCTGGGATGTCTATCAACTCTGCTGATTACTTCTTTTGCTGTGCAGAAGCTTTTTAGTTTAATTAAGTCCCATCTATTTATAAAATAAATAAACATAAAAAATAAATCTATTTATTTATTTATCTTTGCTTTTGTTACATTTGCTTCTGGGTTCTTGGTCTTGAACTCTTTGCCTAAGCCAATGTCTAGAAGGGTTTTTCTGATGTTATCTTCTAGAATTTTTATGGTTTTAGGTCTTAGATTTAAGTCCTTGATCCATCTTGAGATGATTTTGTATAATGTGAGAGATGAAAATCCAGTTTCATTCTTCTACACGTGGCTTGCCAATTATATCAGCACCATTTGTTTATGTCCTTTCCCCACTTTATGTTTTTGTTTATCGAAGATCAGTTGGCTGTAAATATTTGGCTTTATTTCTGGGTTCTCTATTCTGTTCCTTCAGTTTGTGTGCCTATTTTCATACCAGTACCATGCTGCTTTGGTGACTACGCCCTAATAGTATAGTGTGAAGTCAGGTAATGTGATGCCTGCAGATTTGTTCTTTTGGCTTAGTCTTGCGCTTTGGCTATGTGGATTCTTTTTTGGCTCCATATGAATTTCAGGATTGTTTTTTCTAGTTCTGTGAAGAATGATGGTAGTATTTTGATGGGAATTTCATTGATTTGTAGATTGCTTTTGGCAATATGGTCATTTTCACAATATTGATTCTACCCATCCATGAGCATGGGATGTGTTTCCATTTGTCAGTGTCATTTATGATTTCTTTCAGTAGTGCTTTGTAGTTTTCCCTGTAGAGTTCTTTTATCTCCTTGGTTAGGTATATTCCTAAGTATTTTATTTTCCCACTACTAGGTATCTACCAAGAGGAAAAGAAGTCATTATATAAAAAAGATATTTGCACATGCATGTTTATAGCAGCACAATTCACAATTGCAAAAATATGGAATCAGCACAAATGCCCATCAATCAAGAAGTGGATAAAGAAATTGTGATATATATAAAATATATATACTACTCAGCCATAAAAAGGAATGAAATAATGTCATTTGCAGTGACCTGGATGGAAATGGAGCCAATTATTCTAAGTGAAGTAACTCGGGAATGGAAAACCAAACATCACATGTTCTCACTCATAAGTGAGAACTAAGCTATGAGGACACAAAGGCATAAGAATAATACAACGGACTTTGGGGACTCGAGGGGAAAGGGTGGGGGAGTGAGGGATAAAAGGCTACACATTGGGTACAGTGTATACTGCTCGGGTGATGGGTGCACCAAGATTCCAGAAATCACCACTAAAGAACTTATTCATGTAACCAAACACCACCTGTTCCCCCAAAACCTATGGAAATAAAAAATAAATGCTTACGTAATGTTTAGTTTTTAAAAAGGAGGATGAAAGACTACGGAAAAACAAGAAACAAAAATAATGCCATTTGCAAGGGAGATAAAAAACACACATAATGAAATGTTACCAGGAGTTTTATCTCAGTAGCCAAAGGATTTTTCTCCTTTCTACTTCCCTATATTGTTCCAAACTTTTCTAAGTATCACGTCTTACTTTTGTAAGACATACACGCAACTTAGAGAAAAGAAGTCGTATGGACTATTGGGGGATAGCAAGATCAGTATGGCTGGCCACAGCGTAAAACTGATGTGAGATCAAGCTTGAAACGTAGATTGTACTAGTTCATGGAGGGCCCTGGATGTAACACCAAGGGGTCTGAGCTTTATCTCCAGGTAGTGGGAAGCTAATGTAGTTACCTAGGACTGCCTCAGCCCTATTCACTACTGAGGCCAATCCTCACCAAGGCAGGGGGAACATTTACAATGTTCTCCCTCCTAGCAAATCAGTTCTGAAATTAGTCTTCCTAGCAAAAGCTACAACTTTCATCATAATGCATTCCACCTTTGCCCAAACAGATGAGAGGCCAGTCATTCTGTTTATTTCTGTAATAAAGACTGTACTCCAAGCTGTATAATTTAAACCCTCTCCATCTTGGTTGGGGAAATATGGCTCAGCTGCTAAGCCTGGACAGGGAAGGCCAAAAATCATTTTAGGCAGGGGTCAGGAGCCCAAAATATCACATCTCAGATACAATATTAAAACATCACAGAAGGATCTGACTCTTCTGGCCTTGGCCTCAAAAGTAGCAAGATGTCTAAAAGGGAAGTCCTGAGGATGGTTAAGATTAATTCATCTTAGGGGAGCGAAGGCTCACATATGAGGTGAGAAAGGAACCCAGGTGGAAGTTCCTGGGACAAAGCATAACTGTCTCAGGCTCCATAAACTAAAATGCATTAGGCTCATTTTCTGTCAATTTTTATTTTAAGACTGTTAGTTTCTGTGAATTCCAAATAATAAAGGAGAAACCACACACTGCTAGATTCCAAGGACACAGAGCTCGGCTGGCATGTGATTTTGTCCATGATCACATAACAGCTGGAGAACTGAAGCAGAGAAAATAGATGTTTTGGGTTGCCCAAGGCCAGCAACTTCGCAGGGAAGTATGTAGAAGTTCGAAAGGATAAACAGGTAAGTGGTGTCTATCACATCATAGTTAAATGGTACATCATAGAGCACAGGCTGGGCAGGAAAGCAAGAGACACACAGAAGGAGCTGAAAAAGGAACTCTGGGAAGTGGATGGAATACTTGGAAATAACATTAGGATGACAAAGAAATTTGGTGTCAGTGGGAGAGCCATAAAAATATGAAACCATGATTTGCAGAGAGAAGTTCAGACTTGGGGATTCAGAGGTGAAGAATTTCCAGCTGATTAAAGGGTCTATGGAGCACTGTTTGCAGTGAATTGAGGACAGAGTGTGTTAAAAAAGAGAAGACCCATGTTGCCTAGTGTAACATCAGGGGATGGGGAGGAGAGGAAATGTCTCTAAGAATATGATGCAGCAGCACCCTGAAGGTCAGCAGAATATTAAAACAGGTATGAGAAGAGAGTGCAATAAACAGAAAAACAAAATCAAGGCAATAAATGACAGTGAGGAATAACGTCTGGAAATGGCAATGAGGCTCAAATAAAAAGTGAAGTCAACCTCACTTCCTAGTGCTGAAATACACAAGACAGTGATTGGCTTCCATAATGTCTCTTTAGTTAATTCCTTAAAATTTGGGCTGACCATATTACTACTAATCTAGTAATCACTGAATTATAAAAACATCTTATTTTTGGCCTATTTAATGAATTAAGACCGATCATTTGTTAAGCTGGCAAAGGTGCCTTACAGAAGGGGAAGGGGTGAGAAGACATCCTCATAATTTCATATATTTCTAGTAGGAAGGAAAACTGGTACAGGTTGAATATCCCTTAACTGAAATGTTTAGGAGAAGTGTGTCAGAATTTGGATTGTTTTGGATTTTGGAATATCCGCAGATACCTAGTAAGATACCAAGTGTAAATATGGAAGTCACTTATGTTTCATATACACTTTATACACAAAACATGAAGATAATTTTATACAATATTTTAAGTAATTTTTGCACAAAACAATGTGTTGACTGTGTTTTGGGTTTTTTTTAAATCTCATTTTAGGTTTAAGGGATATATGTGCAGGTTTGTTATATGTGTAAACTGCATGTTGCTGGGGTTTGGCAGACAAATGATTTCATTACCCAGGTAGGGAGCACAGTGCCCAATAGGTAATTTTTTAACCCTCACCCTTCTTCCCACCCTCTGCCTTCAAGTAGGCCCCGATGTCTATTGTTCCTCTTTTTGTGTCCATGTGTACTCAGTGTTTAGCTCCCACTAATAAGTGAGAACATACACTATTTGGTTTTCTGTTCCTAATTTGCCTAGGATAATAACCTCCAGCTCCATCCGTGTTGCTGCAAAGGACACGACTGCATTCTTTTTTATGGCTGTGTAGCACTCCCTGGTGTGTATGTACCACATTTTCTTTGTCCAGTCCGCCACTGATGAGCACCTAGGTTGATTCCCTGTATTTGCTATTTTGAATAGTGTTGCAATGAACATATGAATGCATATGTCTTTTTGGTAGAACAATTTATATTCCTTTGGGTATACACCTAGTAATGGGATTGCTAGGTCAGATGGTAGTTCTGTTTTAAGTTCTTTGAGAAACCTCCAAACTGCTTTCCACAGTGGCTGAACTAATTTACGTTCCCATCAGTAGTGTGTCAGTGTTCCCTTTTCTCCACAACCTTGCCAACATCTGTTATTTTCTGACTTTTTAATAATAGCCATTCTGTCTTTCTTGAGATGGGATTTCATTGTGGTTTTGATTTGCATTTCTCTAATGATTACTGCTTTGAGCATTTTTTCATGTCTGTTGGCTGCATGTATGTCTTCTTTTGAGAAGTGTCTGTTTATGCCCTTTGCCCGTTTTTTTAATATGGTTGTTTGTTGCTGGTTGATTTGTTTAAGTTCTTTATAGATTCTGGATATTTGACCTTTTTTAGATGCATCATTTTCAAATATTTTCTCCCATTCTGTAGGCTGTTTATTCTTTTGATACTTCCTTTTGCTGTGTAGAAACTCTTTAGTTTAATTAGGTCCCACTTATCTATTTTTGTTTTTGTTGCAATTGCTTTTGGAGACTACATTATGAAATCTCTGCCAAGGCCTACATCAAGAATGGTATTTTCTAGGTTTTCTTCTAGGGTTTTTATAGTTTTAGGTCTTATATTTAAGTCTTTAATCCACCTTGAGTTGATTTTTGTATATGGTGAAAGGAAGTGGTCCACTTTCAATCTTCTGCTTATGGCTAGCCAGTTATCCAAGCACAGTTTACTGAATATGGACTCATTTCCCCATTGTTTGTAACTGTCAGCTTTGTCGAAGATCAGATGGTTGTAGGTGTACAGCTTTACTTCTGGGTTCTCTAACCTGTTCCATTGGTCTACATGTCTGTTTTTGTATCAGTCTCATGCTGTTTTGGTTACTGCTGCCTTGTATAGTTTGAAGTCGGGTAGTGTGATTTTCTGGCTTTGTTCTTTTTGCTTAGGATTGCTCTGGCTATTCGGGTTCTTTTTTTGGTTCCATATGAATTTTGGAATCGTTTTTTTCTAATTCTGTGAAAAATAACATTGGTAGCTTGATAGAAATAGCACTGAATCTGTAAACCACTTTGGGCAGTATAGCCATTTTAACAATATTGATTCTTCCTATCCATGAGCATGGAATGTTTTTCCATTTGTTTGTGCCATCTCTGATTTCTTTGAGCAGTGTTTTGTCATTCTCTTTGTACAGATGTTTCACCTCCCTGGTTAGCTGTATTCCTAGGTATTATTTTAACGGCTATTGTGAATGAGACTGCACTCTTGATTTGGTGCTCAGCTTAGCAGTATGAAAATGCTACTGACTTTTGTACATTTATTTTGTATCCTGAAACTTTACTGAAGTTATTTATCAGCTTGGGAGCCTTTTAGCAGAGCCTTCAGGGTTTTCTAGATAGAGAATCACATTGTCAGTGAAGAGAGATAATTTGACTTATTTTCCTGTTGGGATGCCTTTTCTTTCTTTCTCTTGCCTGACTGCTCTGGCTAGAACTCCCAGGACTATGTTGAGTAGGAGTGGTTTATGTTGAATAGGAGTGGTGAGAGTGGGCATCCTCACCTTGTTCCAGTTCTCAGGGTGAAAGCTTCCAGCATTTGCCTGTTCAGTATGATGTTGGCTGCGGGTCTGCCATAGATGGCTCTTACTATTTTGAGGTATGTTCCTTCGATGCCTAGTTTGTTGAGGTTGACTGCATTCTAACTGTGACCCGTCACATGAGGACAGGTGTGGAATTTTCCACTTGTGGTGTCATGCCAGTACTCAAAAAGTTTAGGATTTTTTGGCACTTCAGATTTTGGATTTTCAGATTAGAGATGCTCATTGTATATAATGTTCCCAGAAGGCAATCTGAAAAACTATGTCAAGGGGCACAAACACATGCTGTTCTTTGATTTAGCAATTTGATTTCTTTGAACTTATCCTAAAATTATTAAAGATATACACAAAGACTGTTGTACAAAGAATTTAATAAAAATGCTTCAGCAGTGTAAACCTGAAAACAACCTAAAAGCTTTGACAAACAAGGGAACAGCTAAAAAATTAGGGTGCAATGATATGATGGAGTCCTCTGCCGTCTTTAAATACAATGTTTTCAAATTACTTATGAAATAGTAAATGGTCTAAAAATATTAAATTTTGTATGGTATATTGTTTGCTTTAGTTTTACAATATAATGTATTAATAGAAATTTGAGATAAAGTAGGGCCAACCAATCAGGAGACATTTATTGCCATTGAAAAGATAGATTGTTACTCGCCGTTCCCAAGCGGAGTGGGCATGCCACACCACTGAAGGCGCCACAGGGGAAGCGCTGGGTCAGTCAGAGGAAGAGACAGAACTGAGGGCAAGAGTCTTGATTCTGGTTTCTGAAGGAACAGGTGAGGCAGGCTAAACAAGCTTGGAATTGGCTACTTTGAATAATTTCAGCAGACTCTGGGGAACAGGGGCTGTCCCTACGTAGGGATCTGGTATCTGGCCCTGAGGTGATTAGGTTAGGTGGATAGTAGCTGAGACTGTATGAGCTCAATAAAAGAGATGGTTGGGTAGTGGGCTCTGGACTGGTTTATATTTGAAAAGCGCATTCAAGGGCAAATTGTGTACTATCTCTAGGTATTGGCTAATCCTGGGAGGGACAGTCCATACAAAGTCAGCAAGCCCCAGATATCAAAGCATCAGAATACAGAAAATAAAAGACATGATTAAGCCATTTATATTTTTCTTAATTTACCTTTTCTTTTTCTACAACTAACACATATTACTTTTTTAATTCAGAAAAATAAGGCCAGGTGCCAGGGGCTCAAGCCTGAAATCTGAGCACTTTGGGAGGCCAGGGCAGGAGGATTGCTTGAGCCCAAGAGTTTGAGACCATTCTGGGCAACACAGTGAGACTCCATCTCTACAAGACACAAAAAGTTAGCAGGGTGTGGTGGCACACACCTGTAGTCCCAGCTACTCGGGAGGCTGAGGCAGGAGGATTCCTTGAGCATAGGAGGACGAGGCTGAAGTGAACCATGTGCATGCCACTGCACTCCAGCCTGGATGACAGAGCAAGACCCTGTCTCAAAAAAAAAAAAAGGCGGGGGGTGGGGTCTGGGCATGGTGGCTCATGCCTGTAATCCTAGCACTTTGGGAGGCTGAGGCAGGCGGATCACCTTAGGTCAGGAGTTCGAGACCAGCCTGGCCAACACAGTGAAATCCTGTCTCTACCAAAAATACAAAAATTAGCCAGGCGTGGTGGTGGGCGCCTGTAATCCCAGCGACACAGGAGGCTGAGGCAAGAGAATCGCTTGAACCTGGGAGGAGGAGGTTGCAGTGAACTGAGACTGAGCCACTGCACTTCAGCCTGGGCAACAGAGCAAGACCCTGTCTCCAAAAAAAGAAAAAAGAAAGAAAAAAGAAAGAAAAAAGAAATACACTAAAAAGTTTTCTTGTGTTATTCACCACCTTGGGCATTTCTTTGAAAGGATAAATTTATATCACTATTCCAAGAGCCATGTACACAGCCCTTCTTGTTTTCTAAACCAAAGAACAACTATGGACAGCTGATGCTATGAACTTTGTGTTGCTAAAGATACAAGACCTTGTTGAGCCACTTCTGTGGAACATCTTCATGTTTTCCCAAACAGTCGGGACAGGGAGTTTCTAATCAAATGCAAGATCCCAGGCTGACCCTTGTCCTGTACTGTGGAAGAGAGATCTCCTGGCAAAAGTATTTAGGGGACTTAAGAAAAAGCCTTCCACAAGCATCACCTGCCTACAGACGATTCCCTTTGTGGGCGAGGGATAACTATACTGATTTTTGGAAGTGGCAGCCACATGGCTTTGATCACCTACATTCCATACCTGATAACTGATTGAAAGCATTAGTTAGTGCTGTGTTTAATGCTTTAGAAATAACTGTGGCATCAAAGAGTCTACAAAGGGTTGTTGTTGGAGGCAAGGAACAGCCTCATAGTCTGCTAAAGTCACCTGCTTTTTCACAGGGGTGACTAAATAGACTTTGACAACCTATACCAATTTCTGAGGACTTTTCTAAAGGAAGAACTTCCTAACTGTGTGAACTTCATAAAATATCCACTGGTCAGGAGGCCTAGCTCAAGCTCAGGTGCAAGCCCCTGCCACAGTGAAAACACTGTCCCACACCCGACATGAGGAGCTCGCCACCTCTGCTGACCATGGACTGAATGGCAAGAAGGCAGCAGCAGGCACAGCAAGAGCATTTTTGTCCAGCTGTTCCCCTAACTTACTGTGTGTGACTTTAGGCAACATTTACCCTCTCTGTGGTCATTTCCTCATCTGTAATATAGAAGTTAGAATAAAGACCAGACTTACCTCATAGAGTGTTTATAAGAAAACACTGAGATAAATATTGAAGGATTTTGGAATCTCTGAACTTATGTTGGGCAGATATTCAGTAGTACATTAATTACTTGCCTGAGTTGAGTATAGTGAGCTTATGGCCAGGCATAAGATCCAAACAGACACTAGTGTGCCTTTCCATCCTCATATAAATGGTCAGACTGAAGGGTGTAAATATTAAAGCTGACTGAGGTCTGAGACAAATTAAGGGGCAGAACTGCTGTGGAGCAAGATTAAATCAGAACTATAATGCCAGGTAATTCAGATTTCCACACAGAACTCCTCATATAATTAGTGAAATATAAATTTTTCCTTCCTCTTCTGAAGCCAATATGAAACCATCAATAATGAGACAAGCACATGATTCAAAATTGTGATCACTGCTGTGAATTAAAAGTAGTATGCTTGAGAATATTCAATATGCAAACTATCAACAATTTAATTATTGTACAACAGGTTTGGTTATTTTGTTCTATTGCTTTAAACCCAACTGTGGGCCCCACTGAGTTTAAGATGACATGAAATATGAAATACGAGGCATCCCCATCAGCCTCATCCCATGCTACTCTCACTCGTAACCCAGGCAATGGCCTCAGTGCACTGCATGATGCTGCCCAATCATCTCAGGTTCCCCCATGACTCTGCTTCTCCTCGCCTGGAATTCCCTGTTCTCAAAGCAGGTTTACTCAGTTTATACTCATCTGTCAAAACAAAGTCAGATGTTATCTCCTACAAGAAGCCCTCTCTACCCACTGTTCCCCAACGTCAAAATCTCCCACCCTACTGGGGCCCCTCAGACATTATATAGCAGCACTTTGTAATGGATGCCATCATTGAGCTCATCATGCTTCACTTAATTCTCTTTTTACTAATTGGTTTCCCTCACCAGGCACAGCTCCTTGAGGGCAGGAACCATGTGTTCTTATTCCTAGCTTAACACAATCCCAGACACACTGCCCACACTCAATAATTGAGGAAATGATGGATTATGCAATAATTTGTATTAAGTCAATTCTATAACTATTCAGAAAAAGTTAAATCTCTATTTCTTCCTATTTACTGTCATGAATTTGTGATGGATGAATGAGCTAAATGTAAAGAAATAAAACCATAAAAGTATAAGAAAAATATATATATAGGTGAAAAGTCATATAATCTTAAAGTGAGGAGTGGTTTTTGAAGTCTAAAAGGTGGCTTTAGGTAAGTTAAGCCACATCTGCACTGCTTTGTTATGTTGTCAATTAAGATTAAAAAAAAAAATGTTACCTTTTTTTCTGTTAAGTTTAATCTTCTTTGGTATCACCCTATCAATTTTGCTACTACCCTATCAATATATTTCTGGATTCAGATTATATCTATCTCCTCCCTAAGCCTCCCCAAAGCATGCCATGTGCAAAAGTGACCACAAGAACATCACTATCTTCAAACCAAGCTATCATGTTGAACAAAAAAGCCAAAGAGAGAACAGCAGGTAATTTATTCACTATAGCCATATTCAACATAGGCAAAGTGAGAGCCCAAGGCAGAGTTATAGGGGAAAGTAAAAGGTTGACATGAGGGAAGAGATATGAATGGTTAGAATGGACTCAGGCAATCACTTAGCAGGTGGGAAAACTGAACTAATCTGGATTGGGGTAAATAGTCTGGGAGTAAAACTGTAAACAATGCCAAGGTGTCAGAGAGCCCCAGGGATTATGCTGTGCTAGCCTCACCATTTAAAATGAGCCACAGGGGATCTGGTTACCTGATTATGACATGTCTGTCAGACCAGTAAGGATGGGCCAGGGAATCTCCCAGGATTGCTCAATGCAACAGTACATATATTTTAGAGCATGTTTAAGGTAAGATGTGGATTTGCTTGCATTGCTCATACTGGACTGTGTACTAAAGGTTGCCTTAAAATCGGCAGGTGTCCTAGATCTCCTGCATAGTACATATTAAGGTTGGTTCTTCCTAGCTGATCCTAAGGGCATGGCACTCAGGATAAAACACAAACCAACTGCATGGGTGTGAACATCAGAAGAATAATGTTTATGTTTTAACCTTAGAATATATTCAAACCAGTTTTCCAGTTTGCAGTACAACCTCGTTGAAAGGATTTTTTTTTAAAAAAAAGCTAGCCTATTCCCCTATATGGATGGCCACCTGGTGAGTGGTACTTGTCAGCTGTGGTCCTACAATGTCCTGCAGATCAATTAGTAAATATTCCTCAAGAACCTACTGTGAACAAGATGCTGAGCTGAGGGCTGGAGATATGATGGTGGCAAAAGAGACTAATCCTTCATGGAACTCAAAAATCTAACAGATACTCCTGTGTATCCTGGAGTTCTACCAGGTATTAATCAAAGGCTTTGAATGCCTCTGGTGGTATGGGCAAATGAAGGAGAAGGCCAAAATTATTGAGAAATAAGATCATTTATGCATATTAGTGAAGAAAATGCAGCATGTAATCTTGAAGTTTCGATGTACATAAAATAGCCATATCACTTCCCTGTGTGACATTCAATGCCAAAGATGTTGGGTTTATCTCGTACTTGACTACTGCACTAAGCTACACTTAGTCCACCTAGTGTTGCTATAACAGAATATCTGAGACTAGGTAATTTATCAATAAAAAGGGTTTATTTGGCTCATGATTCTAATAGTGGGAAAGTTCAAGATGGGACATCTGCTTCTGGTGAGGGCCTCAGGCTGCATCCACTCAAGGTGGAAGGTAAAGGGGAGCCAGAGTGTGCAGAGATCACATGGGGAGAGTGAAAGCAAGAGGGCAGGGTGCACCAGGCTCTTTTTAGCAACCAGCTTTAACAATTAGAGTGAGAACTCATTTACCCTCAAGGAAGGACGTTAACCTATTCATGAAGGATCCACCCCATGACCCAAATACCTCCCATTAGGCCCCACCTTCAATACTGGAGATCAAACTTCAACATGAGGTTTGGAGGGGGCAAACATCCGAACCATCTCAACTACACACCTATGGTTTTGAATTTTAAGAGTCTTAAAGTATATCTTCAAAAACTGTGACATCAACTGGGAGCCATGGTCTGACAGCAGACTATGGGAAAAGAATGCCTTCTCCAGCATTGGTGGACAACAGCCACATAGGAAAAGTGAGAATCATGGCAAAGGGTGGGAGTAACACTTTAAAAACAAAGGTTTAGGCCGGGCATGGTGGCTCACGCCTGTAATCCTAGCACTTTGGGAGGCCAAGGTGGGTGGACCACCTGAGGTCAGGAGTTCGAGACCAGCCTGGCCAACATGGTGAAACCCCATCTCTACTAAAAATACAAAAATTAGCCGGGCACGGTGGCATGCGCACCTGTAGTCCCAGCTACTCAGGAGGCTGACACAGGAGAATCGCTTGAACCTGGGAGGCAGAGGTTGCAGTGAGCTGAGATTGTGCCACTGCACTCCAGCCTGGGTGACAGAGTGAGACTCCGCCTCAAAACAAACAAAAAAACAAATAAAACAAAGATTTAATCATCACATTCAGGAGATAAGATAAAGTGGGAATAAGTAAGAAGGTAAATCAAAGTTTATAAGACAGAAAGATCAGAAACATGGGAGGGAAATTAGTATGAGTTGGATTCGGACAAGCAGTTAAGAATAAGGACAAAAACAGTTATCAAGTCCAGTAGACTAAAATGGTTCCCAAGTTCATTCATTTGTTCACACATTGTCTCTCGTCTGATGGAACAGAAAAGTGAAAGGTTTTTTGGCTAATTTTTTAATCTATTATTTGATTCAACTATAATTATTCCCTTTTAAATATTTGCTTCAATATGGAAAAATAAACTAGTCTTGCTCTTAAAGATAAAAATTACTAAAAAACATTTGGAGAAAATCCTAAAAACATACCTGGTTTTCTTACTTTGCAATAAAAGATTAATAGAGGGGAAAAAGAACAAAACAAATTATCAGCCAGGTGTGGTGGGTCATGCCTGTAATCCCAGCACTTTTGGAAAGCCCAGATGGGCAGATAGCTTGAGCCCAGGAGTTGGAGACCTGCCTGGGCAACATGACAAAATCCCATTTCTACAAAAAAAAAAAAAGTACAAAAATTAGCTGGGCATGGTGGCATGCGTCTGTGACACCAGCCACTCCAGAGGCAGAGGATGATGCAGGAGAATCACTTGAGCCCAAGGCATGGAGGCTGCAGTGAACCGTGATCATACTATTGTACTCCAGCCTGGGCAAGAGTGAACCCTGTCTCAATAAAATAAACAATAATAAAAAAAGACATTATCCTGTCCAATTTACTCATCTTAAAGCTGAGAAAACTTAGGCTCAGAGTGGTGAAATAATATGCCCAGCTGTGTTTTACATCTCAGTTTAAATAAAAGAAAAGAAAAAAAACAGAACTTAAAACAGTTCTCATGCATGTCCCATCCTCAATTACTGCAGAAACTGAAAAGGAACGAAAGACACCTAGAATGAATTTCAATGCCACTGCAGAATGCAGCCCTCCCCAGCACTACCTTTTAGCAAGTGAGCAGGGGGCATTTTTAGGAGGAAGCAGTTGCAGTTTGCACCAATTGAGGAAATCTATAAACATATTGTACCTGGATTTCAAAAAGACATTTTTCAAAGCTGGAGAGTAGTGGGCTATACTTTTAAGCTTTTCATGATAGCCTTGAGAAAAAAATGGGGATGAATTAAAAGAGTTTGAGGCAGAAATACTAGTTAGGAAGCCATCCACTGCCATGAACAGGAATGACCAAGAGAGTGATGAAAATGAGGACGACGTCACTACTGTAGGTGGGACCACAGCTGCAGCTGCTGACATCCCCACCACTGCTGCAAATAATATCATCTTTTACTGATTCCTGACACGCCAGGCACCATATGCTTTACATATTTTATACAATCCTCACAGGTCTATGGTGTTTACTATCCCCATTTAGCATGTGAGAAAACCAAGGCTCAGAGAAATAAAGCAACTTTGCTATGTCATCTTGGCTACACTACAATCCTCAGTTATTGTGTCAAACAGTTGTCTAGGTGTTGTTGTGAACGTATTTTGTAGATGTGATTAAAGCCCATGATCAGTTGACCTCAAGTGAGAGAGATTATCCTAGATAATCTGGGTAGGCCTGATTTAATCAGTTGAACAGTCTTAAAAGCAGAGCGGAGTCTTCCTTGAGGAAAAAGAAACTCCACCTGTGAACAGCAGGGTCCGTCTGTGCTGGAGTTCAGCCTGCCTTTACTGACAACCTGCTCTGTGGGTTTCAGTCTTGCCTAACCAGCCCCACAGTTGCATAAACCAATCCCTTGCAATTAATCTCTTAATATATATCTCCTATTGGTTCTGCTCTTCTGGTTGAACCTTGACTAATACACATGCCAAACATCACACAATCATTAGGTGAAAGACCTCAGATGCTCTCAAAGTCAAAGTAGGCCAGTATTCCACACTCCCTCCCAGAAGATCAGTTTTAGACATCAGCACTCCATAGAAATGGAACCACATCCAAATGCCTTGCAGACACTAAAGGAATGCAATCTAGGGCAAAGTTAAAAGCTCTGAAGGCCACTCTGCCTGGGTTCAAGCCCTAGTTCTGCCGCCTTAATCTTAGGCAATGTACTTAAATTCTCTATGCCTCAGTTTCCTCATCTGAAACATGGATTAACAATAGTACCTACCTCATAAGTTGCTGGGGATCTAATGAATTATACCATACAAAGCATTTAGAACACCTAGCACATAGTAAATACTCAATAAAGATTAAGAATTTTAACTATTTAACAGAACCAAAAAGAGAATTATAGAAGCTGAGCTTTTGAAACAGGGCAAAGAGGGAGGAGAAACACTCATGATGACTATAAGGAAACTGGAGTCAAGGGAAACCACTCATTTGTGATGCAGAATGTAATCAGAGTGATATAAGCACTGAAGAATGCTTCCCTGACTATGACCATTCCAGAAAAGGCCAGCATTTCATAGGCATTATACCTAATCCAGGGATGGGCAAAAGCAAGAAACCACAGTTCATCAGAATTTCACTTCTATATCAACACAGAAAAGTCCCCTAACTTGTTCTAGGCCTGACTGATACAAAAGAAGAATGCAGGGTTTAACATTTTCAACATCAGCAGGTTTTTCCAAAGGCACAAAAACGTATTTAGATTTGGATGGTCTACACCGAGATCATTGTTATATACTGGGAAATACAGCTCAACAAAATATAATTCCTGCAGGTTATGAGCAAATAGTAGACACAATGTAGGCCATTATCATGATTCACACTAGTCAGGCATGTTGGATATGCCAAATTCTACACAAAGCCTATAAAAGATACATGATTCCCGACAACTCAAGTAGCAACAAGATGAGACACCTTCCGTTTAACTTTGGGGAAAAAATGCATCAGTGTTCATAAATACATCTGTATATCTTTTCACTGAATGGCGATTATTCTAGAAAAAAGGAAAGAGCCTTTTTTTAAAAAAGGAAGCAGGACACTGCAACAAGCAAATGTTAAAGTTTTACAAATACAGTATAGATGTTAAATACAGTGTTTAAACACAATATAGACTTTAAAAGCAATAAAACCCAAAGTGATATTTATGGCTTTAATACGATCTCGGCATAACATGCCCTACAAACAATGATGATCACAATCTAAATTTGCTTCCATGTGCTTCCTAGAGAAACAGCGAAAGAAAATTATTTCTAAACCTTTTGCTAAATAATTTGCTCTGGATGCCTTCTAAACTTTGAGGTGCGAATTGAACATCCCTCTAAGATCAGGCTGTTTTGCTTATGACCACATACCCCAGAGGTAGCTATGATTATTGTTGAAAGGAAGTGATAAGCCAAAAGTGCTAGCATTTCAAGTTGAAAACTAAAGAAAAGGAGAATTGTCCTAAAGAAGCCACTAGCACCATGATGCATGGAGAATTGGATTTAGTCTCTCTTTTCTAGGTCAGAGTGGTTGCCTCGGTGACTTGTTATAGAAGAGATGGCCTACCTACAATGCAATATTGTTTGTTTCCATGGTAGTGTAAGCACAGCCTATCTTTGGGTGCCATGTAAACTCAAAGAGAAAATTTAATTCCCCAACCAGGGAGCTGGTACGTGTTCAAGGAAAGAAGATAGAGCTGGAAACTGTGTTCACTGTTTCATCAAAACTTTTCTCTAGATCTTTAACAAAACAATTATTAGTCTGGATAATCTTCTATTCCTTTTAACATCTATTGATAATGCCCTCTGTCAAGTATTCAATCAATTTCAATCCCATCTACTGTATGGATGGTATAGATTCAATCTACAGATCAGATGTATACTGATCTATCTCTTAAAATCTGCATTTCTATAAAATACACTTATAGCTTAAGTACTCTATTGGCACAATAATATATTCTCTGCTTCTAAATAAGAGACAATGTATTTTGATATATAGAGTTTCTGTTTACAAGTAACTTCTAAGCCAGAGTTCCTCTGCATTGTAACTGAATTAAAATAAGAACAACTGGCTGGGTGCAGTGGCTCATGCCTGTAATCCCAGTACTTTGGGAGGCCAAGGTGGGCAGATCACTTGAGGCTTGGAGTTCGAGACCAGCCTGACCATCATGATGAAACCACGTCTCTACTAAAAAAATACAAAATTAGCTGGCTGTGGTGGTGCACACCTGTGGTCCCAGATATTCGGGAGGCTGAGGCATGAGAATTGCTTGAACCCAGGAGGTGGAGGTTGCAGTGAGCCGAGATCACACCACTGCACTTTGGCCTGGGCGACAGAGTGAGATTCTGTCTCAAAAATAAAAAAATAAATAAAAACAAAACAAACAAACAAGACATCTCCTGATGTCACCACACTTAGCTGTTTCCATGAGTGCTCTTTTCATATTAGGAGTATGTTCAGACACAGGGCACCGGATTTCTTATTGTTTAAAAACCTTCATTAAGTGTTTGTATTGGAAGTCAAGGCTGAGGGTCTTCAGCTTTGTCCCATGGAACTGCACAGGGAAAGTCTGTAAGTGCTCCAGGTTCTTTTCTGCGAGCGTATCTGGAGCACATACCCGCATCAAGGGCACAGAGTGATGGGGATGGTAGAACAACATAGGTCATTATGCTGAATAAATGTGGAAAGTGCAGATACCTGCTTCCCAATAGGCTGTCACGGAAATAAATGAAATAGTACTTATGCTTTTCAGAAGAATGTGAAGTATATTTAAAGAGATAAGTAGCTGCGCTAACCAAATCCAGCAGCACGTCAAAAAGCTTATCTACCATGATCAAATAGGCTTTATCCGTGGGGAGCAAGTTTGGTTCAACATATGCAAATCAATAAATATGATTCATTGTATAAACAGAACTAGAGACAAAAACCACGTGATTATCTCAACAGATGCAGAAAAGGTTTTTGATAAAATTCAACACCTTTTGATGTTAAAAACCCTCAACAAAATAGGTATTAAAGGAACATACCTCAAAATAATAAGAGCCATCTACAACAAACCCACAGCCAACATAATACCATCATACTGAATGAGCAAAAGCTGGCAGCATTCCCCTTGAAAACTGGCACAAGACAAGGATGTCCTCTCTTACCACTCTTATTCAACATAGTATTAGAAGTCCTCGCCAGAGCAATCAGTCAAGAGGAAGAAATAAGGGCATCCAAGTAAGAAGAAAGGAAGTCAAACTATCCCTTTTTGCAGATGACATGATTCTGTATCTAGAAAACCCTATAGTCTCGGGCCAAAAGCACCTTAAGCCGATGCATAATTTCAGCAAAGTCTCAGGATACAAAATCAATGTGCAAAAATCACTAGCATTCCGATACATAAACAACAGTCAAGCTGAGAGCCAAATCAGGCATGCAGTCCCATTCTTAACCACCACAAAAAGAATAAAATACATAGGAATACAGTTAACAGGGAGGGGAAAAATCTCTACAATGAGAATGACAAAACACTGCTCAAAGAAATCAGAGATGACACAGAAAATGGAAAAACATTCCATGCTCATGGATAGGAAGAATCAATATTGTTAAAATGGACTATCTACTACCCAAAGCAGTTTGTAGTTTCAATACTATTCCTATAAAACTACCAATGACATTCTTCACGGAACCAGAAGAAACTACTTTAAAATGCATATGGAACCAAAAAAAAAGCCCGAATAGCCAAGGCAATCCTAAGCAAAAAGAACAAAGATGGAAGTATCACCATTGCCTAACTTCAAACTATACTACAAAGCAACAGTAACCAAAAAGCATGGGAGGGGTACAAAAACAGACATATAGACTATTGGAACAGAATAGAGAGCTCAGAAACAAGGCCACACACCTACAACCATGTGATCTTCGACAAAGCTGACAAAAACAAGCAACCAGGAAAGGACTCCCTCCCTATTCAATAAATGGTGCTGGGATAACTGGCTAGCAATATGCAAAAGACTGAAACTGAACCCCTTCCTTATGCCATATACAAAAGCCAACTCAAGATGGATTAAAGACTTAAATGTAAAATCCAAAACCATAAAAACCCAAAAGACAGCCTAGGAAATACCATTCTGGACATAGGAACAGGCAAAGATTTCATTATGCAAGACACCAAAAGCAATTGTGCCAAAAGGAAAAATTGACAAATGGGATCTAATTAAACCAAAGAGCTTCTACGCAGCAAAGGAAACTATCAACAGAGTGAACAGACAACCTACAGAATGGGAGAAAACTTTTTGCAAATTATGCATCTGACAAAGATCTAATATCCAGCATCTATCAGAAACTTAAATTTACAAGGAAAAAACAAACAACTCCATTAAAACGTGGGCAAAGGACATGAAGAGACACTTTTCAAAAGACATACATGTGGCCAACAAGCATATTTTAAAAAAAAGCTCAACATCACTGATTATTAGAGAAGTGCAAATCAAAACCACAATCAGATTACCACCTCATACCAGTCAGAATGGCTATTATGGCGGCGTGCACCTGTAGTTCCAGCTGCTGGGGAGGCTGAGGCAGGAGAATGGCATGAACCCGGGAGGCGGAGCTTGCAGTGAGCCGAGATCGCACCACTGCACTCCAGCCTGGGTGACAGAGCGAGACTCCGTCTCAAAAAAAAAAAAAAAGGTCAAAAAGTAACAGATACTGGTGAGACTGCAAAGAAAAGGGAATGCTAATACACTGTTGGTGGCAGTGTAAATTAGTTCAACCATTGTGGAAAGCAGTGTGGCAATTCCTCAAAGAGCCAAAAACAGAACTACTATTCAATTCAGCAATCCGATTACTGTGTATATATCCAAAGGAATATAAATTGTTCTATTATAAAGATGCATGCATATTTCATTGCAGCACTATTCACAACAGCAAAGACATGGAATCAACCTAGGTTCCCATAAATGGTAGACTAGAAAAAGAAAATGTGGTAAATATACACCATGGAATATTATGTAGCCATAAAAAAGAATGAGATCATGTCCTCTGCAGGAACATCAATGGAACTGGAGGCCATTATCCTTAGCAAACTAACACAGGACCAGAAAACCAAATACCACATGTTCTCACTTATAAGTGGGAGGTAAATGATGAGAAAACATGGACATACAGAGGGAACCAACACACACTGAGGCCTATTGGAAGGTGGAAGGTTGGAGGAGGGAGAGGATCAGAAAAAATAACTAATGGGTACTAGGCTTAATACTTGGATGATGAAATAACCTGTACAACAAACCCCTGTGACACGAGTTTACCCATATAACAAACCTGCACATGTACCCTTGAACTTAAAATAAAAGTTAAAAAAAAGATAGTAGTAGTTCCCTTTTCAGGAAAGAAAAGAGGATGAAAGAGAGAAGGGGCCCAGATAACTTGGAGTGAAGACTAAGACCTAAGAGACAACCATCTGGCAGGAACCAGGAATCAGTGAGCTTTCTGGCTTTCTTACTGATCAGAAATATGCCATAATTTGCCTTTCAAGGTGACTTAAAAGTTCTGTTGCCTGCCAGGAACCAAAAAGAAGATGCATGTATCTTTCCTTTTGTAGAGCAGGAAACTCACCTATGTGTAAGACAGGCTGCCCGTGTTCACTGTCCATGCCTCATCACAGACCTTGGAGGGGAAGCCCAATAGAAAATGATGAAACTTTTCAGTAGGCCAGTTCTTTCCTTTTCAGTTTTCCTATCCAAAGCCAAAGGATACTAACATCAGTTCTTCTGTGCATGTCACTGGTGATTTTCCATTTCCATGCCTACTCTGTTCCCTGGAAGACCCCCTCCCAAACCTTTTTTTTTTTTTGGCTGCCTCTCCAAGAGTTGTCTTTCCATCGATACTAAAATTAACCCCTTCTCTGAAAGCCTTCTGTGGTCCCTCTTTCATGAACTAGATATAATTTCTCCCAACTGTGGGGGAGGAGGCTAACTCCTAACAGTTAGCCCATATATTGTACCATGTTCCTACCTTATATTACAAATATTTTGGCTGCATTTCTCACCCAGCCTAACAGATTTTGTAAGCTCTTTAACCCCTTCTCCTGCTTTATCCACTTCTGCTTCTCTGTTTGCCTAGTAAATAGTGCATATTTAATGGATCCTTTAAGAATGAACTAACCCTTTCCACACCTTAAGCAAACTATTCTTCATTCAAAATCTGCAAGCCTTTATTAAGCACTTAATAGGTGCAAGAAATTGGAGATTATAAAGCTGAGTAAGAACCAATTCTGGCCTCCTGGCAATGTGCAACTTAAGGGTGGAGCTAAGAAACCAAATAACTTGTGGCAGACAGGCACAAGTGTTATCATAGACACACAAAAAAACTACAGTGTGAAAATAGGAGGGGAGAATAATTTCAATTTGGGTGACGAGGAGATTCTGGGAAGGTTGCATGAGGAAAAGGGGAAAATCATTTGTTGAAGGTCAGAGTTCATTAAACAGTTTGTAATCATTATCTCATTTAATTCCCAAAACAACCTTCCAAGTTAGGTATTTTTACCCCTATTCTACAGATAAGGAAATTGGGGCTCAGAGAAGTTTTAAAATTTGACCAAGTTTACAAAGCTGACAAGTAATGAAACCAGAAATCACAAGCCCAGTGGCCTAGTTCCAAAGCTTATACTGATTTTCCCACACCAGTTCTCCTCCTCCACACATACAAAAAAAGTGACATCTGCGCTCAGCCTTCAAGCTTGATTGGTTAAGATTCTCCAGGCCCATCTAGAGGGAGGGCAGGGATACTCCAGGAACAGCCAACAGCCTGAGGAAAGGCCTGGAGGTGGGAAAGTGTACATTATGTTGGGGAAAGGCAGGTTCCTTCACATAATTGAGTATAGGACATATCAGAGGGGCAAAGGTGGAGGCACTTTGGTCAAGAAGGGTAGTAGATGATTCTCTACTTTCCCTGTGATATGCTTGGAAAATATGATAAAGTATATTTCTAATCTACTTAAAAATGTATGAAATGTTGTAAGTAAAACATTTTGAATGTCTTGGAAGTTATTGTTTTATCACAATAGTCTTAACCTTCAATTCTAAATATCCTTTAATGCAAAGCATAGAGTGGAAGAATGATTCTCTTTACATTTCCTTTTCCTTTAGACTTCTTTGTTTTTAATCTCGCTGTAATGGTACCATCTAGAGATTTAAACCATAAGATTAAAGACTAGAGAAATGAAATACAAATAATTTAGCTACATAAATGTCAAATTTCCTATCATGCCAACCATTTAAGTATTTTCAGGTGAGAATGTTAACACTGTATAACTGAACTGATTTTAAGAAGTTTAAAAGAAGTTTAAAATACTCTTTTTTTTTTTTTTTTTTGAGACAGTCTCGCTCTGTCACCCAGGCTGGAGTGCAGTGGAATGATCTCGACTCACTACAACCTCTGCCTCCCAGGTTCAAGTGATTCTCCCACCTCAGCCTCCTGAGCTGGGATTACAGGCACGCACCACCAACGCCGGACTAATTTTTGTATTTTTTAGTAGAGACAGGGTTTCACCATGTTGGCCAGGCTGGTCTCAAACTCCTGACCTCAGGTGATCCACCTGCCATAGCCTCCCAAAGTGCTGGGATTACAGGCGTGAGCCACCGCGCCCAGCCAGGTTTAAAAATATTTTAAGTTAAAAAATTGGGTGGGTAAATGGGATATTATAGCCTAGTGTGATACAACGTAAACAGTATGTGTCAGGGACCAGTAAGTGTGACAGCACCTGAGTAAGAGAAGGAAACAGGGTGCGGCAGGGTATACATAGCTAAGTATTGCATAAATTATCAGCAAATATCTAGAAATACTACACGCTACTACAGAGAACATATCTTACCTGCAGTCCTAGCTCCAATAAGGGCTTACACTGAAGGCTCTTAGTTCCCACTGGCTCCTGCCACTGGGAAGGGGTGAGGCACTGGGCAAGGCGGGGGCTACAAAGGGCTGGGATGCTGAGAACCAGGGGAGCCACTACAGGTAGTAACCTTGCAAAAACCAGGGCAGGAAATCACTGTCTCACAGAACAGGCGGATGTCTCAGGTGCCCTTGCCTCCTGTAGGGCACATGGCACACTCTGAGGTCCCTGATAATGCTTATGACCATGATGATGCTGACTAATGACCCAGACCCCAAGCACCCGAGTAACTCAGTTGTCAATGCAGAGAAGTGGAGGTCTTCAATTAAGTGAGACAACTGAAACTAGGGCTACCAGAATGAACTGTTATTTGCTCATTTATGATTTCCTGAACATGACACAAAGGGAGATTTCAAAAGGATGCTACCTCAATGTTCACAGCACAGAACATCATGCTTTTTAGAACTAGGGAGTCATTTCACAAGGACAAAGTAAACTGAAATCACTGTATTCTCCTACTGATATTTTGGCTTTCCCTATATATTTTAAATGTTAGTTTTTGTTTTTCCTGGAGTCAAACGTTGATGGAGTGGCAGTCCCTCCCCTCCTCCCCTTCTCCTTCCTTCACTCTCTCCTTCCTCCTCCTTTCCCCTCTCCTCCTCTCTTTCCTTCACACCTCCCCTCTTGCCTTCTCCCTCTTCTCACTCTTTCTCTCTTTCCTTCTCTATTTTCCTCCCCCTTAAATATGTGAAAAGTAATTAGCCCATCCTGGTTTATCTTGAATAAGGCATTTCTGGCTGAAATTTTGCCCAAGGATCCATGCCAGTAACAGGAGCTTAGGCAAAATTGATTGGGACATGATGTTTGATTTCTGACTCACAAAGTGAATTTAAACCACTGTTAATTGCAGAACTACACGTAAAAGAATTGGATCTTGCATTATCACAGGTGAAAACATGAGCTGGTAAGAAAACGGAAGGTGAGAAAGCTGCCCCACAGAGGCCTCAACCCCAGACCATCTCTGGCAGTCAGTCTTGGAAATGTGCTGCTCCCCAAGACTGCCCTCTTCCTACCCCAAGGATTCTGGAATCATTTATTAGGAGGACACCCAGTCACTTGGCAGCATGCTCAATTTCGGTGTTTACCATCTAAAACTGATGGGGTGGGGAAACCCATAGTTTGGTTTACACTGTTAAAACAACAACAACAACAACAAAAGAAAAACCTTAGGGCTAGTTTTGTAGATGGCCACCAACTGGCCCAGAGGACTGTTTTTGTTTTCCCTCTGGGAATAGGGAGAAATAGTAAAAATATATATACATTTTTTCCTCCTAGAGCTTTCGTTCAGCGTTCTATTTTTTACTACTCTTTAGATAAGCAGGTGTCTGGAAGTGTGCACACTTGCTCATTAGCACCACCAAGTTAGATGGGAAAGAAAAGAAAGGAGTATGGGCGACAGCCATGGATTTTAACTCTAGTTCTGTCATGTCCTGGCTGTATAACTGTGAGCCACCCTCAGTTTTCTCATCTGTGAAATGGAGATACTACCTACCTCACAAGGCTGTTGTAAGACTAACAGAAGCACCCCTGTGAAATGTCTGTGACATCTTAGGTACTCATACCTGCGGGCTCTCCCAGCCCGCACAGAAACATTGCTACCCTTAATTAAGAAAATTTAATTTTTATTATTCCCAGCTTTACATTTGGTATGCAAAGAGCAATAAACTATTAATCTAAAATAGTTAGATAAATAGCATTAAACTTTATCTAAAAGCTTGTTGTAAGTTCGTAAGACTTATCTGGGGAATTAGTAGGTGCATTTTCTTTGAATTAGTAGGTGCATTTTCACTTTCTTTCTTTCAGTTTGGCCAATTTTAACTCACAAGGGACAACACTTTCTTAATGGACCAGACAGCACTCACCAATTTCACAAAGCAAATTGAAGTTGTAAATTAATAACTACATTAAGTTAATGTTTTATGAAGCACTTACTATTTCCTAAGTATTGGGCTAAGCATTTTATTTGCATTCATATCTCATATCTCATTTACTCCTAACAATCCTATAAGGCAGACTGCATAGTTATCTCCATTTTACAGATGGGGGAACTTAGACTAAGAGATTTCAAATAACCTGGGTGACACAGACAGTAAAGGGCAGAGCTCAGTCACAAGACGGAGCAGAAAGGGTGTCAGAGCTTATAAACACCACACGTGCCATCTTCTATTTTCAACAAAGGGTTTACCTAAGACTACGAATATTCAAATGATCGAATTTCTGAAATCGCCCCATGATGTAAATTCCCACAATTATATTAGAATTTCGAAAGCCACCTCCTCTCATTGCCTTATTTCAGAGAAGAATCTAAAACTCTATCATCTTATTCCAAAAGGAAAGGGGAGAATTAACTGCTTCCCTGAACTTCTCTGCCAGTCTTCCTTCAGTTATTTCTGTTTTCCTGCCTCTCATTTGTCTTAAACAACAGCTATTTTGTATTCATTCCGTAATTGTGAGCAGTGGTCCCAAAGGCCCCGTTGTAAGGAACTACAGAATACTGCCAGTGAATACTAGCGAGAAGGAAAAAGCACCGCAAACTTCCAAAACCATTCACAAAAATACCTCAGAAATACATAATCGAACAAGCTAACTCCACTGACGGCTTTCCTGAAGCTTCAGCGGTGAAAGACACGAGCCGCCTGTCGCTTATGGAGAGGGCTGTCGCGGAGCGGGCTGCGATCCCGGAGTGTGGCCCCGCGTCCACGCGCACCTGCCCACCTGCGCGCTCCACCGCGGGGCAGCGATTCAAGCCGGGAAGCCGCGAGTATTATCAGCTCAGAGGGGAGGGGTTCACAGGACCCAGGCTCCGTCCACGGCTGCTGACAACTGGTTTACACAAAAGAAAGAAGAAATATAGGAAGTCCCCGCAGCAGTGCATGCCATGCCGACGCCGACGCGGGCGCCCAGCAGTGGGTGGAGGCGGATGCTCCCAGCGCCGGGTGCAAGGTCCCCCCCTGGCTCCCTTTCGCCAATGCGCCCGGCCCGGGACCAAGACACCGCGTCCTGAGCGCCGGCGGCGACCCCAGCTCCCCTCCCCACGTCCCGCTCCCCGGGAGGACGCGCCGGGCGCCGCGCCGCACCTGTGCCCCACGGGGCGGCCTTGTCCCACCGCCCCTCGGAGGCGATGCCCGGCCCGAGAGGACAGGCGCGGGCGTTTCCCTCGGGGCAGCGGGGGCAGACCTGGCGTCGCGGGGACGCCCCCAGCGCGTCAGACGCCGCGCGCCCACCTGGGGCCGTCGCCTCGCCACCGGCAACCTCACCTCCCGCCGCAGCCTCCTCTTCCGCCGCCATCGCAGGAGCCACTTGGTCGGCTCCGCAGCCCCGCGGCTGGCAGCATGGAGGAGCCCCGGGCCCGCCCTGCCCCGGCCCAGGCGGCGGCTCTGGAGCGGGGAAGCGGGGACTGGCGGGCCCTGCCGGGTGCCGCGGCGGCCGCCACCGCAGCCCGTAGGCGCGCAGCGGACGCCACCCCGCAGCCCGGCCGGCCGCAGCTACTGAGCATGCGGACTGGAGCCAGCCGCCCGCCGCTCTGGGCGCCGCGGGGCTTCCCGGCGGGAAAGAGACCCGGGCCAAGGGCGGAGTCGCTGCGGACACCGCCCCGCCGAGCCCTCCCGCGAGCAGCAAAGCACTAAAAGGCCAGTTGAGTCCTTCTAGCAACCACCCTATTGAAAACAGGCTTCCATGCTCATAGTAAGCTTTGTCCCAGCATTCCGAAGATTGCAGTTGTTAGACCCTCGGGGCAAAGGTAAAGGATGAGTGAAGATAATTGCACGGTGGGTTAGCGGAGGGCACGGGGCTTGGGTTGGGGAGGAGGGTGCTGGACGAGAGACCCTGCTCTTTTCTGCTTAAGGAAGGGCTTAGCTGCAGAGACGAGAGTGTAGATGACAGAGAGAGGGTCCCGAGGAAGCCGTTTTGCCTCCTGGAACGGTTGGGTAAATCCAGAAACAAGATCTTTTGGGCATCACTTGACAGCCCTACATCCTATGGCCACGTGTCTAGAATACACTGGTTTGCTGCCCTCCCACTGGTCCCTAGACCCATTCCTTGGTAATCTAGTAGAAGTAAGTAAAGGAAAGGCACAGTAGAGAAGACACCAAATCAAACTTTGCAACCAGCCTAAAGGTAATAACTTTCCTACAAGGACTCAATTCCAACGTCTTAACCAGCACCTTATGTGTCCTCAGGGCAGTACTTAGGACCATTGTGAGAGTCTGGGCAGAGGGTTTGGAAGTGTGTTCCCAAGCAGAAGTGGGCATGACAGGAGAAAACTGTTGCAGGCTTAAGCAGGGGCTAGGACTTTAGAGGTAAGGGAGACGTGCTGTCCTCAACACACACCAAGACACATCCCTAATCAAAACCAGTCTTGAAACGTCTCATTCCTAGCTTTGACTTGGAACTCCACCCCAAATTCTACCAACACCAACTTCTCCTGGCAGCTAGAAACAGTAATTCCATACAGGGTTTCCCGAATGTGATCAAACCTTGGCTTTCCAGACAAGTGTACACTATTTTGAGGTGGTTTACCAAGGGGTAACAGGTAGAATTAATTAGACCTGGGCTTTAAGATCTGGGTTAAAATGTAAATACTATTCTATACATGGCCTTGCTTACAATGCATTTTCCCCCTTATCGGCTCAGTGAGCCTCACAACCTCTCTCTTAATTCCTGTCTTAGTAGAGAAACAGAAGTTCAGAGATGTCGAGTATTTTGGCCAGGATCACTCAGCTAGTAGATAGTAGAAGCAAGACCATAAAAGTTAGGTCTCCTTCTTAGGAGTTCCTATTGTGGTGTCCAGTAAGCTTGCCTGTGAATCATTGCAGTCCCCGTTTCTTAGAAACGATGATTCACTTCCACCAAAGCCTGAAAGCAAGAGAAGGGGAATCCAGAATCTAAAATACGAAAGCAGGAAGGGTAATAATGCACAAACAAAGCCGACCTACAGCATTCCATGGGGCACAACCCTTTCATTGCTTAATAGGTATTCCCCTTACTGCTCAGGTTTAAAGCCTGCTTGCTCTCTTTTTTTCTTTATGCTCTGGAGCTTTACTTTCTAAGACATGATTTTTTTGTTTTTTAAAGAGTAGCTATATAACCCATAGGATAAGGCAGAGAGACATATAATGTCTTGCCAGATGGATAGGAAGGTAATCTCTCATTTCCAGTGAGTGGTTTTCTCATATTTTCAACTTGGAAAAAAAAATGTGAGAAAGGTGATTGGATGATTTGTATAATAGAATGCTAGAGAATTTGTGTAATAGAATGCACACAGTTCCTTCTGGTCAGCATGGTTCCCCTGCCAAAAGCCCTGGAGCTGCCTTGCTCTCCAGGAATCATTGCTTGCCTTTCACTTATTTTGTTCATTAATTTTCTTTCATTGCTAAGTACTCAGGCAAGAACAAATATTTTAAAGGTGGAACAAATACTCCTTTGTCCATCTGGAATTAGGAACCACGGCCTCACAAGCTGTAAACTCCTGTCCTTTTAGCATTCTGCTGGGATTGTAACAATATAACTTAGATTAGAGAGGAGTCCCTAAAGCCACTTAGATATTGTATTTGGTCCAAGAACAACAACAACAACAACAACAACAACAACAACAACAAAAACAACAAGATAGAACCCAAACCCAAAACAACAAAAAACCACACCTGCTTCAGAGTGTAATTAAATTGAAGATACTATTTCCAATGATGCATAACAATAAATAACACAGAAGCCAGGAAGGGGAGAGAAGAGGGGGTGGAAAACAACAAGGGGGAAAAGAAGGCTGAACATATATTTATTACCATTGGGAACTGTACACTTAAAATGGTAAAGATGGTAAATCAAAAAAAAAAATTACATAGGCCGGGCATGGTGGCTCACGCCTGTAATCTCAGCACTTTGGGAGGCCACGGCAGGCGGATCACGAGGTCAGGATGTGCAGACCATCCTAGCTCACACAGTGAAACCCCGTCTCTACTAAATATACAAAAAATTAGCCGGGTGTGGTGGCGGGCACCTGTAATCCCAGCTACTCGGGAGGCTGAGGCAGGAGAATTGCTTGAACCCAGGAGGGGGAGGTTGCAGTGAGCTGAGATCACGCCACTGCACTCCAGCCTGGGTGACAGAGCAAGACTCCATCTCAAATAAATAAATAAATAAATAGCAACTACCCATTATTGATTTCCTAAGTGACTGGGGAAAATAAATTATTAATGTTTAAAACTACCTTTTCTTCCTACCCTGCCCCCAGCATCCTGTGGAGGGTGAATCCTGGGGAAGATGCTTGGATTTGCTGGGCAGATTGATGAGTGCAGTTTGGAGAAACAAGTAGGCCAACACTCTCCCATATGTTTAGAGAGAGAAGGGGATCTATGGTGGGCTTCTGGTATAGGAAAGATGAGCTTGAGCGTGGCCTAAGGGAAGGAAAAGCAGAGAGGTAATTGGAGGACAGAGCATTCCTGAGACAGAGAGGGTGGTAAAGGAGGTGGTGCAGCTGCCTTAAGGAGAGGAAATTTGCTATCTTTTTTTAATTTTTTTTTTTTTTTTTACATAGAGTCTCGCTCTATCGCCCAGGCTGGAGTGTAGTGTGATTTCGGCTCACTGCAACTCTGCCTCCCTGGGTTCAAGCGATTCTCATGCCTCAGCCTCCTGAGTAGCTATGATTACTGGCATGTGCCACCACACACAGCTACATTTTTTGTATTTTTAGTAGAGACGGGGTTTCACCATGTTGGTCAGGCTGGTCTCGAACTCATGACCTCATGTGATCTGCCTGCCTTAGCCTCCCAAAGTGCTGGGATTACAGGCGTGAGCCACTGCACCTAGCCAGGAAATTTGAGATATCTTAAAGCGGTATTTAGGGAACTTCATTGTGTAATGCAAACCCTCTTACATTATTTCCCTGGAAAATAACTTCAGCAAAAGCTGCATTCATTTTCTCAATGCTTTTGGAGTCGTATTTATGTTTTTATTAAAAGTGAAAACATTTTGAGATTGGCCTTAGGTGGAAAGCAGGGCCACCCACAAAAATAGTCATTTAATTAACTGGTTCACAAGTATTTATTGAGCACCTGCTGTGTGCCAGGCACTGTTGTAAGCACTGACTTCTGTATTTTACCTACTGTGCATCAGTTACTTTATATATATATATTCTCACAAAAACCAATGAGCAGGTATTAGTTTCTTTTTCTGTTAGCTCAGTGGTTCCCAAAATTCAATGTACATGAGAATGTGCACAATTTTAGACCCACCCCCAGACTGATTTAGTAGGTTTGGGGTGAATCACACTAAGTCTTTATTTCAAATGTGCTTCCTAGCTGATTTTGAAAGTTGCTCTGAGTACTCTAATCTAGGAAATACTGCTTTAACTTATCAAAAATCAATTTTCTTAAGCCTGGGTTGTTGCAGTATGGCATGTACACCGGGGAAGCAGCGGGGAGAGAAGCAGTATTTCTTAGGGACAGGAATAGCAATATACTAAAATTCTGAGCAAACTGCAAGGGAGGACAAAACTTAGGACAAGAATGAGGGAATAGTTGTGCACACATCTACTTTTATGTGGAGTTGCTTACACTTTTTCCCTTAGGGATTATGTGTTTGTATGTGTGTATAAGCATCAATAACTCAACTGATGTTTACTTTTACAGTTTTTAAACACTCTTAAAGCAGTTATGGTATCCCAAGTCTTCCTCAGTCCTCTCGGTATTATATAGAATCATACAAGAGGGTTCTCCAAGTTCTGTTCCTGATTTTTTTACCCAAGAAGACAAAAAGGCTGGATGCGGTGGCTCATGCCTGCAATCCCAGCACTTTGGGAGGCCAAGCGAGCATATCACTGAGGTCAGGAGTTTGAGACCAGCCTGGCCAACATGGTGAAGCCCCGTTTCTACTAAAGATACAAAAATTAGCCAGGCACGGTGGCAGGAACCTAATCACAGCTAGTCGGGAGGCCAAGGCAGAATTGCTTAAACCTGGGAGGTGGAGGTAGCAGTGAGCCAAGACCACGCCATTGCACTCCAGCCTGGGCGACAGAGTGAGACTCCGTCTCAAAAAAAAAAAAAAAAAGATATTAGGCTGAGTATTGACAGTTTACTTTTCCTACCATGAGTTTCTCCCTTTGGAAGAGACTTACAAGTCTTCCTGTGTTTAGGAGTTTGATCATGAAAAGAGGTAAAGTAATTCAGATAACTTGATGGTAGTTAGCAATCTCACCTGAGAAATGTTTAATTTTCATTAGTCAGAGATCATCTTCCCAATTTTGACAAAGCAATTGAGCTAATAGTAATTAGACCACCCCACCCTTGGCTGGATCTTGGGAGGAAATAAGTTGATCAGGGTCCCTATTTCTGATATGAGCTCTAGAGGAGATGGACCAATAGATTATCTACTCTGATGAATAGGATCTGGGAGGAATAGAAAAAGCACTAAAAAGACCAAGGCCTGTTTGTATGATGTCCATCTTCCTGTACGATGTCCAGAGACCCAATCCTGTTCTGTGAAAAATGTTAATGGACCAACCTTCAGTTCCGATGTAGGCAGCAGATCCAACACCACAATCTAGGTGCAGTGGCTTCAGGTAAGAATCATTGCAATAAACCTGTGTGGCATCATCTTGATTACCTTGTAGTTTGTCAAAGGCACCCTAATTTGGTTCTGGTATCATGTGGCCATGTTCTTTAGGTTAGTCTCATCCCAGTAGAAGGGACGTGATGCTTGATTAGTTTTAAATCAATTGCCCATCAGGTACTGGTTTAGGACTACATGGATGGCACATTCATGGACAATAAGATGTGAGGGTTACTTTGCTTAGAATGCTTCTGGAAAAGATTTTCCTTGCTCTTAAAAAGTGGAGATGCAAGGCCAGGCATGGTGGCTCACGCCTATAATCCCAGCATTTTGGGAGGCCGAGGTGGGCAGATCACCTGGAGTCAGGAGTTTGAGACCAGCCTGGCCAACATGGTGAAACCCTGTCTCTACTAAAAAAAAAAAAATTTAAAAAAAAAACAAAACTAAAATTAGCTGGGCATGATGGCGCACACCTGTAGTCTCAGCTACTTGGGAGGCTGAGGCCGGAGAATCGCTTGAACCCGGGAGGCGAAGGTTGCAGTGAGCCGAGATCGCGCCATTGCACTCCGGCCTGGGCAGCAGAGTGAGACTCTGTTGTTTTTTCTTTTAAAGAAAAAAAAAAAGTGGAAATGCAGAAGTATTTCTCTTTTTAAGGCCTTACCTGTTGTGTGAGGATTTGATGCTTAGAGTCTCTGTAGTCATCTAGCTTCTCTGAGAAAACAAGACCAAGGACAAAGCCAACACCCTTGTCATGACAAAGTAGAGAAATGGAAAACAGGGTCTTGCTATGGTTGCCCAGGCTGGCTTCAAGGGATCCTCCTGCCTCAGCCTCCTGAGTAGCTGGGACTACAGGTTTATGCTCTTGGATTCCTTGATGTTTGTGAGATGCTAAAATGACTACTCTGGAAGCTATCTTGTGTCTTATTGTTACATAAGATACTCGCTTTCCTTATCATTGAAGCCATTTTTACTTGTGTTTTCTGTCACTTGTGGTCAAAAGTATGCAAAGTAATAACTCTGGCCCTATCACTCCATGTATACTCCTGAGATCCTAGAAGCATATGAGTTGTCAATGAAGTTAATTTGTCAATGGAGTTCACTCTATGATTTGGAGGAGTAGGGAACACTGGACTTGGGTTCAAGGGCAACTTATTACTTGTGTTTTAGGCAAGTCACAATCACTCAGCCTCATGTTCATCTATAAAATGATGGTAATTATGTAATTACAGAGTAGTTGTAAAAAACAAGTGAAGGCATTTTGTGTACAAATATAAGTTCTTTGTATCACTAGATGTTTTTGAAAGATGAATTTAGAGTCTCCGAGTTTGCTGTAATGCCCAAATTTTAACATTCAGTGTTTTCAATGTTGTGTCTGACAGTGGCATTATTAAAATGATGTATGTCAGGGAACAGCTGGAGAACAATGAGGCTGAATGGGATTCCCACGGGCTTCCTCAAGGCTCAGTGGAAAAAGTCATGATGATTGTCAGTGTCTTCCACAGCACGGGAGGTAGTGGTACCTGGGCCACATATTCCTATGCTATTTTGAGGCATTTTCAATTTAGTGCTTGCTAATTGGTTTTGACCAAGTTGGGTAGTTGTATATAAGCTATGCATCCAATAAGTACCTGAAAGTACAGCACAGTTCGTGTAGCCTATATGTTTTTAGCTACAGATTTGAATGGAGATTTTAAATACAAACTTCAAATATTTTGTTCTTGATGTGATCTTCAAGTGTAAAAGTTAGACAGTAATTTACATTAACTAAATAGTCTTTCTTGAGTTTTGGGTAACACCTATCTCAAAACTCAAAAATAAAACCAAAAAACTTCATCAACAGAAATTTTGTAAACATAGTTTTTATTCTTATCTTACCTTCAATGAAATTTTGTCCTCATGCCACCAAAACATTTTTGAAACTCAGTAACTGAACACCAAACTCAGTAGCCTCATGATTACTTTTCTAGACAAATGCTGAATTATATTGCTTTAAAAAAATAGCTGAGATATATTTTTATTACTTTATTCCTTTTTAAAGCAGCAATATCCCCTCACATTTTTTTCATAAAAATCTAAAATATCTCTAGTAGTCCCAAGTGTCTCATATTTATATTTGTTCTGAGCGTTTGTTTCATTAAGATTTTTCAGAAATAAGTGCACTTCTAAAGAGAAAGTAAATTTAAATAAACACAACAGGAAAATAATCATGGGTTGTAGCAAAACAGTTATTTTGAATGTTCTGAATTTTAACAATTCAAAGGAGAATGTGTTTGGTAGCCAGGGACCTCTATGGACTAAATTCTCAATTCATTTATTTGTAGATCAGCAAAAGACAGATAGCTGCTGCTCCTGTCAGTAAAGACTGACTGATTGATTGTCTAAGGTTTTATACAATAAAACACCAAAAATAAATGTACTTAAAATATTTTAAATTTAGAGATTTACATAAAAATATGCAGGTGTTTAAAAAACAGAAAAAGTATAGAAATAAATGAAACCCTATCTTAGGCTTTACCAACCAAAGAACATTTTTAATACTCCACACTTACTTTCCATTCACTAACTAGCTTATTAAATCAGCTACATATTGTATTCAGAAGTGGCTGGTTTATAAGCAATTCCTTATTTTCAGACAGCACAATGCTTCAATACATTTAAAGATTTAAAGCTATGTTAGTAATAAATGCATAAAAGAAAAATAACATAACTTGCTTTAATACAAAGGTTTTTAATAAAAAAGTCAAAGTCTACATTAAATCAGGAAATTGATAAATCTGAATTATACAAGCTTTCTATATACTTAGAAAAACCAAAAACACACAGTTTATAATAAAACTCTTTTAATTCAAAATAGAGTCTAATTTAAAGAAAATGTCATTATGCCCAGTTGACTAGATAGGGTTTTGTCATTTAAATTAAATTATTCACCTGAAATATGGGAAATGTATAATAGAGAAAATTCAATCTCAAGGGTACTTTGCAAATTATCTAGTTAATTTGCATCATGAATCAAATTCTTAGCTTCTAAAGGGCAGACACAGTCTTTAATTGCTTTTAGATAGGCACTTAAGAAATGCTTTTGATGAGGAGAAAACCCCAAAGATTGTGAATCACTCTATTAACTCCAGGGAAGAATGAGACTCTCAACAAAGTAGCTTTCCAGAACTACCCTTCCAGTGCCAAGAAAGTAAAACTATTTGCAAGCTCTTTCTGGTAATAAGAATGAAGGAACTCAAAACAAAAAATGCTCTATTATGCAATTAAAAAGTAAACTTAGGTAAATCAGTTTCTTTTTATCAATCTCTGTCAATTTGAATTAACGGTATTTTTCAATACCATTTCAAGAATAGTTACCATACTAGAACTAGACAATGTTGCAATTATCTCATATCTTACCTATTCATTATCACACTAGCAAAACAGTCCTTTTTAAAAAAAGGGGAGCGATGTGGGGTGAGAAAATCTCATAAACCTCAGCAAAAGTTAATATTATGTTAATTAAAGGCAGTTGTAATTAGAAAAATTAGAGTTAGTCACATTGAGAAATCCCCAGAGTTTTTAATAGCTCTCTTTCCTAAATACTCAAAAAATCCAGACTAGAAAAATGGAAGTGAACTGTTAGATAAACACATAAGTACTCAACAAATATTTAAAAAGAAACAAATCAAAAATGGGGGAGTTGGGGGAAACAGGATGGCCTTATGAAACACTGTGGAGCTACCTAGCAGCAACATTTATAAACGCTTGTGTAGATTTGCATAATGCTCCTATGCAATTCTTCCCCATTAGGAAGACATTCCTACAAATAATTCATCACTTTAGATTTTGATCATAGATCATTTATAATGGTTATCATGGTTGTATCTTTAAAAAATTTCATCCATTAACAGTTATGACAAACATTGGGCCATTCTTTGCTAGTATATTATTCCTCAACTATTACTAATGAAACCAAAACCTCAGAGAGTTGTTTGAATTAGAATTAAAATATTAAGCTAGAAAAGATTATTTAATTCTTAGAGAGAGAGACAAAGAATTTGATGCTGATATTATCTCCCCTATCCTCTCATCACAACCCCCTGGCCTGCATTTACTTCCTTAATTCCATCTATATTCACCACAGTGATGTAGCTAAACACGAACAATATTGCCCTTTAATAAGCTGACCTCTATCAAAGATCTGTCAGGTCTGAATACAGCATGCCCACAGGAAAGGAAAATTCTACTCAGTTGTGAACATCCACTCTGTTCAAGATCTTTGGTACATTTGGAGCATAAGAAAATAATGGCACAATAATACAAGTACTATCAAAGGAAAAATTTTCATCAAAAGAAATAAAAGTTAACCAGCCATGATATGTAACAACTTTCTAGAAAACCAAAGTAAATAGCTTTTTGTTCTCTATAAGTCCATTTACATGATAGAAGTTTGACATTTAAAAAAATAGTTTAATAAAAATACACTAATTCTACAAGCAGCCTTCATGGTCATGTCTTAAATTCAACTCACCATAATCAAATTAAAATAATGCCATGTCCTCTTGTTAAAAAAAGAAGTTCTCTTGTCACAAGAAAAACAACTTTACATGTTATATAATACAGTACATCTCCCTATGAGTATACAGACTACGTATATGAAGGTCATCAGTATTTCTGAATGCAACGTAAATATATTAGTGGAGTGCTTGAGTGAAGGTGTTAAACTTTCTCTTCCTTATTATAAACTTGTCACTCCTTACTGTGAAGTTTGTGTAATAACTTGATGATAAATTCTATTTTGTAAAGAACCAGTGAATTTCTTTTTAAATCTCTTAAAACCATTACAGAAATTGTCTTCATATATATTCTACAGATGTCCAAACCAATAGGGCAATGTTCTAACACCAACTATGGAAGATGGCTTTTACTGATTATCTAGACCCATAAGATTTGCAGTAAAACATCAATACTGCAGTGTTACCTACAGGTTAGCCTATGTTGCTTTAAATGATATGTGTTTCTCCTGAATTGATTAGAGGTGTTACAGTTCAAAGCCACAGCACACACAGGCAGAATGGACCTTAATACGCATGTAGGCAGTGCAGTTAGAAAGGGATGTCTGTTCCTTTTATTCCAGTACCTTCATATAATAAAGTTAACAAAAATAATAAAATATTAAAAAAAAGAGCCAGCTGGCACTGCCAACCAATTCCTATAGTAGTCTTAGAAATCCTAATCCTGTAGAATTTCCTCTTGTAGTCAATAAGCACCACCATCTTCAGGAGTATTTCAGTGTATTGTTATCTACGCCAAGCAAGCCTGGTGATGCAGCTACCTGAGTTCTCTTGGTTATGGGTGAATGTTATCTTCATTCATAATTTCCCAGCTTTCATGTAGGTGGGGATAGAGCCACGTTGAGTCAACCCTTCAAACCTTTTATAGGTATAATTGAGAAAAACCCAGTCTTTGGATTTGTAGTCCGGTTCTGTGGTATTCGGCACTAGAAAGAGAAAAATTAAAGGAATTTCATTAGTGAAATGCCATCATCTTCAAAGACTTTTAATAGGGTTAGTTACATTACAGATTGTCTTACCTGGTTGTAAAATATCAGATTCAGGGAAGTCATCAAAATTTGAAGTATCATCAATGCTTTTGATTTCTATAGGGATTGCTGCTGGCCTTTCCCTATAAAAAGGTATTAAGTAGGCATGGTAACTTTTCTTGAACTCTCAATTTCCAGCAAATAATTCTACTTGTAAATTCTGCATACTATTCTACAGATACTAGAAAATCCAAGGAAATTTATTGTGGATTTGAGATTAGTTAAAGGGAGTTCAAAATAGTTGAGTATAATTTTTTATTAAAATGTTTTCATTTACTTAGAATTTTAAATATTTTTTTAATTTTTGGGGTTATGTGGTAGGTATATATATTTATAGGGTCCATGAGAGGTTTTAATACTGGCATGAAATGGGTAATAAGCACATCGTTCAGAATGGGGTGTCCATTCCCTCAAGCATTTATCCTTTGAGTTACAAACAATCCAATTACATTCTAAGTTATTTTAAAATGTACAATTATTATTGACTATAGTCACCCTCTTGTGCTATCAAGTAATAGGTCTTATTCATTCTATTTTTTTTGTATCCATTAAGCATCTCCACCTACTTGCCATTTTTATATCTCTGTACCCAAGGCTTTCTCATCCTATTTTTTTAAGTGGAAAAATGAGCTAATGAAAAGTAAAAGAAGAGGTTTTATTTAAAAGATTGTATAATTGTATAAAGTATTTGAGATATTATGAGGACAGGATCCTTCTTAATTGATTTAGGAATAGAATTCTACTAGTAGACAATCCATAAATTGAAAGTCATTTGAGAAAATAAGGGGCACATAGGTGAAGGGACTATATATATATTTGTGATGAAATCTGCATGCAAAAACTTCTGTCATACAAATTTTAAGAGAATCAAAGATACTCAGTTAAAAAGAAACCAGTCATGAAAATGCCTTCTTATCATGCTAAAAAGTTTAGCTATACAAATGGTTAAAAGAAGCTATCAGTTTTTATTGCTTCTGTTTTTTCAACAAATATTTATTGGATTTATTAGGTGCTAAGTTTACCAAATTATTTAAAACCATATATATTTTTTACCAGAATTATTCCAACTCATTTATACTTAGTATACTACTTTAATAAACCTAGTGTAGAGGAAAGAACCCTGGAGGCCTGAGAGCTAACCTTCCTTGTTATTAACTAGCAGTATGACCTTAGGCAGCCAAATCCCTGCTCCATGACTGTTCCCTCATTATAAAACCAAGAGAACTGGCAGTCTCTAAGCATCCTTCCCACTGTAAAAGGGAGGGTATTCTAGTTCTATTCAATTAAGTTATGTGTGTATAGTATTATACAGCATAGTGGTTAAGAGTTAGGCCTCCACCAGGAGAATGGCGTGAACCCGGGAGGTGGAGCTTGCAGTGAGCCGAGATCACGCCACTGCACTCCAGCCTGGGCGACAGAGTGACACTCCGTCTCAAAAAAAAAAAAAAAAATTACTAGCTGCAGCACTATAGTCACATTACTTAACTTCTCTGTGCCTTAGTTTCCTCACTTGTAAGACAGGGATAATAACAGTTCCTATTTTATAGAGCTTATATGAGGATAAGATGAGAAATGCAAGTAAAGTACTTAAAACAGTGCTGGACACAATAAATGATTTTTAAAAATTAGCTATTATTACAACAGGCAGAGTGGGCTAGGCGCCTGTAATCCCAGCACTTTGGGAGGCCGAGGCAGGTGGATCGCTTGAGCTCAGGAGTTCAAGACCAGCCTGGGCAATTGGGCAACATGGTGAAACCCCATCTCTACAAAAAAAAAAAAAAAAAAAAAAATCAACAAAATTAGCTGAGCGTGGTGGCACACGCCTATAGTTCCAGCTACTTGGGGGGATGAGGTGGGGGGATCATTTGAGGCCGGGAGGTCGAGGCTGCGGTGAGCCATGATCATGCCACAGCACTCCAGCCTGGGCGACAGAGTGAGACCCTGTCTCAAAAAATTAAGTAATAATAATAGGCAGAGTGCCTAGCACACAGCAGGTTCTCCAGTGAAGAGCTGTACCAAGGAAATGACACATAAGCTATCTTGGAAGATGCAAAGGAGCCAGCTAGGCAGGGTAGGGGTAGAGGCAGCAGGGAGAGGGCATTTCAGTCAGGATGGATAGCAAATAGCAAAACTTAGAGGTGGGAAGAGGAGTAGGAGAGGCCATCCAAGATGCAACTCCTGCAGATGAGGCAATCGCCATATCCTGCAGTCCTAAGAAAGCAGTGAAGGCTTCTTAACTGTATTCCAAGTGCAAAAGGCCGCAGGAAAGTGGCATGGCCAGATTTATGCTTCTAAACTGTTGCTGTGTGGAGAACAGATCAGAACTACCAATGGTAGTTTGGCCATAAACTGAAAAAAGCCAATGCTCACAATTAACAACTGTAAGCAAATTCTTAAAAGTTACTTGTATTATTTAATGCCCAACCACTGTTTAAAGAGGGACTGCACCTTATTATAAATTAATTAAGGAGACAGTATGTGGTATATTACAGCAAGGACAAAAATGAGGGGTCACTGTGTGAAATGTAAATACATGTTTCATGTGCTAACAGCCTTCACTGTGAATATGAATATAAGAATTTAAACAGCTTCCCAATGTTCTTCCCTGAAAGTGGATGTTAGCCTAAAATGAGTCATCTAGCTGTAGCCACAATAGTCCCACTCACTTACATAATCCAGAAAACACTGCACTTAATGACATTATATGTTACTTTTGTATTTAATCTAGCAGAATCAGAGGTAAATTAATTGCCAACTCTAGAAATTTGTTTTTACTCAGACCTTTCCCATTCAAAGCCTAGGAACATACCTTATGTGCTCCCAGTCGACACCTTCAAAAAAGGGATGACCTTTTATTTCTTCTACTCCACTATTTCCAATTCTGTTTTCAGAATCAATACAAAATCTACAACATGGAAACAGAGAAATTATCATACACAAGTTACATCTAAAGTATTCTAGCTGCATTACTTCAAATATTTCTTTTTTAAAGAAATATAATGTTTTTCTTTTATTGATGTTAACTATGTTTATTGTAGGAAATGTGGAAGAAAATAAAAATCATCTGTAAGTGCACTGTTTAGAGATAACTACTGTAAATATGCTAATCTTTTACAATATTAAAAATACTGTGTTGCTACCATAGTTACTATGTTAGGTCTGCTTTTTTTCACTTGATATACTGAGAAAATTTGCCAAAGTCATTAAATATTTTTCAATAAATTTTTTGTTTGTTTGTTTGTGAGACGGAGTCTCGCTCTGTCACCCAGGCTGGAGTGCAGTGGCGTGATCTCAGCTCACTGCAAGCTCCACCTCCCGGGTTCATGTCATTCTCCTGCCTCAGCCTCCCGAGTAGCTGGGACTACAGGTGCCCGCCACCTCGCCCAGCTAATTTTTTGTATTTTTAGTAGAGACGGGGTTTCACCATGTTAGCCAGGATGGTCTCGATTTCCTGACCTTGTGATCTGCCCAACTCGGCCTCCCAGAGTGTTGGGATTCCAGGCGTGAGCTGCTGTGCCCGGCCAATAAATTTGTTTTCTAAAATTTACATATAGAGGTATTATAGACAGTCTACTATTGAGCCAGTCCACTACTGTTGAACATTTAAATAGTTTTCAATCTTCACTATTAAATACCATGAAAATCATAGTGTACCTAAATCTTTATACGTATCTGATTATCTGCATAAGCGAAATCCCTAGAAGTAGAACTTCTGGGTCAAAGGTCATATATAGTTTAGGGATTTAAAAAAAATAATATGCTGCCAACTGGCTATTCCCACAAGTTGTCCCAATTTATATTCCTTCCAGCCATTCACAGCAGTACCAAAACACTTCATATTAGTTGAGGAACACATGGAATTTTTTGCTTAGAAGATTTTACATATATACTTTTCATGACAGGAATCTGCTATTAACATTTTCCTTTTTCTCTTTAATGGAATTAGGTCATTGCATTCTAACAGAAGTGACCTTTTGCTTTTATATATATCAGTAACAGAAGCAATACAAGACCTCCCTCTTTTTAATTCCTACATTTTTTTCTGCATACTTCCTTTTAAGAGTTTACATTTTTAAAAACACCTTTATTGATCTCTTTGACTGTATACATCAGTGGTATCCCCTCTTCCCCCACAAAAGTGAAATGAGTCTTTTAGGTTCTTAGGAAGTTTTAAGACACTATGAACTCCTCTAGGAATTTAACCACTAACCTGAGAATTAAGTCCTTGGCTTTCTCAGATATAGGTACCTCTGGAGGAAATACCAGAGTTTCTTTCCAGTTCATCACTTTTCTGTATGTTTCTTGAGGTGTTTCAGAGCAGAAAGGTGGATATCCTATGTATCAAATAAATCAAAAATGTTTCATCAGCTTTGTGAGCAGTGAAGTTTATACCCACCAAACATGTGCGACAAGAAACCAAACAACCCTGAGTGCTCTATTTAACAGTCAAAAATGCCACCATTCATCAATTTACAATCACATTGCTAATAAAGTCAATAAAATAAAGGATTCAAAGCACTGCCTCCCCTTTTACCTGAAAAGCTATGTAGATAACCACTTTTATACGTGGGAGTTTGGGTTAAATACCCACCTTCCTGAAACGGGATCCGTGGGGAGCTCACTGGTATTGATCAGTATGTATTTAACATTGGGGGAACATCAGAATTAAGCTTAAAAGACTTCAAATATTTTAGTCAATGATATCTGTAATATGTTCAAACAATGGCACTCAAGGAAATGTATATATTTTGTACAGAAATGAATGATAAAACATACCTATTAGCATTTCATACATAATCACTCCCAAAGACCACCAGTCACACAATTTGTTGTAACCAGTCTGCATGAATACTTCTGGAGCAATGTAATCTGGTGTCCCAACTGTGGAATATGCCTACAAAGGAGCAACTCGTCAAACCAGCATTCTTAACATTTAAAAAATATCTATCTGAGGATGGCTTACTACTGGAAAAAGCAACATACAGAGGAGTTAAATTTTCACTTGTATTTATTTTGCATGTTTATCATGTGCAAGGCTTAGTGGTAGGTAGTGAGTCAGATAATATGTTATAGACTACTATTTTTCAGTCTATTTACTTTCCTGAGGGAATGCTGAATTAGTTTTCCTTTCATCACTTAGTTGAACAAATATTTATAGAGTGTCCATATGTGCCAGGCATTTTATAAGAATATATCATTTCTGCCCCCACAAGAAGCTCAGTTAAGTTATTTATATATATAGCCTTCAGTCTATTTCAAAAAGAATGAAAAAGTTGAACCTAGAAGACCTGGCTTCCCCACTCACTACTAATGTGTTCTTGGGCAAATTATTCAATTTCTCTGAGGCTCAGCTTCTGCTTACATAAAACTAGAATAATAATACCTGCCCTAATAGAGTTGATATGAAGATGAAACAATAAACTGCATGTGTTTTGTAAACTACAAACTACAAAAATAAGCATGAGGTATTTTCATTATAAATGTAATTCCAGGGTACTGCTTATCCATTAGGAAGCTATGCAGTTTTTAATTCTTAATTCATATAAAATCTTACAAAAATGATTTCTACAAGGCAGTAATTCTCAACTAGGGGTAGTACTCTTGGGGCCATGGCAAAATGTAGGACCACAGATTTTGTCATCTCAGTGACATAACTGGCATTTACAGGGCAGGGAATCCAGGTGCTAAAGAAATTTCCTGCCCCAAACACTGAGTCCTCTCTACTTCTCCCTTGGGAAACACTCGATCTAAGGCTTGGCAACTACTGGCCATGAGAATAATAAAACACACACCTGAGTAATCACCTGTATTTTGTAAATAGGGGGGTACAGAATTCCCCCACCATAATTTTAAGCAGTATTCAGTTTTTCCCCTTTAAAAATAGGGAATATTACAACTATTCTCAACTGCAAAACCTGATCTAAAATGGACACATTTTAAAAGTAGAACAAAGTTTTTCTCCTTAATGTGTAACTCAATACATTTAAAAATACTGAAATGTTTTACAAGTTTTTGCAGTTACTTAGGTTAATGAGATAATAAGCTCAATAATGCAAAGGTCATTTTATTTGGTTTTAGAGGGTATTAGCCTATTATTTTTCAGTCTATTTACTTTCCTGAGGGAATGCTGAATTAGTTTTCCTTTCATCATTTGGTTGAACAAGTATTTATAGAGTGTCCGTATATGCCAGGCATTTTATAAGAAATGAGAAAAAGAAAATCCTAAGGCACATTCTTAACCTGTAGACTGTTGATGGACCATGTTAACAGGACAAAGGGAAAGAGGAGAAAGGGGAAGCAATTCTTCTATGTGCTCAGTTATAGAAAGGAAATAGTACGGGGTTAAAAATAATGTAATTCTATATTAAAGGAGTAATTAAATTTGTGACAAAGCCAGCTTTTTCAAATTTTATCTGTTTTATTGTAACACTGTTTACATCCCAAACTTCCTGTTTACTTTGTCTATAAAGAAGTTTTTAGAAACTCACAACCACCTTACTTGCTGATTGATATTTGTTGTATCAGGATTTGTAACACAGTTATGAAAAATGGAAAAATGGAAATCACAAGGCATTCATTACAATTGCATTCACCTCAGTGAGTTTTATTTGAAGTGCTAATTACTAGTAAACAGCTTACTTGTAGGTATGCTCAGTAAACTACTCTAAAGTTATAAAGTAAAAACCAACACTTTGCTTTACAGGCAAGGAAACTTAACAGAGAAACTAAGAAAACTGTGTGATCCCAGAGCAAGTGCTATCATTGTTATGAAGTAAATACTAATTATTATAAAGATAAAAATAATCAAGTTAAAACCAGGTAAGATTTTAGAACCAAGGCACAAAATTCTCTTAAAAACTGGTTGACTCACCAGTTGTCTCCTGTTCTTCTTCCAAGTTTCTGCTTTCCTCTTTGAGTTCATGTTCTGAAATGCTAATTTCAACAATATGGAACTGTAATCACGAGGGAAAAATGCTCTCCACAAAAAGAAAATACATATACATCTAAAACACAGTGGATTAAGGAGTGGGGAAAGGGAAAGAACCTTCTGTTCTCTACAGTATCTTAACCAGGGGAAAGAAGAAAAACAACAACCAAACTTACAGAAGTCACTTGGTGGGTTGTGTGTGAGGTTTCTATAAAATTCAGTCCTGTGAGCTTTCTTTAATCCCGTACATAAACCAAAATCAGATAATTTTACATGACCCTAAAAAAAATCCAGTAAAATTAGATCATATTAACTTTGAAAACAAAAAGCCTTGTTATAAACTCCTCTATTAAATGGCAATTATAATAAAAATTCTTAGCTTGGGATTTATACACGTAAAATGTAAAATTTTAAGTATCTGATGATGATTTTTAAAAGTAGAAAATGGAGAGAGATAAAAAGAGAGCCATATTCCCTGTTGTCATTTCATTCCCAAGTCCTCTCCTAGTACCTTATCATATAATGTTGTTTAGCAATATTCTAAATTGCAGTTGCTGATTTCCATTCACAAAATCAGCTCTACTGCTCTAAAAAATAATCAACAGCCTAGTAATTCACCAGTTTATTCACATGCCTTGGCATCCAATAAAAGGTTGTCTGGCTTAATATCCCGATGGATGAAACCCAACTGGTGGATCGCATCTATTGCCAGAACAGTCTCTGAAATGTAGAACTGTGTTTCCTCTTCTGTCAAGGTGTCTTTCTTCATTAGCAATGTCATCATGTCACCTAAATAAAGGAAAGTCAAATATATTATTATTGAAAATGCCTCAAAGGTGGAATACCTTGTAAAAGCTTTCCTGCTTTTTTTTGGAGACAGAGTCTCACTCTGTTGCCCGGGTTGTAGTGCAGTGGTGTGATCGTGGCTCACTGCAACCTCCGCCTCCTGGGTTCAAACAGTTTTCATGCCTCAGCCACCCAAGTAGCTGAGATTACAGGTGTGCACCACCACACCCAGCTAATTTTTGTATTTTTAGTAGAGATGGGGTTTTGCCATGTTGGCCAGGCTGGTCTCAAACTCCTGGTTTCAAGCTATCTGCCTGCCTTGGCCTCCCAAAGTACTGGGATTACAGGCATGAGCCACCATGCCCAGCTAGCTTTCCTGGGTTTGCATTTTATGATCTACCCAGTATATTTCTAACCACATCTTAGGCCAAATAAAAGTGCTATTGCATAGCAGAAGTTTCATGACTTTTAATGGTTTTAAGGCAGAGACCATGTGAAATCAAATCACAAAAGAGCTGATAATGAAGTAATATCTACCACTCAACTTCTAGAATTAACTGCTGAGGAAAATGTCAAACTGCAAAAAAATTAGAATAAGTGCACCTGGAAACCAAATATATTCTTTTAGAGTTTAGTGGGACATTATCCCACTAAAAAAGGCACCTGCAGACATTCTTTTATTTTCAAGGAATTTTAAAAGTTTTAACAGTTTTAACTGTTGTAAACACTGGTGCACTTACAACACAGAATTGACAACTGATTACATTTTTTTCATGTATTTTTTGAGGCTTTAAAAAAAATAGGGGGCCAGGGGCAGTGGTTCATGCCTGTATTCCCAACACTCTGGGAGGCTGAGGTGGGTGGATCACTTGAGGTCAGGAGTTTGAGACCAGCCTGACCAACATGGTGAAACCCCATCTCTACTAAATACAAAAAAAATTAGCTGGGCATGGTGGTGGGCACCTGTAATCTCAGCTACTCAGGAGGCTGAGACAGGAGAATCGCTTGAACCCGGGAGGCAGAGGTTGTAGTGAGCCAAGATCACACCACTGCACTCCAGCCTAGGCAACAGAGCGAGACTTCATCTCAAAAAATAAAAATTAAAACAAAACAAAACAAAACCCAGAATTCTTTGCCCTCCATTGCCATTCTTGTCCCCTTGCCCTCTTTGCTGAACAATGATTAAACCTCTTTCCTTTATAAATTACACAGTCTCAGGTATTTTTTTTTTTTTTTTTTTTTTTTTTTTTTTTGAGACGTAGTCTCGCTGTCTCGCTGTTTTCGCCCAGGCCGGACTGCAGTGGCGCTATCTCAGCTCACTGCAAGCTCCGCCTCCCGGGTTCACACCATTCTCCTGCCTCAGCCTCCGGAGTAGCTGGGACTACAGGCGCCCGCCACTGCGCCCAGCTAATATTGTGTATTTTTAGTAGAGACGGGGTTTCACCATGTTAGCCAAGGATGGTCTTGATCTCCTGACCTCGTGATCCATCCGCCTCGGCCTCCCAAAGTGCTGGGATTACAGGCGTGAGCCACCGCGCCCATCCAGTCTCAGGTATTTTTTGTAACAACACAAAATAAACTAACACAACTTATAACAATCTAATTATATACAGTGAACCCAGAACGGTAATATTTAAAATGTGCTAACTTTATCATTCCTTCACAACAATCTGTTTTGTGGTAAAAATGAGCATCAATATGGTAGTAAATATTTTTAAACTGTGACTATGTAAAGCCTCAGAGCAAAGAATATAAAAGTAAACCTCACCAATAAAATTATTATTGCATATAAAGATGTGCTTGTATCAGTCTGTCATTGATACAATGTTTGCTTTTACCTCCAGGGAGAAATTCCATGATTAGATAAAGATTCCTCTTATCCTGAAAACTGTAAAACATCTTCACCACCCAGGCACCATCTGCTTCTACCAAAATATCTCTTTCTGCTCGGATATGGGCCACCTAGATGAATATATTTTTGAAAAAAATAATTGTAAATACATCACACATTTGTTAAACTCATCTCTTACACCTATCCATCCATAACAGTTAATGAAGGAAAAATGGAGTTTCAGAAGATTTGATACATATATGAATGTTCGTATTCTCATCAAATATGGAGAACCTCAAGAAATAGTTTATTTTAGCTTATATCTTTAGGTCTGAAAAGGTGAGGTCAACAGGTATATTATGTGAAGCTAAGGCCTCTGAGGTAGAGCAAGAATCAGTCTAACAACTTTTTAACCAGAATCTCTACCCAGCCTAGGATCCTGGCTTTGTCATATACATTTAGGGCACTAGTGTGATTTTTAAAGTTAAAAGTAGTAAGCAGGGCCGGGCACAGTGGCTCACGCCTGTAATCCCAGCACTTTGGGAGGCCAGGGCAGGTGGATCACGAGGTCAGGAGATTGAGACCATCCTGGCTAAAATGGTGAAACCCCATCTCTACTAAAAATACAAAAAATTAGCCAGGCATGGTGGCACACACCAGTAGTCCCGGTTACTCAGGAGGCTGAGGCAGGACAATCGCTTGAACCCAGCAGGCGGAGGTTGCAGTGAGCCGAGATTGCATCACTGCACTCCAGCTTGGTGACAGAACGAGACTCCATCTCAAAAAAAAAAAAAGAGTAAGCAATGCCCTGTAAATTGGTACAGCAAACCTAAGCTTGGCTAAAAATAGCAAACTATTTTTAATTGTTAAACAAAGGTCCCAGCTTGATCACTATTTGGTGTTTTTTAAAGAAACAGTAACAATTATAGTAACTTTATATTATTGTTATAAAACCTATCATATCTATAAATGTTAGCTAAAGCAAATTTGTGTAACTTTTGGGGATTTTGCCACTGATTTCTCGGACACATAATTACTAGAGATACTATCATGTGAAAATGTTATAGACTGGAACATTTTATAAACTGGATAATTTATGGGGTTGGTATAACTGGTCAGTTTGCAGATGCTTTTGCATTAATATATTTATACACTTTTTCCAAAGATTAATAAGATTTGATTTATGCTTTTGCTATTTTCATTGTGCAACGTTAAAAACTCTGGTCCAAAGCACATGAGAACATACATTTGTAAACCTTTCTATGATAATAAAATATGATCTACTTAAAGTGTCATATTTGGAATTACTCCTAGTGCAGTAAATATTCTGAGATCAAAGCGTAAGAGTTGAGGAATAAGAACTTGTCTTCTGGCATGAAAATACTTTATAATTTCTATGGATCTGTTTCATTAAGTGAAAAGTGGTAGCAAGAGTGCCTACCTATTACCTTTCATGAAGCAATTTAAGGTGGTAAGGAAAAGCCCTAAACTTTGGTGTTGCTTCTGGTGTGTAAGGAAAACAGCTACAACATAAACATGGCTTGATTATTTTTAAATGGTTTAAAGCCAAATTACAGGATCCCTTTCCAAAACAGGATCCAAAGGTTGGAAAGTATGACCTATGGTAATCTGGTAGAACAACAGTGAGGAGATCAGTTGGTATTTAATTTTGTGGGGGTGGTTTGCATTAAAATAAATGTGATAAAAGTTAAAATATTGATGTATTAGAATTGAGTAGAAAAAAGCTTTCTAAAACAAAATCCAGTGGTAACAAATGCAAATTAATTTATACAGGGGTAAAAAACAACCCCAAAATGCAAAGGCAACTAGACGTTAGGCTACGGAGAGATTTCCGCCCCCCACTTCCCCACAGGAAAGAGCAGTGGTCCAGAGGCTCCTTAACTTCCCACAAAATATTGTAGACCAAGGGCTGTCCAGTACAGATGTAACACAAGTCATGTATGTAATTTTTAAATTTTCTAGAAGCCACATACAGAGTGAAATTATTTTTAATAATACAGTTTATGTAACCTAATATATCTGAATATTATCACCTTAGTATGTAATCAATATAAAAATCATTGAAATATTTTATGGTTTTTTTTTTTTTTTTTTGCACCAAGTCTTATTTGCTGGATATCCCAATTTGTGCCCAGTAGCCACATGTGGCTGGCTGGTGTCTACACTACAGCTGGAACTAACTGCTTCCTTCTGTCCTTCCTATTATACCCTAGTAGGACTAATCCCATTATGGCTAAGTTAGATTCCTGTTGCCCTCCCTGTCTCTGAGGCTATGCATCTTTACCCAAGTCCTTATTGCCATCATTATCTTTCTTTTTTCTTCCTTTTTGTGGAGAATGGGGTCTTGCTATATTCCCATCATTATCTATAGTTCTCTAATCCAACTCAGTATCTCAACCTTCCTTGCCTTCCAAACCTCTTCCCTCTGGGGAATCATAGCCTGTCATCAACAAAATCCCCTATAACCCTGTCTCCTGATGGTTCCTATTACCTTCTTAACCTAACTGAAACTAGGGTGAAAAATCACCCAGCTATGCCAGTGGGTTTCACTTTAAATTCATGACTGCAAATCTCAATGAGCCTTCAACTGCATTTCCTTACCAGGTCTGCTTTCCCGCACCTGAAAATGACCATTTCACAATTTCTCTCCTTAAATATTCAAAAAGCCATCCCTCCTTTACTCGAAGCCACCCCTTATAACTGCATTAAGGCACAGGAAACATGCAGAGAGCCCAGAATATTTACAAGGTTACAGATTTTAGAAATATGTAAAATCAGCAAATTTCCAGGAGACTAGTTTTGATCATCTGATATGTGACAGGGATTCTGGGAGCCGAGAACTGTCCTTTATTTTCATTGTAGTCAGAAAAGGAGGTATTTCAGAAGGTATGTACTGAATGTTCATGCATCTACAAAATTCATAGAGTAAAGCTTTAATCTCCAGTGAGGCTGTATTTGGAGATGGACCCTTAGGGAATTAATTAAGGTTAATTAATGAGGTCATAAGGGTGGAATTAATGTCCTTATAAGAAAAGACACCAGAGAGTTCTCACAGGAGTGTGTGTCCCCGCACACACCAAGGAAAGGCCATGTGAAAACTTAGTGAGAAGGTTGCCATCTGCAAGCCAGGAAGAGAGGCCTCACCAGAAACCAAAACCTGCCCAAACTTTCATTTTTGACTTGTAGCCTCCAGAACTATGAGAAAATAAGTTTCTGTTGTTTAAGCTAACCAGCCTGTTGTGTTCTGTTATGGAAGTCTAAGCAGACTAATACATAGATTATAAATTTAGAAGAAACCTTAAAAGAACTGAGAAACACTAAAACAGGCTACCAAAAAATTAATAGCTTATGTAGTAAGATGTGTAAACTGCTTCTTAAAAATTCTAATATAAACACTCTTAACACCGCGTCAGTGGATGCTCCTTTATATTACATGTGTTAAAGAACTCATACCTGCTCTTTTTCAAGCATATCAGACTTTCTCAATATCTTCATTGCATAGATATGGCCTGTATCTTTCTTCTGGACCAACCGCACCTAAAAGATAAAAAACATATATTATAAAACAGTCACTACTATTTGTTCAGGAAAGAAAAGTAGCTTCCCTTAAAGAAAGCAGGAATTTGCCAGTATTGGTATTTCAGGAATTTTATATATATAAATATTTATATATTATATATATTTATATAGATTTTATATATAATTTATATAGATTATATATACATTTATATATTTATATATACATTTATATATTTATATATATTTATATACATTTATATATTTATATATATATTTATATATATATATACACACACACACACACATACAAACACATATATATTTTTTTTGAGAGAGCGTTTCACTCATGTTGCCCAGGCTGGAGTGCAATGGTGGGATCTCAGCTCACTGCAACTTCTGCCTCCTGGGTTCAAGCGATTCTCCTGCCTCAGCCTCCCAAGTAGCTGGGATTACAGGTGCCCACCACCACGCCCAGCTAATTTTTATATTTTTAGTAGAGACGGGGTTTCACTGGCCAGGCTGGTCTCGAACTCCTGACCTCAGGCGATCCACCCGCCTCGGCCTCCCAAAGTATTGGGATTACAGGCGTGAGCCACCACACCCAGCCAGGAATTATATTTTAACACATATTTTAAATTATCTTAAGATATATATTTGCAGCAGTAGTGACTTTTAAAAAGAAGCACACCTCTCCAAAAGCTCCTCTTCCTATAACTTTCAGAGACTCAAAGTCATCCAAGCCAAGTCTGGTCCTTTTGAGCCGTAAGAACTCTGTTTCTTTGCGAGCGTGTTGTGATCGACGTAACTTTTTCTATTAAAAAAAGACAATTTAAACGGATGATTTTATAATTAGGTTGTTTTGATGGAGCTTCTAGTATTAAAAGATGATACACGTAAAAATAAATGATAGCACTAATATGTAATATACTATTAGGCTAAAACAATTTAAAGAAAACTTTCTAAAATTTTTAACAACCGATAAATCTTTACTTTTGAGGTGGACTCCATTAAATATGTAATTTAGTCCATCATATTTGTCTATATATATATATATATATGTATAACTTATTCTTTCATCTATATGGTAACAATTCCATAAATAAAAATTAAATGTTAGTAAATGTTAATGGTATTCTGATACTGATTTTTATTCTGTCAGGAAATCTGCTTTGCTTCAATTCCTTAATTTCCAAGGTTGCTCTTTCACAACTACTGAGACTTGTGACAATAAAATAACAACATAATGGTAGTGTTTCCAAAGAGATTTACTTGTGGTAGAATTTACTCTTGGGCAAATTTTAATAAACTGCTTGAGACTTGGCATAGAACTTCCTGAAAATATAAAATTGCAAAAACAATTACAAGAAGAAGTCATTAAAATATCCAAGTTGGTAATTTCATAACTGATTCTACAAAGACCACAAAAAATAACTTCCATTAATAAGCAATACTGTGAAATACCTGCAGGTTACATTTGGAACAAGCATTTATTTTATTGTTCTAAACTTCATTTTTCACCCTCACCAATCAAAATTCTGTTTTTGGACATAGTTAGCTCCTAGTAGAGGAAACACTAAGTGGAAAAGAAACAATATCAGTGAAAAAATTTAACTCCTGTTCATCTTCAACTGAATCCTGCCAAGCTTTTAGTGGTTCAGTTTGGAGGGACAGACAAATCAAAATGACAGTAACAGCTTAGAAACATTGCTTCTAAATGCAGCTGATGGTATAGCCTCTCCCTACTCCTGTATATATCTGTTTTTAAAAGGGTTAGGTGAACTATTAATTAGAAATATGTATGTAAACATGTATTATCAATGCAGTGGAATTCTGATACTTCTAACAAAGTTAATCTAAGAAGATGAAATCAAGAAATGTCTTCAAACAGCTAAATGAAGTTATACACTAAGGCACACCAATGGTGTAAATTATGACAGTAATGAAGATAAAAATCAAGTACACAAATTAACAGGCTTTGCCTAATGTCTTTTTTTAATGTCTTTAATGTCTTTTTTTAAATGTCTTTTTCCACATCTGATATTGATTATAAAATACAATGGTACTATGGAAAAAGTAAGCAAACAACAATGAAAGATTATTTTTTTCAGTAAGAAGTGAGGCGATAAGCCGGGTGTGGTGGCTCATGCCTATAATCCCAGCACTTTGGGAGGCCGAGGTGGATGGATCATGAAGTCAGGAGATCGAGACCATCCTGGCCAACATGGTAAAACCCCGTCTCTACTAAAAATACAAAAATTAGCCGGGCGTGGTGGCATGCACCTGTACTCAGGAGGCTGAGGCAGGAGAATCACTTGAACCCGGGAGGCAGAGGTTGCAGTGAGCTGAGATCCCGCCATTGCACTCCAGCCTGGGTGACAAGACCGAAACTCCATCTCAAATATATGTGTGTGTGTGTGTGTGTGTGTGTGTGTGTGTGTGTGTGTGTGTGTATAAAATTCCTGAAATACCAACACTGGCAAATTCCTGCTTTAAGGGAAGCTACTTAAATATCAGTTTAACGAAGCTAAAATTACATTGATATAATTAAGAAAACAAATGTGGCCTGAAACAATAGTGAAGACTATTTTTTGCTGCTTTTTACCTAAATGCAATGACAAATACCCTTTTTTGCACATAGGTGTTCAAAAATACCTTTTGAATAATAAAAAAATAAATTACTAGTAAAACAAAAGATAGCTCTAAAAAGTATCTGATTTTAAATTTTAAGACTAATTTTTAAAAGGCCACTTGGTGGCACTATAGTATCATGTCCTTAAGGAAGTAGTGAGGAGGGGTTTTTTTAAATTACATAAAAGAATACGAATTTTGAAAGTATTTTGAATCTCTCCCTTTATAGATTATAAAACAGTACAGTTGGATATAGTTGCAGAAATCCTACTTAATCTGAATGGAAAAGATGACCTCACTATACACAGTTTCATAAATTGTCTAGTAGTTTGTATAATGCAGCACTCACACAATTTATGTGGTTTTGGGCACAGCCATTTAATAGCAAAAAGAGAGAGTCACAAGTGTATGGAACACATAATTCTATAAAAATGAGCATCACCTATAACATTGTTACATTACTTAAAAAAAATTGATTCCACGATTTTAGTCTTAGAATCAGTGTTGCAGTCCAGAGGTAGCTGAATCAAATTCATGTTAAAAAAAAAAATTGGTGAAAAAGCCTGTTGATATATCTACTCACAACCTGTATAGATTAAGTAGCCTTGAAAGACAAACAGTATCCTTGTGGTAATCGCATCCTTTCCTCTTCAAAGAAGACAATAAAAATCTGTGGACAGCTTAACATTTCACGACTCTCTTTTATAGCTTGAACTTGCCTATTTAGTTTTTCATTAGAGTAAATAACATTCCATGTTGGATGGGATTTTCTTAAGTGAGATGAAACTAGAAAGTGATTTTCTTCCTTTCTCCATTCCTTTTTATATAGGTGTTCCTCAAACTCTCCATCTGTAGGGTGGCCAGTATTTGTATAAGACAGACAGTGCATACAAAAGTTTTCAGATGAAAAGGGTTCAGCTAGCAACTTTATCTATTTTATTTTTATGAGAGAATTTTATTTTTTATCAAACCCACCCCATATAAAGATGCTGTAACATACTTTATATTAAGGTTGAGAGAGCTTGTCTATTTTAGAGAATTTGATATAATCCAGGCTCTAGCATGGAGCCTAATAATAAGAACCTGTGGAATTAAAAACATTTTTACAGAAAAACATTAGAAGTTTTATAAACTGGTATTATGGGCCACTGACTATTTTTTATGGAAAAATCATCTCCTATTTTCTACAAGTTATTCAGAAAAATTAGAGAAAATAGCTGTAAATGTAGTCAGTACTTGCTGATGCAGACCAGAAGTTGCAAACAGGAAGCTACAAACTATATTCAACCTACAGATATATTTGATTTGGACTGCAAGTTGTTTTTCAAAAGCAGGTGATTGGTTATTCTGCAAGAAAAGTCCAGATTACTAGCTTCTCTGGAAAAACAGGGCCTTGGCCACAGGGGCCAATAATGGTAGCAATCCTCTTTAGATGAGCCTTGGTTCCCTAATTTGTCAGTCCCCACCACTGATGCGAGTCCCTAGGAGGCATGTCCAAGTGGGCTGGGACTCTTATTACAGCAATGTGAAAAGTGGCATGTCTTTGCCAACAGATAAACTGTAAGGATCAATATTTAAGAAAATAATATTTTTTAAAAAGTAAAAATATTAATCTATTTCTTTGTGGAAGCAAAAAAAAATCATATAAGTTGAATATGTAAACAAAGTATATCTGGATCAAAAGAATATAACCCTAGATGCCACTATGAAACCAACCTGGCCAGCTTGTCTCACTTCCGTTGCCTGCTTAGTGTTTGGGCATCTGTTTTTGCAGTCTCTTCCCTACACTTCAAATTAAGATCTTATGTTTAAGATTTCTATATCAATATAATGATGTATAATATATAAATGCAATTATATGGTTATTAATTATAAGAAATTTATAATTCTAACTTTAAAATGAGGAAAGATATGCTCAGTCTTATTTTTTCTCTATAGATTGGAATACAGATTTAAATCACTACCTTTCTCACTAAAATTTAAAGGACATAAATGAGCTTTTAAAATATTAATGACATGTAAATAATGATAGATAATTTTAAATGTAAAAACATCTGAGTTTTCTAGATTGAGTCAACTGATTAACAAAGTTACCACCTTTAGTATAAGTCATAAAATATTATATTTGATTTAAACATTGCAACTATAAGGAACAGCTACAGTCCTAGGAAAGGTACAGGGAAGATTAGATACTGATTTGATTTCAATTAATCATTTGATGATGGTCTACTCTTTAAATATAGAAACTCTTTTTTTTTTTTTTTTTTTTTGAGACAGGCTCTCACCCTGTCACCCAGGCTGGAGTGCAATGGCATGATCTCAGCTCACTGCAGCCTCCGCCTTCTGAGCTCAAGTGATCCTCCCACCTGAGCCTCCTGAGTAGCTGGGACTACACACACAGGACACCATGCTTAATTTTTAAAATTTTCTGTAGAGACCAGGTCTTACTATATTTCCCAGGCTGATCTTGAACTCCTGGGCTCAAGTGATCCTCCCATCTTGGCCTCCCAAAGTGCTGGGATTACAGGTGTGTGCCACTGCATTCAGCATGTTAAACTAATTAATCTGGGTTGTGACTCCCTATTGCCTAGTACTAAAGTATACCTTTTTTAGTAAACTATTCTAAACCTAGCTTTCCATGGTGTGCTATCAACTTACCTCACTATTTCCTTTTATTGCACCCTTTATAGCTCAAATGTAAACTCATTATTCTGTACATGTATTCATTATTTTGTATACATCTCTTACCTCTAATGTAAATTCTACCCATTCTTTACAATTCAAATCAATTATTACTTCTTCTATGAAACGTTTTCTGATCCTCTGAATTAGAGGAAAAATCTTCTCTATATTTTCAACGTTCACCACATTCTATCATGCGTACATATTTTTACACACACACACTCAATCACTCTCCCTCTCCTAATCTAAAACTCCTTGAGGGCAAAAGCCATTATTAGTTTATTCACCAAATATTTATTCTAGCTCTCTGCCAGACAGCTGTGGAGATGTAATGCTCAACAAGATGTTACAGTGTCTAGTCTTTGGGAAGACTGTATTTTAAGGCTCCCATGGGGACAGGAACAGTAGAATACAGAAGGTACCTTGAGAGGTTAAGGAAGATTTCCCAGTGGAAGTGATGCCTGAAGTGAGGCCTAAAGCTGCTGCTTTGCCCAGGCTGGAGTGAAGTGACATGATCATAGCTCATGGCAACCTCAAACTCTCAGGCTCAGGTGATCCTCCCACTTCAATCCTACCAAGTAGCTAGGACTACAGGCACGTACCACCATGACCAGCTACTAAAGATTCTTGAAGAATAATGGGAGTTGGGTAGGAGTAAGGAAGAGTTCCAAGCAGCAGAAAGAGCATGTGAAAAGGTCCACAGGCAAGACAGGGGACATCAAAGAAATTCATACTTGTCAGCGTCGGGGGCGGGTGACAAGAGATGAGGCTAGAGAGAGATAAGCAGAGGCCAAGTAGTGAAGGTATACCAATTTTTTTTTTTTTTTTTTTAAGACGGAGTCTTGCTCTGTCGCCCAGGCTGGAGTGCAGTGGCGCGATCTCGGCTCACTGCAAGCTCTGCCTCCCGGGTTCACACCATTCTCCTGCCTCAGCCTCCTGAGTAGCTGGGACTACAGGCGCCTGCCACCGCTCCCGGCTAATTTTTTTTTTGTATTTTTAGCAGTGACAGGGTTTCACCGTGGTCTCGATCTCCTGACCTCATGATCCACCCGCCTCAGCCTCCCAAAGTGCTGGGATTACAGGCGTGAGCTACCGCGCCCGGCCCAGGTATACCAATGTTAAAGAGCTTGCCCATATCCCGAGATAAGGGAGCCAGTGAAGGGTTATTAAGCAAAACAGTAACATGATCAAATCTATTTTTAGACCAATTACTCTAGCTGCAGTATGCAGAAAAACTGGGGGTGGGAAATGGGGGAGACCAGTTGGGGACAGTTATTTTTCAGGTTAAAATATATGGTAGTTTAAACCAGGGTAATAGCACTGAACTAGAGAAATAGATAGCTTTAAAAGAATATTTAGAAAAAATTTTAGAAAAGCTAACGATTGATTAATTCCTCCCGGAGCTTGCCTTTCTCATTCCACACACCTAAAATACACTTGGCAGTGTTCTCTTAAATACGTGTTCTTGTAATTTAAGAAAAAAAAAAACTGCCTCCTTCTAAAGATATCAATAAAAGATATCCATGACAGCAACAAAGAAGCCCATATTCAAATGATAAAATCCACATTATTTAAGTTATAAAATACCTGATGTCAAATGAATGAAAAGTCACTGGGGGTGCTTTTGTACAGTAATTATAGGTAATTACATTACCTCTTCATCTGCTAATCCTTCTTCTTCCATGGCCACTTCTAATTTCTTCTGCCTTTTCAAAGGAAAAAAAAATTAAATTTTAAATACATTCCTAACTATTTCCACTTAAGAAATATACATTTATTTATTCAGGTTAACCACTTCAGCTTGCTAGGCTAAAAAAAAAAAATCTTTCAAGTTGGATCAACATAATCACTAAGAATAGTTTTCTTTCTCAAAAAACAAACCCAGATTTTGCTTTCTCATACTGGCCAAATGAATAATTTACTTCTAAGGCTTACTTCACTCTCCTGCCTAAATGAAATGTTGGCAATGACTGATATTCTAATATGGAAAACTCCACTATTTAATGTTCAATCTACCAATATCATTAATATTTCCCAATGCTTATATTAGAAATATAAAAAGATAACTATACTGACTAAAAGTATAAAATTTTAAGGTAAATATCCCTGGTTCTAACACTTATTAGCTAAATGAGCTTGGCTAAGTCCCTCACTGAAACTCTAAGCTCAGTTTTCCTTAACTTATGAAGGAAAAATGTTCAATGCAATTGCATTTATTTTATTGTATCAAAATTATTTGAAAATTGGAAAGTCATATATGTGTGTTTTTAAAAACCCACCAGCGGCCGGGTGCGGTGGCTCATGCCTGTAATCCTAGCACTTTGGGAGGCCGAGGTGGGCGGATCACGAGGTCAGGAGATTGAGACCATCTTGGCTAACACTGTGAAACCCCGTGTCTACTAAAAATACAAAAAAAATTAGCCGAGCATGGTGGCTGGTGCCTGTAGTCCCAGCTACTTGGGAGGCTGAGGCAGGAGAATTGCTTGAACCTGGGAGGCGGAGGTTGCAGTGAGCCAAGATCGTGCCACTGCACTCCAGCCTGGGCGACAGAGTGAGACTCTGTCTCTAAATAAATAAATATTTTTTAAAAACCCACTAGCTACCAGAACATTTGCTTTTCTAGGTACAGCCAGGTTCAGTTATTCATTTTTTTTAAACAGCACCCTTGAAGTTAGTTAAGCTGAGCATCTGGGGTAAGGGCAGTGTGGATGAAGTAACTAAAACTAGAGAGATGGTTGTGGAACACATTTTGCAACTCATTTCCAAGTGAGTATTAGTATTTTATTTCTATTGTATTGGTTTTCCCTAAATATAAACCTAGCAGAACTCCTCCTAATTAGTTCTGGAGTGTGTCAGAATAACAGTAACTTTTCAGGATTTAGCTGAATGGCTATAAGGGTTAAGGATTGAAACCCTCCCACAACTTTTTGATATTTCTTATTCATGGCTACATGTCCAAAGGTAAGCTTTTTTACTAAACCATCATTAAGATCACTTAGTTTTCCTTCTTATAGAAGATTTGTAACATTTAAAGCCTGTTGATACATCAGCACCCCACTGGAGAGGATGAGGCCTAAGAGCATATTCTCCACCACATGTTTCTTCAGTGCTTGTCATAGGCACCTACCTTGGTGCTTATTACACTGATTTTTGTCTTTTGTTTATGCATTATTTCCCCTAGGCCCCAACCCTTAGACGAGAATAATCTCCTAACATCAGATTCTGTGCTGCCATCACCTACCCCTAGGCACTTCAGTGCTGCTTGTTGAATGATTTCCAGTTTTCTCCTCTGCAGAAAGAATCCAGAGAGTAAGAGGACCATTATTCTGGGAGGAGCTATAACATATAAACAACTTTATTCTTCTGTCAAATTTCCACTGTCCCTTTCCTCAGTTATTGCCAAGACTAACACTTCATGAAATCATTCCTCATTCTGGAAGAGATACAGTAACTTTTATCCATTTCTACCATATCTAAACAGGAAGATCCATGACTTCTGTTGTACCTTTTTTAAAAATAGTTTTCCACCTAAAATGCTCTTACGCTTTGCTCTGATTAGAAATTTATTGGGCTTATGCATTTATCCAATTAGTTAAGCCTTAAAAATACATCACATTTTCTTAAAAGTATAAGCTTTTAGAAAATATGAGCAGATTGTTCGACTTGACTTCCAGTGGCACCAAGCTGAGACTACTTTTTTTTTCAATAACACAGATAATTTTATTGTTACTTTCCTTTATTTGGAAAAAAGAAAGCAAACTGAATTACTTTAACACTGCAGCAAGTAAAGACAATGAACCTTCGAAATTCTGATGAATTTTTTTAAGTGCCTGCTTTTTCTTCCTTGGTTCTCTTCTACTTTATTCACTCTCCCAGGATGGTCTGATCACTTCCAGAGACTTTAATTACCCTTATAATTCATTTAATTATTGATATATTTAGATTTTTATTTCTAACTTATTTTGTGCTATTTTGGTATTTCATTTTTACCATTTTTGGTATTTCAGTTTTTCTTTCTCTCTTGCATTCTTTTTGAACTGACTTTTTTTTCTCATTCCAATTTTTTCCTTCTACTAGTCTGGAAATTACAAACTCTATTTTTATCATTTTATGGTTACTTTAGAACTTACAACATAATTTGTCAAACTCTGAAGCTAATCTCTATGCCCTTTCTACTAAGATCATTAAGAACACCTTAATTCTAATTACTTCTTTCCTGAATTATATTCTGCTGTTGGAAAATATTATCATTCTATTTTTTAATGTGTAAGATATTATCACTATTATTTCTGTTGCTTTATATAATTTTTGTTGAGATTTATCCACCTACTTACCATTTAAATCTTCTATTTGTGGTCACTTTCCTTCTGCCTAAATGGAACCTTTTGGAATTTCTGCTGATGCTCTTTTTTTGTTTGTTTGCCTCTGCTCTATTTTCATTCCTCTCCTCCCTTTCAGAACTTTTAGAGATATGTCAAGTCTTCTCATGATTCTCCATGTTTCTCAACTCTCTTTCACATATTCCTATTTTAAGTTGATTTCTGAATAATTATTTTCCAGTTCACTAATTCTCACCATACCTGTATCTAATCTGCAGTTAAATCCGTACAAAATTAAATGAGACTTTTCCTCTCTATTTCATTTAAACTGTACCACTCTCAGTTTGCCCAGGCATGAAATTTCAGAGGCAACATTGACTTATTTCCCTCACATTTCCTATTTTGCTAGTAGCCACATTTTGTCAATCTTTCTCACTTGTCAGTTCTCTGTTGTTGTTGTCACAATTCTAATTCAAGCCTCCTTTCCATTTACCTGGACTACATCACTAGCCTTTCCTGTTTCTAATTCCCCACCCTGACCCCAAACCATTCTCTGTATCACAACTAAAGTTCCTTTCCAGAGAAACACTTGTTTTCATTTGATTCTTCTGCTCAAAAACATCCAAGGCTCTCCACTACCATGAAAAGAGCTACATTAACAAAGAATCCAAGGCTCCCAGGATGTTGAAATCTAGCACATCCTGTGCTTGAGCCAAATTGGACACTGCCTGACCTGGTGATTTCTTCTGTCTCTAATATCCTTCCCTCCTGCTCTTTTGCCTCTGTCTCCTTCCTTTTATGCATGTATAAATAGTTCTTCTCCTTTAGAGCCCTGTTTAAATGCCACCACTATTTACAAAGCTTTCCCAGTTGCCTAGACAAAAGCACATTCTCCCTTCCTTGTACTTAATATTCTTCACTCTTTCATTTATATATTTATGTGTGTTATCTCCTTTAGTATAAGTTTTCTAAAGTCAAAATAACATGTCATTCTTTTTTTTATTCTTCTATTCCCCCTGATATGCACTGTAAATGCTTTTGGATTAAAGTCAGTCATTCATAAAGCATCTTTTTTTTTTTTTTTTTTTTTTTTGAGACAAAGTCTCACTCTGTTGCCCAGGCTGGAGTGCAGTGGTGCGATCTTGGCTCACTGCAGCCTTGGCTCACTGCTGCCTTCAAGCAATTCTCCTGCCTCAGCCTCCTGAGTAGCTGGGATTACAAGCACCCGCCACCACACCCGGCTAATTTTTTGTATTTTCAGTAGAGATGGGGTTTCACCATGTTGGCCAGGCTGGTCTTGAACTCCTGACCTCAGGTGATCTGCCCACCTCGGCTTCCCAAAGTGCTGGGATTATAGGCATGAGCCACACCACACCAAGCCAGGCATCCCTTTAAAAGAAAATGTAAAGACATATCATAATTTCATGTTTGGAAAAGGTTTGTTTAAAACGTTAATTGGCATGTCATACGGGTATATAGATGCACAAGACTTGGGGCACCTCAGGAAACTACTCTGTGAAAATAAAACACATTATGTGCACTGTCAGTACAGGAAACTTAAAAACAGCATGCAGGGATCCATAATATTCATATTATTCATGGTAAACAAGTTTCTATTCCACTCACAGCACAACAGCTTATTTAACTAAAAAAAGTTTTGATTAGCCCTTACTATACCTGGTTTCTCTCTCTTCATGCTGTAAAATTAGGTTGCTATAAAAATTCTCCAATGTGAGCTTGGCTACAGTCACTCTTTCCCGGGTATGGTTGCTCATAGGAAAGGTTGTTGTAGTCCCTGCCGTCATTGCCATAGTAACGGAAACTGAAACAACATAGAAAAACAAATTATTCAGTGGGAAAAAAAAACCTATCTTTTATAATAAACTCTGAAAATGTTCAATTTCAACTAAGAAAAATTCTACCCTAACAGTTAACACATCCAAGTATTTCACATTATAAATAATACAAAGCTAGGGAAGAAAGAAAAGCACTATTTCCAAAGCAAGAGAAATTCATATTGTGGTGGCAAAACCAGGAGTTAATGACAGCAAAGAAGAACCAGTGGCATCCATATATAATATAGACACATTTATATACAAAGGTCACATTCAACAAGCATTCAAAACAAGAAAAGTTCCAGCTGTTTTGTTGTTTCATTACTAAATAAAATCTATAAGATAGTGTTAATAGCTATGTCCCTGATAAATGTCAGTCTCCTAAGAGTTAATGCAGTTTAGTTTAATAGTAAGAAGTAGCTTCTGCCTTATGAATTCTATGAAACATGAAGTGTTGTATCAAATATGCATATAAACACCAGCCTAAAGCAATGTTCACGTATATTGTAGGGGGAAACTACTTTTAGAAACAGGCCCCTTTGGATGGGGCTCATAGCTGCCCCATTTCATTCTGAATTCTGGGTCATTCCAAAAAGTGCTATAACAAGGTATAGTACACTTCTCCAGACTGTGCAGCCCATTTCATTTTCAAATGAAATTCAAATGCCTATAGGAACCAAGAAGGAAACAGAAATGTGTGAATGAAGCCAGGTAACAACAGGGAAGCTTTGTGGCCTTAAGTGGACAATGTATGTCTGCTTAAAGGCATTCCAGTGCCAACTTTTAGAGATCACTGGGCCACGCAAACAAAGTACTGTTTCAAAGAAAATAATCTGGACTATTAGATAAGGAGTGTGGCAAAATGGCCACTTGACGGGGGGAAGACTGAACTCCGATGGCTGCGGCAGGTGGCCACTGACCCTAAGAGACTTGCCTACTACAGCCACATCTGGATAAAAAGACTAGAAGAGTTCATACATTAAAGAGGCTTTGCTTATCTAGATGAAGATCGTAACAGACCAGTCCAAAGAAGATCCAGCTTGCCAAGAGTGACCATCCAAAGCATTCTTAGTTGAAAAGTGTTCCCCAAACCTGCCACCTATGCCACAACATCCATCTTGCTTTAATTAAAGAAGATACGGAGCCCTGGATGTGGACCTGAAGTGGACTAGATTCCAGGGTTGATGGAATGAACCAAAAGATGTCAAGCAAGTCAAGTGTAGGTTGAAAGCAAACAATTATCTATGGCAAACTCCCAGTTCTACTGTTGTCCTATTAGGGGTTTATACCTCAATGTACTGCTTGAGCCTCAGAATCATTATGTCTAAAACTGCATCTATTATTTTGGCATAAATTTGTTCCTCTGCTGACTACTTTCAACGAGAAGCTGATCGTGTCACTTGTTTAGAATCAGTCATGGTTCCTCATTGCCTACTGCAAGTCAAATTAGCCACATATGATCAATAAGAACAACTCACATACACTGAGTATGGCTATATATCAGGAACTTTATGATATTTTATTCACTGATTTCCCCCTTTTTTTCTCCTGAGGATTTAAGATAGAGGCACTTGCCATGCATGATTGCATTTCATCCTCACGACAGCCCTGCAAAGTAGGGAACTGAAGTTTGGGGCAAGTCACATAGCTAGTGTGATGTGGAGTCAGGATTCCAACTTGCTATCCTTATCTGTTGCTTTTTATATTTTCTATCCTTATCTGATGCTCTTCCTCACCACTCATTCTTTTCCCAACATACCTTGCTCTTTCATGCCTCCAAGCTCTTCCATGACCTATCCCTGAGGCAGTTATATCCACTGCAGGATATGTCTCTGCAGGAATCTGCTGATCCTTTATGGCCCAGTTTAGCTGAAGTCTTACTGCTGTGGTGACTTCTCTAACATGCTCTACCAGAAGAGGCAAAGCATTTCTCATTTTTTTGGTGCATGTTCTCTAACATTTGTAGTCAGGTACTGGTGGCTTATCACTCCTAAGAAAAATTCGGCCCTAACAGTTATTCCACCAAACCAGGAACACCTCCATGTAAGAACTCTTTCTGATTCATTTTTCAAAACTCACAACAGCACTGCATCTGACTCAGAGTAGTCATGAATGAATGAATGAGACAACCTATTGATTGGGGGGAGGGAGGGGGCGCAGTAAGAGTAGTTGAAAGAATTAGCCAATAGTAAAGTACTCTGTAAAGATTGGCTAATAAGCAACTGTGGAAAAAGAAATTACAGAAGGTAGAAGTCAGAAATTAAAAGATCTAATCCCAGCCTTGTCGCTAACTGATCATATGGTCTTATTCAAATCACCAGAACACCCTTAACTCAAGTCACTTTTCCCAAAACAGGGCTTAAAATATTTGCTCTGCCTGGTTCACAGGCCTAGTTCTGAGGCCATCTGAGATAATACACAGGAAAGCCACAATGGCTTATACAAATGTAAGATGCTATTCTAGGCACCTAGTTTAATCTTTGTATTGTGCTAAATGCTTTAATAATAATGAGCATTATTTTTTAAAACAATAAATAATGAAAAATAAACTCAAGAATTATCATGGCCAAGTGATTTTTATGGATTAAGCTGCTCTTACTGAATTGCTAAAACAATGCTGCCAAATCATTTTTGGAAATTTCAGAATCATTGGGCTCATGTTCTATGTTTCAGGATGAGATGCAGAAAGGTCAAAGAATGCCAGGCACAGTGGCTCATGACTCTAATCCTGGTACTTTGTGAGGCCAAGATCACTTGAGGCCAAGAGTTTGAGATCAGCCTGGGATCTCCTCATCTCTACAATTTTTTTTTTTTTTTTTTTACTTAGCTAGGTGTGGTAGTGCACACCTGTAGTCACAGCTACTCTGGAGGATGAGGCAGGAAGACTGCTTGTTCAAGGTTACAATGAGCTGCGACTGCACCACTGCACTGCAGCCTGGGTGATGGAGCAAGACCCTGTCTCTAACTGGAAAAAAAAAAAAGGTCAAAGAAGGAAAAGTGAAACAGGGATCGTGCATAGAAAACATCTCTGAAATCAAATCACATTTGTTAACTGGGGCTTGGGATGGGAGAGGAAGGATGGACTGGAAATTGAGGAATTTAAGTAAATTTAAGAAACCCAGACTACACAAAGTTAAATAAGTTTCTTACTATAAGACTTCCCAGCATCTTTTTTTTTTTTGACAGAATTTCACTCTGTTGCCCAGGCTGGAATGCAGTGGCGTGATCTCGGCTCATTGCAACCTCCACCTCCTGGGTTCAAGCAATTCTCCCACCTCAGCCTCCCGAGTAGCTGAGATTACAGGTGCACGCTAATGTTTGTATATTTAGTAGAGATGGGGTTTCACCAAGTTGGCCAGGGTGGTCTCGAACTTCTCACCTCAAGTGATCTGCCTGCCTTGGCCTCCCAAAGTGCTGGGATTACAGGTACAAGCCACCTTGCCCGGCCTTCCCAGCATCTTTAATATGCTAACATGCATCCTGAATCCTCAAAAGGAGGACAGGTGTACAATTTGCAGTAGTATTCCAGTGAACCTTCCCTAGGCATATAAAACTGCAGTTCATAGATAGTTCTCTTCAAATGCTTTTTGGTAAACAACTGCCTGTTACTTTTTCAACAAATATTTGGGGTGGGAAAACCTTAAAAGTACCATTAAAGAGCAACACCCTACGATTGTAGAATGATTTCTGACTTGCCTTGTATTTGTTCTAGCAAGCAGATACTAATGAACAGAGAAAATGTCCAGAAGATCTGTAGCCAATAAAAATTTATAAAGTGGTTTGCCACTTTACAAGTTTGCCTTTACAAAAGGTCAAGACCCAACTCTAGTTGTCCAAGGCCTTATATATTCCTTTCAAAAAGTGAATGGTGAAAAACATAAAAAACCTTTTATAATGCCTCTTGAAAAAAGCACAAAGAAATAACACATGACTCACAGAATTATGCTGTTCACAGTTATGCTTGCAGAAATGGGAGAGAAAGATGTATGTTGAACTTGGGGTTTGGCCTTGGAGGCAGCTGACTGTCTGCCAAGGGGCCTTGTCAAGCAGGCTGTCCTGCTCGGTCTGCCAAGCGGCAAGGTCTGGCCCTCAGCTGCCAGTGTCTCAGGGCAATCAAATTCTGGAAGCCACTTTATCCTAACAAAGTTCACAAAAGACAAATATACAAGACAGAATGCAGTTTATTGATTTACACAGTAAGACACTGAGTAACAAGAAATTAGGTTCAGAAGATTGCTTGGCGAGCATGGCATCAAAACAAAGAGAACTGTTATTCAATTTAAATGTTGAATGGGATTGGGATAAGGTGGAATCTAAAACACACAAGGCTGATGGCTATCTTGCCTAGAGCACCTATGTCCACTGGAAAGTGGCTGTAGGAGATGGTCTGCTACAGACTAGGCCTTCCCAGAATGAAGCCAAATTGGGGGACTAGAGGTGGACAAAACTTTTGAGGAACATTAATGAACAAAACTTTTGAGGAAATTTTTGTGAAACATAAAGAAGTGTTAGGGAATTCAAAACAATTCCAAACAACAGAAACTGTCTGCATTAACCGTATAAAAATAGAGCCAGGCATGGTGGCACATGTCTGTAGCCCCAGCTACTTGGGAGGCTGAGACAGGAGGGTCATCTGAGCCCGGGAGTTCAAGGCTGTGGTGCACTATGGTGGCGCCTATGCATAGCCACTGGACTCCAGCCTGGGTAACAGAGCGAGATCTAGGCTAAAAAAACAAACAAAAAACCCAACAGTATAGAAATACATATGAGGTCATTTTAGATAAATATTTATGGACCTGAGGTCTTCAAAAAAGAAGGTAAACAGAAGATGAGGTTTCTTCCATCATAGGAAGTTGTAATGAGTTTTACTCCAAAATCGGAAGTGGATGTCAAGTAATGAAATATTACTTTTAGACACTATATAATTTAGTAATGATTATGATGTTCTTTCCATTGTAGTTACACATACATGTATGTCTTGTTTAAAAACCAAATAAGGGCAAAATCTCCATCTATTTATCTTTGTAATGAAAGCATTGCAGTACCTGGCAAAGTGATGAGCACACAGTAGGCAGTCTGTAAGTGATGGTAACTCAACTCTAATGTAATAGATTTTAATTTATATGTGTGTTTCATATATAATAATTTCATTTGGGTTAAGAAATACAGAATCATTTGGTATTCTATTAGCCTTCAGAAATAAATCTTACTTAAGAAACACATTTGCAGAAAAAACAAAAATCCCACCCTTACTCATGATTATACAATATCTTGTATAGTTTAGCTTTAAAGATTAGCTTTAAAAACAAGATTAGCTTTAAAAACAAGATTAGCTTTAAAAACAAGAAAAATTTGTTTCCTTCTTACCAGACACAGACAGACTTTTAAAAATTTAAATTATACAAAACTAAGAAGTGATCAAATTATTACAAAGAATGGTCTAGATGACTGGCACTTATTGTATTGCAAATGTGTTCCTTTAATGGATTTAACACTGTTCTTTTTGTTTTATTAAAGCCCTTTCTTTGGCCACAAAAAGAACAGGATACAATTTGCAAGTCTAGAATTCCTGGACTGATAAAAACAACACAAGGTGCCCTTGAATTTCCTGTTCACGTGTGTTTTCTCCAGACTGCTCTATTCATTAATGGAGACACTACCAATAGTTAAGTCCAACATTCTTTTTTATCAAGCCTGGGGAAAGGAGATAACAAATCTGGCACTCAGGCCATTTATAAATAGATGTGGTATCTCCAACCATTTACCATCAAATTTCTAAAGGAAGAAAATAGAACTGCTTTACCTGGCTGTAAAACAAATTATTTAACTGGTGATTTCACCTTAGTTTTCACATACTGCATTTCAGAGGAAGGAGTGTCCTTAATGCTACTATATTGCCTTGTAGTATAAAAATTCGCCTAAATTCAATTCACTAGTTGCAATCATAATGCCCTAGGCTACAATAAGTCCTCAGATTGTACACTGTATAAACTGGGTCCCTAACGAAAGGGCAGCTACAGCTTCTTTCCTCTCTGAGGCACAGTCTAAAAAGCAAGAAATTCATAGGTGAAGTTTCAAATCCCAGCATTAACTTTCACTAATTGTTTTATTTTCAACCAACATTTATTGCAGATATATACCATGTTGACTGTATGAAGTGCTGAGAATAAGACTGATAAAACACAGTTCCGGCCCTTAGGGAGTTCATGATCTTATGGAGACACAAAGTAGGGAGAAATCAGTGCTTCAAGAGGAAGGATAATCAAAGGTTTAATACAGAAGGTGATGCCTGAACTGAATCTTGGAGGGGATGGGGCTATAGTAAGAGTTCACCAGTCAGATGGACTCAGAGGAGGAAGAGCTGTAAGGCATGAAATACACTGACACACTTAAGCATACCGATAGACTGAGTATATTTGATTAAATGGCAGAAGATGAACGTAGAAATAAAGAACTTTTTTGTCACGTTAAAAATTATCCTGAACATAAATGGGAATCACTCAAGGCTTTTAATTTAGTGAAAACCTAACAGCCATTAAAGAATATTTATTGAGTTTTTACCCAAGTACCCAGAATTCTTCTACGAATATTACATTCTTAGAAGCATTTAATTCTCCTAACCAGCCCTCAAATCCTATCTGATTTGCACTTCGGATAGATTATGCTGGTACAGGGAGGATGGCCAAAAGGCTGGAAGTACAGATCAGACTAGAGGAAGTAAATCTGCTCAGGAGGCTTAATAATGAATAGTCAGAGATTACAACCTGGTAGCCTGCAGAATCATTTTGTTAGGCTTGTGCTACAATTTAGAAAGTAGAAGGTTTCACATGAAAATCCAGGTTTCTGGTTTCTCCTGAAAAGTCTGATCTGTCCACAATGAGCTCTGTCAGCTCCACAATGACAGCTGGAGCAGAGCTGCAGCCGGCCCCTTACAATACAACATCCCACCCGTCCACCAACTCTCCATTCCCACGTGCCCAGACTCATTCACTTTTTATTACCCACATTTTATTACCCACCTGCTTCCTTTACAGCACATTTGAGATTACAGAATAGTGAGGGACTAACTAAGATAGTAGCAGAAGTGATGAAAAGAAGCCTCAGTTAGTCAGCTGGAAAGACTAAAATCTGTAATTATCTCTAAGTTTCAGATGTGGATGACTGGGTAAATGATCAGTAAGGACAGAAAGTATAAGAAAAGCTAGTTTAAGGCTAGTTTAAGAAAGTTAGTTTAAGGCTGATCCTGTCTGAGTTATTTAACCTGAGTCAGGATCCACATTTCTAAAAAGGAGATCATAAATGCCAACCTTATAGGGTTGATATGACGCTTTGATGGTGGCAGAGCACAGGATGAAAGGCCAGATTGCCTGGGTCTGAATTTTGGTGCAGCCATTCACTAGCTGTGTCACTTTAGGCAAATTAAACTTTAAACTTTCTGTGTGTCAGTTTCCTGTTAAATAAATATAATAATAGCCACCTTGTGTGCATGCTTATTATGATAATATAAGACTTAAGATAATTCTAAAAGTTAGTACTTGTAAAAGGACTGAGATACGTCATGTGTTTGATAAATCAATAAATCAGTAAAAAATATTTTTAAAGTATCTCCTAGCACATATTAATGCTCAAAAATTATTAATTTTCTTCCCTTCCCTGCTCAATCTTCCTGCTCATCCCTCCTGCCTTGGGCTGCTGCCATTGTCAGTTAGTTTGTAAATTTAATCTCTAATAGACATTCCCTCTCTCTTCTGATCTTAGCCTACTTCTTTGACAAATTAGATTACTTCTAATGGAGAGGGGAGAGAAATGTAGCAAAAAGAAATATTTAAAGTAAAAAAAGAACTCTTGGTAGAAGCCTTACTAGAAGTTAGTAGTGATTTGGGGTAGAACTAGAGGTAGAGGTGTTCCAGGGAAGAGCTAACCCTTTCTCTCACAAAAGAGTGATTCTCATGAGGCAACACACACCAATTTATTTGTAATCTCTTTACTGTGTCTGCTGTTAATAGCTTTTGTTTTTATTTAGCGTGGCCCTCTCCATGTGGCGTATGCCCTGATCACTAGACCAGAGGAATGCATTTCATAAACAGACACCCTTGTCTTTGCTCCTTCTGTGAATCATAAGGTTGGTGATGATGGCACAGTGGTGCTGAACTCAACATTAGCATTTTCATTTTCAAAACTGTTTTCAAAATAGTTTTCCTATGCACAAAAATATAGTTCAATGGTTGAGTACCTGAAAGCTTATTTGGCTGTAGTAATGATGTTCATGGCAGAATACCTGAGTTTATTGGTCCAAATAATTACTAAAAATCCCTCTGAACTTCATTTTTTTTTAAACTTGCAATGAGAAGGGGAAAGTGTTTATAAACCAAATGCAAACAATTAAGAGGTAAATTTACCAAAGCAGCAATTTTATTTAAAATTCTATTTACCGATCTTAATGTTTAGGTAAACTATCACCCTGTCTTTCTCAAAAACATTCAGAAAGAAGCAGTCTATTCTTATAATATTTATAAAATTTAATTGTTCTATTGCTATATGCCTATCTGGTAGTGCACTAGATTTTGTCTGCAAAAAAATGTTCAGCTGAATCAAGTCATAGTTAACTTTAAAAAATTACCTCAGCAGAAATGCCACATAACTTCAAATACTTATAATCTAGCACCTCGATGGGAAAAAAAAATCAATGCCAACTTTTAGATAGTATGGGCATCCCTAAAAGAATTTTAAATCAGTTTCTATTACTGACACACACACGAGCACATACAGAAAAATATTTGTCTTGATTGACATAAAAGAGAAAAAAAGCCACAATTTGCAAGAAGGGGGAGTAAATGGCAGGGGGGAGGGAGATGATGGGTAATGAAGGTGAGGGGAGACCAGAGTGAGTATGTCAACATTATTTGTAAAGGAGGAAATATTCAGAGGTAAAACAAAATGAAAACAACTGGGAAAAAACAAATTTATAAATATATATATAAAATGATATATCTTTATGTTATTCATATTTAATTATAAAATATATACAGAATTTTATAGAATTTATAAAGATGAATTAAGTGGCCTAGGGAAACTTTTGGAGAGCATGAGAGCATGGTTGGGGGAAAGACAGATATTACAGTGATCTAGAGAATTTGGGGCCAACAGGTTTAAACTATGGCTCTGAATTGTGGGTTTGGATGAGTGAGATGATAGCTAGTGCACCCAGAAGGATCTATCCTTCCCTTTGCCTTGTCAGCTGAGCCATGCTTCCATCTATTAATACATCCAGAACCCAATATCATGAGTTTTCTTCTATATTTTTCACTTTTGTTATAAAGAATATGGGTCCGTCAAAAGTAAGACGAAAGATTTTTTAAATAAGGAAATTTAAAGTTTAAAATAAATGTATGCTTTAAAATGTTAATTTTAAAGACATAAATTTAGAAATGGAAAAATAATCCTGTTCACAAAAGTAGCAAAGAGGAGGAGATGGAGTACAACATTCATAAAATATGTAAGAATAAACTTGGCTGGGTGCAGTGGCTCATGTCTCTGTAACCACTTTGGAAGGCTAAGGCAGGTGGATGACTTGAGGTCAGGAGTTCGATACCAGCCTGGCCAACATGACGAAACCTCATCTCTACTAAAAATACAGAATTAGCTGGGCATGGTGGTGCACACCTGTAGTCCCAGCTACTCGGGAGACTGAGGCACAAGAATCACTTGAACCCGGGAGGCAGAGGTTGCAGTGAGCCAAGATCGCACCACTGCGCTCCTGCCTGGATGACAGAGCGAGACTCTGTCTCAAACAAAACCAAACCAAACCTTGATTTTAAAGTCTTCGCTTAGAATGAGGCAACATAATCATAGATTATGGGAAGAGGAGAAGAGGAGAAGACATTCAATTAATAGTACTGGAACAACTGGGTATCCATTTAGGGGAAAAAATCAAGTCAAGTATTCATTTCACTCCAAAATGCAAAATAAATTGCAAATGGTTCAAAAGGACACACATGAAAACTAAAGGAAGGAAAGAATGAAGGAAGGAGGGGAAGAAATAAAAGTTAAAAAAAATTAAACTTCAAAAAAATTAGAGGAAAATATAGATGAATAACTACTGGATCTTTGGAAGGAATGAGCTTTCTTAAAATGAAATCAGTACAATGAAAACTTGTGCTACATTTCATTCTACAAAAATATGGAATATACATATGTATATACTGTATATCAAACAAGATTACAAGAATAATTTGGAGAAAAACACTGTAAAATAACAATGTCCATTATATCTAAAAGCGCCCAGATGTGGTGGCTCATGCCTGTAATCCCAGCACTTTGAGAGGCTGAGACGGGTGGATCTCTTGAGGTCAGGAGTTTGAGACCAGCCTGGGCAACATGGTGAAACCCTGTCTCTACTAAAAATACAAAAAAAATTAGCCAGGCATGAGGCATGCGCCTGTAGTCCTAGCTACTCAGGAGGCTGAGGCAGGAGAATCACTTGAGCCTGGGAGGCGGAGGTTGCAGTGAGCCAAGATGTCACACGCACCATTGCACTCCAGCCTGGGCGACAGAGTGAAACTCCATCTCACAAAAAAAAAAAGTGTATCTAAAAGCATATATTTAAAATACATGTCTATTTATCAAGTAAGCTCATACATAGCTTTTTTAATGTTAAAGTCGAAAGGAGACAATAAAGACCCTAATAAATGGATACATAACACTGTTTGATAATAAACAGGAATAGTTTAAAACACATGAAAAATGTTCAATTTTACTAGTGAATCAAAGACACAGAAACTTTAAAATTATGCAGTATGTTCCCTATATGAAAGTAGTCACAATATAAGGGGAAAACACCCCCTTAGTGAGGTCCAGTCTGTTATGAGGTGCCTTTCTGTCCACCCTATGCATTTGTGTTAGCTGGCACAGATGTGACCCTTTCTAACAGGGAATACGGTAATTTATACCAAGAACCATAGAGATATTTTTTATTTTTTGACATAATTCCAACTTTAGGAGTCTATCCTATGCAAATAACCAAAATTGCCACAAAGATTTTTTTTTAATCAAAGCATTATTTAAAATAGCAAACGACTTAAACCAAATGTTTAAAATTAAATGAAATGATTGATGGAATGATGATAGTATAAAATACCACAGCACTGAAGAAAATTTTCCCTGCAAATTTTAACATGAAAAATAATGTTAAGTAAATAAGCAGGATACAAAGTTCTATTTTCAAGTACAACATGAACTCAACTATACAAAAACGGGAGAGGAAGTTTAAATTGTGATGAACAGACAGTGTGAAATTACGATGATTTAAATTTTGTCTTTTATCACTTTTTGAATTTTCCAAATTTTCAGTAATAGGAAAACAACCATTTTATAATCAGAAAGAAAACATTTAAGAGTGATCCTGGGAGAGTGCTGGATGTTTGGGGGCGGGGGTAAAGGGGAATCAAGTTGCACTTTTCAGCACTTAGAGGTGGTTTTTCAGGTACCACAGTACTCGAATTTTTTTTCCTATAAACCAAATTCTTAGTTCTGGTTTAGTGGAGAACAGCAAAGAACAGCAAAAAGAAGTTGGATGTCATGGAACAAAACTAAAGACAAATCAGAGAATAATAAAGGAAATTTTGAAGAAGTTTTCCAGTCATATCTTGAGCTTTTAGGGCAACAGTTTTTTGGTGGCTTATACCTACCTGGGCATATTTACGAGGGCTCAAACTATCACTCTCTTCTCAAATAGCTTTTCCACTGGTGACTAGAAAGGCCCATATCAAAACCAAAAAGCAGGACAGCACAATAATCTTAGCTAAATTATTTAAGATAAAGGAAATACTCCTTCAGAATCATACAAAGAAGAGAGAGACAAAATGAATGTTCTAGCTTTAAGGAAGATGCCCACTCCCCTTTACTCTTTCCTTGCCTGTTTTAAGGGAGATAATGCCTGATTCAAAACATCGGTATGTCCAAAATACATATTTGGAGCTAAAAAGTGAAGGTCTGGTGTGACCAGAGAACAACTGATGAATGGACAAGGCAGGAAAAGGATGAGTGGTGAGAGGCAGGGACACCCTGGCAAAGGGAAGGGGAGGAGCAAGCTTGGGAAGCAGCCTGAACACATAAACCTATACAAAGCTTGGGCAGCTTTGAACACTTGCTTTTCATTTTCTTAAAAGTAAACTTTGAATAGGAATGAGAGATAGAGAGTGAGGCAGACAGACCAAGCAGACACTTGCACACACAACAAAACTTGAAAAATAGACTGAGTTTAAGTGAGTATATAAAATAAAAATTTCAAATATAAACTCAAATTTTAATTTTCCCATTCATTCAAAGCATTCAAAGCTTCTGCATCACTGAACAGCTTCAGGAGAGAGTTGTAAGCATTTCTCAGTTGTACCAATTCCTTTTTTTCTTAATTTTAATTTTTAAATTGCTGTGTTATTTTGTTTGCTGTTCCTTTTCAAATAAAAACCACCCCCGAAAGAAATCAGACTAATGTTTTAACAACTTAAGAGCCAGAAGCAGCAGTCCTTTGGGGGTACAAAAATTAGACAAGACTAAAATTAAAATATGGTATCACGAAGCTTACAATTTTAAGACCTAAGTAGCTATGAGCTATGTTTGGTTATTTTGAGTCATTTAAACTTTCCCAAGAGACTTTTTTGACCATCACAACTGACCAAAAAAAACTGTTCCCAACTAAAAGCAGACATACCATGTGACTCATCAGACTCAGATATTGTGTTAAACACACAGACCACTTGACTTCCGCAACCATGAGAAAACAGAAGGCATCCATCCCATTAAGATACCAGAATACAAAAAACTTTGAGGCAGGAAGGAAATTTTTATGTGGTAATGACCTTTATCATTAATACCTGAACAGCTTACTACCTAAGCAATGAACAGGACCACACCATTTTATTGACTTGTGATCTTTAGAACACAATTCCGGATTATTAGGAAAACAAATCTAGGAGAGGGAAAAAATACCTAAAATGGAATAAAAAGTAAATTGTATAGTTGGTTGTCATCAAGGATATCCTGTAATTCAAGTAAGCACACTGGCAAACACTCCCATAAATCAGTTTATAAATTCAATTCTATTTAGCAATTTTCTAGACTCTACTACAGGTCTAAGATTGCAAATTTAGTTCATCAAGAGGCAAGGCTGATAAAATCACAAAACTTGAATTCAATTTCAATTACAGAAGGTGGTCACCATTAAGTGATATACAGACCATCTTATCTGTCATTAAGTGAGAGAGACTATGTTATCTAGTCCATCTCCCTCATTTTATGGAAGTGAGGCCCAAAGACATTTAGCTATTTGGTGGAAAACCTTGGATTAGTCCATGTCACCTAACCTTCAGGTGAAGCTCCCATTCTAGCTGAGAGTCCACAGTGCAGTGACCACTCCAGGACACTGTACTACCCCTGCAGCAAAGTTGGATATCAGAACATTGATAGCCAGCGCTGAGTCCTGGATTATGTAGCATCTAATAGCCCTAGCACTCATGTCCATATCTAACACTAAGTCACTGCTTCCTATCTCACAGTTACCGATCTGTGGATCAAACAACTGGCTTCTGCCTGCTTTCTTCGGATGACCAAAGAATGACAATTTTATCCCAAACTTGCTGGAAACTAAAATATTATGACTAAAGGTTTCTTGAAAGCTATTAAGATTTCAATTACAGAAGTTGATTACCATTCAGTAATGTAGATTTAGTCTGGGACTCTACTTCTAAATGTATATTTAGCTGTGTGCCCCAAAGTTAGGGTCTCAAAATCTTATACAGTGTATGAGGTCATGGGAACTCCTTGTTCAGGACCCTTAGCATGAGGGCAACCTAAGTGTACATATATTCAGATCTCTGGAATATGCCATAGGTAGTGAATAACAGAGGGGAAAAAAGATTTCTAAAATATAAAAATGCACTATTTTCTTTCCAAACTGGATATCTTCTGCCCCATATATAAAAATAAAATGTTTCATGTAAAAATGTGAAAATATCAATAAGTATACAAATTGCAAAGTGAAAGTGACCTCACAATCCTACCTCCCATAATATCCAGTTTTAACTGTTGAGTGAGAGACTGGAGTTACACTCCCTGGATTTAAATTCTGGCTCTGCCACTTACGAACTGTGAGAACTCTCAGGGTGTCAGTGTTCTTATCTATAAAACAGAGATAATGACAGCATATGAAAATTAATAACTAATGTTTATTGAGTGTTTTATAAAGCATAGGCATTGTTCCAAGCACTTAAAACATATTAACTAATTTTAATCAAGTGACTGATTGATATGTGTTAAAGTCCTTAGAATAGTGCCTAAGACTCAGTCAAGTACTCATTAAATGTTAACTGTTGCTATGTCCTTCCAAAACTTTAATGCATAAACACACACACATAGTCTCAATACAAATGGGCTATTAATACAAATGTTTTAATACAGTTTTAATACAAATAAGCTATTGTGTAAACTGCTTTTTTGAAAGGTGTCTACGATCTTGTAGACACTTTTCAATATTAATACAAATGGACCTACTTCATCCTTTTTAAGAAGCACATGGTAATAATAGTTGCTAACATATAATGAGTTATTTTGTGCTAGACACTGTGCTTTATGTGTATCATTTCACTTAATCCTCATGACATCCTTAGAAACCATGTGTCACTCTTCTGATTTATAGAAGAGAAAAGTGAGACTTAGCTGGATTAAGTTATTTACCCAAGATCATACAGCTAGTCATGGTGAAGCCAGCTTTTGAACCCTGGTTTCTCTTAAACTAAGCGATCAGCATACTGTACCTTCTGTTAAGCGCCATAGTTTTAAACTAATGCCCACTAACAGATGTTTAAATGGCTTCCATTTTTAGGGGGTATTTTTAGCTATGCTGTAATAAACATCAAGGATCTCAGACTATGCACTCTTTCTCTTATTTCCTTATTATATACTTCCAGATGTGCAATTGTTGAGTCAAAGAACATTTGCATATAAAATTCTGATATACACGGCCAGACTGCTTTCCAGAGAGACAGTACCAATTGACCATCAATAGTTATATGACAGCACCAACACTAGGCAATGTCCATCTTTTTAATTTTTGTCAGTTTGATAGGTTAAAAAAAAAACTTTAGTTTTGCTTATACATTCCTTTGATTGCAATTACTTAAGCATATTTTTATATATTTTACGTAACTATTTCTTTTGTAAGCTGCATGATTTAAGACTGTTGCCCACTTTTCTATTGAAAAATTCATTCTTTGATTCCAACTATAATTGAACAATGTAACTATCACAGGCCATTTTAAATAGCTGATATCATACCATAATGCCAATATTTACATAATTTCTACTTATACAACAGAAGAAAAAGAGTGTGCTTTAGCTCATGCAGGAACTATATTTATTACGTGAGAAGTAGACACTTTCCTATAAATCAATAGGATCAAATCAAAACTACTGTCACCTGACTCGAAAGTTGAGAATGTAAGTAGAAACAGTTTTCCAAACTAAGATTTTCTGTTATTCAGATGTGACATTAAGACTTCATTGTTTATTTATTTGGACCAGCATATATCATTTCTTTTTAAAAATTAATGTCAGTTTACTCTGGTGTTTTGTTTTTGAGACAGTCTCCCTCTGTCACCCAGGCTGGAGTGCAATGGCGTGATCTTGGCTCACTGCAGCCTCAGCCTCCCGGGTTAAAGCAATTCTCCGGTATCAGCCTCCCAAGTAGCTGGGATTACAGGTGCCTGCCACCACGCCTGGCTGATTTTTTGTATTTTTAGTAGACAGGGGGTTCCACCATGTTGGCCAGGGTGGTCTCCAACTCCTGACCTCAGATGATCCACCCGTCTCGGCCTCCCAAAGTGCTGGGATTACAGGCCTGAGGCACCGTGCCTCGCCTCAATTTACTCTTTGACAGAAAACTTCCCAGCTTAGATCATGATTATGTGGAAATCAACTAAGCATTATCCTTATCTCCATCCTTATCACCACTGTTGTTGTCATGGATACCATTTATAAAACACCTTCTCTGTGCCAGGCAGTACTGTGTGCATTATCTTATGTAATCTTCACAACAACTCTATGAGGTAGGTACTATTTCTCCATTTTAGAAACTGGAAACCAGGGCACAGAGAGGTTATTTACCAGAGGCCTCTCAACTGGAAAACGTCAGAGCAGGGATGTGAACCCTGTTCACTCTAGAGCTGTTGTTCTAATGACCATGCCTACTTTTTACAACCAGAGTCAGTTAAACAAAGCTAAAGCCAAAAATAAATCTGTAGCTTCCTAAAGGCAACTCAAGATAATTACTGGTCTTCTCTTACATGATCACCTTATTTATTCTTAGTAAATCTTAAATGGTTTTATAATTCCTTGTTTTAAAGAAACTTAAAAGGATCAACTCGTCTAACCTTCTAACAAAGACAAGGCTGTGTTGCTGTGCCTGATTCAAACTGCCCTTCTTGCCCAAACAGCTCTGTACGCTTTTTAAAGAGTTTTATAAGCTGTTGGAAATCTATGCAATTATTTCAGACTATTTAAAATATGTGTTGTCTATCTTATGCTGTCTTCATTTACTTATCTAAATAGGAAAAAAGTATCAGAATGCTTTCTACATGAACAGGAAGACTAACCAACATTGAATGGCAGCCAGTCTTATCTCCATCCTTATCACCACCTTACCATGTCATCCTGGCGAAGATGCCATCACAGGAGTCAGGGTTGAAGTCCAGGTTTAAGGTGCATCTAGATGGGTTCCCAGGACGCCTGAAGTAGCCTCAAGAGGCCCAAAAGAAAAAGCTCCTCTGGCACAGTCTCCTAATGGTGACAAAGGAGTCCCTCTCATCTGCTTGGCAGCCTTACAATCAGAGCGTTCTTACATCTAACCTAATTATTTCCCACTGAAATTCAAACCTAATTCATTTATTTTTTATTCTCTATAAAAATGAAAAACATCACTGTGGCAAGTAACTTGCTCAATTTCTCACAGAAAATCAAGAAAAGGTAGCTGGAATCAGTACTGACTTTGATTCTCTTTCATTGCATAATCAAAAGTTCTTATTTTGCTAAGGGAAGAACTGCTTATCCGCCTCAAGAAAACTGTGAAACTGATTTGAAAATAACATTGCCTTTCTGAAATGTTCATGACTACTATATATCTTAGAATTTAGAAACAGAAACCCTTCATAGTACTTTTAAAGGTCTTTTTAGTAAAAATAATAACCATGGGTAACTTTTATCAAACACTTCTGTGTTAGCTACAGTACTAAAGGTTTGGCACGCATGCTGTTCTTTGATCTTTACAGTTCTATAAAGTAGGCGCTTCCCACATTTACAAATAAGGAAGTAGGCTTAGTTAAGTCATCATCCCAAAGACCTACAGCCAGTAATTGGAACCTGTCTCCCTAAGCTCAGAACCCTCAGCTATATGGTCTTTCATCAGACTTTTATTTTTTAAATGTGTAAGCTTCCCTTTTTAGAGTATGTTGTTCTAGAAAGCATCAAGCTCTTTATAAAAAATTGTATTTTTCTCATCTCTTTCATTATAAACCGTGTGGAAAAACAACCACCTCAAGGTTTCACAAAGCTAAAGAGAGTCACACTTAAGAATGTAGCAAAAAAAAAAAAAAAAAAATTTTTTTTTTTTTTAGCTCGCTGAAACTTCTGCCTCCCGGGTTCAAGTAATTCTCCCCGCCTCAGCCTCCTGAGTAGTTGGGATTACAGGTGCCCACCACCACGCCCGGCTAATTTTTGTATTTTTTCGTACAGACAGGGTTTCACCATGTTGGCCAGGGTGGTCTTGAACGCCTGACCTCAGGTGATCCACCCGCCTCGGCCTCCCAAAGTGGTGGCATTACAGGCGTGAGCCACCGAGCCCAGCCTGCAAACATTTTTTTAAAACTAAGGGAAAAAATGTGTACTAAGACTTAGAAGCATGAATATAAGCATAGAGCTTTTGCACCAGAAACAGTCCATTTTGAGACTCTGTTCCTTTAATCTATTTAAACATTTATTATCACAGCTAAACCAACTATTTTATTTTCACAGCTCTATAATAAAAAGATGCTCCTTGACTTTCAATGGGGCTACATCCCAATAAACCAATCCTAATTTGAAAACATCACTAAGTCGAAAGTGCATTTAATAGTGGCAGCAGAGCAGACATTCCCCAACTTACAATTTTTCCACTTTATGATGGTCCAAAAATGAGGCACATTCAGTAGAAATCATAATGACCTCCTCGATGGTCTTATATCCCAATAAACCCAACCTAAAGTTGAAAATTCATAAGTCAGGGACTGTCTGTATTTTGACATCTATTTGGGCAGGCCCCTCCTCTTTTTCCTTTTTTATCCTCCAAATTATTATACTTTTTCATATGAATTCTAGAAATCTACTTGGAAAGTTCAATTTAAATTACTGTTGAGATTTTGATTTGGTCCCTATCATCTTTTGAGAAGAGGAAAAGCATGATTTAAACTATCCAGCCTCAGCTGATTTCCGCTTCAGGGCTGACTTTAGCTACTTTGCCAAGGTATTTCTGTCAGCTAGGGGACAAGTATCCAAACTGAGAGTTAAGGTTTTTAAAGTACTTTTAAAAAATTGCATCCAAGCTTACATTGTGTTATTGATTATAGAAAACAAAATGAGATATTCAACAAACCTAGTAGATAGTATTTGCAAGACACTTAGGCTTTCAGGGTGACCAAATAAAGACAAACCTGGAAGAAGCCAACTAAGCTAATAGTTTCATCGGCTTTAGGTAAGGCTTTAGGTACTAGCACCTATCAATGTACCAAGCAATATGACAGTAGGAAGAGACCCAAATAGTAGGAGACATGATATGAGCATGCTAAGATCCTATAAAATTGTCGAAAAAAGAGTTAAGACTAACCCATATAAACAATTAGCATATAAACAATTAGCCTGGGTGGACCTTTCTGATACAAGCAGGGCTTTAGAACAGGGGAAGATCAGTGTGGGCTGCAGTGCCCAATAAAAACTAATAGATCAAATAGTTCAGCTCTAGCTTAACTAAATGCCTGGTGGTAATCAAAATTTAGTGACAGCTATTCAGAAGTCTGTGTGAAAAGAAATAGTGATTATGTCAAGTTGGTTTATAAATCAAGGCTGGGCTACACTTACAGCCTTCCAATAAAAGGGCAAAGATCCCATAAGCAAGCATCTCTTAATTGCAGCAGCTACTCTAGATCATATGCCTAAACTGTGGCCAGCACTAGATTAACCCAATGGGAAATCCCCATGCTTTGTGGCTTATAGGTTATTCAAAACCAGAATCTGATCCTACTCTCCTTATACATGACCTGAAAAGTCCCTCCTCCACTGGACTTGCATCCATAAAAACTCCACCCAGTTTCCTGACATCACGGAAATTTACTAGTCCACTTGGAAGACCTAGTATGTAAGCTTATCTATTTGTGGAAAGAGGCAATTCTTTCCAAAATTACTGAGTCAGAAATTTTTACCAGCTCTAGACTTTTTTTTTTTTTTAAGGGGAGAAAGTTTTATCTTTTTTTTAAATTTTACTTGAATAAACAGGATAAGCACTATATCCCCTTCCAAGGAGCAAAAAATACTGCTCAAATAGCTGGAAAAATTGGTCAGGAGGAACTGGAGTGGGAATTTGCTTTAAATTTTTAAAATTATATGCAAACTCCATGTTATTTAATTTTTAAAGAATTATGAGATAAGATATCTCCATGATTTCTTTACTCATTTGTCATTCCAGAAAACATTACTCAGGGTAGACAGCTCTTCCTTCCTCAATTATGTCCTTTGAAATGAACAGAAAACTTACCTTTAGTTGGTTTTAAGGCGGTTTCACTAAAATCAGGGAGTTAAAGACTATTTAACCCTTTGAGGTTCCTTCGAGTCCTCCTACTGCTGTGTGTGTGTGTGTGTGTGTGTGTGAGGCTCCTTCCAGTTTTCCTACTGCTGTGTGTGTGTGTGTGGCTCCTTCCAGTTCTCCTACTGCTGTGTGTGTGTGTGTTTTTTGAGATGGAGGTCTTGCTCTATTATCCAGGCTGGTCTCAAAGCCCTAGGCTCAAGAGATGCTACCACCTCAGCTTCCCAAAGTGCTTTATACTTTATACTTTTAAAAGTACAAATAATTACTCGTACTTTAAATTAAATCGAGGAACAAAGTGGGGTGTGAAGTTTTCACACACATGCCTCAGGACTCTATTTCTAATGAGATGATACACTGTAAATCATGAAACACTAATTCACTTCATACCTTATAGCTTTGTATTAAGTGAAATTGGGATAATTTGGTGGGTTGTACATATTTAGAAGTGAAGTAAATACTTCAAGAGTTGTGAAGATCAAACGAAAGAGGTAAAATGCTTTATAAAAGGCAAGACACTATTCAATGTAAGGTTATACATGCTTTAAAACAATAAATCTAAATCCAGGATAATGGTCATTTCTGGGACAGAGGAAAGGGAAGGATTACCAAGGTATCTTCACTCTACCTGCAATGTTCTGTCACTTAAAGAAAATCTGAGGTAACAGGGAGAGACTTGGTAAAGATATGCAGTAGACACATGAATGTTCCTTGTATTTTTCTCCATAACTTTGTGTATGTTTGCAATAATTCATAATATAAACTTCAGTTACTAGTTTATACTGTAATTTTGATAAAATAGAAATGACAAAGATTCCAAGGAATTTTAAAGGTTTCTTATGGATAATTTTTTTAAAACTATTTAACCTTATACATAAATACGGTATCTTGCTTTTTACTAACTAGTATCTACTCTCATTCATATAATCACCATTGCTTTTCTTCCTTGCACTTCCACCTTGCACAATTTAAATAACAAAGCACAACTCTCTCCAGGGCATGTGAACAAAGGGATTTCTAGGAGATGGGCTCGGTGGAAGTCGTGGTCCTGGGAACAGCTTCATAGAGAAGGAGAAAGCACAGGGACAGGCTGCCAGATTTCTGCAGTTGTGTCTTCAATGGGCTTCGTTATTTTGTTTCAATTATCATGACTTCCCAAAATACCAGAGAAACTCATATTTAGAAGTTTAAAAACCTATCCTATACATACTAAAATATTTCCAGATTAAATCATATAACATCAAGGATTTACTGCAAAATAATGCGAAGGGGAGTAGGTATGGGTATAGATGAATCAAGATTGGTCATGGTTTGAGAACTGTTTAAGTTGGTGATGTGCACACAGGGAGGTACAGTTTACTCTTTCATTTACTTTTGTGTATACTTAAATTTTTCCATAATGAAGTTTTTTTTTAAAAAATCTCAAAGCTAAAATAAATGATTTAAATATCATTCTATTAAGTCTTGTACACATTTCCATTTGTTAGGCCTATCCATGGCAAGGGGATCAGGGAGCCAGGCCAGGTTAGTCCTGAGGCACTGCTAGTCAGCTTGGTGCTCTTGTCTAAGTTACTCGGTCTCTTTGATTTTGAGTTTATGGATAAGATATCTATGTTCCCTTTTAGCCATATCATGATTATTGGATTTATAAAACTGGCTTACAGATATTGTATAATATAGTAAGAATTGCAAATGTTATAATGGTACACTGTGACCACATGGGAGTATCTTTCATCCCTCATTTATTTATTTATTTGAGAAACATTTAGGGAATGCATACTATGTGCCAGGCAGTGTCACATGTGGGTAGAATTCAAAGTTAAGTGACACAGAATCTCTGCCTTCAAGATGCACTCTAATCAGGCCGGGCGTGGTGGCTCATGCCTGTAATCCCAACAGTTTGGGAGGCCGAGGTGAGCGGATCACCTGAGGTCAGGGGTTCAGGGCCAGCCTGGCCAACATGGTGAAACCCATCTCTACTTAAAATACTAAAAAATTAGCCAGGCGTGGTGGCAGGCGCCTGTAATCCCAGCTACTTGGGAGGCAAGAGAATCACTTGAACTGGGGAAGCAGAGGTTGCAGTGAGCTGAGACCACACCATTGCCCTCCAGCCTGGGCAACAAGAATGAAACTCTGTCTCAAAAAAAAAAAAAAAAGATGCAGTCTAATCATGGAAGACAGACATATAAACAAACGAACAATAACACAAAGTAAGTATGATAATGGAGTGATGGAGCTGAAAATACCAAAAGGCCTTAGTAGTGTGAGACAGCAAGGAATTGTAAATAATTTTGTATGAAGGGGCGAGAGAAAAAGTGGCAGGAGATGAGGGAGGACAGGAAAGTAGGAACCAGATTGAGAAGGACCATGAATGTGATGCCATGGAATTTGGATGGTACCTTGAAAAGTGGTAAGGAAGCCATTTAAAAGATTTTAAGTCTGAGTATGATGTGGTCCAATTTACAATTTAGATTGTTGGGGCAGGAAGGTGGATTTGGTGGTTGCTGGCAATGTTTGAGGAATGAAGGAAGAGGGGAGGAATGGAAGGGAGGTTTACTGTAATTATTAGATAACTAAAATGGTCTAGCAGGATATGACTGAACTGGGGCAGGGTTAGCGGAGATTACTGAGATACTGTTAGAATGCCTTCTTGGGTTTGGAAGTAGAGAAAAGAAAACATAGTGAGTTATATATGTAATCATTAATGTACAATAAAGGTAACAAGTTCCTTCTTCAAAGTATAAAAGAGATGAGTTTGGAAATGCAAGTTGTAGGTACTCTAATATTTCTCCCTCTGTCTTTCAAGATAACATAAAAACTGCAGCATTGAACAATAGTATGTATTCATCATGAACGGCTTATGTGCTTCAAGCATAGCACCTATAGGTACTGAATAAATGTGGGTTATATGTGAACGTGATATATTATTAAACACATGAAATGGACTGGACCTGTTTTCTCTGGTCACTGCCACATAGTACAGATGGTAACTCCCTGCTGGCCAGATTAGTAGTGACTTGATAAAATGCACAAACAAAAAGAATTCTTTTTCAGGTGATTTTTACACCATTCTGTAATCTTTCCCCCCAGATTTGAAAACCATATCAGCAATGATCCTCACCATCATTTCTCAAAATAATGGAGAGGATAGTTAAGTTCTGGTTACTTAAGATTTAGACTACTCCTGACACGTAGACTCCAATAGGACACCTTTTTTTCTTACAAATTACATAGTGTCTTTTATCTGAGCTCCAAAAAGGGCAATTTTTTTTTTTTTTTTTGACAGAGTCTTGCTCTGTTGCCAGGCTGGAGTGCAGTGGCGCACTCTTGGCCTCCTGGGTTAAACCGATTCTCCTGCCTCAGCTTCCCGAGTAACTGGGATTACAGGTGTGTACCACTACGCCCAGCTAATTTTTGTATTTTTAGTAGAGATGGGGTTTCACCATGTTGGCCAGGATGGTCTCAATCTCTTGACCTTGTGATCCGCCCACCTCAGCCTCCCAAGGTGCTGGATTACAGGCGTGAACCACCGCACCCGGCCCAAAAAGGGCATTTCTAAAAGAAGTATCAGAGAGAAGCAATCAGTCAGTCCTCAGTGCCACAAACCACACGTACTTATGTTTCAATTTTCACAAAACAACAGCAATATTGTTTCCTCAAAACACATTATCTTCATTTGAATAAAGATAAAAAGTAAGGCACAGAAAGGTAGATTATCTAGACAATGTCCTGCTGTTAATGACTATTATTCTGAAATTAGAAAATTCTGCCTATCTTTTAACCATTACCTCCTTATACTTCCCAGATTTTCTCAGCAGTGAGGCTATAGTACCAAACGTCAAAACCTAGAAATCTGATCATTCTATTCCATACCCAGAACTTTATTAAATGCTAACACTCTGTTATTGACAATAATAAAAATAAATAATTCATAATTAACTATACATTATGTGGTAGGTAATATGCTTAATACTTTATATACATTATCTCATTTGGTTTTGATCCTCACATTAGCCCTAACGAGTGGTAAATAATGTTACTGCCATTTTGCAACAGAAAAAATGGGCTCAGAGATGTGTATGTTATAAATGTTATAAAACCAAAACAAGCCTGTCAACACTCATTAGCCCAGGACTCTTCCACTATTCAGTACTGCTCTCCCAAGCCACGCGTAGGTGGGCAGGTGTTTGGCAAGCCTTGTCTAGGGTCACACATATAGAAATGGAGGCACCATTCGGCTCCCAGTCCAGGACCCCTCCCATTCTGCCTCCAATACTCCTATTCTTCTCCATAAAATAAATCATAGCCACTTACAGGGATCAATAAAGTAGAAAATCTCCGCCCTTGTTTAAAAGAAAAAAGATAAACATACAAAATAAGGAAGAAAAAAATATCAAACCCAAACTGGCTTTCTCAACATAGCATAAAGGTCATGAGGATCTTAAAAAAAAAAAAAAAAGAAAAAAATCAATAAGTATTTCTGACACAATCAAGGCCCCAAAGGAACTAGTTTAGAAAATAATGCATTTCAGCTTTTTAATCTGAGTCCATTTTTGTTTTTCCAGTATTTCTTCATGTGTTTTACAGTCCACATTTAACTGCCAAAGTTTTCAGTACTTATCAGAGACCTGGCAAAAGGTTAAAGAGCATTTTTCTGTTCCCAACCCACACAGAAAACAATGCCTACAATCAATCAACACAGAATCTACTGTCAAGTAGCAGGCAGGTGCAACTTTTCTCTGCTGCACTGTGTGTGTTGGGGGAAAGAGGTTTTGAAAGAAACATTAAAAACAAACCACATTTGGGGGGATAATTTCTTCTAAGTGACTTACATCTTATAAGACATTTGGCTGTTGACAAGATGATCCCACCCTTGAATACACGGAAGTTGCACCCACTCTCACAAAGCAGATTCAGTCACCCCAGGCAGAAGTCTGGACTTCCCTCCAAGACAAATATGGAATTCAATCTGTGTGATGCCTTGAATGCAGCTAATTAATTTGCAATCCTTTATTATGACCATATAAAGGAGGGAAAAGAGCTACTTTCCCAGTCCTTCCTTGAGGGGAAATCAAAAGGAAAACAAAGCATAATATTTAAATCGCATGACAAAGTTCTTAAACTTTTGCACTAATATACACACCCTAGCTAATTCATCAGCATAATACCGTACAGCAGATCACCTCAGTACTATCTTTCCTATACATGGTCATTCCAACGCTGTGCTAATTCTACTCAAAACGGAATGGATAAGGAGCTATAATGTCTCATTCTTTTTGCTTAGCCATTTAACCCTACAATTTTTAGAGTAAATGAATTGACCTTAATTCATTTTATTATTTATATTTACTTACAGCTAAGTAAACAAATCACAGCTGAGTGAAAACTCTATCTAAAAATAGCCAAGAGCCGAAGCAGTAACAGCAACCTAATGAAAGTTGCTTTTTGAACCAATGAGAGCGTTTAAAATCCAAAATAAAGATTCAAAGGAGGAAAATATTTTTAACCTAAATCTAATGAGTACGGTGGCTCATGCCTATAATCCAAGCACTTTGGGAGGCCAAGGCAGGTGATCACTTGATGTCAGGAGTTCAAGACCAATCTGGCCAACATGGTGAAACCCTGTCTCTCCTAAAAATACAAAAGTTAGCCAGGCACGGTGGTGGGCGCCTGTAGTCCCAGCTACTCGGGAGGCTGAGGCAGGAGGATCTCTTGAACTCAGGAGGCGGAAGATGCAGTGAGCCGAGATCGTGCCACTGCACTCCAGCCTGGGTGACAGAGCAAAACTCCGTCTCAAAATAAAAAATACAAAAATAAAGCTAATGAGTAGACACATTTCAAATATGGTTAGCTGTCTCCCAAATAGCTGTAGTCTTTTAGAATGGCTCTATCTCAACTGCACAGTAACTATCCAAGCTCAAAAACCAATCGGAGTCCTCTGTGGAATATTTAAAACCATTCTCTACTAACTACCCCCCAAACATCTGCATATGGCATATATAGGAAATTGAATTACAAGCTATGAATTTTCTGAAATCCTTCAGAGGCCAGCATCCACTCATGAGGAACCAAAACTATTCATAATGAAAGCCTGATCCACCATACACTTCCATTAGGCAACTCCAGCTCCAAGTTTTGCTCCTTCCTTAAAAGTACTGGACCCCACCAACCACAATGAAAATGTATTTTCCCATTCTCTCATCATCACATTTAAAAAACAAAGTCTTAGGTGAATTCTTTTAAAACTAAAAATGAATTAGTATTTCTTCAGATACCTATGAATCTACGTCTAAAACTCTGCAACTAGACTGGCTGACTTTGAATCCCTAATTCCATTCCTGCTGGCTGTGCGATCTTAGACAAGTTACTAAATCTGCCTGCGCCTTGGTTTTCTCATAGATCAAAAGGATTGTTGTGAGTTAATATATGTAATGCACTTTGGGCAGTACCTGATTCATGATAAGGGTCAATTTGAAGAAATTATCATTATCATTATCACTGCTATCATCACTGTACCTTTACAATTACACTGCTAACATGTCCCTTTTGTCATCCTCCAATATGTGGAAAAATCTACCAAAAGATACTTAGGATCTCTCTACTAAGCTAAAGGAAGTAATTCATAGATAGTTTGGTCAGCAAGTTACATATTACAAATAACATCATAAAGATTCAACTAAAATCATAGTTTAAGATTCAAGCCAGGCATGGTGGTTCACACCTATAATCCCAGTAATTTGGGAGGTGGAGGTGGGAGGATCCCTTAAGCCCAGGAGTTCAAGACCAGCCTGGGCAACAAAGCGAGGCCCTGTCTCCATAAAAAAAAAATTTTAAAGCGCTGGGTGCGGTGGCTCACGTCTGTAATCCCAGCACTTTGGGAGCCCAAGGCAGGTGGATTACTTGAGGTCAGGAGCTCGAGACCAGCCTGGCTAACATGGTGAAACCCCATCTCTACTAAAAATACAAAAATTAGCTGGGCGTGGTGGCATACACCTGTAATCCCTGCTACTCGGGAGGCTGAGGCAAGATAATTGCTCAAACCCAGGAGGTGGAGGTTGCAGTGAGCTGAGATCACGCCACTGCACTCCAGCCTGGACGACACAGAGAGACTCAAAATAAATAAATAAATAAATAAGAATCAATCAGCTGGGTGTGGTGGCACACTGGTAGACCCAGCTCCTTGGCAGGCTGAGGTGGGAGGATCGCCTGGGCCTGGGAGGTAGAGGTTACAGTGAGCCGTGATCACATAACTGCCCTCCAGCCTGGGTGATGGAGACACTGTCTCCAAACTAAAAAATAAAAAAAGATTCATTTGGATCTCTTATAGGCAATTGTTGCAGATTTCAGGTAGCTCCTAAAGTCTTAAGATTAAACTTTTGAAATCACAGTGCCAAAAATGTTTTGTCTTCGAAATAATCCCAGTACATTTGGAGAGACAAATGCATCTACAACCAGGCGACAACACTGAAAATAAAATTGTAGCAGTTTGAATAGGGGATTAAATGAGTTAATTTTTTCCTGGGGTTCAAAAAAAGAAACAGCAGCAAAAAAGGGTACTTACGATTAAAAGTTGGCCGGGTGCAGCTGCTCATGCCTGTAATCTCAACACTTTGGGAGGCCAAGGTGGGCGGATAACCTGAGGTCAGGATTTCGAGACCAGCCTGGCCAACATGGCGAAACAACGTCTCTACTAAAAATACAAAAATTAGCTGGGCATGGTGGTGGGTGCCTGTAATCCCAGCTACTCGGGAAGCTGAGGCAGGAGAATCACTTGAACCCAGGAGGCAAAGGTTGCAGTGAGCCAAGATCACGCCATTGCACTGCAGCCTGGGTGACAAAGCAAAACTCCATTTCAAAAATAAAAAAACATAGAAAGGTCTGGGTTATGACACAGAACATATGCAACATGAATATGTCATGGTTATGAACATGTAGCCAAAAGAACAAAGCTGGAGGGATCATGCTACCTGACTTCAAACTATACTACAAGGCTACAGTAACCAAAACAGCATGGTACTGGTACCAAAACAGAGATATAGACCAATGGAACAGAACAGAGCCCTCAGAAATAATGTCGCATATCTACAACCATCTGATCTTTGACAAACCCGACAAAAACAAGAAATGGGGAAACAATTCCCTATTTAATAAATGGTGCTGGGAAAACTGGCTAGCCATATATAGAAAGCTGAAACTGGATCCCTTCCTTACACCTTATACAAAAATTAATTCAAGATGGATTAAAGACTTCAACGTTAGACCTAAAAACCATAAAAACCCTAGAAGAAAACCTAGGCAATACCATTCAGGACATAGGTATGGGCAAGGACTTCATGTCTAAAACACCAAAAGCAATGGCAACAAAAGCCAAAATTGACAAATGGGATCTAATTAAACTAAAGAGCTTCTGCACTGCAAAAGAAACTACCATCAGAGTGAACAGGCAACCTACAGAATGGGAAAAAATTTTTGCAATCTACTTATCTGACAAAAGGCTAATATCCAGAATCTACAATGAACTCAAACAAATTTACAAGAAAAAAACAAACAACCCCATCAAAAAGTGGGTGAAGGATATGAACAGACAATTCTCAAAAGAAGACATTTATGCAGCCAAAAGACACATGAAAAAATGCTCATCATCACTGGCCATCAGAGAAATGCAAATCAAAACCACAATGAGATACCATCTCACACCAGTTAGAATGGCGATCATTAAAAAGTCAGGAAACAACAGGTGCTGGAGAGGATGTGGAGAAATAGGAACACTTTTACACTGTTGGTGGGACTGTAAACTAGTTCAACCATTGTGGAAGTCAGTGTGGCGATTCCTCAGGGATCTAAAACTAGAAATACCATTTGACCCAGCAATCCCATTACTGGGTATATACCCAAAGGATTATAAATTATGCTGCTTTAAAGACACATGCACACGTATGTTTATTGTGGCACTATTCACAATAACAAAGACTTGGAACCAAGCAAATGTCCAACAACGATAGACTGGATTAAGAAAATGTGGCACATATACACCATGGAATACTGTGCAGCCATAAAAAATGATGAGTTCATGTCATTTGTAGGGACATGGATGAAGCTGGAAACCATCATTCTCAGCAAACTATGGCAAGGACAAAAAACCAAACACCGCATGTTCTCACTCATAGGTGGGAATTGAACAATGAGAACACATGGACACAGGACGGGGAACATCACACATTGGGGCCTGTTGTGGGGTGGGGGGAAAGGGGGAGGGATAGCATTAGGAGATATACCTAATGTTAAATGACGAGTTAATGGGTGCAGCACACCAACATGGCACATGTATACATATGTAACTAACATGCACGTTGTGCACACGTACCCTAAAACTTACAGGATAATTAAAAAAAAAATTAGCATCACAGAATGAAAAATAAGCCACAGACTAGCAGAAGATAATTGTAACACATAAAAACAAAGGATTAAATACAATGGTAATACAATGATAGCTATTCTTACAAAGTTGTTTCTATGTCTCAGGTACTATTCTGAACAATATACATGCATCTTGAATGCATGAAGAATTCCTATATAAGAAAAACACAAACAACAAAATTTAAAATGAGCAAAAAACCCAAATAGGAATTTCACAGAAGAGAAAACATAAATGGCCCATAAACATAATAAAAGATGCTCAACTACAATTCTAATCAGGGAAATAAACATTAAAACCCCAAAGAGATACCACTTCATACTCTAGCAAAAACCTAAAAGGCTGTGAATATCTAGTTTCACTGAGGAAGAACAATGGGAAGACTATTCACTGCTGGTGAGGGTATAGATTAGTACAACTGCTTTGGAGAACAGTTTGATGCCACTCAATAGAGCTGAACACACACATGCCCAATGACCAAGCAATTCCACTCCAGGTACATACTGTAAAAATACTCCTGCACATGCAGAATAGGAGACACTGCATCATAACAATGTTCACTAGAACACGAGGCTGAGGTGGAAAGATGGCTTGAGACCAGGAGTTTGAGGCTGCACCAGTAGCTGGGACTATAAGCATATGCCACTGTGCCTGGCTGATTTTTTGTTGTTGTGGTTGTTGTTAGAGATGAGGTCTTCCTTTATTGAACAAGCTGGTCTCCAACTCCTGGCTTCAACTGATCTTCCCACTTCTGCCTCCCAAAGTGCTGGGATTACAGGTGTGAGCCACCATGCCCGGCCAAGTTCTGCTTCTTAACCTGAGGTAGATACTTTGATGTTTCATTTTCCTTTATTGTACAGATATACTTTATATTCTCATATGTGACACAAGTCAAAATTTAAAAAAACAATTTAACGTTTATTCCCTTTAGATGAATGATGGGCAAATTTACATAATGAATTCATTACTGAAACAATGTATAGATTTCAGACTAGGAAAGTAACTATTTATAAAAGAAGAGCTTAAAACCTGCAACAGAAACAAAAACCCGAAACTGTAAAATTGAGTCAAACTAAAATTTAAAAAACAAAGCAATGATATAAAGTATCATTTGTCCAAATGTGTTCTACAAAACGCTTTTTTCTTAAATATGTCTGAGGGAAAACAGGTTCTAGGAGTAAAATACGTTTGAAAAATGCTGGGTTAAACAACTGAACCTATGAAGGAAGGAACAGAACTTCTCAAGCTCTTGACTCTGGAATCTTTTTTACACAGCAGTTAACACCATGCTTCTTCTTGGATTTGTATTTCAGATTAACACAATCTGGGAAACATTTTATAACACAGAGGGCCACACCAGATTGAATATTGCCCCCAGGAATGAAATGAAAACAGGAATGGATTCTCCAGTAAGAGGTACCCAGATATCCTAATCTTCAGTAGCTGACCTAAATCCTGGACAAGTGGGATCAAACCCCATAACTAAATACAACTTTTTAGGAACTAAGTGGATAATCACTCTGTGTTGTATGAACATGTGGGCAATGTGTTTCCCACACAGCTTAAAAGTGCAACAAAAAAAGATCTAGGTGTAATATAAAGAATTTCTACCACTGTTAGGGTAATGGCGGACTGACAGGAAGAGGGTCTTAGATGTTACTTAAGTAAAGTTCAATAGAAGCTTCCAGCACAGATATTCATGTTTCAAATTGGATCGCTCCATTAAAAAGTTTTTCCATTAGACTTCCCCGAATCAAATTATAAATTATCTAATTTTCTACTAAAGTTTTCCCCAGGCACAGGGAATATGTGGACTGCACCTAAAAAATTCTTCATAATGTACTTTTATTACTATAGGAAAAGATGCACATTTATTTTAAAAACTTCTCTATACCACTATCGTAAACCTTTGCGCACACTTATTTCTTTTGGAAGCTAACTTCTGAGTGGCAACAAAATATATTCTTAAGAAAAAAGTCTGACACAATGCCTTTGTGTCTTAAAATATGTTAAAATATTATTTAGTCAAATATAAATATATATTTAGTCAAACATCTGTCTTTTCAGGGTATCACAGGGAGTCAAACTGGAAAATGTGGCACTGTCAGGAGTTTCTACCTGGTGAAGGGTAGCAGACTTTCCTCTTCAGAGGGCTCTTGAGAGGGTAGCATCCATTATCTTGCCAGTTTACCACAACCTAGGCCCAATCCTCAGCCTTATAGGTTCAGAAATTTATTTTTATCGGCATCAATAGGGTAGCTACATTGCTTAGAAGCAAACAAAATTAATCATGCTTCAACAGAAATCAGGATACAGATATATTAATACAGAATGACAAATATAACTGTGACAGAAATAGGAATGCCTGTTTATGGTCATACATGGCCAATACTTTCATTACAGCCAAACTCATACATGCAGCCAAATAAGAGGCCCCTGGATACACAGGGAATCAGAATAAAAAAAGAAGAACTGAACATTTAATAGTCTTCTTTCATTCAATCAATAATTTTTTTAATTAAGCAACTACTATGTCCAGGTAACCTTCTAGGTCCTGGGGATACAGAGGTCTCTGCTTACAGAAGTCATAGGTAAGTAGCAGGTGAAGAGTATGTGTTTCACAGAAGTTTATTACAATATATTAATAAGAGCAAAAAATTTTGGAAGCAATCTAAATGTTCAATAATAGAGCTCCAATTAAATAACAATAAATCCAAATAATGAAATATAATGCAGCCCTTTAAGAATAGCACTTGCAAGCCATAATTCATGACATGGGAAAATTATCATGATGGAAAAAGAAGCAAGCTATATATAGTGCATGATCCTATACACACACATACACACATACATATTTCCTATCCCTTTATATGCATAAGAAAACAAGCGGAAGGAAAGCCATATCTTTAGTCAAATCTTGTTTACTAAAGTACTATTAATGATTATCTTTTCTTTTTCTTCATACCTTTTTGCATTTTTCAATTTCCTAAAACAGCCTTACATGCCTTTTATCACCAGGAGAAAAATTACTTCTAAAGTAATTTCAGTCAACATGCATACTAAGAACTCTTCAGATTTATCTATTAGAAGCTGTGCATGAATGCCAGTCCTTGCATCTGCCTTGGAACTCACAGAGAGCTCTTTTCCTATGGCTTTAAACAATACTCAAAAAGAGTAGCATACCTGAATTTCCTAGTCCTATGTTTTTGTCATCCAACAGCCAGTCTTGTCTAGCTGTTTTCTAAACATTTCAACCAAAACATTTTTTTACAGATAACTCATACAGTCATCCTTTGATATGCATGGGAAATTGGTTCCAGGAACCCCTTGTATACCAAAATCCATGGATGCTCAAGTTACTGGTATAAAATAGTGTAGTATTGGCATATAACCTACACACATCCTCCTATATACTTTAAATCATCTCTAGATTACTTCTAATACTTAATATGATGTAAATGCTACATAGTTGGTATACCATGTTGTTTTTTATTTGTATCATTTTTTATTGTTGTATTGTTTTTTCTGACAATTTTGTTCCACAGCTGTTTGAATCAGTGGATGCAGAACCCATGAATATGGAGAGTCAATTGCATTTAATTATGCCCAAAGGTAAATGCATAAATTTTTCCTCACAGCTAATCTTCTAGCAACCCCATTGCTGTCCATGGCAAGCAGGCTTAGTTAATCTCTCCCATTCCCATTTCAGGTTCTTTAAAACCTCTTTCAAAATCTCTTTCATCCCACCTTATTCTTCATTCTCACTTCCATCAGCATATCAGTCCAGGCCCTAGTAACATTAATGTTACTAATGGCACTGTTAGTAACATTACTTACCAGCATTCAAGTGGGTCTTCCTGATGCCATTCTCTCCCATCCTGAAATCATTGCTCATAGAACTTGTATGATGTCATTCATTGGCTCAAAAACTTTTAAAGCTTTCCTTTTTCTACCATCCCAATCTAAATTTCTATGCCTGGCTTTTATTAAAGCCCATAATTTGGCCCCACCCTAGCCATTTAACTTTATTTTCCACTATTCACCAGTCTCCTCCCTCATCAACGAGAAGACATACCATAATCAACCTCACCACTAACCCCTGGAATATCTAAACTTAAAAATGGTCCTTCCTTTCCCCTTTACTTGTATTTAAAGAACCTGACGAACTATTCCTCCTCTGCTAAACTTTTCACAATTTCTTCAGCCTCATTTATGTTTCACGTTTTCAGAACATGTCTTGCCATTTATTAGGAATCTCACAATTAGGCACTCTCACGTAGACAGATTTACAGTCATGTATGTTGTCATCTTCTATTAAATTCCATACTCCTTGAAGGCAGGAGCCACGCCTTATTCTGTCCCCCAAAGTACTCAGAATGATGCAGAGCACACAGAAAGTACTCAAATCTTGTTGACTGATCCAGTGAGAAATGACCAACTTCAGTTCCAGCCTCTCTTTAACATGTACATAGCAATTTGGGCAAGTCAAAGCTCCATCCTAAAGGACATAATAGGGGACTCTTTAAGCACATTATGATGAAGGCCCTTTAGGGATAACACCAGAGTGATGAGGTGCCCTATACCAGGGATAATGGAGACAGAGTTCTTGGGATTCATCACTGGGGTCCTCAAAGCATCTTCCAAGGGGATAATAAGGAAGGACTCAAACACTTTTCAATCTCCATGAGACCAGGCATGAGGTCTTTTGAAAGAGTTCTTTAACTGGAGTGAATGTCAAAGAGAAGTATAATAAAATAAAAGACCTGCTTGTTCATAACATGATACTACCTAAATCACCAAATCTCACTGAGCCTTGGTTTAACTCAAGAGGTTTCATGCCACTGTAAGAGGTGGTAACTGCCAACTGATAGGAAATATTTTCATATGCATAGTCGTAGTGCCCCATATTTATGAACTTCTTAAGAGTCTTCAAAAAGCTTTCTATATACATTATCCTTTATTTTCTAACTTTTCTAAATACAAGGTGAGAGAGACACAAAGTGTTCTATCAAAACAATCTTGGCTGGGCACAGTGACTTACGCCTGTAATCCCAGCACTTTGGGAGGCCCAGGTGGGTGGGTCACCTGAGGTCAAGACTAGCCTGGCCAATGTGGAGAAACCCCATCTCTACCAAAAATACAAAAATTAGCCAGGCATGGTGGTGCACGCCTGTAATCCCAGCTACTCGGGAGGCTGAGATGGGAGAATCGCTTGAACCCGGGAGGCTGAGATTGCAGTGAGCTGGGATCCCACCACTGCATTCCAGCCTGGGCAACAGAGTAAGACTCTATCTCAAAAAAAAAAAAAAAAAAAAAATCTCAGAGTCTACATATAACAAATATTTTGTTTTATTCTTAGTGTACTTTAAATACATTTATCCATATTATTCCTTTTTTTTTTTTTTAATTAGAGATAGAGTCCCACTCCATCACCCAGGCTGGAGTGCAGTGGTGCCATCATAGCTCACTGTAGCCTTAAACTCCTGGCCTCGAGTGATCCTTCCACCTCAGCCTCCTGAGTCACTGGGATTACAGGTGTGAGCCACTGCACCTGGCTGTTTACCCATATTATTCTAAAATTAAGAAACATTTCAGAAATTGACTACTCAATGATTTTATCAGTTTTCTGCCATGGAAAATGTAATGTTTTACGATTTTTAACGTTAATACCTAGCAAAGTTTCTATAGTGCTTTCTCAATAGGTATTTTGATTTAAACATTTTGTACTGAATCAGTGAAAATATATGGAATTTACTAAATGTAAATTGTAAAAACTAATTTTCAATAAAATTTCTATTTTTAAAAGTTGAAATTTTACTTTAAAGACATAATTTGTATTTAGTTTCAGTGTGTAATGGCTGGCTTCTCAATAATGGCATTATTATTGTCTGAGCTCTAATCCTAAAATATAATTTTTTAAGAGAAGGGACTATTGTGAGATTTCTGTGGTTTCTTATAGCAAATGAATAGTGTCAAAAATGGTACAAATGGTACACAAACGTCTGATTCATACCACAGCATACAATCATCTGTAACAGACTTTTCACTGGTGAGGAAGTATACCTTGCAAAAACTAAGAAAAGAATGTTTACCCAGAGATCTGCTGCCGCTGCTGCTAATAAAAACTAACATTTACTGACTGCTTCCACGTGCCATGCATATGCTAATAAACAGAACTGTATACCATATATACTGTATTAGTTAATAATATGTAAGGCTTTTAAAACAACATCTGGCAAATAGTAAACCCTACATAAAAGTTTATCATCATCATCTTCATATCACTCAATTCTGAAAGCAAGGATTAATGACTCAAGAAGCAGGCATTACTGCTCCCCACTCCCCATTTTACAGATACAAAAACAAATTTAGAGAAGAACTTAAGAAATTTGTTTCAGGTCACACAGTTAAAATGGTGATGGATCTTGAGCTTTTTCTAATCACTATGTAATTTTGATTAACTGATCAAGTAGACCTTAAGCTGAAAATGGAAGAAGAGATAGAAAAAGTTCAGATATTACTGTAACAATGAAAGAAGCTGGCTGGGCATGCTCTGAAAAAGAAAACTGAAAATAATGGGAAAGCTTGGGTAAATTATTTGTTGCAGAAAAACAAATGGGAAAGGTGTTAGCAACAAAGTGGTCTCAGGTCTGTGGAAACCCATGCCCAGAATATGGGTATTAAACAAAGAAAGAAAACTGACAATTTACAAATAAGTTAATATGATACTATTAAGCATCACTGAGATTTGATGAAATGGGACTCTGCACTAGAACAGGGCAAAAGCAAGGAAAGTAGAAGCATTAAGAATTGCTGGTATTCTAGAGACTGAGGCTGACACAAATAAGCTGTGATGGGGACTTCAACTTTTGGGATAGCCGCTAGAATTCTCCCACAGCTAAAATCAATGTCTCTGATAAATGCCTTGCTAACCCTTCCACCTCTCAAATAGGAAAAGAAATATTCTGGATGTGAATGTGACCACTGGGAAGAAATTCGATGATAAATGGAAGTACTGGGAAACCGGAGAGCAATTTACCATGGAATTTTCAAGTTTGTTACAATAGCTGGGAATGGAAACATGGGACACAATTAGGCAACAAAAATTACAAAATGTTCAGAGAAAAGAAAAGTAAGTCCTGCCTGAGACTCAAAAAAGAAAGATGAGTCATCTGTTTTAGGAAGCTCTCAAGAACAGAAGTGTAGTTAAACTAGCCTTGATTAATTAATTCAACAAATATTTACTGAGCATCCACTATGTGCCAGATACTGTTCCTGGCACCGTATAAAAACACAAATGACACAAAATACCAGCCCTTATGGATCTTATATTCTAGTGGGGCGAGGGGATGGAAAGAAAGTATAGGGGCTGGGAGAGGCATTACAATTTTAAATAAGGACATCAGAAGGTTTCATTGAGAAGGAGGTTTGAATGAGATGAAAAAGAATGATTTAGAAATCTGAAGGGAGGAGAGTACCACACAGCATGTATGGTAAGTGCAAAGGCCCTGAAGCAGAGGTATGCAGTAAGAAACAGCAAGGAGTTCAGTACGGCACAGAGAGAGTGAGGGGGAGTGGTAAGAAAGAGTTCAGAGAGGTGACAGGGGCAAGAACATGTAAAACCCCGCAAAGACAGTAAGGACTTTGGATTACTCCTGAATTATGCCCATGAGAATTCACACTTATTAGGCTCCCTTTCACTAAATGCTCTCTTGTATTAAATACCTACTTTTACTAGATGTTATGAGAAAAATACAAAGGAAGGCAAACATGATTATTGCCCTGAAGACAGTGTCATTTTGTTCTGTTGGAAGTAAATCATAAATTGAAAATGAATTTAAAAGAATAACAAGGGAAATGTTCCATATCTATACATGATCTGATAAAGTACCAGACTGAAACTTGTGAGCTTTAGAATAATTCCTAGTTATATCACAAGAAGAATCCAGAAAAGAAAGATGAAAAAAAGAGACAAAGAAGGAGAATGAGTCAGAAAAACATGGTGGTGGTGGTGGTGGGGGACTTGTATAACCAAACAAGTGATGGACAGACTGACATAAAACCAGTATTGCTCCTATCCTCTTTCTTCTAGTCACAACAAAAAGATTAAAACTTGATATAAGAAACAGAGTTCTGGCTATAAACTGCAAAGGATATTAATGACAGAAAATGGGAAGATTCTGAAAAGACTGGCTGCACAAAGAGCTCTTCAATGAACTCAGATTTTCAAAGACACAGAAAAAGAAAGGAGGGACACATAACATGGATGCCTATAAAAGAAACACAGGATGGTATCAGGAAGTAAAATGTCCACAATGAGCTGAACTTCAGAAAATCATCAAGGGCTACAAAAGGGACTTTTGAATTTATGTCTGGAAGAGAAAGTTTACAAAAGGCCTGGTATACACAAAAGGCTGAGTATGTTGGTTAAGGTAAATGGTGTAGTTAATACATGACAGGAAAAAAAAAGGGGGAAAGAAACCCTTCACTTCTATTTTGCTTTTTAAAAATTCTACACTTGAATACCCCCCCACAGTTTACAAAGACCTTTTACATATTTCTACCTGGAGAGGTAGGTATGACGCCTATTTTATAAAAGAGAACTTCCAGTCCAGTGTCCATCACTCAATCCCTGCCTCTCTTCTCAGTCGAGGAGAACGACAGCAAAAAGTGGCGCGTTAGGATGAAAGAACTGATGCCCATGACACGTGAAGCGGCCATAAAAGACCTGCCCCCGACACACTGCAAATCTGACTTGACCAGTTGTCTACTGTGAGCCTGCATGGGAATTTTGCTGAATGCTACAATAACTCTTTAACAAGTCAGGAAGACCAAAGAGGTTAAGACAGGAGACAAAGTACTCCATCTTTCAGAGTGAGGAAAAAACACAAACATAACAAAAGAAAATGAACATGGCAAAAGATTAACTCTGTGTTTATCATTCAGCCGGAAGAAAATCCTAGATGATTATAAAACAGTTTCTGAATAGACAAAGATGGGCAATCACTGAGAATCAGCGTAGGTTCAGGAAGAACAAGTCTTGCCAAGTAACTTTATTTGTTTTGTTGGCAAAGCTATAAGACAAATCTATGTGATGCTCTGAAAGGTATTTAACAAGCTCCACTCTCCATTTCTTTCTGAGAGGAAAAGAGAGATGGGCTGAGTAACACATATACATAACCAATTAAATAACAAAACTCAGAATGCTCATAAATAAGTTCTGCAATATTCACTGGGCTTAGGCAATAGTGTTACCAATGATCTGGATAAAAGTTTTTCCAACATCCTTATCGAAATGTAGGTATGACCAGAGCCTGGAGAGAATAATGAAAAAAAGGAGAGCAGAGTCAGATCTAAAACAATTTTAACAGAATATTAACTTTAACAAATAAAATTTAATAGAGAAAACGTAAAGAATTATATTTGGGTTAAAAAAATCAAATGCTAAATACAAATTGTGAAAACTGTTGTATACATAAAAAAGCAACCAGGCCAGGCACGGGGGCTCACGCCTATAATCCCAGCATTTTGGGAGGCCGAGGCGGGCACATCACCTGAGGTCAGGAGTTCGAGACCAGCCTTGCCAACATGGTGAAACCCCATCTCTACTAAAAATACAAAAATTAGCTGGGCATGGAGGCAGAGGCCTGTAATCCCAGCTACTTGGGAGGCTGAGACAGGAGAATCACTTGAACCCAGGAGGTGGCAGTTAGTTGCAGTGAGCCGAGATCATGCCACTGCACTCTAGCCTTGGTGACAAAGTGAGACTCCATCTCAAAACACACACACAAAAAGGCAACTATCCCAGCACCTTGGGAAGCCAAAGCAGGAGAATTGCTTAAGCCCAGGAGTTCGAGAACAGCCTAGGCAATATAGCGAAATCCTGTCTCTATTAAAAGATTTTTTAAATTACATTTTTAAAGAAAGAACTAAAGAGTTTTTTCAAATAAAAGCTTGACATAGGCCGGGCATGGTGGCTTATGCCTGTAATCCTAACACTTTGGGAGGCAGAGGTGGGTGGATCACTTGAGGTCAGGAATTCGAGACCAGCCTAGCCAACATGGTAAAACCCCATCTAAAAATACAAAAATTAGCTGGGCGTGGTGGCACTCGCCTGTCATCCCAGCAACTTGGGAGGCTGAGGCAGGAGAATCACTTGAACCTGGGAGGCAGAAGTTGCAGTGAGCTAAGACTGTGCCACTGCACTCCAGCCTGGACAACACAGCAAGACTCCACTTAAAAAAAAAAAAAAGCTTGACATAAATTAAAGTGTGAAATGGCTGCCCCTAAAATTTATACAATCTTAATCTTGGCCTGAGTTGACACACACATATAAATAAAGTCATGCACAAGGAAGGTGAATGCCATACTCTACACTGTACTAGTTGGCTCATATCTGGAGAAATTATTCAATACTTAGTGATGCCCTATAGTCATACAAAGGGCAAAATAAATGTCCTCATAATTTGAAAATTAAGTCATCCTCTGGGAGTAACACCAGCCTGAATCAAATAGAGTGATGGAATTTAGCCATCACTGTAAGTAATTCCAAGAAAATGTGTGACTGAAAAGGGCTGGGGATACCCAAGTCTGGTCAAAAGTGAGTAGGGTATAGTTTCTGGAAGACAGGATTGGAATGTGAATTAAGAAAGCTGAAACCTTGTCAACTATGTTGACAGAAGGAGGTTATATTAATCTGAGGTAGTGGGGGCAGAGCAGGAGTTTAACAAGGAAGACTTTGCCTATGTGCCCCCAACACTGTCTGAGGTGAAAGCACACTGACCATATCCCCAGAGCAGCGCTGGACAGCTGCATCCTTATAAAGACTCTCCATCGGGTTATCCTGACTTAGTGACACTCCCCATTAAGATTACCCATTTGATTAGATGGGCTGGCTTCCCCTGTAGATTCTCCTATAGTGATGAGAGTGTGCTCACCAAACTATAAGCTTCTGTTCCACTCACAGTTATATTAATAAATTCACTAACTGGCATTCTTGGTTTTATGTCAGTCTCTCCATCACTTGCTAACTATAAGTAAATTCCCGTAATTCTGGTGACTTCTGGAAAATGTTCAGAAAAATGTTCATAGCTAACGACCTAGGTAAGTGAGGTATATACCTTAAATATGACAATCCATATCCAGCTTCTACCCATCTGAGAAGCCCTATGTTCCTTTATGACAATTCTATTTGATGTAAAACGGAACCACATATTTTAAGAGAGAAAACAAAATAAAACACATGGAGGGGAGTGACCAGGAAGGCAAGAGGTCTGAAATCCATATTTGAACAAATTCAATGAAGATACTTAGCCTGAAAGAGAGATGTTAGATAGCCATCTTCAAATATTACTCTTGCAGTGACATAAAATTATCTCTAATTCTGAGATGAGAACCAGTTGAAAATTATATAAGGAAACACTTTCCAGTTAGCACTGTCCTATGCCTGGCACATAGCAAATGCTCATTAAGTTTTGACATATAGTCAATGCCCAACATTATTACCTCTTACTGTAGTTTGGATATTTAAAAAACATAAAAGAAATACATACTAGACACTGTCAGAAAGCCTAGGAGAGGTACCTAACCCTGCCGGAGGTAAGAGGTCAAGGCAGGCCTCCCTGAAAGAGATGCCTAAGCAGAATACCAAAGAAAGCACAGGAATTACCCAAGAAGTATAGGAAAGGGCATTCCAGAAAGTAGTGTGTGAGACCGAAGGTACAAGAAAGCTAGTGGTTCAGTGCGGTTGGAGAGGTGAGTAGGGGAGTGATGGAAGACAAGGCTGGAAAACTAAAAAGGAACTCATGTGTCACACTAAGGAGCCTGGAAGAGGCCATGGGGAGTCACTAGAAATTTTAAGGATGAAAGTTACATAATGAGATTCAAGTTTAGGACAGTCATTGTGGCAGCCACATGGAAGACAGACTGAAAGAAGGCAAGACTGGTAGCAGGGAAAGATGGCTAGTTCAATCATTGGGCACCTGAATGAATATTCTGGCACTGGAGGAAGAGCAAAGGCAGAGTTCAAGACATAGTTAAGGAAGACCTAAGAAATGACTAGATGTCAGTCATAAACAAGGAGGACGAGTCAAGGGTGATTTCCAGGTTTACAGCTTAAGAACCAAATAGAGAACAACGCCATGCACTGGGAAAGCTAAGGAGCACAAGAATGGCTCTGTGAAGGGAGAAGATAAAGTCAGCTCTGGGTGAGCAGAATCCAAGTTATCCGTGGAACACACCAACGGTGGTGATATCTAGAAGACAGATGGACAATGGGGTCTTAAGATCAGGACGGGGACCTGAGCAAGATATACCGGTTTGGAAGTCATCATTGCAGAGAAGTTATTGAAGATATCACAGCATATGAGATCACCCACACTCACAGTGCAGGGAGTGAGAAGAGGATTGGGGACAAAAGAGCACATTAACCATTTAAGGGAATGAAAGTTAGCTATCTTATGATCTGTTAAGTTCCTTGTCTTTAGGCAAGGAACTTAAATATTTAGGCAAAGACTAAACATCCACTTGTTGGAGATGATGTACAGGTAATTCACAACAGAGTTGGACTAGATGACCTCTAAAGCATCTTTCAACTCTGAAAATCAATCAAAAACTTCAATTCAACACAGTATTTCTTACAATCTGAGAAATAACTTTTCACCACTATTACAGAAAAGCTAAAATCTTAAGTATTTTTGTTTTTGGCTTTGTCAGTCCAATATTTTGTGTAAGTTCTAAAAAATAAATTTTTTGTTGTTTGATAATGTTTTCTGAAAGGGAGAGAGTACTTGGTTTACTTGTACAGGAAAGCACAGGCTCTAATTTCTTAGCCCTATTTTTCCTTCTGTGGGTCCAGTTACACTCTTGGTTAGTATGAAAATGCAGTTTTACTATGGTGAAAATTCAAACACATGTTCCCAGCTATTCATCCCTTTACTTTCTGCCACCTTGTGCCTGAATTGGGCTATACAATGGGGCTAATCTATGGATTTAGATCTTAAAGCTTTAACTACATTTCAGAAATGTGCTTATAATTTTCATTGATATTTAAAGTATGTTGATTTCTGTCTCCTTTTCTGCTCAATTCTAAAAATAAAGAGACATTGGTCCATATACAATTTTAAAAATTAAATCCAGAAATGTTTGATTAAAAGAAACTGCCATTTTTGGCATAAAAATACAACCAGAGTATTTTCAGACAGGACTGCTGGGAGTTCAACTTAATCCTTAAATATGGCACTGGTCCTACCAAGTGGTACCTGGAACAGGTGTGGAGGTACTTAATCTCTTTTAACCATATGTACTTTTTCTCCTGCCCCCTCTCTATGCCTCCCCTACCACCCCGCAAGCCCGCTTTTCCTCCTTCTGTTCCTTTCACTTTCCTCCTGAGAGTGCCCATAATCTTTTAGTATTACCAGTAATGGCACTAAAGCCAAAACAGCTGCCAACCGCTGGCCTAGAAATACAATGGATATAATTTGAATTAGAGACTACCATTAAGTTTTTGATTGTCCTTAGAAAACAACTTTATATTCTGTTTCAGTGGTCCAATCCAAAGGACAGAAAAAAAAAATAACCACTGTAGAAAGTAAATCTATGTAAAAAAGAAATCTGTAGTGCTTTTTAGCTCTAGCAATCTAATGTAGATTATACATACAAAGTTTATAATAACGATTTGCACATACAGGTCTCTGAATGACCAAACAAGGATAGAGGAGGACCAGAGATGATGTTTGACACCATCTGAAGTTTAGGGTCATGTTAGTTATTAAACTGTGTTATTTTAAAAAAATAATAAGGCTTAGAGTAGAGAAGAGAAAAGAATCAAGGCTAGAACTAGAATAAAAGGACTTCATTATTAGGTATTACAGTCTTGGGAAATGTTTAAGAGTTCCATAAAACCCTATGGGAAAGGTAAATAATCATGTTCCTACCACAATCCCCTCCCTCAAGTCAGGTGCTCTTGAAGCTGTGCTTTGATGCAGCATTCTCTTTATACAACAACCTCGGTGGTTCTAGGCTTCATCAAAGAAAAGGATTTTAGTGGATTTACTTTTCTCTTTATCTCTCTGGCTGATGGTATCTTTACTTTTTCTGTTTAATTTCACAAAATGGAAGCAAGAGACAATTTATCACCAGCACTGCACTCCAGGTTGGGAGTGAGAAGCACAGAAGAGGTGCTTCCAATAGGCTACTGGAGGCAACAGAAACACTTTCTTACAAAAGCTCAGAGTGCTAAAGCTGGATAAACATAAATAGACAGCAAATAAAATTCATTGCTCCTGTCCAGCATCACGGCAACAATTCCGGTTCCTGTGGCCCCCTAATATGCTTCGTGTCTTACATCACTATGTGATAATACCCGCCTGAGGCTTCTTGGCCTGAAACACTCCTCCTCACCCTTCAAGTCTAAGCTCAAACACTCACACATCCTTGGAAAGCTTCTCTCACTATCCCAAGTAGGTGCCCCTCTCCCTTAGGTGTGCCTCTCACTGCTCTTTCATGACAGCTGCTATGCCTGATTGCAGCTATTTCTACCCCTGTGAATGTAGCTCTCCAGTCACCTGCCCAGCTTCTGAGGGAGCACTGTGTCTTTCCCTTTCCATATCTCCTGGCACACGGTGTGTACTTTATGTACAATTCACAGTGAAAGAACTGCCTAGGTTCTTTCACTAGAAAGGAGAGACCCATCCATGCAAGTCTCTCCTTCCCAATCTCACCTAGTTTAGAACTTCATTATTATCACCTAGATTATCTGTCTCTTCACTGGTCTTCCCATTTCTGGACTCTCTTTCCTTGAATTCACTCCATATACACTACTGCCACTTACAACTCTAAGTAACTAATGTACCAAGTTGAATAGGTGGTGAAGTAGAGAATGAAAAGCTGGAAAACATCAATTCTCTAAGTTCAAAGGGTTCAAATCCAACAGAGCAGAAAGAGAAGTAGATAATTAACAGAACTTACCAGGTGCTGTACAGATACACCCAATTTATGCTAATCCCTCTGCGTGGCATGTCCTTCACTCTGAAATGCTCAATTCATATTTCACTTCATATAGGAAGCTTTCCTAATCTCTACAGCCAGAAGCAATCTCTCTTTCCTCTGCTCCCACAGTACCCTGTTACTCCGTTATCACTTTCTGTTTGAATTACAGTCATTTGTACCCATACATTATACCTCTTACTGGACTGAACTTTTCTAAATGGAGGGCCAAACATCTATTTGTCTCTATTTTGCCATGGTACCTAACACAGTGCCCTGCAAATAGCTGATAAATAATGAATTATGATGATTAACCTCACTAAAATATTATGAGTCTGTGATTCCTTTAGGATTTGCCAGTATCAAGAATATCAATGGGTCATATACATGCAATTCAGTACTAAAATTTTCCACTCTAGCCACAAAAATAGAAAAAGTCTATTCTGTTTGTCTAGATAAGAGTCGACATATGGAGAACATCCTCAACCAGATCTGAAAATGTCCAAATGAAATGGATCGCTGTTGTAAAAAACACAACAAAGGGCAACTCCCTAGTACTACAATAAACTGAGCAACCAGCCTCTGCTGCCAAATACAGAAAAGTCATAAGGGGCAAACACGGTGTGGTATTTCCACAATGGGAGCAGGTCAGTGGGTAGACACTTAACTAAGTAAAAATGAACACTGCTAGTAAAAATTAATTTAATAAAACAGACACTAGTACAAGATAGTATGTCAAAAATGGATCATTGAATAAGCTGTCTGAGCTCTCAAACATTATCACTTTCCAGAAGTGAATACTACTTGCAGCTTATCCATTCTTTTAAGGATCATATTCAATTTTCTACAAAAGTGCTTTTGTAGGCCGTGCATGGTGGCTCATGCCTGTAATCCCAGCACTTTGGGAGGCCGAGGCAGGCGGATCACGAGGTCAGGAGATCAAAACCATCCTGGCTAACACGGTGAAACCCCATCTCTACTAAAAATACAAAAAATTAGCCGGGTGTGGTGGCAGGCACCTGTAGTCCCAGCTACTCGGGAGGCTGAGGCAGGAGAATGGCGTGAACCCAGGAGGCAGAGCTTGCAGTGAGCTGAGATCGCGCCACTGCACTCCAGCCTGGGTGACACAGCGAGACTCCGTCTCAAAAAAAAAAGTGCTACTGTAAGATACCTCAGCAAGCCCTTGTTAGGATTCCCAATTCCTTAATTTCACTGTTTATGTCTGTCCTCCCTTCACCCTATTCCTTTATCATAATTGTTTTAGTTAGAATGTAAGCAATTGAGTGCACAATGAGATAGACAATAACTTAAGAATTAAGGACTTTAACATTTCATGATTTAAAATGCAGAACTAAAATTCCAGGTTCTCAATTCTCACAAAACAAAACAAAGCTCAAGGCTTAAAACTTTAGAAAATGCCATGCTATAATGATATTTACCCACTCCTAATTGGCTTAAATGAAGTCAGAACATTTGATTATATCATTTATTTCAGCACTGTAATTGCTAAGGGCAAAAACCTTGTCTCAACTAATTTTGTAGAGGCCTTAGTGAACGATTTGCTTGTAGCAGCTTTTACTCTACAAGGAAGACCAGTGTGTTAAATAAAGTGTTTATATTAGAGTCGAAAGACCTAAGTTTAAATTCAGGCTCTGTCTCTTATTTTGAGATCTCAGACAAGTCACTTTAATCTGAGTTCCTCTCTTTACCTGAAAATAGGTGTAATAGCCATAACCCTCACTGCCTAGACCACATGACTGCTATGAGGATTAAGTAAGGAAATGTGTAAAAATGCTTCATAAAACTATAAAGTGTAATACAAATATAAGGGCTCCTGGTATTATTCTTAAAATAAGTGCTAAGAGTAAATCCCTGTCTATAAGAAATCAGAATACAATTGAATTATTTCTGCATACTTTTCCCAAGAGAATTTATGTCTGACATGCAAAACTGTAAATAACTCCTAAAGGGGAAATTACCAGAAAAGGAGGGGAAAAAAGAGAAGAAAGAAAACTTGGGGTGGGACTAGAAGAGGGAGGTAAATTAAAGAGAAAAGGAGAAGTTTTTGTAGTAAAATAATGCAATGTAAGAGAAAGCAAACCTGATCTGAAGAAGCAATTTCTTTTTTTTTTTTTTTTTGAGACAGAGTCTCACTGCCACCCAGGCTGGGCTACAGTGAAGTGGTCTCAGCTCACTGCAAGCTCCACCTCCTGGGTTGACGCCATTCTCCTGCCTCAGCCTCCTGAGCAGCTGGGACTACAGGTGCCCGCCACCACGCCTGGCTATTTTTTTTATTTTTAGTAGAGACGAGGTTTGGCCATGTTAGCCAGGATGGTCTCAAGCTCCTGACCTCGTGATCTGCCCACCTCGGCCTCCCAAAGTGCTGGGATTACAGGCGTGAGTCACCACGCCCGGCCTGAAGGAGCAATTTCTAACTCTACCACTTACTATCTACCTGTGTATCCCTGGGCAAGTCACTTCACCTCTCTAAGCTCCAATTTCCTCATTTGTAGGTAGAGATAATAACTCACAAGATTGCTATAAGGATTAAATGAGATAATATATATAAAGTACTTAGCACTATGTCTGGTGCATAGTAAGGGATAAGTGGTTACTGGCATTGATAAAATTATCAGACCTGTGCCCTAATGGGTGACATTCAGAAAGAAAAAGGAATCAAGAACATTTAAGAGGGGAAGATGATGTTCGGGGAGCTAAATCTATATATTACCACTGGGAGACAAAGTTTGAGAAACATAAATTACACAAAGTATGCTTCATATTAAATGTTCAGATTACTTACTGTGTCTCTTGAATTGGTGAGGAATCAAGAGAAATGCAGTCAAAATCTCCATATCATAAAAGCAGAATAGCAATAACCGTATTCATAACAGCAGAATAGCAATAACCGTATTCATAAAAGCAGAATAGCAATGGGAGCACTTGGCCCCCTGAAAAGCGCGCATTAATGTGTGCAGAAGCTTCTCTGTCCCAAACTCAATTTTCTAAACTTTCACAGACAGAATGAAAGCTAGACTCCATAGCAAAGGTACAGCAACCCCGAATGCCAAAAATAGCTGGTATTAGCTATCATGCCCTCATGTTAGTTTCTGCCATCTTGTTCTTTATTCTGGGTGTATCTGTAGCTGATTTGAGGTGTTAAACATTATTAACTCCACCCTATTCAGGAACTGCAAAAGCAGTAAAAGTGTCCCAGGAATCAGGAAAACGAGGAATAAAATCTCCTGAATCAGCTGGAGAGATAGTAAATAACTCAAAGAGGTAAGAAAACAATGGATGCTATCTGTGCATACGGGATCAGAGATTTATCTATTATAACATGTAGAAATTCTATACCTGTGGAATCAACGAGAATCAGCAAAAGGCAAGGAAAACAGGAAGCCTTCTGTATAAATGGCCAGAGAATCAACAATTTGGGTTACCAACTGATCTGGTGTTAATTAAGGGGAAGGTAAAGAGCTTGTTAAGAATTTAAAAGCTAAGCATAGGCCAGGCGCAGTGGTTTACGCCTGTAATCCCAGCACTTTGGGAGGCCGAGGCGGGCGGATCACCTGAGGTCGGGAGTTCGAGACCAGCCTGACCAACATGGTGAAACCCCATCTCTACTAAAAATACAAAACTTAGCCAGGCATGGTGGTGCGTGCCTGTAATCCCAGATATTTGGGAGGCTGAGGCAAGAGAATCGCTTGAACCCAGGAGGCGGGGGTTGCAGTGAACCAAAATCATGCATTGCACTCCAGCCTTGGCAACAAGAGTGAAACTCTGTCTCATAAATAAATAAATAAATAAATAAAAGCTAAGCATAGTAGAAGTGTTATCACATACCACAGACAATTGCCAAGGCTCCAGGCCTGTTTGGAATTTATACAATATGACTGTGAATGATCAGGTCACCACATGACCTGTAACTGTTAAGGTCTTCCCTAAGATCTGTGCAGAGCTCATCTAAGAGGCAGGCTACCTGCCTCAGCAGACGTTCAATGCAGATAAGCTATTCCTGGTGGGAAAAGATGCCCCCAAAACTTGAATCAGCAAGGAGGTAACAGTATGACTCTGGTTTTCTTTTGATAGACCTACTCACACACCTTTTTACTAAGACAATCTTCCCAAACCACCTGTACTTAGAAGAACTTGGAAACTTTTTATAACAAAGCGAAGTCCACATCTAAGTATCTCCATGAAATGATGGGCTAAAGATCTGCCAACCAGGGCATGGTAAATGGAAATGATATACCATCACTATTAATTTAAGGTATGTTTTAAAAAAAAACTTTTTAAAATTTGTTTTGCCATCTCTGTCTTATTTCAATAATATAAACACATGTGCTTTAAATCCTGGCTTTAGTTCTGCTACTCCTCCCATTAGGTTTTAAGCTCATCAACCATCAACTGTCCTAGTATAGGTGTCTTCTAGAACCTACCCCATTGAGTCAAGTGGAGAATACTTATATTCGTTCACAGAGACTATGACTCTGGAGCTGTACTTAAAACTATGAGTACGGTCAACTGCAGGCACTGACAAAGAAGCTGAAGAGTCTGGATCCTGCTGGACAGTTAGGAAAAGGCAGGCAATACCTCTCCCACCGCTCACCTGCTGTATTCCCTGCCTAGGTATACTTTTTTTCTAACCTTTAAATCCAATTGAATTTGTGATTCCAATTCTTAAACAATAACAAATGTGGACTATTCCTGAAACTTCATAAATAAAATCAGGTGGACATTTACAGTACTGAGTAGGCCTATACAAGACACTGTGCACTTCTATAGCACCCTTTATTTCACAAACCCAAAGAACTGTCAAAGTTGCCCCAACATAAAGTATCAGTGATGGAACTTCTCTCATTTTTACATGTACAACACTCTATTCACCCTGTTTCTGCCATTATAAGCATAGCTATTCATGAAAATACACTAAAAGGGCTGAGACCAACATTCAATCATTAACTAAATTTCAACTTCATAATTCAACCCAAAAACTATCCAATGCCAAGTGGTTTAAAAAATTATAGAACAGGGCTGGGCACATTGGCTCACACCTGTAATCCCAACATTTGGGAGGCCGAGGCAGGAGGATCACTTGAGCCAAGGAGTTCGAGACCGGGCTGGGCAACATAGTGAAACCCTGTCTCTACAAAAAATTTAAAAATCAGTCGGGCGTGCTTGTGCACACCTGTAGTCCGAGCTACTCAGGAGGCTGAGGTGGGAGGATCGCTTGAGCCTGAGAGGCAGAGGTTGCAATGAGCCATGATTGCACTACTGCACTCCAGCCTAAAAGACAGACTTAAACTCTGTCAAAAAAAAAAAAAAAAAATTACAGAACAAAGCCAAACACAGTGGCTCAGGCCTATAGTTCCTGCAACTTAGGAGGCAAGAAGATCATCTGAGCCCAGAAGTTCGAGTCCAGGCTGGGCAAGACAGTGAGGTTCTTTCTTTAAAAAAAATAAATTACAGGACAAAATATACAAAGACTCAAACATTCCATTAAGCAAAAGAGTTAATATGGAATAACTTCTCACTTCTAAGTTCTTATGAGTACTTATAGGTAATAAGTCAAAATTATTAAAAAGTCCCACTCAGTAGTTATATTTAATCTGCACCAAGAATAACTTCCAAAAATGGATTAAAATAACTAACATGTCAAAAATAACTCATTTACTTGGGTGTTATTTTGGAACTCTTTCTAGAAAACTGACCCCAAAATTTAGATGTCAGAAGAATGTATTTCCCAAGTCAAGTTTTTGAAACTACAGATCTGAGGAAGACCATCATGAACAGGAGAGAAAATACGGATTGCAGTTAAGCATGCCATATGGGTACAAGCCAGAATGCCTGGGTCAGAATCCTGGTCCTACCACTCAGTAGCTATCTAACCTTAGTACCACAGTTACTTCATCTGCAAAACGGGAATAATAAAAATACCTACTCCATACAGTTGTTGTGAGGATTAAAGCCAGGCAAGTAAGTAATATATGTAAAGGATTTAGCAGGAAGCAGCATTATATAAAGTATTTACTTATCATCATTATCATATGACTAGATCACTTAAATCATCCACAGAAACGCCTTTTCCTATTTCAGTCTTCCTTAATTGGTCTAGCAGCACTTAATCCCTCCCTCCTTGGCTTCCTCATAAAACACATTTTCTATGGTATTTATTTGGGTAGGTATATTTCTCTCCCACTGGATCACATCTCCTTGAAGACAGCAACCACAGTTCGTCCGAGTGTACAGAGTAGCAACCACAGTTCGTCCGAGTGTACAGAGCAGCAAACACTGTTCACTGTTGCCTTTCATTTCTCTCCCTCTAAAGATTCTGAACAATAATACCCTGTCAATTAGCAAACTTTTACCTGGAGACAGAAGGCTTATGCAACCAGTGCACTTAAGTACTGGTCATACCTTGCTAAAGACTTTCTTAAGACTTAAACAAAAATTTTGGGGGGAAGAAGAGGAGGATATGCTTCATGTTTATAAACTACTAACCAAAGACAGATTTTTAATTTTTTAAAAAAGTTATGTCTTAAAAGCTTGCTTTCATTATTTCATTCAAAAAGACCATGGTGCTTTTAATATAAAAATACAGAAGCATAATTTCTGCATATGTCAAGTCTAACCTAATCATAACTTGCCAATCTGCTGATTTTAATGTAATCCTAAGGATGCTAGACAACAATATGCTTGCTTGATCCACCCTACACTATTTACATAAAATAAAAGCATTTTAACAATACATCGAGATGCAAATCTTTCTGGCTCTGATTTGTGCCCTTTCTCCCTCTTAACAAAAAGTGCCACACACACACAAAAGAGCCTCCAACTTATCCTGGATCACTGGGGAGGCACTTTCTAAGGTGCGTTATCCAATTTCACTAACACAATGATGCTCTCCTTACTTTAAGAGAACAGAACTTTTCTGAAAGCAAATAGCTGAACTGAGTCCATTGCTTTGTTATCATTTTTTAGGAAGTCCAATTTCTCCTTTGTTCTTACAGTGTCCTACCTTTAGAAATCAAGTTTTCAGCATAAAAACTGACAAGGACATCTATTTGTTGGCACAAATCATCTCAGTCTCCATTCTTTGACTTATTTTAAAACAAACTCAAGAGCAAATGGCTAGAGAAAAACTGCTTCTATTTAATGTGGGTTTTCTAAGTCTAATTTTTTCATTCCTAGTGGCAAGGCCTTTCAAAAGAGTACAAAAACTACACCCAACTTTGCTTCTCATTCTAAACACATCACAACCAAATGGGAAAGATTATCAGCCATCTTAACAAGGAGAAAACAAAGCTAAGTGAGGTCAAACCAAAACATTTTTTAATTCATTGTACCTACCTATTTTGAGATCAGGATTTTTCAGATGGAAGTAGTTTGATGAACTTATGCAATAAAATTATGTAATATCATAATTTAACATAATATTTTAGACTAACTTCTCTCTCCTCAAATAGTCACAAGGGTGGCTAATTCACATACAGTACCTCTCAGCCACTGGGGAGAGAGTATAATAAACTTAATTGTTTTACATATCCTGAGGCACAGAGAGAAAGGCCAATCAAATTCAAAGAGGTTTACAGTACCTTATATACATATATGATTGAGACAAAGAACTTTCAAGAATCTGTACTGAGGAAGCAAAAATGGGCTTAAGTACAATAGGCCCTGCCTTAAAGTAGAGAGACCGGTCAAACGTAAGCCCCAGCGCCAAAAAAGACAAGGTCTCACTCATCAATCCCCATCTTACAATCAAGAGGCAGAACTTAAATCACTTAAAGCTGTTTTTTCAGATTTGAGCAGTAAAATAAGCCAATAGGCCATTTCCGATTAAGTGGCTTCTCTCAAAACTTATCACAAGTTATGTGAAATGGGCAAAAGCGTTGGTTCTGCATTTTATCAAGTGAGAAACAACAGCATCCTACTTTTGGACAAGCCACTACTTCCAGAGCCACTAGCCCTCCCCCCACCTCCCACTTCTTTTTATATCATTCCTCCAAACTTAGAACCCGAAAAGCTATTCCACAAAACAAAAGCAGCACCAGTAAAAGGGGAGGCCACTGGTTTTGAAAATAAAGTTTGTTCTTTTGCTGTCAACCTGGCAACTTTTTAAAGGTGAAACGTGCCCTACTCAATCGGTTACACTCTTTTCTACTCCCACACCAAATAACCACTCGTTCGACCTCGATACTAAAGGTGAAAAAAGGAGTGGGAGAAATGATTTTGAAAGGAAGGGGCTACGCGTGCAATGGTAAAGACAGATTCTAAGACTGGTTTTGAGCACTCCGTGGCTTCTAGGAGCTGGGAGGCTTTCCTGAGTCTGTCTTGAGAAATGTTTGGCAATCTGACGCATCAGTTTTTAGGAACGGTACACAAACAGCCCCCACAATTGAAGAGCCATGCTTCGGATCCTGGCTCTGGGTGACATCGGCTGGAGGGCACGGGACAGGAGCGCTGGGGCTACCCGGAGAGGATCCGCGACATTTGTTATTGTTTGTGAAGCCCAGGCGGGGACCCTGAGCGGAGTGCTCGGGGGCCGGGGAGTGGAAGGAGAAAGGAGCAGAGGACAAAGATTCCTCCCCGGGTGCGAGGCTCCCTCTCTGGACACATGGGGCCAGTATCACCCCGGGGAATAAGAGGGCCAAGGCCGTCGCCGCAGGTTCCCCGGAGACATTTCCAGCCCCAGAATTACCCCGGCTTTCCCTGGACACCCAAAGACACCTAAAATCTCCTCCTGCTCCTGCTCGCAGAGTTGGGGCTGGCGCGGCGAGCTCGGGCCCCCAGCCGAGCGCTGCATCCGCGAACTCACCTGCCTCCGGTCGCGCCCGCGGCCGGCTCAGCCTCCGCACGGACCGCAGCCGGCCGGGCGCCCGTCAGCTCCGTTCTCCCCGCTCCGCCCTCGCCCCGCCCCCGGGAGGTGGGACCCGCGGCCTCGCCGGAATCTCAGGGCGGCCTCCCTGAACTCTCGCGAGCCTTGCCTCCTCGGCTTCTCGGTGGCTGGGTCGGTCCGACTCGCCCTGACGTCATACGCACCACAGCCGGAAGTAGCCTTCTGTCGTCAACGCCGCTCTTCCCGGCCCCACCCATCTCCGCCTGGTGAAGGCCAGACTGGTTTTGAGGGAGTTGACTGAACTGTCGCCACTTCCCCTCTCACCAGCCTCACCTCACTGCCGTTTTTACCCCAAACCTGTTCAGGCCTCTCTTGAGAGTGGCCTAATGTGTTGCGACATTAGTCACATTCTAAATGTCATCCGAATTTTTCAAACAGTGCAATGCAAAGAATGTTAGAAATGGAAAGAGAGAATTCACACATTTTTCAGATTGGGAAACAGTTGTCAACAAAGATGGATCAGCTAAGTTGCTCAGTCGGTAGCTGTGGGGACTCGAAGCCACCCAGGTTCCTTGACGCTTCCATTTCACCATGAGGGTACTCCAGAGACTGGAGAGGAACCAGGATTTGGAAATGCCACAAAAAATACATTAAAAACCTGTTTGGGTTTTCTTGGAAAATCTAAAATAACTACAGTACTGGCCTGCTTTATCAGTAGGATCTGAGAATTGTGCAGAAGAGCACTCCCCTATAGGATGACCCAAAAGGGACAACTTTGGGAAGGTTGATGCAATTTGCGTCTGGGGACAAAACTGGCCTTTGGGAAAGCCAAATGAGAGAATGACTCCCAATTATTGTTGCCAAGTTTATCCTCAATATGAGTATTGGAGGTCTTATAAAATATCCTTAGCTTTTAGCTTACTGAGACAACGTATGAAGCTGGTACTCTGCTTGCAAAAACTATCACTTAGAAATGCCACCTGTCATCTTTAGGTTTCCCAAGAGCAGGTGACACGAGCAAAACACCTAGGAAAGAAGCATTACCTCATTTCTCTTTCTTACGCTGTGCTTTTTCATACATAGCTTAGTAGTGGGAAAACCTCTAGTTTGGTAATTAGTGTATTTTTGGGGAGATCAGCTCCACTTATATGGTCATTTTGAAACTCAAATGACAGTTGTCATATACAAGCATAGGAGGTTTAATTGTGATCAGACAAGCTTGACAGGCCTATACACCCTTCTCCCCGTACTGCACGCATACACATACCATTCAAATGCTACGATAAGATTGAGAACAGTGTATGGTTTGTTCCACAGCAAATTTATGTCTTCAAATGTGCCATACTAGAGTAATATGAACTAGTATAGAGTAGCAGTCTAGGTTAATATGGGATAGCCTAAGACTTTGACCTCTAGTTCCTAAATTCTCCTAAATTGAGACCATTGTAAACAAATTTCCCTGGGAAGTTGTTGAAAGTACCTCAACTGAAACAAATTAGAGCTATGAACCAGAATTTTGGTGGTCTATGGACCCCTTTTCAAAACAGTGTTCTTAAATGCATAAACTACCTAGGGTTACAAAGGAAATTGATAATGTTAACATACAGTTACCAAAATACTAAAAAGTGAGTTTGTAATATAATTATGTGGTAAGTAGTAGTAGCATCTAAGATGGCTGCCAATGATCCTCGCCTTCTAGTATTCCTGCCTTCTGTAATTCCCTTCTCTAGTAACTTAGTTCTTAAAAAGGAAATATAGCAAAAGTGATTAGGATATCATTTCCGTGATTAGGTTACAAAAATATTCTGGGCTCCATCTTGCTTGTCCTTGCTCTCTCACTTGCTCGCCTTCATGGAAGCCAGCTGCTGTCTTGTGACCTGCCTTACAGAGAAGCCCACATGGCAAGGAACTGAGAGATATCCAGTCAACAGCCACCAAGGAATTCAGGCCCCCAGTCCAACAACCTGTGATGAACTGAATACTGCCAATAATCATGTAAGTAAGCTTGGAAGTAGATTCTTTCCCAGTTGAGCCTTGAGATGACTGCAGCCCCACCTGACACCTAGACTGCAGCCTTGTAAAACCAGATACTGAGCCAGCAGGCCCAACTAGCCAAGCCCAGATTTCTGGCCCACAGAAACTGTGAGACAATAAATATTTGTGGTTTTAAGCCACTAACTTTTGGGATACTATGTTACACTGCCATAGATAACTAAAATAGTTATATATTTGCCTCTTTATTAATGCATTAAATAATAAGATCAAGACCTACAGCAATTTTGTAGTAATGATACACAGAAACAATATTTTGAGATATCTACAGCAACTTTAATGGGGTAGAAAATATGTGTGATTCCTATTGAGGAAAAGTCACAGGTATTGCTAATATTCCTGTGGTTTGCTGCCTACATTCATGATGGAAGAAATGCTAATTTTCAGTTTGAGTTTAGTGAAAAAATTACATAATATGTAATATATATAACTATATAACTATACATAGTTATATATGTAATATATATAACTATATAACTATACATAGTTATATATGCAATATATATAACATATATAACTATATATAGTTATATATGTAATATATATAACTATATATAGTTATATATGTAATATATATAACTATATATAGTTATATATGTAATATATAACTATATATAGTTATATATGTAATATATATAACTATATATAGTTATATATGTAATATATATAACTATATATAGTTATATATGTAATATATAACTATATATAGTTATATATGTAATATATATAACTATATAACTATACATAGTTATATATGTAATATATATCACTATACACAGTTATATAGTAATATATATAACTATATAACTATACACAGTTATATATGTAATATATATAACTATATAACTGTACACAGTTATATATGTAATATATATAACTATATAACTGTACACAGTTATATATGTAATATATATAACTATATAACTGTACACAGTTATATATGTAATATATATAACTATATAACTGTACACAGTTATATATGTAATATATATAACTATATAACTGTACACAGTTATATATGTAATATATATAACTATATAACTGTACACAGTTATATATGTAATATATACAACATATATAACTGTACACAGTTATATATGTAATATATATAACTATATAACTGTACACAGTTATATATGTAATATATATAACTATATAACTGTACACAGTTATATAGTAATATATATAACTATATAACTGTACACAGTTATATAGTAATATATATAACTATATAACTGTACACAGTTATATATGTAATATATATAACTATATATAGTTATATATGTAATATATATAACTATATACCTGTACACAGTTATATATGTAATATATATAACTATATACCTGTACACAGTTATATATGTAATATATATAACTATATACCTGTACACAGTTATATATGTAATATATATAACTATATACCTGTACACAGTTATATATGTAATATATATAACTATATACCTGTACACAGTTATATATGTAATATATATAACTATATACCTGTACACAGTTATATATGTAATATATATAACTACATACCTGTACACAGTTATATATGTAATATATATAACTACATACCTGTACACAGTTATATATGTAATATATATAACTACATACCTGTACACAGTTATATATGTAATATATATAACTACATACCTGTACACAGTTATATATGTAATATATATAACTACATACCTGTACACAGTTATATATGTAATATATATAACTACATACCTGTACACAGTTATATATGTAATATATATAACTACATACCTGTACACAGTTATATATGTAATATATATAACTACATACCTGTACACAGTTATATATGTAATATATATAACTACATACCTGTACACAGTTATATATGTAATATATATAACTACATACCTGTACACAGTTATATATGTAATATATATAACTATATACCTGTACACAGTTATATATGTAATATATATAACTATATACCTGTACACAGTTATATATGTAATATATATAACTATATACCTGTACACAGTTATATATGTAATATATATAACTATATACCTGTACACAGTTATATATGTAATATATATAACTATATACCTGTACACAGTTATATATGTAATATATATAACTATATACCTGTACACAGTTATATATGTAATATATATAACTATATACCTGTACACAGTTATATATGTAATATATATAACTATATACCTGTACACAGTTATATATGTAATATATATAACTATATACCTGTACACAGTTATATATGTAATATATATAACTATATACCTGTACACAGTTATATATGTAATATATATAACTATATACCTGTACACAGTTATATATGTAATATATATAACTATATACCTGTACACAGTTATATATGTAATATATATAACTATATACCTGTACACAGTTATATATGTAATATATATAACTATATACCTGTACACAGTTATATATGTAATATATATAACTATATACCTGTACACAGTTATATATGTAATATATATAACTATATACCTGTACACAGTTATATATGTAATATATATAACTATATACCTGTACACAGTTATATATGTAATATATATAACTATATACCTGTACACAGTTATATATGTAATATATATAACTATATACCTGTACACAGTTATATATGTAATATATATAACTATATACCTGTACACAGTTATATATGTGATATATAACTATATACCTGTACACAGTTATATATGTGATATATAACTATATACCTGTACACAGTTATATATGTGATATATAACTATATAACTGTACACAGTTATATATGTAATATATATAACTATACACAGTTATATATGTAATGTATATAACTATACACAGTTATATATGTAATGTATATAACTATACATAGTTATATATGTAATGTATATAACTATACATAGTTATATATGTAACATATAACTATACATAGTTATATATGTAACATATATAACTATACATAGTTATATATGTAATATATAACTATACATAGTTATATATGTAATATATAACTATACATAGTTATATATGTAATATATAACTATACATAGTTATATATGTAATGTATATAACTATACATAGTTATATATGTAATGTATATAACTATATAACTATACAGTTATATATGTAATATATATAACTATATAACTATACAGTTATATAGTAATATATATAACTATACATAGTTATATATGTAATATATATAGTTGTATATGTAATATATATAACTATACATGGTTATATATGTAATATATATAACTATACATGGTTATATATGTAATATATATAACTATACATGGTTATATATGTAATATATATAACTATACATGGTTATATATGTAATATATATAACTATACATGGTTATATATGTAATATATATAACTATACATGGTTATATATGTAATATATATAACTATACATGGTTATATATGTAACATATATAACTATACATGGTTATATATGTAACATATATAACTATACATAGTTATATATGTAACATATATAACTATACATAGTTATATATGTAACATATATAACTATACATAGTTATATATGTAACATATATAACTATACATAGTTATATATGTAATATATATAACTATACATAGTTATATATGTAATATATATCAGTATATAACTATACATAGTTATATATGTAATATATATCAGTATATAACTATACATAGTTATATATGTAATATATATCAGTATATAACTATACATAGTTATATATGTAATATATATCAGTATATAACTATACATAGTTATATATGTAATATATATCAGTATATAACTATACATAGTTATATATGTAATATATATCAGTATATAACTATACATAGTTATATATGTAATATATATCAGTATATAACTATACATAGTTATATATGTAATATATATCAGTATATAACTATACATAGTTATATATGTAATATATATCAGTATATAACTATACATAGTTATATATGTAATATATATAACTATATAACTATACATAGTTATATAGTAATATATGTAACTATATAACTATACATAGTTATATATGTAATATATACATAGTTGTATATGTAATATATATAACTATACATAGTTGTATATGTAATATATATAACTATACATAGTTGTATATGTAATATATATAACTATACATAGTTGTATATGTAATATATATAACTATACATAGTTGTATATGTAATATATATAACTATACATAGTTGTATATGTAATATATATAACTATACATAGTTGTATATGTAATATATATAACTATACATAGTTGTATATGTAATATATATAACTATACATAGTTGTATATGTAATATATATAACTATACATAGTTGTATATGTAATATATATAACTATACATAGTTGTATATGTAATATATATAACTATACATAGTTGTATATGTAATATATATAACTATACATAGTTGTATATGTAATATATATAACTATACATAGTTGTATATGTAATATATATAACTATATAACTATACATAGTTGTATATGTAATATATATAACTATACATAGTTGTATATGTAATATATATAACTATACATAGTTGTATATGTAATATATATAACTATACATAGTTGTATATGTAATATATATAACTATACATAGTTGTATATGTAATATATATAACTATACATAGTTGTATATGTAATATATATAACTATACATAGTTGTATATGTAATATATATAACTATATAACTATACATAGTTGTATATGTAATATATATAACTATATAACTATACATAGTTGTATATGTAATATATGTAACTATATAACTATACATAGTTGTATATGTAATATATGTAACTATATAACTATACATAGTTGTATATGTAATATATGTAACTATATAACTATACATAGTTGTATATGTAATATATGTAAGTATATAACTATACATAGTTGTATATGTAATATATGTAACTATATAACTATACATAGTTGTATATGTAATATATGTAACTATATAACTATACATAGTTGTATATGTAATATATGTAACTATATAACTATACATAGTTGTATATGTAATATATGTAACTATATAACTATACATAGTTATGTATGTAATATATGTAACTATATAACTATACATAGTTATGTATGTAATATATGTAACTATATAACTATACATAGTTATGTATGTAATATATGTAACTATATAACTATACATAGTTATGTATGTAATATATGTAACTATATAACTATACATAGTTATGTATGTAATATATGTAACTATATAACTATACATAGTTATGTATGTAATATATGTAACTATATAACTATACATAGTTATATATGTAATATATGTAACTATATAACTATACATAGTTATATATGTAATATATGTAACTATATAACTATACATAGTTATATATGTAATATATATATGGTTTTTGCATTGAGGTTCACAGACCCAGGTTAAGAACCATTGACCTAAGTAATAGATCATTTGAAGGAACTTCCAAAACTCTTATTACCAACTATCTGATACAGAATCAAAGTTCAGGTAATAAACATACACTGTGGCCACTGCTAACCTTATTAGACTACAGCTGAATATGACTTTGTATCCCCTTCCTCCACATATTCCCTCTTCTTCTAGTTTATGCTAAATGTAGGCAGACAGGCTAAAATTGTAGGCCAGAAAGGATGAGAAAAACCATGATGAAAACCTTTTCAGCACTCAATTTATCTGATTTTTGTTTTTGCCATGTGAAAGTGTTAGCTCCTTGATCGGAAGAACTCTTTGATATTACTTTTACTCTCTTAGGCCTACCACATAGTAAATAAAGAATGAATGCCAAATGGCAGTAGTAAATAATAATAGAAGGAAAGCTATTGATAAAACCCTTCTACCAAATGAATAAAGCAACTTTTCCATCTATGCAATTTTGCAACTGTGAGATATACCCAAAGCAGTATTTAGAGGGCTAATTTATTATTTTAAATGCACTTCACAGAAAACACAAAAATGAAAACAAATGAACAAAGCTTTCAACTCAGGAAACCTGAAAGAGAAAACAAAATAAATTCAAAGGAAGAAGAAGGATATAAAACTTAGAGCAGAAGCCCCTCCATGACCCTTATGTCCACCAAGGAATGTAAATCAAATATATAATCATTCCCATATATACCTCTGTTTTTCAAATGTATGTAAATTCTGTTATGATTAATAATTTCAAATATAATTTTAAGCATAAAGGCAGAAATTAAATTAGTTAATTTAGAAATTAATTTTTTTGAAAAAAAAATGACTGAAATTGACAATAACCAAAAACTGATTCTTTGGAAAAGTAAAGGAAATAGGAAACAGCTTGACAAGATTAATCCAGGGAAAACAAAAAGACACAAACAGTAACAATGATAATGGAGATGCAACTACAGATACGGAGGTTTTGAAGAGCATAAAAGTTTATGATATGCAGTGTTACGCCAATAGATTTAAAAAGGAGAGAGAATAGGTGCTTTTTAGTTCTCCTGGAAGTCTGTCCTGATGAAAACCTAGTAAGGTTTTTACCTTGGAAAAAAATTGAAAGTTTACAAGATTTTTTAAAAAACTGAATGGGCCTTTCCAGTTTGAGACTAAGAGTGCTTGACTCCTGGCTCCTCTTCTCATAGCCATGACTTTCAAAAGGACTCTAACGGAGACCAGACAACTAAGTATAGTTGAGTTTGTTTGAAAATGAAGACTCTATTTTACAAGCTGCATGGGACTTTCACTGGGCCATTTAATCATCCACATGACAGTCCATTCAGAGCTATCACCAGACTGTCTTCTGCAAATTACTTTATAAACCTGGAAACAGTGACTTCTAATTGATCCCTGCTTTATTTTTTAACTGACTTGACTAGACTGAAAAAAGGCTGAATCACATTAGAGATTTTTTAGCATAATTTTTCTTGATATTATGGATTGACATCCCTCAGTTCACAATTGACATTACATCACAATCATATAGAGGGTCGCTCTTGAAAAAGTATGTTTCCAAAGATCATTTGATATTCGTGGTTTTCTAAATTCTAAACCATTACTTGCAACAGTTTCCACTATGTTAAAACAGTTGAACTTCCTTTTTAGTTATCTCCTCCCACTAGAGAATGTGAACTTCAGGGCAAACTACTAGAAGTGACTCAAAGGCAATGCACACTTTACATTTCCAAGCCTGTTACCAAACTACCATCCAGAGGTTACACCAGTTTCCACGCTACCAGCAGGCAGTACAAGAAAATTCCCATTTCCCCACATGCTTGCTCACACTGGGTTTTGTTTATATTTTTAATCTAGGCAGTGAAAGATAGTCTAAGACCTTGACAGGAAAGCCACTTCACAGGCATGCAATCTATGTTCCTCTTCTTCGTTTCAGCTCTGGGGTTAAGGTTGGGGATAAGGCTATGTAGGGAAGTAAGTTACAAAACCTGTGGCTTGTTTAAATGTAGCAAATTCTAGTAGAGTCTGGGGCAGGCAAGATCATTCTTGGTGTTAGCTGGTGCTGTGTTGATAATTTTGGTTGAATTATTTTATGAAGCTACAGAGAGGGATTGTGGGGGAGAAGTTACTGGATGTGCTTCTCATTCATTCTGCTATACTCTACAACCTCCCCAGGAATCAGGTGGTTGCTTTCAGCGGGTTAGCTTCATGCATTTTATGCTGATTTGATTTCCTGGAGAAAATAACCCAAATAGGGCTTTCAAGGAATTTTTTTTTTATCTGATTAGACAACACAGGGCCTTGTGGAGAAGGTTAAGAAATTGTTGTTGTTGTTGTTGTTGTTGTTGTTGTTGCTATAGAGACAAGATCTGACCATGTTACCCAGGCTGGAGTGCTGTGGCTGTTCACAGGTGTGATTATGGCATACTGCAGGCTCAAACTCCTGGGCTTAAGTGATCCTCCTGCCTCAGCATCCCGAGTAGCTGAGACTCCAGGTGTGTGCCACCATGCCCAGCTAAGATTTATCTTCATATAATAGCAATAGGAAGCTGTTGCAGAGCTCTGGGCAGAGGCGTTTTATTTACAAGTATTAAGTTGTATATTGCAAGCTGTCTGGGGCAAGAGTAACTTGGCAAGCAGAAATGAATATCTGGTCTACTTGTGGTATGCCCTACCAGGGCTGAATGCTACAAAGGTTATCCGATAAACTGGATCAATTAAAATCAAATAAATCAATCATTGTATTCATCAAGTAAATTTCTGATTTGACTTCCCATGTATATTTTCTTATGAGGTAAGAGTATGTCAATTAGCCAATAGAAATTTTTGGTTTGCTTGGCAATTACATTTTTCATTATAAATTCCCACTCTCAAACTGCCACATGTTCTCCTCTCAGTTACACTACCCTTACTCTGTATTGGTTCCTCTGAGTTTGGTCACCTCTGACAAAGTTAAATTTCTGGACATGAAAAGCTAAGAATCAAGCTCTGACTATCCTAAGCAATCCAGACACAATCTCTTGTTAACATCTTTGTGTTGTTACTCTCAGACTACAACAGTTCCTAGGGTAGAATTATGATGGAGTAAAATTCTTATAACAAGATTAATATGTATACTTCCTGGGAAATTTCAATATATTAAAAATGTTTATAAATAGACCTGTTTTACAACTTGAAATGCTTATCAAAAGCCCCACTCACATATGTAAAATGGTCCAGTCTTAGGTCAGCTTTCCTGGGAAATCTGAAATACTCAGATTAATGTGCTGGAGATGTATTGGAAAGTGCTCTCTGGATCAACTCAGGTGAGAGAGAGAAGACAGCAAGATCAGGCAAAGGAGAAGTTGAAATGTAATGCAGTTGCAACAGAGGCTTCAGCCTCTCCCACAAGGGGCTCTGGAGTTGGGATGGCTCTTCAGAGTTGTCCCTATTGAGGCACAGGACCAGGCCTTTGTACCCCAACCTCAACCAGCCATTGGATGTGGGAGAGAAAGCCCACCTGGCAGAGGGCAGTAACTGGAGAAGGACTCGGCTGGGGACTCTTAGAAGCCAGCAGTTCCAGCTGCTGTAGTAATGAGAGCCGCAATCCTAGAAGGTGGATTTGGGTGGTGCACCACAGCATCTGCTACCAGCCCACTGAAAGCTTCTTCCTCTATCTTCAGCTTGTTATATTGCAGATGCCAATAAGACAGTCATAAAGTCTGCTCTAGGCTGGGTGTGGTGACTCATGCTTGTAATCTCAACACTTTGAGAGGCTGAAGTGGGAGGATCACTTGAGCCCAGGAGTTCAAGACCAGCCTGGGCAACAAAGGGAGACCACAGCTCTACAAAAAAAAGTAAAAATTATAGTGGTGGCATGCACCTGTAGTCCCAACTACTTGGGAGGCTGAGGTGGAAGGACTGCTTGAGCCCAGGAAGTCCAGGCTGCAGTGAGCTGGGATGGTACCACTGCACTTCAGCCTAGGTGACAGGGGACCCTGCCTCAAAAAACAAAAAACAAAAATGAAACTACTCCTTAAGAATGCCCCATTCTGCCTCCTGATGTGCCGTAGTAAGGTCACATCACTTCTATATTACCCTGTTTACCCTCAATCTAATCATGAAGAAACAAAGTGGATATTTGACAAATTAATTGGCCTATACTGTTCAAAATGCAAATGTCATGAAAAGCAAAGATCAACCAAAAAACTGTTCCCAATTTTAAAAGACTAAAGCCATAGTACAACTACATGCAACGTGTAATTCCCAATTAGACCCTTGACTAGATTTTTTTTTTTACTATTATTTGATAGAAAAGACATTATTGAGACAACTGGTAAAATATGATTAAGATCTGTAAGTTACATAATGTTAACATAAATTTTCTGGTTTTGATCATTGTTCTGTGGTGTAAGAGAATCTCCTTGCTCTTAAGAAATACAGCAGCATTTAAGTATAAAAAGGTAAGATGTTCTGCTTAAGCAGTATTATTTAATTTTATCTCAAATATTCCCAGTTTTGCCCCATGAAAAAACTTCAGTATCTGTCAATGGAGAGAACGTGACATTTTCAGTAACTAGGACTAATTGTGCCTCACAGAAAAATGTGTTTACCTGGAATGTCTACAAGGAGAATAGATGTTGTTTTCTAAAAGGGCCCTTTCATATAGCTTTTTACAAGATCCAGGTGGCTCCACTTTTTTCAGACTTGTGCAACTACCTCCTTCCTGCCTATGCATTTTGTTCTTTAGGTCCAAAGGCTCAGTTTCACTTACATTCTCCCTTTGATTTTTTTTTAAAAGAACAATTTGTTGTGAACTAGTTCCTTATGATGGAAATACTGTTAGTGAATTTCCATGGGGATTACAGTATCTAAATAATCTATGTTCAATCAGTAAGGTGCTTTGAATCCTGCTGTGTCCTTCGGTGTGAAGTAATATTGTTATAAACCTTTACAATCACTTAATGTTTTCATCAAAGGATCCCAAAGCTATTTATAAGCACTAATTAAGCAATTCAACACACCTGTGAACACATTGAATATTCTCATTTTAAAGACTGATTCAATTAAAGAACAATTAAAAGGATGGTTGATAGATGTATGCAAATAATGTATATGTCTTATATGGGATATAAAATAAATTAGAAAAAAATTTGAGCATTAGGATTAGGCCTAACCTATTTACTTATTTATATATTTCTAGTATATATAGGGTGAACAAATCCTCCCAGTTTGCCTGTGACTTGGTTAGTTTTAGCACAGAAAATCCTGTGTCCTGGAAATTCCCTCAATTCCAGGCAAACCAGAATAGTTGGTTACCCTAAATATACCTTCTGCTTTTATTTTAAGTTAAATTAATAAATATTAACTATATACCTTAAGAGCCAGGCATGGTGGCTCACATCTGTAATCCCAGCACTTTTGGAGGCTGAGGCAGGAGGATTGTTTGAGGTCAGGAGTTAAGACCAGCCCAGGCAACATAGTGAGACCCTGTCTCTCTCTACATAAATTTTCTTAAAAATTAGCCGGGCATGGTACCATGCACCTATAGTCCCAGCTACTCAGGAGGCTAATGCAGAGGATCACTTGAGCCCAGGAGTTCAAGGTTATAGAGAGCTATGTTCGTGCCACTGTGCTCCAGCCTGGATGACAGAGTGAGACCCTGTCTCTAAAACAACTAAAGTTATAGACTGGTCAGCTGGACTTGTAAACTTAAAATCATACTCTGTTCTACAAGAGTGAGACTTGTGAAATTTACATGGGCTTTTTCATTTTCCACCTATTTTTTAACTTGTTTTTTTTTTTGAAGAAATGAATATGTAAATAGTGGTACAAATAAAATTATATGTTGTTCCTAGCTTCTTGTGAGCCCAGTCTTAAAATTCATAACACTAAGAAATAAAAGTTATTACATTTTAGGGCTTGGAACTTCAACATGGAAAGATTCATTAGGAAAAACATAAAATGTCAAAAAACACATCAACAGAATTCTCAGAGACGTTGTGAGGAATAATAGACTCTGGGGACAAATACCAAATATATATATGTGTGTATATATGTGTGTGTGTGTGTGTGTGTGTATATATATATATATTTATTTATTATATCACATATGCAGAGGGATTGTGGCCTGAGAGGGAGTAGACCAGCTGGCCAGAACTCTTTAGAGTTCTATTTTCATGGGGTAGGAAGTGAAATGAAAATCCATGATTATTTGAAGGTCTGTAAGTGGAACCATCACTCTTTTCCTACTCGCCTCTTCCATGTTTGGTAGAATGTCGGGTAGCCGGCCCTTACCCGCAATCCATGTCCCCCTTGTGGTGGTAAGGTGGTCAGATGAAATACAAGATGTTCAATTCAGTTTGAATTTCATAGGCACAATGAACTGTTTTTTAGTGTTAAGGGTGTCCCTAAGTATTGCATGGAACATACACTACTATTAATATAAAATGGTTTCTTTTTTGTCTGAAATTCAAATTGAACTGATTGACCATTTTCCCCCCTAAATCTGGCAACCTTACTTCTTGGTCACAAAGTGGAGGATTTTTTTTTAATAGAAAGAGAACAAGAGCAGCAAGCATATGTGTTAGACTTCCACAGTGTTTCCACTTTCATTTAGGAATTTGGGGGCCAACCAGTATATTGGCTGGCTCCAGAAGTAAAGTCTGCTAGTAAAGTCTGGAAATCCCATCCATATTCACAGTTAAACTTTCTCTTGTCCCATTCTTAAATATGAATAGATAATGGGCTTTTTGATGAAAGTCTACAACATTAAAGAGAGAATTCAAGATAAATAAATAAATAAGGTGATCCTGGGGAAAACAACTAATGCATGGAATAGGTTAGAACTTTTTAAAGATATATATAAAACACTCAGAGACATTGAGATGACACTGTGCTATGGGTGGAATCATGTCCCCCCGCCCCCACCCCCCGCCAAATTCATAAGCTGAAGTCCCAACTCTCAGTACTTCAGAATGTGACAGTATTTGAAGAAAGGGTCTTTAAAGAGGTAATTATATGTATATGCCCAAAAGAAAGGAAATCATTATATCGAAGAGATATCTGCACTCCCATGATTGTTGCAGCACTGTTCACAATAGCCAAGATTTGGAAGCAGCCTAAGTGTCCATCAACAGATGAATGGACAAAGAAAATGTGATACATATACACAATGGAGTACTATTCAGCCATAAAAAAGAATGAGATCCTGTCATTTGCAACAACATGGATAGAACTGGAGATCGTTACATTAAGTAAAATAATCCAGGCACAGAAAGACAAACAGCACATATTTTCACCTATTTGGGGAAGCTAAAAAATTAAAACAATTGAACTCATGGAGATAGAGAGTAGAGGGTTACCAGAGGCTAAGAAAGGTAGTTGGGGCAGGGGGATGGTGAGGGGAAAATTGTGATTATTAATGGGTACAAAAAATAGAAAGAATGAATAAGAACCAGTATTTGATAGCAAAACAGGGTGATTATAGTCAATAATAATTTAATTGTACATTTAAAAATAACAAGAGAATATAATTGAATTGTTTGAAACACAAAGGATAAATGCTTGAGGTGATGGATATCCATTTATCTGATGTAATTATTACATATTGCACGCCTGTATCAAAACATCTCACGTAACCCACCAATATATACACCTACTATGTACCCACAATTTGTTTTAATTTGGCAGGGAAAACAAGAAATAATTAAGTAAAAATGGGCCCTTATCCAATTTTACTGCTGTCTTTATAAGAAGAGATTAGAACATAGCCATGTACAGAGAAAAGATGATATAAAGACACAGGGTGAAGACGGCTATCTATGAACTAAGGAGAGAGGCCTTGGAAGACACCAACCCTTCTGACACCTTGATCTCAGATTTCTAGTCTCTGGAATTGTGAGAAAATAAGTTTCTGTTGTGTCCACCCAGTCTGTGGTACTTTGTTATGGAAGCCCTAGCAGATTAATGTACATTGTATTCCTAAAATAGGAATATATGCTTTGGAAAAGAAAAAATCAGAAAACAAATCTTATTCTTGGAATTTAAAAATACAACTGACAAAAAAATATGTAAAATCTTGGAAAGTAATATAAGGAAATCTTGCAAAAGTGAAAAATAGGTGAGAAAGTAAAGAAATAAGGGATCATTCACCTTAAGAGGAGAGGAATTTACTCAACTCATAGGTATTTGAGGGTACAAACCCATGGCAGGGCTCGGCTCTAAAAATGTCTTATCTAAGATTCCTTCTATGAAACAGAGTTCCATCAAAGCCAATTTAAAAAGAGCTTATGTGAAAAATAATTATTCTTGCTGCACTTTGTACAAATAATCAGGCCAAGTAAAATAAAGCAAATCAGTCTTACCATGATTTGTCTTTAGTAAAAATGGGAAACTGGAGAGAGAAATATTATATTTCAAGAACTATGGTACACTTGTTATTAAATTCTAGTCTCATCAGTTATTTTTAAGTTTGTTTCTGCAATTTAGGCTAACTCTGCTTATTCCTGTGAACCAACCAGTGATCTCTGACTGCTGCTCGGAAGACACAAGAAGGGTGGGTAATGTAAAAATCTGAATCAATATTCTAATTCGGGGCACACTGGAATCAGCTAGCAACCCCATATCAGCTTGGTTCCAACAGTTGCCCAGTTCATGGAAAGCCTTCTAATTTAGTTTACTTGGGATAATTTTGCTTATTTTGGTTTACTTTGTGGAATATATTGCTGTTGTACTCTTTGTGTGGGAAAGCTGAATAAGCTTACTCAACATTTTCTTAAACTGAATACTTATTAATCTTCCAGATATTACCTTTTGTCAGAACTCAAGAGTCACGAATGACCCTCACCATACTGATGTTTTCTGACTGAGTTCCTCTCTACCTTGAATATGAGAGACCCTAATAGTTACGCAAGAATATCATCGCCCCTATTCAGCCTGAAGAAGTTACAGAAGATGAATCTTCATTCCTCTGCAACCCTTAGGATTAAGGGTTCTCTTAGAAAAGGGAGGGAGTAGCAGGGCAGGGTGGCTCAACGCCTGTAATGCCAGCACTTTGGGAGGCTGAGGTGGGTGGATCACCTGAGGTCAGGAGTTTGAGACCAGCCTAGCCAACATGGCAAAACCACGTCTCTACTAAAAATACAAAAATCAGCCAGGTATGGTGGCAGGTGCCTGTAATGCCAGCTACTTGGGACGCTGAGGCAGGAGAATTGCTTGAACCCAGGAGCAGAGGTTGCAGTGAGCTGAGATCACACCACTGGCCTCCAGCCTGGGCCACAGAGTGAAACTCCGTCTCAAAAAAAAAAAAATGGTGGGGAGAGGGGAAATGTCAGAGGTGTTTAAATCAGAGCAACTCCATCTTGAATAGAGGCTGGGTAAAATGAGGCTGAGACCTACTGGGCTGCATTCCCAGATGGTTAAGGCATTCTAAATCACTGGATGAGATAGGAGATTGGCACAAGATACAGGTCATAAAGACCTTGCTGATAAAACAAGTTGCAGTAAAGAAGCTGGCTAAAACCCACCAAAACCAATATGGCCACCTCTTGTCATCCTCACTGTTACACTCCCACCAGTGCCATGACAGTTTACAAGTGCCATGGAAACATTAGGAAGTTACCCTATATGGTCTAAAAAGGGGAGGTATGAATAATCCACCCCTGTTTAGCATATCATCAAGAAATAACCATAAAAATGGGTAACCAGCAGCCCTTGGGGCTACTCTATGGAGTAGCCATTCTTTTATTCCTTTACTTTCCTAGTAAACTTGCATGAGAGAAAGAAGGAAGGGAGGGAGGGAGGGATGGACTTGCATTCAGTTTAAGAGAAAGAAGAAGGGAAGGGGAGGGGAGGGGAGGGAAAAGGGAAGGAGTTTCAGAAAGTCCAAAGTGGCTAAAGAGCATTTCAGAAAGAAAGAATAGCAAAATAATAGAAAAGCTAAATGAAAAAACAAACTGTCTTCAAGTTGAAAAAGCCCTTTGATTGCAGAGCAGGAGTGAAGGAAGAAAGGGAGAGAGAGAAGGAAAGAAAGGAAGGGAGGAAAGAAAGAAAAATCCTAGGTATATTACTGAGAATGCATAATAAAACCCTAAAAGCTTCTGGAAAGCAAGTTAAAACACACACACACACACACACACACACACACACACACACACACACACACACATCACCATCAAAGGAAAGAACGTCAGAGTAGCTGCCAAAATTCAAAGAGAAATGAGTCTCAACCCAGAAGCCTATGGCTAGGCAAACTATCAATTAGGTTGAGGCAGAATACAGATGTTGTCAAATATGTGAGGATTTGGAAATTTTACTCCCAATGCATCCTTCCTTAGAAAGTCATTTGAATATATTCTCTAGCAAAATGGAGAAATGGAAGTCCATGGGTCCTATTGAGGAAAGCAATGAAGGGAAGTGCCAGGATAGCATCTATTTAGCAAGTTTAAGAGAGACACTCCTTCATTTATTCAGCAAGTATTTATTGTGCACTTGCTACATGCTAGGCAGTCTTCTGGGTGCTGGAGCTACAACAGTGAGTAAGAGAGAAGAGAGACACCATCATGCTTGCATTCCAAGGAGGGACATAGAAAAGATGTAAAGAAATACATGTGTGAGCTAATTGTAGGTATTGATAAATGCCATGATGGAAAATAAAGCAGGGAAAGAAGTGTACTGGTGCAGGTGGAATGGACAAGGACAGTCTCTGTGAGGGATGACACTTGGGCTGAGGCCTGAGTGAAATGAGGAACCAACTGGGCGATAGGAAACTCTGGGAGAAATGTATTCCAGGAAGAGGAAACAGCAAGTGCAAGGTCCAGGTATAGAAATGAGCTTTGTGTGTTTGAAGAGTGAGAAGAAAGTAACGGTTGCAGGAATGTTGGGAGTGAAATAAGTGTGGTAGGAGATGATCTCTGAGGAATAAGCAGGGCCCTTCTCTACTGTGTTGGCTGGGACAAGACATCATTGGAGGGTCTTGAGCAAGAGAATAAAGTGAGCAGAATAATGGAAGAGTATGGGAAAAGGGGGCCTTAATGAGCTAGAAGTATGATTGAAATGATGGAAAGTCTTAAGGATCAGGGCAAACAATTAAAAGGAAAAAATGGAAAGCCATTTGAAACTCGAGGGAAAAAAGGTTGTACAAGAAAATCAATATAATCTTAGCACATTACATGGCTCTCCATTGAAAACAATAATATAAGTAATTTTCACTGACTTTTAACTTTTAGGATCAATCTATAATAAAACCAAAATAGATTTCATTATGTTTGGATAAAAGGTAAGAAGAAGGATAAGGCATTAATGAAATAGGGAGTTGGGAGATCTTAGCCATAGGTTAATGGACAAGAAATAGAGGTTTAATTATTTAAAATTTCAAAAGTAAGCAACCGAAGAACTAAAAATGTTTAGTTAAATATATTGGCAGGAGAGGAGAAAGGTGAGTATAGTTTTGGAAGGGAACTAAATTCTCAATGATCATAGCAGGAAGTCAGTAGATAATGTCTGAAGTTGATCAATCAATCAAAAACGTAAGTATAAGCATATTATTTACAGAAGTGGAGGTAACCATTGGAATTACAAGTTCTGGCCTCTGGAGAGAGGGCCAGAGAAGAAAAGTGAGGGGCAGAGGATTATTACTTGTTGTTATAAGCCCTTGAGTCTTTAATGTTTTTTAATAGCACATATATTAGTTTGACTTTAAAAACATTTTAGGCCAGGAACAATGGCTCACGCCTGTAATCTCAACATTTAGGGAGGCCAAGGTGGGTGGATAACTTGAGGCTGGGAGTTCGAGACCAGCCTGGCCAACATGGTGAAACTCTGCCTCTATTAAAAATACAAAAACATTAGCCAGGCATGGTGGCACACACCTGTAATCCCAGCTACTCAGGAGGCTGAGGCACGAGAATCACTTGAACCTGGGAGATGGAGGTTGCAGTGAACTGAGATTGCACCACTGCACTCCAGCCTGGGCAACAGAGCTAGACTCTGTCTCAAAATAATTTAATTTTGTGTATATCAATCAATCAATCAATAAATCTAGACCCACCAAATCTATTTGTCTACATGAAGTCAAGATTTTCTTTTATGATCCAGCAATAGGTCCAAGTGAAATAAAATGATCTACTTCTTTTTTTTTTTTTTTTGAGACAGAGTTTCACTCTTGTTGCCCAAGCTGCAGTGCAATGGCATGATCGTGGCTCACCACAACCTCTGCCTCCCGGGTTCAAGTGATTCTCCTGCCTCAGCCTCCCAGGTAGCTGGGATTACAGGCATGTGCAACCACACCTGGCTAATTTTGTATTTTCAGTAGAGACGGGGTTTCTCCATGTTGGTCAGGCTGGTCTCAAACTCCCGACCTCAGGTGATCGACCCGCCTTGGCCTCCCAAAGTGCTGGGATTACAGGCGTGAGCCACTGCGCCCGGCCAAAATGATCTACTTCTAAAAGATCCACCCTGAAGTGTCTATACATGAATGGAGGAGGATGGGAGTAAAGAAGCATTAAACAGAGCTAGCGGAATAGCACAGTAGTTAGGAGCATGGCCTCTGGAAGAAGACTCTGTGAATTTGAATCCCAGCTTGCCTCTCACTAACTGTGTGACCTTGGGAAAGATACTTTACTTCTCTGTTCTTCAGTTTCCTGTAAAATGGGGGTCATAAAAGTACCTACCTCATATGGCTTTAAGCAGTAAATAAGTTAATCTTTGTAATGTATAGATAAAACAGTGTCAGCTGGGTGCAGTGGCTCATACTTGTAATCCCAGCAATTTGGGAAGCCTAGACAGGAGGATTGCTTGAGCCCAGGAGTTCAAGACCAGCCTGGGCAACATGGTAAAACCCTATCTATACAAAAACTTTAAAAATTAGCTGGGCATGGTGGCACGCGGCTATAGTCCTAGATACTCAGGAGGCTGAGGTAAGAGAATCGCTTGGGCCTGGGAGGTGGAGGTTGCAGTCCAGCCTGGGTGACAGAGTGAGACCTTGTCTCAAAAAACAAAACAAAAAAAATGGTGTCTGCACGTTGTTGGCATTAAATTCATATTTCTTTAAATTACAAAGCACAGTAAGATTTGAGGGCAATAGAAGAGTGTTCCAGCCAAATTTCTCTCTCCTACAGGTATGAAATTCCATTATTATAGATTTTGTTGAAGGATTTACAATATTTTAGAATGCTCCATGAATAGAGTTCTCTTGAGAGGAATTATATCTTAAATTCTCATTTGCTCCAAACTTGTTTGAATTAATCAAACCCTTTCCAACCTTGATCCTTATCTGAACATAGGGCATCCTTGTTAGGTAGCTGAGATAGAGGAAGGGGCTGGTTTGCCAAGAGAGTAGAAAGCATCAAAAAGGGAGGTGAGAAGACAGTTCCACAGGGAACTAACTAGGAGGACTCTAGGCAAACAACCTCATGGTTTGGCCAAGGACCAGACTTTAACGAATAGTCTTGGCTCCTGTTTCCCCATGGCCTGTCCTATTCCTGTCTGTCTCACACTGACACGTTTGAACCAGGATAGACCAGGGAATGTGTTCCGGGTTTGGCACAGGCTCAAGTTATTTATTACCAGACTGAAAAGAAAAAAAAAAAGCCATGTTGGTTCTGGATCTGTTGTGGGGTCAAACCCCAAGGACTATGTTTTTCACATTTATTTTTGTTCAAGACTCACTGGCTACTGCAATAGACTAGAATCCCAAAGGGTGGTCCCTGAACCAGTTCAGCCTTGAGGGCTTGGGAGGGGCTGTTTGTTCAGGCAGGAAACAGCTCACAGAAACTCAACCCGCCTTTGGGAGTGGTTGCCTTGGGAGACCTTTCAATCCCCTCGGAATGGGGCCTCTGGCTGGCTGACCTCCTCTACTCTTTCCACAAGAACAGTGTCTGCATTTGAGTGGAAAGAACATGTGTACAAGTGAGGACTTGCCCCACTTCAAGATGAGAATTTCTGATCCATAGACAGTCTGCTTTGGGAGTTGATGAAATCTGAAGTGTGGCCTTTTATAGGAAGCTTTTTCAAGATTTTAGGTTTCACTTTGAGAGAAACATGATATAGGAGGAAACTGGGCTGGATCAAACAGTCACCATCTGTATTTGCATTTAACATACAGAAATCATAAAATTTTAAGGCTGGAGAAGACTTGACCAGATGACAATCTGGTCCTTCTCCCTTCTTCCTATACGCGAGGAAGATCTGAAGGAATTAAGTCATGAATAACCTCAGTCACCATCTATTGAGTAACTGAGATTAAACTCAAGTGTACTGACATCCAGGAAGTAATTCAGTTCCTCTTACTCCACTTGTAACCTGAAAGGCATTTGGGAGAAACTATGTAAGACTTGGAGAAAATATAGAGCTCGGGCCTGTAATCCCAGCACTTTGGGAGGCCGAGGCGGGTGGATCACCAGAAGTCAGGAGTTCGAGACCAGCGTGGCCAATATGGTGAAACCCCATCTCTACTAAAAATACAAAAAATTAGCTGGAAGTAGTGGCAGGCACCTGTAATCCTAGCTACTTGGGAGGCTGAGGCAGGAGAATCACTTGAACCTGGGAGGCAGAGGTTGCAGTGAGCCCAGCTCATGCCATTGCACTCCAGCCTGGGCAACAAGAGCAAAACTCTGTCTCAAAAAAAAAAAAAAAAAAAGAAAAGAAAATATGTTATTTTCTTTGTATGATTATTACCTATAAAAATACAAAAATAATTTCAAACGCTATAAAAACTTTTAAGTTTCTAAATGGTTTAACATGTGTTAAAGCCATCTTTGTCTCATAACCACCTGTAACCTATGACATGTTCAATGAGAAACCTTCCAGAAGCAACTCACACTGGGAGTTGGTCTAGACCTCTGAAGTGGAATGTAACTGATAAGGAAAAAAGAAGCTCTAGATGTCTCTCTTGATCCCCTATTCCCACCAAAAAGGCCAGGCTTATATGTCTGGGAGTTGCCAAGGGCAAAAGAAACTTGGAGGCTTAAGACTGGCAATGGCCAGGCCAGGGCAGTCTAGCCCAGCATGTCAATTCTACTGTGCGTCCAAGGCAAGGATTCTAGATCCAGAGTACCCATGAGCTGGGGACAGAAAAAAAGGAGAGGGGACAGGAAAGTCTGGGAGCAAACAGGTAGGAACCAGACACATAGAACTGTTCCCACCTAGGAATAAGCCCATCACTCTCTAACTGTCTCAGCATGGATGGTCTATGGTCTAGGCTGTAAAGTGTATCCATCCTAAAATATGGAAATACTAATGTAAGATCAGACTTTGACAAAATAAATGCATGGGGACTACAAAGTGACTGAATGCTTAAAAGGGTGGAAGTAGGAACGGAGTAGGGAATGGAAGATGTCAGAGAAGAAAGCAAACTCTTCTTAATGGGGCAGTATTGATGAAAATGAGCCTTTGCTACTCAATGCTTTTATCTGCCTTTCACTGACTCATCACTTATACCCTTTTTTTTTAGCTAATACATTTTTAATAGGCTTCATTTTTTAGAGCAGTTTTAGGTTTACAGCAAAATTGAATGGAAAGTACAGAGAGTTCCCAGATACCCCCTACCTCCCCACACATAGCCTCCCCGTCAACATCTAGCACCAGAATGACATATTTGTTATAATCGATGAGCCTACATTGACACATCATTATCACTAAAAGTCCATAGTTTACACTAAGGTTCACTCTTGGTGCTGTTCATTCAATGGGTTTTGAAAAACGTATGATGACATGTGTCCACTATTATAATATTATACAAAACAGTTTCACTGCCCTGAAAATATTATGTGTTCTGCCTAGTCATCCCTACCTCCCTGCTAATCCCTGGCAAACACTGATTGTTTTACTATCTCCATAATTTTTGTATTTTTCCAGAATGTCATATAGTTGGAACCATACAGTATGTAGCCTTTCAAACTGGCTTTTTTTTTTCACTCAGTGACATGGATTTAAGGTTCTTCCATATATTTTAATGCCTTAATAGCTCATTTCTTTTAGCACCGAAAAATATTCTATTGTTTGGATGTCCCACAGTTTATGTATCCATTCCTCTACTGAAAGACATCTTTGTTGTTTCCAAGTCTTGGCATTTATGAATAAAGGTGCTGTAAATAGCCATGGACAGGTTTTTCTGTGGACATAACTTTTCAACTTATTTAGGTAAATACCAAGGAAGGTAACTGCTGGATCATATGGTAAGAGTATGTTTGATTTTGTAAAAAAACTGCCACACTATCTTGCAAAGTGGTGCAGCCACTTTGCATTTAGTAGTTTGCATTTTTCTAATGGCATATGATATTATATTGAGCATCTTTTCATATACTTGTCCTCTCTGTATGTTCTTTGGTGAGGTCTCTGTTAAGGTTTTTTGCCCATTTTTTAATCAGGTTGTTCATTTTTAATTGTTGAGTTTTAAGAGTTCTTTGTACATTTTAGATAACAGTCCTTTATCACATATGTCATTTGTAAATATTTTCTTCCATCTGTGGCTTATCTTCTCATTCTCTTGCAGAGCAGAAGTTGTAAATTTTAATGAAGTCTAGCTTACCAACTTCTTATTTCATGGATCATGACTTTAGTATTGTATTTTAAAAGTCATTGCCATACCCAAGGTCATCTAGATTTTTTTCCAGGGTTATTATCTAGGAGATTTTAATAGTTTCACATTTTACATATAGGTCTATGATCCATTCTGAATTAATTTTTGTGAAGGGTGTAAAGTCTGTGTCTAGATTCAATTTTTGTTTTCCATTTGGATGTTCCATTGTTCCAGCACCTTTTGTTGAAAAGTTTCTCTTTTTCCCTATTTTATTGCCTTGTTACTTTGTCAAAGATCAGTTTTATTATATTTATGTAAATTATTTCTGGCTTCTCTATTCTGTTCCATTGATCTATCTGTCTATTCTTTCACCACTATCACACTGTCTTTGTTATGGTATAGTGTTGGTCCTCTGACTTTGTTCTTCTTCTTCAATATTGTGTTGGCTATTCTGGGTCTTTTTCCCTTCCTATAAACTTTAAAATCAGTTTGTTCATGTTCACAAAATATATTGCTGGGCTTTTTATTGAGAATGCATTAAATCTATAGATCAAGTTGGGAAGAATTAACATCTTGACCAGATAAGTCTTCCTGTCCATGAACATGGAATATCTTTCCATTCATTTAGATCTTTTTAAATTTTTCTTATCAGAGTTTTATACTCTTCATTATATAGAACTTCTTCATATATTATTAGATTTCTACCAATTTCATTTTGGGGAATGCTGATGTAAATGGTATTGTGGTTTTTATTTCAAATTTCATTTGTTCATTGCTGGTATATGAGAAAGCAATTGACTTTTTTTTTTTTTTTTTTTTTGGAGACAGGGTCTTACTCTGTCACCCAGGCTGGAGCACAGTGGCATGGTCATGGCTCACTGCAGCCTTGACCTCCCAAGCTCAAGTGATCCTCCCACCTCAACCTCCCAAGTAGCTGAGACTACAGGCACATGCCACAATGCCCGGCTAATTTTTCTATTTTTTGTAGAGACATGGTTTCACCATGTTGCCCAGGCTAGTCTCGAACTCCTGGGCTAAAGCAGTTTACCACCTCAGCCTCCTAAAACTGCTGGGATTATAGGCGTGAGCCACTGCACTTGGTTGCAATTGACTTTTGGATGTTAACCATATCCTGCACTAGTTCCAGGAGTTCTCCTTGTTGATTCTTTCAGATTTTCTAAATATACAAATTTTAAAGTTTTGTTACACCAATTTTTTCTTTCAGTTTTTGTCACTGAAGCAGCAGAGGTAGGGGAAAGGGGTTTGTGGACAGAGACAATTTTTCTTCTGATTCCCCAGGCTGAACTGAGCAGAGCTGGAATTCAGATCACAGGATACCTGGAAGGGTGGCCAGTGGAAAGGAGAGATAGTGGGGAATAAGATAATTACCTATTTTCCCGATTTTTTTTGCCTGATTCTCAGCTATTGAGTCCTACCTCCCTTTCCCCGATGCTTTCTTTGCCCAAACAGCCGTGGATGGTTGGAGATCTTCTCTCATTCTCAGGGCTCTGGACAATGCCTCCAAAATTTCTAATGCAGAACTGGCTGGTCCTCAAGTTTGTTCTTCTGCAATCCTGGCTACCCAGCTGGTCTCCAAAGTCTCTTCAGTTAAGCAATCTGGGGCTGGGGGGTGGGGAGATCTTTGCGGCTTTATCCTACCCTTCACGTCCAACCACCCAGCAAGCCTGGGCCAAGTCAAGCAGCCCCTACAAGCAATATCCTACCAATGTGTATTCAACATTGATTTGGTCAGGATATGGAGAAATGTATTATTTTTTAATCAATAAAAAGTCTGAGTAGAAACAGATTTTTAAAATAATCCACTTCTACTAGCTGAAGAACAGGAAATGTTCTAAAAAAAGTTTAATGATCAGTTCCCATTTTTCTGAAGCTCATCTTCTCACTTCAGTTTTGTTTATTCGTAATTTTAAGAACAAGAAATCATTTTGAGAGGTATATGAAAGGGTGAGTTAAACCACTCATTCTCGGGAAACAGCACTAGGCCACCTACTGTTGACTCAGAAGTTTCAACTGACCAAGAGTGCACAGGTGCATCTCAAAAATATCCATTTTAGATGCGCTGCTGCTAATAAAGTGTTGTTTTCATTTCCTTTTGAGAACTGTCAAAAGACAAAATTACAACAAATGTAGTTAAGTGATCTAATTGGCTTTTATTTGTGATGAATGGATCAGGGTACTATCTCCCATAAAAATTTAGAAAAGGTGGCTGGGCACCATGGCTCATGCCTGTAATCCCAACACTTTGGGAGGCCAAGGCAGGAGGATCACTTGATCCCAAGAGTTTGAGAACAGCCTGTGTAACAGAGAGAGACCCCCATCTCTACCCAAAATCAATCAATAAATAAAATAAAAAATTTAGAAAAGGTGATCTGATGAGCTAAGCAGAAGAGGTGGGCTTTATAGGCAGAAAAGGGGTTAAAAAAAAGTAGAAATAAGGAACAAAAAGTGAATCGGTCATTTCAAAGTTACTTTCCTTATCGGATTAAAGCAGGGGTACTCCTTTATCATGCCAGCTAAAACTGGCCTGTTAGGGGATTTGGCTATGCTGTCTTTCCCTCTTTCTCTCTCTCCCCCTTAGTTTCTTGAAAGGTAGATGACTTAGTTTCTGTTTGGTGACATGAAACTTTAGCATGAGTGACTCCATTTTGGTTTGATCTGTAGAGGCCCAGTCCAAATCAATAGCATCGTACAAATTTTATTTAAAAGAATAGTGCTGCTGGGCGTGGTGGCTCATGCCTGTAATGCCAACAATTTGGGAGGCTGAGGCCAGTGGATCACTTGAGGTCAGGAGTTTGAGACCAGCCTGGCCAACATGCTGAAACTCCATCTCTACTAAAAAATACAAAAATTAGCCAGGCATGGTGGTGTGTGTCTGTAGTCCCAGCTACTCAGGAGGCTGAGGCACGAGAATTGCTTCAGCCTGGGAGGTGGAGGTTGCAGAGATTGCACCACTGCATTCCAGCCTGGGTGACACAACGAGACTCTGTCTCCATTAAAAAAAATAAAAAAAGGATAGTGTCTACCTCAGTGACACTGGAGCCAGTTTTTAGCTCCACAGCTACATAAGGAGTTGATAGAAAAACTGGAGTAATGAACACTGTTTTCCAGTTCATCTCACTGGTGTGTGGAGTTGATTTGGTTTTGCCAGTGTTATTTAGCATCCTTTTAAAATCACCCCTCCCCAACCCATCTCCCCGTACAGCTGCCCACAGGCCTGGCTCAGAAATCTGTCTCAGAAACTGAGTACCACCTAGTCTAGTCACAGTTTCTTTATGAACTACTCTGCCTTGGCTCACTGACTTGAAGTTGACAACTTACTCTTGAATAATTTAACTCCTTTCTTGGAACTGACTCCTTCTTCAGACTTCTCTTAACTTTCACTTCTGCATGTGGGAAGAAAGTAAAGGTATTAGAGACACACTGTGTAACTGGCTACAGGGTACATGGACCTTATTTCCCCCTCCCTGACAGCAAGGGCTTGTACTCAGCCTGATGTCTGGGCATAATATAAACCTAGCTTGATCTCTATTCATCACAGTCTCCACCTTTACTTACTTGAGTGTGATGATTTGTTTGAGATGTTTTGCTTTACTCATGAGGGTATGGAAATACGAAAAAAAGATAGATTGACTCATACTGTAATTCTACACTGATACATTGCAGCAATATTAACATTAATTCAATTTAAAATTCCACATTCCACATGTGTATTTGGCAATGTAGTTCTGGGAGGTAATTTGGAAATACATATCAAAACCTTAACAATAGTTACATTAGTCAAGAGCCTTGATTGCCAAAGACAGAAATCCAGTTCAGATTAGTTTAAATAAACAGGGAAATTTATTAGGTCAAATAATTGGACAAGTCTAGGGAAGCACCTTGCTTCGGTCATGGCTGAGACCAGGAACTGAAATGATGGCATCAGGCTGGGCGCAGTGGCTGACACCTGTAATCCCAGCACTTTGGAAGCCTGAAGCAGGAGGATCGCTTGAGGCCAGGAGTTCCAGACGAGCTGGGGCAACATAGTGAAACCCTATCTCTACAAAAATAAAAATAAATTAGCCAGGCATGGTCGTGCACACCTGTAATCACAGCCACTGGGGAGGCTGAAGCAGAAGAATGGCTTGAACCCAAGAGTTTGAGGCTGCAGTGAACCATGAACGCGTCACTGCACTCCAGCCTGGGTGACAGTGAGACCTTGTCTCAAAAAAAAAAAAAAAAAATGAAAGAAAGAAAGAGAAAAAAGATGTCAGTAGGAATCCCCCTTTGTCACTTCATTATTTAGCTCTGCTTTCTTCCATGTTGGCATCAAGAGGGCCCTCATCAGTCCCAACCTTAAATGATTTGTGGTGCCATTTAAGAATTTCAGAAGGAAAGAGATGTTTTCATCCAAGATTTATTATCAGACCTAGAAAATTTCCCTCTTATTGGCCCTACTTAGATCATATGCTCACTCCTGGACCAGTCACTGTGCCTGGAGTGGTAGGAGACAGGGCACTCTGATCAGTCCCAGCCATGTGATGAAACATTTTACCAGTTGTGGGAGAGGCAGATACTAAAAGGCAATGAGAGAGTGAGGTAGGAGGTCAGTTCTATCATGTGAAAATGAGAAGAAATTCTAGGCAGGCAGAAACAAGTGATATCAAAATACAATGTTCATTCTCGTCTATGAATATTTACCCTTAAGAAATAATCAGAAGTGTGAGAGAGTTATGCAGTTATTCCTCACAGAATTATGTATAATAATAAAAATTGGCTGAACATGGTGGCTCACGCCTGTAATCCCAGCATTTTAGGAGGCTGAGATGGGTGGATCACTGGGGCCCAGGAGTTCAAGGCCAGCCAGGCAACATAGGGATACCCCTGCACTACAAAAAAAAAAAAGATTAAAAAATTAGTCAAGCTTGGTGGCACATGCCTGTAGTCCCAGCTACTCAGGAGGCTGAGGTGGGAGGATCACCTGAGCCAGGGAGGTTGAGGCTGCAGTGAGCCATGATCACGCCACTGCACTCCAGCCTGGGTGATAGTGAGACCTTGTCTCAAATAATACAATCTAGAAAGAATTGGAATGTTTAATAGTAAGGGATTTCTTGAATAAATTGGTACCTGGATTCAACAGAACACTATGTGGCCTTTGAAAAGTATTATAGAGGAAAACTCAGCGACATGAAAAAATGTTCAAGGTATCTTGTTAGGCACAACAACAGTATGCGAATCATGATCCCAATTGTGTGTGTGTGTGTGTGTGTACACACACACACACACACACACATATATCTTTTTATATACATTTTATGCATATTATATACATTTTATCTATTTAAAACATAACGTGTAAATGTTATGAAAGAGTGAAATAATATACTTTACAATGTTGATTACTTCTAGTTGTTGAAATTAGGGATAATTTTCATCATTCTGGTACTTTTCTCTATTTTCTACAGTACATGTGTCTTTTTAAAAATTAAAAACATTATTGAAAAGCCTTTAATTCCTCCCTGCCAATTTAAAACTGATCATGCTATTTCTGTCTGTGAGAAAAGGAGCTGAAATGGAGAGTCTAATTACTGATAAATAGCAATCATCGGTTAGACTTTAAGCAGAGTATTTAGAAGAATAAATTATTCACCAGTATTTTAAGATTAGCTGAAACCCAAATGTATTCTCCATTATGTCTTATTTCCATATTTTGAGGCTTTATTTGTATGCACACTGCTGACTTTTTCAGAATTAATCAACCAGCCAGCTCCATGAAGAAAGTACAGGCCCAGATATCAGCACAGGGAGCGATTCAGGGTATCTTTTCTAAACTTCATAATTACTCTTGACTGTATCTGTAGAAAGCTGAATGCATTTCCGTGCTGCTAGAGACAGGGAATTTTTCTCAATAGTATTCGTAACATTCAGATTAGAGGAAACTACTTCAGCAAAATAGAGAACAATAAACATCCTAAATGACCAAACCTATAGCTCCTAAATTGCTTACTCTGCTCATTTAAGTTTTCCTTGGAGAATTTTGATTTTGAATGAGACTTTACACCATCCAAAGAACCTCTGCATTATTCAACATTAGAAGAGAGGATTGCATAACTGGTCTCTCCCCAGTTTACCAACCAAGTATCAATGAGCCACTGTTCTGGCCAGTGAGATGTAAGTAGAAGTTGTTGGATGGGATGCGAGGAAAGTTCTTTTATCAAAAGCTTTCTCAGCTGACATGTGCTGTTTTGCTCTTTGCATTTTCCCTTCTTTTTTTACCTGGAATACAAATGCATTTTGAGTGGTAGAGCAGCCGTCTTGTGACAATGAGGTAACAAGTGCAAGGTCTAAGACCATCTGCTATGATAGCAGAGTAGGAACATGGAAGGAGCCTGAGTCCTGGGAGGCACTGTGAAGGGATCATACCAGCCTTGACTGCTTACCTCTGGATTTCTTATTTGTGCAACACATAACTCCCTTACTTGTTTAAGCTTTATATCAAGTTCACAGGGCATTTTCTTATGTCCTATAAATTAGCTAGGAATGCTAACCTAATGAATTCACAGGACATAAGAAAATGTTCGTGATATGTTGTTAAGCAAATATAGCAGGTTATAGAGCAATGTACAGAGCAGGTTACCAACTATTTATTAACATTTACGTGTGTGTGTGTATATATATAATATATATATAAAAATGCACACAATACATACATAAGCCTTTTATATATGTATATTTTTGATGCAAATTATACACATTTTATTTATATAAAGATAAAAGATGTGCTTAAGAAGAAAAGGAGGATGGTAATACCCACCTATGCAGCTGAATGGGATAAATCAACCTCCTGCAGTGAAGGGATTGGGAGTGACATCCAGTTTACCTGTTTATTCCTTCTCCCATAAGGGTTTGACTCATGAGAAATAAAACAATCAGTATGTGAAAAAAAAATCATACAAAACAAAAAGCAAATATTTATGAATTGTACAATACACATATTGATTTGTCTGTAAAACTGCAAAGCCCAGTACTGTATATAATTCAAGCTAAGAGGTTATTTTTCTATTAGAGTATGAGAATTCCAAATTTTTACTTTGTTGTCATCTGAGAGTTCCAGTGAGAAGGTGAGACACTCAACCTTTAAATTACTGAACAAGGGAAGCCAGGCAGCTACCCATGCATGGGGTAGGAGAAAGGGATTTGAACTAGAAATAAGAAAATTTAAATTGTAGACAGTGCACTGAAAAACTTTACTTGTAAACTTTATTCCTAATGAATTCAAAACCAGGCAGCTCCCCATGCATGGGGCAGTAGAAAGGTTTTGAACTAGAAATAAGAAAATTTGAATTGTAGACACTGTACTGAAAAACTTTATTTGTAAAGAGGGTAATATGACTTGTCTTACTTTCTTCACAGGATGTTGTAAAATCAAATAAGATAATTACTGCAAAATGCTACACCAACATAATTTTTTTTTTAGACGCAGTCTTGCTCTGTTGCCCAGGCTGGAGTGCAGTGGCGTGATCTCGGCTCACTGCAACCTCTACCATCCAGGTTCAAACCATTCTCCAGCCTCAGCCTCCCAAGTAGCTGGGACTACAGGTATGCACCACTGCATCCAGCTAATTTTTGTATTTTTAGTAGATATGGGGTTTCACTGTGTTGGTCAGGCTGGTCTTGAACTCCTGACCTCAGGTGATCTGCCCACCTAGGCCTCCCAAAGTTCTGGGATTACAGGCATGAGCCACCATGCCCAGCCCACAAATGTAAATTAATAACAACACAAAAACCAGGCTTCTGCATGCCAGGCACTGTGCTACATACTTTATAGATTTTTAACTCATTCAATCCTCTCAAATAGCCAATGAGATTATGTGATGTGATTATGGGGCCCAGAACACTGGGCCCCAAAATACCCTGAGGTCAGTTCTCCCTGATGTATGCATTTTAGAGGTAGTCATATGTATGTTTAACAAATATAGGCCGGGCGCGGTGGCTCACACCTGTAATCCCAGCATTTTGGGAGGCAGAGGCGGGCGGATCACGAGGTCAGGAGATTGAGACCACCCTGGCTAACACAGTGAAACCCCGTCTCTACTAAAAATACAAAAATTAGCTGGGCATGGTGGCGGGCGCCTGTAGTCCCAGCTACTCGGGAGGCTGAGGCAGGAGAATGGCATGAATGCGGGAGGCGGAGCTTGCAGTGAGCCGAGATTGTGCCACTGCACTCCAGCCTGGGCGACAGAGCGAGACTCCGTCTCAAAAAAAAAAAAAAAAAAAAAAAAACCACCACAAATATAGTTCATTAGTATTTTCATACATTAATAAATAATAGGAAGTATGTTTAATTATGATCTAGTTAAACACTGAGCCACTTCTGTTTCTTGTGATTCTAATTATTATCATTATTATTACTGAGACAGGGTCTCACTCTGTCACACAAGCTGGAGTGCAGTGGCCTGATCATAGCTCACTGTAACCTCAAACTCCTGGGCTCAAGTGACCCTCCCACCTCAGCCTCCTGAGTAGCTAGGATTACAGGTATGCACCACAACACCTGGCTAATTTTTTATTTTTTATAGCGAGCATCTCACTATTTTGCTCAGTTGGTTTCAAACTCCTGGTATGAGGCAATCCTCCTGCCTCAGCCTTCCAAAACAGTGGGATTAGAGGTAGTATAAACCATTGTGCCTGGCCCTGCTTCTAATTATTTTTAAGAAAAGAATAAATAAAGAAAAGAAAAGGAGACTGTTGGTTGAAGAGAGAAGGCCAGACATGGTGGTTCATGCCTGTAATTCAAACACTTTGGGAGGATGAGGTGGAAGGATACCTTGAGGACAGGAGTTCCGTCTGGGCAACATAGTGAGACCCCCTTCTCTACAAGAAAAAAAAAAGAGGAATCTTCTTTCACCTTTTCCTCATGTATTTGTTTTAGCCCAAAGAAAAGGAAGCCTCTACTGCACTTCTGCCCTCTCTTAATTTATCCCTTCTTTTTTTCCTTCTCATAGGAGTGACTGAGATGATATTTACAGTTGGGGACATTCATTGCACCAGTTTCACTGGTAGGCTAGACCAATATTGAAGGCTAAAGATCAGTGCTTGTGACTGTTTTGTCCTCTCATTCACTTCTGACCCCAGGTCCACAGATTATATTTCACTTCCTGGAAAAGTGGCAAGCACACTTGGATGGGGCCTGAAAACCACATTTTAGAAGGAGGCTTGTGGCCTTTGCCTTTTGTCTGCTGTTTGGGTAAGTAGAACCAGGGTCTACTCTGAAGGCTCTGCCTGTGTCTTCATAGCAGCATGCCTGAAGATGCAGGTACCAAGATCTTCTCTGCCAGAAGGTTTTCCTGGCCTTTGCAGCTCTCAGCAGACAGGGTAGCTCCTCTCTGCAGCTAGTCCTCCTGCCCTACCTCCTCTGCCCTGCTCTGGCTGAGCCCAGGGCTTTTATGGACCTGAGAGGGGAGGAAGTACATGCTGATTGGTCCATGGGTGGCCAAGGGCAGGCCCAGAAGAGGCACCACAAGTCCCCACTCCAGTCCTTGGGACTGGCAGCCCAGCACCCAGCCTCAGGCCTTCCCTGGCCTGAAGGAGGGGCCTTACTGGGGACCTGCCGCCTTCCACCCAGGAATCTGTCTGCCTCCTGCTGCCATTCATGGCCCTCAGGCTCTCAGGACTTTGCTCCGAGATCCAAGCAGGCATCCACAGCAGGGAGAAGCCAGGCAGCAGGGGCAGGCACTTCTGAGCCTGCAAGAGCAGGGGGTCCTTCCCAGGCGCCCAACAGTGCAGGGATGCCTGAGTCTGCCGCCTCAGTTTGGGCAGCTGCAGTGGAGGCCTAGGGAGCTCCCGCCCCATCTTGGAAGGGGCATGGCTCTCTTGGGCTTCATGGACCGTGCAGCCCCTGCGGTGCCTCCCTGCTGCAGCTGGGGTGATGGCAACAGCAAGCTGTATGGAGCAGTGGCTGTCATCAGTGGCACCCTAATCCCCTAACAGAAATCCAAACTGTAATTTGTGAAACTTTATCTCGTTTGCTAGAATGGAACTGCATATTCTTCTCTGTCTCCGGGTGTGACATAGGATTTGACCCATAGCAGTAGTGACTTAAAAAATGCTTATTGGATGAATTAATAAAGTATTTTTTAAAGTAAAGTTTGAAAGAAAATTTGTAAAGGAGCATAGATTTCCAGAAAGATGAGAAGGTAAACTTAGCTTAGACTGGGCAAGGAGGAATATAGACTTTCATAAAACAAAGCCAAAGTACTCTGGACTAAAAAAATACTGAACTTCAGAACTAACAGAAGGATACAAACTGAAAGGCCAGAGTCAGAACAGAAGGGCAAAAGTCCACAGGCAGTAGCAGACATGAAAATTAGCTGTCGGCAGGTGTGCTGCTCTTCTATACACCTCTCTATGGGTAGGAACTTGAAATATCCACTATCTGTCTCCTGGCAGTTAAAGCATCTTCAGAAGTACGGTCAAGATATCTGTCAATATCATGTGTTTTACATGTCAAACGGAAGCAAACTAGCATGTTACAGCTTAAACTTCTTAAAACATATGTGAAAAAGTGTAGGCAGATTCTACTTTTTAAAAATATTGTTTTGTGAGTTAACGGTATTTTTATCGAAATAATAAATGTACTTAAAAACAAATACGAAAAAATAGTAGTTCCTACTGCACCATTCACCAGTCCCCAAAAGCATATTGTAATAGTCAACTCTTCATTTTTTATCTATTTGTTTTAGCATATTTCTCAATAATATGCTTATATTGCTATTTTTGATTTACTGGTTTTAAAAATGTATTGACTTCCTTTGATGGAGAATAAAGCTCATCCCCAGTTTCATTTTTCAATAGAGCTCACAACTTGAGGTAAATCAATAGTATTATTATAAATATGTAATTATTGTTTACTATTGAGATAAATGACTTATGATTATGATTTTGGGTTTCTTCTGTTTGCTTTACATCTCTTTATTTTTCCTAGAGTTAACCACTGCCTTATTTTTTCATTTGTTTGATTTTCTTTTTTTTTTTTTTTTTGAGACAGGGTCTCAGCCTGTCACCCAGACTGGAGTGCAGTGGTGCAATCATGGCTCACTGCAGCCCTGATCTCCTGGGCTCAAGCAAGCCTCCTGCCTCAGCATCCCAAGAAGCTGGGACTACAGGTGCGCACCACCACACCTGGCTAATTTTTGCATTTTTGGTAGAGACGGGGTCTCACTATGTTGTCCAGGCTGGTCTAGAACTCCTGGGCTCAAGCGATCTTCTCTCCCTGGAATCCCCAAGTGCTGGGATTGCAGGTGTGAGCCACCGTGCCTGGCCCAGCTTTTCACTTAAAAAAAAGAGAAAAAGCCCATTAGCTATATCTCCTCTTCAAAATCTCTATTTTTTGCCTTAAAACCACTTTCTCCCTCCAGCATTAAGCCTTCCTAACAACTATCCTCGCCTTCCGGGATTTCTTTCCTCTTCCCTTCCAAACTCTCTCTTATGCCAAACACTTTAGCTCTGCACCAGTCTCATGTTCTTAACTTGATGCAACACCGTTTGTTTCTACTTACGCCAGTTAGGCAAAGGCCCCTAGATTGATTCTCTAGTTAATTAGGATCCATTTTTCTTAGAAGTCAGTGAAGAATTATTAATAATATATTTTCCTCTTTCATGTCAAATTCAAAATAATGGTTTATTATATACACTAAAATAAGAGTTGAACTAATTTCAGTTTTTCCCTTTATAATATAAGGAGATGCACATAAAAATCTAAGTTTACCTAGCACCAAATTTCCAGTTTTTTCAGATATGTTTTGTGCCACTTATAGATTCATGCATGGGTAGCTGTCCAAGCAATCCAACAAAGAGTGGGTTAGTTGAAAGTGGAACAAGTGAAATCAAGACCATCATGGAGTCTTCCAGAGAAAGGCAAGTGAAATGGAGCATAGCTAGGGTGGGATTGGGGTAGAAGGCAATATAGCATCCAGTGTTTGATTTTCTGGGCTGCAAAGAACTGTTGGACTTTCAGGTAGAGAATTAGGTAGAGACTAGATTACAAAGGGTCTTGGGGCCAAACTGAGGCACTTTTTTTTAAATCAATAAGCAATGGCAACAAATTCCTGTGGAATGTCAAAGACTTATCTTGGTAAGTACAAAATGGAAAGAAATATGAAAAAAGAAGGAAGAAAAAAGGAAGAGGAGAGAACCAAAGAAAAAAGAAATAAAAGAATCCTAAGAGTTGGAAGAAATCTTGGCATGTACTTTTTTTCTTTTTCAAGTTAAAAAATGGGGGTCTCTCTATGTTGCCCAGGCTGGTCTCAAACTCCTGGGCTCAAGTCATCCTCCCGCCTTAGCCTCCCAAAGTGCTGGGATTACAGGAGTGAGCCTCCATGCCCGGCAGGCATTTATTTATTTAGCCCCACCTCCTGCCCAGTGCTGGAATCCTTTCTTCAAATCTAGTACTCAGAGTTCTATATCCCAGAGCTTGCCTAGAATTTTAATTTTAACTTTTCATTTTGAGATAATTGTAAATTCACCTGCATTGTGAGAGATTCTGTATACCCTTCATCCAATTTCCCCCAATGATGACAGCTTACATAAGTACAAAATCAAGCCAGAAAATTAATCCTGATATAATCCATCAACTTTATTCAGATTTCATCAGTTTTATAGGTACTCGTGTGTGTGTGTGTGTGTGTGGGTGTGTGTATTTTGTTCTTTGCAGTTTTATCACAGGTATACATTTGTATGACCTCCACCACAGTCAAGACACAGAATGGTTCCATCACAGGGATCCCTCATACTTCCCTGTTATAATCACAGATACCTCCCTCCCTATGCCACCTGCCCTAACCCCTAGCAACTACTAATCTGTTCTCCATCTCTATAATTTTCTAATTTTAGTAATGTTATTCCATTAGGTCATTCTTGCATTGCTATAAAGGAATACCTGAGACTGAGTAATTTGTAAAGAAAAGACGTTTAATTGGCTCACAGTTCTGTAGGCTGTACAAGCGTGGTGCTGGCATCTGCTCAGCTTCTGAGGAGGCCTCAGGGAGCTTTTACTCACGGTGGAAGATGAAGCAGGAGCAGGTACATCACACAGCCAGACAGGAGCAAGAGAGAGAGTGGGAGCGTAAGTGCCACACACTTTTTAAAAAACCAGATCTCATGGGAACTCACTCACTCTCACGAGGACAACACTAAGCCATGAGGGAATCTGTCCCCATGATCCAAACGCCTCCCACCAGGCCCCACCACCAACACTGGAGATTACGTTTCAACATGAGATTTGGGGGAACAAGTATCCAAACTATATCAGTTATATAAAGGGAATCATGCAGTATGTAACCCTTTGAGATTTGGCTTGTTTCACTCAATATAATTCCCTGATAACCCATCCAAGTTGTTTCAAGTATTAATGTTTTACTCCTCTTCATGGCTTAGTAGTATTCCATGGTACATGTGTACTACAGTTTATTGTGAATAAAGCTGCTATGCATGGAAGGGAAGGATAGGAAGAGATTTGTTAAAGGATACAAAATTACAGCTAGACGGGAGGAACAACTTCTAATAGAGCTGTAAGATGACTACAGATAACAATAATATATTATATAGTTTCGAATAGCTAGAAGGAGGATGTTACATGTTCCCAACACAAAGAAATGATAAATGTTTGGGATGATGGCTACACTAATTACCATGATCTGAGATCATTATATGTTATCAGCATTGAAACATCACTATGTACCTCATGAATATATACAATTATTATTTGTCAAATAATATAAAATAAAAAAAATTTTATGAGCATGCTTGTAGAGGGTTTTGTGTGAACATACACTTTCATTTCTCTAGGGTAAATGCTCAGAAATGCAATGGGCCATACGGTAGTGGCATGTTTTGTTTTTTTGGGAACTTCCAAACAGTTTTCCAAAGTGGTTGTACCGTTTTACAATCTCACCAGCAACATATGAGTGACCCAGTTTCAATATATAGACATTTTATTTTGTTTTATTCAGTTATGGAAGGGATTTTATTTTTATTTTATTTCTATAGCTTCTGGGGTGCAAGTGGTTTGTGGTTACATGGATGAATTGTATAGTGGTGAAGCCTGAGATTTTAGTGCACCTGTCACCCAAGTAGTGTACACTGTACCCAATACATAGTTTTTTATCCCACACTCTCTCCTACCCTCCCCCTTCTGAGCCTCCATAGTCCATTATACCACCCTGTATGCCTTTGTGTACCCATAGCTTAGCTCTCACTGCTAAGTGAGAATATACAGTATTTGGTTTTCTATTACTGAGTTACATCACTTGGAATAATGGCCTCCAGCACCATCCAAGTTGCTGAATAGCAATATTTTGTTCTTTGTTACAGCTGAGTAGTATTCCATGGTGTACACATACCACATTTTCTTTATCCACTCATTGGTCAGTGGGCCCTTAGGATGGTTCCATATCTTTGCAATTGGAAATTGTGCTGCAATAAACATACAAGGGCAGGTATCTTTGATATAATGACTTCTTTTTGAGGGGGTAGATACCCAGTGTTGGGAATGCTGGATATACTAGTAGATCTCCTTTTAGTTCTTTAAGAAATCGCCATACTGTTTCCCATAGAGGTTGTCCTGATTTATATTCCCATAAGCAGTGTATAAGCATTCCCTTTTCATCACATCCTGGCCAACAGCTATTATTTTTTGACTTTTTAATGATGGCCATCCTGGCTGGAGTAAGGTTATGCTATCTCATTGTGGTTTTAATTTGAATTTCCCTGACGATTAGTGATGTTGGGCATTTTTTCATGTGTTTGTTGGCCATTTGTCTATCTTCTTCTGAGAATTGTCTATTCATGTCATTTGCCTACTTTTTGATGGGATTTTTTTTCTTACTAATTTGAGTTCCTTGAAGATTCTGGGCATTAGTTTTTGTCAGATGCATGGTTTGCAAATATTTTCTCCTATTCTGTGGGTTGTCTGTTTACTCTGATGGTTATTAATACATAGACTTTTAAAACAAACAAAAAGTTTTAAAAAAAATAAAACAGTCCGGGTGCAGTGGCTCATGTCTATAAGCCCAGCATGTTGGGAGGCCAAGGCAGGACAATTACTTGAGGCCAGGAGTTTGAGACCAGCCTGGTCGAGGTAGCCAAACCTCATCTCTACAAAAATAAAAATAAAAAAGTCAGGCATGGTGGTGCATGTCCGTAGTCCTAGTCTCTGAGAGCTAGCTAGGACTACAGACATGTACCATCATGGAGGATTGCTTGAGCCCAGGAGGTCAAGGTTACAGTGAGCTATGATTTCACCACTGTACTCCAGCCTGGGTGACAGAGCAAGACCCTGTCTCAATAATAATAATAATAATCAATAAGTGATGAAACAAAACTTAATGCAGATTTAGGCTTGCTTGTTGTCAACATCGCTGCCTTCCTCCTATGTAATGGAAAAGAGGAACCAAGAATTCCATTTCTTAGAATCCCCTTCCCCATATAGTTCCAGAGTAGCATCTGCAAATGAGAGGCACCCAAATGAGCTGCAGAAAGTAGGCAATAAGGTGAAGTCATCACTCTCTGGAGGCCACTCTAGGCGGATATGTGGGCTGACTGCAGACCTGAAGTTCCCAGCAGTTTCTGGATGAACTAACCTGTGGGAATCCCCTATTTTAGTCAGCTGCATGCAAGCTGTGATGACTTGTGGGAGCTTCCCACAGGTTTCTTGATTTTATTATTATTCATTTTTAATTACCTTGCTGTGTTATATATTATGTATTATCTCAAAATGATTGATTCTGACAATGGTTGTGACCTTTTGCTAATGGCACGTGAACACGGAGTGTTTGGGTTAGGATTGAGTTCAAATACATAAGATAAAAACCCAACTTACTAGCTTACACAAGTCAGAAATTTGTTTTTTCTCATTTATCTTCTCATGTAAGATAAATCAGGGCTGTTGGGTTGTTCTGCGACATCGTCAGTGTTGGCCAGTCTCCTTCCTCTGTCTATAATCCCGTCCATAGTGCTGGATTCTACCCTCGAGCTTGTTTCATGATCACTGGACAGCTGCTGCTCGTTAGCATTCCAGGCAGAAGGAGGTAGGAAGAGAAGAGGATATGTGCGTGAGTACTCTCCTAGATGCTCCACCCAATGACCTCTTCTGACATATCTTTGACCACCACTATCTGCAAGGGAGGTTGGTAAATATACTTCTCAGGGATGCTGGATAAAATATTGCATGGAGCATGCTTATGCTAAAAGTATTTATTGTTTATCTGAAATACAAATGTAACTGAGAGTCCTGCATTTTTATTGCTAAGTATAGTATGTACAACCCTAATAGTTTTATCTGACCAAATTCATTGCCATACTTGACAACATGGGGTTCTAACTGAAGTTGAGTAGGCAACTGGTGGTCTCTGCCATGTTGAGCCTTCAGTCTATTGCTTGGTCTCCCACTTTTTAACCCATGCCTCCTCTCTCTATCCCTAGAGTAATTAGCCAGTTTTCGTTTTTACTAGGGTTCCCCATCTACTGCCATATCACCTGATTTCTAATATTCAAATGCTTTTTTTTTTTTTTTTTTTGGCAGCACAGTAAACTCCATTGTGTGTGTGAAGTTTCCCTTGAGAGGTGAATTGAGAGGGGGGCATTTAGTTCAAACTGAATGTTAAAGACAACTGCATTGTAATATAATTTCACACACTAACTTTATAGCCTAAATGTTCAGTTCCTCTTCCTTATGTAAAATGTCTCCTATCTTACTGCTTTTGTAGCACTTAGCTCTTTGTTTTAATAATTAATTTTAAGGTCATCAGTATAAGAACAAAAATGGTGATGTAATTATACTAAAAGGAGAGCAGAGGAGAAATTGGGAAAGGTGTGGAGAAGCAAACCGTGTTATCATCCATTGCAGTAGGAAGTCAATATACCATGTTTCACATTGATAAATCATAAATAGTTGAATATGCATATTATTTTAAAGGTTCCTTTGGACTTTGGTGGAGTGGAGCAGGAAATCATTGCTTCTCCATATAAATCATTTTGTATTATTCAATTTTTTTCAAACCCTGTGGTTGAATTATTTCACTGAAAATTAAAATGTAAAGGAGAGGCCAGGCATGGTGGCTCATGCCTGTAATGCCAGCACTTTCAGAGGTTGAGGCGGGTGGATCACGAGGTCAGGAATTCAAAACCAGCCTGGCCAACATGGTGAAACCCTGTCTCTACTAAAAATACAAAAATTAGCCAGGCATGGTGGCAGGTGCCTGTAATCCCAGCTACTCAGGAGGCTGAGGCAGAGAATTGTTTGAACGTGGGAGGCAGAGGTTGCAGTGAGCCGAGACTGTGCCACTGCACTCCAGCCTGGGCAACAGAACGAGACTCCATCTCAAAAACATAACATAACATAACATAACATAACATAACATAACATAACATAACATAACATAACATAACATAACATAACATAACATAAAATGTAAAGGAGAAACTACTGACACTACATGGTAACTTTTCCTCTTGGAATGAATAGGACAGCACAGCAGAAAGCAGTTATAATTAATCAGTAATAAGCACCAACAGAGTGGGCCCTAGTAGACAATGAACTACACAAAGGTTGTATTTGGTCTTCAGAACCTTCCCACCTGCAGGGATCAGAAAGCCATCTGCCCTGCTGTAGATTACCAATGAAACTTAAAGTGCTACATTTTTTTCATGGATTTTTTAAAATTTGAAAGGTAGGAAGTATTAAGGTCCAAAAACAAAACTGTGGGTAGAACTCTGGGTCTCAGTGGTTAGAGAAGCTGTGGGGCAGCAGGCTTTCTAGTGCTCCTGAAATCCTGCTAAGGACATGGTTAGGTAAATTTTACTTGTTGGTAAGGCTGTCACACTAGGAATCGTTTACTTGCTCTAGAATGTTGAGTGATACTATTATTATAAGAAATTAAGATCATTTCTCCAGCTTTACTTGACTTTAAAATTTAAAATAGCCTAAAACAGTTTTGGAAAAAATAGATAAACTTCTAATTCATAGCCTATTTTAAATCAAGCCATCATAATACGATTGTAGCTTTAATGGGGACTGCTTTGAAATAGATCACTTTGTGATTATCATAAGGTATATTATCTCCTCTACTTTCAAAATAATTGCTCCAACTTACAACACTGCACTATAGCATAGGCAGGATGTAATGTGATTTTTATTTATTTTATTTTATTTTTTTGAGACAGAGTCTCGTTCTGTAGCCGAGGCTAGAGTGCAATGGTGCTATCTTGGCTCACTGCAAGCTCCGCCTTCCGGGTTCACGCCATTCTTCTGCCTCAGCCTCCCAAGTAGCTGGGACTACAGGGGCCTGCCGCCACACCCGGCTAATTTTTTGTATTTTTAGAAGAGACGGGGTTTCACCATGTTAGCCAGGATGGTCTTGATCTCCTGACCTTGTGATCCGCCTGCCTCGGCCTCCCAAAGTGCTGGGATTACAGGCGTGAGCCACTGCGCCCAGACCTGTAATGTGATTTTTAAAGCTCTTCATGTGGGATGACTGGAAGAAATGTTTCATTCCTTTTTAATTTTATATATTTTAAAATTGGAATAATCTTTCATTGTTTTTGTTCATTCTAAAATAAGACACATTCATTGTAAAAATTAAAACATACAAAATTACATAAAATATACTGGAGCAGAATGTATTTTATTTTCCAAAGAAGGTTGCACCCATCCCACATACTATTTATTTATTTATTTTTGAGACGGAATCTCCCTCTGTCACCAGGCTGGAGCGCAGTGGCGTGATCTTGGCTCACTGCAACGTCCGACTCCCTGGTTCAAGTGATTCTTCTGCCTTAGCCTTCCAAGTAGCTGCGATTACAGGCATGCGCCACCATGCCCAGCTAATTTTTGTATTTTTAGTAGAGACAGGATTTCACCGTGTTGGTCATGATGGTCTCGATCTTCTGACCTCGTGATCCGCCTGCCTCGGCCTCCTCAAATGCTGGGATTACAGGTGTGAGCCATTGCGCTTGGCCCATACTCTTCTTATAATGAGATGTTGACATTCCTCCATTGAGAGGTAGTGTCTGGGTTCCCAACTTTTGGACCTGGGCAGACCTTTGAAACTGCTTTTGACCAATAGATTGTGGCAAAAGCGACTTCTAAGGCTAGATCATAAAAGGCAATATGGCTTCTGCCTGGTTCCCTCTCTCTCTGCACTTGTGTCTTTGGAGCCCTGAGTTGCCATGTAGGAAGTCTACTAACTTGAAACCTCCATGCTAAAGAGATCACATATTAAGAAACACCACAGAGGATGCCAGGTACAGTGGCTCATGCCTGTAATCTCAGCACTTTGGGAGGCTGAGGCAGGCGGATCACTCGAGGGCAGGAGTTCAAGACCAGCCTGGCCAACATGGTAAAACCCCATCTCTACTAAAAATACAAAAATTAGCCGGGTGTGTGCCTATAGTTCCAGCTACTCAGGGGGCTGGGACTTGCCTGTAAATGCCTCCCAGTAGTACAGTCCAAGCTACTCAGGAGGCAGGAGAATCGCTTGAACCCGGGAGGTGGAGGTTGCAGTGAGCTGAGATGATGGCACTGCACTCCAGCCTGGGCGACACAGTGAGACTCTGTCTCGAAAGAAGAGAAGAGAAGAGAAGAGAAGATCAAGAAACACCACAGAAGGATAAAGTGAGGGTCCCAGGAACAGTCCCAACTTTTCAAGCCTTCCCAGCTCAGGCACCAGAAGTGTGAATGAACCTGCCTTCAAGATGACCCCACCCCCAGCCACAGTCTTGCTATAATCTCATGGGAACCCCTGATGCAGAATTCCCCAGTTAAGCAGCTCCCAAATTCCTGATTCACATAAACAGGGGGAGCTAATACATGAATAGTGCTACCACATTTTAAGGGGAGTTGTTATGCAGCATTCCATTAACAGGACAGCCCCTTCTTTCCTCACCCAAGATATAACTACAGTTACTAGTTGGAAGTCTACCTGTAAAGACTTCTTAATGCATATATAAACTTTTTTAAAAATGAGATTATACTATGTATATTACTATATAACCTTCTTCTCCCATTTAATAATGTATCATGGACATCTTTGCATATCAGCACATAGATCAACCTCATTCTTTAACAGCCACATAATACTCCACCATATGGATGTACCACAATTTATTTTCCAATCCCTTACTGGAATGTATATATATGTATATAGAGTCTTTTTAAAATACATGTTTATATAAAAATACATACTGTAGTGGATCACTTGAGGTCAGGAGCTTGAGACCAGCCTGGCCAATATGGTGAAACCCAGTCTCTACTAAAAATACAAAAATTAGCTGGGCATGGGTAGTCCCAGCTACTTGGGAGGCTGAGGCAGGAGAATCGCTTGAACCAGGGAGGGGGAGGTTGCAGTGAGCTGAGATCCTGCCACTGCACTTCAGCCTGGGTGACAGAGCGAGACTCTGTCTAAAACAATATATATATATATAATGTGTATATATATAACGTATATATATAATGTGTATATATATAACATATATATGATGTGTATATATAATATATAATGTATATATAATGTATATATAAAATGTGTGTATACAATGTGTATATTATATATAATGTATACATAATGTGTATATTATATATAATGTATACATAATGTGTATATAATGTATATATATTCTGTATTTTGTATAAATTTATAATCATACTATCATACTATTTTGTAAACTACTTTAATATTCAATATATTGTACTTCCATACTATTACATGTTCTCTAAAATATTACTTATATTGCTGGAATGACAGCTATCATCTGAATGTATCATTATTAATTTAAATGAGTCTATTGCTGGACATTTATATTGTTCTCTATAAAAAATGCTGCAGTTATCATTATATTGGATACACTTGTCCAATCATTCTTTAGAATACATTTCTAAAAATAAAAATGCTAAACCAAAAGGTATTTTGTACAAACTACTAATTGCATCTGTGTTCCAATTAATGCTCCCATCAAAAGAAAACAAGCATATGTACTCCCTATCCATTTCTTAACTCTGATCATTTAAAAAATATTTAATCTTTGCTGATCTCACTGATTAAAAGTATTTTATGTTTTATTCTCATTTACATTGATTTGACTATTTCATAAGATAGAGCCCACATGAGTTTTGGTGCAGACTACCCTTGAGGAGACCACTGGAATAGGAACTCTCAACACCACAGGGAGCCCTGCCTAGAGAATCCTAAGCACTCCTGCCTCCTGGACCATCATGTGAACTATAGCCTTGCCCAGAGATGACTAGGTTTCTCACACTGCACCCGTTAGTTTTACTAAGTGTAAAGATACTTATTTGGGGCAAAGGTACTTGTGACATATAAGTGACATTGGGAGAACCTCAATGCAGGGCCTTTTTACTCTGGTTATTCTAGGCTACAAAAGGCATTTTGGTCCATTTGGAATAAAAGTGCAAAGTGAGGGAGTCCAGTCTCATCATTAGAATTGGTCTTGCTAGACTGTATTTCAATATGATCTCATCTGACAAGAGCCAGGGACCTTCTGCAGGCTCACAGGAGGGGAACGTTCTTACGGTACTGGTTAAGGAGCTCTAGGACTCAGGGACAGGGAAAGGTATGGGCCCATAGCTAAGTAACGAACTTTCTTTCTGACTGTCCCTGTGCCCTGCCAGTGCTGTGCCCAATGTCATGTTCATTTCCATACACAATTCCTCCTTTCTGAAATGCCTCTTCCTTTCTCCAGGTGAGCAGACCCTATGCCTTCTGGCTTTTTTTTTTTTTTCTCTGAGACAGTCTCCTCTGTCAACCAGGCTGGATTGCAGTGGTGCGATCTTGGCTCAATGCAACCTCCGCCTCCTGGGTTCAAGTGATTCTCGTGCCTCAGCCACCCGAATGGCTGGGACTACAGGTGCACGCCACCATGCCAAACTAATTTTTGTATTTTTAGTAGAGATGGGGTTTCTCCATGTTTTGCTGGTCTTGAACTCCTGGCTTCATGTGATCCACCCACCTTGGACTTCCAAAGGCTATGATTACTGGCATGAGCCACTGCGCCTGGCCCCTTCTGGCTTTTCTAAGTCAGAAGTATCTGTTCCTCACTTAAGGCACTCACTCCTTTTTGCCTCATATTCTGATTATTTTCTTATTGATTTCCCGTACTACACTGGACTTTAGACTGCGTCTTTTTCACCTTTATCTCTCTCCACAATGCACAATATGATACTAGCGGGATCTTTTTTATCAAACGTTCCTAGTCTCTTTCCTTTATTTTAAGTCAGAGGTCAGCAAACTATGGTCCTCAAACCAAATGCAGCTCTCTACCTGTTTTTATAAAGTTTTATTGGAACACAGCTATGCATATCATTTATGTATTGCCTGTGGCTGCTTTTAATCTAAAACAGCATTGTGGAGTAGTCGGGACAGATCTTATAGCCTGCAAAGCCGAAAATATTCACTATCTGGCCCTTTGCAGAAAAGGCTTGCCAACCCTTGTTCATTTTTAGAAAGAAATTTGTCCTTTGGACTGTATCCATTAAACCACTCACTGCCTTTTCTCTTGCCTTATGAAATCTGTAAGCATGATAATTATGAAGTATTTTGAGAAATATTCATCCTAAAATATAATCTCATTTGGGGAAGTGTCAGGTATCAGTTTAAAGGTACTGTAGTAAGCTCATATACAACCAAAGAAGTGTCTAGACCCTTGTCAGAAACAGTTGTCCTTGAAAAACAGTAACGTTGAATTGCAGATTTGTAGATAATTTCTCAGAGCTTGGTTAATGTGAATCTGCCACATGGAGAGCAGTTATGTTCCACCCCAGCTGGGATTAGTCTCTCCTTCCTTAATGCTTCCAGAATCCTTCATTGTGTCTGTCACAGCATTCATATCAACTGGCCTTATATTAATTTTTTTACAAGTGTGTCTCAAGATAGGGTTATAAACACCCCATGGTAAGGAACTCTTTTGTTCAATTCTGTTGCTTCCATAGAGTTTTTGCAAAGTAGATATCGATGAATGGTCACTTAATAAATGTCATTAATGCAAGCATGAAAAATAGGTTTATAATGACATTGTGAAAACATGGGCAAAACCTCAGCAGAGATTCTTCAAACTGAGCTTCATGAATGTACATTTTCAATACCATTTATTCTGCTTATGTCCCTATTTAATTTGCTCATATATGTGTATAGAAAGGAAGTCATCTCAAGAATGTCTACTATACAATAGCACTTTGTTATTTAAAAACAAAACAAAATAAAACAATTCTCAAGAAAAAGAAAACGCCTTGTTTCTAGAAAAAGAAAATGCCTTGTCTGAGGTCAAGTGGTTTTCTCAGGAAATTAACATTATTGTGAACCGAAAATCCTGCTGGACCCATTTTCTTAAATATTCCCCTTATTGTAAAACTTCAGCAGGTAGTAAACCCTATTTAGCAATCCAAGTGACAGATGACCCAACAGACTTCTGGGTTTTACCTATGTGAAATAATCTTTATAGTCAGGCCCAGTGGAGTCTAACTAGGAAAGCAAAGCATCCCTAGGGTACTTTATTTGCCTTTGTAGAAAGCAGAGCTCTTGGTTGCAAAGTGATAGAAACACAGCTTGAATTAGCCTAACAAAATGGGGTAGGGTGTGGGGGTTGCTGGTTTAGAAAATCCAAGAAGGAGGTGAGTAACCAAATGATGGGGAAAATTGTAATGCAGCTAGGCCTCAAGGAACTATGGGAACCAAGAACTGGATGGCTGCCAGGACTCCCTTCTTCTCTGTTTGGAATCTCTGCCTCTTTCTACGTGCTACTCCCATTCTTGTTCATTGTAGATCAACTTTCTCTACCAGAAAGCAAACCTAACCATACACAAATTCCTTTTTCCCCCTTTTTTCACCTTATAGCTTTACTCTTTGAGAGGGACAGTCCCTCTTTATTTTAATTAGAAAAATCCCAGAGAAAAACTTTGAGCCCCAGTTGAGTCAAACCCAACAGGAGCTGTGGTCATATAAGAAAATGACAGCCTCTAACATAGACGTGGGTGTAAAGGGGAGGGAGAAATGGAGGAGGAGTGACAGTTCCTAAGAGAAGGAGGCTGGAAGGGTATTGAGTTGACAATTCCATAGATGTTCTCTGCCTTCTTTTTCAGGGTGTGGGCTATCCTATTTACAAACAAATTCTTAAGCTTCTGGAAAGACAAGAAAGAGGGCTAATGAAGAGCCTCTTTCTGACAGGTGCCTCTCAGCCAAAGGGAAGAAGAGGTAAATGTTCACATTTGTTTGATGTACAGTCAGTGAGTGGCCAATGGCTTCCCATCAGAAAGGACTGAGAGAAACTCACAAGTACCTAAAATGTTTAACACCTAAAATGGATCTTCCCAGTAAATACTGTGAGAGGGCTGATCTATTTTCCTAATGCAAAAGGCTAAAACTCTGGGCTGCCTTATGGTTTCTCCAAGTCTTGCCCCAGGACTGCTTGCTGCCAGCCCATACAGGACCTTTGTGCAAATTAGAAAGTCATGCCCTCCTTGAGGCAGACCCAGTACCCACTCACTACCCTAGCAAGATGGCAGGACTCCTGTGTTGAGCACTGAATTTCAGCCTCCGTCTGCCCCTCAGACAGGCACGTTTGCACAGGGCTCAAACTGCACAAACATCTGTGGCAGCCCTAGGCCTACAAAGAAGAGGGTAGGGTAGGTTGCACCTTCTTCTACCAAGAAGAAGGCTGCCCCTTCTCCAAACGCAAGGACTTACAACATCAATAAACATGAGACTTGGGTGGTAGGTTGGGCTTGGTGATTGAAGACAGTAGCAGGAATAGCAATAATGGCTGAATTCAAAGGACTTTAGGGATGGGTAACCCACCTCTGGGTACTGGAGCAACAGAGGCTCTGGGGATGGAGAGACCAGCAGTAAACTCCACTGGCTGAGCACCAGCAGAAGCAGCACTAATGTCACTGAGGTTCTTGGAATGATACGAGGAGCAATAGTGATGGTTAAGTCTCCCCAATTATAAACATATTTTTTGCTCAAGAATTTATGTAGCAGAATGCCTTAATACAGATTAAACTTTATTGTTTTATTTATTTTAACCTTTGAAACACTAAAATACAACTCTCTTTTGAAGGGTATGATTGTATAAGGATTTAAGGAAGCTGTCCCTAGAAAAAGTAATGTGAGGATTTAGAAGGGTGTATTCAAACTTGTAGACTAGCCACTCTTAGACGAGAAGCCACAGCGCCACTGAGTGAAAAGAGGGAAGAATCGGTGTATACAGGTTGAGAGCCCAAAAGAAAGGCAATGGCTCCTGAAAGCGGTAACAAAGGGAGGGAAATAATCTAGAGCAGGGTCTGGGGGGGGCACCAGAATCTGGGTGTCCCCTCTGATTCCAGCTGGAGATCAATGTTCACCCAGGCAGATCCTGGAGCTGTGATCAGGGGATAGGTCTGCTGCAAGTGGCGATCATAGCAGCACCTAAAGCAATGGCCAGAATGGAGGAGCCCTCATCCCAGTGCTGCAGTCCAGGGAGTAAATGCCTAGGCAGTCTGCCACTTTGCTGTTAAATACCCATTTATTTTTGTGCTTCGAAGGAGCCACCCATGAATGTTCCAGTCACTGTGTGAGTTAGTCTTGTTCCCCAAGTGCTGCTGTAACGCTACAGCCATCCCACCCTCTCCCCCTGCTTCCCGGACTCCATCTGAGACACTGCTCAATTCCCCTGGCTGCTGTTGAGCTAGGGGCTGGGCTGGGGCTCACACTCTGACACTAGGTAGAGGCCCAGGATTGCAGAGGGTGGGAGGATGGGGGAGACCTAGGCACTTGAGTATGTGACAAAAAGTGGCATTCAAATCCCTGAAGAAATGGCAGGATCTTTAAAAAATATTGGGAAGATTGGCTAGTAATTAGCAAGAAAATATTAAATCCTTACCTCATTGCACCAAATAAATTAGATAGGCCAAAAATTTACATGTGAACACTTTAAAACACAAAAGGAAAATAATACAGGGGAAAAATAATGATAAATAATGTTGAGTACAATTGAAAACTTCTGTGTGGCAAAAAAATCATATACAAAGTTGAAAGACAAATGACAAACTCAGGAAAATATTAACAATACTGTCCAAAGGCAAAGGGTTAATATCCACACAATAATAAAAGAGCTTACATAAATCAAGAAAAATTAACAATCTAATAGAAAATAATGGGTATAAGTCACAGATAAATTAAAAATGCAAATGGTCAACAAACGTATGGAAAAATGTTCAATTCACAAATATTCACAAGGCAAATTAAACAATAATGAAATGATTTTCATCTATCAGACTGGCAAAGATCTCTAAAAATTGATCAAACACATGCATTGACATGGTTAGGAGAAACACACACTTTGTGCTTTTTCCGCGGGTATATAAAATAGCACAACTTCTCGAAAGGGCTATCTGACAAGAAGTATCAAACATAAGATGTGCAGACTCTTCACTGCAACAATTCTACTTGTCAGACTTTACTCCAAAGAGATAATACAAATTTGAAAAGAGGTACTCACACTTTGTTTATACTTTTGAAAAACAGGAAACAACTTCAGTGTTCCTCAGTAGGGGTTGGCTAAGTAAACTGTGGTCTAAGCATCCATGGAACACTATGCAGCCCTTAAAAAGAGTGACGCAAATCTATTAGGTTGGTGCAAAAGTAATTGCGGGTTTCAAAAGCTGAATATATCAACACAGAGAGATGGCTTCAATTATTGATTCCTTGAGGCCCATTTATTCAATGATGTCAACCGTTATCCTTCCTCATCAGCAGAGTTTCTGATCATTCTACTATTATTATTATTGTTATTGTTATTTGAGACAGGGTCTCACTCTGTCACCGACTGGTGTGATCTCAGCTCCCTGCAGCCTTGACCTCCTGGGCTCAAGTGATCCCCCCAGCTCAGCCCCCTAAGTAGCTAGGACCACAGGCACACGCTGTCACACCTAGCTTAATTTTATTTGTTTATTTTTTTGTAGAGACAAGGTCTCAGTATGCTGTCCAGGCTGGTCTCAAACTCTTGGCCTCAAGTGGTCCTCCTGCCTTGAATCCAAAGTGCTGGGATTACAGGCATGAGCTGCTGAGCCTGGCCTCTACCCTTAATTAAAGACTTTGGCAACTGACATATAGTCTTTCAAATTACTATCATCCAAGGTTACTTAAATATCTGTGTGGACATATCATCCCATTTCTAGTCTCAGGAAATTTTGAATGCCTCATTTTCAATAAAATGCAGTAGATTGATACTCTACAGTCACATGCTCTCAAGGCCACAGTACACACAAACTGCCTCATCTCTAACATTACTAAATCAGGTATCCCTCTCTCTAATCACAGTCTCTTATCCTCTCAACTGGCATGCCTAACTGTCATAATACATTTGTTCCCTTTTTACTTCAGGTCCTCTAATCCACGCCCCCATTCATCTTAGACTTAATGATCCATCATTTCACACTTTCTCCTGCCAATATTTTAAGTACCTTCGCCTCATTATTCTCACTGCATCTGCAACTAAAGCTCCTATCCTTTGTTTTTGTTTTTCATACCTAGGCTGCCAAGCACTGCTAGATGATCACATCTTGGTAGATAAGTATAATGATACTTATCCGGGCCCTTTCCGACTAGGCCCTTTTCTTGGGTGCAGTTCCCTCAAAGTCAGAGCCTGAGACAAGGATCTGAATGTAAGTGGTTTATTTGGAGATAAACCCAAGTAAAAGAATGAACAGGAGAGAGAGAAGAGAGACAGAGAGGGAGAGGGAAATGGGACAGAGTGGAGGAAACCAACACAGGGTGTGTTGATGAGCAGATTACTACAGTGGGCTCAGTTCCACTGGAGACCTCCAAGAGCCCACCTGTGAGTTGGCCCCCATATTTCTCTCTGTCATTGGTTGAGAATGGCTCTCGGTGGCATTAACTCCCTTTCATTCCAGGCTGCCTTATGCACAAGTCACACAAGCTCCCAGCTAGAGAACACCCCCCAGGCAAAGTTGTAGGTGCCTGCAATAAAAAGCTGTCAGCGTGTTTGTACCTGAACCATGAGTGCCAAGGGGATTCAACGGGGCACCAACAGCACATGTTGCAGCCGTCCTGTTCCAGTCTCCTTGACGTGTTACCCTAGTTACCCTCATCCCCCCTCCCTACAACCAGCTCAAAATTCCTCTCATCATTGCAAATCTCTGATGCTCTTGTCTCCTCACTCTCAGCAGATGACCTTGTCTCCTAGTTCACAAAGGAACATTGAAGATCTCAGAATGGAACTTGCCAAGTTCCTGCCAACAATTCTAACATGCCGCCCACATCCATACCCATCACTTCTCCCTCCGCACCTCTTCATTAGAGGATGCATTTCTCTCTTATCTAAGGCCAAACTTCTCTGTCTATTCTCGGTCCTGTCCCTTCCAGCTGCTTGGCCAGTCTCCTCAGTTGATTGCCTCGTCTCCCTCGTGAGTCTTCAACGACTGTCTCTCTCACCTCCTCTCTCCCATCTTAAAACAAACAACTCTCGGTCAAATCCACATCCCATTCCATCTATTGTGCTGTCTCTCTCCTCCTCTTTACACCAGAGTTTATTGAAATAGTATCTTAGACATGTGGCCTCCAGTCTCCTCTCATTCATTTCCAATCAGTCACAGGTGATCTCCCTGTGGCAGAAGTCAGAGGACACCAGTCCTTATCCCTCTTGCCCTTTCAGCAGCATTTGACTCTGGACATTCATTTCTCCCCTGGTCTCCCATTGGAGTGATTCTTTTGATTTTTCTCCTTTCTCTCTGGCTCCTCCCATCTCAGTCTCTTTATTCACCTCTTTGATGATGCTGTTTTCAGCTCTCCAACCTTCTTCACCAGTGGCCTTACCCACTTCTACACCATTAATTATCATGTCAAGGCTGATGATTTCCAGATCTACAGAAACAGTCCAGGTTTTCCCCCTGACTTGACCTAAATATCCACTTGCTTAATGCTCACACTCTGTTCTGTCATTTTAACCAAGTCATTAAATTTCCCTTAACCTATGTTCTTGGGCAAAACATGGAAATGAGAGCAACTACTTCTTTATTTTGAAATAATTCTAGAGTCACAGAGAGTTGCAGAGATAGTACAGAGAGGTCCCCTGTACCCTCACGCAGTTTCCCCCAATGGTTATATTTTATATAACTATAGTACAATATCAAAACCAGGAAACTGACATTAAAACAATGTATATAGTTCTCTGATATGTTATCAAGTGTAGATTCATGAAACCACTACTGTAATCAGGACACAGAAGTATTCGGTCACCACAAAGATCCTCCTCATTTGCTTCTTTTTAAAAATGTTTATTTTTTTTAAATCCTCATCAGATCCTTGAGAGAAGGGACATACATATAATTTTGCCATGTGTTCTCAGTGTCTAACATGTGCTCTTAAAAGGCATTGCTAAATGTTTGGGAAAACATGAACGGAATAAAAGAAGGCAGATTCCATCTGTGGAGGTCACAGACATCAGCCTGGGAGCCAGGACAGACCATGAAATCTCTTAGCTCCATACCAGGAGCCAGGAGCCAGGAGCCTGAGGACAGAGGCTTCCTCCCCAGATTTACATCCTGTTGAATGAGATGTTGGCAGACACAGGCTAGAAGTCGGAGTGGTGAGGCTTACCTCACACTCATTCCAACAATCACAGCCCCTGTCTGTAGCAGAGAGGAAGGACTTTTTCAGTCCAGGACCTTTTTTGGAAATCTCTCACATCACACCACATGGCCAGTTCCCCACTCCACCTATCTGATGCCTGCCCTGCTCTGCCTGACATCACTGGCACATTCCTGTGCTTGCTGGCAGCACCCAGGAGATCATCCCAACCTCTGCTTTTTTGCTACTCAGCCAGCATGTGGGACAACATTTGTCTCAAGGCTCAAGAAAAGTGTTTGGTCCTAGGGCATGATTTAAAAATTATGCTTAACAGTAATTGCCCTTAATAGGTCATATTTGTTTGCTCAGTAATTATCATAGTCAATAAGTGAACTCTGAAACTAAGAAGAGAGGCAAAACATAAAAAAAAACAGCTAAAAAACTGCAAAGACAACTACACATATGTTCAGGTTATAAGCCCTATATAGAACGTGTGTGTGTCCGTGCCACCAAATTAGGTACTGTTGGAGTGAAAAATAAAGGAGTATTTATCCAGCAGTGAGCTATGTTATTATATTATAATAGGCTTTAATTAGAGAGAGAGTCAAGTTTGTGTTCCCTTAATAGCCTGGTTAAAGTCTCTGAAATTAGAAAACTTAGCTTAGAATCTTTGTGTCAGCAATGAGCAATTTGTGTTGTCTATTCTGCAAGTCTCAAAGGGCAATTATTTGATTTACAAGCCAGAAACTCATTTATCAGTTGTAGTTTATAAACTTGGTGCAGCAATTTGTGAGTTGATGTCATGCTTATAGCAGGGTGGTTTGGAAACAGTCCACATGGGGATTCATTTCATTTCCTTTTCTTTTTTTTTCCTTTTTTTAGACAGGGTCTCACTCTGTCACCCAGGCTAAAGTGCAGTGGTGCAATGACAACTCACTGCAGCCTGGACCTCCCAGGCTGAAGTGATCCTCCAGCCTCAGCCTCTTGGGTAACTAGGACCATAGGCACGCACCCACCACACCTAGCTAATTTTTTATTATTTTTTTTTATGTTTGTAGAGACAGGCTGGTCTCAAACAGTCCTCCCACCTCAACCTCCCAAAGTGCTAGGATTACAGATGTGAGCCACTGTGCCTGGCTGGATTTATTTTCAGTAGTGGAAGTGAGAGGCATGGAAATAAGGCAACACCTGGGTCCCTCGGTCTTGAGAAACTTGGAGATTTGGAAGCACAGTGTGTCTTGTACATTGAGTAGAGGGCCTGACTGATCTCATGTCAGAGTCCCTCTGATTTTCAAGCTCTACATTCACAGAGAGCACACACAGAATGGATGGGCATGTGTGGAAGTTCAGAGATCTTTGTTTTGTTCACTGGCATTTCCTCAGTGCTCAGAATAGTGCATGGTGGGCTCTCAGGACATTTTTGTTGACTAATTATTCAATACTTAACAATGTGTGCAAAGGAGAAAGAACAAATCAATAGGTATTCAGTTGCCAACAAGCCCAGAGTGTCACACTCAGACTTAGCCACAAACTTTGCTGTTGGGTCACAGCAAAATGAAAGAGGAGAGGGAAAAACCAGGAACCAGAAGAGTAAGGACTGAGGGTGAACCGAAGGAGCTCTGGAAACTCTGTGGTCCAGGCCCAGCGTGGTTTGGTTTAGATGACAGGTTGGTTCAATCTAAAGTGTGGGACACGTCAGTGGGAGTTCCAGTGACAGGCTAGAATCAAAGTCAGGTGGATGGAGAGTGGGTCAATCCCAGCAGAGCCCAGCCAGTGGCTGAAGGTATCAGAGAAATGACTTGGTTTTGTAGGGGAGGGACCTGGCAAGAACTAAGAACATTTGAAAGGGCAAAAGAACTAGAGTGCAGGGCTATGGAAATGATCAAAGTGCAAACATAGTGCATTAACATGGTAGGTGCCTGGGGAAGGCTGTTATCTGTCCAGTCGACATGGATGCCCAGGGCTTCCTAGGTCTTTGCTGGCAAGTCAGATTCTAAGGGTCAGCAGCTGGACAAGGGCTGATAGTGTAGGCAGGGCCAAGCCTCCACATAAAGGAGACCAGATCAGCTCTCTCACTGCGTGCTTCCATTGTATCCTTAATATGCTTTTGGGCAACACTACTTACACTTGCAATTACCTCAACAGCTTTTGTACCTTGCTGGTGTATGAGGGCGGGCATTGTTTTTATATTGACTACCACTATATCCCCAGCACAATACTTGGCACATGATGTGCACGCAGTGTGACTAAAGGAAAGAACTGGGGCCTGTCTATGGAAGAGGCTTGCAAAAGCAGAGATGGACTCTGAGACTCAGCAGACTTACATCCCAGCAATATTTCTCAACTCATCTACCTCTTACTTCTTTGCAAGGGTCAGGACTGGAATTAAGGAGAAGGAAAGTACACCACAGTCATGACCTGCCCTGTAGAGCAAAGCTCAACAGGACAGCTCTGCTATGCTGCCCCTGTTGTCCTGAATAGCACCAGATTTTCTGTTGCAATTACACAGTTTAGTCTTTGAATAGTGCATTTTCATGCCAGCATTTTCTTCTATATTAAAGAAGAGAGCTAATAAGACAGTATGAGGGTCCAAGGAGAGGAAAGGTGAGGAGTAGAGAGAGGAATGAGAGAAAGAAAAGGAAGAAAAGTAAAGATCTCATTATCATTTGCACCAGGACTGGATTTGGGCTGTTAATGGCTCTGCTTCTCAGTTACTGCCCCAACCTGCCCATTGCTGACTTCTACTCTCCTACAATGCTGCAGTGGCAACAATCACCTCAGGAGAACCTCCCAGAGACAGACAGCCCTGCCCACCACACAGCAGAGCAGCAGCCAGTTTTGTTCTGACCTCCTGACTTCCACACCTCACATGTTAAAGTTCAGCTCCACTGCACTTGCTCCTCTCCTAGGACTTTTCTCCTTGTAGCATGAGCATCCCTGTCAGTGAGACAGAGCTGGATGGTATTAAACTCTAGAACGCCTCTGTAGCCAAAGCTAATAAACAATGGAAAGAAGGGTGGATGGTGGAAAAGAAAGATTCTCTGTGTGTATATGTGTATTTTTAAACTAAGAGGAAAAACATTGCAAATGGAATTTCAGTAGAACAAAATCTTATCCAACAGGAAATTTTAAATGATTCTAAGAAATACCAAAGAACACAGACTGTTTACAGAAAAACCAATGGATGACAACATTGCCTCTAAAAGGACTTGCTGTTTGAGAAAAAAAAAAAAAAAGCAAAAACTGGCCTACACCCACAAAGCAAATAGCTGTAAGGGATGATGGGAACAAACTGGAATGTGGAATTCTTTGACCCACATTTTTATAGCAAATAAAAATAAAGGATTTCAAGTGTAATCCTAGGAGGGTAGGGGGAAAGAAATCAAAGAAACCAAATGGCTTAGAACTAGCAGAAATAATTTCCGGAAAAAAGAGGCTCTGGGCATATATGGTAAAGGGAAAAATATCAGTATCTCATTCAGATGTATTGATCTCTTAGGAAGGGATTTGGACTTTTCCTCCAAACACCTTCTTCCAGTGAAGTTAGTGCTCACTGGAGCCCAGATGGGAAGCAAGAAGTTAGAGCTTCCAGAAAGTCCACTCACAGATACAGGTGGTTTTTGAGTCAAGCCAAGGGATGTGTTAACCAGCTTACTCTTCTAGGTAGTAGAATGCCAGTTACAGGCTAGGCACAGAGCGGGAGAGACAGGGTTTGCTTGGATTGTAATCCATTTTAAGAATTTCTATAAATACAATATTTACCCTCAAGGCATGCTTTATTGGTTTAGGGTCATGCTTTCTTTTTGAATGACAAAAGTAATCCAATACAGAAATATCTAACCACTGTGCAAAGGAGATATGAACATATACTCCATTCATGACACATGATACAAATGCAAAATACAGTTTACCAGAGGGAACCTTCCAAACACAGAAGTAGCAGAGCTCATGCAATCCCGCAAGTTATCTTTCCCAGGAAAAGCATGCTTAGACTGGGACTAGAGAGATATAGTCACAAAAGGACCTATTCCACAATGCTCTACATACATATAGAGAAAGGTGATCATGTACCAATGGGAGCTTGCAGATCAACCTGTTCAGAAGGGAAGCTATTCCTCATCTCTAAAAGAAAGATAATAATTGTACTTACTAGCTGGGTGCGGTGGCTCACGCCTGTAATCCCAGCACCTTGGGAGGCTGAGGTGGGTGGATCATATGAGGTTAGGAGTTTGATACCAGCCTGGCCAACATGATGAAACCCCATCTCTACTAAAAATACAAAAATTAGCCAGGCATGGTGGTGGGCGCCTGTAGTTCCAGCTACTCAGGAGGCTGAGGCAGGAGAATGCCTTGAACCCAGGAGGCGGAGGTTGCAGTGAGCCAAGATCGTGCCACTACACTCAAGCCTGGGTGACAGAGTGAGCCTCTGTCTCAAAATAATAATAATAATTGTACTTATCTCATAAAGCTATTAGAGAGATTAAGATAATTAATACTTATAAAAGATGTAGAACACTGCCTACACATAGAAAGCAATTTTTCAATTAAAAAATATGTATCAAATACCAACTATGAATCAAGTGCCATTTTAAGGGCTGAAAATGCAATGGTGAAAATGGAGCTTCCATCTAGTGGGAGTGAAGATAATAAACAGCACAGCGTATAATACAATGTCATGTAATAATAAGCACTCTAAAGAAAATAAAGTGATGGGAATGCTTTTTGTACATAGGGTGGTAAGGAAACGCCTCTATGAGGAGATGACACTTGACAAAGACCTGAATGGAGTAAGGACACAAACCATGTGGCTATCTAGGGGGAAGAGTATTCTAGGCAAAGGAAACAGCATGGGCCAAGGTCCTGAAGCAGGAGCATGCTCAGGGTATTCCTGGGATAAGAAGGCGGGGTTGGGCACGGTGGCTCACGCGTATAATCCCAGCACTTCAGGAGGCTGAGACGGGTGGATTGCTTGAGGTCAGGAGTTCAAGACAAGCCTGGCCAACATGGCGAAACCCCGTCTCTACAAGAAAAAATACAAAAATTAGCTGGGCCTGGTGATGCATGCCTGTAGTCCCAACTACTTGGTAGGCTGAGGCAGGAGACTGCTTGAACCCTGGAGGTGGATGTTGCAGTCAGCCGAGATCATGCCACTGCACTCCAGCCTGGGTGACAGAGCCAGACTCTGTCTCAAAAAAAAAAAAAGAGCTGTGAGCAAAAAATATTGGGAAATGAGATCAGAGAAGTAGGCAGGGGCCACATCTTGCAGGGACTTGTAGGCTATGATAAGGACTTTGGATTTTGACTAAGAATAATGGTAAGCCATGGGAGAGGGTTAAATGGTGAAGTGACATTATCTAATTCATGTTGTGGAGGGATTGTAAGAGAAAGAAAGTAGAAAGAGTTGTTAGGTAGCAATACTCCAGATGTGAGATGATGGTGCCTTAGGCTGGGTGGTGCCAGTATTTGTCCTGAGTGACAGCTGGCAAGTATGGTGATGCCATTCTTTCAGATGAGAATCATCCAGGAAGGAGCCGTTGGGTTGGAGGTATTCAAAAGTTTGGTCTTGGACATGTTAATTCTGAAACATAAATTAGACATCCAAACCCAGTAGGCAGCAGCAATGAGATTTACAGCAGTTGACCATTCATCAAAATAATGCTGCAGCAAGCATTCGCCAAGATAGGTTTGAGGGCCTGTGTGGGGAGCACTGCAGGACACTGGCAAGGACCTATGAGTCAATGGCAACTACTATGGATGTCAAGGCATTGGCTCCCTTCAGGAAGACTGAAGGAGAAAGGAAGGAGCGTGGCTCAGAGGCCCTTCTGGAGTGGTGTGAACTGCAGTAGGGTGAGGTGACATCAACTGCATTTGGGGAGGTGGGGGAAAGGGGTTTCTCAGCTGGGTCCAAATAGCTCCAGTGTCTCACTTGGGATTTTGATCTATTTATAGCTTCTGAGGCTGAGGGTGGGGGGATGAGGCAAAGATCAATCACTTAATATTTCTGAACCTCCTGCTTTTATCTATTAAGGAAAACAGACTATTCATAGTAATAAGAGCTAATCATTGAATATTTTTCTATATATTGCATACTGTACTAATCGCTTTATAAGCACTGCCTCATTTTATCTTAACAATATGCTGGGAGGCAGATGTCAGCTTATAGATGAGGAACAGATTTAGCGAGAAGAAGTAACTTTCCCTGGGTCACAGAGCTTGCATTTATTTATTTATTTGTTTATTTATTTATTTTTATTTTTATTTTTGAGATGGAGTCTTGCTCTATCACCCAGGCTGGAGTATAGTGGCACGATCTCAGCTCACTGCAACCTCTGCCTCCCAGGTGCAAGCGATTCTCCTGACTCGGCCTCCCGAGTAGCGGGGACTACAGGCACGCCACAACTCCCGGCTCATTTTTGTATTTTTAGTAGAGACAAGGTTTTGCTATTTTGTCAGGCTGGTCTCAAACTCCTGATCTCAGGTGATCCACCACCTCAGCCTCCCAAAGTGCTGGGATTATAGGCTTGAGCCACCATGTCCAGCCACATAGCTTTTAAATGGTTAAGAGACAGGGACTAGAATTGAAATCCAGATAGTCTGACTCTAGAGACTGCTACAATGTTCTGCTTCCAGCTGTCATGTACTATTTCTCTAGGATAAAAGTCACACCTCACATATGTGTTAACATCCTTCAGAGCCCTCCGCAGGAACACTGGCATGATTAACTTAGGTGCCTTAAGGCAACAGCAGCTGGCCAGCACCAAACGACTTGTTAAACTAAATAGTGGCTCCCAGCCTCACCATGGACATTCAGATGTCCATGTCCTAAACTCTGTAACCTGTCGCTGTTACATTTATGGCAAAAGGGATTTTGCAAATGTGGTTAAGTTGGCGATCTTGAAATGGGGAGATTGTCCTGGATTAGCCAAGTGGGCCTGATGTAATCACAAGGGTTCTTCTAAGAGGGAAGGTAATGTGAAGGTGGAGGTAGAGAGAGACTGAGATTTGAAGGTGATGCTACATTGCCACTTTTGAAGACAGAGGAAAGGATCATGAGCCAAAAAGTGCAAGGAAAACAGCTCTAGAAGCTGGAAAAGGCAAGGAAACATATTCCCCTAGAGTCTCCATAAGGAAGCACCCTGCCAACACCTTGACTTCACCCAGTGAAACCAATTTTAGACTTCTGGCTTTTGGAATTACAAAAGAATAAATTTTTGTGTCTTTAAGTTGCCAAGTTTGTGACAATTTATTATAGCTGCAATAAGAAACTATTAATAATATGAATGGAGTGGGGTGGCAGGCATGGCAGCTACTGGATGAGGATGTCAGGGAGAGCTAGAACTAGTGCGGCGGTGAAAGCCCCTGGACATATTCAAGGATAGAATGGTCTGAGAAAAGGCTAAGAAGTAGCCACAAGCTGTTGAGCTGAGGATAGCTGCAATTTCTAACACATCCCACAGAAGGCTGGGCTTCTGGAAAGGTCAGGATAACTATTTAAAGGATTGTTGAGTCAAAGGAACCTCTGCTGGTCTGACCAGGCTTTCTTCATGGTGCAGGACTGAGGAGACCATGCATCTACTTGGTGAGATGGGGACCCAGGTGCTTTGCTGGTCAAGCAGTGGCACCTTGGCTCAGCACACAGCACAGTGTTTTATACATAATGGGGCCCCCTTAAGGTTTGTCCCTTGTGGACAGCGTGACTCAGAAGTAGGAAACACATACACATATCCACCCGCATACATACACATCTCAGAGTTGAGACAAACATTTTCTCATTCTAGATTTCTAAATAAGCCCTAAAAATAAAAGCCCTGAAAAAAATTCTACCCAAATGTACAGGATTAAAGAAGAATAATCAGATGTAGGGCGTGGCTTTTCTCTAAGGAAATTCGTGCCATTTATCACAGATACTCAGGTCCATGAGCACTCCACCCACAGCAGTGGGAAATGTCAACGTTAGCAAGGAGAAGTTACCACTGTACCTGATTTATCATGGCCTCTGGGGTAAAACTGCAAACATATGCTATATTAATTAGCTTTAATCAACCATTGTGTAAGGAATTGAAATACCAATACTCTATCATTTTTAAACAGGGCAGTCTGAATTTCCTAATGTTGGCCTCTGGAAAGACTACTTGCCAACACACTGGGAGTATTTCTTGATTTGCTCCCAAGGAAAGCATTATTCACAGAAAGACATTTTAGCATTTCAGAGCTCTGGAGCCCTTAGTTTCAAACACTCTTGGTTTGAGTGACATTGAGTCAGAACTTAATGGTTTTTGGCCTATAGTCAGCAAGATTTATGAATCAGACTCCAGATACAATGCCATTTCTATTATTAACTTCTTTTTACTGATTATAAATACTGTGCAAGAGCCTGTGGCCTGCAGTGCCACAAGGTCCATCTCAAATGCTAAGGTTCTCACAGTGGTGGTCACACAGGCATTTCCTTTACAGTATCCAGTTCATACTCCTGTTCTAGCTGTGGTTGGTGGTGACAGAGGCAGTGATGTGAGGCTGCTGCTACAATAGCAGGGAGTTTCCGGCCCCAACCAAGATTAGAGGTGCAGGCAGGCAACCCCAGCATCAATTGGTATAACTGATTTCATAAAGCTATGAAAAGGAAGTCAATCTGGGAGAGAGATAGACTCTAGCAAAATGTAAGTGTTACATTTACCCCTCACCTGATGAACTCCTACTCACACTTCAAGGCTCAATTCAGATGTCTGATGGAGATACCATGAGATTGCATGACAAAGCTTAGCAGAATTATGGGAAGGGCTTCTTCCACACCTTGGCTTAGAACAGAGATGGTTCTGGGGTAACACAGACTGACAGGAAGACAGTAGCACCTGAAGGGATAAAAAAAAATTACAGTGTATGTCATTGTAGAAAACATAGGAATGCAGAAAAGTGTACAATAAAAAAATCCAAATCACCCATAATAGAACCACATGGATATAGAACTATTAGCAATTTACTGCATTTTAAAAGGTATTTTATTTCCAGACAATTTTTTAATCATTAATAAATTATGGCAAATCCATATGATACAGCCAGTAAAATCAATTTTTCAAGAATATTTAATGACTTGGGAGAATGTTTGTGATGCAATAAAAATTCATGTTGTACTTTTTTCATTATGATCTAAATTTTGTAAAAAGAAAACATATACACATCTGTATATATACATTTAAAACTGCTGAGGATTAATAAACAAATGAATTATAAATGAAAAATAACTGCAAATTCTTTGTCACTCTCTAAGTCATCCCAGCCCACCCCTGAGTTGGGGTCTATTTCTTTTCCTTCTTGAATCTGTTTAGGCCTGAGACTGATTTGACCAATAGAATACAGGATAAATGATTCTGTGATAATTCTGGGCCCGGCTTTTTAAGAGGACTGGAAACTTCTAATTCTTCCCTCTTGGAACTCAGCTGCCAGGCTACGAAGAGACCCAAGCAGCTATGGAGGAGCCATGTTGAGGATGATCATCCCCTTTGGCCAACAGCTGTAGCCGGCACTGGCCAGCATTCTTGCCAGCTTGCCAGGCATGTGAATGAACCATCTTGAAAGTGGGTCCTCCCTCCTCCAGCGAGGAATACACAAATGGTGTATTTCTGTCGGCTAAAATCAGAGATCTTTGTGACTTTTCCTCCTTTGTTCATTGTATTGCTTTCTTCCACTTAGCTTCTTCATATGTCAATATTCCCTTCTTCAATTTTTGATAATATGCCTGGATGATTAGTTAAGATGATTTCTCATTAGAAAATGCTGTGGGAAAATACACATATATACACATATTTTATGTAAGTGGTTTCCCAGTTTTCAGCAGTACAATAACCATTTTTAACTAGGAAGACATATTTTTTTCAAAGACTTGTCCAAAAACATACCAGGTTGCTGTTTGGTGCAATAATCAGGTATTTATTAGAGAGAAGTATAAAGGCATGTGAGAGGCCGTGTGCCTCTGACTATCTGATTCAGGTCAGGTGAAGGTTGGCTGTGTTTTCTAACTCAATAAATGGACTGTTTAATAAAAGGTAATTTAGCCAAGTGCAGTGGCTGACACCTGTAATCCCAGAACTTTGGAAGACCAAGCCAGGAGTTTGAGACTAGCCTGGGTTACATAGCAAGACCTCGTCTCTACAAAAAATTTTAAAAATTAGCTGGGCATGGGAGTGTGTGCCTGTAGTCCCAGCTACTTGGGAGGCTGAGACAGGAAGATTGCTTGAGCCCAGGAGTTCAAGGCTGTAGTGAGCTATGATTGAGCCACTGCATTTTACCCTATACAACAGAGCGAGACCCTGACTCTTAAACAAAAAAAGGTTATCTGCCTAACGTATTCAGCCATACCAAAGCCAGGGGTGCCAACCATATTGTTTCTGTCTTTTGGAATCATTCCAAGATACAGAGCTCTAAGAGAGGATATTCCATGCTGTAAGACCTTAGTAGCATAAAACATTCCCCTGTCCAGAATTGCTTTGAAAATTCTGACACCTCTCCCCGCCAAAAAAATACTGGACAATAATACATTCAACATCGCATTAGGTCCGAATATGAATAACTCATTTTAATTACTTGCATATATTTAGTACAGCATTACACAATGTTCACATGCCTGCTATTTTAGGAACAATAAGACTTTGAACTTAATCCTTAGTGCTTTTGCCTTAAATCCAAGATAGGACAAATTTGGACATACGTCTGCAGGACTACTCCTCACTCCTAGGAGGAAGGAGATTCTTCAGAATCAGCTCTATTCATGTGTTTGTAGTAAGCCATCTCTGATTTTATTCACAATACTTCTGACACCAAACATGGGGTTTTCACTCACATCAATCCATTCTCTAACTCTTCGAACACCAACTAAGTGTTCTACAATTCAATTCAATTCTGACACCATCTACCCAGAGTGAGTGCAGACCCCACAGGTTAAGGGCTTGGTCCCACAAGACTGTTCCCACTTCAGACACCAATTGCCAGTTTGGGCCATTCATACTCCTGAGCAACTGGTTATAAAGTAGGGTGATTCCTACAACCCTCTCCTCAGGTTCACAGACCTCAAGACAGTGCTTTACTTACTATTCCCAGTTTCTTACAAAGGATACAATTCAGGAATAGCCAAATGGAAGAGATGCATAGGGCAATGTATGGTGGGGTGGGTGGGGATGGGGGAGGAGTTTCTAAGCCCTCTTTGGGTCCCCACCCTCCTCCCAGCACTTGGATGTGTTCACCAACCCAGAAGCTCTCCAAACCCCATTGTTTAGGGATTTTTTGTTTCGTTTTTGTTTTGAGATGGAGTCTTGCTCTGTTGCCCAGGCTGGAGTGCAGTGGCTCGCTCTCAGCTTACTGCAACCTCCGCCTCCTGGGTTCAAGCAATTCTCTTGCCTCAACCTTCCGAGTAGCTGGGGGTACAGGTGTGCGCCACTACACCCAGCTAATTTTTGTATTTTTAGTAGAGATGGGATTTCACCATGTTGGTTGGCCAGAATGGTCTCGATCTCTTGATCTCATGATCCACCCGCCTCGGCCTCTCAAAGTGCTGGGATTACAGGCGTGAGCCACCGTGCCCAGCCTGTTTAGGTTTTTTTATGGAGACTTCATTACATAGGCATCATTGATTAAATCATTGGTGATTAGTGAATGAACTCAAACTCCAGCCCCCTTCCCCTCACTGGAGGTTGAGGGGAGTGGGAAGGCTGAAAACTCCAGCCCTCTTATCACATGATTGGCTCCCCTGGCAACCAGCCCCTATCTTGAAGCTATCTAGGGGTCCACCAGGAACCACCTTATTAGCATAAATTTAGGTATGATTGAAAGGAACTTGTAATGAGTAACAAAAGATGCTTTTATCACCCCTATTGCTCAGGAAATTCCGGGAATTTTGGAAGCTATGTCAATAACTGGGAACTGGCTGGGCATGGTGGCTCATGCCTGTAATCCTAGCACTTTGGGAGGCCAAGGTGTGTGGACCAGAATTTCAAGACCAGCCTGGGCAACATGGCAAAACCCATCTCTATAAAAAAAAATCTAAAAATTAGCCAGACATGGTGGTCCATGCCTGTGGTCCCTGCTACTCAGGAGGCTGAGTTGGGAGGATCACCTGAGCCTGGGGAAGTTTAAGCTGCAGTGAGCTGTAATGGCACCACTGCATTCCAGCCTGGAGGGTACCTGTCTCCAAACAAAAAATAAACAAACAAACAAACAAAAAGAACTGGAACAAAGACCAAATACATATTTCTTTTTACCACACCATCTTTCTGAGTTGTCCTTTAATAGCCCATGAACATAAACTCCCCACCCTCATAACTGTTTCTTTCTTCAGGGAGAGATACAAAACTTATTTCTTGGGTGAAGATCTCCACTTTAAGCTGCAGATTCACATTACTGTGCCCTTGGCAATATTAACTCATTCATTCATTCAGACAGTCAGTAAATTTTTTTTGAGGCATTGTTTTAGGTACCGTTCTGAGTGCTTCAGGTTTAGCCATGAATCAAAAAGATAAAATCTGTTCTCATGGAGCATAAATTTAGTGGGGGTAATCCAGTCAGTGAAAAAATGAGTAAACAAAATAATTTCAGGTACTGCTATGAAGAAAATATAACTCAGTGATGTGCTAGAGATTGTCTGGGAGACTACTTTAGATTCCATGCCAAGGGAAGGCTCTCTGGCAGGGGGTCTACAAAGGTAAGCCACCCTTCCCATCCCATCCTGGTCTGACAAGGAGGGGTTGAGAAAAACAAGCAGAACTTCTCTGTGTAATATGCAAAAAGCATTTTTCAATGCTTGTGGGGATGGGAAATAATCTTAGGGAGATTCTTTTCCTGTGAATTGATTTCTTTTTCTTAGAATGAATCACTATAGTTCAAAATTCCAGAAAAATTATAATCTTATGAGATCTTATAAGAACCCATCTCCAGCTCTTCTTAAATTTTGAATTTTCCTTCAGACATTGTTTCTGTTGTGTAATGCTTCTATCTTCTTTCCTTTTTTGCCTTCTCCTCTGATATCCCATTAGAAATAGAGTCATTTACTATTAAGTCTGGTCAACCACATGCATTTTGAAATATTTACTTCCCAATAAAAGTTAGATGAGTAATTTACATCTAAAAAGAGCTTCTACCACTGAATGTCTCGGTCATCACTTGTAAACATAACTTATATGACTTTGTTCACTTTTTTTTTTTTTTTTGAGACAGAGTCTCGCTCTGTCTCTCAGGCTGGAATGCAGTGGTGAGATCTCAGCTCACTGCAACCTCCGCCTCCCAGGTTCAAGTGATTCTCCTGCCTCAGCCTCCCGAATAGCTGGGATTACAAGCATGTGCCACCACGCCCGGCTAATTTTTTTTTTTGGTATTTTTAGTAGAGACAGGGTTTCACCATATTGGCCAGGCTGGTTTCGAACTGCTGATCTCGAGTGCTCTGCCCACGTCAGTCTCCCAAAATGTTGGGTTATGGGTGTGGGCCACTGCACCCAGCCAGTTCACTTTTCTTTTGCATTAATGGGCACCATGATATTTTGAAGAGGGCACAGAGTGGTGAAAGACCACGGGCTTTGGGGTCAGGTCTAGCTTTGAGTCCCTACTCTTCCATTTGCTGACTGAGTGAATGTAATCGAGTTACTTAATCTTTTCTGGATGGAAATTGTAGCTACATTTTAGGGCTATAGAATCAAAGATACTCAATGAAAATTGTCTGGCAAACACTAGGCACTTAATTCACAGAAGTTATTACTATTATTCTAGTCATGTTCAGTAATTGATATAAGCTCTTGGATTCTATATATGGTTTTTCTGACATTTCCACTTTTGCCTTTTAAAATCTGCTATGAATGTACTTGTAAATATAAACCTTGTGTCTTCCAAATGCAAAGGGGAAAAAAACCAATTAAGATTACATTGAATAGAAGTAAGTGTGCTGGAATTAGAGCTATGTGATATTGAACAGATTAATTTCCATGGGCTGTTGATGCAGTCATAAGCCTAAAATAATTTGGCAGAGCTAAACCAGACTAGCAAAAACAGACTTCTGAACTGGCACATAGCACAAAAGGTAGTTCTCCTTATGCCCAAATATAGATGTTGACTCATGCAGGCTGGGTTAAACATCTGAGGAACAAAGTGATATCACCCAAGGAGGCAGGATGACATCATTCTGCAAATGTTTCTCGTCTGTCTGGTTTTGGGGATTAGACCTTTTTAGCTCCTATTTCTCATAATTTCCATTGGTTGCTCTTAAATACTACCCTCCTTGAGAGATGCAACATCAGCTCCTGCCTATCTTTAAATTTCCTGTGCATTGCAAGTATTATTTTTCCTTGTCTGACATGGTATTTGGTTTCTACCTTACTAATTTTATTGAAAGTGGTCTCAAAGGAGCCACTAAAAATGGTCTAGTTGCTCAACCAAATAGCTTTCTTTTTCGTTTTCCTCTGGATCTGTGTACGGTGGTTGACACTGCTGATCGATTCCTTTTCCTTATCACTCTTTTTCTTTGCTTTCTTATGCTTGTCTCAGGATTCCTTTAATTTCAAAAGGCAGTTCTTAGGAGCCTCCTTCATAAATTTCTCTTCCACAACCCGCCACGAGATGTTCTCCAGAGTTACAATTCAAGACCTTTTCCTTGTTCACACACTCTCCCTGCCAGCACATTGCCCTGTGTCCCCACTCTTATGCACCTTCCCCCAAACTCAACCTGTTCAGGTCCCTGAACCTGCCCCAACTAAGAACCTTCAATTTTCTCCATTATTTTCACAATAAAGCCCAGGCAATCTTAGAAGACCGTTAAATGCTTTATAACTGGGTCTTAGCAAATCTTTAGAGCTTCGTCCTAACCACTGATGTTCTCTGCTCCTGCTCATGCTGTTTATTTATCTCTCTCCTTTCTGCTTTCCACAGAAATCTTGGAAATCCTCCAAGATCCAATTCAAATGTCACTTCTGCAAAATTTCCCTTAGCACCTTCCTCCCTGCTCCCCTGATGGAATTGGTGCCTTCATCACAGTTCCTATATGACTTTTTTGTTTGTTTGTTTACTAGTGTAGCATTTCCCACATTTTATTACTATCTGGTCTGGACTTATTTGTTTGTTCCCTTAAATGGTGATTTCTTGAGAGAAGTGACATTAACGTCTTTGTCTTATTATTATTCATACTACTCATCACAGTACCTTGTAGATAACTGTGTTCTCAAGAAACGTTTCTTGATTTGAATTTAACTTATTTTTCAAAGATCAGTCTTCTAATCAGGTGCAGTTGCATTGCTACTTAAAAGGAGAGTGAAAGAGAGAGAGAATCTTTGTCATCAGCTCATTGTATCTTAACTGTATTTAGGCTTTCATACCAAAGCTCTTTTCTACTCTCTACACATAATTCAACTGTGGGCAAAAGAAAGGTGTTCCATGCTATGTACAACCAACTCCCTGGTCAGCTAAAGTCTAGTGCAGAATCATCGGAAAGCATCGGAATGTCTAACTTGCTATATGGGAATAAAGAGTCTACTTAATTAAGTTGGATAAGCTCTTCCATGACATCAGTGTATCATTTAGTACATTTCTTCTCCTAGGAGATTAAATAGGGCCTGGATATATGTTATAATAAATGCACACAAGCTCTAATTTTGTTCAGCCAAATAAATGGTTACTTAAAACGAAGCCTGGATAGACTCAATTGTATCATGTAACTAAGCCAGACAGAAAAAAAGCCTTATTCTAGTGGTTGTGAAGTGCACTGTTTTTCTACTTTCAGCCACTCTATTTAGCCAAGATCTACTTCACTAATGATCTTTACTTCACCAATGAACAAAAAGAAGGTTGGAGGTTTTATAAAAGAAGAAACGTTACTTATTGGTTTTTCTGTTTGTTTGTTTTCTGAGACAGGGTCTGAGATAGGAATATTTAGTGGGTTTTTTAAAACTCAGGAGATCATAAAGGCAACAGAAAAAAAATCTGTTGTGAATGATGAAATCTCTACTGCTTAATAAGGCTGCATACAATTTATAATATATATTTCTATTAAAATAATTGATAGCATACATTGAGCAATAGCATGTATATGTTAAGCACTGGCTCAATACCTTATATGGATTATCTCATTTCCCCACAATAATCCCATGAGGTTGGAACTATTATTATCCCCATTTTATAGATGAGGCAACTGAAGGTCAAGTAACTCCCTAGTGTCACAGAACTACTAATCTGTGAACTATGAGTCAAAGTCTGACAATCCATAAGCAATGTGGCTAAGGAAATGTGGCCAGGCAGGTCTTACTCTTTGCTTATGCATTTTTTTCCAGCCCTGTCTTAAGGTTCTTAAATCCTTAAGGACTGATGCTTTGTCAGTTATATCTACAGAAGACTTTTATCTCTTTTTGAAGTATAAAAAGAAAAGGGAAAGGGAGAAATGCAAAGCAAGTCAAATTATATGAATGCACAGTTTTCTGCTCAAACCTTGGTTGATAGCTACATGTAGTTAAGTGGAAGCTGTGCTCAAAGTTCTGTAGGTCTTTCACAGAGGGTCTGGCTGCATCTTAGCAGAAATAAGTCTCCTTTTTCTGGTTCTTCCCTCTGCCTTCCCAGAGGAGCTCTATAACATGGAGCCCAGGGGGCTTGAGTACAGAATTATCAAGCACTGCCATGCAATTATTGTATTTACACAGACATTTCTTTTGTAAGCTGACATTTCTCCTTCTCTTTTTTCCAGTGTCTACCAGAAAAATTCCTCCATATTGTTTTTGAAGAGAATGAGCCAAAACATTAATGACTTATTAACCTATCCTCTTTTTAGCAGAAGTCTTGAAAACAGTACTTTGCCTATTTCCAAGATAGGCTACTTGCAAATATTTCTTTACAGCTGCCAGTTATTATTATTGTGGCATGATCAGTCTGCTCCTGAGAAAGGCGGCTTCCTACATTGTGTCTCCAAGAATAAATGTTACTAACATTAACAATAATCCATCTGAGGGTGTGGGAAAACAGATATCATATATTGCTTGTAGGAGTATCAATCAATTGGTAAAACTTTTCATAGACAGCAATTTAGCAATAGCTATTGACATTACAAATGTACTTATGATCATACGGATGATTCATAAGTGATTCACTGTAGCATTATTTTGTAACAGGAAAAGATTGCAGTCTAAATATCCATTCATAAGGTACCCAAATGCAAACCTAAAAAAGATTGAGAAAGCTCTATGGGTAATACAGAATGACATCTAAACTCTGTGTGTGGGGGTGTGTGTGGGTGGATGTGTGTGGCTGTTTATATACAGTACTGTGCTGGTAAATATGCAACAACCAGCCCCACAAGTGTAGATTCATAAATGCTGGTAGACAAAAAAAGATGAAAATGAAAAAGACATATTTTGGAGCTTCACTGGTACATCAATGACATGCATGATCTCTTTGCTGAATCAGATATTAATTTCAAATACTGGAAGGATATCACCTCAACTTTTTGTTCAGTTATTCACAATGATAAACTTTGAAGTTTAATTTGTATTATTAATATTTTTATCATCATTTTCTTAAGTCTAGATAATCAACAAAAAATCAATAGATAATCAACAAAACAAAAAATAGATTATCAACAAAACTAAAAATTAAGTCCTGATTTGTATCATTTGCTGATTTCTGTGGTGGAAATACTCCCAAAATGGCCAGTTTCAAGATATCAACATGTCATCATGGAATACAGAGTTGGGAAGAGACACGCATATCTCTATGTGCATCGTTATATAGTATTTCTACCATACGGATACAGCAGATGCAAATAATCTCAAGAGCACAGATAATAGTGAAATGTAGTAAAATGATTTGGAAGTGATTAATTTTTAGTAGTTATTAGCTTTTTATAACTTATTTAACTTATTAAAGTAATAAAGTAAGTTATTTTTAAACAATGGCTGTGTTTAATAACCAACTCACAAAATTCCTATAAATTAAACAATTGGCTCTCCTGAGTTGGTGTGAGCCAGAGCCAGCATACCGCTGTGTGTATAATTAATTTAAATTCAAATTAACAAATTCAATGCATTTATGTATTCAAGAAACAAATATTCATTTAGTATCTACAATGCAGAATGGTTGCTGCCCTCTTGGAACAGGGTCCCAGCAGAAAACAGAAAGCATTCTGTATGCTTTCTGTTTCCTTAAGAAACAGAAGGAAAATTCAATGAAGGGACTATTTACAAAGGTGTAAACAAGTTTAAGGAAACACAAAGAGATGCTGACATGTCTGTGAATATATGAGAAGATATTCAGATATTAAATTGTATACTTTAAGTGGGTAAGTTGTATGACATGTGAATTATATCTCCATCAAGCTGTTTTAATAAGAGAGAAAGAGAGGGTGATTCCCCCAGGGACGAACTAGCAATGGCAGGGAGTCATTAACATTCATATGGCTTATGGGGCAAGAAGAGGAACAGTGTTATCAGAGATCTGTGAGAGATGAAGACCCAGAGGAAGGGCTACCCAGCAAGAGCTGTGTTTAAAGAGAGACTTAATCACTGCCCCAACTGTAGCTCTAAAGCAGAGGGAGTTGGAGGGGTAGCCCAGACAGTCTCCTCTCCTGCTCTTCAATCTCCTATTGATGTCTCCCATTGGCCAAACTCAACTATAAGTGAGAGGGCAAGGGAACTTGAGAGATGCATTTATAAATGTCAACTCCCTAGGGCACAGAACAGATCCATAAGGGGTGGATAATGGATCTGAGGGCAAACAGAGGAGAGTCAGCACATACACACATACACACACACATACACACATACACACACACACACACACACAGACAGAGCGTTTTTGCCAATATGGTATATGTATAGAATATCTCTAGAAGAAACACAAGAAAATTATTAACACTGGTTGGCTTCAGGGAAGGAAGAAGATAGAAGAACGTAGGCTTTTCACTGTATAACATTTTGTGACTTTTCAATTTTGAACTATGTGAATATATTACCTATTTCAAAAAATAAATAGCATTTAAATTTAAAAAATTAAAATAAACCAAAACCCAAGTGATTTTGTGGCAGTCATTAAGGCTGTTCACAAATACACCGATTCTTCTCTCCTGAACACAGAGTAGGATTATAGTTCTCTAACCCTGTTGAAGTTAGCTGTTGGTCAATGTCTTATTTGACAAATGAAATATGAGCAGAACTAACTAACATAGGTCTCATTCAGGCAGAAGCCTTAAAAGCCAGTGCATTTATTGCCATTTTCCCATTTTCCTGCCTCAGGAAGTGTGGAAGCATCTATCTAGATGGAGTTCCTGTTAACCAGGGTCTATGATTTATAAGGAGCACACACCCACCCTTCTACAACCACTTCACTACAATGAACATGTAGCATAAGTGAGAAATAACCATTGTTGCTTTAAATAACTGAGCTTACGGGATTGTTTGTTACTATCATATACACTAGCCTATCCTCACTGATACAGGATTGAACAGGTGACTCCTGACATTATTTCCAAATCCAAAATACAAGGTTTTTAAGAATATTTCTATTTAGCCTCTTGTATTAAAAACAATCCACATATTTCCATCCACAGAAACATTACTGATTGTAATGATGGTATGAATATTAATTTATGAATATTAATACCAAGCCTAAATTTAGCAACTTATATCAGAGCTTCAAAAATACACACCTTTGGCCAGGTGTGGTGGCTCATGCCTGTAATCTCAACACTTTGGGAGGCCGAGGCAGGCAGATCACCTAAGGTCACAAGACCAGCCTGGCTAACATGGTGGAACCGCATCTCTACTAAAAATACAAAAATTAGTCGGGCATGGTGGTGCACACCTGTAATTCTAGCTACTTGGGAGGCTGAGGCAGGAGAATTGCTTGAACCTGGGAGGTGGAAGTTGCAGTGAGCCGAGATTCCACCACTGCACTCCAGCCTGGGCAACAGAGCAAGACTCTGTCTCAAAACAAAACAAAACAAAAAAACAAAACACACCCTTTGACCAAGCAATTCTACTCCTAAAAATTAATTCTAATGAAATAGACAACAATAATGATGAAATTTTATTGAAAGGTTGTTATACCCAGGTGCTATTTTAAGTGCTTTGTATAAATTAACTTAGAATGTTTATAGCAATCCTATGATACATAACCTATTATTATTACCTATTTGTATTACACTTTTATACAATAAGACTGAGGCTTAGAGATGTTAAGAAACTTATAAAAATTCTGTAACTATCAGGTAGAGTATTTGGAATTTTCATCTATCAGCTTGACTCCAGAGCCCATGCTTTCAACCACTATGATATAATTTACTGCTACTTCTTTTTTTTTTTTTAAGATGGAGTTTTGCCCTTGTTGCCCAGGATAGAGTGCAGTGGCGCGACCTTGGCTCACTGCAATCTCTGCCACCTGGGTTCAAGCAATTCTCCTGTCTCAGCCTCCGAGTAGCTGGGATTACAGGCGCCTGCCACCACGTCCAGCTAATTTTTGTATTTTTAGTAGAGACGGGGTTTAACCATCTTGGCCAGGCTGGTCTTGAACTCCTGACCTCGTGATCCACCAGCCTCGGCCTCCCAAAGTGCTGGGATTACAGGAGTGAGCCACTGCGCCCGGCCTACTGCTACTTCTTAAATAGATGTGTGTTAATCATAGCATTGCTTTAGAATAACAAAAGAGGGAAATAACTTTAATGTCTAAGTGTGAGAGAGTGGTTGAATCAATTGTGGTAGCACTATGTGATAGAATACTATACATGCACAGTCATTTTTAAAAATCACAAGGAGGCACATGAAAAGATATTGTGTCGGCAAAGATGTGGAGAAAAGGGCACCTTTGTACACTGTTGGTGGGATTGTAAATTAATACAGCCATTCTGGAAAACAAGATGGAGGTTCCTTGAAAACTGAAAACCATGTGATCCAGCAATCCCCCCTCTAGGTCTGTATTCAAAGGAACTGAAATCAGTATGTGGAAAAGATGTCTACACTTCCATGTTCATTGAAGTGTCGAAATCAAATAAAATATAGAGATAAACTGCTAATTCAAAACATTTTCTTTGGGAAGCAAGAATTGTAGTTCAGGACATACACATAGACTGGGTGGTCCTCCTTGAGTATGCCTGAAGAACAAAAAGAAGGTTGGAGGTTTTATAAAAGAAGAAATGTTACTCATTGTTTTTCTGTTTGTTTGTTTTCTGAGACAGGGTCTGACTCTGTCACCCAGGCTGGAGTGCAGTGGTGTCATCATGGCTCAGTGCAGCCTTGACCTCCCTAGGCTCAGGTGATCTTCCCACTACAGCTTCCCAAGTAGCTTGGATTACAGGTGCATGCCACCACATCTGGCTAATTTTCATATTTTTTTGTAGAGATGGGGTTTTGCCATGTTGCCCAGGCTGGTCTCCAATTCCTGAGCTCAAGTGATCCACCAGCCTTGACCTCCCAAAGTGCTGGGATTATAGGCTGAACCACCACACCCAGCCCCTACTTAATTGTGTTGAAAGAACATTCACTGGCACTAGTAAGGTTCTGGGGAGCTGGGGAGCTCTGACTGGTGAGTGAAGGTGGTGGGTAAAACTAATCTTAGAGTTGCAGCAGGTTGAGTAGCCATTAGGTAAAACTGGTTTCAGGTTACAGCAGGCAGTTTCAGCAGCCAGGTTTGCAGAGAATTACATTCTTGGAGCAATGTTATGAGCCCTGAGTACCTTGACTCTGTTTTAGTTCGGTATGACAAGAGTGACCTATTAAATAATTTGCATAATCAACGTTCACAGCAACATTATTAACAATAGCCACAGTAGAAGTGGCTGGCAAGTTGGCCAAATAGGAGCTGCTCTGGTCTGCAGCTCCCAGCAAGATCAATGCAGAAGGCAGGTGATTTCTGCATTTCCAACTGAGGTACATGGCTCATTTCATTGGGACTGGTTAGACAGTGGGTGCAGCCCACGGAGGGTGAGCCAAAGGAGGGTGGGGCGTCGCCTCACCTGCGAAGCATAAGTGGTCGAGGAACTCCCTCCCCTAGCCAAGGGAAGCCATGAGGGACTGTGCCGTGAAGAATGGTGCATTCTGGCTCAGATACTGTGCTTTTCACACGGTCTTCACAACCAGCAGACGAGGAGATTCCCACAGGTGCCTACACCACCAGGGCCCTGGATTTCAAGCACAAAACTGGGTGGCTATTTGAGCAGACACCAAGCTAGCTGCAGGAATTTCTTTTTCCATACCCCAGGGATGCCTGGAACACCAGCGAGATAGAACCATCCACTACTCTGGAAAGGGGGCTGAAGCCAGGGAGCCAAGTGGTCTAGCTCAGTGGATCGCATCCCCACAGAGCCCAACAAGCTAAGATACACTGGCTTGAAATTCTTGCTGCCAGCATAGCAGTCTGAAGTCAACCTGGGATGCTTGAGCTTGCTGGGTGGAGGGGCGTCCACCATTACTGAGGCATGAGCAGGCAGTTTTCCCCTCACAGTGTAAATAAAGCCACTGGGAAGTTTGAACTGGGTGTAGCATACCACAGCTCAGCAAAGCCACTGTAGCCAGACTGCCTCTCTAGATTCCTCCTCTCTGGGCAGGGCATCTCTGAAAGAAAGGCAGCAGCCCCAGTCAGGGGCTTATAGATAAAACACCTATCTCCCTGGGACAGAGCACCTAGCGAAAGGGGCCACTATGGCCACAGCTTCAGCAGACTTAAACACTCCTGCCTGCTGGCTCTGAAGAGAGCAGCGGATCTCCGAGCACAGCGCTCAAGCTCTGCTAAGGGACAGACTGCCTTCTCAGGTGGGTCCCTGACCCTGTGCCTCCTGACTAGGAGACATCTCCCAGCAGGGGTCAACAGACACCTTATACAGGAGAGCTCTAGCTGGCATCTGGCAGGTCCCCCTCTGGGACAAAGCTTCCAGAGGAAGGAACAAGCAGCAATCTTTGCTGTTCTGCAGACTCTGCTGGTGATACACAGGCAAACATGGTCTGGAGTGGACCTCTAACAAACTCTAGTAGACTTGCAGCAGAGGAGCCTGACTGTTAGAAGGAAAATTAAAAAACAGAAAGGAATAGCATCAACATCAACAAAAAAGATGTCCACACAAAAACCCCATCCAAAGATCACCAACATCAAAGACCAAAGGTAGATAAATCCATGAAGATGAGGAAAAACCAGCACAAAAATGCTGAAAATTCCAAAAGCCACAAGGTCTCTTCTCCTCCAAAGGATCACAACACCTCACCAGCAAGGGAACAAAGCTGGATGGAGAATGAGTTTGACAAATTGACAGAAGTAGGCTTCAGAAGGTGTGTAATAACAAACTCCTCCAAGCTAATGGAGCATGTTCTAACCCAATGCAAGGAAGTTAAGAACCTTGTAAAAACGTTAGAGGAATTGCTAACTAGAATAACCAGTTTAGAGAAGAACATAAATCACCTGATGGAGCTGAAAAACACAGCACGAGAACTTTATGAAGCACACGCAAGTATCAATAGCCGAATCAATCAAGCAGAAGGAAGGATATCAGAGATTGAAGATCAACTTAATGAAATAAAGTGTGAAGACAAGATTAGAGAAAAAAGAATCCAAAGGAATGAACAAAGCCTTCAAAAATATGGGGCTATGTGAAAAGACCAAACCTAAGTTTGATTGGTGTACCTGAAAGTGACGGGGAGAATGGAACCAAGTTGGAAAACACTCTGCAGGATATTATCCAGGAGAACTTCCCCAACCTAGCAAGGCAGGCCAACATTCATATTCAGGAAATACAGAGAACATCACAAAGATACTCCTTGAGAACAGCAACCACAAGACACATAATCGTCAGATTCACCAAGGTTGAAATGAAGGAAAAAATGTTAAGGGCAGCCAGAGAGAAACGTGGGGTTACCCACATAAAGAAGCCCATCAAACTAATAGCAGATATCTCTGCAGAAACCCTACAAGCCAGAAGAGAGTGGGAGCTAATATTCAACATTTTTAAAGAAAATAATTTTCAACCCAGAATTTTATATCCAGCCAAACTAAGCTTCGTAAGCAAAGGAGAAATAAAATCCTTTACAGACAAGCAAATGCTGAGAGATTTTGTCACCACCAGGCCTGTCTTCCAAGAGCTCCTGAAGGAAGCACTAAACATGGAAAGGAACAACCGGTACCAGCCACTGCAAAAACATGCCAAATTGTAAGGCCATTGACACTATGAAGAAACTGCATCAACTAACAGGCAAATAACCAGTTAGCATCATAATGACAAGATCAAATTCACACATAACAATATTAACCTTAAATGTAAATTGGCTAAATGCCCCAATTAAAAAATGCAGACTGGCAAATTGGATAAAGAGTCAAGACCTATTGGTGTGCGGTATCCAGGAGACTCATGTCACATGCAAAGACACACATAGGCTCAAAATAAAGGGATGGAGGAGGATTTACCAAGCAAATGGAAAGCAAAAACAAACAAACAAACATAAAAAACAAAAAACAAAAACAAACAAACAAAAAAACAACCAGGGGTTGCAATCCTAGTCTCTGATAAAACAGACTTTAAACCAACAAAGATCAAAAGAGACAAAGAAGGTCATTACACAATGGTAAAGGGATCAACTCAACAAGAAGAGCTAATTGTCCTAAATGCACCCAATACAGGAGCACCCAGATTCATAAAGCAAGTTCTTAGAGACCTACAAAGAGACTTAGACTCCCACACAATAATAGTGGGAGACTTTAACACCCCACTGTCAATACTAGACAGATCAATGAGACAGAAAATTAACAAGGATATCCATGACTTGAACTCAGTTCTGGACCAAGGCGGACCTAATAGACATCTACAGAACTCTCTACCCAAATCAATAGAATATACATTCTTCTTAGCACCACATCACACTTATTCTAAAGTTGACCACATAATTGGAAGTAAAACACTCCTCAGCAAATGCAAAAGAATGGAAATCATAACAGTCTCTCAGACCACAGTGCAATCAAATTAGAACTCACAATTAAGAAATTCCCCCAAAACTGCAAAATTACATGGAAACTGAACAACCTGCTCCTGAATGACTACTGGGTAAATAACAAAATTAAGACAAAAATAAATAAGTTCTTTGAAACCAATGAGAACAAGGATACAAGGTACCCGAATCTCTGTAACACAGCTACAGCAGTATTTAGAAGGAAATTTATAGCACTAAATGCCCACAGGAGAAAGCAGGAAAGATCCAAAATCAACACCCTAACATCACAATTAAAAGAACTAGAGAAGCAAGAGCAAACAAATTCAAAAGCTAGCAGAAGACAAGAAATAACTAAGATCAGACCAGAACTGAAGGAGATAGAGACACGAAAAACCCTCCAAAAAATCCATGAATCCAGGAGCTGCTTTTTTGAAAAGATTAACAAAATAGACTACTAGCCCGACTAATAAAGAAGAAAAGAGAGAAGAATCAAATAGACACAATAAAAAATATAAAGGGTATATCACCACGGATCCCAAAGAAATACAAACTACCATCAGAGAATACTATAAACACCTCTATGAAAATAAACCAGAAAATCTAGAAGAAATGGATAAATTCCTGGACACTTACACCCTCCAAAGACTAAACCAGGAAGAATCTGAATCCCTGAATAGACCAATAACAAGTTCTGAAATTTAGGCAGTAACTAATAGCCTACCAACCATAAAAAGCCCAGAACCACACGGATTCACAGCCGAATTCTACCAGAGGTACAGAGAAGAGATGGTACCATTCCTTCTGAAACTATTCCAAACAACAGAAAAAGAGGGAATCCTCCCTAACTCATTTTATGAGGCCAGCATCATACTGATTCCAAAACCTGGCAGAGACACAACAAAAAAAGAAAATTTCAGGCCAATATCCCTGATGAACATCAATGCAAAAGTCCTCAATAAAATACTGGCAAACCAAATCCAGCAGCACATCAAAAAGCTTATCCACCACGATCAAGTCGCCTTCATCCCTGGGATGCAAGGCTAGTTTAACATTTGCATATTGATAAATGCAATCCATCACATAAACAGAACCAATGAGAAAAACCACGATTATCTTAACAGATGCAGAAAAGGCCTTCGATAAAATTCAACACCCCTTCATGCTAAAAACTCTCAATGAAGTAGGTATTGATGGAACATATCTCAAAATAATAAGAGCTAGTTAGGACAAAGCCACAGCCAATATCTTACTGAATGGGCAAAAGCTGGAAGCATTCCCTTTGAACACTGGCACAAGACAAGGATGCCCTCTCACACCACTCCTACTCAACACAGTGTTGGAAGTTCTGGCCAGGGCAATCAGGCAAGAGAAAGAAATAAAGGTATTCAAATAGGAAGAGAGGAAGTCAAATTGTCTCTGTTTGTAGATGACATTATTGCATATTTAGAAAACCCCATCATCTCAGCCCAAAATCTCCTAAAACTGATAAGCAACTTCAGCAAAGTCTCAGGATACAAAATCAATGTGCAAAAATCACAAGCATTCCTATACACCAATAACAGACAGACAGCCAAATCATGAGCACACTCCCATTTACAATTGCTACAAAGAGAATTAAATACCTAGGAATACAACTTACAAGGATTGTGAAGGACTTCTTCAAGGAGAACTACAAACCACTGCTCAAGAAAGTAAGACAGGACACAAACAAATGGAAAAACATTCCATGCTCATGGATAGGAAGAATCAATATTGTGAAAATGGGCATACTGCCCAAAGTAATTTATAGATTCAGTGCTATTCCCATCAAACTACCATTGACTTTCTTCACACAATTAGAAAAAAAGCTATCTTAAATTTCATATGGAACCAAAAAAGAGCCCGTATAGCCAAGGCAATCCTAAGCAAAAAGAACAAAGCTGGAGGCATCACACTACCTGACTTCAAACTATACTACAAGGTTACATTAACCAAAACAGCATGGTACTGGTACCAAAACAAATACATAGACCAACGGAACAGAACAGAGCCCTCAGAAATAACACTGCACATCTACAACAATCTGATCTTTGACAAACCTGACAAAAACAAGCAATGGGGAAAGGATTCCCTATTTAATAAATGGCGTTGGGAAAACTGGCTAGCCACATGCAGAAAACTGAAAATGGACCCCTTCTTTACACCTTATACAAAAATTAATTCAAGATGGATTAAAGACTTAAACATAAGACCTAAAACCATAAAAACCCTAGAAGTTTTATGCCTGAATGGCAATACCATTCAGGACATAGGCATGGGCAAAGACTTTATGACTAAAACACCAAAAGCAATGGCAACAAAAGCCAAAATTGTCAAATGGGATCTAATTAAAATAAAGAGCTTCTGCACAGCAAAATAAACTATCATCAGAGTCTACAGGCAACCTACAGAATGGAAGAAAATTTTTGCAATCTATCCATCTGACAAAGGGCTAATATCCAGACTCTACAAAGAACTTAAACAAATTTACAAGAAAAAAACAAACAATTCCATCAAAAAGTAGGTGAAGGATATGAACAGATACTTCTCAAAAGAAGACATTTATGTGGCCAAGAAACATATGAAACAAAGCTCATCGTCACTCGTCATTAGAGAAATGCAAATCAAAACCACAATGAGATACCATCTTACACCAGTTAGAATGGCAATCATTAAAAAGTCAGGAAACAACAGATGCTGGAGAGGATGTGAAGAAATAGGAACAATTTTACACTGTTGGTGGGACTGTAAATTAGTTCAACCATTGTGGAAGACAGTGTGGTGATTCCTCAAGGATCTAGAATCAGGAATACCATTTGACCCAGCAATCTCACTACTGGGTATACACCTAAAGGATTATAAATCATTCTACTATAGAGACACATGCACACGTATGTTTATTGCAGCACTATTCACAATAGCAAACACTTGGAACCAACCCAAATGCCCATCAATGATAGACTGGATAGAGAAAATATGGCACTTATACACCATGGAATACTATGCAGCCATAAAAAAGGATGAGTTCATGTCCTTTGCAGGGGCATGGATGAAGCTGGAAACCATCATTCTCAGCAAACTAACACAGGAACAGAAAACCAAACACCACATGTTCTCACTCATAAGTGGGTATTGAACAATAAGAACACATTGACACAGGGAAGGGAACATCACACACTGGGGCCTGTCAGGGGGTGGGGGACTAGGGGAGGAATAGCATTAGGAGAAATACCTAATGTAGATGACAGGTTGATGGGTGCAGCAAACCATCACGGCACATGTATACCTATGTAACAAACCTACACGTTCCGCACATGTATCCCAGAACTTAACGTATAATAAAAACCAAAACCAACCAAACAAAAAATAGCCACAATATGGAAACATCCAGCATATCCATCAACAGATGAGTGAGTTTTAAAATGTGGTATATATACACAATAGAATACTGTTCATCCTAAAAAAAAAAAAAATAGGAAATTCTGTCATTTGTAACAACATGAATGAACTAGAGGACATTATGCTAAGTGAAATAAGCCAGGCACAGAAAGACAAATACCATATGATCTCACCTATTTGTGGAGTCTAAAAAAAGTCAAACTCGTAGAAGTAGAGGGTAAGGCCAGGTGCGGTGACTCACGCCCGTAATCCCAGCACTTTGGGAGGCTGAGGCAGGTGGATCACTTGAGGCTGGGAGTTCAAGGCCAGCCTCGCCAACATGGTGAAACCCTGTCTCTACTAAAAATACAAAAATTAGCTGGGTGTGGTGTCATACGCCTGAAATCCCAGGTACTCAGGAGGCTGAGGCACAAGAATCGCTTGAACCCAGGAGACGGAGGTTGCAGTGAGCCGAGATCTCACTAGAGGCCAGTGGGGGTGGAGGTGGTGGGGAAAGGGGAGGGATTGGTCAAGTGGTACAAAGTTTCAGTTAGGAGTAATATGTTCTAGTGATCCATTATTGCATAGCCTGGTGACCATAGTTAGTAATACTTTATTATATATTTCAAAACAGCTTAAAAAAAAGAGGATTTTTAATGTTCTCACCATGAACGAAAAATGTTTACAATACATAAGATGTTTACAATACAAAAAATACTTTTTCTTAAAGCAAAAATACTTTACTTACTGTACTTCCCATTTTTCGAAAAATAGATGCATAAACAATAGTCTAGAAAGCTATGTCTAGATAGTAGGATCTTGCATGATTCTTTCTTTGAAGTGCCTACATGTGTTTTCTGATTTGGTACAACAACATGTATAAATTCTATATATAAAAGTGCCACACCAAGCTCACAGTGTAGATCCTGAAACTAGATCTCACAACAGCTGCTTTATTTGGTAAGTGATCTCAAGGAATAGGAGGGGGGAGTTGGAAGAGTGACACTGGGCTGGAAGGAAAGCCAAATCAAGGATGGGTTATAAAGCTGACCACCACCATGGGAAACTGAGGTGTTCTTTCTAGAAATCCTTCCAAAGAGCCATGTAGAATAAACCTCATCATTGTCTACCTGAGGGAGATAAGATGGAAGGATTTATCCATGGCTTCTCTCCCCACTGGTCAAAGGTGTTCAGTTCCTCCTATTTCCAGATTTGCACATTTGACAGAAGGGCTAAGAAGGCTGCTGCAGGTGTCCCACTGACTACAGCAGAGAAGCCTCAGGGCAGAAAACAACAGCTTGACAGAGCAGCTGGAGTGAGCTGCTGAAATGTAACTGAAGTGAAAAGGAGGAGGTGAGAGGGTGAGCATACATGCACCTTATATAATATAATGTTGTATAACATTAGAGATGGAAATATCTAGTTTTTCAAGCTGTGACTTTCTTGTTAATTAGAATGTTATAAGTCCCATGAGTAAGACCAATTGTAACAGAAAAGGCCAAATGGAAGCCCCTGAAACTGCCAAATCCCCATCCAGCCAAGATAGTAAATAAAAACCATATCACATCTCCAAGGGACATAGAAGAGATTACAGCCACCCTCAAAGACTTAAAGGATGCAAGGGTAGTTGCTCCCATTGAGTTACCATTCTCGCATCTATAAAAACCAGATGGTAAATGACTGTGTACTTTTTTAGTTTAACAAAGGAGTAGTCCCAATTGCAGCTACTGCACTGGGTGTGATATCTTTACTAGAGAAGATTAATACAGCCTCTAGTATGTAGTATGCCATCATTGATCTGATGAAATAGTCTTTTCATACCAATCAAAAAAGAGGATCAATGCAGTTTGCATTAGCAGGAAATGGCAATGGTATAAATTCACAGGATTGCCCCAGGACAATATTAGTTCTTCTCTTATTTTCTGTCATAGGGATCTATACTATCTGGTCATTTCACAAAAATTACATTGGTCTACTATTTTGAGGATACATGATAATGAGCAAGATGTGGCATGTACTGTAGATGCCTTCATAGATATGTATAATCCAGAGGGCACAACATTAACCCTATGAAGATCCAGAGGCCTGCCAGATTAGGACAGGACATGTACTGATGGCCCCTTCAAAGTAAAAAGTAGTTTGCTGCATCTTTCACTGCCTACTTGTAAGAAAGAAGCACACCACTCGTTAGGCTCCCTTGGTTTTGCTTGTGGAACATTCCACACTGGTGGAATGCAGCTCCTGGCAGGCTACTGGGCCCCTATAGGCTGAGGACCTCACCACAGGACACCAAGTGGCCATATGGCCAGAACAGTTCATCATGAGCCAGATGATCTCAAAGCCCCAAGTTACAAGGATAGGTGGGCTCAGCCGGAATCTAATGTAAGAGAGAAGCAGTACACTGGAGAATGTGCTTGAGCAGGTGCACAAGGCACAGATAAGCTGCAGGAAAGGTGGCCAGGCTCCCTAAGCCCCCTGCTGTGGCACCGACTGACATCTCTTCCTTGGCTCTCACCCATGACTTCATGGTGGTTTTTCTATGACTAGCTAACAGAGGAGAGGAACTCAAGCTTGACTCACAGACAGGTCAGCTTGGTGAAGTTGGTAGGCGTTGATAATGGACTGATGCCCACAACACTCCCATTCACAAGTGACCTTGAAAGACCATAGTGTGGGCAAAGACAGCAGTGAGGCAAATCTTCTCAATGGAAAAGCCATTTAAAAAAAAATATTAAATTGCCTTTGTATATATTTATGTATTAACATTCTTATGTGTATTACCTCTACTTGCAGATTTATATAGGGCTTACAAATATTTTTATTGAGTATTGTTTAAGTGATCTGGATTTAAATCACACCATCGGTTTAAAAAAAATAGGCATTTTGACATTATTAACAATGTTGGCTGGGTGTAGTGGCTCACTCCTGTAATCCCAGCACTTTGGGAGGCCGGGAAGTTGGGAGGATCTCTTGAGCCCAGGAGTTTGAGACCAGCCTAGGCAATATAGCGAGACCTAGTCTGTAAAAAAAAAATTTTTTAATTAGCCAGGTGTGATGGTGCATGCCTGTAGTCCCAGCTACTTGGGAGGCTGAGGTGAGAGGATTGCTTCAGCTAGGGAGGTTAAGGCTGCAGTGAGCGGTGATCACACCACTGCACTCCAGCCTGGGCAACAGTGTGAGACCCTGTCTCAAAAAACAAACAAACAAACAAAAACAATGTTAGTAGGAGAGAACAGAAGGAGAAGACTTCTAAGACCATATGGAAATCATGCATAAGAAATAATAGGCTCTTAGGGAACTCTATTATTATTGCCTCAGCAAGGGGAGATTTGGTAAGCCTTGGCAAAACAACAAGAAGCCAAATTGGAATAGGAGAAAGACAACAGCATTTCAGAAACAAACAAATGCAGCTTTGAGTCAAGGCTCTGTCACTTCCGGAGAGTATGACTTTGGAAAAGTTATTTAACCTCTCTGGACCTCAGTTTCCTCCTTTGTAAAATGAGACTGATGATATCTTAACTAGGTTCTTGATGGGCATGTCAAGTACAGTTGTACAGCCTGTGAACAAGGGAACCTAGTGGAAGAGGTGAGAAGGGACTAGCATCCCACCTGAGCTCAGATCACTGGACAGCATCTATCTTGCAGAAGTTCTGTTTATAGTTTGCACAAGGCCCCTATAGGTTACCTCAGGCCTAGTTGTTCCAAGGATTTAAGAGACATCACATTTGTAAAGCACTTAGTAAGCAGCAATCAATGGTAGCTGCTATTGTATTCTGTCAGTTACTGAAAACCTACACTGCAAACAGAAGTCAGGACCCAGCTCTGTGTGATAGAGGTGGCCACAACAGGAAGGGCAGGTCTCTGACAGAGTCTGCTTCCCCAGGGACTCTAAAGGACATAAGGGCAGGGACCTGTCTTACTCACCTCTGATGTTCCGGGCAGTTAGCTGACCATAAATTTTTGTTGAGTGATTGAGTAAACAGAAGGATCCTCTTCCCTTTTGTTTTTGTTTTTGAAAAAGTAACAGTAATAAAAACATCTTTGAAAACATTTGCTTGGATGCGTTCTTGAGCGCCTTCTTCTCCTATGTTGGTTTTCAGTTCACCAGTTCTCAGACTGAGTTTTCTCGTTTTGAGGCCACTTACAGGGTAAATTTAGGTCTGTGTTCAGAGTATGTCACTTCACTGTCTTACATTTAGAAAGAGAATCCTCAAATAACAAAACCAAGCAATAACAACTCCACAGATTCTCCAAGCTTGTTCTTTGTCGTGTTTGCCATGTAATCAAACTTTCAGCCCCACAGAAGTGGAACTAAACCACCCATAATGTTACATTGATCAAACTTAAGTCTGATTTCTTTAGAGTCTTTCGGCTGATGCTTGTTGTCTCTTCCTTTCTTTTAGATTACTGAATGAGTCTGGCTCTTTAAATTATGCTTAGTGAACTCTATGATTGCTGAGGACAGCAACTAGGACTGGAAGAAATTGTCTGCTGAGATAAGTGGTAGAAAAACCCTCTCATGGTCCCACCCAGACTCCTCCTCATCTTCCAATGTGCACTGGAGACTCAAACCACACCATGACCCCGTTAGCAGCATAGGGAGGTTCCAGAATGGTCCTCTTCAGTGATAACGAGGGAATACATCTGAGGTAGGTTTCATCTTCCCCTAAACAAAACTGGCAATGGAATCTAGCAAAATAATCTTTTCAGTTTAACAAATTTAATTTTTCTATGGTTGCCTCTGAGTTAGGCAACTAGATCTAAAATATGATGTGATGTGATAAAATGTAATATGCCTTGCTAATATGGGTCACTTATTCTGTTTGCGTCCTACCCCTGTTCCACTGCTGGGTTGAATCCCTCACTTTCTCTTAGTTCACCAGTGACTAGGCTCATTAACTTGTCCGAATTAAACTTTACGTGTTGTGCTGCTAGTTTTTTTTTTTTTTCTTTAACACAACCTATTTTTCTTTCTTTTTAAAAAATTCAACTTTGATTTTAGACTCATGGGGTACATGTGCAGGCTTGTTACACTGGTATATTGCATGATGCTGAGGTGTGGGGTACAACTGACCCCTTCACCCAGGTAGTGAGGATAGTACCCAATAGGTAGTTTTCCAGTCCTTGCCCCTCTCCCTTCTTCCCCATTCTTGGAGTTCCCAGTGTCTATTGTTCTTATGTTTGTATCCATGTGTACCCAATATTTAGCTCCCACTTGTAAGTAAGAACATGTGGTATTTGGTTTTCTGTTCCTGTGTTAATTCTCTTAGAATAATGGCCTCCATCTGCATCCTTGTTGCTACAAAGGACATGATTTTGTTCTTTTTGTGGCTGCATAGTAGTCCATGGTGTATAAGTACCACATTTTCTTTAACCAATCCACCATGGATGGGCACCTAGGTTGATTTCATGTCTTTGCTATTGTGAATAGTGCTGTGATGGACATACAAGTGCATGTGTCTTTTTGGTAGAACGATTTCTTTTCCTTTGGGTATATACTCAGTAATGGGATTTCTGGGTTGAATGGTAGCTCTGTTTTGAGTTATCTGAGAAATCTCCAAAATGCTTCCCATAGTGGCTGAACTAATTTATTAATACATTCCTATCAGCAATGTGTAAGTGTTCCTTTTTCTCTGAAACCTTGTCAGCATCTATTATTTTTTTACTTTTTATAATAGCCATTCCAACTGGTGTGAGATGGTATTTATTGTGGTTTTGATTTGCATTTCTCTGATGATTAGTCATGATGAGCATTTTTTAATGTTTGTTGGCTACCTGTATGTCTTCTTTTGAGAAGTGTCTGTTCATGTCCTTTGCTCATTTTTTAATGGAGTTGTTTTTTTGCTTGTTGACATGTTTAAGTTCCTTATAGATTCTGGATATTAGACCTTTGTTTGATGCATAGTTTGTGAAAACTTTCTCCCATTTCTGTAGGTTGTCTGTTTACTCTGTTGATAGTTTCTTTTGTTGGGCAGAAGCTCTTTAGTTTAATTAGGTCCCACTTGTCGATTTTTGGTTTTGTGATTGCTTTTGAGGTCTTAGCCATAAATTCCTTGCCCAAGCTGATGTCCAGAATGGTATTTCCTAGATTTTTTTTCTGGGGTTTTTATAGTTTGAGTTCTTACATTTAAATATTTGATCAGTCTTAATTTTTATACATGGTGACAGGTAGGGATCTAGTTTTATTCTTCTGCATATGACTAGCCAGTTATCCTAGCATCATTATTAAAGGGAGTCCTTTCCCCATTGCTTATTTTTGTCAGCTTTGTCAAAGATCAATTGGTTATAGGTGTATGATTTTATTTCTGGGTTCCCTATTCTGTTCCATTGGTCTGTGTGTCTGTTTTTGTACCAGTGCCATGCTGTTTTGGTTACTGTAGCCTTATAGAATAATTTGAAGTCAGGTAATATGATGCCTCTGGCTTTGTTCTTTTTGCTTAGGATTGCTTTGACGATTCAGGATCTTTTTTGGTTCCATGTGAATTTTAGAATAGTTTTTTTCTAATTCTTTGAAAAATGACGTTGGTAGTTTGATAGGAATAGTGTTGACTTTGTAGATTGATTTGGGCAATATGGCCATTTTAACAATATTGATTCTTCCAATTCATGAGCAAGAAATGTTTTTCCATTTGTTTGTGTCATCTCTGATTTCTTTCAGCAGTGTTTTGTAGTTCTCCTAGAGATTTTTCACCTCCTTGGTTAAAGCTGTATCCCTAGGTATTTTATTTTTTGTGGCTATTGTAAATGGGATTGCATTTTTGATCTGGCTTGAACATTACTGGTGTATAAAAATGCTACTGATTTTGTACATTGGTTTTGTATCCAAACAACTTTACTGAAGTTGTTTATCAGCTCCAGGAGCCTTTTGGTAGAGTCTTCAGGGTTTTCTAGGTATAGAATCATATCGTCAGGGAAGACAGATAGTTTGACTTCTTTTCCTATTTGGATGCCTTTTATTTCTTTCTCTTGTTTGATTGCTCTGGCTAGGACTTCCAGTACTATGTTGAATAGGAGTGGTGAGAGTGGGCATTTTTGTCTTGTTCCAGTTCTTAAGAGGAATGCTTCCGGCTTTTGCCCACTCAGAATGATATTGGTGGCAGGTCTGTCATAGATGGCTCTTACTATTTTGAGGTATGTTCCTTCGATAGTGCTGCTTGTTTTAAACAGTGTTGAGAACTCCAGTCCCTGTAACTGTAACAGCAAAATTTCCCACAGAAGAGCAGCCTCAGTGAGCATAAGAAGGGGCCTTTGTTCTTCCTCAAAACAACTAATCCCTCTTGTAAATAGGCCTGCCATGCAACCCCGGAGACTTCTAAAGAGTTTTGTCCTTGGAGCTTTCTTTAGTTCCTCCGAGCATGTTTCATTGTAACAGTGGGCCAGGTCTTCCGCTGGTTTTAACTGCCTATTTTGAGGTTGCTTTTAGGACAGCTGCTTTTAAGTTAATCTTTATATTCACTGACTTTGATGGAAAACAAACAGTATTATGTCGTTGCTTCTATATGAGCACAGGATTTCTTAGGATTAACTCTACTCAAGCCTAAATAGCAAACTTTTGGGCAAACATTTAAGAGAGTACATCACTGTAAATGCAGTTTATAATTTTTTTCTCATTAAATGAATTATATTCAGTAGATTTTCTTTACAGGAAAATGATAGAAGAAAGTTTAAAATGACATTCTGCACAATCATTATATTTTGGAATGCTGCATTAGAAAATCACAAAAGATTTGAAAACAGAAGGATACCAATCCTCAGATATGATTTTCTGTTTTTGATTCTAATAAAATAAGCCAAGTGTTCTGTTCCAGTTTCCTTTAATATCAAAATCCTTCCTAATGCCTATCAAGTTATCTTTCTGAGGTACCCCCCAGGCTTCCCAATTAACTTCACAAACCCCACTTCACAGATTACCCAAAATAACAGAAAGAGGCCTTGTAAGGGAATGGTTAAGAGTATGAGCCTGATGCAAGACTAGCTCTACCCCTTACTACCTATGACAATGACAATGAGCAAGTTGCCTAAACTCTCTCTGCCTCATTTTCCCATCATAAAATAGGAATAGGAACAATACATATCTCCGAGAGTTATTAGGATTAAATAAGTTAATATTTCTAAAGGGGTTAGAATAGTGCTTGGCAGGAATTACTACATAAATGTTGCTAAATTAAATTTTACCTAAGTCTAATCCTGACTTGCTTTTTCTCTCCAAAATCAGAAGGATTTATATCCCATAAATTTAGTGAAAAAAATTGTTAGTGATTTTTAATGCTGTTTATATAAATAACATATGTAATAAGTATCTTCAGGCTGGGTGTGGTGGCTCACACCTGTAATCCTAGCACTTTGAGAGGCTGAGATGGGCACATCACTTGAGGCCAGGAGTTTGAGACCAGTCTGGCCAACATGGTGAAACCCTGTTTCTACTAAAAATACAAAAATTAGCCAGACTTGGTGGTGTGCACCTGTAGTCCCAGCAACTAGGAAGGCTGAGGCAGGAGAATTGCTTGAACCCGAGATATGGAGGTTGCAATGAGCCAAAATCACGCCACTGCACTCCAGCCTGGGCGACAGAGCAAAACTCCGTTTCCAAAAATAAATAAATAAAATAATAATAATAAGTATCTTCATCATAGATTATAAACAATCTAGATGTCCAACAATAAACAAATTGTTAAATATTAAGTATTTAATTTTAAAAAGTAAAATACAAATTTATTTTCAATATGTGTTTAAGTGGAAAAAGCAGGTTACATAAAATAATGTACATTATGATTCAATTTTTATTGAAACAATATGTATTATAGAAGAAAGCAAAAGAAAAGTCTAAACAGATAGATACCAGAATGCTCCCAGTGTTATTTTGGGTGATGAAATGATGAGTGGTTTTTATTTTCTTCTTTTTTTTTTTTTTAAATCTAGATCTTCTAAATTGTCTCCAAGAACATTTGTGATTTATAAATAAAAAGAAATTAAGAATTTTAATAAAAACATAAATTTATGATTGTGGAAATTTATTTTCTTTCCATGGAAATCTCTAAGGAAAATGAAGAAATATACTGAATTCCTCTAATTAAATATAATCACAATTTTCATTAACCTCAAAGTTATCAAGGAAGAGCTATTTTAGCCCATTGCCTTAGATATCATAAGATATAAAAGGTATTTTAAACAATTTTGCATTTATCAGCTTATATATTTTAATCATTTGTTCTCATTTTTATCATACATTAGTTGTGGAGAAGTAGTGTAGTGTTGGTTTGTCTTATGTAATCTGACTTTTAAAACAACTCATTATACTAAATTTGAGAACTGAGGTAGATATTTTACAGATAAAATAATTTTTAATTATGTTTTCTCAATCTAGCAAATAACAGAAATAAAAAGTTTTAAGGGATTATTTGTGAGGCAAGATAGATAACTACTTAGATTGGATAAATTTTCCAGGAGCCAGAGAGAAAAGTTATATATAATATCACCTTACCATTACTGTTATTAGGGAGATTTTATTAGGTCACTTCTGATTTTTGCCCTTCTTCAAGTGTGACTTTGTTTATCCTCAAACGGACTTGTTGGTTTCTTCCAATCTCATCTCAGGCTTAAGTAAAATATTTGCGTGTTCCTCCTTTTTTTTTTTTAACTATGTTGAAGATTATCCTTCCTCTCTCATACTAAGAATCATAAACCTAAAAGCCAAAATACAGTACAACAGGAAACTAATAATTTGATATGTTTAAAATGTACAGATTTGAGGGATGTCGTCTGATTTTTGTTCCCCAACAGAACTGAAAAAAACCCATTTCTGCCACTTGTCGAATCAACTGTTAACCTTCTAACTCACACATTTTTTACATATTAGAAATACCCGTTTTAACCTTGCTAAGTCTGTGCAATCATCTTCTCTAGCTATCTTGCTTCTAAGAGGAATTCCCACTGGATTATTGAAAACTTTCTGCTTTGCTTTCCTTAAATCTGTTCTCAGATTTAGAAAAAAAGGTTCTTTAAAGAAGATGACCCAGTTTTCTAGAGTGAATAAAACTTTTCACACCACAGTGGAAATCTTACAGTATTTTTTTCAAAGTTGTAAGACGGTGAGGAAAGGGTATCTTTTTCTTCTTATTAGAAGTATTGAATAAAAGATATATAATATGTCAAAAATCTTACTTAGAAAATCTATGAACCAAAAATCTGTAAGGACAGCCCAGAAAACTACAAGGAGGTTAAAAAAAAAAAAAAAGTGAGGCAAAGCCTCTTTCTCTTGTAATCTAGCTTCTCTATGTATTGAAAGACTCAACGTGGCTTTCTATTTCAAATCTTACACTATGAAGACATTTGATTAACCAACGATATTAGGTTAATAAAATATTTTACTCAAGAAAACAGCCCTCTTATACCATATAAAAAGAGAAAAATATTCAAATAGAACTCAGAATAGAAAGTACTAAAACTCTTTTACTCTATGTAAGGAAATTACCAGATTTTTTTTTTTCTGGAAGATTGGTAGTTTTTCATATTCTTTCTCATATGCAGTTCCCCTTAAATTTATTGCCCTTTTATCTTCTGCTAAATCCACAAGAAACATTTTAAAGATATTCTCTCACAGTACCTAAAAAGTTAACTAAGTTTTTTCTACTGTCTCCATAATCCATTCCAATTATTTACTTTAAAATTTTTAATTCATCCATTTATGTATTGATTCACAAATACTTATGGAGTGCCTACGATGTTTCAGTGACTGGGTTAGGCTCTAGGGATACCACGCATGGTGAGCATGAACAGGCACAGCTCACACACTTATGGAGCTGATAGGCAAATGAGGTACTCAGGTATGAATCAAATGATCACATTAGTGGAGGCAGAATTATGAACTGAGGTTCATGTTCTGAAAAAAAGAACAGTCTCAGAGAGTGGACCCTCACTTAGAGTAGGGGACAGGGAGAGCTTCCCTGGGCAAACAAAACAAGGCATCAAGAACGAAAATGAGGCTGAGCCTAAGATTTAATTTCCTTTCATAAAAACATTGCAGGAAGCCAACCACACTATTAATTCTAAAGGTGAGCAGAACAAAATTTCATCTGAACCCATTTTCTGACCAAAAGTGTTTCTTCTTTTCTCATAGAAAATGGTTAGCATATCTCATTGAAGCATTATACAGAGTACTTTTTTGTTACCTGGCTGTTTCCATGTATCTAATTAAGAAAGAAAAAGAGTGAAAAAAATTCTCAGCATTTTTTCGCCATTTTGTTTCTCTGTCAAATAAATTATCTTTTTCAAATATTTTCTATATAAAAATGTTTCATTGATTCTTATTTGCAAATCTATTCCACAATATTGCTATTACAGATTCCAATTTATTCTTTTTCACCCTCTTTGGAAATCTGTAACTATATATCAAATTACTACTCACTTATGTTTCATTAAATGGAACAACTTAGATAATTTTTATTTCTACTTGTTGCTTTAGTACTATTTTAAAATCATTGTGAAGAAGATACTTTTAATTTATTTTTTGAGACAGGGTCTCACTCTGTCGCCCATGCTGGAGTGCAGTGGTGTGATCTCAGCTCACTGCAGCCTCCACCTCCCAGGCTTAGGCGATCCTCCCACTTTAGCCTCCCGAGTAGCTGGGTCCACAGTCACACACCGCCATAACTGGCTAATTTTTTGTATTTTTTGTAGAGATGGGATTTCACCATGTTGCCCAGGCTGGTCTTGAACTCCTAAGCTCAAGTGATCTGCCCGCCTTAGCCTCCCAAGGTGCTGGGATTATGGGTGTGAGCCACATGCCCAGCCAGAAAATACTTTTATATCAGACTTTCTCTAAAACTCCAAATATATTTGATCTCTTTTTACTTGGTTGCTTTTATCTGTTGCTTTTATTTATTTTTAATTCATTTTGAAACAGGGTCTCACTGTCGCTCAGATTGGAGTGCAGTGGTGCAAATCATAGCTCACTGCAGCCTTGAACTTCTGGGCTCAAGCAATCCTCCTGACTCAGCCTTCTGAATACCTGGAATTACAGGTGTATGCCTCATGCCCAGATAATTTTTAAAATTTTTGTATGGATGGGGTCTCATTTTGTCCCTAAGGCTGGTCTTGAACTCTTGGTCTCAAGCAATCCTCCAACCTTGGCTTCCCAAAGTGCTGAGATTATAGGCGTGAGCCACTGTGCCCAGCCTCTTTTTATTTTTTTAAAGTTTATTCTTATTACAAAGCAAATACATGTCCTATGGTGAAAATAAGATTTTCAGTAGTAAACTACAATAAAAACTTACCAATCCTGAACCAGATATAACCACCATTAATATTTTGTTGTATACCTACATATAACTATATTTTTATATAATTTACTGTGTTTTCTCAGGGTTTTCATGAAGTAGTTGAGGAAGCAAAAATGACAGCACTTTTTTCTTGGTTATAATTAATGATCTATTTACGGATTTTTTTTTTTTTTTTTTTTTTTTTGAGATGGAGTCTTGCTCTATCATCCCAGGCTGGAGTGCAATGGCATGATCTTGGCTCACCACAACCTCCGCCTCCTGGGTTCAAGCAATTCTGCCTCAGCCTCCCAAGTAGCTGGAATTACAGGCACGCCACCAGGCCCAGCTAATTTTTGTATTTTTAGTAGAGATGAGGTTTCGCCATGTTCACCAGGCTAGTCTTGAACTCCTGACCTCAAGTGATCTGCTGGCCTCGGCCTCCCAAAGTGCTGGGATTACAGGCATGAGCCACCGCCCTTGGCCTATTTCTGGATTATTATTTGATTCAAATTTTTGTCAAATATCAAATTCTGTAAACCTTGAGTAGCTATTGTGTGGCTATTACAAAAATGGCATGATTCTTTTCTAAAACTATCACATAAATCATATTGGTACTAGGTTAAAAAAATAGAGGTTTGTCTTATTTCAGTTATTTTACTCTAATTTTTATCTTTATTTTAAATTCTACTGGCTTTTCCCCTTATCTCATAAATTTCATATTTTTGCTATCAACACAGCATTTCAGTCTGTGGAGATCATTAGGAATCTCATTTTAGCTAACCCTCCTATTTTTGTGTCATCAACAAATTTAAAAATAATCTCTTCAAAGCCTTCATATAGATCATTAGTGAAAATGTTGAACATTTTGTAGAATATGTTAAGGCTGCCTAAGGGACAAGGACCAAGAGCAAAGTTGCTTCCTAACACAACTCTAGTGAAGACAACGGAAGGAAAAATAAGAAAGAGGCCAGTGGAAGCAGTAAAGACTTATTATGGTTGCATAGTTGGAAGTCCAGAATATAAGAAAGGAGAGAACTAAACCTACACTGCATATAAAAAACGGCACCCGCGGTGCCAGTAGCAAGAGAATCGGTGGAAGAATGCAGAAACCAATTCAAACAAATCCACATAAATATTTGATGGTACATAAGGGAGGGCTATATATGAAATTGCAAAAGGTTGCATGTAAGTTTGCCTGGAATATTACAATAAAAATACATGCTTTTCAGCCAGGCTTGGTAGCTCACGCCTGCAATTCCAGAACTTTAGGATGTTGAGGCAGGTGGATGGCTTGAGCCCAGGAGCTTGAGACCAGCCTGGGCAACATAGTGAGACATCATCTCTACAAAAAATACAAAAATTAGCTGGGCAGAGTGGTGCATGCCTGAGGTCCCAGCTCCCGAATATAGGAGGCTGAGGTGGGAGGATGGCTTGAGTCCAGGAGGCCAAGGCTACAGTGAGCTATGATTGCACCACTGCACTCTAGCCTGGGTGATAAAGTGAGACCCTGGATCAAAAAAAAAAAAAAAAAAAAAAGATACATGCTCTTCAGAGCCATTTAGAAGATGGAAGGAAGACTATTAATGATCCTTGCATCAGTGCGTATGCTAGCCTACATGACACCTCTGTGTGAATTTGAAAAAGATGCCTCTTCCTCCTGGCTGACATAGCCCCACACAAGGACTTAGCGCTTGACAAGGAGAGCACAGGTTGAACCACAGCCCTCACTCACGCCTTAGCCAGGTGCCCCCGTGCACTGATCAGTGAGGTTTGCTGGGTCTCTCCACACCCCATTTCAGCTTTGCTAGCTGGTTCTCTGTTAAGCTCTGATGATAGGGGTGCTAGAGGGAGACTGAAATGTGGGAAGAGGAAGGAGGGACACACTTCATCCTGTGAGCTTCCAGTTTGCTTGTGGTTCTTGCTACTGGCACCCTATTAACTCTGCTTCACCATAGCAGCAGTTGGATCCAGTTTTCAGTTTCCCTACCACCTGCAGAAATAACTGGACTGCACCCCACCTCCCCACCAAGAGACACCAGCACCAAACCCCTCTTCAGAGACAGATCCCAGCTCCAAGAGACACTGCCTCCAAACTCAGAGACAAAACCACCAACTGAGCAGCACCTTTCTCCTCAGATGTCTGAGTTTCAGCTTCATGCCGCTGCTCCTCTAAGTTTCTACATTTTAAGAATTCCAGCCTCTTACTTTTGTTCCCTCAGACCTAGAGGCTATTAAGAGTTCCCTGCAGTTGCTACCTCTGTAATATCTTAGATTTTTCTTTTCACCTTTTTGGTTACCAGGTTGACAATTTTATATTTCATTGACAATTCTTTTTTTTTTTTTTTAAGACAGTCTCACTCTGTCACCCAGGCTGGAGTGCAGTGGCTCAATCTCAGCTCACTGCAACCTCCACCCTCCCCACCCTGGGTTCAAGTGTCTGGCCTGTTGACAATTCTTTACATTAAATTATATTTATTGGTTGGGCGCAGTGGCTCACGCCTGTAATCTCAACACTTTGGGAGGCTGAGGTGGGCCAATCACATGAGGTCAGGGGTTCCAGACCAGCCTGGCCAACATGGCAAAACCCCATCTCTACTAAAAATACAAAAATTAGCTGGGCATGGTGGTGGGCGCCTGTAGTACCAACTACTCTGGAGGCTGAGGCAGGAGAATTGCTTGAACCCAAGAGGCAGTGATTGTAGTCAGCCAAGATCACACCACTGCACTCCAGCCTGGGCCACAGAGTACATGAGACTCTGTCTCAATAAATAAATATAAAAAATAAAAATTATATGTATTCAGGTAACTCTGCATAGTTCCTGTCTCTTGACTGAACCCTGAGTACACAAAGGAGAAGACAAATTAGAGCTATAAATCATCATAATCTATATACATTATTTTTCTTCAGGCATTACTTGGACTGTTCTAACATCAAAACTGCTCGATAAGAGGAAACAACTTTCCATCAGACTCGAGTTGGGGATTCTTGCCAGAATTAAGGCTGTCACATACTGAAGGGCTAGCTGGCTTAGCTGGACTCCTGGTAGGAGAATGATAAACCCATCCTATATCTTTCCAAAAGGGATGTACTAATCAGAAATAGGTTATTCTGCAGTAAACACCAGTCCTCTGACTAGTGATGGCTTACAGCAATAAATGTTTCTCTCTCTTGGAGGTTTCGTAACAACTGAGGATCCATTGCACCTTTGTTCTATGGCTCTTCTCCAAATATCTTTTTCATTTCTTGGAGACCTAAGCTGAAGGTATTACCCCTACCCTTGTCTCACAGCAGAGGGAAAGGAATAAGAGTGGAATCATGCAATGGCTCACAAGCCTTCTGCTTGGAGGTGGTGTAAGTCACCTCCTCTTGCATTCCTTTGGTTAAAGCAAACCATATAGCCAAACCTGCTATCAGTGGGGCATTTTGGGTTAAGAGTTAACAAAATCTTTTCTCTGCTGTGTATGAATTTTACCTTTAGTTAACATTCTAGTTCTGTTCCCCTAGAACCAGATTAGAGTGCTATGTTAACAGTATTACTCAGCAACACTGCTTATAATAAAAAGGATCTCTGATTGGAAATTGCATCTGGAGTGGGAGGAACTATAAATGCGCCATAAATACCTGATGAAGATTGTAGCTTCTAGCATCCTTGAATGTGCTGACTGTTTTAATTGAGTATGTGTAGTAATGCCAGAAATGACACATCTGAAGTTTGTTACAGGTGATATTGGCTCCTGTAGGGAATGAGACCTTAATTCAGGGTGGTTCCTGCACTTGCCTCATATGCATCACACCTTCATGCATTTGAGTTGTCTCGGGGCAGCTGCATAATTTGGAGGGACACCTGACACCACCTGTAGTTAATTGTGGTTCCTGTCTCATGTTTTCATTTTTCTTTTCTTTCTTCTTTTTTTTTTTTTTTTTGTCTTGAGACAGTCTCACTCTGTCACCAAGGCTGGAGTGCAGTGGCACGATCTCGGCTCACTGCAATCTCCACCTCCCAGATTCAAATGATCGTCCCACCTCAGCCCCTGATAGCTGGAATTACAGGCACCTGCCACTATGCACAGCTGATTTTTGTATTTTTACAAAAATTCACAGTGTTGGTTAGGCTGGTCTCGAACTCCTAACCTCAAGTGAGCTGCCCTCCATGACCTCCCAAAGTGCTAGGATTACAGGTACGAGCCACCACGCCCAGCCCTGTCCCATGTTTCTCTGAGTGAATCTGATGCCAAAGAGGTTTATGGTAGTTTTGTGAGTTTGAATCTTGACCTGAACATAATAATAGGTTTGATGCCATTGTGGGCACTGTAGGCAGAAATTCACATTCTGCCACAAGACATCAATATAAGAATGGATGTTCTTCTAACTGAAAGATGAACAGATAATTAGAAACAATAACAGTAGGAGGATTCTCCTAGAGGACCTAGGTACTTTTCATTAGACAACAGATTCATAGAAAACTACTGATCAATAGAGGAAAAATGGAAAGAGAAACACGTTTGTGGCTCAGAGAAACCTCAGTTAGAAACCTGGCTCTGCTGCTTCCTGCCTGTAACCTGGGTGAGTTGCTTTACCCCTCTGAGCATCAGAATTCTCATCTATAAATTTACTATTTTTTTCAGGCATTTTTACTAAAAGAAAAAACTCAACTGGAACTCAGTTGAGAAAAAAAAAAAATCTAAAAGGGCACGAATGGTCCTGCAATCTAATGGACTTGAGTCTCCAGGACTCTTTCTTTGCCCCATCTGCAGTTTTTTCAGTTTCTTGGCTTCATTCAATCCTACTCCAGGGACAGGATTTCTCTGTAGGACAGAGATGCTGCCAGCTCTGGCTTACATTCTTACCATAGGTATATATGACCCTTTCAAATTAATGATTTCATTTTAAAATGTAACTAAATGCTCTCTTACTATCTTACCTGTCTTCACTGAATTGCACTTCCTTATTTTAAAGGGTGATTGTTCTGTCATTTCCAGATTGAAGACAATCCTTGCTAGAGAAGTTGGGAAGAAAGAGTAAACTGATCATCATAAAGTTCTGCTGTCTAGTTCTGCTGCCTTCATCAACATTATGGCATCTTTTCCAGAATGCTAGCCTATCCTTCACATGTTCTTGCTCAGAACATGGCTGGTATCTCATAGTGCCACAGTCATCATTCATAATTACAAAGAAAGGTTAAATTTACCTTAGTGTCGCCAGATGTTATGCACATTATATTTCCAAATATAATTTTAAAAAATTTCATTCAGGCTATTTTCTATCATGTAAAACCTACTTTATTAGAAATGATGGTCCATATAATACTCAGAACAAACTTCTTCAGTTATGAAAAAAATTGGAAAAATTCATGCATTTTTCCAAAAACAGAATTAGCCTATTTTTGCTTTCTAAAAGGTGTAGGGCTCAATCCCTGGTATAAAATTTTTACTAATTTTTCCAAAGATACAGAGCCATTTTTCTCTTCTCTCAAAAGGGCAGAACAGTTTCAAAGTCCCTTACTTTATCTAACTTCAGTTCTGAGGGCAACGATCCTGGGACACAGGGATGGTTCTTTTTAACTCCTTTGGCATAAATTCCCTTGCATTTCAATTGAGACAAGTCCATTCTTGTGATGAGAATTTACAGTCTAGTAATCTTAAACACCAAATAAAGTATAGAATTCCCCTTTTCCAGCTGCTGAAGAGGAAGTTAATGGATTTCCAGTCACAGAAAAGAGTCTTAGAGAATCCCCTGTGGTTCTGGGCCTGGCTGGATTCTGCTGCTCTTTCTTTGATACTAAAACTACACATTGACTATCATTGGTTTCTTTTACAGATTTTGGAGGACTTTAACAAAATGAGATGATAAATGTGAAATATATCTTCTTACCTCTATCAACAATTTCAATCCCTTCTCCTTTCATCTTGCAAATCAATTTTTCTTGTAGTCTTTTTACTTCAGATTCCTTTTCTTCTAGTTGTTCTTTTAAAGATGCCAGTTCATCCTACAAGTTACAAATTCATTTAAAAATAGCAGATCATGACTGAAAAAGAACATTCAGAGAGCATATTAGCTCTTTAAATCAACAATCAGATTTTGTGAATGAAACAAATCTACAAGAATTTAGACGCGGCTGGGCGTGGTGGCTCACGCCTGTAATCCTAGCATTGTGGGAGGCCAAGGTGGACGGATCACTTGAGGTCAGGAGTTCGAGACCAGCCTGGCCAACATGATGAAACCCCATCTCTGCTAAAAATACGAAAAACTAGCCGGGCGTGATAGGGCACATCTGTAATCCCAGCTACTCCTGAGGCTAAGGCAGGAGAATCGCTTGAATCGGGAGGCAGAGGTTGAAGTAAGCCAAGATCGCACCACTGCACTCCAGCCTGGATAACAGAAGGAGACTCCATCTCAAAAAACAAAAACAAAACAAAACAAAACCCCCAAAATTTACATGCAAGCATCAGAAATCAGACAAGGGCAATAAAAAGCAGGAAACAAGACTATCAGAAGGCCAGGCATGGTGGCCCATTCCTGTAATCCCAGCACTTTGGGAGGCCAAGGCGGGCAGATCACTTGAGATCAAGAGTTCAAGACCAGCCTGGCCAACATGGTGAAACTCCAACTTTACTAAAAATACAAAAAATTATCTGGAGTGGCGACGTGCACCTGCAATTCCACCTACTCCGGAGGCAGAGGCAGGGGAATTGCTTGAACCCAGGAGGTGGAGGTTGCAGTAAACTGAGGTTGCGTCACTGCACTCCAGCTTGGGTGACAGAGTGAGATTCCGTCTCAAAAAAAAAAAAAAAAAAAAAAAAAAAGGATTATAAGCAGAAGTCCCATTTATAATAGTTATTGTATAATTATTTCAAGTTTCTTTGTAATCAAATTAAAAAGAGATCTTTTAAAGAGTAATTAGGGATAGGATAGCCCTAAGGTTTAAATTTTACATCAAATTTAAAAATATGACCAAGTTACTCAAGGAAGATAATCAAATTAGAAAATTAGATACTTAGTGTCATAAAAGCAAAATAAAATGCAAATTGGAAAAGACTAGCTTGACATTTATTCGGCATTTCAAGTTGGCACTCATGCTTCCTTGACAAGCACAGAGTTTCATTCATGGGTAAGGTAGCAAGTCATGAACAGCTTTAGCCAAATCAGGGAACTAAATAATTCACCCACATCACTAAGATAAAAGGACAGAATCTCCTACAACAATGGGAAAAAATAAATATAGAAAACAGTGAAGCCCTCTTTTAATTTTTAACTATACAACTGTATATAAGATTTCAAGTCCATCCTTCTATGTACTCATGTTTAAATTTTCAGTTTCCTTTCAGTAAAGAATTAGCTTTAGCAAACAAATTTTGCTGGCTGTACTTAACACAGAAAATACAGCTATGCAATGCTAAGAAGTACAGCTTTATATTCAACATCACATTTTACTTTCAGAATTTCTAAAGATATATTTATTACATTTAGTACTATGAGAAGATGTAGTTCTCCAATGAAGTGAGGCACTTGGCCCTATAGTTTTGACTTCTAGTAGGAGCAGAGTGGACAAGTACAAAAAGTCTTCAGTAGCACTGGCAGGAAGTGTGAACCTGTTCTCACCGTGCTGCTTCTCAGCAGTCATTTCTATTCACAGTCATGATAATATCAACTGCTGTACATTTACCGTCAAGAAAGTCCCTAAAAAGGAAAATGACCTCTACTGTGGATATGAAACAGAATTCTTTCACAAGCGAATGTTTACAATTATTTTACTAGGCTTGGGTCTCAGTCTAAGAGAGTGTAATTTATAAATTCTTTCATTTTACGTTTATTATTTTTCACTAATTATTTCATATATTTCTGAAAACAACATCAGGGATCCCATTGTTCCTTCAATCAGCTTGAGGTGATTTTTAATTAACAGGTGACACACACACAGAATGAATGCACATGCCACTAAAAACATCATCACAGCAAAACAACACAAGCCAGAAAGCAACAGGCCATGGACCCCATCACCCAACGTCTACTACACCTTCAGTGACTCCCATTTTTGTTCCATCCACTGCTCTTCATACTGCATCTGACCCACCTTGATTTTCATGCTAGAAAGTTTGGCCACTAAAGACTGGCAGAGACACAGAGGAGTGAAAGAAAACTATAGATAGAAAAAGACAAGCTAAATAACCGAGAAAACAGTATCAGTTTATAAAGGAGGTTAGATACAACTCAGAGAAAGGGCAGGTTATGTTCTGTCGGATGAGTTAAGCCTTGTTTTTAAATTCAGATCAGTGGTGTTTAAATTCAAGAAGGCTTCCAGCGTGGGGGGAACTTCATTTACTTTTAAAATACCTTCTTTATCATATACTAAGTAGAAAACATGTTATTTATATTATTAGGCATAGATGAATAGTGGAGCCATTTGTTTGAAAATGTTAACCTGTGAGAAAAACTTACTTTGGTTGATTCATGCTTTTTTTCATACTGAAGTCTCTCACTGCCCAACTTTTAACCTCAAATCATTAATCTCCTGAATCAGTCCCCGTCCAAGAAGAAACTAGAAAGTGCATTAGGAAAGTGGTAACACAGTTACCTATACCTATAAAATAGCAGCTTGGAAATCTTAAGTCACCAGCTCCTAGAGTTAAAGTTGAATGATCAGATGAGATAAATGGAAATAAATCCACCTTCCTAACAACCAAAGCATTGGCCGGGCGCGGTGGCTCATGCCTGTAATCGCAGCACTTTGGGAGGCTGAGGTTGGCGAATCACTAGGTCAGGAGATCAAGACCATCCTGGCCAACATGGTGAAACCCCGTCTCTACTAAAATGCAAAAAATTAGCCGGGCGTGGTGGCACACGCCCGTAGTCCCAGCTATTCGGGAGGCTGAAGCAGGAGAATCGCTTGAACCTGGGAGGCAGAGGTTTCAGTGAGCCGAGATTGTGCCACTGCACTCCAGCCTGACAAAGGAGCAAGACTCTGTCAAAAAACAAACAAACAAACAAAAACATTCGTTTAAATCCCCAATGCCTCTGCCCTAAAGTGATGGGCTTATGAAAATAAAAGGTGACTGTAATTTTAAGAAAGGTAGCTTAATATCTATTATTTGTCAGATATTTCTATCCTAAAAATGACTCTATGAATGCTATTTCATAGAGTGCTATTTCTATTCTATTTTATAGAATGCTATTTCGTATTTTAAATATATCACATTCTTTAGTAAAGCCATTTACCTTTTGAAACTTCTCAGTGATACATGCGTATTTTTTTAATTGTAATTTCTTCCTTTGTCCACAAAAATATGGATTGCTCATCAACTCAATATGGGAGAATGAAATGAAAATTAAATCCTTTAAGCCCAGGAATCCTTAAGATTCATGAAATAGCCAGGGAAATATTTTATTTTTATTAAGTGAATGATAACAGGAACATGAGAATAGTCAAATCAGTTTTAATTTTGAGGACTATTTTAATTGTTGTCATATATAACATCACAAAGTTTCTCAACTATTCTCTAATTTTGGGGTATGTGCATACATTTTAGCAATACTGTTGAATTTTTATTAGGAGATTATCAGGGATTGAGTTTACTGTAATGACAATTCTCAACTGGAAAGTGGATGAGGGCCCTGCAGTTCACCTAATTTTATAATTCAAAAATGAAAGAGAAACCAATCCTAATGTTTACATGACACAACACGATTTTACATCTTTTCTACTACCATTTTTTATTTTATTTAGTGTCACTTTTTAAAGAACCAATTTGCTCATAAAACTTGTCCAAGTATTCTGAGAAATAATGGTGTATTTTTGTCCAGAGCCCAGAGAGTAGGAAAGGAAATTAGAGTGTTAAGCAATATTAACTCCTTCAAAAGAGACACTGAAATACCCTGCGTGGGAGATGACTTATTTTTACTACAAGCCACAAAGATCCCTACAATGGTTACTATATTTTTGCTTCTCTCTCCCTCTCTTTTTTTTTTTAAGATAGAGTCTTGCTCTGTCACCCAGGCTGGAGTGCAGTGCCGCCATCTGAGCTTACTGCAATCTCCGCCTCCCAGGTTCAAGATATTCTCCTGCCTCAGCCTTCACAGGAACTGGGATTACAGGCACCCACCACCACACCCAGCTAGTTTTTCTATTTTTAGTAGAGACAAGGGTTTCACCATGTTGACCAGGCTTGTCTTGAACTCCTGACCTCAAGTGACCCACCCTCCTCGGACTCCCTAAGTGTTGGGATTACAGGTGTGAGCCACTGTGCCCAGTCAGCTTCTCTCTTTTTACAAAGACATGCATGTATTCCTGGGTCACAAATTCATAGATTACAGGACAAAATTATCCAAGAATGCCAAAAATTACAAGTAGAATAATGTTATAAGAAATAAAAGTTTGTGAATAGGGATTATTTTAAACTTCCAAATATAATGATTCAAGTTCACAAAGGCTAAGAGAAGGGATGCTATAATGAAATACACTTCCCAGTAAACCCACAGGCTTTTAAATTGTTGTCTCTTATAAAATGGGCAAAATATTACCTATCATAATTATACGATTACTCCTTAAGAGTCACTTAATAATCATACAATATTTCAATTAGATAATATATATTTTCTTCTTATGAATTAGGTCAAGAACTGTTTGACATTATTCAATAACATTTGTGATTCCTCATCTAACAGGTCAGAATTCAAGTTCAAAGAAAAAATCACCTTTTCCCAGTTAACTAATCATCCTTGCATAATATAAGTCCTTAGTGATATTCATCAATATGATCTTTTTAAATATATATTTTCCCACTTTCTCATTGTTAAGAAATAGCAGTGAATTCCTCCTGTTTGCTATTGCTGTTTTTACTACTTCCTTTAGAAATAGTGGCAATGTGCAAAGAAGAAACAATTGAAAAAAATGGAATTATAAACTGGGATAAGTTATCTGTTTTAACAAAAACTACTCCACTATATTTCATGACAATACTTTAAATATGGTCTACATTTCCAACCCGAAATCATATCTTCCCCTGACAACACAAGCTGGAAAATCTGGAAATAGCTTTCTAATGTAAAACTTTAAAAAACAGAATACAAATTATTTCAATAAGTTCTTATCAGAAGTTCAGTCCTTTTAAGAAAGAAAATCCCTGTTCCCTTTCCCTTTTCCCTTTCAGAGAACTCCTCAGGGCTCCCACAGGAACTCAGTCTCTGACATGTGTGCTCTTACCAGAAGGGGGCACTGTTGAATGATGCTGACCATCTCCCATTAGCAAGTACGGGGACAAGCCAAGTCCTGAATCTTCCAGTGCTCAGTCCTTTGGAAATGCCCATACTTCTTCCCCATGCCAATATTTTATTGGATATTAATATCCAAATAATCTAAACTTCTAAGAGAAAGTTAAATATTATGGACTCATGAAACACCCAGGAAAATATTTTTATTAAGGGAACGATAACAGGAACATGAGAATATTCAAGTTAGTTTAATAGTGAAGATTATTTTAATTATTTTCATATGCAACATCACAAAGTTTACCCCATATGCTCTAATCTCTGGGTACATGTGTATATTTTAGCAATAGCACTGAATTTTTATTAGAAGATTATCAGGGATTGAGTGTACTGGAAGTTTAATAACAAAATCACTTTGTATGTGATTAAGAGTGTATGAGTGAAACGAAAAAGTGGGGAAAAAAAGGTTTGATAAAAAAGGCAGCTGAACTCAAGGGATGTAAATATTGCCCTGGGGTCTTACAAAAATAAATAAATAACACATCTACTGTAATTCAGTCCCAACATTTGGTTAGCATCTCATATCCAAATTAAGCTAACAACAGGTGAATATTTCCCCTTGACTTTGCAGACACAATGTAGAACACTACCTCTATCCATATCTACCGTCAATTCTTCCCTGCAGCAGAGCTAGCTCCACTGCCATGTTGTCCATCTGTTGACTGAGTTTTACTGTTACCTTACCTAGCAACTATGGGGTTAGGACCTCACAAAAAGAGGGGAAAGAGAAAAATATCAAAAGAGATTTTTAGAGAAAATACAAAAGCAAGAATTTTAAACTGAGTAACTTTCTAAGTCTTGTTTAAGAGCCCCAGCTTCAATAAAATGAGAAACATGCTCACATAGGCAACTGACAAAGAGTTTTAAGATTAAAACATGGCTGGGCATGGTGACTCATGCCTATAATCCCAGTGCTTTGGGAGGCCAAAATGGGAGAATTGCTTGAGGCCAGGAGTTCCATACTAGCCTGGGCAACACAGTAAGATCCTATCTCTAAAAAAATTAAATAAAACATGAACCAAATGAAAGATCTCCTTTTGCTACTGAGGAAGCAAGACATATACCAAGACTTTCCACTGTGATTGAATCTTTGACAGAAAATTTAATTTTGAAAATAGCAATGGAGTAAACCTTGTTATTTCCAGATCTATAAAGGATTTTCCTGTAGTAGATAATGTATGTAATGCCTGGTACCATGCTGGCATATAGTCAGCATAAAATACATGTTTGAAATAAAAACAGAAGGGAAAAATAAATAAACCATTTTCTCTCCTCTCTCCTTGGTACCCATTTTCTAATCCAGCATGACACCTTTCCATACTCCAACCAAAGAAACAAAATAGAAAGAAAAAAGGAGGGGAGATGGCCCTCAGAGAGAGGAATTTCTGCAACTCTTTACACTTCATTTCAAATGAATAGATTTCAAACGGATAGGCTCTCTCCATCCACCAAAAAAAAAAAAAAAAAAAAAACAGAGAGGTTAAGAACTTGCCAAATGTCACACAGCAAACAAACTAGAAGGCCTGGATTAATAAAATAGAGAGAACAAACAATAAAGCTTGTTTAGCCACTAAAATGGATACTTCAAGTTATAGAATTTACCCTGAGTTTCTTAGAAGTACAGTGAGTCTTATTTAATTGGAATGACTTACATGTGGAATAGACCAAAAGTAGAAGGCCAAATTAGATGACCTCAAAAAGGCTCTGTGGCTTTGTGATTATATAATGTAAGCAGGTTTTCTATACAGATTTCAAAAATCCAATTACATAGTAAATAATCAGTGTGCTTAAATAATAACTACTAGCAAAACCATGCATTTAAGCCCATTATTTACAAAATTAAGAAAACTAGTATGAATGGATGGATGCTCCAAATATCCTAAAGTCAAAAGTATTTCTAAAGGTTGATAAAATGATTAATATTTCATATCAAAAGTCTAAAAATAAAAATTGTCATTAGCATTTTGTGATAAAAAGTCAATATAATCAAAGATTATTCTTAAAATGAAGTAGGATGAGGGCACGTAGTAATTAACCGCCTTCCTTGCACACCTCCAGAGAATTTTGACTTTGCCCTAGGAATGTACATGTATGAGAGACAGAGTGACAGAGAGAGAGAGAGAGAGGAGAGACTGTGTCACACACCTCTGTGTCTCTGAACTTATCTTCATAATCCAATCTGTCCTTCTCTACAGCTGTCAGTTTCAACTTCAAGTTAGATATTTCAGCCATCAGATCCAACTTCTGAGTTTCTAAGGATGTCCTACTTAGAAGCTCCTATTGGAATTTAAAAGATACATTCAATAATTCTTTTATTATAAACAGCCACATGTGAATTTACCTCATTTATGATCGCACAAAGCAGCACCTATCAAGTAGAGGATGCATTAAAGTATAATTACTGAATATACACACTTTTTAAAAATTATTCACTTTAGGCCAGGCGCGGTGGCTCACGCCTGTAATCCCAGCACTTTGGGAGGCTGAGGCGGGCGGATCGCCTGAGGTCAGGAGTTTGAGACAAGCCTGGACAGTATGGTGAAACCTCATTTCTACTAAAAATACAAAAATTAGCTAGTGTAGTGGCAGGTGCCTGTAGACCCAGCTACTCGAGGGGCTGAGGCAGGAGAATTGCTTGAACCCAGGAGGCGGAGGTTACAGTGAGCCGAAATCACGCCACTGCACTCCAGCCTGGGCAACAGAGTGAGACTCCATCTCAAAAATAAGATAAAACAAAATGAATAGACCAATAACAGGCTCTGAAATTGAGGCAATAATTAATAGCTTACCAACCAAAAAAAGTCCAGGACCAGATGGATTCACAGCCGAATTCTACCAGAGGTACAAGGAGGAGCTGGTACCATTCCTTCTGAAACTATTCCAATCAACAGAAGAAGGGGGAATCCTCCCTAACTCATTTTATGAGGCCAGCACCATCCTGATACCAAAGCCTGGCAGAGACACAACAAAAAAAGAGAATTTTAGACCAATATCCCTGATGAACATCGATGCAAAAATCCTCAATAAAATACTGGCAAACCGAATCCAGCAGCACACCAAAAAGCTTATCCACCATGATCAAGTGGGCTTCATCCCTGGGATGCAAGGCTTGTTCAACATATGCAAATCAATAAACATAATCCAGCATATAAACAGAATCAAAGACAAAAACCACATGATTATCTTAATAGATGCAGAAAAGGCCTTTGACAAAATTCAACAACCCTTCATGCTAAAAACTCTCAATAAATTAGGTATTGATGGACATATCTCAAAATAATAAGAGCTGTCTATGACAAACCGACAGCCAATATCATACTGAATGGGCAAAAACTGGAAGCATTCCCTTTGAGAACTGGCACAAGACAGGGATGCCCTCTCTCACCACTCCTATTCAACATAGTGTTGGAAGTTCTGGCCAGGGCAATAAGGGAGGAGAAGGAAATAAAGGGTATTCAATTAGGAAAAGAGGAAGTCAAATTGTCCCTGTTTGCAGATGACATGATTGTATATCTAGAAAACCCCATCGTCTCAGCCCAAAATCTCCTTAAGCTGATAGGCAACTTCAGCAACGTCTCAGGATACAATATCAATGTGCAAAAATCACAAGCATTCTTATATACCAATAACAGACAGAGAGCCAAATCATGAGTGAACTCCCATTCACAATTGCTTCAAAGAGAATAAAATACCTAGGAATCCAACTTACAAGGGATGTGAAGGACCTCTTCAAGGAGAACTACAAACCACTGCTCAATGAAATAAAAGAGGATACAAACAAATGGAAGAACATTCCATGCTCATGGGTAGGAAGAATCAATATCGTGAAAATGGCCATACTGCCCAAGGTAATTTATAGATTCAATGCCATCCCCATCAAGCTACCAATGACTTTCTTCACAGAATTGGAAAAAAACTAAAGTTCATATGGAACCAAAAAAGAGCCCTCATTGCCAAGTCAATCCTATGCCAAAAGAACAAAGCTGGAGGGATCACACTACCTGACTTCAAACTATATTACAAGGCTACAGTAACCAAAACAGCATGGTAACTGGTACCAAAACAGAGACATAGATCAATGGAACAGAACAGAGTCCTCAGAAATAATGCCACATATCTACAACTCTCTGATCTTTGACAAACCTGACAAAAAGAAGAAATGGGGAAAGGATTCCCTATTTAATAAATGGTGCTGGGAAAACTGGCTAGCCATATGTAGAAAGCTTAAACTGGATCCCTACCTTACACCTTATATAAAAATTAATTCAAGATGGATTAAAGACTTAAATGTTAGACCTAAAACCATAAAAACCCTAGAAGAAAACCTAGGCATTACCATTCAGGACATAGGCATGGGCAAGGACTTCATGTCTAAAACACCAAAAGCAATGGCAACAAAAGCCAAAATTGACAAATGCGATCTAATTAAACTAAAGAGCTTCTGCACAGCAAAAGAAACTACCATCAGAGTGAACAGGCAACCTACAGAATGGGAAAAAATTTTTGCAATCTATTCATCTGACAAAGGGCTAATGTCCAGAATCTACAATGAACTCAAACAAATTTACAAGAAAAAAAAACCCCATCAAAAAGTGGGTGAAGGATATGAACAGACACTTCTCAAAAGAAGACACTTATGCAGCCAAAAGACACATGAAAAAATGCTCATCATCACTGGCCATCAGAGAAATGCAAATCAAAACCACAATGAGATACCATTTCATACCAGTTAGAATGGCGATCATTAAAAAGTCAGGAAACAACAGGTGCTGGAGAGGATGTGGAGAAATAGGAACACTTTAACACTGTTGGTGGGACTGTAAACTACTTCAACCATTGTGGAAGTCAGTGTGGCGATTCCTCAGGGACCTAGAACTAGAAATACCATTTGACCCAGCCATCCCATTACTGGGTATATACCCAAAGGATTATAAAACATGCTGCTATAAAGACACATGCACACGTATGTTTATTGCAGCACTATTGACAATAGCAGAGACTTGGAACCAACCCAAATGTCCAACAATAGGCTGGATTAAGAAAATGTGGCACATATACACCATGGAATACTATGCAGCCATAAAAAATGATGAGTTCATGTCCTTTGTAGGGACATGGATGAAGCTGGAAACCATCATTCTCAGCATACTATGGCAAGGACAAAAAACCAAACACCGCATGTTCTCACTCATAGGTGGGAATTGAATAATGAGAATACATGGACACAGGAAGGGGAACATCACACACCGGGCCTGTTGTGGGTTGAGGGGCAGGGGGAGGGATAGCATTAGGAGATATACCTAATGTTAAATGATGAGTTAATGGGTGCAGCACACCAACATGGCACATGTATACATATGTAACAAATCTGTATGTTGTGCACATATACCCTAAAACTTAAAGTATAATAAAAAATAATAAATAAATAAAAAATCATTCACTTTAGTTACCCTCCTTTGAGCAGAAATAAACACATGTCAGTTTACTTAGGGAGACATGTTATGTAGATACACATGCATAAACCATATATATATACTTCAGTCTGGTGATAACATTGATTATGCTGATGATACTATGTTTGCTGTATGCCAGGCAACCGTTGTGACATATACTGTTTCAATCCTCACAAAAATCTTATCAGTTAGAAATTCTTACTATCCTTAATCAAAAGATGAGGAAACTTAGTAACGGAGAGGTTAGGAACTTGCCTAATGTCATAGAGGGAAAAAAAAAAGGCACGGCAGGAATGGAAACCTACAAAGTTTTGCTCCAGTGCATACCCCATCCACAACCTTATGGAGCCTGTCCTTTGTGTTATAGATGGTGCTTATCTTTTTTCTGTTTTTTTCTTTTCTAAATTTTAATTTTGTGGGTACATAGTAGGTATATCTATTTATGGGGTACATGAGATGTTTTGATACAGGTATACAGTATGTGATAATCACATCATGGAAAACGGGGTCTCCATTTTCTCAAGCATTTATCCTTTGTGTTACAAACAATCCAGTTATATTCCTATTTTCAAATATACAATTAGATTATTATTAACTATAGTCACCCTGATGTGCTACTAAATACTAGGCCTTATTCAAACTATTATTTTGTACCCCTCCACCATCCTCCACCTCTTCCTTCATCCCTCACTACCCTACCCAGCCTCTGGTAACCATCCTTCCACTATCTCTGTGAGCTCAATTGTTTTATTTTTAGATCCCACAAATGAGAACATGAGGTGTTTGTTTTTTTGTGCTTGGCTTATTTCACACATAATGACCTCCACTTCCATTCATGTTGTTGCAAATGACTGAATCTCATGCTTTTTTATAGCTGAATAGTACTCCATTGTGTATAAGTACCACATTTTCTTTATCCAGTCATTTGTTGATGGACATTTAGGTTCCTTCCAAATCTTGGTGGCTGTGAACAGAGCTGCAGTAAACACGAGAGCACAGATATTTCTTCGATATACTGATTTCCTTTCCTTTAGGTATATATCCAGCAGTGGCATTGCTGGATCATATGGTAGCTCTATTGTCAGTTTTTTGAGGAACCTCCAAACTGTTCTCCAAAGCAGTTGTATGAATTTACATTCCCACCAACAGTGTACAAGGGTTCCCTTTTCTCCACATCCTTGCCAGCATTTGTTACTGCCTGTCTTTTGGATAAAAGCCATTTTAGCTGGGGTGAGATAGTATCTCATTATAGTTTTGATTTGCATTTCTCTGATGAGCAATGATGTTGAGCACCTTTTCATATGTCTATTTGCCATTTGTATGTCTTCTTTTGAGAAATGTCTATTCAAATCTCTCGCCCATTTTTAAATCAGATTCTTAGATTTTTTACTATTATCTTTTTTTCTTAATCACAAAACATATGCTTATAGGCAAGAGTTAGGAAACCATCTGAATGCAAAGAAAGAAAATAAAAATAAGCCACAATCCTATTGACATTTTGTTCCAGATTCTAATTACATAAACACTTTATACTGTGTGCATGTGTTCTGAGACTCTGCTACTCTCAATTTTTTTTTTAATGTGCTGGTCTAAGTGAATCAAGAAACTTACTGCTGCATCAGAGCAAACACAACATAGAAATGCAGCATCTCAAATAGTTCAGCAGGGAAATCCCATCTTGGATATGGCATCTGCACATACCTGCTGCAGCATTTCTTCTGTGGCATTCACCTTCTCTCTGTGCTCTTCAAGACAAAACTCCAAATCTCTAATCTTCTCTCCCTCATCCTCCACCTGGTCTGTTAACATGCTTAGCTGTATTTAGAATAAAATACTGCAATGAGTGAAAAAGAATTTGGGTCCAACTGCATACATTATTTCTCTAAATGGAACAAAAAAAGGAATAATCCTACCACTCATACGATTGTAAAGAAAAAAAAATCTGAGAAGTACCAAGAAGACAGTGGTCCCTCCCATTCCTATTTATATGTTGCTTTTTGATTTAGGGAGTCCTATACAATTTTGGAGAAAATTTGTGTAGACTAGTAATGTACAATACTTTTTGGTTAAAGCCATTTCAACCATTTATGAGAGAGAGTGTGCACATCTTTTTTGCGGGCAGGGTGGAGATAGTATTAGAAGAGAGGAAATGAAGTTAATGTTTCAAATAGAAATTACCAAGAGCTATTCAAATTCGATACTTCAAGAAGAATAAGGAAAAGAACTCAAGGAATTCAAGTTCCATGAGCTTTTTGAAGATGACTTTATATTTATGACTTTAAACTGATCACAGATGCGTTCAAAGCCAGGGAGCAACTCAATATACTCAAAGGTGCATGAGGAGCTCTTGGGCTAGTCTTTCAATTCTAGTGCTTATAGCAGATCTTTGAGTTTTTCCTCCATAATCATCACCCAGTAAATATGCTTCAGTTCATTTTGCTCAATATACCAAAGAAAAATGTTTGTGAAGCATTTAAAACATCATGAAGAAGCAAACTCAAATTTAGCCCACAAGGAGGGTTCTAGCCACTGTTTTGTTTTGTCTCACACAGGGTATCATTTTTAAAATTGAAAAATTAAATATATTTACTCAGATTTCAGATTTAGAAATATAAACTTACATATATGCAGATTTTATGCTATATTCATATGTCTACATTTCTGATATATATTAAAATATATTTTAAAGTCAGATCCAGCCAAGTGTAGTGCTACACGCCTGTAATCCCAGTTACTTAGGCGACTGAGGTAGGAAGATTGCTTGAGCCTAGGAGTTCAAGACTAGCCTGGGCAATGTAAGAAGACCCTGCCTCCAAAAAAAAAAAAAAATAGATCAGATCAGATGGCACGTGAGATCAGATGACATTGCATCTGTATTCAGACTGGTCCCAGAAGAGCTGAGGTTGATTAATGGCAGCTCCTTCTAAACTGGGTGTACAAACCATCATTTTGCCCCAGTCCTTACTACTCCCTATTGGTTACAGATGGCTTACCATGCTTATTTCTATTAGCAGTCTGGTTGCTAACAGAACTGGTTTCTATTAGCAGTCAGGTTGCAAGCAATCTGAATTTGCCACCCCAATTTAAAACTCTCTTTGTATGCAGCAAGGAAAGAATAATATTTAAAAATCACTTGCCTGAAGAAGGAGGGATTCTTTATCATTTTCTAAAAGTGACAGCCTTTCTTGATACACATCTCCGTTCCCAGGTAGGTGTCCATTTGTCTGAAAAAGGAAATAATATGGGTAAGGCTGATCTTCTCTAAGAATGATATATTGTAGATAAATGAAAATCACAAGTGTCCTTAGTCCAAGGGGCCTGAATTGAATCTGCACAGCTGTCACTGTCAAAGAGAAAATACAAGAATGCAATTTGGTTCATTTACCACAAAAGAAGTAAGACAGGCATGTTAAGCATATAAGCATGTTTTTGCCAAACTAAACATTTATTAACAAGCAGAAAATAATGACCCACAAGGAACAGTGGCTACTGGTATTCTTCACTGAGAGCAGACACACACCCAGGGGCAGGCAAAGCTTTGTGAGTGTGTAGGGGGCAACCCGAGCTGTTGAGGTCTGTCTCTCTTCCTCCAAAAGCTTAAACACTCAGGCCACAGTGACTTCCCCTGGTAGTGCAGACTAGCCTCACTTATCTGCATTTTAACACTTTCTGTCCTGATCTTATTAACTTCTTATGAGTTTGCTTGTTCATATAATGTTACCTTCTATTCCAGGGCAGAGCCTATAAATTGTTTTGTAATCTCCCCAGCATCTGGATCAGTGCTCTGTATATATTGATGCTTACTATTTCTTCCCCTCCCTCATGCCCCACACCCTTTTTTTTAAAAAAATCATATTTGGGCATATTTATGCATGGTATAAATGCCAAAGGAAGTATAGACTGATTGTTTCTTCCTCAGCTGTCTCATATGCAAGTCATGAAAGAGACACATGAAGAGGCTCACAAAGAACAGAAAACCTAAAAACATCATTTTGAAATATATGCAGTAGTGTAGGTGGTATCTCTCATAATCTCAACATAACCATAAAATACGTAATCCCAATAGAATTTCCTGATTCTTCATTCAAATACAACAGAAATAAAAGCCAGTTGAAATCCAAAAGTGTTAGATAGGGCCACCCAGGGTTCAATTGAAAAAGAAAATAATACCTTCAAATTTAGAACCAGAAAAAAACAGGCATCTGTTTTTAAAATCCCATACAAGTAATAATATTTTAGAAACAGACACATTTCAGTAAGTAGGAAAAAAAAAAAACTGCTGTTCAGTGAGGACAAAAAGCAAAATTGGCCAAGCATGGTGGTGCACGCCTGTAATTCCAGCACTTTGGGAGGCTGAGGATTGCTTGAGCCCAGAAGTTCGGGACCAGCATAGGCAACATGGTGAGACCCTGTCACTAAAATAAATAAATAAATAAATAAATAAATAAATAAAAAACAGCCAAACATGTGCAGTGACCAGAGATCGCGCCACTTCACTCCAGCCTGGGCGACAGAGTGAGAATCCATCTAAAACAAACAAACAAAAAAATAAAAAACCGCCAAGCATCGTGGTGTGCGCCTGTGGTCCTAGTTACTCTGGAGACTGAGGGAGGAGGATCACTTGAGCCCAGGAGGTGGAGGCTACAGTAAGCCATGTTTGCGCCACTGCACTCCAGGCTGGGCAACAAAGCAAGAACTTGTCTTAAGAAAAACAAAACAAAACAAAACTGATCTTTCTTCTGGTTGGAGGAAATTATAGCAAGAGGAGAGCAGTGTTTCCTCCCAAGCTACTTTGTATGATATGGAAGTGAGGTGTTCCAAAACCAGTTCTCCAAAATTAGCCCCAAATAGAAACAGATACTGAAAATTGGCTCAAAATTAGCATATTTATTTTTCTCAATACTGTATTGATATTTACAAGCACTCATAATGCTCAAGGGTAGTTTAGTATATTAAAAGTCACTATAGGAACATAAAGCAGAATTTAAGAGTGATCAATGTTATATCCTTGTGTTAACTTAAGTAGGTAAAGACTGTTCTGCCCGCATGTGTTTATATTTCTGTCAATTTTGTTTCCTTTGCATTAAGAATGTTGGCAGTAAGATCCATTAGGTAAATACCCTATTGTCTCTATTCTTCCTTCAACTCCCACGTTCTACCTACCAGGTCACTCAAAACCTCCCCATATATGGCATGCTCTTTCACACACTACTTTTATTCCTTCTGCACGGACCATCTTTTCCCACCCTTTCTTCTTCTTTCCCCATTCCTTAAGGTCCACCTCTATCGGGGCTTGGTCTGTGAAGTCTTCCTTGAATTCACTGTTTGCTATATGCCAGTGACAGTATCTACATGAATCTTCATTACAGCAGGCATTACTCTGAAAGCACTAAGGTTAGACTTGACTGCATATATGTCTCTCTCTTCTAATAGACTCTGCATTCTTTGCAAGTAGATTTGCCTTGGCATGTGACATACAGTGGGTGATAACTAAATGTCTGTTGAATGGAAGAATGACGATAGGTGTTCAATAAACACTAGTTGAATACAAGATGACTGCAGGTTTGGTTTTGATCTGCCCTTCTTGCTTCTCAGTGGGTCTTTATTTATGTGTCCTCTATAATCTGGTATGCACGCCATGGTTGACCTCTATCTAGACTGGCTCCTTTTTCCTCCTGTACTCTCTCTTCCCACTATGTTTAGGAGGTGATCTCAGAGCCTTTGTCAGCACCACGCTCTAACCAACTGAGCTAACCGACCGCCTGATCTCAGAGCCTTTGTAATGGACAATAGTTAAGGCCATCTCGTGTGAGCTCCCTTAGACACTTTCTTCCTCAGTGCGTAATAGTATAATATATATTACCTCTTATTTCTTTCCTTTCTTTCGTCCTGCAGGCTTGGGAGAACTGATTCTTAACTCCTTCCTGAAAGCTCATCATTCCACTTTTACTTTGGAACCTTGATTTCCTGTTTTGCTGGGACCTGTAATCACCACTTCTATTTAACATTTTCCATTTCTTCCTTTTAATGAGCTTTCTTCCATTTTCCTTTACAACAACTATCCCAAGGTTTTGTACCCAACACTCCACTCACCTCCCACTCCTCCCTCTCAGATCAATCCGTCTTTCATAACCCATTTCTACCTCCTCCTCTTTACATGGTGCCATTCTCCTTTCCCCATCTACGGGCTGACCTTCTGGGTCTTGTCTTAAACTGTGCTCTTTAGTGTTTCATCATATTCTGCCTCAGGTAGATGACTAATAATTTTATGTGAGTTGGTCACTCAGCCTAAGTTTCTCAGTGCAAAACTGTCTTACGTTTCTTTTGATTCTTCCATGGTGCTTATAAAATCCTGAGCATGTAATTTAAAATGTATTTAAGTATAAACTCTTGTTGAGTCAATCTGACTTTCAAAGCATGGAAGAGCAGCCAAAGTCACTTTACCTATCTACTTTAGCTCATGGTGCAACCTTTTATTGACCACATTCAATTCAGCTAAGTCGAAATTGGAATCAACGTGGGGATTTCAACAGTACAGTATCCAACCAATAGTGTGTATGCAGAATCAGGGAGGGAGATCTAACTCAACTATAACATTGGTACTTTGATTTAATTAAGGAACTTATGGCCTCTGCCAGGTTTTCCTGGCATGATAGGGAGAAGCACATCTAAAAAGCTTTATCTGTCATAGAATTACAGAATCTTAGAGCTAGCCAGGAACCTCACCTGGAAAATGAATTCCCTGACTCTACATGGCAGGTGCTACACATAACATCAGAATACCATCTACTTTTCCCTTCACCATCTAAGTGGAAAGGCTTATTTTTATATCAACTTCCTTTTAATTATCAAGTATTACAATCAAGCATAAAGATGTAATAAATGTTAACATCTTTCCTTTGTGTATGTTTAAAAAGTTTTTTATTACAGAAAATTTCAAATAGATTTAAAGTAGAGAAATTAGCACAATGAAACCCCAGGTACCCGCCACTCCATTTCAATAGTTATTAATTTACGGAAGGTAGGAGTCTCACCTGCTGCTTTTACTTATAACATCATGCTGTGTTTTCCTTTGATTTTCGGGGTTCTGTTGGTTTGCATTGGTCTACAGTTGTCTTTCCTGTTTCCCCTTTGTTTCGCTTTGTTCTTTCCTGAGCTCTGTTGTCCTGTCTGAATCCAAAATCAACATACAAGCAGTGATTTGCCACAATCATGCTTATATATTTTATAAAACAGAAGGTAATTTTGAGTGCAAGATTCCCAATTCAGAATGGTAAGTACCTAAATTAAAATGGGGAAAAGAAAACAGCCCTCTTTTTAAGGACAACAAAAGTTGAAACATAGCTGGATTAGTAATACTACATATACACAAATACATGCACACATCACATTCCAGCCAGTCATTATTATACTTATTTTTAAAACTAGTTATTAAAAGTATCGCACAGTCTTGATTTCATAATCCTATTTTTAAACATTCAGTATCAAGAAAGGAAAAGTAAGTCTCAGTCCACGAAATCTCCTTTAAGTAAACATTATCTCTAGCTACCAAAATAAATAATTACTATGACAGCATTTTGTACTCAGAATTATACCTCTGCCACGCATGCAAACATTTCCTGCATGCCTGCTCTCCACTAGACTCTAAACTATGAGGAGAGATTGAGATAAGACTTGAATCCTTCAGCCATGAAGAGGATAGTCATATTGCATTTGAGTTCAATACCATAATAAGGCATCTTACACCACTACCGTCTGAAGAGTAAAAGAACATGACATCAGTGATGCTGGAAACCAAGCAACCAGGCAGTGGCAGTACTCCGCTCCCCTGTCCTCTCACTGGGTGTGGTGGAATGAGGGCATGAGCTTCACAGTGGGCAAGCGGGAAGTACATGTTTAGACTATAATATTACCCTAGTCATAGGTACACACCTAAGTCCCCTGAATTTGGGGAGGACAGAGAAAAAAGAAGGTCCCAGTGTCCCTAGAAGTGAAGCCCCAGCTCCTATCCCAGTACAGCAGCAACTTCATTCACTCAATATCTTCATTCACTCATTTATTCAACATTTGTTGAAAGCCAGCAATGTGTGACAGGATACAAAGATCTAGAGAAGGAATCTCTCTTCTACTTTGGGAAGGATAACATGAGACCAAGAAAAAGTCCCTATTGTTCTTGTCACTTTTTCTTTCTTAACTCACTTTCCTAAAGGAACAGGGAAACCTCTTTTCATTCAATCCTAACAAATACCAGTGGCCTAAGATTCCATGAAAAGCACATCTTTTACCTCTGTAAACTAAGAATTCTGCCGATTTGGTCAATTTGTTTTTCTGTGTCTGTGAACACTTTCCATGGGAGTTTACTTGAAGCCTAAGGGGAAAACTGCCTTAATTTTAGCTAGGATGACTCAGTGAGGCACCGCATAATTCAAGATAATTGTGATCACATACTGGATACAATCTTAAGATGTGCCTGGTTTGCCAAGGCCTGAGAAAATATTTCCTGAAGGCACAGATGAAAAGCAAAGCTGGTCAGAAAGCAGCAGGGATCGGAGGGTGGTAGGACGGGGACTGCTTCATGGGACTGGGAGTCGGGGACGCAGGGAGAACAGCCAGCACCCCTGCAGAGAGCATGTCCCATGGCTGAACTCTTTTAAGTTATGAGTATTTTTATTTTTATGGTAACTTTTAAAAATATACATTTGGGATTAATATTATCTAACTTTTAATGTAAAAATAAGGGAGAAGTATATTATGATGATTTAACAGGTCAGAAGCCAGTCCAGAACATCTCATTTCCCTGTTTACACTCTATCTATCTCATAGGTGATGATGCCTGCTTTGGCGTTACTACCATTAGTATTCACCATTAGTATTTCACTCACTTTTTTGAAAATTGTATTCTTGTAATTTCTGCTGACTTTGAGATGGCCTCATAATTAAAACTGCCAAATAGACACTTTCGGGATTTCACTACCTGATCCCCTGCTGACATGGATCAAGGTCATGATCCTCAGTTAAAAAAACATTATAAGAATGTTCTAGGGCAACTCATCAAGTTAGACCTAAAGTAAATAACTACTTGCTTAACTCAAACAATTAGACATATTTTTACATTTGCCTTCTTACATCTGGAGCTTCATAAAGCAAGTAATTCTCCATTTTTAATATCTGTGTTCACACATTATAATATCTCACAATCAAAACAGAAAATTCAGCCTCAGTAATTAAACAAATATGTCATAGTCTACAGTTTTTTTTAACCACAGGAGACACACTTCTGAATTTTAAAAGAAATTTGTTCATTTCCAGAAGCCTAGAGCTACACTAACAAATTCATTCTTATAGATTTAATGTCCCTTCACTGTAACAGGCTACTAGTGTTGGTATTTTATCACATTCAGTGTCTGATCATATGAAACAAACAGGCAGGAGCAATTAGTAGTAAAGAAATAACCTGCATCCTAGAAGAAACCAGGGGATCTCCCTGGCCCAGGCAAAATGATAATTTGAACTGCAAATGCCCAGTTGCACTAATGAAAAGGTTAGTATCCATCTTAAAGTACAGGGCCTCTCAAGTTGGCCATCATTAAACATGAATGGAACCATAATTATATATCTGTTATTATTAACAGATACATAATTATTTCCAAAAATTTTTGAATTTAAGTTTTTCTAAAATATTCCTGAAGCTTCTCTTCAGTCTGAGAAACGTTTGCACTCTTTTGTCACAAGAAGTGAACTATGTATGGGTAGTTTGTAACTTTATTCCCCTTGTAACTGGACCTAATTCTCTTTCCCTCATTGCAAAGGGATGCTGTTAAACATTTTCCCTCTATTCTCTACGCTCTACTCTTCAGTATTACCTTTCTGACTAGCCTTTTTTCCAGGTGTATTCATAAGCCCTCAGCATACATTAGTTCATAGGATCCTTACAATCCTAAGTGGCAGTAACAATCATCCCCATTTTACAGATGAGAAAACCAAGATACAGAGCTTCAGACATTTTCACAAGGTCATACAAGCTTTGAAGAGTTAGGGCCAATGTTAAAATTCAGGTCTGCTGTCACTACAGCCTGCATTTGAAACTGCGTAGATATAATCCTGCCTTATCATTCACTGCTTTCTTTTTTAAAACATCATAATCTCTTTTATTTGGGCAGTTTTCCCATGTTCAGTATGAAGGGGGAATTTGCTAGGATTCTGTGTTCCTTAAATTCTAAGACGCCATCAACTTTAATTTTTTATTGTGGTAAAATATATATGTAAAATTTACCATCTTAACCATTTTAAAGTGTATAGTTCAGTGGTAGTAAGCACATTTACATTGTTTTGCAGCCATCACCATCGTCCATGTAAATAACTCTTTTCATCTTGCAAAACTGAAATTCTATGCACAATAAATATTATCTTCCCATTCCCTGCTCCCCTCAGCTCCTGGCAGTTACCAATCTATTTTCTGTCTCTAAAATTTGACTATTCTAAGTATCTTATTAATAAAAAAAGGAAAGAAGGGAGAGAGGAAGGGAGGATGGATCTGAGCTAAAATGTATACACATCGCCATTTTAAGATCATAAAACACAGCCCAACTTCTGAAATATTAAATTGGAAAAATCTAATATTATCAGCAAATCACTAAATTATAAGCATATAATCTTCTACTTGTTGGATTCCCAATGCTGGCCCAAGTTCCTTTTTGGTTCTAAAATAAAGTCTATCGTGGTAGGTGTGTGGTGACAACTCAATTTCACACCTATGCTTTTATGGTTCCAAACAGCCAGTCCTGCTCTTTTTGCCTTTTGCTGTTTTTCTTCTTTCATCCTGTCATTCTCTGTGTGCTTGAGAAAACACACTTAATTTGGAAGGTTGGGGTCAAGGTGAGGAATTCATATAGATAAGTTAGATAGATATAAATAAATTTAGCAACAGCAACAAAAGTCCCTTATCTGTCTGGATCTACATCTAGTTTATTTTGTTATTGTTACTTTTAGGATAAAAACTGAATCTTCATTAGTTCTGTAAAATATTTGTCATTTTGTGGATTCTCAAAGTTAAAACGTCAAATAGTAAGAGAGAAAGCAACTGAAAACACAGATCAACAAGCCATTACCCATCCAAGGAAAATTTAAAACAACTTCCATTCATTCAAACATGCAATCCACTTTATCATTCATGGAGCATCATTCATTACAAACATGACTACTGAGCCAGGCATTCTTCTAAGCACCAGGGATACAGTAAATTTTTAAAAATAATGGCAAAAATTGGATTCATGATGCTTACATTCCAGTTGAAAAGACAGAAAATAAATGATATAAACATTACAAATACATTGCACATAAGAAAGTGGTGAATGCTAAGAACAAAATAAAGCAGGGAGATGTAAGACAAAGAATAAATGGGTATAATTTTAGTTAGGGTGGTGATACAAGGCCTAACTGAGATCACAACTTTTGAGTAAATACCAGAAGAATGTGAGGGAGCTAGCCATGCAAATATCTGGCGAAAGAGCTTTCCAGGCAGAGTGAAAAGCCAGTGCCTGGAAAAGCCAGTGCGAAGGCTCTGAGGCCAGTGTACCTGGCATGTTTAAGAATCAGTGAAAAAGCCACTGTGCTTGGCGTGGAGCGAATAAGGAGATGTGTGACAAGAGATGAAGTCAGAAAGTCATGGGGAGCAAATCCTACGAGGCCTTGCAGCCCACAGTAAGCACTGTGGTTTTTACTCTGAGTAAGATGTGATGCCATTGGTAGTTTCTGAAAAAAGGAGTGAGTGTCATGATCTAACTTATATTCAGATGTAACCATCATTACTTTTTATCATTTCTGAAAATACTTTCACAGAACAGATTAAGCACATGTTAATGGACATGTTTTAGACACATGTCAAAAACTGAACTACAGGTATGCTTAGGCTACTATTGCCATTGGTGGCCTCTGGGTGTGGGATAGAAATACGTTCTTCTAACAATAGTAAATTCCTTTTTCACTGCATGCTAAATGGTCAGAAGAACATGGAGTAAAGAAGGGGTGAGATAGGACATTGAAATAGACTAAGGAATATGTCAGGAAACACCAAGTACAGAGCATGAAGCAATCCCCAAAGAAATCAGCAAACCTGGACCCTTAAATCTCTGGAGGAGAAATCTGTAGAGCAAATATAAAGTATAATAGTAAGGCATTATGTGTTTTAACAAGTAAAATAACTCCAGTTTGTGTAGCTGCACCCCCACTAAAGGACAGATTGTACTATTCCCTCTCAGAAACGGAGAGGTAAACCAGGTGGGAACACAGAGTATTCAGCACAGGACTGGCTGGGAGCTCTAATATTTGTGTCACATCATATGAAAATGTTTTAACTGTAGGATGTACTCTTAAGGTTCCCAAAGCAAGCAGTTTTCATGTCTACCACAGATCCAAAAGTAGATCACGATTCTTTCATATGATTCTCATTAGTTTTTATATAAACACAGTTAACTCATAAGCATATTAGTGCATCTTACTGAAAATTGAATATCCTTTAAGCACAAAATATCTCCTTTCCTCTGTCCTCCACTGAATCTGTTTTTGTGACACTATTTAGATTTTATGTGTCCATCACAGATTAAAAGCATGGTATTTACCACTGTATCGAGACAAAGGGTAGCTCTACCACATCATCAATTTTTGAGAAGGATGCCTAGAAAGAGGCCTCGTTGTTTAGTGAGTAACACCATTAACCCATTTATGCTGGAGGTTGCTAATTTTTTTGTGAAAAATCAGAACTGGGCGATGACATTGAGCAGTAGGATATAAATAACTCCCACAAGCTTAGCGTTCCAATAATGGAACACTACACATAAATGGGTTAAGGCCCAATTCCCCAATTTAATTCAAGAACTGGAACTGAAATGATTGAAATAAACCACCAGATGGCACTTCAGGTCAAATACTTAACCCCTGTGGCTTTTGAATGTCTTTCATTATGCTTTCCATTTACAATTGCTATTGAGTCCTTTATAGTGAATAACCCAATATGACTGAGAAATCATCAATTATGTGCAAGATTCTTTCCCTTAAAGGACTATTTGATTTAAGCCACAGTAGGTCATTCAAGCACAATCTAAAAGCCAGTCTGTTTTTATGGGCAGAATCAGGTGACCTGTTGTTGGTATTTACCAAATGTACACTAATAGCACTTTTTAAAAAGTTATTCTTAGAGTCGAAAGAAAATTAAGATATCTTAAGGAATAAAATAGAGCACATCTGTTGCCCTATACTTTTTTTTGTTCTAATCAGCTATTCTATGTTCTAAATTTTGGAATAAGCAACAAAAGATTCATAATACAGAATTTGTAACAGGCAGACACCTACCATTTGACTTTGAAACCATTCAATTAGCATTTCTACTGTTGAATCTGGGAACTGGCAGCTCAAGTCTTCTTTCTCATCTGTTTCCATCATCTCTAATAATCCACGCAGGTCTTCCACAAGGTGCAGGGCTCACAAACTTCCCATGGATGGAGAGGTGGGAGACTGGCAACCAAAAATCCCACTGGAATATTCCAGGGCCTTAGAACCTAAGTTAAATAAAATCACAGAGAAAGCAATGGGATTTATGTTATATAAAACACCAAAGCTGAAGGTGGTAAACCAGTCTAGTCACAGTAAGGAACAATCAAAAGAAACAGAAAAAAGAAAATTCAATCACATAAATCTCTCCAAGTCAGATTTACATGGTGTAAAAATTAAAACCATGTAGTTGATGGTAAATATCCATGGTCCAGTTCCTAACAAGGAGGCCAATCATGGGGTATAGAAAGAAGAAGAGCCGGGTGGGCTTTGGTGTGAGGTGTGCTGGCCTCGTGGAGATCATGAATAAGAAAGTGGCAGATCAGAAAATACAAATATTAGAGCTGGTCCATTCCGGACCAATACTGGAAATTCTGGCTTAGAAAAACTGTGGATGAAGGGTTATGAAATGAACTCAGATAAAGACTATTAGAGTAAATTCCAATGAAAGATAATGAGCTCAATGTGTTAAATGATTATACTGATGTGCCTATAGGACATTTCCAGAGAGATATCTGGTTGGAAATTAGAGATAGGGACTGGAAGCTTAGCAAAGAATTGGGAAGGTAAATAAATGTGAATAAGTTGGGTGCAGTGGCACGTGCCTGTAATCGCAGGTACTTGAGGTGGGAAGATTGCTTGAGCACAGCATTTCAAGGCTGCACTATGCATGTTATTCACAGGCAATCATGCCTGTAAATAGCCACTGCACTCCAGCTTGAGAAACAGAGCAAGACCTCCTCTCTTAAAAAAAAAAAAACAGACATGAGAGTCATTGGTGGAAAGTGAATTTTGAATTCAAGAAAACAGATCAGAACATTCATGTTCACTGGGTAGAGAAGTGTCCCTCAAAGTATGGTCCACAGACCACCTACGCCAGAATCACCTGAGATGCAGATTCTTTTTCCTTGATTAGAAATCTAGGATGGAACTGGAATTTTTGATATTTTAAAATAATGTTTGAGAATAATGCTGGTAGAAAATGGAGAAGAGGAACAAAGATGAAATTACAGGGAAGCAAAAGGCATAGGGCTAAAAAATGAAAATAAAGTGAAAAGATAATATGAAAGTTGTAGTGAAAAAGCCAAATGAGCAGAGTAAATGTCGTGATTCTGTCTTTCACAGGATGCAGATCACCTGCTATGATACCATCCATCTGCTCCAACGTCGCAACCAATATGTCACTTGCATCACTCATCATTTTACTATTTGTCAGGGGCAAATTCCAACCCAGATCTGAAAAAAAATGATGTTATCATTACATCCATTAATGACATAGGCTTGCTATTGGGTTTCCTAATTCACCTTCAAATGATAACTCTGCTGTGTAGTCAAATGTGGAGCAAAAACTTCAGTAGTGGAGTAGCAAGCTGTGGCCAATCACCTATTGTAGCACAAGACCACATGCGATACCTATATCAGTTAATAAAGAAGATTCCATTCTTGCACTTGAGGTGTTTAAAATCCACTAGCATGGTTTCCATGCTGTTCTCTAGAACTCTAGACCTCTGTAAAGGGCAACAGGGATGGCCATGGAAGCTTGCTGAGGGCCATGACAAGCACTGGCCAGACAAGACTCCTTTCTCCCTTTACCAGCCTCACCCAATCTCTGTTCTCTTAATTTTGTTTTTTTTTTCTTTCTGTATAAGGGCTTAAGACTTGTCTAAGAAAAGGATTCACTAACACATATACTAAATGTACATATACACACACACAAACACACACATACACCCCTACTGATACTAAACATTTTGTAGTGGAGCCATAGCTATCACATATTGAGTGCCTATAGTGTTTCCTACACATTTACATAAATTATCCATAATCCTTAGTCAACAGCTCTATAAAATGTGTAAATTCATCTCCATTTTATAAATGGGGATCAAAGATGTTTGATTTTTGCATGAAAACACAGGAAAGTAAATATAGCCAAATTCAGTTTCTAACCTGGGTCTGTCTGACTTCCACTATAATACATAATTTCTGTTTACCTGATCCTATGTGAAGACGAATTGAGGCTGAAATTATGTCACAATCTACACATTGGTTTACTGTTAAAAACTATGCTGAGATAATGCTTGCAAAAAATTTGGTCATTGACAGGAAAAAGTCAAGATAATGTGATTTTCAACATTCACTAATGCATTTCAGGTACCAGACTAAGCACCCGAATAAAGCTCTTACTATGTTATATATACTGTGATAGAGCAAACACCTGGGGAATAAAGGGCACATGCTGTTTCACAGAAACCTTTGCCCTCTGTTTCTAAGCAGCCAAATCTCACCACTTTATTTTCACAAATATATTTATAGTTCTCGTACCAGCTTCTTGGATGAGTTTCCGATTATGCATTCATTCTAACATAATGCCATATAATTCTTATAAAATATTATTTTGATTTAAAGTCATTTCACCTAAGGATTTTCCAGAACTTTACTGACTTCCAAAGGTGAAAAATATCACCACCATTTATTGTGGAAATACTACAGCATGAAAATACTCAATTTATGTGTCTACAGTTACCCAGAAAACAAGGAATCAACAAGTTAGGTTATGAACCTAGGTCATTCTAAAAAATTTACTCACACACTCAGCCAGTGCACCATCCAAAGAAGTAGGACACACATTTAATAACCACACTCCAGTATGGGAAACTCAAAACATGAAAACTGAGAGCATAAAGGATCAAGCTGAATTACATAATTAAGTGGCTTGCATTCTCTTTCATTTAAAAAGTATTTTGCAGTTCCGTTCCAAGAAGGCCGAATAGGAACAGCTCTGTCTGCAGCTCCCAGCATGATCAATGCAGAAGATGGGTGATTTCTGCATTTCCAACTAAGGTACCTGGTTCATCTCATTGGGACTGGTTGGATAGTGGGTGCAGCCCATGAAGGGCGAGCCAAAGCAGGGCTGGGCATCGCCTCACCCGGGAAGTGCAAGGGGTCAGGGGATTTCCCTTTCCTAGCCAAGAGAAGCCATGACAGACTGTACCTGGAAAAACGGGACACTCTCGCACAAATACTGTGCTTTTCCCATGGTCTTAGCAACCGGCAGACCAGGAGATTCCCTCTCATACCTGGATTGGTAGGTCCCATGCCCACGGAGCCTTGCTCACTGGCTAGCAGCAGTCTGAGATTGACCTGCAAGGCTGTAGCCTGGCTGGGGGAGGGGCGTCTGCCATTGCTGAGGCTTGAGTAGGTAAACAAAAGTAGCCAAGGGAAGCTTGAACTGGGCAGAGCCCACTGCAGCTCAGCAAGGCCTACTGCCTCTATAGACTACACCCCTGGGGGCAGGGCATAGCTGAACAAAAGGCAGCAGAAACTTCCACAGACTTAAACGTCCCTGTCTGAAAGCTCTGAAGAGAGCAGGGGCTCTCCCAGCATGGTGCTTGAGCTCTGAGAATGGACAGACTGCCTCCTCAAGTGGGTCGCTGACCCCCATGTAGCCTAACTGGAAGACATCTCCCAGTAGGAGCTGACAGACACCTCATACAGATGGGTGCCCCTCTGGGATGAAGCTTCCAGAGGAAGGATCAGGCACCAATATTTGCTGTTCTGCAATAATTGCAGTTCTGCAGCCTCTGCTGGTGATACCCAGGCAAACAGGGTCTGGAGTGGACCTCCAGCAAACTCCAACAGACCTGCAGCTGAGGGACCTGACTCTTAGAAGGAAAACTAACAAACAGAAAGGAATAGCATCAACATCAACCAAAAGGACATCTACACCAACACACCATCTGTAGGTCACCAACATGAAAGACCAAAGGTAGATAAAACCACAAAGATGGGGAGAAACCAGAGCAGAAAAACTGAAAATTCTAAAAACCGGAGCACCTCTTCTCCTCCAAAGGATCATAGCTCCTCGCCAGCAACAGAACAAAGAATGACTTTGACGAGTTGACAGAAATAGACTTCAGAAGGTTGGTAATAACAAACTTCTTTGAGCTAAAGGAACATGTTCTAACCCATCACAAAGAAGGTAAAAACCTTGAAAAAAGGTTAGACGAATGGCTAACTAGAATAAACAGTGTAGGGAAGACCTTAAATGACCTGATGGAGCTGAAAACCATGGCATGAGAACTTCATGATGGATGCATAAGCTTCAATAGCCAATTCCATCAAGTGGAAGGAAGGGTATCAGTGATTAAAGATCAAATTAATGAAATAAAGCGAGAAGACAAGTTTAGAGTTTTTTCTCTAAAAACTCTAAAGTAAAAAGAAACGAACAAAGTAAAAAGAAACGGAAAAGAAACTCTAAAGTAAAAAGAAATGAACAAAGCCTCCAAGAAATATGGGACTATGTGAAAAGACCAAATCTACGTTTGATTGGTGTACCTGAAAGTGATGGGGAGAATGGAACCAAGTTGGAAAACACTCTGCAGGATACTATCCAGAAGAATTTCCCCAACCTAGCAAGGCAGGCCAACATTCAAATTCAGGAAATACAGAGAACACCACAAAAATACTCCTCGAGAAGAGCAACTCCAAGACACATAATTGTCAGATTCACCAAAGCTGAAATGAAGGAAAAAATGTTAAGGGCAGCCAGAGAGAAAGGTTGGGTTACCCACAAAGGGAAGCCCATCAGACTAACAGCTGATCTCTCGGCAGAAACCCTACAAGCCAGAAGAGGGTGGGGGCCAATATTCAACATTCTTAAAGAAAAGAATTTTCAACCCAGAATTTCATATCCAGCCAAACTAAGCTTCATAAGTGAAGGATAAATAAAATCCTTTACAGACAAGCAAATGCTGAGAGATTTTGTCACCACCAGGCCTGCCTTACAAGAGCTCCTGAAGGAAGCACTAAACATGGAAAGGAACAACCAGTACCAGCCACTGCAAAAGCATGCCAAATTATAAAGACCATCAATGCTAGGAAGAAACTGCATCAATTAACGGGCAAAATAACCAGGGAACATCATAATAACAGGATCAAATTCCCACATAACAGTATTAACCTTAAATGTAAATTGGCTAAATGCCCCAATTAGAAGATACAGACTGGCAAACTGGATAAAGAGTCAAGACCCATCAGTGTGCTGTATTCAGGAGACCCATCTCATGTGCCGAGACACACATAGGCTCAAAATAAAGGGATGGAGGAAGATCTACCAAGCAAATGGAAAGCAAAAAAAAAAAAAAGCAGGGGTTGTAATTCTAGTCTCTGATAAAACAGACTTTAAACCTACAAAGATCAAAAGAGACAAAGAAGGCCATTACATAATGGTAAACGGATCAACTCAACAAGAAGAGCTAACTATCCTAAATATATATGCACCCAATACGGGAGCACCCAGATTCATAAAGCAAGTTCTTAGAGACTTATAAAGAGACTTGGACTCCCACACAATAATAGTGGGAGACTTTAACACCCCAATGTCAACATTAGACAGATCAAGGAGACAGAAGGTTAACAAGGATATCCAGGACTTCAGCTCGCACCAAGAAGACCTAATAGACATCTACAGAACTCTCCACCACAAATCAACAGAATATACATTCTTCTGAGCACCACATTGCCCATATTCTAAAATTAATCACATAATTGGAAGTAAAGCACTCCTCAGCAAATGTAAAAGAACAGAAATCAAAACAAACTGTCTCTCAGACCACAGTGCAATCAAACTAGAACTCAGGATTAAGAAATTCACTCAAAACTGCACAACTACAAGGAAGCTGAACAACTGGCTCCTGAATGACTACTGGGTAAATAACGAAATGAAGGCAGAAATGAAGATGTTCTTTGAAACCAATGAGAACAAAGACACAATGTACCAGAATCTCTGGGACACATTTAAAGCAGTGTGTAGAGGGAAATTTACAGCACTAAATGCCCAGAAGAGAAAGCAAGAAAGATCTAAAATTGACACTCTAACATCACAATTAAAAGAACTAGAGAAGCAAGAGAAAACAAATTCAAAAGCTAGCAGAAGGCAAGAAATAACTAAGAGCAGAGAAGAACCAAAGGAGATAAAGACATAAAAAACCCATCAAAAATCAATGAATCCAGGAGCTGGTTTTTTGAAAAGATCAACAAAATTGATAGACCACTAGCAAGACTAATAAAGAAGAAAAGAGAGAAGAATCAAATAGATGCAATAAAAAATGATAAAGGGAATATCACCACCGATCCCACAGAAATACAAACTACCATCAGAGAATGCTATAAACATCTCTATGCAAATAAACTAGAAAATCTAGAAGAAATGGATAAATTCCTCAACACATACACCCTCCCAAGACTAAACCAGGAAGAAGTTGAATCTCTGAATAGGCCAATAACAGGCTCTGAAATTGAGGCAATAATTAATAGCTTATCAACCAAAAAAACTCCAGGACCAGATGGATTCACAGCCGAATTCTACCAGAGGTACACAGAAGAGCTGGTACCATTCCTTCTGAAACTATTTCAATCAACAGAAAAAGAAAGAGTCCTCCCTAACTCATTTTATGAGGCCAGCACCATCCTGATACCAAAGCCTGGCAGTAACACAACAAAAAAAGAGAATTTTAGACCAATATCCCTGATGAACATTGATGCAAAAATCCTCAATAAAATACTGGCAAACCAAATCCAGCAGTGCATCAAAAAGCTTATCCACCACTATCAAGTTGGCATCATCCCAGGGATGCAAGGCTGGTTCAACATATGCAAATCAATAAATGTAATCCATAACAAAAACAGAATCAACAACAAAAACCACATGATTATCTCAATACATGCAGAAAAGGCCTTCGATAAAATTCAACAACACTTCATGCTACAAGTCTCAATAAACTAGATATTGATGGAACATATCTCAAAATAATAAGAGCTATTAATGACAAACACACAGCCAATATCATACTGAATGGGCAAAAACTGGAAGCATTTCCTTTGAAAACCGGCAGAAGACAAGGACGCCCTCTCTCACCACTCTTACTCAACATAGTGTTGGAAGTTCTGGCCAGAGCAGTCAGGCAAGAGAAAGAAATAAAGGGTATTCAATTAGGAAAAGAGGAAGTCAAATTGCCCATGTTTGCAGCTGACATGATTGTATATTTAGAAAACCCCATCGTCTCAGCCCAAAATCTCCTTAAGCTGATAAGCAACTTCAGCAAAGTCTCAGGATACAAAATCAATGTGCAAAAATCACAAGCATTCTTATACACCAATAACAGACAAACAGAGAGCCAAATCATGAGTGAACTCCCATTCACAACTGCTTCAAAGAGAATAAAATACCTAGGAATCCAACTTACAAGGGATGTGAAGGACCTCTTCAAGAAGAACTACAAACCACTGCTCAATGAAATAAAAGAAGACACAAACAAATGGAAGAACATTCCTTGCTCATGGATAGGAAGAATCAATATCATGAAAATGGACATACTGTCCAAGGTAATTTATAGATTCAATGCCATCCCCATCAAGCTACCAATGACTTTCTTGACAGAATTGGAAAAAAACTACTTTAAAGTTCATATGGAACCAAAAAAAGAGCCCGCAATGCCAAGACAATCCTAAGCAAAAAGAACAAAGCTGGAGACATCATTCTACCCGACTTCAAACTATACTACAAGGCTACAGTAACCAAAACAGCATGGTACTGGTACCAAAACAGAGATATAAATCAATGGAACAGAACAGAGGCCTCAGAAATAACACCGCATATCTACAACTATCTGATCTTTGACAAACCTGAGAAAAACAAGCAATGGGGAAAGGATTCCCTATTTAATAAATGGTGCTGGGAAAACTGGCTAGCCATATGTAGAAAGCTGAAACTGGATCCCTTCTTTACACCTTATACAAAAATTAATTCAAGATGGATTAAAGACTTAAATGTTAGACCTAAAACCATAAAAACCCTAGAAGAAAACCTAGGCAATACTATTCAGGACATAGGCATGGGTAAGGACTTCATGACTAAAACACCAAAAGCAATGGCAACAAAAGCCAAAATAGGCAAATGGGATCTAATTAAACTAAAGAGCTGCTGCACAGCAAAAGAAACTGCCATCAGACTGAACAGGCAACCTACAAAAGGGAGAAAATTTTTGCAATCTACCCATCTGACAAAGGGCTAATATCCCGACTCTACAAAGAACTTAAACAAATTTACAAGAAAAAAAAAAACCCAATAAAAAAGTGAGCAAAGGATATGAACAGACACTTCTCAAAAGAAGACATTTATGCAGCCAACGGACACATGAAAAAACACTCATCATTACTGATCAGAGAAATGCAAATCAAAATCACAATGAGATACCATCTCACACCAGTTAGAATGGCGATCACTAAAAAGTCAGGAAACAACAGACAATGGAGAGGATGTGGAGAAATAGGAATGCTTTTACACTATTGGTGGGAGTGTAAATTAGTTCAACCATTGTGGAAGACAGTGTGGCGATTCCTCAGGGATCTAGAACCAGAAATACTATTTGACCCAGTGATCCCATTACTGGGTATACACCCAAAGGATTATAAATCATGCTACTATAAAGACACATGCACACGTATGTTTACTGCAGCACTATTCACAATAGCAAAGACTTGGAACGAACCCAAATGTCCATCAATGATAGACTGGATTAAGCAAATGTGGCACATATACACCATGGAATACTATGCAGCCATAAAAAAGGATGAGTTCATGTCCTTTGCAGGGACATGGATGAAGCTGGAAACCATCGTTCTCAGCAAACTATCACTAGGACAGAAAACCAAACACTGCATGTTCTCACTCATAGGTGGGAACTGAACAATGAGAACACTTGGACATAGGGCGGGGAACATCACACACTGGGGCCTGTCGGGGGTGGGGGCCTGGGGGAGGGAGAGCATTAGGACAAATACCTCATGTAAATGACGAGTTGATGGGTGCAGCAAACCAACATGGCACATGTATACCTATGTAACAAACCTGCGTGTTGTGCACATGTACTGTAGAACTTAAAGTATAATTTTAAAAAAGTATTTTGTATAGATACATTTATGTATGTGTATACATAAAACAAAGGGACACATACCAGGCTCAACTATAAACATGGGAATACCAATAACACAAAGTAATGCCCATATTAGAAATACATATCATCTCACTAAATTAGAAAAAAATATTCGTCTTTGTTAGCAACTATATTTTGTGTAGAGCATGAACACTTTTTCAAGTCTGATAGGTATAATAGTTATCGAGTTATTCTCTGTTCTGTTCAATGAGCCTTTCAAATGCTATTACATGAAGGTATGAGACAATCTACCCCATGCTTTTCAAAGTAGTGAAGAACTAGTTCTTAAAAAAAGTTTCCAGTTCATTGGACACCAATCCCATCATTTAATAAAAATATTATGACAATGTTTAAATTGCTTTGAAAGTTCAAAATGCTAACTCTTAATCTCTATATTTATCATGTAGCAACCTACATGTACCAGTAAGGGAAAGACAGTACATACAAGTAATAAACACGTATGTAACATGGCGAAGGTGGTAGGTGCTAAGAGGAAAAATGGAGTAGGATAAGGGGGCCCAATTTGGAAGGCTTTCCAAATTAAACAGGTAGCCAGGTACTGGTGATAGAATCAAAGGCCAAAGATTTCTCTAATAAGTCAAAAGTAGTCAAATATAAGTGGTCCAGTTCAGTGGTATTCCAAGTGTAGAATTCCTAGAAATCAATGAAAAAATGGGAGGCATGAGAATATGAACAATCATTTGGCAGAAGAAATGTTTTCAACCAATAAAAATATGAAGAGGTGCTTAATATCATTAATAAATGAGGAATCTAAAGGAATGTGATAATGTTTTATACCCAATTAGTGAAAAAAATTGACATAGCCAAGTGTTGTAGAGAATACGAATTCACGGAATCTTTACTTTTTGTTTGTTTTTTGAGACAAGGTCTCACTATGTTGCCAGTTGGCTGGTCTTGAATACCTGGGCTCATACAACCCTCCAGCCTCAGCCTGGATTTTATCAGGCTGATAAAATCAGCCTGATAAAATCAGCTCAATTTTATTAAATCCAAAGGCAGTAATGAAGGAACAATAGACACACAGGAGAAAGAAAAATCAATAGCCAAGGTGGTAGACTTAAACTGAAGCATATAAATAATCGGATTAAGTATTGCGTAAGTTGGAGCTAAGCCATGGGTATGCAAAGACATACAGAGTGGTATAATGGACAGTGGAGACTCAGAAGCAGGGAGAGTGAGAGGGAGGTAAGGATGAAAAACTACCTATTAGGTACAATGTTCACTATTCAGGTGACAGGAGCCCTAAAATCTCAGACTTCCACTATACAATTCATCCATGTAACCAAAGCCACTTGTACCCCTAAAGCTACTAAAATAAAACAATTTTTTAAATAACTTTTTAAAATTACATTAAGTAAAAATGCAATAAACACTGATAAGAGCCAGAGATCATCAGATTAGTTTTTTAAGTCCTAATTACGTGCTGTTAATAGAGACTTTAAATATAAAGAAATATAATAGTAAAAGGATGAAAAATGAGATAACATACATATGTAAGCACAGGAAAGCAGGAGTGGGTATATTACGAAACTACAAATCAGGAAGTATGACTAGAAAGAAAGATATTTTACAATGATAAGTGTTAATTCATCAGGAAGTCATAACAAGCACAAATGTTTTTGCAACTAATAATAGAACCTCCAAATACATGAAGCAAAAACTGATAGTGTTAAGGGAGAATTGACAAATTTAATCCACTTATATTTAACATAATATAAATATGGTTGACCTGGTTGGATTTAAATCTACTGATAAGGTTGGATTTAAGTCTATTGCCCTGCTATTTCTTTTCTGTTTGTCCCATCTATCACTTGTTCTTTTTCAACCTTCTTTTGAATTGACAGATATGGTAAGAAAAAAAACTCAGTAACACACAAGATTTGAAAATATTATCAACCATCTTGACCTAATTCAATTTATAGAACAGAACACCCAAAGGCAGAATATACATTCAAGTCTACACATTATATTCACCAGGATAAGGCATATACGCAAGGCCACAGAATCAGTTCCGATAAATTTCAAATGGGTTTTAAAGAACTACACAGAAGAATAAGAAACACACAACCTGATGTGGTGAAGTACTAAGAACAGACCGTCCATATTTATTAAAATTCTGCCTTGCCCGTGGTTTGAGCTATTTTAGAGGCAGCCTAATTTATTAGGCATCTGTGTTGATAAAGCTATGTTAATTTTCAGGGCTAGGTCAACGTATTTTTAAAAATGAAAAGGCTAAATAAAAAAGCTTTAGAAAATCCCCTGGTCTCTAAAAAGACTTTCTTAACTCTTCATAAATATTTCTGAGAGGAAGATTCCCTGGGCTTCCTCACATAATTAACACAATGAAATATCATTCTAATATGATGGAATATTATTCTACAGTAGAGAGATGGAACAAATAATACATGCAACATTATGTTGAGCAAAAGAAGCCAGACAGAAAGGACCATGTACTGTATGATACTTTTATATGAAATTCAAGAACAGGCAACCTATGATAGAAGGTAGAGCAATAATTACTTACAGAAAATGGTGAGTGACTGAAAGGAGACACCAGTGGAATTTCTGGTTAATATCTTGATTGAGATATAAGTTACACAAGTTTATACATTTGCCAATGTACAAACTTTGGCAATTGCTCATCAAACTATGCAATGGTCTTTAAAGCTTGTCAGGCATTAAGAATCCCAATGTCAATCCCATTTAAGTTCTTTATTTTAACTAGGAAGGAACCATTCATTGTTGGCTAAATATTGAAAGCATAAAATTCATTTAGAACTAATTTAATTGGGAATGCCTTTGAAACAGATGAATTAATAATACTGTTTAGCTTCTAACTGAGGCAGATGTAATTGGTGCCCTCTGTAATTCCATGCATGCCAGCCCAACTTTTAACTGTCCCAGATTTCAGGGAGCCCTCTGCCATTGCATGTGGTGATCTGAAAATGCCAGAGAATTAATGTCCCTTTAATATTTAAAGTTATCAGCTTTAAATATTCCAGCACACTTTCTCCCTAGAAAGAGCTAATTCTGATTCATGTAATCTACATTGGTTCCCAGAATTATCTAGACAATTAAGATCTACTCAGAGTGGTAACCTGCTTGATAATGCATCACTTATGAGTTATCTTCTTTATTTCTCTAAGTCTTTCCTAGGATTACTTTACTTTATTTGTATTTCAAATACAAATAAAACTTTTGTATTTGAAAAACTAGGAAAGAGAAGTTGATGGTTAGAAATTAGAAATATAAATCCCATTTAAAAATGAACTAAATAAATAATAAATGAGGTTGGACATGCATGGACCTCTGCACCTTAGACTATAATGACAATATGTCACAAATCAAGGATCATGAATAATCCAATTATATGAACCTATGGTCCAAAATAAAAGGCTCAGAATATCCAGCTCCATTTCTTCCCATTCTTTGCTTACCCAGAAACCTGCTAGTTATAACTGAGTCCTTTGGGTGGACAAACCACTTAGAAAATTACAACTTTGCCATCCAAGCCAGGCAAAGTGGCTCACACCTATAATCCTGCTACTGTGGGAGGCCAAGGCAGGAGGGTCGCTAGAGCCCAGGAGTTTGAGACCAGCCTGGGCCACATAGTGAGACCCTGTCTCTACAAAAAATAATACAAAATAAGCTGGGTGTGGTGGCATGTGCCTGTAGTCCCAGCTGCTCAGGAGGCTGAAGTGGGTGGATCACTTGAGCCCAGGAGCCCAAGGCTGCAGTGAGCTGTGATTGTGCCACTGCACTCTAGCCTGGGTGATAAAGACCCTGTCTCAATAAAAAGAAAAAAAAATTTCAAAGAACAAAAAATTTCACCATCCAGTAATTCTCACAAAGTACTAAATTTATTTCTGGATTCTAAGTGGCTAAGTGGCTAAGTACTAAGTGGCTAAGTGCTAAGTGGATTCTAAGTGGCTAAGTGCTTCTTTGAATGACTTGCTAAAGAAAAAGGTACCAGGAAATACATTAATCACTACCACAACAAAGGAGTGAAGCTGGGGTTCAAAGTCATAGTTCGAACTGGAGAAGCCTCTTATTTGTTGGGTGATGTAAACAGAGAAATGAGCTCTGTTTGCAGGAGTTCTCAGGCTAGTGGTTTCTTATTCCAATGGCTTAATAAAAATAAATTTAGTAAAGTTTTAGATAAGCAAGTTATTGGAGATAAGATTCAAACATTATAGTAAGAGACCCCCCCAAAAAAAAAAAAGACCCAACAGAAGTATGTTTAGGGTATATTTCAGGTTTGGTCAGGAACTATTTAGAGCAGATTTGAATGGGGTGAAATATCAAGGAAAGTTCCAGGCATGGGTGTGATGGGTGTGGTGGCTAAAGCATTGGCAGGACACTGTAATTTTTTGCAGGGTTGCTGACTAACTGATGTCTTAGGTCAGGCTCGCTACCCAGAATTTCTGTGAAGAAAAGAAAGGCCATAAGAAAATCAGCAAGTTTCTTTCGAACTTTTGTGAGAATTACATCTGTCCTAGCTTTCTCAGCTTTCTTTAGGTAAAATGCTTGGGTTTGAAAGAGAACCCTGAACTTCTTACCCAAGATAGATACAATTCACTGAGACTAAGACACTTAAAAGAAGAAATCTTCAGAGGAAGGGAGAATGTTCACATACATTCGACTAGGCTGGTAGAACGCCACAGTATTCTGTGGTCATTATGAAAATAGAGTATCTTTTCACACAAATTACTCATACATTTCTAAACAGTTTAGTTTTTAATTTTTTTTCCAGCAAGAAGCTGCTTCAGAAGGTTAATCAATTACACAATGATTGCCAATGTGTGCAGCAATACAATCTTAGCAAAGATAAACTATCTAAAAATCAGATCATATTTGGTAGCACAACAGGGTGAAAACTGTCAACAATAACTTACTGTACATTTATAAATAACTAAAAGAATATAATTGGAATGTCCATAACACAAAGAAATGATAGATGCTTGAGGTGACAGACACCCCATTTACCCTGATGTGATTATTACGTGATGTATGCCTGTATCAAAATATCTCATGTACCCCATAAAGACACACATCTACTATGTACTCATAAAAATTAATTTAAAATAAAAAACAAAACAAATCAAAAGGGAGAAGCAGGCACTAATAGGTCTGTGTTTTGGAAAAACAGCATCACCTGTGAGCTAGTAAGAAATGCAAATGGTGGCTAATGCCTGTAAGCCCAGCACTTTGGGAGGCCAAGATGGGTGGATCACTTGAGGTCAGGAGTTTGACACAATCCTGGCCAACAAGGCCAAATCCTGTCTCTACTAAAAATACAAAAATTAGCCAGGTGTGGTGATGCACACCTGTAGTCCCAGCTACTTGGGAGGTTGAGGCAGGAGAATTGCTTGAACCCAGGAGGTGGAGGTTGCAGTGAGCCGAGATCGCACCTCTCACCACCGCACTCCAGCCTGAGTGACAGAGCGAGACTCCGTCTCAAAAAAAAAAAAAAAGAAAAAGAAAAAGAAAAAAAAAGAAAGAAATGCAAATCCCTGGACCCCACCCTAGGTCTGCTGAATCAGAAACTTCAGGGGCAGGCCCAGCAATCTGTGTTTTTCCGAGCCCTCCCACTGGCTCTGAGGCGCACTCAATCACTAGACTCACACACACTGAGGTCTTTCCTCCTTGGGACAAAAAGCCCTGCCCAGATGAGGTGGAAATTGGCTACCAAAGTAAAAAATAAGGGTAGAATTCCTCTCCCCACACCTCAGTTTCTTACTTTTGATCCCAAAATAACAGCTCTGAAGAAGCCATTCAGGTTTTAATTCAAAAAATCTCTCCCTTTAAACCTCAACCACTATAGGTTTATATGTCTGCAACATTTTAGAGATTCTTAAATACAACCCTCCTTGTTTTCTGGTTCTCTGCTATGTATCTGTCATCACATACTTTTTTCCTCCCCACTCTATTAGCCCAAACCCTTCTCACCACCAATCTGCTCCAACATCCCTAGAAAATTAATTCAGAATCACTTGGAAAGGGCAAAACGAGGGCAGGGGAAGTGATGAAACCGGAAAAGGTCAGGGGTGTTGGCAGCAGGGGCGATACCTAATGTTACAACACACATTTTTTTAATGGGGTTTGGCTGTATTACCCAGGCTAGCCTTAAACTCCTGGGCTCAAGTGATCCTCCCAACTCAGCCTCCTGAGGAGGCTTCAAACTGTAAAATAAGGCCAGGCACAGTGGCTTACCCCTGTAATCCCAGCACTTTGGGAGGCCGATGCGGGCAGATCATTTGAGGTCAGGAGTCCGAGATCAGCCTGGTTAACATAGTGAAACCCCATCTCTACAAAAAACACAAAAATTAGCCAGGCGTGGTGGCGTGCACCTGTAGTCTTAGCTACTTAGGACGCTGAAGCAGGAGAATCACTTGAACCTGGAAGGCAGAGATTGCAGTGAGCCGAGATAGTGCCACTGCACTCCAGCCTGGGTAACACAGCAAGAAAAAAAAAAAAAACTATAAAATAAGTTTAGAGTGGATGGTATAACTGGAAACTTGAACAGCATGTATTTGATATTAAGGAATTACTGTCATTCTAAGGTTATTAATAATGCTATTATAACTTATCTTTGTTGAGTCCTTATTTTTTAGAGCCAAGTAGCAAAATACTCATAGATGAAATCATATATTTGGAATTTGTTTTAAAATAAAATAGAAGAAAATAGGGTAAAGATATTGATAAAACAAGATTAGCCATAAGTTGATAATTGTTGAAAATGGGTGATGGTATTTGAGGGTACACTATACTATTCTATCTATCTATACATATATTTTTTGAAACAGAGTCTCATTCTATCACCCAGGCTGTAGTGCAGTGGTGCAAACATGGCTCACTGCAGCCTTAACTTCTCCAGGCTCAAGCAATACCCCCATCTCAGCCTCCCAAGTAGCTGGGACTACCACACCTGGCTAATTTTTGTATTTTTTGTAGAGACAGGGTTTTGCCATGTTGCCCAGGCTGGTCTTGAACTCTTGGGTTCAAGCGATACGCTCACCTCAGCCTCCCAAGTACTGGGAATACAAGTGTGAGCCACTGCACCCAGCTGGGTATTCTATCTATATTTTTATATATTTGAAGCTTTCCATAATAAAACATTTCCATTTTTTATCCATATATTTAAACCATAAAATTTTCAAACACCTTCAACCATGATATATTGTCTTAGATATTTTATTTCTCTACCATAACCTCAAGCATACTAAGGGCTCACCAAATATTTATAAACCAAATAACACAATACTTGTTATTTTAACCACCCTCACAAACACAAACACACACATGCACACGCACATTCAGAAAATGAAACACCTGCTCACAGAGGATTATAAGGCAGAGTACAAAAGAGGGTGTATTAATGACAATACATTAGTAAAAGTTACTTCTCTTGTTCACTAAAATGAAATGCCACAAAATACAAAAAGGCAAAGCTAGTAAGTAATCAAATAAATGAAGCAGCAAGGGAAAATAGGATGAGGTAAAAGGAAATGAGCCTTCTGGCTCTCTGCTATTAATGCTTAGGAATAACCAGAAGAGAGTTGATGAAAAGGTTTATACAATAAGCCAAGATCTTTTACTTCTCAAATAAAGGATGCTGCTGCTATTGAAAAACTGATGTGTATTAAATGTCAGTAGATTTGAAGATCTTCTGATAAGTTGAAGGAAAGCCCCATTTCTCGATATCTACTCTTACTAGCTATTGTTATGACTACACGGAGAAGTTAGGAATTTGTTCAAGGTCACTGAAGAAGTGAGATTTGAGTCCAAAACCCATGTTGTTCCCATGTATTCCTCTCACTCATTCAGTAGGTATTTAACAAACAACTATTAGGCCTTGACTGGGATCACCAACCTTGACCTCCCTCAAATGTTTCTAATCCAAACTATAAACTATGTACAGGACTGCCAGCCTCCCACCATACTGCAAAGACATGCCCTCCTTGGAAGACATTTCTGACCTCTCACCTCTGTGCCATGACACGCACTGATCCCCCTACTTCTTGGGCCCTCTTCTATGTCCTGGGACACATGTTTTCAAGGTGGGTCAGGCATTCTTTCCTCCAAGGCCAGCCCGACTGCCACCACCATGACAGCCCTGATTTTACAGTGATTGTCTCCTGGACAAAGCTGTGCACTCCTTGAAAACAGACTGTGTTTCTGCTATCTGTTCCCCATAATCTAGTGTGGTAGACACCAAATGCTTGCTGTGTGCAGCTATGACTCAGTGGCTCTGCAAACACATACACGCTCTGATGTCTTAAGTACTCCAGATCCTATATGCATAATTCAGAAAACTACATCCTGACCTTTACTTGTTTTTGTTTGATTTTTTTTTTTTTTTGAGACAGGGTCTTGGCTCTGTCACACAGGATGGAGTGCAGTGGCATGATCACGGCTCACTGCAGCCTTGACCTCCTGGGCTCAAGTGATCCTCCCACCTCAGCCTCCCCAGTAGCTAGGACTACAATGTGGGCACCACCATGCTCAGCTGATTTTTTATTTTTAGTAGAGGGCAGGTCTCAGTACGTAGCCCAGGCTGGTCTCAAACTCTGAGCTGAAGCAATCCTTCCGCCTTGGCTTCCCAAAGTGCTGGGGTTACAGGTGGGAGACACTGCACCCAGCCATGACCTTAACTTTTAAGATACATTTAGATAAACGTGATTATTGCTATCAGCCTTGCTATGCACAATCTTAAAAAGTGAAATTTCATGCTCTTCGAGATGTAGGTGAATCAAATTCATTGTACTATTTTAGAATGACATTATTCCTAAGAGTTTGCAAACTTAGTCCCCAGTATTATGGAGGAGTATCAGCAGGTCTGTTTCAACTTGTTATTGCTGTAACCACTCGAACTCTAACCTCATTCTTCCCTTCTTTTTAGCTCTTAAAAACCTGGAGACTCATCTATCTCTATTTTCCTTCACAGGCCTACCAACCTAATGTATGCAGGCTACATGGACTGCTTCCTAGATGTAAACAGTTCTGGGATATGTATACCTATAGGAAGACAGGAGTGAGCAACAGCTACTCATAGTTCTGAAGAAGAAAAGAATAACAAATTCCTATACACAAGCACCTTCTAAAGGAATGTTTTATAAATCATGGATCACAACCGCTAAAATTGGAACATACTGAAATAGAATTATTAGACTGAAATCAGCATTTCTTTGTATTAAATAGACAACAAAAGAGTAGTTCATCAGAAGTAAAGGTTAAGCATTATTGTGTGAAAATTTTGATTTGATTATTCAGACACACACATACACACACATGTACCTGCAACAAATATTGATTGAGGGCCTCCTATGTGCCAGGTATTAGAGGCAGAACAGTGAAAAAGACCAAGAAAAGCGAAGCTCTGCCTTTAGGTGGCTGACATTCCAGTGGCTTCAGAGTATGTGTGTGTGTGTGTCTGCACAGGCATGTACACACTCATGTGTTTTACAACCTAAGAATGCATACTTTATACTGGGATAAAAACGTTTGAAAATCACTGCTCTGAAGTGGTGTTGCTTAGAATGTGGTCTGTGGACTGGAGCTGGTGCACGAACTGTTGCTGGTCTACTATAAGTACAGAAATTGAGAATAACCACTTTAACAACTGCATAGCAACTTGACCTTGCTGTGATATCCAATTATGTGATAGTTCTGCTGGCAACTCAATTTTCTTTTTAAATTGAATTTTAGAAAACAGATTAATTCATGATGGAAAACAAAATGAGGCACATTGGCCAGGTGTCTTGGGAGTAGGTTACATCACACTCTGATTGGAAACTGCAGCCCTGGACCACAGCTGTAAAAAGGCGCAACACAGGGAGCAAGAAAACCCCAACAAATGGGGAGTATGGTCCAGGTTTGTTCTTTCCACACATATAAAATGATGAAGACAATTAAACGGCAAGTGGAAAACTGTTAGCACCGACAATAAGGATGGGCTGCTAAATTCAGAAGAGGTGACACAAAAACCATTTCTGGTTGCATAAAATTTACATCAGTTGCAGTCACATAGTTGGACTGCTTATTTGCCTAATTATGATGCATCATCTGATCTGCTTTAATTACACCAATAAAAGCTACATATTTTGTGTTAAAGTTTCAGTTTGTCACATGGTCAAAACTCACTGCATTAAAAAGCTGGAAGAAACTTGCTAGCATATAAAATTGATTGGGAAGAGTGGTAAAAACTGTGGGCTAGGAAACAGTTTTGTGGAGGAATAAGTTTTTATAAATAATCTTATAAACTCAACAGTTTGTCTTGTAGGTAATTTCTGTTGGTTTCTATTCCAACTGGGTGTCAGTTACACTCTTGGCCATACAGTAAGAGGAATGCCAACACTGCTTGTTCCTTTATAGCATACGTGCTCCTGGCCAGAATCACCAGTTTTCGGCTGTTGGAGAAGAGAAATGAAAACCAGAGCCCTGAAACTGCACAGCTGGAAAGTTCAAAATATATTCTTAACATTGTTATTTCCTAATAAAATATTAAGAGACATATGGAAAATTTGTATACTGAGCCAAATACTAAGGGGTAATGTAATGCTTTTCAAATTATTCATAGTTCAGTTCTGAGTGAATAGCACTAATTGCTGGCTGAAGGGAGGAGTAATGAGGGGGAAAGTAAGGCCAAAAATTATTCCCCAACCCAGGAGTTGGCAAACTATGACCTATGGTCAAATCTAGCCCACTGCCTGTTTTTATAAAGTTTCTTTGGAACACAGTCACATTCATTCGTTTACGTATCATCTATGGTGGCTTTCATGCCACAACAGCAAAGTTGAGTAGTTGTAACTCACGAAGCCTAAAATATTTACTATCTGGCTCTTTGCAGAAAATGTTTCCAGCCCCTCCCCTAACCTACCTTATCCTACAGCCTCCTGAAAGTGCACAGACTCTTCTCTCATTCACCCACTGATTACACAATATTTATTGAGTACCTATTGTATATCAGGCACTATTCTAAGTGGTGAAGCTGGCAACTCAATTTTCTTTTTAAATTGAATTTAAAAAGTAGTGAAGAAAAAGCAAAGAAAGAAAATAGAAAAGGAAAAAAAGTAAAAAGTTGTTGCTCTGATGGCACATACATTCTAATGGCAAGAAACCACAAAAAATAGTTTAAATACATAGCAGATGAGAGGGTGATTGATAAGTGCTATGGGAAAAATAATGAAGCAAGCAAGAGGAATAACATTAACATTAGCTTACTATGTACCGGGCACTGTTTTTTAGTGCTTTTCATATATCAATTCAATTAATCTTTACAATAACCCTAATGACACGATACTTATCCCCACTTTATTAGTGATCAAACTGAGGCACCAAGTCACACAGCTAGAAAAATGATGTGAAGTCAGACAGTCTGGCAGCAGAGCATGTCCGCTTAATTATACACTGTGCCAGCTCTTCGTGCAGAAAGGGAATGGCAGGGACTTAGAAGTTTTGATCTGATAATCAGGGAGGGCCCCATTGGTAAAGTGACATTGATTAAAACCTTGAAGGAGGTGAGGGGAGAAAGTCACAGGAATATCTGGGAAGAGATTCCAGGGAGAAACAACAGTAAGTGCAAAGGCCCCGAGGAGGGGGAGCTTCATGTAGTTGATGTTTGAGGTCAGTGGGCTGGAAGGTGGTGAGCCGGGGGGTTAGCAGGGAATGTGGTCCCAGAGGCACAGAAGGTGTGGTGGGAGTGGTGCGGTAGTGGGATCTGGGGCCTCACAAGCCATGGCAGCCAGGCTTTGACTTCAATTGAGCATGGAGATGGAAGGCCACTGGAGGGTTCTGAGCCAAGGAATGACATGATCTGATTTCTGTTTTAAGAAGAATCATTCCTGGCCGGGTGCAGTGGCTCACGCCTGTAATCCCAGCACTTTGGGAGGCCGAGGCAAGCGGATCACGAGGTCGGGAGATGGAAACCATCCTGGCTAACACAGTGAAATCCCATCTCTACTAAAAATACAAAAAAAATTAGCCGGCGTGGTGGCAGGCGCCTGTAGTCCCAGCTACTCGGGAGGCTGAGGCAGGAGAATGGTGTGAACCCGGGAGGCAGAGCTTGCAGTGGGCCGAGATCGCGCCACTGCACTCCAGCCTGGGCGACAGAGCGAGACTCCATCTCAAAAAAAAAAAAAAAAAAAGAAGAAGAATCATTTCTAAGAACACACTGCAGGTGTGGCAAAGATAAAAACAAGAACAGTCAAAAAATGACTACAACAATTCAGATGAGAGGTTCTGTTGGTGGCTCGGGTCAGGGTGTGAGCAGTAGAGATGGTGATTGGACACTAGCTATGTACGTATGTGTGAATACACATATAGTAAATATGTATATATACATACATAAAATGCATATTGCTATATATATATTCTGAATATAAAATGTATATTACCATACATATTAGGATGCATTACACATATGAATTAAGTTACAATTTAGAGAGTAAAATGCACAGCTCTTTGCTGCACAGTTTGATGCATTCTGACAAATGAACATACCCCTAACAAGATAGCAACATTTCTATTGCCTTGTGTATATTTTTGTTATAAACGTTAACAGAACTTGATAGAGCATTTGGGAGAAAAGATGAACTCAAGACTATGGCCTAAGCCATAGGAGGATGGAGTGGCCATTTACTGAGGCAAGTAACTGCGCACTCTCAACTTCTGAGTATGACAGCATTTCCTTCATCCACCAAAGGAAGGAAACAGGAGGAACTATAAAAGTATCATCTAGGTGAGTCATTACCCTGCCATCCTTTACACTGAAATTTGATGAAATACAGCCAGCCCTCCATATCCATAGGTGCCCCATCAGTGGATTCAAACAACCATGAATAGAAAATATTTGAAAAAAAATTGCGTCTGTGACTAAACATGTACAGACTTTTTCTTGTCATTATTCCCTAAACAATACGACAAAGATTTACATAGCATTTATATTGTATTAGGTGTTATAAGTAATCTAGTGAGGATATAAAGTATACAGGAGGAGATTCCAAGGTTATAGGCAAATGCAATGCCATTTTATATCAGGGAATTGAGCATCTCTGGATTTTGGTATCTGTGGGAAGTCCTGGAACCAACCCCCCATGAATACCCAGTGACAACTGTGCCTGGATCTTATATATAAAAACTGAATGTCATGGCAGAATACTCAAGGAAGATTACCACATCATCAAGTACTCCTATAGCACTTGTTGTCTCTCCCCACACCCATTCTCTCTCAGCCTCTGTTACCAAGTACCATATGGAACCACTGGTTATCTCTAATAGATGTTATACTTGGCTAAGGAAAAAGTATGTCTCTGGCAAGCAGTCTTGCCTAACCAGGTCCTTGGAGTGTTGCCTGCACTAAATCAAGCTTTTTAAGGACTAAGGACCCATTCTTAAAATTTCTATACCAGATCTATGGCAATGAAAAGGGTGAAACTCAGTAAAATATCTTGAAAAGATTTATTCTGAGCCAAATATGAGTGAAAAATAGCCCATGACACAGCCCTCAGGAGATCCTGAGAACATGTGCCCAAGGTGGTCAGGCTACAACTTGCTTTTATAAATTTTAGGGAAACATAAGGCATCAATCAATACATATAAGATCTACATTGGTTCAGTCCAGAAAGGGAGCACAACTGGGGTGGTTAGTTCCAGATCATAGGTAGATTCAGTTAATTTCTGATTGGTAATTGGTTAAAAAAGTTGTTATTATCTAAAGACTTAGAATCAATAGAAAGGAATGTCTGGGTTAAGATGACAGGTTGTGGAGACCAAGGTTTTATCATGCAGATGAAGCCTCCAGGTAGGAAGCTTCAGAGAATAGATTGTCAATGTTTCTTATCAGACTTTAAAAGATTATTCTATCAGTAATTCCAAAAAGGAGGAGGGAATAATGAGTCATATTGGGCTCCCCCTTCCCATCACAGCCTAAACTAGTTTTTCGGGTTAACTTTGGAATGCCCTTGGCCGAGAGGAGGGGTTCATTCAGGTGGTTGGAATTTTATTTTTGGTTTACACTTACCATAGTGATCATGAAATAAATAATAACTATTTGTAGCCATCAAAACAAAACTATTCCTTTATCATCACCAAACACGCTTTGCAGTACTGCATAGGAAAGAGTAGAATATTAATGGACTTGTTTGACTCTGACTCTTTCATGTCTTAGAATATCAACTTAGATTTTGTTTTCATTTCAATAAAAGTTCTGACAACCCATAACTTTAAGAAGAGAGGAAATGAGAGAGGCAGAGAAGCAGAAGAGAGGAAATGTGTTGAACTGTCTTGACAGGAACTTGAAAACTTGCTTTTACCACAGCTACATGTTGAGTGACATGGGCAGGGCTACCAAAAGACCAATATAGTCAGGATTTTCCACATTTTACTGTCTCATGACTAGTGCTCCAAAGTGACATGAATAAATTCATACATTTACTCATATACATAATTATATATATATATATATATAGTCAGCCCTCCATATCCACAGATTTCATATCCACGAATTTAACCAACCACAAATTTAAAATATTCAAAGAAAAACAAATACAAATTTTAAAATACAGTATAGCAACTATTTACATAGCATGTGCATTGTGGTAGGTATTCTAAGTAATCTAGAGATGACTTAATGTATATAGTAGGATGTATGTAGGTTATATGCCAATACTACATCATTTTATATAAGGAACTTGAGCCTCTATTGATTTTGGGATCCTCAGGAGAGCCTAGAACAAATCTTCCATGGATACCAAGGGACAACTGTACTTTATTCACAGAGTATTTCTCATTTACCTACCAAAGAGTATTTCTCATTTGCCTACTCTTTATTCAAAGAGTATTTCTCATTTACCTACCATTTCTCATTTACCTACCTACCTACCTACTTTACTCAAGGAGTATATCTCATTTACCTACCATTTACCCACTTACCATGTACCAGAAACTGATCTAGGAACTGAGGAGCTTCCGTTTGATTGACCATCTCCAATTCTGTATTTGCTTCCAATTAAGTCCATCTCATGGACCTGGTGAAGGGATCCCACCTGCCAGAGACATACCTTTTCCCTAGCTAAGTACAGCATCTGCCTTATTTTTAAGTGGCACCTCGAAACTTGAGTATTCTAAGTGATCAGGGTATACATTCTACTTAATGGGGTGTTTATTTGAGCCTAAAAACAAGGCTGGGGAACGATATACTTTTCAAAGTTTTGCTATTTATGCCATCTGTATTGGATGTCTTTGAATTATCTTCATCTCAGGATGCTTCAATTCCTGCCCTCTATTAAAGAGTAATAGAGTGTTAAAATTTATTTTTCCTTATGAAAAATAAGGAAGGCCCAAATGTGTAAGCAAAAAGTTAAAGAATTCTTGGGCTAGAAGGTCTTTTATTCTTTCCTTTTTAAGTCTCATTCTGTCACACAGGCTGGATGGAGTGCGGTGGCCTAATCATGGCTCACTGTAGCCTCAACCTCCCGGGCTTAAGTGATCTTCCTGCCTCAGCTTCCCAAGTAGCTGGAATCACAGGTATGTACCACTACACTCGGCTAATATTTTTATTTTTGGTAGAGACAAGGTCTCCCTATGTTGCCCAGGCTGCTCTTGAACTTGTGGGCTCAAGTGATCCTCCCATCTCAGCCTCCCAAAGTGCTGCGATTACAGGCATGAGCCACCATGCATGGCCAAGGATGTCTTAATATAGTGATGAGAGGGGAAACTAACAGCTGCTAGGGACAAATATCTACTAAAACCATTTTACCAGGAGATAGGAAGAGAGATTAGTCCTAGAGTAGCCACCCTGACTATTCTGGACCTGGGGTGTGGAGTCCAAGGAGTAGTGCTTTATGGATGTGTGTGGGGAAGGCAAGGTCATTGTCTTCCCAAAGGAAGGAACTGGGAGCTATTTGATTGTGATCTACCCCAAGAAAAGAGGAGGTAAAACTAAACACAAGAATAGTCCCTAGTGCTGGAGAGCTAGCTCACAGGACTGACGTCAAGGGCCAAAGAAATATTGCTGGGCCTGACACTTCAGCTCTGTGAATGAAATTTTTAAAACATCCTTACATCTAAGCTCTGATAGCATATCTACCCTGGAGAGAGTACTTTTGTCAATTCAGATATTGGAATTTATGTGTAATACCCAGGGTTTCTTATCTTCAGAGAAGTCAAATGCCAGAACCATCAGGTCACCAGATGGAAGATGGAAGGTCTGGGCTCCTCTCTTGGCTACCCAGCTCCTTGGGAGTTTCTGTTTTCCTCTAGGATTTTCTCCAACAGAAAGCCAGGCATGGCAATCAGGGAGAGTCTAACTGCAGTTTATGAAGGGGTTTTGGTCTTTGGCACTGAAATTATTCAGACCTAAAAGAGCCTCTCAAGCCACCTAATTTCTTCTAGAGATACGGGGTACCAAGCGTTCCTCTGCTCAGATACAATCAATAGCTCACGCTATTCCACCCTGCTACAGGCTTAGAGAGGTATGGATGATGATGATGATGATGATGATGATTATGTGTATTATCTAACCCACCCTAAATTCTGTTTTCTGAAGGGATAAGCCATTTTATTAACAGGTTACTGATATTTTGGAATATACTTGAGGAGAGACAAAATTTGACTCATTTAATAAAAAGGGAGACAATCTCCCATTCCACCTGATCTCTTAGGATAGGGGGAACAAAATATGGGTTGTATTTCAGGGCCCAGAAGCTAAGAGGGTACATACCAGTCACATTAGCACGTGACATGCTTCGGGAACAGGGAGTAGGGTGAGTTTTGAAGTACAGGTGGAGCTGGGCGCCATGGCTTACACCTGTAATCCCAGCACTTTTGGAGGCAGAGGCAGGAGGATCGCTTAAGCCCAGGAGTTCAAGACCAGCCAGGCAACATAGTGAGACCTTATCTCTATTAAAACAAACAAAAATTAGCTGGGTGTGGTGACACACATCTGTAGTCCCAGCTACTCAGGAGGCTGAGGTTGGAGGATCACTTGAGTCTGGGAGGTCGAGGCTGCAGTGAGCTGTGATTGCACCATTGCACTTCAGCCTGGGTGACAGAGTGAGACCCCGTCTCAAAACAAACAAACAAACAAACAAACAAACAGACAAACAAACAAAAAGCAATAAAGTACAGATGGAGCATACAAGTATACCTGATGTCAGTGGGCTGCAGAGAGAGAGGCTTGGCAGATGCCTTGACCTCCCAGAAACTGGGAAAGGCCCAGAGTAGAAAAGGAAGATAGTATAAAAGGTGCTTCAAGAACCTGCACCTCTGATGGCATCCCTGGACAACATCAGAATGACCTGCTAGAAAAGCCAGCTGCAATTTCTTGGAATAAACATTCAATCCAAAGCACTGGAGAGCTGTGAATGTCAAAACTGCACAACTAAACGAGGCTAATGTGGAAAATGAGGGATATGCAAGAATGGTGTAACTAAAGCAAGATGTCAAGTGAAAACACACTACAGATCAACTAACTACTTTTAAAATCCTCAGAACTGGAATGTTAGACATGTTACAGGTCATGGACTTGAGGGGGAAAGAAGTGGTCCCCTTGTTCAAGGTGCTGCTGTCATATTTGCTTTCATTTACCTAATACTTTTTGGCCTAATGACTCATGAAACATATGAGAGAGAGAGAGAGAGAGCAAGATAGAGTCAGAGAGTCAGAGAGCGAGAGAGAGTGAGCACAATGTTGACTGCAGAACCAATACCATGAGGTCTGTTGGGTCTGGAAAAAAGGAATAAAATTCAACTACTTTATGGAAATAGGTTCAGTTTATATACAATTCCAAAATAAGCATAGCTAAAAAAACACAAAATAAATACAGCTTGATTTCTGAGGCTAATTTGTGTTGAGGTTCAACTATGGATGGTGTGATGGGTTTAACTGTGTCCTTCCAAAATTTATATGTTGAAATCCTAAGCCCCAGGACCTCAGAATGTGACCTTATTTGGATATAGGGTTTTTATACAAGCACTATATAGGCAACAATCTGCTGTCCACAATATATTCTTTTCAGTGACAACATTCAGCCAACTGCCTTTCATGCCCCAGTAATGAAATTCAATTAGATACAGCATATTTGGCAATTCCAGTATCATAACAAACATTTACAGACTGATTACTTGCTCCCAGATTCAAATTCTGTTCCTACTGAGAGATATGGCAATCACCTCCAGAGAGTGTCCATTAGAGTTTGAAATTACAAAGCAATTGGGCATGTGTGGTTGTTTTTCATACTTTCCTATATTCCCCACCTCACCATTAGTAAAATTTAGGTACTTCCATAAACATAAAAAACAGAAAAATAACTGAACTCATATTCAACACAGAGTTAAAAACAAGAAACAAAACTGTCTCTAAGTCAATGACAAAAGTATAAGCAAAATCATAGCAATATTTATTCAGTGTTTGTTCAGGGAGAGGTTCATGCTAGGATCCTGGCAGCGACACACAGATATATGATATATACATCAAAGCAATCTAATGATTGATGAATAGTTTTATACCAGCAATGAAACGGCCTTTAAAAGTGATCAGTTTTAATTTGTATAGGATCATTCATGCTCAGCAAGAATTAAGTCTCCTCCCATGTTTTCTGCTGCCAGCACTTAAATACTTCAAGCCATTTCCACAAGAGCAAACATGTCAGATGAAAAAACATTGTGCCTCTCCAACGAGGCCTTCCTCCACACAGTAAAACATCATGGTCTGGGCACTTTAAGTGCTCAGTGCCAAACTTAGATGCCAGCAGCTAGAGACACTCTAGGTTGTAAATCACACCTGGTCTTCAACTCTGAAAAATAGCTACAGAACTAGCATCATAGACAGAACCATGCTGGCTTGGAAAGGTAAATATATAATGCCATCCTAGCCAAATTTGCTTCCAAATTTGTTTTAATTTGGAAGCAAACCGACTGAGATCTCCAGAGGAGGTCACCATTCTGGCTGTGCAGGTCATGTCCTTCACAGAGTGTCTCACCCTGGGTGCACAGACACTGAAATCCAATCCATGCAGCTTGGGGGCTGCATTCACCTGGAGGGGCACCATTTTCTAATTCGCCCAGGCTCTCCAAGGACAAGTAGTGGTTCTTTCCCAAGACCTTGTTTTCAAAAAGCAATAGACTGGGGCCATTTGTCAGTTTTAATCTTAATTAAAATGTCATCTGCAAGTGTCACATTCACCCTCTTCTCTATGGATACCCCTGGGATATTCATCTAGGATTATCTCAGTGAAGAGCAGTGGCTTTAAACACCTTCAGTTCAGGAAGTGAAACAGTCAGTGGGACTGTAGTGTAGAGAACAAAAGGGGAAATGGCTGCAAATGAGCCTGAAAATGTGGGTGAGGCCATGTCATGCAGGGCCCATGGGACCATTTTGAGAATTTAAAGATTATCTTAAAAACAGTCGGATGCCATTGACGGGTCTTAAGTACCTAAATATGATTTGTGTTTCTAAAAAAAAAATCTCTCTGCCTCCTATACAATAATAACCAGAAGGGATCCCGAGAAGATGTGGGAAGAGCCAGTTGGGAGTTGGTAGACTGGACTAGGTGGAGGTAGTGAAGGCAACAGAAGTAGACAGATGTAACATATGTTAGGATATGGGACTGACGGGACTTTCTGAGTGACTGTATGCAGGAATGAAAGTGTGTGAGAGAAGGAATGACGTCCAGGATGAGGCCAGCCTGTGGTACTGAAAAGATGGGCAGATGAGGATGCCGTTTCTAAAGAACACTGGAGGAGGACCATGAGTACAGTTTTAGAGTTGAGACTTCTATAAAGCAGCAGATTAAAAGGCCTTCATAATAAAATATGATATTCCATACCTATGGTTTTCTAAAATAAAATCTGAGACATGCAGTTCTGATCAGAGTTTTAGAAGTACTTGGCTGCATGCTGAATATAAGATCGCAGTTCTCGGATGGGAACAGCAGCAGCTGTGACCAGGCAGCCCAGTTTTGGGAAGGCTCTCGGTGCACCACAGCCTGCAGACACCCAGCCCACACCCTCCATGCCACCAAGATGTCCAAGAGGAAGGTTAGCTCAGCTGAAGGGTCGGTGAAGGGAGACCCCATGAAGAGATCTGCAAGGTGGTCAGCTAAACCTGCTCCTACAAAGCGAAACAAAGCCCAAAAAGGCAGCAGGAAAGGATAAATCTTCAGACAAAAAAAAAAAAAAAAAAAGCAAATGAAAGAGGAAAAAGGTAAAAACAGGCTGAAGTGCCTGATCAAGAAACTAAAGATTTATCTGCAGAAAGTGGAGACACTGAAAACAAGGAGAGTCCAGCCTCGGATGAAGCCACAGATAAAGACATCAAGAGTCTGAGTAATATCACATACTATGTCTTATCAGTGTCCCTGACTCCCTTCTTGTACAATCCAGAGGAATATTTTTACCCACTATTTTGTAAATGCAAGTTTTTTAGTAGTTCTAGGAATATTTTTAAGGAGAGAGTCTTCTGCTACCTTTTGAATGTGTTTGCTCTTTCTTCTCTAGTTCTTTTAATTGTGATGTTAGGGTGTCAATTTTAGATCTTTCCTGCTTTCTCTTGTGGGCATTTAGTGCTATAAATTTCCCTCTACACACTGCTTTGAATGTGTCCCAGAGATTCTGGTATGTGGTATCTTTGTTCTCGTTGGTTTCAAAGAACCTCTTTATTTCTGCCTTCATTTCGTTATGCACCCAGTAGTCATTCAGGAGCAGGTTGTTCAGTTTCCACGTAGTTGAGCGGTTTTGAGTGAGTTTCTTAATCCTGAGTTCTGGTTTGATTGCACTGTGGTCTGAGAGACAGTTTGTTATAATTTCTGTTCTTTTACATTTGCTGAGGAGTGCTTTACTTCCAACTATGTGCTCAATTTTGGAATAAGTGCAATGTGGTGCTGAGAAGAATGTATGTTCTGTTGATTTGGGGTGGAGAGTTCTGTAGATGTCTTATCAGGTCCCCTTGGTGCAGAGCTGAGTTCAATTCCTGGATATCCTTGGTAACTTTCTGTCTCGTTGATCTGTCTAATGTTGACAGTGGGGTGTTAAAGTCTCCCATTATTATTGTGTGGGAGTCTAAGTCTCTTTGTAAGTCTCTAAGGACTTGCTTTATGAATCTGGGTACTCCTGTATTGGGTGCATATATATTTAGGATAGTTAGCTCTTCTTGTTGAATTGATCCATTTACCATTATGTAATGGCCTACTTTGTCTCTTTTTATCTTTGTTGGTTTAAAGTCTGTTTTATCAGAGACTAGGATTGCAACCCCTGCCTATTTTTGTTTTCCATTTGCTTGGTAGATCTTCCTCCATCCCTTTATTTTGAGCCTATGTGTGTCTCTGCATGTGAGATGGGCTTCCTGAATACAGCACCCTGATGGGTCTTGACTCATTATCCAGTTTGCCAGTCTGTGTCTTTTAATTGGAGCACTTAGCCCATTTACATTTAAGGTTAATATTGTTATGTGTGAATCTGATCCTGTCATTATGATGTTAGCTGGTTATTTTGCTCGTTAGTTGATGCAGTTTCTTCCTGGCCTCGATGGTCTTTACAATTTGGCATGTTTTTGCAGTGGCTGGTACCGGTTGTTCCTTTTCATGTTTAGTGCTTCCTTCAGGACCTCTATTAGGGCAGGCCTGGTGGTGACAAAAATCTCTCAGCATTTGCTTGTTTGTAAAGGATTTTATTTCTCCTTCACTTATGAAGCTTAGTTTGGCTGGATATAAAATTCTGGGTTGAAAATTCTTTCTTTAAGAATGTTGAATATTGGCCCCCACTCTCTTCTGGCTTGTAGAGTTTCTGCCGAGAGATCCACTGTTAGTCGGATGGGCTTCCCTTTGTGGGTAACTCAACCTTTCCCTCTGGCTGCCCTTAACATTTTTTCCTTCATTTCAACTTTGGTGAATCTGACAATTATGTGTCTTGGAGTTGCTCTTCTCGAGGAGTATCTTTGTGGCATTCTCTGTATTTCCTGAATCTGAATGTTGGCCTGCCTTGCTAGATTGGGGAAGTTCTCCTGGATAATATCCTGCAGAGTGTTTTCCAACTTGGCTCCATTCTCCCCATCACTTTCAGGTACACCAATCCGATGTAGATTTGGTCTTTTCACATAGTCCCATATTTCTTGGAGGCTTTGTTCATTTCTTTATATTCTTTTTTCTCTAAACTTCTCTTCTCGCTTCATTTCATTCATTTGATCTTCCATCACTGATACCCTTTCTTCCAGTTAATCGAATAGGCTACTGAGGCTTGTGCATTCATCACAGAGTTCTCATGCCATGGTTTTCAGCTCCATCAGGTCCTTTAAGGACTTCTCTGCATTGGTTATTCTAGTTAGCCATTCGTCTAATCTTTTTTCAAGGTTTTTAACTTCTTTACCATGGTTTCGAACTTCCTCCTTCAGCTCGGAGAAGTTTGATCATCTGAAGCCTTCTTCTCTTAACTCGTCAAAGTCATTATCCTACCTCATCACATTTTTTAAGGATAAACGCTTTTATTTAACAGGTGAAATTATTCGCAGGTTGTTTATTTTCTGGTATAACCAGAAAATAGTGTGAGATATTGAATTATGGTAGGCTTTGACTGTCTTGGGTGTCAGCTTAATATTCTATAGATGGGAGATTAGTTTTCATATCCTATAACACAAAGTACAGTAAATGGCAATATGGAGTCACAGTCCTGCATTTAATGTCTCAAACATTTTTGATTACTTCTGTTTTCATGTTGGTTTTCAGTAGAACTGTGTGGTAAAAAATACTGCTCCTTGGTCATGGCTCTCCCTGTCTGAACGGCATGCAGTCTGCAGCATCTATGGTTGCGGTAGTCCTATTTTCCTAATAAATTTCTTATGCTGTGAAAGACTGAAAATTTGAATATGCAGTGTATATGTTATTACATTCTGAATTGGTATGACATATGTAACAGCTTATCAACATTTGAAGATACTAGTGCTTGATACCCTCTTAAGGAAAATTAAGAGAACATTATCATCTCTATTTTACAGATGCAGCAAAGCTAGGTTAAAAATGAACCTGCTGCTGCTAGAAGTGGCAGGATGCAGGGCCTGGAACCTGATAGGCACTCAACTGGCATGCACACAGTTGCTGAATTAATAAAAATTTGAAAAATACAGAAAATATTCCAATAGAGAGCTAGGAGAGGACTGCAGGTTGCCTGTATTTGGTGTTGCATGAAGCACTATCGGGCTTGGCCCAAAGTATGTAGGAGCCTTGACATTATAAAATACAATAAGAAAGGCTGTATGTTTATTTGCTTGGCAACTGTACAAATAATTTGCATTTCTTTAGCAACTGGTTCCATCATGCAATAGCCTGGCCACAGGATATTGGAGAATTCAATAGAGACAAAAATGAGATTAATACCTGCAATTTCTACTGGAAATGGTTGTTGCGAAAACTAAATGAGGCCATCTATACACAGACAGTCATATTGTCTGCAATTTCTCAAAATACTTCAACATGGGTATTTTTGTGACATAAGGGTGATAATTATTTTTAACCTATACCGTGGGGTAGTTAGCATTTGAATGGCTAATCAAAAGCTCACATAAACAGAAAACCAAGTCAACCATGTTTATCTCTGATGACTACCAGAGGGTTGTTACTTAGAATATTGAATGCTGCAAATGATTTTTCATTGATAAAATGGTGTTCACAACAGGCTTTAAGTATTATACAGACTTCCCCACTCTTGCATAACCTGAAAATAAGAATCTATCTAGCCCAGTTGTCTAAACCTTTCAAAAGGGTGCCCTCAGACCATGAAGTTCTGGGGATCTGATGTACAGCATGGTGACCATAGTTAATATTCTATTATATACTTGAAATCTGCTACAATAGTAGATTTCACACACAGTGAGGTGATGGATGTGTTAATAAACTTGATTGTGGTAATCATTTCACAGTGTATGCATACATGAAATCATCACACTGTACACCTTAAATATATACCATTTTTATGTGTCAATTATACCTCAATAAAGTTGGGTGGGGAGGGGGAAATGGGGTCCTCAGCTGAAGACTCTCCCCAGTCCTGTCTCTAGATGCTTTGGAGGAAATTTAGTCACCTGATGCTGTCAAGAAAGTTAGCGCAATCCTGATGCTAGAATATTGTCCCATCTGCTTCTAATGAAACTTTTTGTTCAATGTTCTCCAGATCCAACCAAAGGACAGAGCACAGGGACTGTCTAGAGCAGCTCTTTCCAACAGGACTTTCTAAGATGACATAAATATTTTGTTCGCCTGACTAATAAGGTAGCCACTAGTTCAGGTGGTCACTAACCACTTGAAATGTGGCTAATGTGACTGAAGAATCAATTTTTGTTTAATTCCATTTAAATTTTAGTAGCCGCATGTGGCTAGTGGCCATCCTGTTGCACAGCAGTTTGGGAGCTTACAGAACAAGGTTGTGTGATGTTTTTGTGCCTGCTGGCCATTAAATGTTTATATGTGTGGCAGAATTCAGTCTGTAAGTTGTGTTCATGGCCGTGCTAGATGGTAAAATTGTGGGAGAGGGAACCTGTAGTTCCCCTCTATTAGCACTGTGGACTATGTCAACTCATGATGCATAAACAACTCAGCTGAGGTCAGTTCTCAAAAGAGGCAGCATGGCTGCAGGGAGTCCTGGACTCTGGAGGCGAATCTAGGTCCTCTGAATTGCACAACTTAGTATTAGAATGAAAATACACAACTCGGAGACTGTCATAAAATTAAATTACCAGCCATGGGAAAGCACCAAGCAGAGTGTGTAGCCTTTGGCAGCGGTATGATGCAGTTTAACCTTGTGTACACCAAAACACTATTTTCACCACCTGCCCCCCATTTTAGTTAAGTGAACGAGCCTTGATAAGGTTGTATCTGTTTGGGAATGAACATGCAAACAGAGCATAGGAAATCATACCCGTCCTCTCCCTGCCCCCGAAAATAAACGTTATAAATATTTCAGCTAAGAATTTGGTTTGGAAGAAGGAAGTCCTTGTCGCAATAATTCTTACAAAACAAAATAAGCAATTGAAATAAGGCAACTTCCTTCTTTCTGAGGAGCATCACTTGAAGCCCATTTTTATGTTGGTTCTTTTTTCCTCCTAATTTTATTTACTGGTAAAATACATATAAAATTTACCATTTTGGGGAGTAAAGAGGGAAAGGGAAGATGTTTGTCAACAGGTACAAAGTTTCAGTTAGACAAGAGGAATAAGTCTGGTGTTCTACTGCATAGCAAGGTGATGACAGTTAATAATAATATACTGTATACTTAAAAATAGCTAAAAGAGAGGATTTTAAATGTTCTCACCACAGAAAAGATAAATATTTCAAATGATGGCTATGCTAATTAGCTTGATATGACCATTACACAATATATATGTATCCAAATATCACATTGTACCCCATAAACATATAAATGTCAATTTAAAATAACTTTAATAAGAGAAAAAGAAAAAAACCATTTTAATCATTTCTAAGTGTACAGTTCAGTAGTATTACGTACTAAGTATATACTTAGTACGTAATACTAAGTATTATTTCAAATTTACATAAGTTTTTGTCCTCAAAGGTAAAAGAATACACTAATATGTAAAACAGCATTTAAACATGCACGAGATTAACATCAAATTCAGAAGAGTGCTCATGAGGGAAGCCAGGAAAGAAGGGGTTCAGGAAAGAAATAAAAGGGGGCTTAAGTTTTATCTATGTTTTCTTTTTAAAGATATAATGAATTAAATATGGCAAAATGCTAAGACTTGACCTGAGATTTAAGTACATAGGCATTTGTCATGTCATTTTCTGTATGTTAATGTATTCTTCTTTCAACTTTTTTTTTTTTTTTGAGATGGAGTTTCACTCTTGTTGCCCAGGCTGGAGTGCAGTGGTGTGATCTCGGCTCACGACAACCTCCACCTCCTGGGTTCAAATGATTCTCCTGCCTCAGCCTCCTGAGTAGCTGGGATTACAGGCACCTCCCACCATGTCTGGCTAATTTTCTGTATTTTTAGTAGAGAAGGGGTTTCACCATGTTGGCCAGGCTGATCTTGAACTCCTGACCTCAGGTGATCCACCCACGTCAGTCTCCCAAAGTGCTGGGATTACAGGCGTGAGTCACCATGCCCCGCCCTTCTTTTAACTTTTTATTGTGACCTAATTTTAGACTTGCAGAGAAGTTGCAAACATATTACAGAGTATCCATATACCTCTCAGCTTACACCCCTAATGTTAACATCTTACACAACCATAGTACAATGATCACACCAGGATATTAACTCAGATACAGCATGATTAACTAAAACAAAGATGGGTTGGAATTTCCTGTTTTTCCACTAGTGTCCTTTTTTTATTCTACAATCCTATCTAGAATCACACATTGTGTTTAGTGGTTAGTTCTCCTTAGTCTCTTGCAGTCTGTGACAGTACCTCAGTCTTTCCTTGCCTTTCTTGACTTGACACTTGTCAGTTACTTTGTCAAATGTCCCACGATTGGAGTTTGTTAGATATTTTCTCATGATTAGGTTGATATTATACATTGTTGGCAAGAATACCAAGGAAACGATGCTCTGCTGTTAGTGCCTTCCATCACAGGTTCAGGATGTCTCTTTTTTGTATGCTTAAAATATTTCATAATTTCAATAAAAAATAAATAAATAGCTGTATTACTCTGGGTTCTGTAGAGATACAAAACCAATAGGAGATGAATGGATGGATGAAAGGAAGGAAGGAAGGAGAAGCAAGAAAGAAAAAGGAAGGAAGGAAGGAAGGGAGGGAGGGAGGGAGGGAGGGAGGGAGGGAGGGAGGGAGGGAGGGAGGGAGGGAGGGAAAGAGAAAGAAATAGAAAGGAGGGAGATTTTAAGGAATTGGCTCATGCAATTATGTAGGCTGAGAAGTCCCAAGATCTGCCAACTGCAAGCTGGAGACCCAGAAAAGCTAATGGTATAATTCCAGTCTGAGTCTGAAGGCTTGAGAAGCAGGAGGGCTGATAATGTAAGTGCCAGTCTGATTCCAGGGGCAGGGAAGGACTGTGCAAAATCTCCTTTACTCAGTGTTTTGTTTTACTCAGGCCTCAGTGGATAGGATGATGTCCACCCACACTGGGGAGAGCAATCTGCTTTCCTGGGTCTACTGATTCAAATACTAGTCCATACAGAAATACCCTCATGGACACCTCCAGAATAATGTTGAACAAATACTTAAGCACCACGTGGCCTAGCCAAGTTGACACATAAAATTATGCATCACAACAGCTTAACTTCTAAATTAGAAACTTCCTACTCTGCATATTTAGGTTCCAAATCCCATAAAGTCAAATGGATCTTAGGAAGTGTTCCAATTCTTAGTTATTATTGGCTTCAGGCCTAAAACATTATAAATCCACAACATACTATCATTTCTAAAACTTCAAGAATCTTTATTATAGTTGATCTTGCTTCAAGAGAAAAGGCAGTTTATACTACTTAGATAATGTAATAATTGTAATCCAAGAGAAGCTAGACCTGCAAGTCAAATAAAGGCCCTAAGAAAGAAATTAACATGAGCTGTATTGTTAATGAGGACTCCCAAATCCCCTGATCTTCTTTTGGAAGTGAAAGCAAAGTTATCATTTAGAATTGACTACATTCCTCAGCATACCATCCTAAGAATGATGTGTGTCATTGCTATTTCTATGATGCTTTAGAAAGAAAAACCTAAATGATTATATATTTTTCTCTGGCAAAAAAGAGATTAATCATGGCAAAAAAGTGTTTCAAGCACTTTGACGACCTGAGTTGTACGTATTAAAAGTTGTGTACACACACACACACACAGATTGTAGAGAATATATCTGATATGGTTTTGTTGTGTCCCCACCCAAATCTCAAATTGTAGCTCCCATAATTCCCAAGTGTTTTGGGAGAGAGCTGGTGGGAGGTAATTGAAACATGGGGGTGGGTCTTTCCTGTGCTGTTCTCATGATAGTGAATAAGTCTCACGAGAGCTGATAGTTTTATAAAAGGGAGTTCCCCTGTACATGCTCTCTCTCGACTGCTGCCATGTAAGACATGACTTTGCTCCTCCTTTGCCTTCTGCCATGATTGTGAGGCCTCCCCAGCCACATGGAACTGTGAGTCCATTAAATCTCTTTTTCCTTATAAACAACTCAGTCTTCGGTATGACTTTATTAGCAGTGTGAGAACAGACTAATACAATATCTCTACAAATATATTGTAGAGAAATGGTATAAATAAGTAAAATTTCAAGTTTTCTCTGAGGTTGCCCCCCTTTGAAGCTCTTCTATCCTCAAGATCACTCTAAACTTCTCTGGTACAGGTTGGGAAATCATTTCTTCTTTAAATGTTTATATTCAGTTCAAAGTGCTCCATTTCCGTGAGTAATGACAAAACATAGTTCCCTGCCCACCCACCCCCCCACCTCCACTCTAGCTGCATGGAGAGGAAGCTACTTATAAATTCTTTTCTAGGTGCTCAGAGTTCTGGAAGGCAGTCACTGAGTTTTTATGAAAAGCCAGAGCAAGGACTCCAGATCCCATTATGCCAAAGAGGAAGCTGAATACTTATTTTAAATCTCATTTTAGCCTGCTCCAAATGTGGACACCATTGTTAGGCCAGTCCTGTATACCATATGTACCTCTTGCAAGTCTCTTAGAACAAGCTGTTCCCCTCAAAGGATTTTCTTCCAAGGAACCAGAACATGGGTTTATTTTGGCCTGGAGCAACTCCTCCAGGAATCTTCCCGGGAGGAGATGGGTGGTCAGCCTCCTGAGACAAGAGTGTGTAGAGGTTAGGATATGGGCTCTGAAGCCAGACTACCTATGTTTGAATCCAGGTTCTTGGGTTTATGACTGGGGAAAAGAGAGAGTTATATAACCGTTCATGCCTTGGTTCTTCCTTCTATTGAATGGGGCATATGATGATATTTAACTGATTGAGTTGCTGTGAGGATTGAAAAATGACACACATAAAGTGCTTAGTACAAGACCTGGCATATAATAAGTGTTAAATAATTGCTAGGGAAAATTAGCCAGGCATAGTGGTATACACCTGTAATCTTAGCTACCTGGGAGGCTGAGGAAGTTTGCTTGAGGCCAGGAGTTTGAGGCTGCAGTGAGCTATGATGGCATCATTGTACTCTAGCCTGGGCAAAAGAGTGAGACCCCATCTCTAAAAATAAAAAATAATAATAAAATAAAATAAATGCTAGGGGGCCGGGCATGGTGGGTGGCTCACGCCTGTAATACCAGTACTTTGGGAGGCCAAGGAGGGCGGATCACTTGAGGTCAGGAGTTTGAGACCAGCCTGGCCAACATGGAGAAATCTCATCTCTGCTAAAAACACAAAAAATTAGCCAGGCATGGTGGCCCATGCCTGTAATCCCCAGCTACTCAGGAGGCTGAGGCAGGATAATCGCTTGAACCCGGGAGGTGGAGGTTGCAGTGAGCTCAGACCATGACACTACACTCTGGCCTGGGTGACAAAGTGAGACACCATCTCAAATAAATAAATAAATAAATAAATAAATAAATAAATAAATGCCAGGGAACATGTGGCTTCTGACTTAAACACCTTCCAGGATTAATCCAGGTCCACAATCACTCAGGGGAGTTGTGAGCAGTCTGTGGGCACCTGCCAGGCTGCCTCTGTTGGGTAGTAGAAGCTGCTTCTTTCCAACTCTAACTCTGCCTATTTCTTCTATCATGTCATCAGAATTCCTTAAACATCTTATTTAACAGAATATACAAATTTAAGCCAGTTCTACAGTGAAAAACCTGAGAGTGAGTCACGGCAAACTTTAACTGTAATCTTGTATAATGGAAATGGAGAGAGACAAATATTGGGGAAAGATCTTAAGAAAATTGATGAATCCAATAGGTAGGTCAGATAAGTGTTTCTTGGCTTTCTGCTTTCCATTTGTAAGCATGTCTGTGTGTGTGTATGTATGTGTATGTTTATACCCATGCCCCTTATTTAGAGCTCTAAATCTCCTAAGGACGGGAACCATCTGCCACCTGACAAGAGAGAAGTAAACTCCATGCATTCGTTCTTCTACACTCAAGAGGGATCCTCTTCAGCCTAGGATGGTATGGGCATAGAATATTTTGGAAACAAAGGGATAGATTCTGTGGCTTTCTGTCCCCTTCTTTCCTTTTCTCTTTCCACATTCCTGGCTCTAACTCGGTTCTTTCTGTTGCCATGGTAACCAACAGTCTCAGAACACAGACTTCTGACAGCTGGACTTTTAGCCACTGAGACTCGGGATGTGAAGGATTTCTCGTGTCTCCTTTTTTTGCCTCAGGAGTTAGCAGCACTTCTTCCACGTGGGCAGCCACCAGAGCAGGGTGTGACAGTCTTTTGTTTGTGTGTGTGTGTGTCTGTGTGTGCGCGCGTGCACGCGTGCATGCACGTGCACATTCTTCCAGCCCTACTTACTCCGGGGCTTCACAGAAAAAGCTGGACTAAACAGTGTCATCAGACGGTGGGAGGATGGGCATCTAAATACCAAAACCTTCTGGAAAGTAATTTGGTATCAACTACCACAAGACTTTAATATATTTATGGGGTTTGGTCCATTAATCCTACATATAGAAAAATAAGAGACATAGTCAAAGATTTATGGAAAAGCGGGTTTATTACAGATTTATTTAGCATTAATAAGAAGTGGTTAAAAATTGCAGAGTAACCATATATATGTTTGTTGTAGGCTATGGGATAAAATAATTTCAGTTTCAACTATGTCATATCCACATTTACATATATGTATATGTGGACATATTGTATAAATGTACAGATATGTATATGTGTGTTTATATAAATAGAAAAGATAAGGAAGTCCATCAAAATGTTTTGATAGTTATCATTATCTTTAGAAGGTAGGACTACAGCATATTTATTTCATCTTCATACTTTCCTATATTTTTCCAATTTTATACAATGATCATCCTTTTCTTTTATGATACAAGATCTTACAACCACAGTAGGACAAATGATGAGAAGTGGAGATACTTAGTAGAGAGGATTATAATACAATGAAATAAGTTTTAAAAGGGAGAGGGCTGCCTCTTCTGCCCTTCACTGAGAGATTGTAAAAACTGGATAACACTGGCCAGGCCTGGTGGCTCATGCCAGTAATCCCAGCACTTTGGGAGGCCGAGGCAGGTAGATCACGAGGTCAGATCAAGACCTTTCTGGCTAACATGGTGAAACCCCTTCTCTACTAAAAATACAAAAAATTAGCTGGGCATGGTGGCATGTGCCTGTAGTCCTAGCTACCCGGGAGGCTGAGGCAAGACAATCTCTTGAATCCAGGAGACGGAGGTTGCAGTGAGCTGACATCACACCACTGAACTCCAGCCTGGACAACAGAGCGAGGCTCCATCTCAAAAAAAAAAAAACAAAAACAAACAAAAACTATTGGATAATACTTCTATCTAAATGGGGTAGTTCTGAATAGAAAAGGGAATGGGGCCGGGTGTGGTGGCTCACACCTATAATCCCAGCACTTTGGAGGCAAAGGTGAGTGGATTACCTGAGGTCAGGAGTTCAAGACCAGCCTGGTCAACATGGTGAAACCCCATCTCTACTAAAAAATACAAAAATTAGCCAGGTGTGGTGGCGTGTGCTTGTAGTCCCAGCTACTCGGGAGGCTGAGGTTGCAGTGAGCCAAGATCACACCACTGCATTCCAGCCTGGGAGACAGAGTGAGACTTCGTCTCAAAAAAAAAAAAAGAAAAAAGAGAAGGGAATGGATAATGTTTTTGCTTAAGTACTATGATTCTCTTCTCCTTAGTCCCACCTATTTTTTCTTTTTTCTTTTTTGAAGCTTCTCAAGTTGAGAGAGATTTGTGCCTTTGAACTCCATGGCATATTCATCCTCTAACAGTGACATAGAGGACGACAGCTCCAAATCCAATTCCAACCTGAGCCTCTCTGTGGGCTATTTCCCCTGTGAGGACACCCCCTGTGAGGACACAACCTCCTGGGAAGACGCACCTTCCAAGGGTCCTTCCATCCACTTTCTTCCTCCCATCCAAGGGGCATGGGGGACTGAAAGGATAGGGAGACGCATGAAGAGACAAGACCAAATTCAGGATGAACCAGAGCAGTTTTGCAAACTAAGCATCTTCCTGGCCTGGGACGTGGACATTGGCTCTGATAACACAGACTCAAGAGCTAATAGGCTTCTAAATGGAGACAACCTGTGGATAGACAAGTTACCAAAAGAGAGAACAAAACTGTCTGTTGGCAAACTGAATAATCTTGTGCAAGAGTTTCAGATATTTCTAGAAAATCTGAAAGATGATGACGCTGTATTTCCTGAAACTGCTCAGAAAGATTTCCAGCTGTCCAGCGGCTCCCCTCCGGAAATGGTTCAGGTCAGTCATCAAGAACATGATGCTTGTCAAGACCTGCCCAAGTGCAAACCACCAGAAAATAAAGATGTTATGTAGTCTCCACAGACTCCTCTAAGGCTTAAGGGACATGAGCTGGCTGAGGAGAGCAGAGATGCCTCACAGGACAGGAAGGGATAGGCCTGGGTTGAACCACAGAATCTTATGACCACTAGGAGGAGGCAGGTCCCAGGGGGACTGACGTGATACCAGTGGGAGACAACAAGGAAAGGAGTCAGGGTGAAGCTGTAGGGAAAAGACTGGGAATGCTGAGGGAAACAAGAGGGTAGCAAGCAAGGAGAAGGGCTAACTATATCTCCCTCCCCACCAAAAACGTATATGTTTAGTATTGATGAGCATTGAAACTCTGCATTGACACTTGGGCTATTTTTGGTAAAAGGATGTGAGTTCCACAAATGAGTAAATGTTGATTTGGCTGTTGTCATGGTTATTCCTACCTAACACATCCTTCATTTTCGTGGCAGATGATAAGCCAGGCAACCGCCAGCCAAAGGACAAGCGCTCCAGAGATCTCCTCAATCCTGTCAGAGCAGCCAGAGAAGGATGACACTCCTTCCCACACACAGGCCCAGTGCTGCCTGAACTTTGGGTGGGCCTTCAGCTGGCTGAGGCAGCGTATCCTCCCCTCTCTGCTGAGGAGGGATCACCCTGTGAATGCCACCAAGAGTCCCCATCGGTCAGCACCAACGAAAAGACTCTTTCACAGAGGCAAGAGAATTCAACCTCAAGAAACCCTTGAATTAGGACATCCCATATAGACAGATTTTTAAACTTTTTGGAAAGTTTAAAATAACCCATAATAAGGATTCCATTAATAATCCCCATCAGTTTGTTTTTTCCTCAATAAAAAAAATAAATGCTCTTGTCACCCCACATCTTCCTCTCCCAGCACACCATCTTGACTCACATTTCAAGCATATGTGGGCCAGGCGCAGTGGCTCACACCTGTAATCCCAGCGCTTTGGGAGGCTGCGGCAGGCAGGTGGATCACCTGAGGTCAGGAGTTTGAGACCAGCCAGGCCAACATGGCAAAACCCCATCTTTACTAAAAATACAAAAATTAGCTTGGCGTGGTGGGGGGCGCCTATAATCCCAGCTACCCAGGAGGCTGAGGCAGGAGAATCGCTTGAACCTGGGGGCAGAAGTTGCAGTGAGCTGAGATCACACCACTTCACTCCAGCCTAGGCAAAAGAGCAAAACTCTATCTCAAAAAAATAAATAAATTAATTAATTAATTAAAATTAAAGAAAAATTTAAAAAAAGAAAAGAAAGCATATGTGTTGTCTAGAAGACAAATTTATTCTCAGGAAATTTTAAGTAGTATTATGCTTCCTAAACTGAAGTATTCTTTTTCTCTCCTCTCATCCATTCTTACTGTATTTTACCCTAGTTTATCTATTTTATGTGTTTTAACCTATTTTATCATTAACCCAAATCCCCATTTTCAGTAGGCAGCAGCGTGACCCATCAGATTCCTGCGGTGGCAGGATGATTTGGCTTGAACTTGCAGGGCTTGAGTGAGTGGCAGTGGGTATTGAGTCACTGAGGAAATTAATTTCAATTTCAGGAGATCGGACAGCAGTTCTGATATTCTCTGGGTACTTGACAGGTTCTAGCATGTGTTGCCTTGGCTGTAGTAGTGGCCCACTTAGGAGCAATGTGACGACTGTGAACACTTCTTAACCACTCTAAGTCTAGCTGTCTTCATTCAAAAGATGTGGAAGATAATAATACATACCTCACAGGGTTAGTGTGAGAGTTTATGAGGTAACACAAGCACTTGATAAATATTATTACTGTTGTTGCAAGTAGACATTCTCCTGAGGAACTCTCCAGACAGCTTGTTCAAGGGATATCCAAGAGTGAGAGTTAATTAACAGTCAATTCTCATTGAAACATTTCCCACACAGAGCAGTATTTACCAAAAGTTCAGGGTTTTCAGCAAATCTTAACCAAATCCTCTCCCAACCCATTCCATTCTGTCCTCTGAAACTCCTTTGCAATTGTCATTGAACGTTCCACTAAATGTCAACTTCTTTGAGGAAGGCTGCCCTCAGCCTTCTTGTCCTGACTCTTACCTCCCCAGCATTTCTACCATCCTCCTCATTCAACCACAGGTTCACTCAACGTCCTCCTTCTTCTGCTGGCACTACCATCCTGTGTGACCTTCAGAGTTTATGTGGCAAAGCATATGACTCTTCAGTTTCAAATTCCTTCCTTTCCTCAATTTCAATTCCGTATCCCTCTCCTTCCTCTCTTCTTCCTTCCTTCTACAAATATTTAACAAATAGGAGTGCCAGATACTTTTCAAGCTTGCCAAAAAAACAAAAACACCTCCAATCTTTAGGCTCAAGCAACTTATTTAAGACATAAGGTCAGGCAAACATATGATTATAAAGGGTATGAGTGATAATACTCTATAGTGAGTAAACGCTGAGTTCTAATGAAAAAAATAACCCATTCAGCATGGGGGGGTTGGTTGTAAAAGGTTTCCTGTATGAGATTCTTTGAGTTACAAATGAGATTATTTAAGGTGGAGGACTTTAACTGACTTTAATTAGTATGGAATGGAGGTATGAGATCTTGACTGGTTAAAAATGCATGTGAAAGACAGTGTGGTGAATATGGCCCAGGAAAGACAGTACAGTAGGAGGGAGGAGATAAAAAATAGGGCCCTTTTAGGAATATATGCTCAAGGTCACACCCCAAGGCCTCTCACTTCGTCCGCCTCCCTGAGGACACCTGCCCAACCCACAACTCAGTTGAACACACTCCCCCACCTTTGCCTGCTCTTTGACTTCACCAAGATTTGGAGTCCTATCACCACACCTGTTCCCTGACTTATATCCGTTTCTGTCTAGATCCAACCCATACACCTCCTTCCCAAACTTGGCATTTCTACCACATCTAGTAACATCTGCCATGTTGCCCTTCTCCCAAACCTTTCTAAAATCTATACTCACCAAGTTCCCCAAGGGGACCCTCTTGCTCCTCACTGCAGCCAACACACAAAACCATAGGGATTTCCCTCTGCATTCCCTGACTGCCTGGGAAACTCATCCTTAAAGATCCTGCTCTAGGGTTTCTATGGGACTATATTGATCCCTCAGGTAAAGGATCATGACCCTCCTTTAGCTGTCCCCTAGTCCCTGCCCTGCCACCTTCTTGCCATGACCTGTACTTTTCAGCTCTCTTTATAGATCTATTTTACCTGTAGACTGTGAGCTCTCAAGGACAAGCACCAGGTCTTAGTTCCTTTTTATTTCAAATCCTAACACAGTGGGCCAGTTGCGGTGGCTCACACCTGTAATCCCAGCACTTTGGGAGGCCGAGGTGGGTAGATCACTTGAGGTCAGGAGTTTGAGACCAGCCTGGGCAACATGGTGAAATGTTGTCTCTACTAAAAATACGAAATTAGCCATGTGTGGTGGCAGGTGCCTGTAATCCCAGATACTCAGGAGGCTGAGGTAGGAGGATCATTTGAACCCAGGAGACAGAGGTTGCAGGGAGCTGAGATAGCACCATTGCATTCCAGCCTGGGCGATGGAGCGAGACTCCATCTCAAAAAAAACAATGAAAAACCGAAATCCTAACACAGTGTTTAGTACTGAGTAATCTAGCTCTCTTTATGTAATTCTTTAAATGTTTTTAATACATCCTGTCTATATAATTTTTAAAAAGTCAAATACAACAGCTTAAAGAGTTGCTATTCTTTAAGTCAAAAGTGACTGGTCAGTAGGATCAAGAATAGGAATGAAAAGGGAGGCAGACAAGAAAAGAAGATGGCCATCAAGTAGACATCAAGTGAGATGGCAACCTATCGATTGAGAAATCTAATAAGACTAAAGGAATTTAGAAACTAAATTGAAAATGTAATCAAACAAATATACCTGGAGCCTTACTGTTGCTTTAGACTAGACACTATGATAAGCCTGAAAGATGACATATCTTACTCTCAAGAGACTTGAAACTAGTTTTATTATTTTAATCCTTAGTCTAGTTATTAAGCTCTAAGAAAAACTCAACCAAAATACTTTAGAAGACTGTCTACACTGAATAAGATGCACTGTTCTTTAGTAAGATTTCTGGCAAACTTGTGTTTATTCATCAGTGTTTTATAAACCTGCTTGGCAGGTATGAACCTGTCCCTAAAATTTAAGCAGTGTGCTTTGCAAGTCTTTACAATAAAGTAAGCTTTCCATACCCTTTGAGGTTGACTGTCATGCTATATATTAGAAAGCAGGACAAAGTATTTTAAAATAGGAAATAATCTCAGTATCTCTTCATTATAGTTTCAAATATGTTATCAGCCAGGCACGGTGGCTCATGCCTATAATCTCAGCACTTTGGGAGGCCAAGGCTCAAGGATCACTTGAGCCCAGGAGATTGAGACTAGCAAATTCACGGCTCAAGAGGATGCATGGGTCCAAGTCTAACTGGCCACAAGAATAGTGTCTAAAATCCTCTTATGAAACAAAAGAAAAATGAAGTAAATTATAAACGATTTCCTGGAGAGTGCTAAAGTCCTTACACCAATAATAAAAAACAATTTTGTTGACTTAAAGGGAACAGTTCATTGCTTCAAAAATATGTCTCCTCATTATAAATTGCAAGTGGGAGAACTTACATAGCATGTAGGACACCACCAATTTCAAGATGGATGGGTGGGTTTTATATTGCAATGCCTGGAGTCAATCTTTTCCTGCTACCTACTAATACCTCAAACAAATAGAATAACGCTGTACTTTCAGAAGTGAAATAAGATCTTCATCAGATAACACTCACTAAGTGAGCCAGTCCTGAGCAGAATGAGTAAAAAGCCTCAGGACAAATTCCTCCAAAGCATTATTAGCCTAGATCAAGAAGTACCAAGACAAAACAATTTCTGCTTTATCCCACCTTTCAAAGGAATTCCATGGTTTTAATGCCCATTTGATTTCAATATAATATGCTTTATAAGGAACTACTTCTAAGACATTTTCAAATGGTATGGTATACATCATAGCTTTTCAGATTGTGGCACTGAAAGAAAATTCATCTCATTAGTACTGAATTCTCTCAGTCCAAAAGAAAATCAGAATGGCAATTTATTTAGTTTTCCCTCATCTGCATCAATAAAGATAATTTTAAGTACAAATCTCTAAAATAAAGAGCTCTCATTCTAAGATACAGGTTTCCTGCGTACCTACTTAGAAAGGAAAAGAAAACCCTTCAAACATCTTCATAGTTAATGTGTGTTTGGATAGTTGTTTTTAAGTTTCACTTTCATCAGTCCTTCTGTCATGCATCTTTGGGGCCAAGATTTTCCCCAAGCAGAACATGGGGATGGAAAGGAGAATTTTTCTTCAGTAAAATGACTTTAGAAATCAAGTTAGTACCATATTGCAACCAGACACTTAATAATTGATTCATATAAGGATCAAAAATAGATGCTAAAACCATTGGGTGAATCACTGTCAGGGAAAAAAACATGCACATGCTCTCTAAGATCACCCCACAGGTGCCTTCTTAGTTATCAAGAGGATTAGGCACCTTTACAATGGAAAGGTCTGGTCAACACCAACTTAGCCAAGTGATTAAACTTAGCCTAGCTAATATCATGCACCTTCTGAAAAGAAGCAATGTATACTTGCTAGCAATGTTTAATTTGAATCTAATTATGAGGACACCAACAGTTAGATGAATCTAGACAACAGGACATTTTACCAGACAACTGTCTTTGACTTTTAAAACATGTTAACATCATAAAACTCAAAATAAAACACAAAAAAGACAGGGAGACAAAAGAGTTCATAAAAGAGATGAAAGAAACATGACAACCAATTGCTCTTTGTAATTTTTTTTTTTTTTTGAGATAGAGTCTTGCTCTGTTGCCCAGGCTGGAGTGCAGCGGCACAATCTCGGCTCACTGCAAGCTCCGCCTCCCAGGTTCACGCCATTCTCCTGCCTCAGCCTCCCGAGTAGCTGGGACTACAGGCACTCGCCACAACACCCCGCTAATTTTTTGTATTTTCAGTAGAGACGGGGTTTCACCTTGTTAGCCAGGATGGTCTCGATCTCCTGACCTTGTGATCCACCCGCCTCGGCCTCCCAAAGTGCTGGGATTACAGGCATGTGCCATCACACCCGGCTAATTTTGTATTTTTAGTAGAGATGGGGTTTCTCCATGTTGGTCAGGCTGGTCTCGAACTCCTGACCTCAGGTGATCCGCCCACCCTGGCCTCCTAAAGTGCTGGGATTACAGGCGTGAGCCATTTTTGATGGAATCTTTGATCAAAACCAAAAGCAAAACAAAAACTATGGTAAAGGGCATTTTTTTTTTCTGAATGTGGAGTGTACCTTAGATAATATGATTGAATATTTGCTGGGTATAATGAGAATATACGGCTATGTAGGTGAATGTCCTGGGTTCTTAGGAAATTTAGGCTGAAATATTTAAGGATAGAAGTGTCATGATATCTGCAACTTACTTTCAATTAGTCCAGGAAAAAAGAGAGAAAGAGAAAATGAGAAAGCAAAGATGGGGAAAATATAAAAAAAAGTTCTAGTAAGTAGGTAGTATAGATCTCTATTAATTATATCTGCTATATTTGTATGACAGTAATAGCTTATGAGGTATATATATATATTTAAAACATCAAACATTTACTCTAAACAAAACTTAGATAATAATTTGATTTCTCAAGCAATATAAACTGGGCAATTCTTTAATCTAGATTCATTCATTCATCCTGGCACCTGCCTTTGGGTTCACAGCTGGCTGCAAAGAATTTTCAGTCTCACAGATTGGTAAATATTCATCCTTCAAGTCCTAACTATAAAAAGCCAAATTGGTTCAGTTGAAAGCAGACTAGCATCGAGGTATTTTTCCAGAACATGTAAGATTTCAGGAGTTTATCTAGCTTTTGCTGAGATTAAAAAGAATAATTTTTGCCAAATGGGGAGGTAGGTCCTCTGTCCTTTGAAATTTTTGCAAGTTTCAAAGCCTGAATATCTCATGTCTACCTTCAAAACATAGTAAATTTCTGTTTCTCACAAATCAAGAACAGCCTGACACTTATAATGATAATAATTTCTTCAAATTGTTTTGATGTTTTCTTTTATTTTGAGCAGTGACAGATTGTTCTGCTTCTTCCAAACTAACAAGAACAGGCATAGTCACTATATGCAGTATTGTGCATTCTGGGGGACTTCTGAGAGTGAGAGTGTGCTCTATACAGTCTTTTGTTGTTGCTGAGACAGAGTCTCACTCTGTAGCCTAGGCTGGGGTGCAGTGGCATGATCTCTGCTCACTGCAACCTCCACCTCCTGGGTTCAAGCGATTCTCATGCCTCAGTGTCCCAAGTAGCTGGGACTACAGGCATGCACAACCACACAGGCTAATTTTTACATTTTTAGTAGAGACAGGGTTTCACCATGTTGGCCAGGCTGGTCTCAAAATCGTAGCCTCAAGGAGTTGGTTTTTTGAAAAGATTAACAAAATAGATAGACCGTTAGCCAGACTAATAATGAAGAAAAGAGAGAACAATCAAATAGATATAACAAAAAATGATAAAGGGTATATCGCCACTGATCCCACAAAAATACAAACTACCATCAGAGAATACCATAAACACCTCTACACAAATAAACTAGAAGATCTAGAAGAAATGGATAAATTCCTGGACACTTACACCCTCCCAAGACTAAGCCAGGAAAAAGTCGATCCCTGAATAGACCAATAACAAGTTCTGAAATTGAGGCAGTAATTAATAGCCTACCAACCAAAAAAGCCCAGGACCAGATGGATTCACAGCCAAATTCTACCAGAGGTACAAAGAGGAGGTGGTACCATTCCTTCTGAAACTATTCCAAACAGCAGAAAATGAGGGACTCCTCCCTAACTCATTTTATGAGGCCAGCATCATCCTGATACCAAAACCTGGCAGACACACACACACACACACACACACACACACACACACACACACACCAATTCAGGCCAATATCCCTGATGAACATCAATGCAAAAATCCTAATAAAATACTGGCAAACCAAATCCAACAGCAAATCAAAAGATTATCCATGATGAAGTCGGCTTCATCCCTGGGATGCAAGGCTGGTTCAACACATGCAAATCAATAAACATAATCCATCACTTAAACAGAACCAACGACAAAAGCCACATGATTATCTCAATAGTTGCAGAAAAGGCCTTCGATAAAATTCAACATCCCTTCATGCTAAAAACTCTCAACGAAGTAGGTATTGTTGGAACATATCTCAAAATAATAGGAGCTACTTATGACAAACCCATAGCCAGTATCATACTGAATGGGCAAAAGCTGGAAGTATTCCCTTTGAAAACTGGCACAAGACAAGGATGCCCTCTCTCACCACTCCTATTCAACATAGTACTGGAAGTTCTGGCCAGAGCAATCAGGCAAGAGAAAGAAATAAAGGGTATTCAAACAGGAAAAGAGGAAGTCAAAATGTCTGTTTGCAGATGACATGACTGCATATTTAGAAAACCCCATTGTCTCAGCCCAAAAACTCCTTAAGCTGATAAACAATTTCAGCAAAGTCTCAGGATACAAAATCAATGTACAAAAACCACAAGCATTCCTATACAACAAAAATAGACAAGCAGAGAACCAAATCATGAGTGAACTCTCTCTCATTCACAATTGCTACAAAGAAAACAAAATACCTAGGAATACAACTTACAAGGGACATGAAGGACCTCTTCAAGGAGAATTACAAACCACTGATCAAGGAAATAAGAGAGGACATAAACAAATGGAAAAAAATATCCATGCTCATGGATAGGAAGAATCAATATCATGAAAATGGCCATATTGCCCAAAGTAATTTATAGATTCAATGCCATCCCCATCAAGCTACCATTGACTTTCTTCACAGAACTAGATAAAAAAAAACTACTTTAAATTTCATATGGAACCAAAATAGAGTCTGTATAGCCAAGACAATTCTAAGCAAAAAGAACAAAGCTGGAGGCATCACACTACCTGACTTCAAACTATACTACAAGGTTACAGTAACCAAAACAGCATGGTACTGGTACCAAAACAGATACACAGACCAACGGAACAGAACAGAGGCCTCAGAAATAACACCACACATCTACAATCACCTGATCTTTGACAAATCTGACAAAAACAAGCAATGGGGAAAGGATTCCCTATTTAATACATAGTGCTGGAAAAACTGGCTACCCATATGCAGAAAACAGAAACTGGACCCCTTCCTTACACCTTATACAAAAATTAACTCAAGATGGATTAAAGACTTAAACGTAAGACCTAAAAATATAAAAACCCTAGAAGAAAACCTAGGCAGTACCATTCAGGACATAGGCATGGGCAAAGACTTAATGACTAAAACACCAAAAGCAATTACAACAAAAGCCAAAATTGACAAATGGGATCTAATTAAACTAAAGAGCTTCTGCTCAGCAAAAGAAACTATCATCAGAGTGTACAGGCAACCTACAGAATGGGAGAAAATTTTTGCAATCTATCCATCTGACAAAGGGCTAATATCCACATTCTACAAGAAACTTAAACAAATTTACAAGAAAAAAAACAAACAACCCCATCAAAAAGTGGACGAAGGATATGAACAGACACTTCTCAAAAGAAGACATTTATGTGGCCAACAAATATATGAAAAAAAGCTCATCATCACTGGTCATTAGAGAAATGCAAATTAAAACCACAATAAGATACCATCGCACGCCAGTTAGAATGGCGATCATTAAAAAGTCTGGAAATGACAGATGCTGGAGAGGATGTGGAGAAATAGGAACATTTTTACACTGTTGGTGGGAGTGTAAATTAGTTCAACCATTGTGGAAGACAGTGTGGTGATTCCTCAAGGATCTAGAACCAGAAATACCATTTGACCCAGCAATCCCATTACTGGGTATGTACCCAAAGGATTATAAATCATTCTACTATAAAGACACATACATACATTATGTTTATTGCAGCACTGTTTACAATAGCAAAGACTTGGAACCTACCCAAATGCCCATCAATGATAGACTGGATAAAGAAAATGTGGCACATATACACCATGGAATACTATGCAGCCATAAAAAAAGAATGAGTTTATGTTCTTTGCAGGGACATGGATGAAGCTGGAAACCATCATCCTCAGCAAACTAACACAGAAACAGAAAAACAAACACTGCATGTTCTCACTCATAATTTGGAGTTGAACAGTGAGAATACATAGACACAGGGATGGGAACATCACACACCGGGGCCTTTCATGGAGTTGGGGGGGAAAGGGAGGGAGAGCATTAGGACAAATACCTAATACATGTGGGGCTTAAAACCTAGATGACGGGTTGATAGGTGCAGCAAACCAATATGGCACATTCATATCTATGTAACAAACCTGCATGTTCTACACATGTATCCAAGAACTTCAAGTAAAATAAAAAAAAAGAAGAGTTAGATATAAAAAGAGTACAAAATGCCCAGAATAGTCCAGAAAGACAGCTGATGACCTTTTCCTCTAAAATATCTTAATATCACAGTACCAAATAGCCTAACTATGTCAAGCCAAGCATATAACTACTATTAAACAGGAAAGGAATCAGGTAAAAAACAAACGACGAACAAGAAAAGCTGATGGAACAGTAACAATTTGTGTTCTGAACCACAAATAAGAACACAGAAGACAATTAACTGTTGTATTGTAGTTAGGATTACACCACTGGTAAGGGATTACACCTCAGCTCAAGGTAATAGTCACAAGAAACTCTCAGGGCTATTTCAATCGGAAAGCTGCTATAATTTCTACAGTGATAGCACATGTTATCTTCTGCCTAGGGACTAAATGGATCCTGCTACAATGGCTGTAAATTGCACATCCCTAATTTAAGTCTCCTCTTGGCTGAAGCAGCTCTGGGCTGTGATTTGACCAGGAGACTAGAACAGCGCTACAGTACAGAAGGAATGCAGACCACACCCAGGGAACCCAATCTCATTTCTTTGATTACTATGCACACAGACTTGAGCTACTGCTAAATAATAGATTTAAGAACTATTGAAATGCCTTCCCCCATTTCTCTACTCCTGAAGCAATGGGAAACCATGGCTCACTGAAACGATGGAGTCAGAACCCAAGTTTCCCCAAAATACCATAACATTCAACCACACATCCACTAAATAAGAGTAAAAATTATCTTGGACACTCTTCCCCCTTCTTAAAAAACTGTTGAGGTTACATATCTAAAAGCCATCATAGATACTTAGGCCTCCTAATTAAATGTATAAATGTACGGAAACTTAAGAGAAAAAAGACTACTTGCTCAGTTATAGAGCCAGCATGTATGCACACACACACATACACACCACTTATTTGATCATTTGCTAAATGTGCAAACTCTTCCTCTGTCTACAGTTACACACTAGCATATCTGTCTCATAGAGGAAAAAAAAAATCAAAGTCATTGGCTGCCAATTTCCTAAGAGGTGAGGAGAAAGCGAAGCAACTGAGAATGAAAAGACTGCTATGGCTTTGACAAGATGAGCAAATGGCTTCTAACAGCCCACAAACTACAGACAGACAGACACACACACACACACACACACACACACACACACACACACACACACACACACAAAGCATCTGCTTGATGAGAGAGTTCTAAAAGCCCAACTAAATCTCTATCTGATGGTAAAAGTGAGCCTAGATATTTGGTAGGAAAAGGAGAAAGCACTAAAGAAAAAAAACGTAAAAGAAAACATTTTGTGAGTTACATGATGAAACCAAGATCATTTATATATTGTCCAAGTTATCATGAACCAATTAAGCACAAAACAAACATGTGACACAATCCCAAATAAGACTGCCATCCCCAAGCAGTGCTTTCAGAATTTTAGTACGAATTCCCTAAAATAATGTTTAGTTCACAAAAGACGGTCAGGAGATAGGAAGCCCCAATCCCCACATAATAATCAAAGTGACAAAGACTGCAAAAAGGATACAGAGAAAAAGGCTCAAAGGATAAATCCATAGTAGATGCCTTTCTTTGGGGATGACATTATCTCAGTGGCTACAAATTGCCTACTTACAAACCACTACACTACAGGGTGGAGTGATGATACAGGCAAGACTGAGTGAATAGCTAACCATACAGTCCCACAGCCTTCCTTGGCCTAATGAAGAGAAGACAGAGATGAAGCTGGACAAGGGGCTCCCACCTCATTCTTGTGCCTGGGTCCATTCAGCCTCAAAAGTGGTATAACCAGACAGCATTCACCACTATCATCCATGAACTCAAGGACCACTGGCACAGAGGAGAGACTAGGGTGTTGCCTGCACTCTTAGGCAAATGAAATCATATATTTGCCAGTTGCCAGAACACCTAAGACTGAAAGTATTGCCGTGAGCAGTGGCTCACGCTTGTAATCTCAGCACTGTGGGAGGCCAAGGTGGGAAGATCACTTGAAGACAGGAGTTCAAGACCAGCCTTGGCAATGCAACAAGACTCTGTCTCTACAAAAAATTTTAAAACCAGCCGGGCATGGTGGCACACGCCTGTAGTCCCAGCTACTCAGGAGACTGAGGGGGGAGGATCACTTGAGCCCAGAAGCTCAAGGCTGCAGTGAGCAAGGATCGCACCATTGTACCCCAGCCTGGGCAATGAACTGAGACTGTCTTTTTTTTTTTTAAAAAAAAAAAAAAAAAAAAAAAAGGAAAAAAAGTATAATGTATAAAATTACAAATTTCCTTTGTGCAAAATGACCCTATTTTTCCACAAATCTCAGCTCCACTGGTCTCTTGTGAACTAAGTAAACCAGTTCAGACAACCAAGAGTGTCTTCACTGACTCACCCTGGGGAGGGACATGCCAAGGACACAATGACAAATGTCTCCCTTCATCCTTCCTCTGAGTTTCAGTCTAAGATGAGGCAAGTAGAAAAAATCTTTTCTTGTTAGTATTCACTACATTTAAATTAAAAACCGAAGTCTCGGCCGGGCGCGGCGGCTCATGCCTATAATCCCAGCACCTTGGGAGGCCAAGGCGGGTGGAGCATCTGAGGTCAGAATTTCATAGACCAACCTGACCAACATGGAGAAACCCCGTCTCTACTAAAAATACAAAATTATCTGGGCATGGTGGCTCATGCCTGTAATCCCAGCTACTTGGGAGGCTGAGGAAGGAGAATCTCTTGAACCAGGAGGCGGAGGTTGCCGTGAGCCAAGATGGCGTCATTGCACTCCAGCCTGGGCAACAAGAGTGAAACTCTGTCTCAAAAAAAAAAAAAAAAAAAAAAGTCTCATATTTTTAAAAAGTGATCTGAAAACTCTCATAAAGTATCAGATACAAATGGGTAACCTTAGTAACAAGAATGAGAAATAAAATGACTATCATTTTTAGTGCTAGGTCTATGTGCCCTGAAGCATAATACTAACACTATTGTAGTCAATTGTTACAGCAAATTTTGGGGGCATCTTAGAGGTGGAGATTTTACCATCCCCATTTTACAGATGTGGAAGCTGACCCAGAAAGGTCATGAGACAAGAAAGTGGTGGAATTGTGATCTGAATGCAGAAAGGTCTTAAGGCAAAGCCCACATGCTCACATCCCATATTTGTTTGGGAAAATACATTTTTTCCTAGTTCTATACTTTAAGTTCATTCTTGGCTCAAGATTCATACTTTTAGGGACTGGTTTTTCAAAGCTTCCTTAAAACAAGTTAGGCTTAATGAATTTGTTCAGAAAATTCTTTGAGAGCTCCTTCTGAGTTCAGGCCTGCCTCAATTTTTCTTTCTCTGTTTGTCTCCCTAGACACATCGGGTCTCACAAGCTGAGTCTTCCCTGGGGCTCTTACTTTTCCAGGTTCTTGATCTGATTGGTAAGATATCCTGACAGTTTCTATGGGAATCCAGACACATCTCTCTTCTGGATCTATTTCCCCTTCCCCTACATAGTCCCTTCCTGTACCATGCAATCAAAACCCTTCTCTGCCAGGACAGTAAGCCTCACCACACCACTCACATATCAGAGAGGGCTTCCACCTGGCCACACCCCGCAAGAGTAATCTACAAAAACATCTTCATCTGATCCTGTTGAGTAAGCACCTTGGAACATCACATTGAAGCAGACAAATCACTTGGCTACCTAAAGTTCAACATCATTCCAAAGTGCCACTGAATCAAAATGACTTTAGTCCCTGAACAAACAAAATACGATCATCATGAAAAGATATGCACAACACATTCATAGGAGCACTATTAGTAATATGCCCAAGCAAGAGACTATGTAAATGTCCAGCAACTGTAAAATCGCTATACAATTGAATAGCATTAGAGCAAAGAGAATGCAAAAAAAGTATTGTATACAATATTGTAGATTTCACAAACATAATAAGTAAAACAAGCTAGACACAAAAGAATATTCACTGTATGATTCTATTCATAAAAACAAACTAAACAAAGGCATCACAAGGCAGGATACCGGTTGCTCCTGGAGCATGAGGGGACGAGGGCTCTGGGGTGCTGGTAATTTTCTATTAATCAAGGTGCTGATTGCAGAAGTGTGTCCATTTTGTAACAACTATTCCATCAAGCTATCCACTTAGCGATGTGTGCACTTTCCTCCATGCATAAGGTCCCTCAGCAAAGAGCTGACTGAGAGACTCTTGAGAGCATCTGGTCCATGCCCCTTGGTTGGCATAAGATCAACTGTTTCCCATGGACGTTAGATAGCTCATGGATACAGAGGAAATTCATTAAAGGACTGGAACTGGACATCAGATCTCTTAGCTCCCCACACAGGTACCAAAGCTGTGTGACAGGATGTTTCTCTAACTTCCTTGCTTTCTGTGACTCCAGACAAAGTTTAGAAGGATGAGGATCACACTCCTCTTATGAACACAATCCAGGAGGTTCCAATCTCTTATTTACATCCATGCCAGGAAGAGCATCTAAACACGTTTAAGGATATGGCAAATCAGAGAAAGTCAGACAGTTCACATTCACTGGCTAGGTGACCGTCAGCATGCTCCTTACCTCTCTCGTATCCTCATCCAGACCATGGAAGTGTTAACTGTTACCCTGCAAGGGTGCCTTGAAGATAAGGTAATAAGTAGTGTCAGGGCCATGCCTGGTACACGGCAAGCATTCAGAAACACTATTTGTAGAATGAACATGGAATCGAATTAATCAAATGCCTGTCACTTGGTAGAAGCTCAATAAATAGTAGTTATTATTATTGAGCAAGAGAAATAGGGAGAAAGTGGGTAAATATGCCTGTGAGAAACCAACACCTCATATTCTAAGCCTACTGGGTCATTAATGGGTCAACTAGCAATTCTCGCTGGTGTAGATAAGGTAGTGAAATGGTCTGTGAGGTGAAGAGTGATGAAGGACTTGAGAAGAGGGCTGTGCTTTTTATTTTATGTTCTACCAATTCTGTGTTTTCCTTCTCAGTGCCAAATGAAGATTTGCTCACTGCCTGCCACACCGCGTCTAAATCCTACAGCCACCTATGTTATTCATACTACTCTTAGAATTTACAGGTTTTAAAAGGGCGAGCAGATACAAACACTCCTAGACTTAATGAGTAGACTCACTAGAGTCAAGTAACTTTACTCCTGGAAAAAAATTCACATACACTGAGAGGTAATTGCAGGCTTTAGAGAGGTCTGAAATGAACCATGGCCAGAAGTTACTTCACTTACATTTTTAAAAAGCAGGTTTAATACTGATTTTGTTTTCAGTTCTTCAAATCTTGGATGTATTTAGCAAGCTAATCCACACAAGTTCTTTTATACTAAAAAGAAACAAATACAAAAACAAGTTAAAACTGATTTCAAATTATAGCACACCAGAAAAAATAAAAGCACCAAATGGCTAATTATTATATAAACAAAGAACATCAAACTAGATAACATGAGTGTAATTAAAAACAACAAAACATGTGTTAAGGACTTCCTTCCATCCATCCTTTCTCTCCTATCCTCCTTCTTCCATTCTTCCCCATCTAGCACTCCACCCTTCTCTGCCTTCCTTCCTCAGTTACTGGACAACCTCAAATATTCCCTGATGACTGATTTTTTCTGCTGAAACCAAGTAGCGCATGGTAGGTACTCTATGAATGTTTGCTGAGTAAATGAATGAACCGTGGTTTTGCAATATTTTGTTGTTAAGATTTAAAAAATAAGAAATGCCCACAATTTATTATTTTGCTATCCAACAGGAACAAGTTGTAGACAATATGTAGAAATACATATATTGTTTCTGAATTGAGTTTCTGATTCTCTTATCTCTTTTAAATAAGTCATGCTTACGGGAAAATCCCCATTAGTATATATGGGCACATACATCTTCACCATGATACAGTAATAAAATATATTTTGGTACTAAAAGAATATTTAAGAAGAGTAAAATTTCCTTTTGAGATGCTCTCTCTTCAAATACCTCAGAACTACCTGCAACCAAAGGAGAAAGCAAGGTGTCTCCCAGTTAAATACAAGAGATATTGCCACATGTGTTTTACAAATGCATACAGAGTCAGGGCCAGTCCTAGACAAAATTATGATGTACGGATGTGGCTGTTTCCTTCCATTTGTCCTTTTGAGGATTCATTAACCCCAGATGTTTAATCAAGTAAGGAAGCAAAAGGATCAACTCCAAGGTTACAACAACTTAATGGATATCCTTCATGAGGATATTTTTATTTAAAAAAAAAAAAGCTTCACAAAAGGCAGTTGCTTAACAGTGAAATAAAATGCATTACTGACTATGGAACTTCAGGAATGAATGGGGGTGTGGATTTTCATCATGGAATTTCTCAACACCCCATTAAATCACATCAGGTAAGTATCTGTCCATTCTGCTTTCTCCTACCACTGGCTTCATATATGGCCCATATATACACACCAATCCCAGCAAGTTTTAAGCAATTTATTATATACAAACAGGCAAGCTCAATTTTAAGACTAGGGTGTGCTCTGAAAGTAAACAGTCATGTTAATGAGCAGTTTTCAAAGTGAGCTCCTAGGACTCCCACCCTAAGATGCTTCAGAGAGCAGAGGCAGAAGTGAGTGGATGTGCAGCCATGGGCACAGCGATTTCACTTTCATCTGTTTCAGACTTAGACCCAAGATTATTTGGGGAAGTGGTTCCTCAAGCTGCTTATGAAAGAGCTGAAACAATCGATGTAACCAAGTAACAATTAGATTAAAAGCTAGTGCAGAAAATCCCAGTCAGTCCACAACACAGCTGATCTAACACCAAAATCCAACCACCACTTGTTATAGGGCCTTTATGGTAAAATACAAGTCCCAGCCTGAGTCCCAGGGCAGAGGTCAGCCCGGGTCTGAGCAGACAGGAGCTGGGCCTTCTCTTCTTCCCTACTCAGCCCCCTCATCTCCTGCCCTGGAACATCATGAACAGAAGGAAGGGCACTTACACTTCCATGAGGACTGAGTCAACAGTGAGAGGGCAAGATTACGGTGCAGGGGGCCTGTGGATGTTCACAAGATGGAGAAGCAGAGGTCTCCAGCAGAGAACAAGACATGGCGGGTTTCTGTAAGTCAGACACTTCCCAGGCCCTATCCCGATCCCTACAGCTTCTTTGCTGGGAATTCCACATGCAAGGTTTACACACTTCACCTGGATCAGGGCTCTTGGCTAGGAATAAGAAAGGAGAAAATAGAACAGTTTAAAAGGAAGAAAAAAATACCTATGTTCTATGAAATCCAATTCAAAACAATATGTAAAATGAAAAAAAGGGGGAAGATTGGGGGAGCATTATGAGAAAATAAGCATTGCCTAAATGTGCTCCAGAGAAATTCACATTGACTAAGAAGCACTGAGTATATTCAATCCCTCCCTCAGCACAGAGCTCTAATTATTTGGCCCTGCCAGGACTGAATACAAAAAATATTTATAAACATGAACCATTATATTTTTTGAGTTTTCATCATACTAAAACGTAAGTATAAGTAAAAGTAGCTGTACGTGATGGCCCACTAAGAACAAATGAAAGACTACCGTTGGAGTACAACCTTGGCAGGCTGAGGTGGGAGAATCACTTGAGTCTAGAGTTTGAGTCCAGCCCAGGCAACATAGCAAGAGCACACTTTGAAAGAAAAGATAGAAAGAAAAGAAAAGAAAAGAAAGAGGGAAGGAAGGATGGAAGGAAAAAGAAAGAAACATAAAGAATGAAAGAAAGAAAGAGGAGGGAAGGGAGGGAGAGAAGAAAAAGAAGAAGGAAGAAGTAGAAGGAGGAAGAAGAAGAAGAGGAAGAAGAAGAAGAAAAAGAAGAAGCAGCAGAAGCAGCAGCACGAGGAGGAGGAGGAAGAAGGAAGCAGAAGAAAAAGAAGGAAGGAGAAGGAGAAGCGGAAGAAGAAAGAAGAATAAGAAGAGGAAGAAGAAGGAGGAGGAGGAAGGAAGAAGAAGAGGAGAAGGAAGAAGAAGAGGAAGAGGAAGAAGGAGGAGAAGGAGGAAGAGGAAGAAGAAGAGAAGGAGAAGAAAGAAGGGGGAAGAAGAAGGAGGAGGAGGAGGAAGAAGAAAGAAGAAGGAGAAAGAAGAAGAGAGAAGGAGAAGAAAGAAGATGGAAGAGAAAGAAGAAAGAAGGAGAAAGAAGAAAGAAGGGGGAGAGGAGGAAGAGGAGGAGGAACACAGGAGGAAGAAGGAGAAGAAGAAGAAGAAAGAGGAGGAGGAAGAGAAGGGAAGAAGATTTACAAGTTTACATTTATTTTGGACTTCAATCTTTGTATCTTTGTCTTAAAAAGTTTCTGAGATGAGCAGTTTCATGCAAAAGGTTCATTGGAGAGTGATCTGGGAAGAGACACCTGTAAGGCAGAAAACAAGGGAGGATGAGGCAGATGGAGAAGTGGGAGGAGTGGTTGTAACTGAGGCCTAGCTGATCCTACAGGTTGCCCTGGAGCTAGAGTGGTTCTTTAGAGTTATCCCAAATTGGGGAAAGGAGCCAGGATAGACACACACACACACACACACACACACACACACACATATATATATATATATTTTTTTTTGAGATGAGTCTCGCTCTGTTGCCCAGGCTGGAGTGCAGTGGTGCGATCTCGGCTCACTGCAAGCTCCGCCTCCCAGGTTCATTACATTCTCCTGCCTCAGCCTCCCGAGTAGCTGGGACTACAGGCGCCTGCCACCACACCTGGCTAATTTTTTTGTATTTTTAGTAGAGACAGGGTTTCACCGTGTTAGCAAGGATGGTGTCGATCTCCTGACCTCATGATCTGCCCACCTTAGCCTCCCAAAATGCTGGGATTACAGGCGTGAGCCACCACCCCAGCCGGGGCCAGGATTTTTTTATCCTTGCATGAGCCACACCTGGGAGGCATTGTAATCTTGGATCAAGGTGGTCCCCTGCAGCCAAGGGCAGTTTCAAATGAAGGATGAACCTATGAGCCAGCACTTCCAGCAGCTTGGGAATGAGTACATCATCCCTGAAGATGAGATCAAGATGGAGACCATAATACCTACCTTCTCCTTACAGACACATTTAAATTGGGACACATTCTCTTTTCATTCTTCTACTCATTGTATATCAGGGCAGTTTACAGAGCACCTTATTGCAGCCATCCCAGTCTCTTTACATATCTCCCCTACTTCCTTTTCTTTGGGACTATTCACATTTATACAGTCAGATATCATTTTATAATTTTTCCCTTTTTTCTGTTACATACGCTGTATTCATCTGTTCTCATGCTGCTAATAAAGGCATACCCGAGGCTGGGTAATTTATAAAGGAAAGAGGTTTAATGGACTCAGTTCCACATGGTTGAGGAGGCCTCATGATCATGGTGGAAGGCAAATGAGAAGCAAAGGCACGTCTTACATGGCAGCAGGCAAGAAAGAATGAGAGAGCCAAGAGAAAGGGGAAACCCCTTATAAAGCCATCAGATCTCGTGAGACTTATTCACTACCACAAGAACAGTGTGGGGGAAGCTGCCCCCATGATTCAATTATCTCCCACCAGGCCCTTCCCACAACATATGGGAATTATGCAAGCTACAATTCAAGATGAGATTTGGGTGGGACACAGCCAAACCATATCATATAGTGTTTTTCTGAATCTTTATAAATCTGCTTTTTTAAACCTATACATTCTGTTAGAATGCTATTATTTCATAGTAACTTTCTCCCATATAACCAATTTTTTCTTTCTTGTTGGTTAGAAAAAAATTTTTGAATATTATTTGCCATTTTGGTTTTCTCTACTTTCTAAGAATGTTTTAGTTAGAGTTATTGGTTGCAAACAACAGAAAATAAATCTGGCTCCGTTAAGGAGAAAAATAATTTGGGGAAGGGTTAAAGGTTGCACAATAAGCAAGAAAACTTACCAAACTTAGGCATGAAGCTAGACAGACAAAGCACAGCCAAGATCCTGCCCAAAGAGCCATTGGTGTAGGATGTTCTGCTGGCAATGACCCTGCGGGAGAAACAGCTGTGCTGCTGGTGTCTGCTGCCTCTGGATGCTAACTCTCATGCCTCTGAACTTACAATGTCTCTGTAGATAAAGTAACTGTACTCATGTTACAGTCCATGCTCTAGCTACCAGAATTAAGGAGAAAGGCTGGGCCAGGCAGGGTGGCTCGTGCCTGTAATCCCAGCACTTTGGGAGGCCAACGCAGGTGGACTGCATAAGATCAGGAGTTCAAGACCTGTCCGACCAACATGGTGAAACCCCATCTCTACTAAAAATACAAAAATTTGCCAGGCGTGGTGTCAGTTGCCTATAATCCCAGCTACTCAGGAGGCTGAGGCAGGAGAATGGCTTGAAGCCAGGAGGCGGAGGTTGCAGTGAGCCAAGATCATGCCACTGCACTCTAGAAGACAGAGCAAGACTCTGTCTAAAAAAAAAAAGGAGAAAGGCTATCATTCCCCTGCAGCTTCCATGTAGTAAACAGAGACTGGCATTCCTTATATTTCCCCTTGTGACTCTCCCAAAGAGGAAGGTGGTCATATAATGAGCTACCAAAATAATAAATGACCATTAACACAAGACTCAAAAAATGCAAGAATTTTAGCTGCGCACGGTGGCTCACGCCTGTAATCCCAGCACTTTGGGAGCCCAAGACTGGCAGATCACCTGAGGTTAGGAGTTTGAGACCAGCCTGGCCAACATGGCGAAACCCCGTCTCTATTAAAAATACAAAAATTAGCCGGGTGTGGTGGCAGGCGCCTGTAGTCCCAGCTACTCAAGAGGCTGAGGCAGGAGGGTCTCTGGAACCCAGGAGGTGGAGGCTGCAGTGAGCTGCGATCATGCCACTGCACTCCAGCCTGGGAAAAGAGTAAGAATCTGTCTCCAAAAAAAAAAGAAAGAAAGAAAAAAATGTAAGAATTTGTCAATAGTATCCCTTTAAGATAATTAGTTTTCAGAATGTTGGTATATTTGGATTCTTACATGCCACTTTTACTTGCCCCTCTGAAATGTTTATAATTTATGTTAGGAGAGCATCTTTTTAAAAATAATTAATTAATTTGAAAAGTTTTTGTAGACAAGGTCTCGCTGCATTGCCCAGACTGGTCCTGAACAGGGTTCAAGTGATCCTCTCACCTCGGCCTCCCAAAGTGCTCCAATTACAGGTGTGAGCCACTCAGATAAGGAAGCATTTTTTATATAATCTGCTGTTCTATGTCCTTATTATACTCCAACAACAATAGCATTTTTGTTTGTTTCTGTTTTTATTCTAGTCTGAGGTCTTATCAGATGTTACAAATGTGTTCTGTGGGGGAAAATAATACGTCTTCAATCATATAAAATGAGAAGTGCCATCAACTATAACTCTCTTTTGAACACAGTAGCATATGAAAGGTTTTGAGAAATCCGGAAGTAAAGAGGTAGATGTAGGCTGGGCACACTGGCTCATACCCATAATCCTGGCACTTTGGGAGGCCGAGGCAGGAGGATCTCTTGAGGCCAGGAGTTCAGCAAAAATGGGACTGTGGCTCCCAGAATCCTGTGCGATCACTGGAATTCCTAGCTTCCTGCAAAACAGCAGTGGCAGTGTGGTGTTAGAAGTCTCAGCAGCACAGCACTCATGGGATCTGGGCAATGTTCTTTTCCCTTTTGCTCCTCCAGCCTTGGGAGTTGGCAGCTTCCAGTACTTACTGATATCTGGGTAGCATCCATTCACCTTTTTGTCTCTTCAGCTCCACTAACACTTTTGCAAACTACCCGCTGTGTTAATGGCTCAGTGTTAGAAATACCTAGAGTGGTTTCTGTTGTTCTGATAGATCACTTAAATATACAAACATGGTATTTTCCCCCAAGAAAACATATTAACATCTTGTATGACTACAGTATTTTGTACACCATATTTTGGGAAATACCTAGAGTTATTTATATTGTTCTGACTAGACACTGAAATATACAAACATGGTACTTTCTCCCCAGAAAACCTATTGACTTTTATGATGATGATATTCTGTATGACATAATTTATTTAGGAAATGCAAATAGCCCAAATCTCCTTCACTTTTGTTTTCTAGTTGTTTTTTCTGCAAATAAGCACTTTGACTACTATACTACTATTATTATTCACATTATATTACCTTTTTTTTTTTTTTGAGACAAGAGTCTCACTCTGTTGCCCAGGCTGGAGTACCGCGATCATGGCTCACTGCAGCCTCAACCTCCTGGGCTCAAGCAGTCCTCCCACATCAGCCTCCTGAGTAGCTGGGAGGATCACTTGAGACCAGGAGTTCAGGACCAGCCTGGGCAATGCAGCAAGACCTTTTTAATTAATTAATTAATTAATTAATTAATTACTTTTTAAAAGATGCTTCCCTAATATAAAAATACAAATACCATTGTATTTTTAGTAGAGACAGGGTTTTGTCATGTTGCCCAGGCTGGTTTCAAACTTCTGAGCTCAAACAATCTGCCTGCCTTGGCCTCCAAAAGTGCTGGGATTACAGGTGTGAGCCACCACACCCAGCATATTACATATTTTTAACCAAAGTTTCACTTAAATTCTATATTCCATATACATGTTCCACCCAAGAATTCTTATTGATACCTATAAAATCAAATATCAAGCTTATTTTATTCACCACCATTCTGTCTACTGATATATGGATATAACTCTCAACCAACCCATTTATTTATTCTTGAGATAACTTATATGCAGTAAGGTGCATAAATCTTACATATACAGCTTAATGAATTTTTACATAAGCATCAACTAAAGATACAGACATTTCCAGCATTCCACAAAGCTTCCTCCTGCCATTCCATCAATACTTCATTAAAAATGATGACTATCTGAATTTTACCACAGATTAGTTCTACTTGTTTTTGAACTACATACAAATGAAATCATACAATATATTATTTTTATGTCTATCTTCTTTCAATATTTTGTATGTGAGTTCATCTATGTTGTTGAATGTGGTTTGTTCATTTTTTTTCTGTATCATTATTATATCACTATCATTCATTCACAATTTATTCATTTGACTCACGATGAACATTTGAATTTTTATCAGGTTAGGGCCATTACTGTAATTGCTATGAACACATTCATCCATGTCTTTTGGTGGATATAAGCACTCACTTCTGTAGTGTTCATACTCGAGTGGAATTGCTGGTTCAACGAGTATGTGTATGTTTGGCTTTGTAGATACTGCCAAAAATTTTTCCAAAGTGGTGTACAAATTTGCATTCCCATGAGCAATGTATGAGAGTTCCATTTGCTCTGTATCCTCACCAAAACTTGGTGTTGACATTCTGGTGGAGGTATAGTGGTATTTCATTATGGCTTATATTTGGCTTCTTGATACCTAAGCATGATGAACAAACACCTTTTACATTTAGTGGCCGTATGGATATTCTCTTTCTTTGAGGTACACACTTCTACTCATTTAAGAATATTGAGTTGTCTGTCTTTTTATCATTAATTTGCAGGAGTTTCTTACAGGAGGAGGCTTTGAAAAGTTCATGGAAAATGTGTATTATGAAAAAAAACTATGCATGGATTTATTTGTTTTTGCACCAAAATAAACTCATACTAAACTTAATATAACATGTCTGAACAGGATATAGTTTAAAGTCCTAAGAAGGATAAGACATCAATTTGAAAAGAGCCCTTATCAGAGCAACATGAATTCAGCTAAAATTGAAGAAATAACAAGACATCAAATTTATGGTGAAGCTTAAGTGGAAGAACAGTGAAACTATTGATGTTTTACAAAAAGTTTATGGGTACAATGCTTCAAAGACATTAGCAGCCTACAAATGGATAACTCATTTTAGGAGGGATGAGGTGATATTGAAGATGAAGCCTGTGACAACACACCATTCACATCAATTTGCAAGAAAAAATGTAATTTTCTTCACGCCCTAATTGAAGAGGACTGACAATTAACAGCAGAAACAATAGCCAACACTACAGATATCTCAATTGGTTCAGCTAACACAATTCTGACTAAAAAATTAAAGTTGAACAAACTTTCCACTGGATGGGTGCCAGAACCATTGTGCCCAGATCAGCTGCAGACAAGAGCAGAGCTTTCAATGGAAATTTTAAACAAGTAGGATCAAGATCCTAAAACATTTAATTGAAGAATTGTAATAGGAGATGAAACATGGTTTACCAGTACAATCCTGAAGACAAAGCACAATCAAAGCAATAGCTACCAAGAGGTGAAAGTGGTCCAGTCAAAGCAAAAGTGGACTGGTCAAGAGTAAAGGAGGGCTGAGCACAGTGGCTCATATCTGTAATCCTAGCACTTTGGGAGACCAAGGCAGGAGGATCACTTCTCAGGAATTCCAGACAAGCCTGACAACATAGTAAGACCTTGTCTCTATAAAAAAACTTAAAAATTAGCCAGCCATGGTGGTATGTGGCTATAGTCCCAGCTACTTGGGTGGCTGAGGTGAGAGGATCGCTTGAGCCCAGGAGGTTGAGGCTGCAGTGAGCCGTGATCGTGCCACTGCACTCCAGCCTGGGTGACAGAGCAAAACCCTGTCTCAGAAACAAAAAACAAAAAAACAAAAAAAAATGAGCAAAGGTGATGGCAACATTTTTGGGGGATGCTCAATGCACTTTGCTTATTGACTTTCTGAAGGACCAAAGAATGACAATATTGCCAGGCATGGTGGCTCAATGCCTGTAATCCCAGCTACTTGAGAGGCTGAGGCAGGATAATCGCTTCAATCTGAGAGGCGGACGTTGCAGTGAGATGAGATCACGCCACTGCACATTAGCCGGGGCGACAGAGTGAGACTTTGTCTCAAAAAAAAAATGACAATATTATGACAATGCTTATTATCAGGGTTTTGAGAAAGTTAGCCAGTTAGCAGAAAAATGCCTGGAAAGCTTCACCAGAGAGTTCTTCTCCACCGCGACAATGCTCCTGCTCATTCCTCTTATCAGTCAAGGGACATTTGTGAGCATTTTGATGAGAACTCATTATACGTCTACCTTACAATCCTGATTTAGCTCCTTCTTACTTCTTTTTGCCTCAAAAAAATCTTTAAAGGGCACCAATTTTTCTTCAGTTGATAATGTAAAAAAGACTGCATTGACATGATTAAATTCCCAGGATCCTCAGTTCTTTAGGGGTGGACTAAATGGCTGGTATCACTGCTTACAAAAGTGTCTTGAGCCTGATGAAGTATGTTGAGAAACGAAGTTTATGTTTTATCTTTTAATTCCATTTTTCATGAAGTTTTGGAGTCCTCTTGCATAGTCTATGTATGAGTTTTTTATTGGATATATGTATTAAAGATATTTTCTCTCAAGGCCAGGCACAGTGGCTCACACCTGTAATCCCAGCAGTTTGGGAAGCCGAGGTGGGCAGACCACTTGAGGCCAGGAGTTCGAGACCAGCCTGGCCAACATGGCAAAACTGCATCTCAAATGAAAATACAAAAATTAGTGGGTGTGGTGGTGCAACTGCAATCCCAGCTATTCAGGAGGCTGAGGCACAAGAATTGCTTGAACCCAGGAGGCAGAGGTTGCAGTGAGCTGAGACTGCCACTGCACTCCAGCCTGGGCAATAGAGCAAGACTCTATCTCAAAAATATATATCTATGTCTATAACTATCTTCACTCAGTCCATTGCTTTTCCACTCAATTAATTCTGTCTTTTGATAAATAGAAGTTCTTTATTTTTTCTTTGAGACAGGGTCTCACTCTGTCACCCAGGCTGAAGTGCAGTGGCCCAATCATGGCTCACTGTAGCCTCGACCTCCTGGGCTCAAGCTAATCTCCCACCTCAGCCTCCTGAATAGCTGGGACTACAGGCATGTGCCACCACACCTGGCTAATTTTTTAAAAATGTTTTGTACAGATGGAGTCTTGCCATGTTGCCCAGGCTGGGTCTTGACCTCCTGGGCTCAAGCTATCTGCCCACCTTGGCCTCCTAAAGTGTTGGGATTTCAGGTTTGAGCCAACACACCCAGCCTGAAGTTCTTAATTTTACTGAAGTATAATTTATCAGTCTTTTCTATTACAGATAGTACATTTCTGTCCTGCTTATGATATTTTTCTGTACACTAAGGTCATGAAGATATTTTCTTCCAGAGCTTTATTTGAACTGGTCTAAACCTACATCTAGGTATTTGACCATCTCAAATTAATTTTTTATGGTATGCAGTAGGAATGAGGGTTAATTTTTTTCCATATTGAAACCCAGTGGACCTGGCACCATTTATTGAAAAGACCGTCCTTTCCCCTGCTGAATCGTAGTGGTGTCTTTCTTATAAATCATGTGACTCTTTTCATGCAGATCTGTCCCAGGATCAGCATTCTGTTCCACTAATCTGTGTGTCTATTCTTGAACCAATATTATACAGTCTTAGTTATTATAGTTTCAAAGTCAATCTTGTTATTTCTTGGCCCTTTGCATTTCAATGTATATATTTTCAAGGAGACTCTTCAGTCTAGTTAAATGTAATTATCAAAAATTCTTGGGTTTAAGTGTACCATCTTTCTACTCGTTTGTCCCATCTGTTTTTTATTCCTTTATTTCACCCTTCGTGCCTTGTTTTGTATCAAACTATTGTTATTTCATTTTTCTCCTCTATCAGCTATTAGAACTACAGGTATGTGCCACGGTGCCTGGCTTCATTTTTTTTTTCTTTTTTTGAGACAGAATCTTGCTCTGACACTTAGGCTGGAATGCAGCAGCACGATCTTGGCTCACTGCAACCTCTGCCTGCCAGGTTCAAGCAATTCTCATGCCTCAGCCTCCCAAGCAGCTGGGATTATAGGCAAGTGCCACCATGCCCTGCTAATTTTTGTATTTTTAGTAGAGATGGGGTTTCACCATGTTGGCCAGGCTGGTCTTGAACTCCTGGCATCTGCCCACCTTGGCCTCCCAAAAGGCTAGGATTACAAGTGTGAGCCATGGCGCCTGGCCTGTGCCTGGCTTTCTATTAGCTTTTTCAACAACTTTATTGAAATATAATTCGTATATCATGTAATTCACCCATTTACAGTATACAATTCAATGGCTTTTAGTCTATTCAAAAAGTTGTGCCTCCATCACCTCAATTGCTTTCACATTTTCATTGCCACAAAAAGAAATCCTGCAGCCCTTAGCTATCATATTCAATTCCCCCATACCCCCAGTCCTAGGTAACCACTAAACTAATTTTCTAACTCTATAGGGTTGCCTATTCTGGACATTTTATATAAACATTTAGAAAAATGTACACAATGGGTATTCGTGTGGTATTATCTGAGTGTGTGTGTATATATAAGAGAGTAAGAAGGAAAAAAGAGAAACTTCTGAATAACACATGGAGTGAGGAAAGAATGGGAAGGGAGAAAAAGTGGGCATAAATTTCTATATTTTCATGGGTGTGGACAACTGTGCACTTAAAGATCAGATTTATGTTTATAAGAAAAAAACAACTCCATTAAAAAGTGGGTAAAGGAAATGGGCAGACACTTTTCAAAAGAAGACATATGTGCAGCCAATAAGCATATAAAAAAAAGCTCAACGTCACTAATCAATAGAAAAATGCAAATCAAACCCACAAGGAGATACCATCTCACACCAGTCTGAATGGCTTTTACTAAAAAGTCAAAAAAACAACAGGTGCTGGTGAGGTTGCAGAGAAAAAGGAGCACTTACTCACTGTTGGTAGGAGTGTAAATTAGTTCAACCATTGTGGAAAGCAGTGTGGCGATTCCTCAAAAAACCTAAAACCAAACTACCATTTGACCCAGCAATCCCATTGATGGGTATATACCCAGAGGACAAATTGTCCTATCATAAAGACATATGCATGCGTACATTCAAGGCAGCACTATTAATAACAGCAAAGACATGAAATCAACCAAAATGCCCATGGATGGTAGACTGGACAAAGAAAATGTGGTACATATACACCATGGAATACTATGCAACCATTAAAAAGAACAAGATCATGCCCTTTGTAGGAATGTGAATGGAGCTGAAGGTCATTATCCTTAGCAAACTAACACAGGAACAAAATGTCAAATACCACGTTCTCACTTATACGTGGGAACTAAATGATGTGAACACATGGACACAGAGAGGGCAACAATAGATACTAGGGCCTGCAGGAGGGTGAAGGGTGGAGGGTGGGAGGAGGGAGAGGATCAGAAAAAATAACTAATGGGTACAAGGCTTAATACCTGGGTGACAAAATAATCTGTACAACAAACTCCCATGACACAAGTTTACCCATGTAACAAACCTGTACATATACCCCATACTTAAAAGTTAAAAAAAAGAAATCAGATTTATAAATTAGGATACTGAATTCCAGGTTCTTGGTAAAGTGTCTTAAAAGAAACTAATGTTGCACAGATGTACCGACAATCCTAAGCATAAAAATTTTGGTTCTCAAATATCCACTGAAGAAAGACTAGTACATATTTTGGCACTGTAATAAGAATCAACAAGCTGAAACCAGTTTTTTCCTTCAAAATACTTCAAAGGAAATGTACACCTCAGCCACTCCTATCCTTTTTCCTAGAAGGTAAATAAAGATGACTGATGCATTTGGTGATTAAAAGCCTGTATTGTTTTTAAATGGACAAAAAAGGCCTTGTAAAGATTTTTAGTTTCATTATTTATAATTAGTTTTTCTTCTTATTTCAAGGAAGTGCCAAGCTTGTTCCTTAGAGTCTTTGCACTTGCTGTTCCCACTGAATGAGTCCTGGTTCTTTGCTCAGTGGTTTCCTCTAATGATCAAAGTATTGAGGGCTAGGTGCAGTGGCTCATGCCTGTAATCCCAGCACTTTGGGAGGCTGAGGTGGGCTGATCACTTGCGGTCAGGAGTTCGAGACCAGGCTGGTCAACATGGTGAAACCCTGTCTCTACAAAAAAATACAAAAATTACCTGGGCATGGTGGCACACGCCTGTAATCCCAGCTGAGGCATGAGAATCGCTTGAACCCAGGAGGCAGAGGTTGCAGAGAGCCAAGATCGTGCCACTGCACTCCAGCCTGGGCAACAGAGTGAGACTCCGTCTCAAAAAAAAGAAGTACTGAGCTCATATGCCACCTCCAAAGACAAGCCTTTCCATTTAAGTCTTCCCCACTTCTCACCATCTCTTCCCATCTCCTGTATCCAATCATCCTGTTTTATTGTCTTCTTAGCTGTTACTTACACTATCTGAAATTGTCTTTTTTATGTATTTATTGATGGAATAAATGTTCTTCTCCTCTCTCTATAATGTCATTTCTATAAGAGCAAGAACCTTGTCTGATGTATCCATTGCTGTATTGCAGCAGTGCCTGCATACAATAGGGGCTGCAATAAATATCTGCTGGATAGATTAATATATAAAAGAACTTTTCTAGTGTCCTCAATTTTTCAGGCCACTGTGCTGAACTCTCTACAATATTTTCTCTGCCCTATTATCATATTAAGGCAACAAAACAAAATATAGTCAACAGAAAATTAAATAAACTCAACAATTAAATAATGCAGGCTTTGTTCAAGAAGAGTCAAAGTTCAATATCACACACTTTTTAATTAATTAATTTTTTTTTTGAGACAGAGTCTCGTTCTGTTGCCCAGACTGCAGTGCAGTGGTGGGATCTTGGCTCACTGCAACCTCCGCTTCCCGGGTTCAAGCAATTCTCCTGCCTCAGCCTCCTGAGTAGCTGGGACTACAGGCATGCACCACCACTACTGGCTAATTTTTGTATTTTTAGTGGAGACAGGGTTTTGCCATGTTGGCCAGGCTGGTCTGAAACTCCTGACCTCAGGTGATCCACCCACCTCGGCCTCCCAAAGTGCTGGGATTACAGGCATGAGCCATTGCGCCCAGCCTCATACACTTATTTATTAATTCTATAAATCTTCCTAATTTGGCGAAGTCTAAGACCATGTAAGAGACTGAGCTTGTATGATGTTTCTGATTTCTACACTTACAAGACATAAATGAAATTTGTAGATTTAGAATGACATATTGGGAAGTGCCTTGTTTGGAATCACAGGAACTGCCACACACAGGCTCTGGGTCAATGGACAATTAACTTCTGAGCCTCAGTTTACTCTCAGAAATAAACTCAATTTACCCTTAGGGATACTGTCTCAGTCTGATTTGTGCTGCTATAACAGAATACTACAGACTGGGTAATTTTAAGGGAATAGAAATTTATGTCCTCATAGTTCTGCAGGTGGGGAAATTCAAGATCAAGGTACCAGCATCTGATGAAGGTCTTCTTGTTATGACATCCCATAGCAGAAGGTGGAAAAGCAAGAGACCTTGAGAGACAGAGAGAAACAAATGGGGTGCCAAACTCGTCCTTTTATGAGGAACCCTGTCCTGCAATAACGAACCCACTCCCACAATAATGTCGTTAATACATTTATGAGAGCTCTCATGGCCTAATCACCTCTTAAAGGTTCCACCTCTTAGTACTGTTACAATGGCAATTAAATTTCAACATGACTTTTGGAGTGGACATTCAAACCATAGCAGATACCTACCCCACAATAACTACAGGGATGTTGTGAGGCTTAAGAAATAAAGCAAACTGGTCTGGCATGGTGACTCACACCTGTAATCTCCGCACTTTGGGAGGCCAAGGCAGGCAGATCACTTGAGCTCAGGAGTTCAAGAGCAGCCTGGGCAACATGGTAAAACAGTGTGTCTACAAAAAATATTAAAAATTAGCAGGCCAGGTGTGGTGGCTCACGCCTATTATCCCAGCACTTTGGGAGGCCAAGGTGGGCAGATCACGAGATCAAGAGATTGAGACCATCCTGGACAACATGGTGAAACCCCATCTCTACTAAAAATACAAAAATTAGCTGAACATGGTGGTGCATGCCTGTAGTCCCAGCTACTTGGGAGGCTGAGGCAGGAGAATTGCTTGAACCCAGGAGGTGGAGGTTGCAGTGAGCCGAGATCATGCCACTGCACTCCAGCCTGGTGACAGAGTGAGACTCCGTCTCAAAAAAAAAAAAAAAAAAAAATTAGCTGGGCATGGTGGTGTACCTGTGGTCCCTGCTACTTGGGAGGCTGAGGCAGGAGAATCACCTGAGTGCCACTGCACTCCAGCCTAGGCAATGGGAGTGAAACTCTGTCTAAATAAATAAATAATAAAGCAAACCAATTACAAATAACATTTACTGGTCATTTAGTACCAGACTAAATCCTTTATATTTATTATTAATATAAGCCACATAGGATCATGTGGTTTATATTCATAATAAATGTAAAGGATTTAGTAAGTATTTAGCAGTATGTTATTGTTATTTTGTATATATGGTAACTGAGACACAGAGTGATGATGGGACTTAACCACGGTCACATGATGTATAAGTGGTGGTATAGCCAAGGTTCAAACCCAGAGCCTGTGCTCTCACCCATTGTTCTTTACGTTTTCCATATAGTAAAGAGTTTTTCAAGGATGATTTGTCAAGAATGCTTTGACCAAGAAGTTCTTGCAGCAATAATCAGGAGTTTGCTTAGTAAGATTCTGCCTTTCCTAAACTCAACTCATGGCTACTAAACCTAAAGCCAATGCTACTGGTATTCTCGATAGCTTCATCTGATTCCCAGCAAAGTCATGAGACTAAAATGCAATGCTGAGTCATCCTATATGTCCCAGGTTCTGCATAGTGTGCTCTACTTGGCAACAATTCCCTTGCTTTGCTTTAGCCAAACTGAAAAAAGAAAAAAAAAAAAAAGCTGACATTGCACTTAAATCTCAAGTCTGAAAAAGGCTTTCTGAATTCCTATGGATCAACTGTTATTAGAATAAGTACAAATCAAGGGAATTAAGTTTAATCCATCTAATAAATAAAGAGAGCCTTAGCCAGGGTTAGGGGGAAATCTGTTCCAGCAGTGTTCTAAGGAAGAATAGGTATTTACTGTACTCTTTGATTACTTGCTGACGCATTTAGAATAAGCCAGTGTCTGAGAGAGCATTCTATGTGAGGATGCAACTTAACTGTCTTCTAAAATTACAATACATATTTAATCTCTTATTGGATTTTTTTTTCTTTGGAAGGGACTTGTTCTCAATAATTTCTTCATTGTGCTGAGAACAATAATTTTAAGATTATGGATATAACCATGGTATCTAGGAGTTTTCTTACATTTTTGGCTCTGGCAGAAGAAAATTGTAATTTAAGAAAAATTCTCCAACTGTTGCCAATTTGGGGTCTGAAAAATATAAATATAATTAATGTAAAAAGTCTGGATAACTCTAACAAAAAATGCACCTCTTTTACTCTCAGAAGAGTTATGTGATTTATGAGGGTCACCTATATTGCAAGAATTCTGTTTTTTTGTTTAAGTAGAGACGGAGGTTTCACCATGTTGGCCAGGGTGGTCTTGAACTCCTGGCCTCAAGTAATCTGCCTGCCTCAGCCTCCCAAAGTGCTGGGATTATAGGCAGGAGCCACCATGCCCTCCCAAGAAATGTTTTTAAATATGCTTTGTTTTTATAAAATTTGGGTTGGTATTGATGGGTTTCATTAAGCAATATTTCAAAAATAACAATTGTTAATACTATCACTGGTCTCACCATAAATATATCAGAAAAGTCTCTAAATATTGGGAAGCTGTCAAGCTCATAGGGAGGATACAAGTTTTCCAAAATTCCAATTTTCACTTGAAAACTCAATTTTTTTCACTAGCAAACAATACTGTTCAGTTGTGTTCCCAGAAGTGACAGGAATACTTGCTTCATTTTATGAGATAAAATGATATGATGGTCTGGTTATAAGTTTAGTTTACTTCTATATTTGGTGTTAATGGCTCTCAAAGCTAAAAAAGATCCTGCAGAGAAGTATGGATTCAAATGGAAGAGTTAGCTTCACTTACTAAATCAGAGTATTAATTTTTCACTCCATTCACCAATTAAAAAGATATGTTAATTACCCTGATCTAATCACTACAGTATATGTATTGAAACATCACTATGTACCCCATGAATATGTACAATTATTATTTGTCCAGTTATAAAAACAAAACAAAAAAGAGGAGCAGAAAAGGGGGATTTTTGTTTAAGTAATAAATTTATATTTTCTTCGATGTCAATAAATTACTCTTGGAAGCAATAAAAGGTTTTGCATTTTCATATTTTAAACAAATAGGTTTAAAACTAACTTTTTGAAAATATTTAAAAATAGAGCAGATAAATTTGTTTTAGCAACATTTTAAATCTTCAGATAGGAGAGTTTTATAGATGGACATACATCATTTTTGACAATAAACTCTTGTAACGATGGAAATATTTCCAAATATCTGTTGTCAAAATGCCTTTTATCTTGGAGTTTTTTTCAAAATGTGGATATATATTTTCTCACTCATTGTAAAGTGCTCCCTTTTCTTGAAGGTGAAACATTAAACATGTTTTGGTATACATTTGTTTTATTTTGTTTCTCATTTTTATTTCCATACAACCACTATGAAACAGTTTTACAGTGTTATAAAAAAAAGTTAAATACTATATACACCTATTATATGATCCAGCCATTCTACTCCTTAGATATTTACCTAAGAGAAATTAAAGTTTAAGTCCATACAAATACTTGTATGTAAATGTTCATAGCCACTTTTTTGTGTTGGGCAAAAATTAGAAACAACCCAAATGTCTGTCAACAGGTAAACTGATAATGGTTTAGCCATACAGTGAAATATGTCACAGTAACAAAGATGTAACTAACAAAAAGGTATGACCTATTGATACATATAAAGTACATACTGTAGATTCCACTTACATAAAACTCTAGAAAATGCAAACTAATGACAGAAGGAAGATTAGTGGTTATCTGGGGTAGGGAATCAGGAGCAAGGAGGGGAGAGAAGATAGAATTTCATAGGGGTATGAGAAAACTTTTGAGGGTGATGAATATATTTATCATCTTGATTGTGTTGGTTTCATTGGTATATACATATGTCAAACTCATCAAATTGTACAGTTTAAATAGGTGCAGTTCATTGCATGTCAATTGTACCTCAATTTAAAAATGAAATGAAAAAACTACAATGAGTTACCATTATACACCCACTAGAATGGCTAAAGTTAAAAGACTTTGCTCACTGCTGGTGAAGGTGTGGGGCAGCTGGAACTCTCCTACACTGCTGATGAGAACGCAAAAGAGTACAATGACTGGAAAATAGATGGGCACTTTCTTGAAAACTTAAAACACTTTTGCCAAATATCCCAGCCATTCCACTTCTACATATTTATTCAAGAAATATGGGAATATGTCCACACAAAGACTTGTATATGAATATTCATAGCAGCTTTATTCATAATAGTCCAAACCTGGAAATAGCCCAAATGTCCATCAACAGATCAATGGATAAACACATTTGATAGATCTATTAAATGGGATACACTATTCAACAATAAAAAGATTGATACACCAACGAGATATATAAATCTCAAAATCATTATACTTAATGAAAGTAGCCAGACCCAAAAAAAAAAAAAAAAAGAATACATGCTGTATTATTCCATTTATATAAAATTATAGAAAATGCAAACTAACCTATCAGAAAGCAAATCAGGAGTTACCTGGGGATAGAAGGAAGGATAAAACTAAAAGGAGCAGGAGGAAACTTTTGGGGTTGATGAAATGTTTGTTGTCTTGATTTTGATAATGGTTTCATAGATATATGTCAAAACTTACCAAATGTGGAAGGCTGAGGTTGCAGTGAGCTATGACTGTGCCATTGCACTCCAGCCTGTGTGGCACAGCGAGACCCTGTCTCAAAAACAAAAACAAAAACTTAGCAAATTGTGCACTGCACACACATACATACAAACACACATGTAGTTTATTGTCATCAATTAAACTTCAATAAATCTGTAAACAAAAAAAGTGGAATATGATGGTTGCTAAATGCTATCAATGAATACTTTGGGGGAAAAATGAAAGGCTAAGGGTATTAATCATCGACTGAAGGCAAAGTGTGAAAGCTAGAAGGCCTCTTTGGCAGCAGATGCTCATCTCTTGTAGTCTGGAGGCAGAAAAAACTGAGGATCAGATTCAGCCTTTAATTCCAAGAGTAGTGAACAAGCTCTAGAAATATATGATTCTCAACTCAGGCAAGTTGGCTTCATCAAGGTCAGGGAGGGTATTGATGGGAAGGACTGTGATCTTAAGACTTGGAATGGGTCCTCTTGGTTAATATGCTGAAAATCTTGAATCGCACTTCCCCTGATTCCTCTGGGCTGGCACAAGCAGCCTTCTCTTCTCCCTCTCTTAAAGGTTAGCTCTACCTATTTCCTGGAAGATGATGCCAAGTCCTCTGCTTTGCAAGATAAATGCCACCCCCCACCCACCCACCTCTGCCCAGGATACACACCTGATATACTTTGGATGTGTGTCCCCACCCAAATCTCATATAAAAAATCCCCAATGTTGGAGGTAGGCCATGGTCGGAGGTGATTGGATCACGGTGGCAGATTTCTCATGAATGGCTTAGCACCATCGTCTTGGTACTGTCATCACAATAGTGAGTGAGCTCTTGTAAGATCTGGTCATTTAAAAGCATCTCCCCCTCATTTTCTTGCTCCTGCTCTGGCCATGTGATATGCCTGCTCCCCCTTCACCTTCTGCCATGGTTGTAAGTTTCCTGAGGCCTCCCCAGAAGCCAAGCACTTGTTAGCACTGTGCTTCCTGTACAGCCTGCAGAAACGTGAGCCAATTAAACCTCTTTTATCAATTACCTAATCGCAGGTATTTTTTTATAGCAATGTGAGAACAGAGTAATGCAACCCCCACCTCACATTCTGGCTACCCAATAAAAAATTAGGATCAATCATGATATAACACAGCTTGGGGGTGCTGGGCCTGTTATGGAGGAAAAGGCGCTACAGGTCCTAGTTAAGATGTACTGGCAGGAGCTGAGAAAATACACATGAGACTGGAACATGAAAATGCAGTCAAGGAGAATAATGTTGGATAAGGGAGAGTATATCAACATAGGGATGGATCATTCTCCTGTCATATTACATTCAACATCTTGGGTAACAACTGGTTCATAAAATTTCAAAAAATGTAACAATCTTGTGAGTGTTGATGAGAATAAATCCATCTTGTGAGAGCTGGTTCTAGACACCAGTGGCTAAGTCTGATGGTTGATGTTGGTACCAAACTACACTACATGATGGCAATGGGAATAACAGGATCCCCAAACAAAAGGTGCCTGGTGGCAAATCTAAACCATCAGAACCAAAATAGGCTTAATTACTGTAATAACAGCAAAGTCTGAGTATCAAGTAATGGAGTTTCCGACCCTCGGAGAGCTATGAAGATTAAGAGAACATGAGTCCCTAAGGGCAAGAGAGACAGGCAGCATTGCAATCAATGGAATCAATTAAATGGGATACTATTCAAAAATAAAAAGATCGATGCACTAACAATCTGTGTAAATCTCAAAATCATTGTACTTAATGAAAGAAGCCAGACACAAAGAGTACATGCCATATGATACACAACAAAGATAGATGACTAAAATCCTGAGAGCACTTCCCAACAAAAAGTCATGATCTCTTCCCTGTTTCAGAACTTGAGACCTTTTTCAGATTCAGAACCCAATGACTGAACAACAATGAGGATCTTGCGGAGAAAAACCCTATAATGCAAGTGTTTACAATGATTCTCTCATACCTATCCCAAAGAGACCTGTGGCCATTTACTCAGGTTACTGTATACAAGGGAAAGAGACAAGCCAAGGCATTTTGAGGAGTTTGTTGGTGGCAGAGTCTGTTTTGACATTAATACCTAAGAATTAATGCAGAATTAATTCAAAGGGGCATTATCATGGCCACCTTGTTGGGGAAAAGGGTTATGGTTGCCAGATGATACATGGGGTCCTTGCAAAGATCCCACTCACAGTAGGTCCACTGGTTTCATGACCCATCAGTGATTATTTCCCTGGTCACTGTCTTTGTAGTTAGCACAACCCCCACACTGGTTTCTTAACCAATGGTGTAAGAGCTACGGAAGTGGGGAAAGCCAAGTGGAGACTCTGAAACTGTCCCTCTCATCCTGTCTCAGCCAATATAGTAAATTTTAAAAGAATACGGCATTGACAATATTGTACATAAGACAAATATTATAAATAATTGTAAAAATGTAAAAAAATTATATTGTAAATTAAAAACAATATTGCCTGGGACTATGGTAGATGTTAAAGTCATCCCTAAAGACCCAAAAGTTGCAGGCACTGTGATCCCCATCAAGTGCCTACTTAATTCACTGGTCTGACCCTATAAAAACCAGATATGTCTTAAAGGATGATACTGGACTCCTGCTCATCTATAAACTGATTTACATTCCATAAAAATACCATGAGGTCTTTTTTTGATTGGTAGGCTATTAATTATTGCCTCAATTTCAGAGCCTGTTATTGGTCTATTCAGGGATTCAACTTCTTCCTGATTTAGTCTTGGGAGGGTGTATGTGTGCAGGAATTTATCCATTTCTTCTAGATTTTCTAGTTTATTTGCGCAGAGGTATTTATAGTATTCTCTGATGGTAGTTTGTATTTCTGTGGGATCGGTGGTGATATCCCCTTTATCATTTTTTATTGCATCTGTTTGATTCTTCTCTCTTTTCTTCTTTATTAGACTTGCTAGTGGTCTATCAATTTTGTTTATCTTTTCAAAAAACCAGCTCCTGGATTCATTGATTTTTTGAAGGGTTTTTTGTGTTTCTATTTCCTTCAGTTCTGCTCTGATCTTAGTTATTTCTTGCCTTCTGCTAGCTTTTAAATGTGTTTGCTCTTGCTTCTCTAGTTCTTTTAATTGTGATGTTAGAGTGTCAATTTTAGATCCTGCTTTCTCTTGTGGGCATTTAGTGCTATAAATTTCCCTCTACACACTGCTTTAAATGTGTCCCAGAGATTCTGGTACGTTGTGTCTTTGTTCTCATTGGTTTCAAAAAACACCTTTATTTCTGCCTTCATTTCGTTATGTACCCAGTAGTCATTCAGGAGCAGGTTGTTCAGTTTCCATGTAGTTGAGTGGTTTTGAGTGAGTTTCTTAATCCTGAGTTCTAATTTGATTGCACTGTGGTCTGAGAGACAGTTTGTTATTTCTGTTCTTTTACATTTGCTGAGGGGTGCTTTACTTCCAACTATGTGCTCAATTTTGGAATAAGTGCAATGTGGTGCTGAGAAGAATGTATATTCTGTTGATTTGTGGTGGAGAGTTCTGTAGATGTCTATTAGGACTTCTTGGTGCAGAGCTGAAGTCCTGGATATCCTTGTTAACCTTCTGTCTCCTTGATCTGTCTAATGTTGACAGTGGGGTGTTAAAGTCTCCTATTATTATTGTGTGGGAGTCTAAGTCTCTTTGTAAGTCTCTAAGGACTTGCTTTATGAATCTGGGTGCTCCTGTATTGGGTGCATATATATTTAGGATAGTTAGCTCTTCTTGTTGAATTGATCCATTTACCATTATATAATGGCCTTTCTCTTTTCATCTTTGTTGGTTTATATTCTGTTTTATCAGAGACTAGGATTGCAACCCCTACCTTTTTTTGTTTTCCATTTGCTTGGTAGATCTTCCTCCCTCCCTTTATTTTGAGCCTATGTGTGTCTCTGCACATGAGATGGGTCTCCTGAATACAGCATGCTGATGGGTCTTGACTCTTTATCCAATTTGCCAGTCTGTGTCTTTTAATTGGAGCACTTAGCCCATTTACATTTAAGGTTAATATTGTTATGTGTGAATTTGATCCTGTCATTATGATGTTAGCTGGTTACTTTGCTCGTTAGTTAATGCAGTTTCTTTCTAGCATTGATGGTCTTTACATTTTGGCATGTTTTTGCAGTGGCTGGTACTGGTTGTTCCTTTCTATGTTTAGTGCTTCCTTCAGGAGCTCTTGTAGGGCAGGCCTGGTGGTGACAAAGTCTCTCAGATTTGCTTGTCTGTAAAGGATTTTATTTTTCCTTCACTTATGAAGCTTAGTTTGGCTGGATGTAAAATTCTGGGTTGAAAATTCTTTTCTTTAAGAATGTTGAATATCGGCCCCCACTCTCTTCTGGCTTGTAGAGTTTCTGCCGAGAGATCCGCTGTTAGTTTGATGGGCTTCCCTTTGTGGGTAACCCGACCTTTCTCTCTGGCTGCCCTTAACATTTTTTCCTTCATTTCAACTTTGGTGAATCTCACAATTATGTGTCTTGGAGTTGCTCTTCTTGAGGAGTATCTTTGTGGCATTCTCTGTATTTCCTGAATTTGAATGTTGGCCTGCCTTGCTAGGTTGGGGAAGTTCTCTTGGATAATATCCTGCAGAGTGTTTTCCAACTTGGTTCCATTCCTCCCATCACTTTCAGGTACACTAATCAGACATAGATTTGGTCTTTTCACATAGTCCCATATTTGTTGGAGGCTTTATTCATTTCTTTTTACTCTTTTTTCTCTAAACTTCTCTTCTCGCTTCATTTCATTCATTTGATCTTCAATCACTGATACCCTTTCTTCCACTTGATCAAATCGGCTACTGAAGCTTGTGCATTTGTCACGTAGTTTTCGTGCCATCATTTTCAGCTCCATCAGATCATTTAAGGACTTCTCTACACTGGTTATTCTAGTTAGCCATTCGTCTAATCTTTTTTCAAGGTTTTTAGCTTCTTTCTGATGGGTTCGAACTTCCTCTTTTAGCTCGGAGAAGTTTATCTCACACCCGTTAGAATGGCAATCATCAAAAAGTCAGGAAACAACAGGTGCTGGAGAGGATGTGGAGAAACAGGAACACTTTTACACTGTTGGTGGGACTGTAAACTAGTTCAACCATTGTGGAAGTCAGTGTGGTGATTCCTCAGGGATCTAGAACTAGAAATACCATTTGACCCAGCCATTCCATTACTGGGTATATACCCAAAGGATTATAAATCATGCTGCTATAAAGACACATGCACACGTATGTTTATTGTGGCACTATTCACAATAGCAAAGACTTGGAAACAACCCAAATGTCCATCAGTGATAGACTGGATTAAGAAAATGTGGCACATATACACCATGGAATACTATGCAGCCATAAAAAAGGATGAGTTCATGTCCTTTGTAGGGACATGGATGAAGCTGGAAACCAACATTCTGAGCAAATTATTGCAAGGACAGAAAACCAAACACTGCATGTTCTCACTCATAGGTGGGAATTGAACAAGGAAAACACTTGGACACAGGAAGGGAAACATCACACACTGGGGCCTGTCGTGGGGTGGGGGGATGGGGGAGGGATAGCATTAGGAGATATACCTAAAGTAAATGACGAGTTAATGGGTGCAGAACACCAACATGGCATATGTATACATATGTAACAAACCTGCACATTGTGCACATGTACCCTAGAACTTAGTATAATAAAAAAAAAGAAGAAAAAAAATACCATGAGGTAATTACTAATATTATCCTCATTTTACAGTTGCACTGAAACATAGGTAACTTGCCCAAGGTCACACAATTCAGTGGCAATGCCGGGGCCAGGAGGCACAAAAGCCTATATTATTAATCACACTTTCATATTGCGTTTCCATATAGGACTATCCTTCAGCTATGAAGTGGCAGTTTCTGATGTGTGGCCTGTCAACATACACAACACATGCACATGCACATAGAAGATAATTTATCATCCAGAGAAAGTGCTCACATAACTTTCTTTGTGGTTGATGCCAGTGCTTCACTTCTTTACGGTGGGCCTAAATGGACACATACCACGAAGTTGTGTCCATAATCTTTTGTTTTCAGATGAAATAAACATTTGGTCATCATATTCATGTTACTGGCTCCAGGAAGATACTAGTTCAAACTAGAATCATAACACCAGCTTTGACTGGATTCCAGGGTAATCTTAACTTGTGGCCACTGCTATCAAGCTAGTTAATCCCCAATAGTCTTTTGAGTCACGAAACATCCTTTCCAACCATTTCCTCCAACCACTTCCTGTATAAAATCAAAGTTCACGCCTGTAATCCCAGCACTTTGGGAAGCTGAGGTGGGCAGATCACAAGGTCAGGAGATCAAGGCCATCCTGGCTAACACGGTGAAACCCCGTCTCTACTGAAAACACAAAAAATTAGTCGGTCATGGTGGCACGTGCCTGTAGTCCCAGCTACTCGGGAGGCTGAGGCAGGATAATCACTTGAACCCGGGAGGTGGAGGGTTGCAGTGAGCCAAGATCGCGCCACTGCACTCCAGCCTGGGCAACAGAGCAAGACTCCATCTCAAAACACACACACACCAAAGTTCAGGGTCAAACTGCCCTCTTGTGGTGAAATATTGCTATCTGTTTGGTCTTCAATACTTGCCCTTTGCATTTTAAGTTTTCAGTCTGTCTGGCATTGATTTTTTTTTTTTTTTTTGAGATGGAATTTCGCTCTTGTTGCCCAGGCTGGAGTGCAATGGCGCGTTCTTGGCTCACCACAACCGCCACCTCCCGGGTTCAAGTGATTCTCCTGCTTCAGCCTCGCCAGTAGCTGGGATTACAGGCATGCACCACCACACCCGGCTAATTTTGTACTTTTAGTAGAGACGGGGTTTCTCCATGTTGGTCAGGCTGGTCTCGAACTCCCGACCTCAGGTGATCCGCCACCTCAGCTTCCCAAAGTGCTGGGATTACAGGTGTGAGCCACTGCGCCTGGCCGTCATTGATTTTTTACTTTTTTTTTTTTTTTGAGATGGAGTCTCGCTCTGTTGCCCAGGCTGGATGGAGTGCCAGGGGCATGATCTCGGCTCACGGCAGCCTCCGCCTCCAGGGATCAAGCGATTTTCCTGCCTCAGCCACCTGAGTAGCTTAGATTACAGGCACGTGCCACCACGTCTGGCTAATTTTTGTACTTTTAGTAGAGATGGGGTTTCAACATGTTGGTCAGGCTGGTCTTGAACTCCTGACCTCATGATCCGCCCGCCTCAGCCTCCCAAAGTGCTGGGATTTTTAAAATATTTTTTATAACAGCTTTATTGAGATATTATTCACATACCATGCTTTAAAAATATACAATTCAGTGGTTCTTAGTACATTCACAGAGTTGTGCAAACATCACATCTAATTCCAGAACATTTTGATCACTCCTCCCAAACTCCACAGGCATTGACTTTAATGTAATGGCATATACATATATAGAAATACATATATAAACAAATTATTCTAGCACCATTTCCATTCTTTCCCCAGGGACTGCAACAACATCTGTCATAAATCAACTTTTCATGTCTGTGTGAATTTGGTTTTGATCTCCCTATTGAGAGACGGGTGTACAGTATTTGTCTATCCCTGCATAAATTATTAAAGCAAGTTTTGCCATTCTGTTATCCTTCCTCATGAATACCTTGATTACTTTTGGCCCTAACTCATCAAGTTCCACAGAAATCCCAATTGGAATCTTAGTTAAATTGTGTTGTCTATAGACCAGTTGAAGAAAACTGACACATTTACAATACTGACTCTGTTCCATAAAGATGGTATTACTTTCTAGTTATTTTGTTTAATAATGTTTTAAATGAAGCTTTATAATTTTTTTGTTATACGCATCCCTAGATATCTTACATTTTTGTTATTTTCGTTGTATTCCTGAATCCTTATTATTTAATGTCACTGAAAATGTACTTTAAAAAAAAAAAAAGTTTTTCTTACCATTTGTTGCTGGTATGTTACATATTGTTTTTTGGGAAGCCTATCCATGGAATCTTCTTGATTTTCTATGTAATTATATCATCTTTAAGTAATGAGAGTTTTCTTTCCTTTTTGTCTTATAATTTTTATTTCTTTCATGCTTAGATGTGTTGGTGAGAATCACCAGCTTAAAGATGAGTAGATGTGGTGGTCTTAATAGGAAGCTCTGTCTTATTCCCAAGCTGAAAGGGAACAAGTTTGATCTTTTAGTAAGATGGTCACTACAGTTTTGTACATACCCTTTATATTTTAAAAATTCTTTGCTGTTTCTCCTCTGCCAAGAGTTTTTTCATAAATGGATTTTGAATTTTATCAAATGCTTCTCGCAAATCAAGATAGATGATCATACTGATTCTGATTTTGATCTGTTAGAATGGCAAATTACATTACCATATTTGATCAAATCAAAGATTCTATAAATTTTAAAACACGTCATTATTTTATGTTTCAGCAAGGAAGAAAATAAAACAGCTGCCCTTTGAATATTCCAATTTGTAATATGTTTTTTTAAAAGGGCATCTCTAAATTGATAAAAATACAAAAAATACATTTTCTAAAGATAGAACTGCCATGCATTCCTGAGATTAAACATACATTTATTGTGATATATGCAATTGTTAATACCCACTGTCTCTAATTTGCTATTTTTCCATGTTTACTGAATGGGCAAAAACTGGAAGCATTCCCTTTGAAAACTGGCACAAGACAGGGATGCTCTCTCTCACCACTCCTATTCAACATAGTGTTGGAAGTTCTGGCCAGGGCAATTAGGCAGGAGAAGGAAATAAAGGGTATTCAATTAGGAAAAGAGGAAGTCAAATTGTCCCTGTTTGCAGAGGACATGACTGTATATCTAGAAAACCCCATTGTCTCAGCCCAAAATCTCCTTAAGCTGATAAGCAACTTCAGCAAAGTCTCAGGATACAAAATCAATGTACAAAAATCACAAGCATTCTTATACACCGATAACAGACAAACAGAGAGCCAAATCATGAGTGAACTCCCATTCACAATTGCTTCAAAGAGAATAAAATACTTAGGAATCCAACTTACAAGGGACGTGAAGGACCTCTTCAAGGAGAACTACAAACCACTGCTCAAGGAAATAAAAGAGGATACAAACAAATGGAAGAACATTCCATGCTCATGGGTAGGAATAATCAATATCGTGAAAATGGCCATACTGCCCAAGGTAATTTATAGATTCAATGCCATCCCCATCAAGCTACCAATGACTTTCTTCACAGAATTGGAAAAAAACTACTTTAAAGTTCATATGGAACCAAAAAGGAGCCCACATCTCCAAGTCAATCCTAAGCCAAAAGAACAAAGCTGGAGGCATCACGCTACCTGACTTCAAACTACACTACAAGGCTACAGTAACCAAAACAGCATGGTACTGGTACCAAAACAGAGATATAAATCAATGGAACAGAACAGAGGCCTCAGAAATAACGCCGCATATCTACAACTATCTGATCTTTGACAAACCTGAGAAAAACAAGCAATGGGGAAAGGATTCCCTATTTAATAAATGGTGCTGGGAAAACTGGCTAGCCATATGTAGAAAGCTGAAACTGGATCCCTTCCTTACACCTTATACAAAAATTAATTCAAGATGGATTAAAGACTTAAACGTTAGACCTAAAACCATAAAAACCCTAGAAGAAAACCTAGACATTACCATTCAGGACATAGGCATGGGCAAGGACTTCATGTCTGAAACACCAAAAGCAATGGCAACAAAAGCCAAAATTGACAAATGGGATCTAATTAAACTAAAGAGCTTCTGCACAGCAAAAGAAACTACCATCAGAGTGAACAGGCAACCTACAGAATGGGAGAAAATTTTCGCAACCTACTCATCTGAGAAAGGGCTAATATCCAGAATCTACAGTGAACTCCAACAAATTTACAAGAAAAAAACAAACAACCCCATCAAAAAGTGGGCAAAGGATATGAACAGACACTTCTCAAAAGAAGACATTTATGCAGCCAAAAGACACTGAAAAAATGCTCATCATCACTGGCCATCAGAGAAATGCAAATCAAAACCACAATGGGATATCATCTCACACCAGTTAGAATGGCAATCATTAAGAAGTCAGGAAACAACAGGTGCTGGAGAGGATGTTGAGAAATAGGAATACTTTTACACTGTTGGTGGGACTGTAAACTAGTTTAACCATTGTGGAAGTCAGTGTGGTGATTCCTCAGGGATCTAGAACTAGAAATACCATTTGACCCAGCCATCCCATTACTGGGTATACACCCAAAGGACTATAAATCATGCTGCTATAAAGACACATGCACACGTATGTTTATTGCGGCACTATTCACAATAGCAAAGACTTGGAACCAACCCAAATGTCCAACAATGATAGACTGGATTAAGAAAATGTGGCGCATATACACCATGGAATACTATGCAGCCATTAACAATGATGGGTTCATGTCCTTTGTAGGGACATGGATGAAATTGGAAATCATCATTCTCAGCAAACTATCACAAGGACAAAAAACCAAACACTGCATGTTCTCACTCATAGATGGGAATTGAACAATGAGAACACATGGACATAGGAAGGGGAACATCACACTCTGGGGACTGTTGTGGGGTGGGGGGAGGGGAGAGGGATAGCATTAGGAGATATACCTAATGCTAAATGACGAGTTAACGGGTGCAGCACACTAGCATGGCACATGTATACATATGTAACTAACCTGCACATTGTGCACATGTACCCTAAAACTTAAAGTATAATAAAAAAAAAAGAAATAACAAATCACCTTAATCCAAAAAAAAAAGAGAGAGATTTAGTTATTTTTAATTTTGGTACTGTTACTGTAAAATTTTGGCAAGAGCTTTATACTTTCTGTATAAAACTGGAATTCAAAGAAATGGCATATTTAGCAAAACTCACAACTCACTATTCTCATTAATAAAACTCTCTAGGCTTGGTGGCTAGAAGGTTTTATTACTGCCTGTTGTTTTTATTTTGTTTGAGACAGGGTCTGTTGACAAGTCTGTCACCAGGCTGGTGTGTGGTGTCATGATCATGGCCCACCGCAGCCTGTACCTCCCAGGCTTAAGCGATCCTCCCAACTGAGTAGCTGGAACTTCAGGCATGCACTACCAAACCGGGCTAATTAAGAGTTTTGACAGCTGGGCGCAGTTGCTCACGCCTGTAATCCCAGCACTTAGGGAGGCCGGGGGCAGGCGGAGCACCTAAGGTCAGGAGTTCAAGACTAGCCTGGTCAACATGGTAAAACCCTGTCTCTATGAAAAATACAAAAATTAGCCAGGCGTGGTGACAGGTGCCTGTAATCCCAGCTACTCAGGAGGCTGAGGCATAAGAATCACTTGGACCCGGGAGACGGAGGTTGCAGTGAGCTGAGATCACGCCACTGCACTCCAGCCCGGGTGCCAAACGCGAAACTCCGTTTCCAAAAAAGAGTTTTGACTATTGAGTCAAATCGGGTGTGGTGGCTCATGCATGTAATCCCAGCACTTTGGGAGGTCGAAATGGGCAGATCGGTTGAGCCCAGGAGTTTGAGATAAGCCTGGGTAACACTGCAAAACCCCATCTCTACTAAAAATACAAAAATTAGCTGGTGGAATAAGCCTGCCATCCCAGCTACTCGGGAGGCTGAGGTGGGAGGATAGCTTGAGCCCAGGAGGTCAAGACTGCAATGAACTGTGATTGTGTCACTGCACTGCAGCCTGGAAGACAAGAGTGAGACCTTGTTTATCTATTTAAATTTATTAAATTATGTATTAAACTTTTTTTCTGAGACGGAGTTTTGCCCTTGTTGCCCAGGCTGGAGTGCAATGGCGTGATCTCGGCTCACTGCAACCTCCGCCTTCCAGGCTGTACCGATTCTCCTGCCTTAGCCTCCCGAGTAGCTGGGATTGGATTACAGGCGCCCACCACCACGCCTGGCTAATTTTTTGTATTTTTAGTAGAGACGGGGTTTCTCCATGTTGGCCAGGCTGGTCTTGACCACCTGACCTCAGGTGATCCACCCACCTTTGCCTCCCAAAGTGCTGGGACTACAGGTGTGAATCACTGCGTTAGCCAAATATAAACTTTTTTTGAAGTTTAAAGGATTAAGTTTGAAGGATTTAAAGGACCATTTAAATTTTAAATACATTCAATCAATAGTCAAAACTCTTTTTTCAGCCATACTCTTTTTGAATCTCAACTTTGGGCTTTGTTTTTTCTACGGTATGGTTGTTTTCTTAATTTCTGCTGTTATCTTTATTATTTCTTTCTTTCTCTTTCAGTTAGATACTTAGCTTGTTAATTTTCAGCTTTTTATCCTAATACAAGCAAGAAAGGTAATACTTGCATTTTCTCCTACATGCTGTCTTGGCCGAATACCACAAGTTTCTATGCGTAGTTTGTTTTCATTACATTCTGAATTATGCTCTAATCTTTCTGATTTCTTCTTTTGACTCCTGAGTTATATCTCTTAGTATTGGATTTTTACTATTCATCTTTATTAATTTTATCCTGAATTGCACACAAGGTGATCTGAAACAGATTTCTTACCTCACAGTAAATGAGTGCCTCTGCTCTTTTTGCCCCAACCTTACCCCTGGGGCTATCAATGAGAGTCCATGAGATTTTTTTCCTACCCAAGTGAATGAGGTCAAGTAAAACAAACAAAAATCCAGACTAGGTATAGAATGACTCTATTTGAAATGATTATTAAAATAGTGCTATGCTCTGAATGCTTGTATCCCTCCCAACCCCACAAATTTGTACGTTGAAATCCTAACATACGAATGATGATGAGTCGAGCCTTTGAAAAATGACTAGGTCAAGAAGGTAAAGGCCTCTTGAGTGGGATTAGTACCTCTAAAGAGGCCCAAGAGTTTCCCTTGCTTCTTCTACCATGTGAGGACAGTGAGAAGGTGCCCCACCAGACACCAGACCTGCCAGCACTTTGATCTTTGACTTCCCGGGCTTCAGAACTGTGGGAAGTAAATTTATATTGTCTATAAGCTATCAGCTTATGGTATTTTGCTATACATATAGCAGCCCGAATGGGTGAATACAAACAGGGAGAGAGGAACTATTGCAATAGGGTCAGGGAGACTATTGCAATAAGGAGAATGCTTCAAAGGTAAGATCTGCAAGCATCTCAAAGATCAGATAGAAATAGGCTTTTCTCTTTTTCTCTTACAGGGAGGAATAAACAGGCTAGAAAAAAACTAACGTGGAGGAGAGGAGCAGGTGACGTTAATGGGACAGCTGAGCAGGGAATGTCTTTCCTGGTGGCTAGTCAATTTTCAGGAGGGGTAGTTAAGGAGGGACTATTCCACAGTCCAGTGCTGGCTCAGGCTGAGGGTGGATCAAAGTCCAGTGGCTTACGGGGAAGGGAGAAGCATAAAATTGGGTCAAGTTAAAGGGCATTTTGTCCAAGATTAGTCTATGGGTACAAATAGTTCAACTAATTATTTTGAGGCAAAGAATGGGATTTGGAGGGTCTGAGTCTGGCTTTATCATAGGTAAATGAAGGTGTTACTCACAGTTCTAGTGGTTCTTTGCAATAAGCCATTTCCTGAAATGTAACAAGAAGGAGGGATTTCTTAACTGTCACTATTTTCCAGAAGCACAGGGCTCAAGTAAAGGTTAATACTGTAGTCAGTGGCCATGTACCACATAAGCAGGAGACAGGGAGACAAGTTGGGAAGTGTTTTCCATGTCATACTACTACCTCTCTACATTTAGCATGTCCTCAATGGGACTATTCTTGCTGGCATTTGTGTATAGGGGAATTACAAGTATAAGGATATCTATTCCAGCAACACATCTGAAGTAGAAGCCATGATCACAATGCATCATCAAGCCAACCTGAAGGGTCTTAGCTACCAAGTTCTATTTATCTCCCCACCTCACTGGTTACCTTGCCCAGCCCCCAAGTTGAATTCAGATGCCCCTTCTCCTTACTGGACCAGTTACGATAGTAACTTAGGCACCTGTATTCAAAGACATCATGAAGCTTTTCATTCCTCCTTTCCCATAGGCTTCCAGAAAATTTCAACAGGGGCGTAGAGTCTGTGGTCCTCCAAGAATAGAGAGAATATGGCTTCAACCTAAGGATTTTTCTCCTTTAAACAACTTAGATATGGGTAAAAGAAGAAAGAGGGACCAGGAATGCAAGACACATCCGTCGTTTTTGGTCCTCTCAAAGCTGGGTACCAGGCAGTAAGGTCATTGCTGATAAATCCATTTTGGCTTTGAGAACCCCCTAATCCAATAGTCATATCCACACAGCTTTCCAAGTGGGGCCAAGGGGTACGCACGCCTTGGCTGACCTGGACTTAACTGGCACTACAATAACCTCATTTAGCAATAAGGGCTTTAGGGTGATGTGGTTAGTGTTTTTTTTATCCTCTTTCTCCTTTCATTCTTTCACTTCCCTAACTCCTCCCATATTTTGTGTAAATGCTAATTCTTCGATCAAATTCCTTATTCCTGTAATGTTTGTAGTAGCACTTTTTTTTCATGGCTACATTCCATTGACTCTACCTCACACTGACATGTTTTGCTACCAGAAGTGGTAGCAGAGACACAGAATCTTAAGGATGGAAATCTGGAATTTGTTCTCTGATCTGACTGGATTAAAAGGCAATAATGTTTCCATTGCCAAGGTAATTGACAGTCTATGGTAAAAGTTACTTATCACTTGTAGTCACTTGGTTTGTTAACTAATGCCTAGACACAGGGTTTACTTATATTAAATCAAAGTGAAATGCCAGAATATCCTTCCTTGGTATACAGGGAATGGTATCAAGGACATAGAAATTTTGGGGTGAAATTATTATACATAACTTACTCACTCACATCCTATCTTCTCTGGAAGGATCCAGAGGACACTCTCTTCATTAAAGCTTTAAAAAAAATCATCAGCAGGGGGTACTATTCTTGAAAGGCTCTAATGGCCAATATCACAGGTCAGGAATGATAGTAAAGGATACTCCCATTGAAATTGGCTCCTGGCCGGGCGCAGTGGCTCATGCCTGTAATCCCAGCACTTTGGGAGGCTGAGGCGGGTGGATCACCTAAGGTTGGGAGTTCGAGACCAGCCTGACCAACATGGAGAAACCCCGTCTCTACTAAAAATACAAAATTAGCCAGGCATGGTGGTGCCTGCCTGTAATCCCAGCTATTCGCGAGGCTGAGGCAGGAGAATCACTTAAACCCGAGAAGCTGAGGTTGCGGTGAGCCAAGATCGTGCCATTGCACTCCAGCCTGGACAAGAGTGAAACTCCATCTCAAAAAAAGAAATTGGCTCCTTAAATTCAATGGAGATGACGGGAGTTAGGATGTAGTTAAGGCACAAGTGGAAAGATTTAGCATCCAGAAACAAAGAGAGTTTGGTTACCATAACTGGCAGCAGAGCAAGATGGTAATCAAAATGGTTTCACCCACAGAAATCTTTAGGGTTAACTGATGGTGGTGCCCCTAGAACTGAAATAGAGAAGCAGGATATTAAACTTTTCTTAACATATGAAAAAAGCAAACTGTAGGTCTAGTGAATAAAGGTCTATTTTTAATTACAAGCCACAGCTTCTTATCCAGTTTTTAGATTTAAATCAGCTTAGATCATTGACATTTAATTATTGCTGTATTAATGAAATAAAATAAAATTTAGGTTTACTATTGTTTTATTCTGTTTCTCGTTCCTGGGTTACCTGAATCTTTTTTAGTATTCCACCTTAATTTATTAATGCTTTTGAAAATAATCTGTAGTTTTTTAGGGAAAAATCTGTGTCGCTCTAGGGATGATACAAATACTTAATTTCTTACAGTCTACTGTATAGTATTAATATCTTGAGGTTAGCAGTTTGGCATTAGCCTGGGCAACAGAGTGAGACCCCATCTCTAAAAAAAAAAAAAAAAAAAAAAAAAAATTAGCTGGACGTGGTAGTACATGCCTGTAGTTCCAGTTACTGAAGAGGCTGAAGTGGGAGGATCACCTGAACCCAGGTTGAAGCTGCAGTGAGCCATGATCACAGAACTGCACTTCAGCTTGGGTGACAGAGACTTCACCTTAAAAAAACAGAAACAAGAACAACAAAAAAAAAACTGTATATCCTCTACAGAGAATCACATAAAACAATGTTAATTTTTTTCTTTCAAATAACAAATGTAATTTTTAAAACCTCAAGAGAAGTCTATTATATTTACCCTATACATTATGCCTTCTTTATTCCTGCCATTCTAAGTTTCCTTCTGCTATAACTTCCCTTCTTTTTAAAAAGCTTCCCTTGACAATTCTTTTAGAGCAGGTTTACTAGTGATAAATCCTGTTAGTTTTCCCTCATTTGAAAAATGTCTTGACCTTTTCTCTTTGTACTTTTGACTCCTTTATAATACTTAGGTACTTTGAAAAAGTTTTCTGATTGAATCTTCTCTCCCCCCAAAACTATAATGAAGAGTACAGATTTATGCCAAATATCTGATAGCAAAGAGTTTTTAATAAACATCAATTAAAATACAGTTAAAAGTTCAAAAATTTTCTATGACTAGCCAATAAATTGCTGCAACTTTTACAGCTAACGCTGGTGTTCCCAAAATTTGAAACATAGTACTTTTCAAGAACTGTGGAAAAGCTTGATTACAACAAAAATAACAGGCAGAGTGTTCTATTGTTCCTGTTTCCTCCTGAAACTTAAACTCTGAATAGCAACAGATTGCAGCAAATGTAGCTCAGGATATTCTGAAAAATACAGCCCCAGGAAATAGCTAGTTAAAACGTGGACCACATTTCAATTCCACCTTTCCAGTGGAGATAATCAGTAGACTCAAAGAGATCCAAGGGTTGGATGAGTAACCATAGTTGAAAATGCTGACACAAATTATTATTTGGCAATAATAAACTGAGGTGAAATGATGCCAAGTAACTGATGTAGTGGAAGTATGTTCTGGTCTGACTAGAATACAGCAATAAAAGTTGAGAGGTTAATAAGGGCAAAAGAACCTTCAGATAAATGGAGAATGAGAAAGAATTGATGATTCAAAAAACATACTTCATTGTGATGACAAGCAAATTAAGGATGAAAAAAAGCAAGGTGAAAAGAAATAGGAAAAATAGTTCAGGATGTAGAAAAATTATTTCACAACAGCCAGGAAATTCTCTTGACAGAGGATCTCTTGGTAAAATAAACGTGGAGATGAACTAGAACAGGTATGAGGTTCTAGCAGAAGAAACATTTGCATAAATGTGACTTTCTTATCCAGCCACACTATTTCTTAAAAGCAACACAATTTCCAAAACTTTCTTGCTCAAAGCTCAGATTTACACAATGCCACCTCTAAGAGGCAGGACACTAGCCTAAACTAAAATGTCCCTTATGTCTGTTCTTACTGTCTTCTCCTTTGGCTTGAGAGATGTTTTGATTTGTAAAAGTACTGGCCAATACAACAAAATGGAGACATAAATTATGTCATAACAGAATTTTACATATGTTTCCTTATATTATGTTCATTAATGTATTACATGCTTTAATAATTTCACTCAGTTAAAAAATGATGGTATGATGCTTTAAAGCTGGTTCAATCATGATTTTATAAGCTTATTTATCAAGAGTGAAAATAGAAGACTATTAAAAACAGCTAAAAAGGTAATGTGTCATAGTGTTTAATGTTTCTGTAATTGTTGGTAAGGCTTGTATGTAAGTCTGATGCAGAATTCTTAATGGCACTCAAACAGTTCTTTTCTCAGCCACATGGTATCCACTGGTGCTATGAGTCTGGAAGAGACTGGCTATGGGTACCACTTCTTGTCTTCAGCTGTGACTGTGCAATATCAGCAAGTGCGCTTTGTATCTTTTCCAGAAGCATGTCTCCTCGATAAACAACATCCTCCAGACATGTAGCAGCTTCATGGTTTTCCTCTTCTAGCTTATACAAGCTAGCAGCCTTTATAAGACACAAATTTTAAAATCTTTAGAGTTTAGAAAGAGAAGCTGTCACAGATGTACTTATTTTTAAATCTGGATGACTTTGCAATCATTGTGATATGTTTTTCAGTAAAGAAATTCTAAAAATCAGACAACTTTTAAGAATTTTCCCCATGTGAATTATTAAAAAGAATGACTTTTCAATTAGAGATCTCTAGATATCTTTAAGTGACTCCCTTACACATTACGTTTAGACACCATTATTCTACTCCAATTGTAGAATGCCACCCTCCTCTCATTCTTCACTAGGAAAAGAGACTAATTGAGGAAAATAAGAGGTTTCCTTATAATGGAAATTTGAATATTATAACAAAAGGTGCTATGATTTGAATGTGTCCCCTCCAAAATTCATACATTAAAATCTAATCCCCAATGTGATGGTATTAAGAGGGAAGGGGCCTTTAAGAGAATATTAAGTCATGAAGGCAGAGATCTCATAGATGGAATTAGTACCCTTAAAATATGGCTTGAGGTTGAAGAGGGAGCTCTTGCTCTTTTGCCCTTCTGCCTTCAGCCATGTGAGGAAACAGGAAGAAGGCCCTCAACATGGCCCTAAACATGGCACCATGTTTAATAAAAATTCATTACTCATGCACAGTGAGTAATAAATGCCTTGATCTTGGACTTCCCAGACTCCAGAACTGTGAGAAAATAAATTTCTGTTCTTTATAAATTACTGTCTCAGGTATGTTGTTATAGCAGCACAAACCTCCTTTAATTCAAAATTCTCTATTACTGGTAAAATTCTCAAAGGAATAGAGGCTTACCTGTAAAGCAGCTGTAGATTCTTCACTGGGTAAGGAATCTATCAAAACATCAATGTCTTTTGCTGTTCGTGCAATCAGTGCTGCAAAAAGCTGGGCATACTCTAGAGAAAGATACTGCTAGATTAGGATATTAGAAAACCTCAAGTTTTCAGAAACAAATTTTAAGTTAATGAAACCAGAAACTTCATATAGCTTTTTCTGCCCTAAGATTCTAATGATTCGGCCAGGCGTGGTGGCTCACGCCTGTAATCCCAGCACTTTGGGAGGCCAAGGCAGGCGGATCACGAGATCAGGAGTTTGAGACCAGCCTGACCAACATGATGAAACCCCATCTCTACTAAAAATACAAAAATTAGCCAGACGTGGTGGCATGCGCCTGTAATCCCAGCTACTCAGGAGGCTGAGGCAGGAGAATTCCTTGAACCTGGGAGGCGAAAGTTGCAGTGACCCTAGATCGCATCACTGCACTCCAGCCTAGGCGACAGAGCGAGACTCCGTCTCAAAAAAAAAAAAAGAAGATTCTAATGATTAAAATATACACCAATCCTGTTACACATTTAGCTCAAATTGGGAATTAAGCATAATGTATGTAATTTCATTTATTATGACAATATAGTGGTCACTTGAATAAAGAAATTTATAAATGGGATGCCTTCCCTGTTAAGGTCCCTCACTCAGCTAAATTAACACAAATTCTCCTCTAAAGGAGTAACAATCTATTATCTGACATGAACCAGAATTATGAGATGTTAGGTGAATTGACTGTAAATTTTTTACAACAAACAAAACTTGTAATATTCTCAAACAATTTTAGAAATAAAATAAGCTGAATTTCTCAAGAAATCTAATTTTAAAGGATTACAAAAAATGTGAGAGTCAAACTAAGAGAAGCTAAGAAAACCTGTTTACCTTCTGTAGGGTTAGCTGGCTGGTCTTTGTTAATTGCTGTCTGAATATTATTGAAAGAGGCAGGAGGACCACATTGCTGCAATACTCCAATGGCGTTACAAAACTGATCTGCAAGCTTAGGCCAAAGAAAACATATCAAGGTTAGAAAGGACTTATCAGTTTTAAGGACTTTATTGGTAATGGCAACAACAATAAGTTTCTGTAATGATAATCTCTGAGCAAGGGAATAAAACAGAAAGGAGTGATTGTTGATAAAATAAGCCAGTTATTATTAATGTTGATTAAACGTTTTAATTCTGCAAAGAAACTAAGTTTGGTATCAATCTAGGTAAAGTTAAATTTGATATAAATCTAGTTGAAACAGTTGAAATACAAAATAATCTTTCTTTTCTTGTGATAGTAAAATGATAAGAGAACATTGGCCAATACTTATTGTAAGCCACAAGTAAAGACTTTTTGGGGATAGTGATGGAAAAGAGCAAATTTGACTTGTAAATATCTATGGCATCATGTTTAATAAAAATTTATTTCTCATGCACAAAGTATATGATTCCTTTTCTTTCTTTCTTTTTTTTTTTTCAAGGGTGGCACATCTCACACAAGCATATGAATATCCAATCATCACGCTCATGATTCCTTTTCTGAGACTGGAGTAGTTACAAGTGTAAAGAAATAGTGAGGAAAAGGCTGCTCAGAAAAGCACCTTAAGTAAGCAGAAATGTATTTGTTCAAGACTCAATTTTTAAACTCTTGTACTCTAAAAGTATTCCTTAAGTGCTTTTAAAGATTGGGAATAGCAATTCCTTACCATCTCCAAATTAAATACACCTATCCTCCCTACCAATTTCTCTTACCTAGTCTTGACCTCTCAAACCTCCTATTTCTAATAAGTATTTCCACTGGGTTTCTCTGCCATTGTTTCAATGACAGAACTCAAAGGCAACTGTTTCCTCTTTTTAATATTTAATTTGTATTGAAAGTCTCCTAGTCAACCAATCTAACTTCAGATTCTTACTTTCCTTTGATCTTCATATTCTGCTAATACTACAAATCTTTCTCTTTTCCTTCTATCATTGTTGCTTAGTTCAACCAATTATCTCACACCAGAATTATTACAATAGTCTTCTTGTTGTTTTCCAGTTCACCAGGTTATTTATTTTACCCTGATCAAAACATTTGAGCTTACTCCACCACTGTCTTCAAGATAAATCTCCAACTCAGGCTGTTTTGAAGCTTTCAATAATCTAAGTCAACTCTACTGACTCGTTTTCCACTACTCCTTCATATTTATCTAACTAGTCATAAAGTCACTTATGACTAAATGGCTTTGCCCAGGTTTTGCTAATTGTAATGGAGCAATAAGTGCTCAGATGTATACAAACCTAGGTCCTAATCCTAGCTCTATTAATCCAAGTAGCATTTTTCATTTTTAAATTGGATACATTCTCCTATTATAGCATTGTTGTAACAGAGGAAACACACACAAAAAAATATTCAGCACAGTGTCTATCTTTTCCATCCTTCAAAAGCTTTTAAGATCCATTTAGTCAACAAAAATTTATGGAAAATAACTAAAGTACTGCATATAAACACTACAGAGACATAGTGAATGCGACATAGCTTCTGCACTCACGGTTTTCAGAGGGTAGAACAAATGTTAAAAGTTATACAAATAATTCTGATTAGGATAAATGCTAAGAAGATTCCCCCTATTTTGGTTCACATCACTCCATATTCCAATTTACATCAGAACCTGAAGCTGAAAATACTCAATTCATTATAACTCCCTAACCACATACTGTTTTTCCATCACTTAAATGTCTCCTGAGTATTTGACATTTTTTAACCTCCTTTAGGAGTATCTCTTTGTAAACATGATGGTGCTTACACACAGTAGGCACTCATACTAGTTATCCTAAAGGCTTTTCTCCAAAATCCAATTATCATTATGCCTAACCTGGAGTTAAGGCCATATTCACTCTGTCCTTATTATCCTTCTAGTTACAAGACATGTATGAATATGCAAAATTTTCCCTAAAATAAGATTTCTATCCAGCAGCATCATTACAATTTGATTTCGTAAAACCTCAAAGGAGTAGTTCCCTGAGGAAGGCTGGCTGGCAGCCCAGGCAAGTCCCTGCAGGGTAGAATTTATCTTGGTGAATTCAACATTTAGAGGCTGGTCCTCTCAGCTTAAAACCTAGTGTTATTCACCCAGGGTAGATCAGTTTTATCACAAGTAGATTCACACTCTTCAAGTGTACAAAGCCTGATGTATTAAGAAAAATGCCAAGTTATTAGCTTACAGTGAGGAAAAAAAAAAAACTGGCAAGGAAACCAGGTACTTATGTTTTCCTATCAGCATGTTTTCTCTCTAGCCCCTTATCTAGGACATTAAATCACAATCAGACAATGAGAAACATAACTATCAATGGAAAACTATTTAGCAGAAAACAATCTAACTTGTAATGGTAATAAGTACAACCATTGCCGCATGGGAATACCCACTGACGTCTTGGTCAACGGCATGCACATATTATGTCAGTCCCCTATGGTTATAATAAAGCTGAAAAATTCTTACTACCTAGTGACAGCGTAGCAGTACTAACGCTGTAGCGCAATGCGTTCCTTAGTGCTTGTGGTGATGCTGCTGTAAATCAACCTACCACACTGCCAGTGTATGAAAGCATAGCACATACAATTATGTGCAGTCCATGACACTTGATAATGATACTAAATGACTTTGTTACTGGTTTATGTATTTACTGTTTTATGGTTATTTTACATTGTACTTCTACTTATTAAAACAAAAAAAAAAGTTATCGCCAAAACCATGCATTTCTCAGAACATGACCCCTTCATTAGGGGCCCATGACTGCGCATCCTCTGGCTTTGCTTCTACTTTCCACTCAGGCATAGTGTGGAGGAAAAATAACCAGAAGGAACAAAGCTGGGGAGCTACTTACAAGACTTGGCCTTTAATAGAGAGTAGAATTTGGGGGAGACATTAAAAAGGACTTGTAGGCCGGGCACGGTGGCTCACACCTGTAATCCCAGCACTATGGGAGGCCGAGGCGGGAGGATCGCTTGAGGCCGGGAGTTTGAGACCAGCCTGGACAACATGGTGAAACCCCGTCTCTACTAAAAATACAAACATTAGCCGGGCGTGGTGGAGGGCGCCTGTAATCCCAGCTACTTTGTTTGGCTCAGACAGGAGAATCGCTTGAACCCGGGAGGCGGAGGATGCAGTGAGCAGAGATCGCGCCACTGCACTCCAGCCTGGGCGAAAGGCACTGTCTCCAAAGTAAAAAAAAGAAAAAAGAAAAAAGACTCAAATAAACGGAAAGACATACGAGGATTAGAAGATTTCCTATCATAAAGATGTCCCCAAACTGATGTATTCTGAGGGATGGCCAAGAGGCAAGAGATGGAAGGAGACTCTGGGCCCAAAGGAACGAGCTAAGATGAAAGAAAATCTCTCACCTCACCTCAGCATCGCTCCCGCACCAACCTGAAAGCGCTGGTGAAGGAATACTCTCGGCTGACATTTCATTACAAAAACCCAGTCATCCAGAGCATGAGATCTCCCTTGGTGGATTAAAATTGATGAGGAAAGAAAAAAGCTCCTGCTTCTCCTCCCAACCCCCAAAAGAAAGAGAACCCGTAAGCACCACTGGCAAGAAAATAAAACTGTCCTCAGGGAACACGACAGGACCGCGCAGCCCACAAGTCCTGGCGGCCTCACCCGGACAAGAACGATCTTCCCGGTCTCCTCAAGCGAAAGAGACTGCTCCCTCCCGCACCTTCAAGCACCGCCCGGCAGCCGGCCTCAAACCTCCGAGTTCGCGGTGGCGCCTCCCGAGAGAGCGCTTTATGCCGAAGCCCTGTCTCTCAGTCCGCTCCCCACTTCCAAGTTTTGCCTCTTGGGCCCCTTTCCTCCCTTGCTTTACCTCAAGAAAGAGAAAGACAGAGGCTAATCGAATGAAATTCCTCACCGAATTCACAGCGTCCTGAAGCTGCGTGAGCCGATCCGCCATGTTCCTACCGCAGCAAACGGACGCCAAAACAGCGGCTCTTCCGCGACTGGGCAGCTCTGGCACGCGTCATGGCCAATCACAGGGCTGCGTCCTTGGAACGGGTGGGGTCGGAGAGAACTCCCCGCCCCGTCAGGAGTGGGTGGTACTCCCGAGGCGGCCTTTCTAGAGCGGGCTACACCTGAGGAGAGGCTGGATCTTTTGAGTAACTGGGGGAATGGTCTGGGGTCCAATCTCTTTGAAATACAGTCCAAGAGCCGAAATACTCCCCTTGGGGTTGTTAGGTGTTAAAGGCTTCAGAGATTGTTGGATTCTGCGGGGATTTTTTTTTTTTTTTTAGTAATTTCTCGTACCCTCTCGTGTTTATTTATTGACCAAATTGAAGAGTAAATATATTTTATTTATTTATTTATTTATTTATTTATTTATTTATTTATTTATTTATTTGAGACGGAGTCTCGTTCTGTCGCCCAGGCTGGAGTGCAGTGGTGCGATCTCGGCTCACTGCCAGCTCCGCCTCCCGGGTTCACGCCATTCTCCTGCCTCAGCCTCCGGAGTAGCTGGGACTACAGGCGCCCGCACCACGCCCGGCATTTTTTTTTTTTTTTTTTTTTTGTACTTTTAGTAGAGACGGGGTTTCACCATGTTAGCCAGGATGGTCTCGATCTCCCGACCTCGTGCTCCGTCCGCCTCGGCCTCTCAAAGTGCTGGGATTACAGGCGTGAGCCACCGTGCTCGGCCAAGAAAAATTAGCTGCACAATTTAGATTTAGAGTTGGGACTTATTGAGAGTTTAAGTGTGAAAAATGATAATCGAAACTTGGTATTTAAGGAAATTTAGCCTGAGGATAGTCTGGTAAGAAATGAGTTTGGAATCGGCAAATAACAGGTTTGTAGACTTCAAAAAACTCTCATATCCTCTTTCTCAGGCTGATTATCCGTGATTACCTTCCTGTGGCTGCGGGGAAGGTGGAAGACACAGTCCCTGGGGAACTCAGCTTGTTGGATTTATCCCAACACTTACTGTGAAGCACCACTTCTGCTTCACACCCATGCCCCACCCTCATCCCCAAACAGTCTACAGACTTACTGGAGCCTCATTAAGAACGTGGATGAGGCATGTTCCCCATCATGGGACTAATGAGAAATCACTCTGTAATTTGTTTTCACTGTAACTTGGGGGGATTCTACAACCTTCTCCTCCCACCCTCACTTGAGAGTGTACCTTACGGAATGCCTGCCACATACCAGGAAGTATATCCAGTGCTCAATTTGCAAAGATGAATAAGCCAAGGACTCACTAAGGAAGGTTTTGCAGTTGTCCAAGATTAAGATGAGCTGGGCCTAGAATAGGGTGTTGACCCTGATAAGCGGGGAAAGAAAGACTAAAATATATTTTTGAGAAAAAAAATTAATATGGATTGGTGACTGATTGGATATAGTTTAGTCCACTCCATAAGAATACTAAGTTATGCAGCCTGATTGAAGGGAACTTGGGCAGTTGAAGTAGAGAAGCCACTTCAAGACATTCATATTGTGACACAGTTTTTGTCCTGCCATTATCTTCCTAATAGATCTTCCGTGCCTCCACAGAGACCTCAGGTTGATGTCCAACTATCTCTGCCTGGTTTTCAAGATTTACTATAATCTGGCTCCAGCAAACAGACCCAGCCTCACCTCTTGATAATTTTCTGAGTGAAATAATCTGTTTCAGCCAAGGTCCCTGACCCCTTGGTTTTCCTGGTTCTTCAGCCTCTTTCGGCCACGGATCTTTTTAAGAATCAGATAAAAGCTGTGGACCCTTTCCCCAGACCAGACTCTCAACTTAGCCTACATTTGAAAAGGGGTTTAGGAAGCTCTTGAAGCTGTAGACTTCAAGAATAACCCACCTGCCAAATATAGTCTGTGCATCTAGCTCAGGATTTCTCAATGGCTGCACTCGACTTTTCAGGCTAGATTATTCTTTGCTGTGGGATGCTGACCTGTGCATTGTAGGATGTTTAGAGCATCCCTGTCCCTTACCCCTGAGATGCCAGTAGCATCCCTCCAATCCATTTATGCCAACATAAAGTATCTCCAGATAGTCCCAAATGTCGCTGGGGGGCAAAATTGCCCCCAATTGAGAACCACTGGTCTAGCTCTTTCCTCATTCTTTACCTTTCCCAAAGCAATTTCTTTCCTGCTATTTAATCCTTACCCTACCTTTTTAAGTTGTACACTTCTCATATAAATTTTATGAATTGCTAGAGTCCATAGGGACCTCTCCTTTCTTCCTTTCATGATTTGGACACTTTCTCATATGCTTTTTCATTTGCTTCTGTTGCATCGCCAACTGGATTATATGGTTTTAGGAGCAGGAACCCAGTATTACAGATCTCATATTTTAAACACACAATTTTGGTGAGTACTTTCTTTGAAACTTTATATTATTGAAAGTTTCAAAGATATAGAAAAGTAGACAGTATAGTGAACCCTCGCATACCCTTTACAGCTTCAGCAGTGAGCCACTCAGTCAATCTTGCAAATGCTTTGGTTTTTATGACTGTAGCAACTATTTTTTAAGAAAAACACCTTTAGCAATTTTTAAATACCTTTAATACTCACAGTTGCAATTTATTAAATATCTAAACTGTTCTTAGTGCCGGGATGAATAACTATAAATAAGCATTTTTCTATACCACACTCTTTGAAATTCCCTAAACATGTTCTGCTGTTTTACAAAAATGCACACCATATAAAAACACCTATAATTATTTCTTCCTTGTATGAAATGCCTACACTTCCATCCACATCTCCACTTTGCTCCCTTGGTGATTGTCCACACAGTACTCAAACCTTATTTTATTATTTATTTATTTATTTGAGACAGAATCTCACTCTGTCGCCCAGGCTGGAATGCAGTGGCACGATCTCAGCTCACTGCAACCTCTGCCCCCAGGGTTCTAGTGATTCTCCTACCTCAGCCTCCAGAGTAGCTGGGATTACAGGTGCCCGCCACCACACCTGGGTAAGTTTTTTGTATTTGTGTAGAGACGGGGTTTTGCTATGTTGGCCAGGCTGGTCTTGAACTCCTGACCTCAGGTGATCCACCCGCCTTGGCCTCCCAAAGTGCTAGAATTACAGGCGTCAGCCACTGTGCCCGGCCTATTATTATTTTTTTTACTTGCCACTATACTAGTGAACAAAATCTTATTTTAAACATCTCTTTATAAAAGCCTTTCCTGAATTCTGAAAATTAAATGCTCCCAATCTTTAACACAATTGTTCCTTACACTTCTGTTATTGCACTTAGCATACTGAGCTGTAATTATTTGTACATCACGCTAATTCACCCACCAGTCCATGGGCTACTTGCAGGCAGAAAACATATTCTGTTTCCATATTTCCAGTACCTAGCACCTAACATTTAGCCTGGCACATATTTATCAACCAAATGAATGAGTTTCCTAGCATAATAATTTCCATATAATAGCTACTAAACAAGCATTTACTGAATTTAACTTAATGAACAAAGAATGTAAATTACTACCCACAAAAGAGCATAAGAATTAAAAAATACAGGATGAAGGTGAGATTAGAGTGGGAAAGAATGAATGGGCAAATTTCACAGAGATTCAATCCTGCCTTTTCCCTGGATCCCCACTCCCAGCTCCATTTAAGGTATTTTAGGTTTTATTTAAAAAGCTAGGGTAAGTTTTTTCCCTTCCTCCTTCTCTCCCTCCTGCCCTTCCTTCCTTTTCTAAATTTTAACAGACTTTTGTTTTATTAGATACAGGGTCTTGCTCTGTCACCCAGGCTGGAGTACAGTGGCATAATCATGGCTCGCTGCAAACTCAAACTCCTAGGCTCGAACAATTCTCCAGCCTCAGGCACCTGTGTATCTAGGACTACAGATGTGCCCCACCATGCCCAGCTAATTTTTTTTTCTGGTTGTGTGTGTGTGTGTGTGTGTGTAAGAATGGGGATCTCACTATGTTGCCTGGGCTGATCTTGAACTCCTGGTCTCCAGAGATCCTCCTGCCTTGGTCTGCTAAAGTACTGGGATTACAGGTATGAGCCACTGCGCCTGGCCTAAACAGACTTTAAGCCTCTAATGATGCATATCTTGGATTTGGGAATCTTTCAGTTTCTGCATTTCCTTTCAATACATAGGAAAAATGAACTAATCTGCAAAGCTGCTAAGCTTGTTTGCTTCTCAGCTCTCCAATGGAACTCTGACATGAGCATGGAACCCCAGTGAATCATCCTCCCAAGCTGTCACAATACTGTACTTAGAAGCCAAGGTAATGAGGCCCTGTTCTGATTGCTGACACATCTGTCATCAACTGTCATGCATGCACAGGCAACTGCAGGCCTGGGGAACTGCGATGCAAAGGTATGGAGGAGAGAGAATAGGCTCAGTTCAGGAAATTTAAATTAATTCAATGTGGCCAGCATGTAGAGGTCTGATTTTAGTTGCAGCAAGAACCTAGGGAGGTGAGCAGGAGTTGCATCACAAAAAGCATTTATGTGTCATACTCAGGAAGGTGGACTTATATCTTGAATGCTTTTATAAGAAAACCTTTAAAATTATATGTATCTTTTACAAAATCATAATTTCTTATTTAAAAATGATACACTTCAATGTAGAACTTTTACACAGAAATGTGCAAAGAAAATCATTCTTAATTTAACCACCTAAAGATAACTATTTTAAACATTTTGGCATATACTTTTCAACCTTTTTTTCTATGCACATAACCAGGAATGCATACTACAAAGAAAACAAGGCAGGCACAGTGGTGTGAGCCTGTAGTAGTCCCAGTTAGTCTGGAGGCTGAGGTGGCAGGATTGCTTGAGTCTGGTGACAGACCAGGAGCACCGTCATCTCGGACAAACACCACCACTTTTAAGTTCCAGCTCCCTTTCTAGCCTCATGCATTTCAAGGAAATCACTTCTCTTCTAACTATAAGCAGCCAGAAAGAGCAGACAGTAAAACACAGATAAGACAGCTCAGGCACAAAGGGAGGTGGGGGGAAATTCTCTTGGGTAACTGCCAAACTTCACCCTCATACAATGGGCCCCAGTAAAACAGTGGGCCTTAATAAGTACATTCCTTTCCCTTCAGGTGCACTAAGATAGGGAAGCTAAAAGCAGACTCAGGGGGTATGCCTGCAGCTGCAAAAAGATGTATGGGAACAGACACACAACTCTCCCTCCCAGATAAGCACAACAGACACAGAAGCAGTCCAAGCCTCTGATAAACTCTCCCACCCTAAATCCTTAAAAACTCTTATTAGTCCGTAAGAGAGTGTGCCTCTAACCTAACTGGCCAGAAGCCCCTTTCAGGTTTGTTTTCTCTAAAATAAACTTGTCCTTGACTTCTAAGCCACCTTTCCTGTTTCTTTCTTCTTTAATTCTTACATCTGGGAGTTTAAGGCCAGCCTGGGTAACATAGTGAGATCTTGTCTCTTAAAAAAAATTACAGGCCGGGTGTGGTGGCTCACGCCTGTAATCCCAGCACTTCGGAGGCCGAGGTGGGCAGATCACAAGATCAGGATTTCAAAACCAGCCTGGCCAACGTGGTGAAACCCCATCTCTACTAAAAAAAAATACAAAAATTAGCCGGGCATGGTGGTGTGTGCCTGTAATCCCAGCTACTTGGGAGGCGGAGGCAGGAGAATTGCTTGAACCCAGGAGGCAGAGGTTGCAGTGAGCCAAGATTGCACCACTGCACTCTAGCCTGGGGGACAGAACAAGACTCCATTTAAAAAAACAAACAAACAACAAAAGTATCCATTCCTCTGAGTCAATAAAAGATGTATGTTAAAAAAAAAAAACCAAAAGCCACGTACTATATATACTTATTGCATCATAACTTGCCTTTTCATAAAGACTTCAATCAGAATATAAATGAAGGGCTGCACAGGATCCTCTTATAAAGCTCTATCATAGGTTATTTAACTCCTAATTGTTGGGCATTTAGGTTGTTTTAGATGTTTCTGCTACTCTAAATAATACTCTATGAATAGTTTTGTACACTAATTTTTTTTAAGAGATGGGGTCTCACTATGTTGCCCAGGCTGGAGGGCAGTGGCTATTCACAGGTGCAATCATACAGCACTGCCCTCTTGAACTCCTGGGCTCAAGTAATCCTCCTGCCTCAGCCCCCTGAGTATCTGGGACTACAGGCGCATACCACTTCCCCCAGCTTATACTAATTTTTATATGTGTATTTAATTATGTACTTAAATCTAAAAGTGGATTATACCAAATCTACAAAAATAAGATTTTTAAACATTTTTGATGCCGATTACTTTATTAAAGTGTATATTCCCAGTATCCCTACCTAAGAATGCCTCCTTCTTAGCTCTTTTATCCACACTGGATGTTTTATACTTTTAAAATGTTTACATCTTAGTTTGTTAATTTGATTTTTTAATTTGTTTACTAGTGAGATTGAACTTTTTTCATGTATTTACTGGTAATTTGTATTTCTTTTTTGGGGTGAAATTCCCCATTCATGTCCTTTGCTAATTTTTTTTTTTTTGGTCATCAACTTGCCTTTTCATATTGTTTGTGTGTTTACTTTAATAAAATTTAAATATTTATGTAAAAAGCATTTACGTAGCCAAGTCTACCAATCTTTTCCTTTATGGTTGTTTCCTTTGCTGTTTTGCTTCTTAGAAAGCTCCTCCCATTTTGAGATCAATTTATTAAAAAAAAAAAAGAGCGCCCTCTTCTGCTAGCTCTTTTATGGTTTTATTACTTTGGGATTTTGTTTTTACAATTAGTGTGAGATAGAGTTCTGCTTCTCTCTGCCCATAGTGCAGCTAATCAGTTAAGAACACAATTTATTGAATAATCCATCCACTGATTCAGATGCTACCTTTATCATAATTGTTCCTTTCATCTTCCTTGGATTTCATCTGAGGGTTATAGGAATAGGGGCATGTGGGAGAGTGAATAAGCACTACAGAAATAGATAGTGCTACCAAAGGTGTGAAAATTTGGACCAGGCAGTGGGAAAGCAGAGAAGGAATTGTGCCTATGACAAAGATTATTTGCTTGGCCAAACTCTAGTACGGCTTCTGAATCTTCTGCTAGGTCCATCTGTGCACTTCTTTGTAAAAATCCAGTTTTAGCGAAGAACCCCCTTTCCTCCATATCTAATCAGTTTCCTCACCCTGCACCATCCCCCAGGTGATGTTCTGTCTTCAGAAGTCCTGTTAGGTCAGTTTCACCAAATGCCCCTTACCTCTGATGCTTCCTCTTAGTAATTTTCCATCCACTGAACTCCGTACTGCTGGTTGGCTATAAATTCCCTCTTGCCCACGCTGTATTCGGAGTTGAGCCCAGTCCCTCTTCCCCACTGCAAGACCCGGTTGCAGTGGTCCCTATGCCAATTGAGACAGTCCTCAATAGTCTTCGTTCGGTGCTTTAACAAGTATCATTGAATAATTTTGTCTTTAACACTTCTTCACATTATGGTCACAGCTATATATTGTTACCTTAGTAGTGGATTAACTGAACATGTAATTTCCAAGCTATAAGTTGCTCATCAAAATATATAAGTGAAAAAAATTAAAACCAGGGAAGGAAAGCAAGACAATCCTCCCCAAATAACGTTAAGTCTATGCGTCTAATTCCACATCATCGATGAGCCATCTGTCACATGGACTACTGTCCCTCAAACAGCACTCAGGTATGAGACTTGAGACGAAGTTCAGACCAAGGCCGTGTCTTCGAGGATATTTCGCTTAGAGAAAACGAAACTACTTTTAAATGTAGTGCTTATGACTAGTGCGGTAACCACTACACAAACAGCATTCTCCTGGCATTTTTATGCTAACATAAGCCTCGGCAGCGAAGACAATTGCTACCGGGGGAAATAACCTTCAATTGTGTTTTTAGCAACTGATTCCTCTTTTTTGCTGTTGTAAAGGGCCGTTAAACACGGAAACAGGAGCCTGGCGACGTTAGTCCGCAACAGAAAGTTATTTTGTACTTTCACAGTGGGTTTGCCTACTTGGTGAGATAAAAGTGGGGCAAGACCGGGCCTCAAGCCAGGACTTCCTGGGGGCTCCCGGGAGCACCGCAGGCTGCGCGTTCCCCGCGCGCCGGCAGGAGGCGCGCGCTGCCTGGAAACGCCCCAGCGCCGCCCGCGCCCAGAGACCCGCCGCTGTGACGCAGCGAGAGCCCGGGAGGAGGCGCGGGAACGCGCGCTGGGGGTCAGGTGCCGGAAGAGGAAACCTCTCGCTGGGGCTAGGAGTTCGGCGGGGCGCGCGCCGGCGGCTGCGGAGCTGGCAGGTGCGAAGCGTCTGCACCTGGCGGGCGATGGCGCCCGATGCGGGCGCCCCGGGATAGCGTGGGCGAGGCTGCGGGGCCCCGGCGCGCACGCCCGCACCTCTCCCCAGCCCTGGCGTGGGCCCAGCCCGGCCCAGGCAGCAATGGGGTTCCTGCAGCTGCTGGTCGTAGCGGTGCTGGCATCCGAACACCGGGTGGCTGGTGCAGCCGAGGTCTTCGGGAACTCCAGCGAGGGTAAGGTCGGGGCGCCTGGCTTCTGCAACCCAAAGTTGCTTTTGCATTTCTTGCGAGGTCAAAATCCGCCCGGGGTCTGTCAGCCTAGCAGGGAGATGGTGCTGGGGGCGTTGGTACACGCTGGGTGGTGAGTCCAGAACCGGCACGAATGGTGTTTCCTGCAGCGGAAACACTCATGGCTAAGGAGGTCTTACTATTAACCTCCTCATTCAGCGGAGGAAATGGGAAGAGATAAATAATTCTCTTTTTTTAACACAGTATTATCTCCCTTAGGGAGCAGCCATGTTTGTGGCTTTAATTCAACTTACTAAAGCGCCTCTTTGCTGCCCAGTGGACTGTCTGAGCTTCTGGACAGCAAGACTTGGGGTGGAACTAGCGGCTTAATGACTGATGGCTCTCAAGCTGCATGGAATTTTTACACCCCCAAATCTAGAGGCTTTTCAAACTGGTTATGTTCTACAGAGTTTGAGAGGGAAAATGAACCCAGAATGAGGCTTTATTTTTAAAGAGCCTTTACCATCTAATTTATTAATACCATCTGGAGACAGGAAAACATTCCATACTCACAGTGAGAAATAAAGGACTTTTTGAATTACAGATACATAGACATACAGATAGAATGTGTATACCCTCAATTCTACAAGTTCAGCCACAAATGAAAAATAAACACAGAAACACAAAAGCTTGCCAGTCTAGGTATCAGAGTTGTTCTCCTTACTTGAGGGCAAGAAATTTCTAATCGATTTGACCTTAAAAAAGACAAATGGACAAAAACTGTGTTCTCTGTTGTCTCATATCCAACAGGAAATAGATCTCTATGATATATTAATTCGTTTACAGAGATCACAAAATTCCCAATCATTGCAGCTACCAACAGGAAATAACTTGTCATCCATAAATGAACTGTAAAAAATAACAATTTAATAGAGAGTAAAACTAAAATGAGAAAAACAAGAATCAACGAAGTTCTATTGCCACTTCAAATTCACCTGTGGGAGCCAAGAAGCAACATGCCCGGGCTTGGCTCCCTATGAGTACACCATTTTTGATGATTTCAGGTGACTTTTTTTTTTTTTTTTGACGGAGTCTCGCTCTGTCGCCTAGGCTGGAGTGCAGTGGCATGATCTTGGCTGACTGCAACCTCCGACACCCGGGTTCAAGCAATTCTCCTGCCTCAGCCTCCAGAGTAGCTGGGATTACAGGCGCCCGCCTCCACACCCAGCTAGTTTTTCTATTTTTAGTACAGGCGGGGTTTCACCATGTTGTTCAGGCTGGTCTCGAGCTCCTGACCTCGTGATCTGCCCGCCTTGGCCTCCCAGAGTGCTGGGATTACAGGCGTGAGCCACCGCGCCCGGCCGATTTCAGGTAATTCTTGTTCATCTCAGTGAGAACTCAGAATGGGATGTTAGATTGTAAGTCTTGTGCTTGGTGAATGGGTTTGGGCAACAGCTCATGGTTTGTTAATATAAAATGTAAAAGGCACTAGTTGTGCCAGGCAGATCATCATGTGCTTTTCCATGAAACTAAGCACATTCTGTTTTGTTTTGAGGTTAATAGACTAGTTGCAGTTCTGAAACATAATATTTTCTGAATAATGTGATTGTGTTGCTATGCACTTATCTTTGAAAAGCCCTTGTGCAAACTGAATTCTAGGATCTTTGTATATAGGACTGAGGCCAAAGCTGAAAAGGGCAACTTTTTTTTTTTGCAGAAAAACCTTGCTTATAATAGGGCACTAACATTCACTATGTATAGTGTGTGCCAGGTGCTTTCCATGTGCAGTGTTATTTAATCCCCACCACCCTACAATGTAATGATCTTCCTACCTTGTCAGAGGAACAAATGAACAGCTGCTAGGGTTACAGATAGGACTTGAACCCAGGTGAGTCTCCCTGCAAATTTCATAGTCCTTCCACTTCCGTAAAGCTGTCTTCCAATAAGAATATCTTACATGGCATGGTGCTTTGTACTTAATCCTTCTGTGAATCCTCATTCTTCAAAATAGCCTTATGATGGAGGTAGAAGAGATGCTATCTCTATTTTAACAGGTGAAGAATTTGAGATATTAGAGTTTTTAGTTGATCGATGCCAGCCCCTGAGGCAGGAGAGCAGGCGTCCAGAACTTTTTCTTTCTACTTGGTGTTAGTATTTAATACCTAGAAATTTTTATACAAAAGATAAAAAATATGAATAAATTGAGAAATTAATTTTTTCAGACCCTGCTTTTTGCCTCTTTGCTGTGATTATAGCACTGATATTCCTCAATGTTATTCTTTTTGCCTTGCATTGGTATTGTCATTCTGTGCAGAAGAGGGACAATGTGGGGACTTAACTGCTGAGTGATAATAAAAGCTGATATTCTCCACATCTATCAGCTAAAAATAAATATAGAAAGGTAGAAGGACATAGTTCAGGACTTGCATAATCCTCCTAGAAAATGGCTGGATTGATGTTTGATGATGATAATTCTGATAACCGTACAAACTGAAGAAATTGAGCATCTGCTGTAATTTAGGAGGATTTACCCATCTTTGGCAGGATGAGCTAACTTGCATGACTTCTGTAGTGGCCTGAATGCTAAATAAATCTTGGAACGTGGCAGATGGAGTTCCTAGAATGTCTGAGGAGGGTGCTTTCTGTGACCAGTAGGCACATGAGATGGATCATACTTTTAAGCAGTTTTCCCTTCTCTTGGAGTCCCAGTTCACTGCTGCCTTTAACATCTTTCATTTGTTTAGATTCATATCCAGTAACTCCCGTGGAATTTCATAGTAATTGGACTTGAGCACAGCATCATTTGGGCCTTTCAGTCTTCTTGCTATTGATGATGCTTTACCAAGGTAGCAGGCCGTTCATGGTTAGTTGCAAGTGCTGTCTTTCTCTAAAAAGTGTGTGAAGCTAATATGTTCATTTTTGTGTTCCCTTTCAACCTTTAGGGCTATTGAACATTTGTAAGAAGATAACAATGAGAAATTGGGAGGGGCGGTTGACTGCTGACCAACTCAAGTAGCTGAACCATTTTTGTTTTTAATGTGAAGAGAATTATGAAGACTAGGCTATGATGGATTTCTCTTAGAATTTGGTTGTTGTGTTGAAACACAAACAGTAGAAGTAAATTTCAGTAAAATAGTAAAAAGGAGGAGTTGGAAATTTTTATGGTTGCCAGATTAGGATCTGATTCGGAAAGAAAAAGGAAAGGATTAGGATTGGGCAGCTCTTTTTAAAGTGGAATTATTGGAAAGAAAAAGTGATTCTGGGTAAGAATGGAAGATGGGTGTGAAAAATTGTTTCAAGTCCCTACTATAGGTCAGATGGCAAAAAAAGCCATTTCTTTTTAGAGGAAAGCTAATGTAAGTGCCCCAACTTGATGTTAGCCATTTGCTTTGTAATATCTTTTGATGTGCTGTCTTTTTTCCTCCTACTCTGCAAGTCATAAGATATAATTATGCCTCATAAAATGCTTCTAATAAATCCTTTTCCATATGCCTTAGAGGTGAAGTTAAATTCCTGTTAGCTTCTTCAGGATATTTTTTGAGTATGTGTCTTCTTTTGCTAAACCTGTTTTTATGAGCAGAAATTAAATGAGTTTCTACCAGACTGAGCTGTTTAAGTTGTCTTGACTTTCAGTATCTTTTGTTGTCACTCTTCGGAAGTCTCTTTCTCAACGTAATGCTTATGATGTGCCTGGAATTTCTGTGAATGCCCTGTACATGTTAGTCCCTTTCTTCCCACTAATTTTTTCATAGGGGTGCTCTGAGTGCCTGATTGTCTTTCTTTCTTTCTTTTCTTTCAATAAGGAGATGAATGTGTGAAGCACAGGAAAGCTAATGGAAGTTAATAAATGATGCTTTATTGTGTAGCCTTGGGCAGTTTAAAAGTTGTTTCCCATTTGTTTGATACTTTCAGCAGCCAACTGATGGCAGCACAGTTACCTCAATTTTACTTTGAGGGAACTGAAGCCCAGAGGAAGTACATTACTTGCCTGAGGTCACATAGTTCAGGCATCATTTAACAAACATTTACTGTATGCCAGTTAGGTGACTATACTGTGTTAGACGTTGGAACATCAAAAATGACAAAATCCTGCACAGCCAGGAATCGAACCACAACTGGTTGGGTTAAAGCAATCTTCTGAAAAAAATTGTACAATGGATGTTGGATTGCCAGGGTTACACTGCCAAACTATTTTCACACAGATGTTAGGTTAGAGATAACTAAGACTGGGAAAAATATATATATTTATCCTTTGCTTGTTTATCAAACACTATGTTAGGAGTTCTCAAACCCAGCTAAACATTAGAATTACATGGAGAACTTTTTATAAAAGATATATTGGTGAAGAGACAGCTAGAAATAGACATTTAAAAGAAAAAGCAGGGTCGGGTGCTGTGGTTCCGTCTGTAATCCCAGCACTTTGGAAGACTGAGTGGGGGAGGATCTCTTGGGGCCAAGAGTTCAAGACCAGTCTGATCAATATAGCAAGACCTCATCTCTACAAAACGTTAAGAAATAAAATTAAAGAAAAGAAAAAGTACATTTAAAATAGCCTCAAGAAACATTACGTATTCTGGGATGATTATCATGGGATATGTAAAGACCTCTACAGAGAAAATAACATAATACATCTCAACATTCTTTAGATAAATTGAGAAACTAAAGAAATAGAGGAATATCGGAAATTCATAGATTACAAAATTCTAAAGATAAAGATATTTTAAAGGTATCATTTCTCCCTAAATTAATGTATATATTCAGGGCCATCCCAATCAAAATCCCAGCAGGTTTTTTTGTGTGTGTGTGGATATTGACAGGCTGATTTCTAAAACTTATATGGAAATGTAAAGGATCAGAAATAGTCAAGATAAATTTGAGGAGGAAGAACAAATTTGGAGCAGGAGTTAAGAGAGTTGTAATATTTGTGTTAGGATTGGTGTCTATAGCTAGACAAATAAGCCAGTAGAATGCAATTGAGACTCTAGAAGCAAACACATGTTCACTTGACTTATGTGAAAGGTGGAACTACAAAGCAGTAGGGTAGGGAGATGGTGGTATTTTTAAATTATTTTATTTGTATAAACTTATGGAGCACAAGTGTAGGTACAGGATATATTGTGCAGTGAAGTCAGGGCTTTTAGTGTATCCATCACTGGAATTATGTACATTGTACTCATTAAGTAATTTCTCATCTTCAGGCCCCCTCCCACCTTCCTCAGTCTTCAATGTCTATCAGTCCACAGTGTAGGCCCATGTGTACACATTACATAGCTCCCATTTATAAGTGAGAGAACATGGGGTACTACAGGGTGGTATTTTTAGTGAAGGTTGCTGTCAAGTAGATGAACATATGAAACAATGAACTGTGACCTCTATCTTACACCATGTGTAAAAATCAGCATCAGCTTGATTTTTAGCTCTAAATGTGAAAGATAAAAAAAACTTCTAGAAGTTAACATGGGAATGTATCTTCATGATCTTGGTATATGTTGACAAGGATTTCTTTAAAATGACACAAAAGGGACTAATCATAAAGGAAAAACCTGAAATTGACTGCTAAAATGAAAACTGTTAATCTAAAGGTAACAGAGTGAAAAGACAAGCAACAAGAGTGGGAGAATATATTTGCAACATATCTGTCAGAATACTCATATCTATGATGTATTAAAAACTCCTAAAATTGAAGAAGGACAGTTCCATTTTTAATATGTGTAAAAGACTCGAACAGACTGTTTCACAAAGAGGATATCCAAATAGCAAATAAGCAAAGCAAAGGTTTCTTAACACCCATGAGTAATTAGGGAAGTGCAAATTAAAATCACAATCAGATACCACTATATACTCAGCAGATAAATGAATGATACCAGGTGTTGGTGAGACTTTTGGGCAATTGGAACACTTTCCTACAGTAAGTTGATGCGGTATACATTGGCAAAACATTGTTGGAAGACTGGCAGTATCTACTGAAGATGAGAATACCCTATTACCTGATAATTCTACTCACAGGTTCCACCCAACAAAAATGTGTATATGCGTGTACCAAAAGACATGCACAGAAAATGTTTAGAGTTATTTATAACTCTAAACCAGAAATACAGATGTTTATTAACAGTAGAACAGATAATTGTGGCATGTTATTTCATGAAGTATACAATTATGGTAATGAGTTATAGCTACCTATAGCAGCTGGAATGAATTGCACAAACATAATGCTGATTTTAAAGAAGCCAAACACACAAAAATTGTGCTGTAAATTCTATTCAATTGAATTCCTCCAAATAAATTCCTAGTGTTTGAACTTAGGACCCTATTTCCCTCTGGGGAGGAAAGAAGATGTGATTGGGAGGGGCCACAGGGGGACCACTAAGATGCTAGAATGCTGTTTAGGTGCTGGTTAATTCATGGGTGTGTAAACTTTGTGTATTTCTCTGCATAGTATTTAATGAATATTTGTTTTTTAATTGATACCTGGACCTTAGCCCCAGGGATTTTGATTTAACTCATCTGGAGAGGGTCCCAGGCAGCAGTGTTCTGTTTTTATTTTAATCCCCTCCAGATGATTGTAATGGATAGCCAGGGTGTATAATCACTGTATTATAATTTCTTATGAAAAGGACACCTTATGGTCACTATAGAAATTTAAAAAATAAAGAAATGTGTAATGAAAAGAAAAAAAATCACTTAAAATACACCCCCAGAGATACTTCCTCTTAATACCCCTACCTATTTTGTCAAGTGACCAGGTTTTAAATAATGTATACAGTGTCCCTCCCTTTTATTACCTGGCTTCTGCCTGGTTTGCACTGTAGGCATTTGAGGAAAGGAAGATGATGAGGCATCATTTTCCTGTAGCTTTTGGGAAATCCAGGAAATAACAGATGAAAGTTGTAATTATTCCTGAAATTCAGGTATATTTCTTGAAGAAGAATTCAGAAGCAAAGACTGCAGATTAATTTTTGGTCCTAATCATTGTGTATTCTCACATGGTCTATTTGTTTTTATTTCTGGATATCTTAGACTAGAACAAGACTTTTTAGGTACAGTTTAACCATTTAAGGTCAAAGGTCATCTGTTACACTGCACAGCAAAAACTCTCTCAAATAGATTTATTGCCTGACACATATGCTTTCTGGAATAGTCTTCCACAAAATCAGAACTATTTTATTTCTTATTAATTTATTATTCATGCTATAATGGTAACAGCCTAGATGTTCATTAATAGGAGATTGGGTGAATAATTATGGTACATACCCAGAATGGAATACTCTGTAGCTTTTAAAATGGTAAAGCTAGCATTATCTGTGTTGCTATGGAAAGATATATAAGACCTGTTAAATGGGCAATATCAAACATATTTATATCTTTTTCCATCTATGTGGAAATATGCATGCTTATATCTGCCTAAGCCCTAAAAGATATATCCCAACTGTTAGCAGTGGTGATTTCTGTACATTGTACTTGCTGGAGGAGTTGACTTTCTGTTTATTTAGCACCTTTTATAAGGATTATATATTTTCTAGAAAAATATTACCATTTTAAGGGAAAGCAAAACAGTGACAGAATGTTGAGAGAATGTCCCATTTTGTCCCTTTTTTTTTCTAGTGTGTGTTCCTATTTTATAAACATTTAAAATGTAGAGTTGGCCTGGCATGGTGGCTCATGCTTGTAATCCCAACACTTTGGGAGGCCCAGGTGGGCGGATCACGAGGTCAAGAGATTGAGACCAGCCTGGCCAACATAGTGAAACCCAGTCCCTACTAAAAATACAAAAAATTAGCCGAGCGTGGTGGCACATGCCTGTAATCCCAGGTACTCAGGAGGTTGAGGCAGGAGAATTGCTTGAACCTGGAGGTGGAGATTTCAGTGAGCTAAGATTGCGCCACTGCACTCCAGCCTGGCGACAGAGCAAGACTCTGTCTCAAAAAAAAAAAAAAAAAGAAAGAAAGAAAAAGAAGGACAAGTGTAAAAAAAAGAAAAATCAGCCGGGCAGGGTAGCTCATGCTTGTAATCCCAGCACTTTGGGAAGCTGAGATGGGCGGATCGCTTGAGGTCAGGAGTTCGAGACTAGCCTGGCCAACATAGTGAAACCCCGTCTCTACTAAAAATACAAAAATTAGCCAGGCGTGGTGGCACATACCTGTAATCCCAGGTACTCAGGAGGTTGAGGCAGGAGAATTGCTTGAACCTGGAGGTGGAAATTTCAGTGAGCTAAGATTGCGCCACTGCACTCCACCTAGGTGTCAGAGTGAGACTCCATCTCAAAAAAAAAAAAAAATCAGTTAAAATATACTCCAAGAGACACCTGCTTTTAATACCCCCCTACTTATTTTGTTAAGTCATCAGTTGTTTAACAATGTATTTTAGTTTCCATGGTTCTGTGTTTCCGTACTGTCTTTCCAAAGTTTTGTTTCTCCAAGTATTTTTGAGTTGTGATTCATCCTCATCCTGGGTGATAGGTTAAGGGAAGGTTAAGAAAAGTTTACCATGAAGGCTTCTCTAGTTGATGGCTTCAGTCTCTTCCAGGGCTTTTAAAGGTTCTGTATACTGTTCTGATGGAAGGCTCATGTCATGGGAGATAGACATGAGGATTATTAGAACATTTTCTAAAATAATATCAAAGGGCAAATTTAAGTGATAATTACAGAAGCCTTGGATAACCTTTATGAATTTGTTTGTGTCAGTTTTGATCATGGTGCCCAACAACTAGAGTGCCTAGTCCATGAGTACCTTATAAATATTGCCAAATAGGGAAAATGAGAACAAAAATGAAAAACTGAAGATGTAGACTAGAAAAGGCAGGATAGTAAGTGAGTTGAATGCTGTGAACAGTGAAAGGATAGAAATCTGATTAATTTCTAGGAAAGCAGACTGATACTGCCAAAACGGGTGGGAATTTTTAAGACTTGGAGGATGCATGATGGATGGGACCAAACTTGAAGGGCAATAAATGAAACATTTTTAGTGTAATTTACTGAAATCCATATAGTTTTATGTATAATTTGCTTTTCTAATAAAATAGTCATGATAATGGGAAGGCCTGGAAAATATAAACATGTTTTTCTTGTTTCTTTTTAAAAAGAAAAAACACGTGCACACAAACTTTTTCCAGACTTCCCTACCCAGATTCTATTGGCCATTCCTTAATATTTTAACCTCTGTTCCAGCTGGAGTTTGGTCCATTTAAAATGTAAAATGTCTTTCTGGTTCCATAAATAGGAAATATACTATCTTCATTTGTCATTGTTAAAACTATTACAATTTTCTCTAGAGTTTTAGAAATGAAATTGTAACGTTTTATTCTATCATTTTTTTTTTAAAAAAACATTAAGTTATGAATGTAATGTAGCATCACAGAGCTTAGGGAAAATATATAGAGGTTAAGATTATTCTAGTCTTAACATTATTTGTGTCTTTTTTTGGCTGTTCTTCCACAGGCTACTCATTCTTGATTTTTTTGGTTCTGTTTGGTTTTAAATCATCCAGTGGAGCTTTCGTATTAAAAAAAAAGTGTTGAAAATTGACCTTCTTGGGACATGGTATATAAGAATGTGTTATTAAGTTATTTAGTATCGGAAATGTTTTACTGCCCACTGACTCTAATTACCTTCTAAAATAAAACATGACAGTTCCTCTATGGGACTCGGGTGAATTATAATCTTTTTTCATCAATTCCTTTTCATCTATATTTAATCTAAATCTTTTGTCTGTTTGTTTAGAATTGAACCCCCAAGACTGCTTATGTGAAACTTGGGATCTTTTCTGCTATTCATGCAGACAGATACTGACTGTAGGATGGGGGGTGAGGTAGGAATCCAGGACCGCACAGGAGTAAAAGCAACCTAATTAAAGGATTATTTGAGAGTTAGATTGAAAAAAGACAGAGCTGGTGTGCAGCTGGCAGAAACACATCACAGAGAAGTGGGGACAGAGTCAGTGAGACGCAGACCATGGAGGCAAGTAGACAGATGGGACAGGCCTGGAGGAGGTGTTGAAAAACTGTTCTTGTTATAACCTATCTTTTTTATGGACTCAGTTTGATCCTTAAGCAAACAAAAGCTCTCTTTTCCAGAATGCCTGTGGTTCACAATTGTATGTGCAGTGCCTGGTGTGGGTGCTCAATGGACATTTTTGTCAGTATTGATTTCACCTTCCTTTGCAGTCTCCATTAGACAGATGAGGAAATTGAGGCTTAAGGGGATTTAAGGAACTTGCCTAAAATCACACAGCTGGTAAACACCGGTATTAAATTGCAGCCACCTGTGTCTCTTCGGGCTACGCTGACTTCAGAATTCACTAGACGGTTATGGTTCTTTAACACCAGCACATTCATGATTGTTAGTAGCCCCACAGGATTGTCATCTTTAAATTCAGGGACTCTGTTCCAGAGATCATTGTTATTGCTGCTACCAGAGGGGAAGTTTCTCTGGGTTCCAGGAGCCTGTCTTCAGCATACCTTTTGAAATACCTCTTGCATTTTAGTTCTGAGCTCTACCATTCACTGGCTGGATGACCCTGGATGGGCTGCATCACTTTTTAAGCCACATTGTCTTTAGCAGTGAAGTAGGAGCAATAACCATATTTACCTCAAGGAGTTTTTCTGAGGATTAAATTCCACATTCATTTATGAATATGATTTCTGCAAATTGATATGAGAGTACAAGTGTTGTAATGAAAAGTTTATCTCGTTGTAGGTCTTATTGAATTTTCTGTGGGGAAATTTAGATACTTCGAGCTCAATAGGCCCTTTCCAGAGGAAGCTATTTTGCATGATATTTCAAGCAATGTGACTTTTCTTATTTTCCAAATACACTCACAGTATCAGAATACAACTGTTTCCTTTTCTCCGGTAAGTGCAAAGAATTATTTTAGTAAAAATCATTTCTATATTTTGGGGGGTCTGGTATTTAGTATGAGCATTAGAATTTGATATCTCTATCTCTTTTATGTTTATGATCTTATGTCTTAAATTTTAAAAAATCAAGATAGGATGTTTTCAAGTTAGTGACTGAGAGTATCTCAGGCCTTTCTTGAGTGTGGCAGTCTCTGACCTAAAAAGGGGTAATGGAGAGCTGAGCTGGGGAGAAGGGCACCCTGTGACAAATGTCACCACTATGCAGGCAAGTTTTCTTCGTGAATTCCCACCTTTTCATTTTCTTACTTTAGTGGGGCCTTAATAATTTTTACCTGAGAATATATGTTTAATGGGTTTTCATTGTTGTTTAGCTATAGTATTGAACTTTACCAAGAACCCTATAATATCAACTTTATTCTTTGGACTCTGTCACGCAAACAACGAAAAAATTATAGTGCTCAGTTCATCCAGCCCTGTGCTATGCCTCCAGCAGTATTAAGGACTCTATTATAGATGTCATCACTAAACCCCTTAACCTCAACCTCAGCCTTAGAAAGTTTTTAAAATTCTCTGGGTTAGTTTAAGCTATGAAGAGTCTGCCATTTATATAATCTTTTACAATCTATCTGCATTTAGTCTCTATGATGCCCTAGACCAATACATGCATTTCAACTTGTATGAAGTTATACTTCTTTTTATTTGTCCTAAGCCTATATTATAATATTCTGGAATTTGGTAAACAATTCTGTCTTAATCTAATTCATATGTAAATTTTAAAAATTTTTATTTTTATTTTTTTAGAGATAAGATCTCACTCCATCACCCACACCGGAATGTGGTCGTGTGATCATGGCTCAAATTCCTGGTCTTAAGTGATCCTGGAACTACAGGCACATGTCACCACACTTGGCTAATTTTTAACATTTTTTTTTGTAGAGATGGGGTTTTGCTATGTTGCCCAGGCTGGTCTTGAACTCCTGGCCGCAAGTGATCCTCCTGTCTGGGCATCCCAAAGTGCTGGGATTGCAGGCATGAGCCACTGCGCCCCAGCCCATATATAATATTAGAGGCATTGGTCACACTATCTTTCTTACTATTTTGTGTATTTTTATTCCTGCCTTCTTTCCCCTACCATAGAGGTTTGGAAATTGTGTGCATGTGGTTGTGCACGTGTGTGCGTGTGTGTTGTGGGGTGTGTGTGGGGGGGTAGTTAATAGACTAGAAATGGAAGAATTCAGCTTAGGAAAAAAGGAAAGGAATAAATAGTATTAATTACAAGAGATACCGATGTCACACATACGTCGAATTTGCCCAAGTTCTTTGCAGCTAAAGCAGAAGGTAAAGCATGTTAAATTTCATAACTTCCTTAGAAAGGAAGGAGCATGCCAGTTCCTCAGGGGAGGCCAAGTTTTTTATGGCACTGAATTCGAAAGACAGCTTCCTATTCAGACTCTTACATAGGAGACTTAGTAAAATGGCACATAGATGAGTTCTTTCTTCTTCTCTTTTTTAACTAGATCTATTAAAACAATTTTTAATTGACAAACAGTATGTTTCTTCCTAATGACATTACAGCAAGACAACATTTGAAGGAAAAGAGAGGGATGGGTGAAATAAGGATTTATATTTGTTGAATGCCTACTATGTCCTAGGCCAGTGGTTCTTAAGCTCCTGGAGCCATAGACTGCTCAAGTCTATGGACTCAAATATAAATATAAAATTTCATGGGGCCCTTCAGAAACTCAGACTTTCAGGCCCCCAGTTAGGAACCCCTGTGTTTGGTTTCCATATGGTTAATTCTCATTAAAGCTCAACAAAGTAGTAGTGATGCCTATTTCTACATCTGAGGAAGCAGAACTTGGATAAAGAGATGTCAGCATCACCAGTGATAAAACAGACCTGGCTGGCAGCATCTTGGGCCTTGATTTCTATGCAGAAAGGGTCTTAGTTGTCCTTAATGATCATTTTATTTCTTGGACTGCCTTTAGTTCCCACTGTTATATTACTTAGAAGATGATGGCCAGAACTGCACATGGCTCAGGAAGTGAGTGGTCTGTGTAAAGAGAAGTGCTTCTGTTTCCTGTGCCCTTCCTAATAAAGTGTGGCACTTTTGTTTTTTTTTTGAGTCGTGATGGCAATTGGCTCTTTGAAACTGTTGACTTGATCATTTATCAATTAATATTTGAGTCATTCTTTCTTATGCTTATCAAATTGAAACTACTCTGCTACCTTTTCCTTCCCATTTCCTTAGCTTTGATAGAACCTCTTGAGTCTGTTACCTTTTAGCTTAGCATTTTATTATTCAAAAAACTTTCCAAGCAGATGGGAGTGGGGGATGGTAGAGAGGAAGTGTGTGAGGAAGGATTAGGAAGGGGCACAAGGAAACTTGGGGTGATGCATACGTTTGCTATTTTGATTGTGGTAATGGTTTCACAGGTGTCTGTATATCAACACTTAAAAGTATACTTTATGGGCCGGGCACGGTGGCTCACGCCTGTAATCCCAGCACTTTGGGAGGCTGATGCTGGCGGATCATGAGGTCAGGAGATCAAGACCATCCTGGCTAACACGGTGAAACCTCGTCTCTACTAAAAGTACAAAAAATTAGCCAGGTGTGGTGGCAGGCGCCTGTAGTCCCAGCTACTTGGGAGGCTGAGACAGGAGAATGGCGTGAACCCGGGAGGCGGAGCTTGTAGTAAGCTGAGATCGCGCCACTGCACTCTAGCCTGGGTGACAGAGCGAGACTCCATCTCAAAAAAAAAGAAAAATTATACTTTATGTACAGTTTATAGTTTGTCAGTTATAACACAATTTAAAAGGTACCTCGAAAACTGAACTCCTTGGGGCCAGGTCTCATGTTTTTGTCCTAGTGGTCTTAGAAACTAAGATAAAACATTATTTGACATAGTAAATCTTAATTCAAATTAATTGAAACACTTGGGAATTTCACTATGCATCTGCTATTCCTGATCAAAGATTATTTTTACAGACAGAATGTTTGTGTCTTCACAAAATTCACAGTTGAAATACTCATCCTCAGTGTGTTATATTAGGAAGTGGAGTCTTTGGGAAGTGATTAGGTCATGGGCCCCCATTTAGAGCCCTCATGAATGGGATTAGTGGCCTTATAAAAGGGACCCCAGATATGTTTCTTGCCCTTTCTCTGTCATGTGAGGATACAACAAGAAGTTGGGAGTCTTCAGCCTATAAGACGGCTTTCATCAGAACCCGACTGTGTTGGCACCCCTATCTTGAACCACCAGACTCTAGAATTGTGAAAATAAATTTCTGTTGTTTATAACCACCTTACCTGTGGTACTTTGTTATAGCAGCCTTAACTAAGACAATCGTATATTTTTCAAGAATGCTTTTTCCATGTATATGTGTGGGCATGTGAACATAGAGATGAAAAGAATTCCCTGGTTATTTAAGGAAGGTTTTTTTTTTTCTATTTGTTTTGGGAAGATTTGGAATAGGACATGCACACTGGATCAGCTCGGTAATTTATGTTTTGGTCGACTTCCTATTCATGACAATGTTTCTTCTGGACTGCAGACTCTCCTTTCCAATTCCTCGGAAACAGGCACTGCCAGTGGACTGGTTTTCATCCTTAGACCAGAGCAGAGTACATGCACTTGGTACTTGGGGACTTCAGGCATACAGCCTGTCCAGAATATGGCTATCCTACTCTCCTACTCAGAAAGAGGTAACCCTTCTGTCTTCTCCTCCCTCTTACTCTTTGGAATATGGAATGTGTTCATGAAACTTTAAGGAAAATTATCCTATTGAGATTGTTTGTTGCAAGTATAATTTATATAATCGGATTTTTTTTTTTGAGATGGAGTCTCGCACTGTCACCCAGGCTGGAGTGTAGTGGCGCGATCTCGGCTCACTGCAACCTCTGCCTCCTGGGTTCAAGCGATTCTCCTGCCTCAGCCTCCCAAGTAGCTGGGATTACAGGCGCCCGCCACCAGGCCCAGCTAATTTTTTGTATTTTTAGTAGAGATGGCGTTTCACCATGTTGGCCAGGCTGGTCTCGAACTCCTGACCTTGTGATTCGCCCGCCTCAGCCTCCCAAAGTGCTGGGATTGCAGGCATGAGCCACTGCGCCCAGCCTATAATCAGAAATATTTTATAGTAAGAGAATTAGCACGATGACTGAAAGCTCAGGTAGTGACTAGGAGAACATGTTTATTCATTCGAAAAACATTTAGGGAGCCCTTGGAGAAGCAGTAATACTTAAGGCAAGACATAGTCCTTAACAGTTTAGTTATTCTAAGCAGAAGCAGTAAGCTCGACGTCATGAAGAAAAATGATTTGGAGAATGGCACGTTGTGAGTGTGGCTGCAGCTGGAGTGTGGAGGGCCTTGCATACAATTTGAGGTTTGTACTTTATTTCGAGGTAGGTTCTAAGGAGGCATAGAGTTTTTAAGCAGAGGAATGGTGTAGTCCATTTCATCTCTTAGAAAGCCAACTCTAGAAGCAGTGTGGGGATGGATTGGAGAGGGTGCAGCAGAGTCAGGACTCAGCACAAAATGAGAAATGAGGATCTGAACAGAGGCCATGAGAGGCGGGATGGAGAAGAGGAGCAGGATTTGAGATATCCAGAAGGTGGAATTGATACAACACAATGACTGGTGGTTATGGAGTATAAGAGGGAAGCATAGGTTTCCTATTTGGGCAGCAGGGAAATAGTCATACAAAATAGGTGTAGGAACAGGGTTATGGTGGTGCTGGATGTTTTGGGAGGTGGGACGGAGTAGATGATGACTTCAGTTTGGGACACAGTCTGAGATGCTTGTAGGACATTTGGATGGAAATGCAGAGTACATAATTTAAATAAGGGCCTGGAGTGGAGGGGTGAGATTAGATTCCCAACTAAATAGCTGTTAATAAAAGCTGTGGCAGTGAGTGAGATTATCCAGGCATGTACTTGGATATTTAGGGCAAAAAAATCATAGCAAATACTTTACTAGTGCCTACTATGTGTCAGGCACTGTTTCTGGTGGATAATAACTCCTGAGGAATAAGCACAACACTGTGGAGTAGTCAAGAAGGTAGGAAGAAAGCCTGGAGTTTCTGCCTTTAAAAGGGAGCAGGCCGGGCACGGTGGCTCACACCTGTAATCCCAGCACTTTGGGAGGCCGAAGCAGGTTGAAGGTATAATTTATATAATCGAGAGTTTGAGACTAGCCTGGCCAACATGGCGAAACTCTATCTCTACTAAAAATACAAAAATTAGTCAGGTGTGGTGGCAGGTGCCTACAATCCCAGGTACTCAGGAGGCTGCGGCAGGAGAATTGCTTGAACCCGGCGGGCAGAGGTTGCAGTGAGCTGAGATTGCGCCACTTCACTCCAGCTTGGGTGATAGAGCAAGACTCCGTCTCAAAAAAAAAAAAAAGGAAGTGGTAAGTTACAGTCTACGGAGAGGTCAAGAGAACTGACTGAAGGTGTCCGTATGCTAGAGCAAGTAGGAGTCAGCGGTGGCCCTTTATGAGAGTCACTTTAGTGGCACAACAGGGATGGAGGAGTGAAGGTGAGGTGAATAAATTTAGACTACTCTTAAAGCTTGGGGGTAAAGGGAAGGAGAGGGAGCGCTAGTTAGGAAAGGAGGGAGAATCCAGAAGATTACTGGAGTAGAAGATAGGAAATGTTAGCTATAACAAAAGGCTAATTACCTGATAAGAAACCATAGACTTAATTAAGGCTTGCGTCAAGGACAGTGCACAAAGAAAAATTATGAACAGAGGAGCTTCAGCTGGCATACGTACCATTTGTGGTGTGGTAAAGATCCATAAGTGCAGAAAAAGGAGAGTATGAAAGAAGAGCATAGAATTTGGAGGAAGATTCCAACATGATATTGAAACATATATACACACTGTGTATCTGCATTCCAAACCTGGCCAGAAGTAGTCAACCAGTAGCCGATCTTTTTAACTCTAGAGGAAAGGTTGGCAAACTACAGACCATGAGCCAGATCCAGCTTGCTGCCTGTTTTTGTACATAAAGTTTTACTGAAACACAGCTATGCCTCTTCCTGTACGTATTGCCTGTGGCTGCTTTCCTGCCACAGGGACTGGGGTGGGTAGTTACTGCAGAGACCATCAGACTGACAAAGCCTAAAATACTATTAGGCCTTTTACAGAAAATTTTGGCTCTGCCCTGCTCTAGGGTCCTGAACCTCAGTTAACTCTACCCTCTTTAACCTCAGTTCATGAAATAGTATACGACTAGAAGCTCTACGTTTATATTTAACTTCTATTTGGGAAGTTTTTGTAAGAGTAGATAGAGTTCTGTTTTTCTGAGTATGATTTGGATATGTAAGAATTTTCTGTTTAGTAACTTCCCTATTTCTTATCCAGATCCTGTCCCTGGAGGCTGTAATTTGGAGTTTGATTTAGATATTGATCCCAACATTTACTTGGAGTATAATTTCTTTGAAACGACTATCAAGTTTGCCCCAGCAAACCTAGGCTATGCAAGGTACGTCTGTCTCCCATGTCTGAGAAATGCTTTTAGAATATACATGACGACAGTTGTGTAGATTTGACCAGCTCTCTCAAGTCCCTAATTCTCTGTAGTAAAATTGAGTTAATTTTTGGGGGGAATTGATGTAATTTAAACTTCACTATTAATATTTGGACTGTCATTTACAGTTAATATTTTCCCACTTCATTCTTGTGAACTCTTTTTATTTGAAGAGCCAGATGTGAGTCTATTATGAGCTTGAAAATACATCCTGGTTTTTATAAAGCACTTTAAATATAGATAGCACTCAGTAGCCCTGAAACATCCTTTTATTTTTATAAAGATTCATTGTTTTAATTAAAGCTGTGCCTCAGTTTCTGCTTTAATAGTAATGATAGCTAACATTTGAGAACACTTGAATGCTTCCTGTTCATTGTCCGTGGTGCTGAGTGTTGTTATGTTCTTTGCCATTTAATCCTAACAATTTTATGAAGAAGGGCAATTGCTGTTATTTTACAGAAAGTTTCCCTAGGGGTTATGGAGGTTACCCGACTTGCTAACAAATGACAAATCTGCTATATTCTTCTTTTTTTTTTTTTTAATCAAAGATGAGGTCTTTCTATGTTGCCCTGGCTGGTCTTGAACTTCTTAGCTCAAGCAATCCTCCTGCTTCAGCCTCCCAAAGTGCTGGGATTACAGGCATAAGCCACTGCACCCAGCTTTTTTTTAAAAAAATTTTTTTGTCTCACCAGAGCTGTAGTATTACTCTAGGCCTGACTGATATCAGAATCCAGTTACGTAATCACCTTTGCCTGTTGGTGTTTGTCTTAGTTTGTGGTGCTGTAACAAAGTAGCACAGACTGGGTGGCTTATAAACTTCTTTCTCATGGTTCTAGAGGGTAGAAGTCCACGATCAGGATGCCAGCACAGTTGAGTTCTGGTGAAGGTTCTCGTCCAGGTTACAGACTGCTGGGTTGTCGTTGTGTCCACACATGACAGAAAGAAGGCTAGAGGGCTCTCTGGGATCTCCTTTATGAGGGCAGTAATTCGATTCATTAGGGCTTCACCTTCATGACCTAATTACCTTCCAAAGGTCCCACCTCCTAATATCATCACACTGGGAGTGAGGATCTCAGCATATTAATTTTGGGGAGACACAAACATTCAGTCCATAACAGTGCATTACTTTTCTTCAGAATACCAATTGTTGCCACTGCAAAAGGTGAACTGTTAAATTGTAATTATTGTTGCAAATGTTTGAAATTAGGGCTCTTGGTTCCTTTTTATAGATGGGACTTGCACCACAAGAGACTGATGTTTCATTTTGTTGGTTGACTTTAGAGGCGTAGATCCCCCACCATGTGACGCTGGGACAGACCAGGACTCCAGGTGGAGGTTGCAGTATGATGTCTATCAGTATTTTCTGCCTGAGAATGACCTCACTGAGGAGATGTTGCTGAAGCATCTGCAGAGGATGGTCAGTGTGCCCCAGGTGAAGGCCAATGCTCTCAAGGTAAATCTGAGTCCCATGATTTGTGTGGCTGGATTGTGACACCTTTGTCAGAGTTGAGAAGGGGAGAAGCTACCAGGATCTTATTTCTTTACTCTTTTCTCCTTTTTGGGGGACACTCACTTTATTCTCTTTTGTTATCATCTTGGGAGTCTTTGCTGGTGATATCTCAAAATGATGTTGGCCTTTGAGGAGATGCATGTAAATTATGTTACGTTTTAGTTGCAGCCACATCTGTGACTTGGTAATCTGAAATGTGAATGGAAGGAGGTCGTAATTTTCTGTGTACTCCCACGACTACTGGGTAAACATTTTTGGCAAGTATGAAGATTACATTGTTTTGAGAAAAAAATAATGAGAAACTGCTTAAGGATATACACATTCGCATTCATATTTGAACCCAAACTCAAAGTCTAACTTGGAGCAAAATTCTTCTCTGAGCTTTTGAATCCGTGTAAACCCTTGCTCCCCAGGTGTGGACCATGGACCAGTGGCATTGGCATCACTGGGGAGTTTGTGAGAATTGTAATTCTTAAACTCCACCCTGGAACTACTGAATCAGAATTTGCATTTTATATCCCTCAGGTGATTCTGACTGGGTGCAGTGGCTCACAGTGTAATCCCAGCACTTTGGGAGGCCGAGGCGGGTGGATCACCTGAGGTCAGGAGTTTGAGACCAGCCTGTCCAACATGGTGAAACCGTGTCTCTACTAAAAATACAAAAATTAGCCAGGCATGTTGGTAGATGCCTGTAATACCAGCTACTCGGGAGGCTGAGGCAGGAGAATCGTTTGAACCCAGGAGGTGGAGGTTGCAATGAGCCCAGATGGTGCTGTTGCACTCTAGCCCTCAGGTGATTTTTATGCATATTAAATTTTGAGACTCACTGCAATAGATCATTTTTGTGGAGGGCAGGATTTTATCTTTATGTCTTGAAAAGTGCCTAACAGCAATATAGTATATGAGGTCATCCTTCAGTCTAATGGTTGATGGGTGGAGTTTTTCTAGACAGCGTCATTGTGCTTATTCACAAAATAAGAAGCTCTGTTAGTAAAGTTTATTAGTTGCTTTATTAGATATGACATTTTAATACTATTATTATTTTTATGAAGAATATAAGAACTTGTATAATAGGCTTTTTGTAGGTTACTTTTTAACTTTTAGTTAAAAGAATATTTTGTACCAGAATGTGGGGAAACCCTCAAAGACTAATGAGGGTATGTCAAAGAGATTCAGGAGCCTGTTTGAAGGGGCTTGCACTGCCAAATTTGGGGCAATTCAAGAATCAAGAAAAAGACTGTGGTTGTCAGCCTTGAATAAATACAAATGAAACCTTCCTCAGTTGCCACCACTGGAGGAAACTCTTACAGCAAATTACTCTAAAAATTGATAAAGAAATTTAGCTTGCCTTTTTAAAGGAGGAACTAATTCTTCCCCAGTTGGTGAGAGAAAGCTCTTTGCAGAAGAGTGCTGGCTAATATATGTAGAAGAAATAACAGAATTAGATGATCACCATTTTGTGACCCTCAATGAAATAATTCCGGCAAGGATCAGCAGGTGAAAGGTTTTTGGGGAACAGGATATTTCTAGGGTGTCTAAGTAGCATCCTTAGATTAATTCTCATTGTAAAAGGAGAACCAGTTTAACATGGAGTGACCTTATAGTCTCCACCTATTCCAGGTGGGCAAAGCTAGTTTCACTGAAAATGGATCAGCCTGTATTACGTGCTCATGTAGTGCAGTCTGACATTATCACCATCACCTGTGGTATATTCTAGCAAAAAATGTCTAACCTGAATTTAGTCCATTGGATTCCCTATTTACAGGAAATATGGGGGATAAAAGAATAAGTTAGACACAAAATTGTGGAATACTTTATGAGAATACTGACTTCACATCTTCTACAGTCATTGGGTAGCTGGGAGAGAAAGGTGGGACAGACTGCTCTGGATTACTGAGATTGGCCGTAAACACCATGCATGGAACTTGGTTTGATCTTGGGTAAGAAGGAGAAAAGCTAGAAAAGATGTTAGGAGCCAGAAACAGTGGCACACACCTGTAATCCCAGCACTTTGGGAGGCCAACGAGGGCAGATCACTTGAGCTCAGGAGTTTGAGACCAGCCTGGGCAACGTGGCAAAACCTCACAGCCACTAAAAAAACCAAAAAGTTCCAGGCGTGGTGGTGCGTGCCTGTAGTCCCAGATATTGAGGAGGCTGAGGTGGGAGGATCGCTTGAGCCTGGGAGAAGTTGCAGTAAGCTGAGATCACGCCACTGCACCGTAGCCTGGGCGACAGAGTGAGACCCTGTCTCAAAAAAAAAAAAAAAAAAAAAAGACGTTAGGGAAAATCTGGATCATGTATTAGCTAATAAGAAATTATTCATTTTCGTAGGTGAGCTAAGGTATTGTTATATAGGAGAATATTCTTATACAGATGGTCCCTGACTTATGATGGTTTGACTTATGATCTTTTGATTTTAGTTTTGATAATTTCCTGAGCTAGCAATATACAGTATGATACTCTTGCAACGCTGAGCAGTGGCAGTGAGCCATCGCTCCTGCTTAACCACATGGGTAATAGCTAACATTTTACAGTGTACTGTATTCAATAAATTACATGAGCAATTAAACACTTTATTATAAAATAGCCTTTGTGGGCCGGACATGGTGGCTCACGCCTGTAATCCCAGCACTTTGGGAGGCCAAGGCGGGAGGATCACAAGGTCAGGAGATCGAGCCCATCCTGGCTAACAGGGTGAAACCCTGTCTCTACTAAAAATACAAAAAATTAGCTGGGCGTAGTGGTGGTGGCGGGCGCCTGTAGTCCCAGCTACCCAGGAGGCTGAGGCAGGAGAATGGCGTGAACCTGGGAGGCAGAGCTTGCAGTGAGCCAAGATGATCGCGCCACTGCACTCCAGCCTGGGCAACAGAGCGACATTCCGTCTCAATAATAATAATAATAATAATAATAATAATAATAAAATAAAATAGCCTTTGTGTTAGATGATTTTGTTCAACTGAATCTAATGTAAGTGTTCTGAGCACATTTAAGGTAGGTTAGGGTAAAGCCATAATGTTTGGTGGGTGAGGTACATTAAATGCATTTTGACTTTACGATGGGTTTATCCTGATGTAACCCCCTTGTAAGTCTGTACTTAGACTTACATCTGTACTGAGTAACTTGTTACTCAGAGTGTGGTAGGTGTTTGCATAGCATTGGCATCATCTGAGAGCTTTCTAGAAAGGCACAATTGCTAGTACCACGCTGACCTAAGAATCAGATCTACCTTTTAACAAGACTGCCCCCTGCGATTCACAAGCACGTTAAATTTGAGAAACACTGTGGTAGGACATGCACAGTGAAGTGTTTAGAAGTGAAATGTCATGATATCTGTAACTTACTTTCAGCAGGAAAAACATAGAGTTGGGGAGAAACTAGTGATAGAGAAGCAAATGTAAAATATTAACAATTGTTGATATTAGGCAGTATATAGTCTATTTATTGTGTTATTCATTCAACTTTTCTGTCTGGTTTAAACTTTTCATGGTAACTTGGGAGTAATATTAACAGTTTGTTGAACTTTACCAGACCTTTGCCCAGGAAGCAAGTTATTGAAGGCTAAGCAGTATTTTTAAACAATGGTAGTCTGATGTAGGAGGGCTCATAATAATTTACTCCTAAAACCCTAATATTTATTTTTCTCAAATTAGTAGGAACATAGGTATTATGGTTCTATAAAGCATTTGTTTCTTCTATTTTATAGTTTACAATGGAATTTCTGAAGTTAAGAACTACTACTACATAACAAAACCTTATGTAATATTTTCTTGTTTCAGAGACTGTTAGACAAAAATAAGTGGGTACTGTCTGCGAGATGTTAACAGACTGTCTACGTTAGTCTGTGGCTAACATTGGACACATCCTCTGTGTTAGGCATTGGGCTGTACACTGAGGAAAGAGCAGTGCACAAGAGAAATACAGTTCCCATCCTTGTTTATAGTCTAGCAGAGGAGAAAAAACTTTTTTCATTGTCGTAACTAACATTTATACATTCTTTATATCGCATTTTCCTTAAACTATTAAAAAAAACCTTTGGAAGCATTTTGTGTGAGAGCTTGTTTACATTAGCACATACAAACCATGTAAGATGGCCTTTTGACCATATTAAATGGGTTGGTGTATATTTTAAGCAAGAATTATAATTTATGAATATACCATTTAATATTACACGTAGGTGGGATTATCACAGAATAGCTTTAAAAAATCCCCTAAACACTAATCATGTGTTATTTTTGGCTTCAGGTGGTTACCCTAACAGCTAATGATAAGACAAGTGTTTCCTTCTCCTCCCTCCCGGGACAAGGTGTCATATACAATGTCATTGTTTGGGACCCGTTTCTAAATACATCTGCTGCCTACGTTCCTGCTCACACATATGCTTGCAGCTTTGAGGCAGGAGAGGGTAGTTGTGCTTCCCTAGGTGAGTATGTGGCTTTAAACTTTTACAAATTCTCCTTTGGCCTTGCAGATAATGCTTTTGTCTAGTTCTCATTCATTCAACACATACCTTTTGAGCCCCTACGTTATTCCACTCTCTGTTCTAGGCACTGGGACATAGCAGTAAACAAAACAGCAAAAATACTTGTTCTGGAGCTTATATTATAGTGAGGGAGATGAGACAGACAAGATAAATTTATAAAATATGTAATACATGAGAAAATGGTGAGTGCTAAGAAGATAAATAAAGTAGGAAAGGGAGATAACACATGCCAGTAAGAGGAAAATTTGAGATAGATAGCATGGCCAGGGCAGTCCTTGATGCACCACGCACGTACCTGGGTGTGGCGTGTACCAGGCAGAGGGAGCAGCCAGGATGAGGGCCTGCACCTGGGAGCCTGTCTGAGGGTGTGAAGAACTGCAGTGATGACAGGGGTTGCAGGAGAATGAGGAAGGCAAAGGAAGTAGAGGTGAGGTGAGAGGTGCGGGGGCAGGCAGCCTGTGTGTGGCCTTGTAGACTGTAGTATGGGATTTCGCTTCTATTCTGAATGAAAGGGAAAGGCATTGGAAGGTTTTGAGCAAATGGTGCCATGATCTAAGATATTTTAATGAGATCACTGGCTGCTTTTTGAGAAAAGACGGAGGCAAGAGCAGAAATGCAGATTGGTTAGGAGGCCACTGAAGTAATCCAGGGGAGAGATAACTAGGTTAGGTAGAATGGGGGCAGTGAAGGTATTGTGAGGGGTGTGTGTGTGTGTATTTAGCAGTTTATCTTGAAATGGTTTCTCAGAAAATATGCAAAAATAGTATAAAGAATTTCTGTATAATCTTCATCCAGATTCCTCAAAGCTTAATGTATTAGGCTATTTGCTTTTCATTCTCTCTTCTTCTCTCTTTCTTTCTATATGCAATTGACCTTTGAACAGTGTAGGGGTTGTGGGGGAGCTGACTCCTGTGCAGTTGAAAATCTGTGTATAACTCTTTTCTTTTTTTCTGAGACATAGTTTCACTCCTGTTGCCCAATCTGGAGTGCAGTGGCGTGATCTTGGCCCACTGCAACCTCTGCCTCCCAGGTTCAAGTGATTCTCCTGCCTCAGCCTCCTGAGTAGCTGGGATTAACAGGCACACACCACCATGCCTGGCTAATTTTTGTATTTTTAGTAGAGTCGGGGTTTCACCATGTTGGCCAGGCTGGTCTCAAACTCCTGGCCTCAAGTGATCCATCCGCCTTGGCCTCCCAAAGTGCTGGGATTACAGGCATAAGCCACCATACCCCACCCGTGTATAACTTTGACTTCCCCAAAATTAACTACTATTAGCCTAGTGTTGACCAGAGAAGCCTTATTGATTACATAAATACTTGATTAACACATATTTTGTATGTTATATTTATCATAGACTATAGTCTTACAATAAAATGAGCTAGAGAAAAGTAAATGTCATTAAGGAAATCATAAGGAAGAGAAAGTATATTTACTATTCATTAAGTGAGAGTGGATCATCATAAAGGCCTTCATCTTCATCGTCTTCACATTGAATAGGAACAGGAGGAGGAAGAGGAGGGGTTGTTGTTGCTGTCTCAGGGGTGGCAGAGGTGGAAGGGGAGGTAGGAGAGGCAGGCACACTCAGTGTGACTTTTACTGAAAAAAAGTCTGTATGTAAGTGGACCCATGCAGTTCAAACCCGTGTTGTTCAGGGGCCGACTGTGTATGTATAGATACGTACACACACACACACACACATGCACACACTGATTTCTTCTCTGAACCATATGAGAGTAAGTTGCAGACATAAAGACCTTTTTGCCATTAAATACTTCTGTATTTATTTCCTTACATAACCATAGTAAAATTATCAAAATTACGAAGTTAACACTGATACAGTAGTTATTTAATTCACACGTTAGCACATTTACTAGTTGTTCCAATAGTGTCCTTTATAAGTAAAAAAAAATTATTTTTGGCTGGGTGCAGTGGCTCACGCCTGTAATCCCAGCACATTGGGAGGTCAAGATGGGCGGATTGCTTGAGCTCCGGAGTTCAAGACCAGCCTGGGCAACATGGCGAAACTCCGTCTCTACAAAAAATACAAAAATTAGCTGGGTGCGGTGGCACATGCCTGTCGTTCCAGCTGCTTGGGAGTCTAAGGTGGGAAGATCACCTGAGCCCAGGAAGGTTGAGGCTGCAGTGAGCCGTGATTGTGCTTCTGCACTCCAGCCTGGGCAACAGAGTGAGACCCCGTCTCCCCGTCAACAAATTTTTTTTTCCCCTGTCCAGGGTTCAGTTTAGGATCCCACATTGCATTTAACCGATGTGTCTCTTTATAGTTGTATAATCTGGAACAAGTCTTTTTTTTTTTTTTTAATTTTAATCTTTTAAGACCTTGACTTTTTTGAGAAGTACAGAATATTTATTTTTTTTAGAATGTCTTCAATTTGGGTTACTTTGATATTTCCTCATAATTAAAGTTTGATTATGCTTTTTTGGCAGGAATACAAAGGAAGTGATGTGTCCTTCTCAGGAGACACTTGTCTCTTTATTTATTTGTCTCTTTACTGGTGGTGACATCCTTGATGACTTGGTTATTGGTGTCTTGCCAAGTTTCTCCACTGAAGTAACTGTTCCTTTTTTTAAGTGTCTTTAGGGGAGGTACTTCGAGTGTCAGTAAATATCCCATTCTCAAACTCTCACTTGCTAGTTTTGGCATCCAGTGATCTTTGCCTGAAACATTTATTACTAGGTGGTTGCCGAATGGTGTTTCTCTAATGTATCACTCCTTCTATGTTTATTTGTTGCCATCCTGCTCTGAGGAAGGGTTTTCCCTCCCCTGCCATTTATTTATCCGTGTATTTATTTTAAACCTGGACCTGTAGATTCCTATTTTATTCTCTGGATGAAATCCTTTACTATCATTTATTTTCATGTTCAAATTGTTCCAGATTTGGCTCATGAGTGGCTGGATATGTTTGGAGTACAGTGTACTGATGGATTGGATGAGGGGTTTGAGAGAAAGAGGTGTAAAGGACTTTGTAGTTTTTGGCCTGAGCAACTGGAGAGAGAGAGAGCGACCATTCGCTGAGGTGGGAAGCACTGTTGGAGGAGAAGGTTGGGAGGATACATTAAGAGTTCAGTTTTGGACAAGTTCAGCTTGAGAACCCTATTGAGCATTTATGTGCAGATGTTTAACTGATGGTTGATTATATATATAAGCCTGGAATTCAGAGGAAAGTCTTAGCTGGAGAGCATCTTGGAAATCTTCAGACTGAATATATGGCATTTAAGGCCTCATGCTAAATGGTGTTATCTATAAAGGGGAGGCAGAGGTGGAAGGGGAGGTGGGAGAGGCAGGCACACTCAGTGTGACTTAGAGAAAAGGGAGGGGTCTGAGGACTGAGCCCTGGGTGCTCCAATGTTTAGAGCTTAGGAAATTGAAGATCCTACCAACGGGCTGAGAAGCTGCAGCCAGATTGGTAAAAGGAAAGTGATGTATGTTGAAGCCAAGGGGAGACAGTATTGCACGGAAGAGAGAGTGATCAACTTTGGCAGATGCTGCTGATAGGTCAGCTAAGAAAGAGACTGAAAATGACCCTTGGATTTAGCAACATGGAGGCCATTGGTACCAGTGAGAGCTGTTGCAGTGGAGAGGTGGGGTAGGCGCCTGACTGGAGCATATTCAAGAACAAATAGGAGCTGGGAGCACAGAAACTGGAGAAAGTTCAAGTAGCTCTTTCAAGGAGCTTTGCTGTAAAGAAGAAAGTCTATTAGTTGTGTTCAAGCGAGAGATTATGGTTCTCTCCCTCTGCTAGAGCCGTATCCCACTGTTAAAGAAAAAAAAATCAGTGACACTAGTTAAAGCACAGTGAGGAAGATTTTATTCAAGGTGGGGGGTAGTATTACAATAGGCATAGGGACCACTGTGATGGAATTTTGCAGTGGGGAAGAGAGATTGGGCCCAACTCTTGAGTACAACATGGGCTACTGGGAATTTGTAGCCAAGCAGTAGGGTGGGAGTCAGTGGATGGAAAATTTCTAAGAGGAAACATGAGGGGCAAGGGGGCATTCTGTCTGCACTGACCTAAGGGGATTCTTACTGAAGACAGACCAGGGTGGTCAGACATCACCTGGGGGATGGATGGTGGAGGATGAAGAACTCGATTAGATATCGAGGGTGATTTGATATCAAGCATAGGGGATTCTTGCTAAGCTGACTTATCAGAGTTCTTGCTGAAGCTGGATTTTACAAAGATGTGTGCAGATGGGCCTAGGAGGGGGTTCAGGAGACTGAAATTTGGCCAAGCAGGCTGGGTGCGGTGGCTCATGCCTGTAATCCCAGCACTTTGGGAGGCCGAGGCGGGCGGATCACGAGGTCAGGAGATCGAGACCATCCTAACACAGTGAAACCCCGTCTCTACTAAAAAAAAAAAACAATACAAAACATTAGCTGGGCATGGTGGTGGGCGCCTGTAGTCCCAGCTACTAGGGAGGCTGAGGCAGGAGAATGGTGTGAACCCGGGAGGCGGAGCTGGCAGTAAGCCAAGATCGCGCCACTGCACTCTAGCCTGGGCGGCAGAGCGAGACTCTGTCTTAAAAAAAAAAAAAAAGAAAGAAAAAGAAAAAGAAATTTGGCCAAGCAAAGGCTCTTTATCACCACTCAAGTCTTCCACTCAAGACAATCTTCCACTCAAGATCCTTGAGGGATACAATGCAAGAGACCTTGGCAGATATGTTTGTGTGTGTGTATATATATATATATATATATATTTTTTTTTTTTTTTTTGACAGTCTCACTCTTGTCACCCAGGCTGGAGTGCAGTGGCATGATCTCAGCTCACTGCAACCACTGCCTCTCAGGTTCAAGCAATTCACGTGCCTCAGCCTCCAGAGTATCTGGGATTATAGGCGTGTACCACCATGCCCTGCTAATTTTTGTATTTTTAGTAGAGACCTGACCAACCATGTTGGCCAGGTTGGTCTTGAACTCCTGACCTCAGGTGATATGCCCGCCTCGGCCTCCCAAAGTCCTACAGGTGTGCGCCACCTTGCCTGCCTAATTTTTGTATTTTTAGTTGAGATGGAGTTTCACCATATTGGCCAGGCTGGTCTTGAACTCCTGGCCTCAAGTGATCCACCCGCCTCAGCCTCCCAAAGTGCTGGGATTACAGGCGTGAGCCACTGCGCCTGGCCATATATTTTTAACCAATGGACTGAAGTATATCTGGGTTCCTCCATTTCTTTCCCTTGAACCCTTCATGCAAAAGCCCCTTCTAAATAGAAAGGCCCCCAGGCCTGTCTCTGTCTGTTAGGCTTAGGAGACAGAGCTCTGATCCATTTGTTCTTCCCGCCCAAAGTTGAACCTTCCTAGTGATGTTAGTTCTATTGTTACTCTCATTTTCAAGATTGATGAGTATTAGGGTGCTTTTCCTGAGCTTGGAGTAGGGAGGCTATATCCATATTGCCTCCTAACTAAAACCTTGCCCTGTGGTTCATAACCCTTAGCAATACTGTCATAGTTAAAGACACTTTAACCTTCAACTTGCTCCTGTCCTAGTCTATTCACTCCTTTCATTCCCCCAGAGTGAATGCCTGTTTTATGTCTTGTTTTATCGTAGATTCTGCTTTTGATGGAACCTTCCATACCCTCTCATTTTACTTGTATAATTGTTTCTCTCCCTCCTTCCTGGTATTGTGATAGGGGATTTAGTTCCCCTCTAATGTTATGGAAGAGTATCTAACTGTGTCTTAGTTTTTATTGGGTTGGAAGACCTTGCTGTCTTGGTGATTATACTTGCTGAAAAGTTCCACGGGATTTTCATTTGAGAAAATCATCCCAGCAAATTTAATGGTTTTGGTGTAAAAATTAAATTCTAGAACGATAGTCAACCACAGGTCTGAAATAAACAGAATGTGGTGTTTTTATCTTTCGTTTAATCTTTCTGGGGTTTTTTTTTTGTTTGTTTTTCGTTTTTTGTTTTTGAGATGGAGTCTGGCTGCGACATCCAGGCTGGAGTGCAATGGCCTGATCCTTGGCTCACTGCAACCTCTGCTTCCCGGGTTCAAGCAATTCTCCTGCCTCAGCCTCTGGAGTAGCTGGGACTACAGGCATGCGCCACCAGGCCTGGCTAATTTTTGTATTTTTAGTAGACGGGGGTCTCACCATGTTGGCCAGGCTGATCTCAAACTCCTGACCTCAAGTGATCCGCCCACCTCGGCCTCCCAAAGTGCTGGGATTATAGGCGTGAGCCACCGCACCCGGCTGTTGTTTAATCTTTCTTATGGGCTCCTTATTCTCAGAAAAGCTGATATTTAGGTATTATATCCCCTGTGAATTCTGCTCTTCTGTCTGTGTTTCTTATTTTACTGTATGTCTTCATGGTTTCTCCATTCTGAGCACTCTTAGGCATTTTATGTATTTTGATTTGTGGCAGCCTTGTTTTATTTTAGCATGAGATTGTATAGATGTTTTGGGTTTTAGTTCAGGGATTATTTTCTTGTGTTTATCTCTGAGGAGTCATGATGGTGGGTGATGAATTTAGTGAGCATATTTTTCTCTTCAGTAAACTAAATGATACCGTGCTTCATCATTGGTTGTAATGCAACATTTTTCTCCAAGGCAATATGTATAATTGATAAGACTGGTAGTAATTTGTGTATGTGTAATAAATATTATAATAAATAACTTATAAGTGTAATACATGTTTTTAAATTGTGAGTTTCGGTTTAAATTTTTTATTGTGAAAAACTTCAGCAAGCCTCCATACACCAATTATCCAGCCTTAACAATTTTGATTTATGGCCATTATCTTGTTTCAGCTGTGCTGTACCTGCTTCTCTGCCTCTCCACCTCATCACCCTCCTTTATCACTGGATTATTTTAAAGCAAATCTCTGGTCATCATATTACTCACAAATATTTCAGTATGTATACCTTAAAGATAAGCACTTAAAAAATAGAACCACCGTGTCATTAACATAATTTTCATTTTAAAATATTGAAAATATTTCTTTAATAGCATCAAATTAACAGCCAGAGTTTGCTTCTGGAGTCATCTCAATTGTTTTCCACAGTTTGTTTGAATCAGGTTGCAGATGAGATCTATACACAGTATTTAGTTGATGTGTCTTTTAAATCTCTTTTAACCTGTATTCTCCCTCCACCCACCCCTGGGCCGCCTCCCCCCCACTCCCTGCCACCTTTTGTCCATGCAGTTTATTTGTTGAAGAAACAGGATTATTTGTTTTAGGAACACTCTCTCTCTGTTTCTCTCCACTTTACCCAGGAATATGTCATAGGAAGTGTTATATACCGCTATCAGCAAGCATATATTGTCTGGATTCTCTTTTTGTTATAGCAGCAGTTGTTGATATTGATTGTCTACATAGGTTCATTCATTAGGGGTGGCAAGAGTATTTTAAAGATAAATTTGTAATATACATGTATGGGATAAATTATGTCAGTTCACTTAGCTTTTTTGATGAAGGTTCGTTCTATAAATATTAATACAAAGTATCAAATTGGATGTATTATCCACTAAATTTTCATTATTTTTTAGGAAGAGTGTCTTCCAAAGTGTTCTTCACTCTTTTTGCCCTGCTTGGTTTCTTCATTTGTTTCTTTGGACACAGATTCTGGAAAACAGGTATTATGTCCAATGTAGTTGCTATTTCCATTTTGCAGTCTTTTCAGTGTTGCTGGGGAATGACCTGTGAGGAGAGTAAGCACTTACTTATCTCTACTATCTTCATAGATTTGTAGCTGGGGTCTTGTAGTCATGAGTCTACTGAGTTGCAATGCATTTTTATTTTTTTCTATTCTCCCTACAGCGGAGTATAACCTTCTCTTATTAACAGGGGAATACAATTATGCAGTGAATTTTATCAGCTGCTAGATCTGTTAGTTGACTAAAGATAACTCAGAGTAGACATTGGTTGTCAGGGCCGGGTTCAGTGGCTCATGCCTGTAATCCCAGCACTTTGGGAAGCTGAGGTGAGAGGACTGCGTGAGGCCAGGAGTTTGAAACCAGTCTAGGCAACATAGTGAGATCCCTTCTCTACCAAAAAATTAAAGACAAATTGGGGCTGTGTGTGGTGGCTCACACCTGTAATCCCAGCACTTTGGGAGGCTGAGGCAGGCAGATTGCTTGAGCTCAGGAGTTTGAGACCAACCTGGGTAACTCGGTGAGACCCTGTTTCTCCAAAAAATACAAAAAATTAGCCAGGCTTGATGGTGTGTGCCTGTAGTCCCAGCTACATGGGGAGGCTGAGGTGGGAGGATTGCTTGAGCCCGGGAGGCAGAGGTTGCAGTGAGCCAAGATTGTGCCACTGCACTCCAGCCTGGATGACAGAGTAAGATCCTGTCTCAAGAAAAAAAAAAAAAGAAGTTGGTTGTCTTTGTAAAAATATGTGTGGATATTGGTGATGGCGATTGACTTGGTTTCACATGAATCAGGCTATGGGGCTGCAGTGTACAGTGAGTTTGAAATGTCTGCTCAGTCCTGAGAGATTCAGATGCCAAAGGGAATTCCAGCATCAACATCAGTGAAACACACTGAAGAACTGGGGTGTAAATCATGCTCACTGAATTGGTTTGAATTATTTGGGCTGCTTTTTATATAAGTGATGTTTTCGATTACTAAAAAATCCTTATTTAATCAACAAGTTGTATAACTGAGCATCAAGGTAGCTCAAATGTAATCCTGATCTAATAAACCTCTTTAAACTTATGTTAAATTGTTTGAAATAGCAACTCCTTTCCTGCTATTATGACACTTTTTTTATTAATTGGGAAGAGAGTATTGTAAAGAATATATAATATCTCAACATGTAGAATGATTCTGTAACAAAGAACTTAGTTGCTAAGCTGTGGTCTCAAAGTTATCACTAGCTTTTCTTTTTTCTTTTTAAAGAGATGGAGTCTCACTGTGTCTCCTAGGCTGGAGTGCAGTGTAGTGGCTGTTCACAGGTACAATTATAGTGCACTACAGCCTCACATTCCTAGCCTCAAGTGATCCTCCCACCTCAGCCTCCCAAGTAGCTGAGACTACAGGCACAAGCCACCATGCCTCACTCTGGGTTTTTTTGGTGTGTTGATATGTATCATTTTATATTTATTAAAATTGAGATACAGTACAAGTATTACCAAGAACAGCTGTGAAGAATTTAAGAAAATAGGTAGAGCTATGGCCTCCATGATCAGGATTAGGCTTATTTGTGGGAACAAAGTTATCTGTATACTTGCATTACCAGGTGTTTTAATGGATGAAGGTAATGATTGATCATTCTAAACAGGATAGGATGAATTAAAAGAAGATATAAAAGTTATATTTTGCTTTGGGACAGTTTGGGTTTCTTTTACCTTTTATGTTTTATTTCTGCTTACAAAACTATTAAAATTTAATGTGTAATTTCGTATCACATACACGTGACAAAGTGCTATTCTTATTTTAAGCAGAAAACATAAATATATTAAAATGAGCTATGAAATGAACAAATAACAATTTAACAGTGGAAACTGACCTATATACAAGAAAGTGTATCCTGTAGTTGGTACTTTAATATTGTATCTGTTTAATAATAATTACTCCCATGGCTGCTGAATTTCTTCTGCCTTTTAGATTTTTTTTTCTTCTGAATGCTGTAACATGTAAATTCCAGGAGCTTAAGCATGTATTTGTAGATTAAATATTTAAATTGCACTGTAAAAAGGGTGCTTAACCATAGCTTTTGTTGTTTTGCTTTTTTCCTTTCCTGGTGGTTTGCCACTTAGAATTATTCTTCATAGGCTTTATCATCATGGGATTCTTCTTTTATATACTGATTACAAGACTGACACCTATCAAGTATGATGGTAAGTGAAAATTATATAGTTTAACTGGGTATTCAAGAAGGCAGGTGCTGTGTTTTACTTCACCTTTCCTTCTACAGTTTGGCCTATATTGTGTGTGACAGCCTATTACTTATGTAAAATAATGGTCCATCTAGTCTCTGAACACCTTTTCTGAACTACTCATTCAGACCTTCTGGGTTTTTAATCTGTATGGTGAATTCCTTAGTACTTAGGGAAAGGAGGGGCCATATTGATTATAGACCTGTGTTCTGGCTATGTGATATGTTGAAGATATGAGATGTACAACAAGCAAAATGTTGAGGTTTTCTTTACCTGAAAACAGATAACTCCCTACCCCATTATGTTTAACAGAATGCTTGTCAACTTTTCCTTCTCAATCCCAATTTATTGACAAGCCAAGCCTGTCACTGGTCCTGTGAGGTTTAGCTCCCTAGCTAATTTCCTTGTCTCAGCCCAGACCCCTCCCTAGAGAGGGTTGCTCTATGCTGGCTTCATGGCACCACTGAAGAGCCCTCAGTGCCTGACCTACAGAAAGCTGAAGCTGGCGCTGATAACGGTATTGTATGTCTAAGGCACGCGGTTGGAAGTACTGCCGGTTATCCAGCAGTTCATCCTCTCTCTTTGTACAGTGAATCTGATTCTGACAGCTGTCGCTGGAAGCGTCGGTGGAATGTTCTTGGTAGCTGTGTGGTGGCGATTTGGAATCCTCTCGATCTGCATGCTCTGTGTTGGACTAGTGCTGGGGTTCCTCATCTCGTCAGTGACTTTCTTTACTCCACTGGGTAGGCGATATGTAACGGATGTTTTGTGTGTTCGAGTGACTGTTTGAATACTGCCTAATTGGATTTGCATCCTGGAGTGGTGTTGCATGTCAGTGCTTCTCCTGTGGAGTTGTGGAAATCTGCATTGATGGTGTGACACTTTCAGACAGCACCAGGACTAGTAAAAGTCCCTCCTTCCTCAAAGGCACAGTAGATGAAATATAGAATGTCTTTAGAGGTAGCTTTGTATCTATTTGTTGTGATAAGGGGTATGTGTTTATTAGAAATAATGGAGGTAAAGGAAATAAGGAGGTAAAGGCTCTGATGGCAGCTGAGTCGGGGAACCTGGTACTTTGTTTCTGGTCTTCTGTTGTACCCTCAACCTCCACTCCCATCCGCTGCCAAACCCCAGGTGTCCCTCAGGTACTTCATCACCCTGGGGCAGTAGCACAGGGCTGGTTCTGGGGTTTTTTTGGTGTTTTTAAAAAGTAATTCAATTGCTATCAGTTTTTAAAATCTGGTTAACTTATAAGTTAACTTTCTTTGCCATTGTTTAATAACTTACATTTCCTGATTATTGTCAAAAACAAACAAACAAAAACAGCATCTGTACTCAAAAGTATTCTATTTGGTTGTTTCCTTTCTGTGACAATGTTCTTAAAATACTAGAATAAAGTTGATGGGACTGTTAGACATAAAAATAGCCATTTCATGAGGCTGTCAACTCTATAGAGAATGCAGGATATAATAGAGTACAAGTCATGTGTCCCTTGTCTCTCTGAAGACTTTTTTTTTCTAAGACTACTGGATAGTCTGATGAAAAGCAGTGTTGTGTAGGCTTAGCGAAATGACAGATTCACATGGGGATGTTTTTGAAATACAGATTCAAGGCTCTACCCTACATGTGCTAAATAAAATACTTCCTAATGGCTGAGCATGGTGGCTCATGCCTATAATCCCAGCACTTTGGGAGACCAAGTGGGAGGATTGCTTGAGCTCAAGTTTGAGACCAGCCTGGGCAACATAGTGATTCCCCATCTCTACTGAAAAAAAAAAAAAAATTAGTCAGGTGTCGTAGTGCACACCTGTGGTCTCAGCTACTCTGGGAGGCTGAGGCTAGAGGATTGCTTGAACCCGGGAGGTTGAGGCTGCAGTGAGCTATGATGGTGCCATTGCACTCCAGCCTGGGCGACTGAACAAGACCTTGTCTCAAAAACAAAACAAAAAGACCACAAAAACCAACTACTACTTAATGGGCTTCCCCTCTTTTGTTAATGCTTAGAGGATGGAGGGATGATAGGTTATAATTTCTAGTAATTTAATGTACTTTTCATGAGGAGAATGAGCATAAATTATAAAGTCAGGAAAAAACCTTCTATATGCATTCTGGCTCTGTCACTAGTTCCCTTTCTAGCTTATAACCTTGGACAATGTATTGAAACTTTGTTCCATCATCTGTGAAACTATCTCATAGGATAGATGTGAGGAATGAGAAAACAGAAATAAAGAGGTCTCTTAATTTTCATCTTTATAAAGTAGTCTAGAGCAGTTGTCTCTAAACTTTTTGACATACTATTCCTATTGGTAAAAATAATTTTAGCATATACCCTTTATATATGTTTATTTATGAACTATCTCATAGCTTAAGGACCGTTAGAGTGATCATCTCCTCAATGCTAGTGGGTGCAAACCCATATTTTTATTTTTTAGAGACAGGATCTCTTTCTGTCACCCATGCTGGACTGCAGTGACACTATCATAGCTCACTGCAACCTCAAACTCCAAGGCTCAAGCCATCCTCTTACATCAGCCTCCCAAGTAGCTGGGACTACAGGTGTGTGCTGCCATGCCTGGTAAGTTTTTATTTTTAGTAGAGACAGAGTCTCACTGTTGCCTAGGGTGGTCTTAAACTGGGCTCAGGCAGTCCTCCCACCTCGGCCTCCCAAAGTGTTGGGATTACAGGCTTGAGCCACTGCACCTGGCCTACCTATATATGTATACACACACACACATATACACACACACACACACACACACATTATTTTTTTCCTGAGACGGAGTCTCACTCTGTCTCCCAGGCTAGAGTGCAGTCGCGCAGTCTCGGTTCACTGCAACCTCCACCTCCCGAGTTCAAGTGATTTTCCTGCCTCAGCCTCCTGAGTAGCTGGGATTATAGGCACACACTACCATGCTCAGCTCATTTTTATATTTTTAGTAGAGATGGGGTTTCTCCATATTGGCCAGGCTGGTCTCAAACTCCTGACCTCAAGTGATCTGTTCACCTCGGCCTCTCAAAGTGTTGGGATTACAGGCGTGAGCCACCATGCCCGGCCAAGAGGCCTACCCATATTTTTAAGCATTAGCATTTAAAAAATATTTGGCTGACCACTACAATCTGATTAGATTGCTAGTTTTCACCTTATGTGGGAAGCAATGAGCTTATTCTCTGAAAGGGTCCGTTCTTCACATGCATGCATCATAACTATTTTCAATACTTAGATTTCTTGAAAGCCTTTTACAAGAAAGCCACATATGTATTTTGTGAAGGTTAATATAGTTAAACTAGAGAATATAATCTGTAAGTTCACCTCAATGGCATATTGCTGTTGGCTTCAGAGAATATGGAGTCTCAAGGTCCAGTCCTGTAGCCTAGGGACTCCCAGTCTTCCACTCTGACCTGGATATGTAGGTCTTGAGGTATGGGGCCATTTACAGATGGACTGAATGGTGGTGCCAGTGTCAGTATTAAACAGCAGTCAGCCTATTCTTGCTTTTTAAACTTAATTTATAAAGAGGAGTTCTCATATATTTGTTCTGGGTCGGCCTAAGTTGTGCAGCATTTTAGAGTCCAGCAGCAGGAGAAGGGTTTGGGAAGAGCAGATGGTTGGTTCCTCTTTCCTGATACATGAGGAAATCACATGTCACAGTGTGCAGTGGCATGACAGGACATGCTTTGATGGTAAAAATCTGTTAAGTGGATTCACTGTTTACATTGGGTTCATGGCTTAACTTTGAATGCCTTTTACTTGTATTTTTTATTTTGCAGTATGAAATCATGAAGTCAGCAATGTAGAGCTAACAGGTGATTTAGAGCTTGGAGATATAATTCAATGTCATTTTGAGGGTTAGGAAACTGAGGCTCAAGTTCACAGAGCTAGTGAATGGAAGAGCTTGGACTATTCCAGTGTCTTCTAAATGATTTTGTTAATAAGTGCAGAGCGTTGACCTGCTTGGTTCCTCCCACCCACCTTCTACAACACATCCTTCAAAGAAGATTGTATTGACAGTTAAATGAAGAAAATTAGAATTCATTTCTAGTTGCCAACATATTCCCTGGTTGTTACTTTAAGGCTTTGATGTATATCTGTGTTCAGATGTTCCAAGAAACTAACTCTAACTTGGTAAAGCTGTTGTTTACTCTTAGTTTCTTTTTGCTTTTTCAGGAAACCTAAAGATTTTTCATGATGATGGTGTATTCTGGGTCACTTTCTCTTGCATAGCTATCCTCATTCCAGTAGTTTTCATGGGCTGCCTAAGAATAGTAAGTGTTTCATCAAAAGTTAGATTTATTGATTATGTTATCCTGTGTGTTCAGCTGATCACTTATTTCATCATTTTGCATGTTTTATTCACTGGGGAGGGCTGTGTTACCTGTATCAGATGACTGATTCTAAATAGCCTTGTTACTGTGAAAACGAAGTTCTATTTATGATTACCACATGGTGTTTGTTTTTTTCTTTTTTTTTTTCCATCAAATGGAGCATCACAGTCAATATGCTTTTAACAGTGGGAGCAAAGAAGGTAGTGCTTACTCTAGTACACCAACCTGATGGGTCATTAGTTTCAACTGGCTTCAGAAGAGTGATTCTTCCTCTAATTAGATTTTATTGTTGAAGTTCCTTCATATGGAAGATATTTTCCATAGTATTTGGATAAGCTGAACTGTGTTTTAAGAACTCATATGGATGTTGAAGGTTGTTTTCAGTTTATCTTTCCAGGGAACTTCTGTTCAGCTCTGAGTGGGTCTGGTCCTTTTTCATGCCTGAGGGAGCAGATGTGATTGCCTGTGATTGAAGCCAGTGGAGAGTTATAAACTATTTTTGTTCTACCATGGATGATGCCTAAACTCTTCCACTCTTCCACAGCTGAACATACTGACTTGTGGAGTCATTGGCTCCTATTCGGTGGTTTTAGCCATTGACAGTTACTGGTCCACAAGCCTTTCCTACATCACTTTGAACGTACTCAAGAGAGCGCTCAACAAGGATTTCCACAGAGCTTTCACAAATGTGCCTTTTCAAACTAATGGTAAGACTCTTAAATCCAAAAACCAGTGTGACAGCACAGTAGGAGTCTTGACCCACCTATGCTAACCAGAGCACTTGGAAACTAAATTTAAAGAAAGTCAACTGGGACAAAAGGAGGGAACACAGCATACAATGCTGTGAGAACCCTCTGTTATGATAACTCAGGATCATGGGAGTAAAGCATTTAAAATTTTAAGATGAAGATAAAAATCTACTAAATGAATTTCATTAAGAAATTTCCAAGATTATTTAGGTTTACCTGGTCATTCTCAGAGGGGAGAAAAATACTGACAGTAAAGACGTTTGACACTTATGGGTGGGGATGGAATAAGGGATGAGAATGACAACCTGATTTAATGTTAAGTTATTCCCTTGTTTCCCTCCTTTAATGAAGCATGCAGTTTGCTAGTTGAAAGAGTTTTTAATTAGTAAGCATATAGTTTCCCTCACTTGTAAGATTCTATCCATTACAGATTTTCTATAAATTTTTTGAAGAAAAAAATGACTACCACATGAATTGTTCAGATTGTAAGATATGTTGACTTCAGAAATGTTGAAATGTGGAGAGTGAAAAAGCATGTCCTAGAATTGAAGATATATTGCATAAGCACAATTGTGATTGTTGTGATTTTATTTTAGGGCAAATCTTTCCCTTTACTGGGATCCAGAGCTTTCCCTTTGGATAAGAGGTTGATGGTAGAGACCTTGAAATCCTTGAAAACCTTAAAACTCTTGCAAGTTTTAAGTACCAGACAGTGTTTTGCCAAGCTAGAAGCTTTACTAGAAGCTGAGTACGATTGGTTGAATCTTTTCATGCATTCCTATACCTACACTGTGAGTGCAGTAGGGCCCCATGTAGAGTGGAATGGGAAAGAAATGAGCGTGGTGGAATCTGATGTTCCATGATGTACATATGTGAAGTGTAACTAGATCACTGCCTTCCTCCCCGAACCCCCTCTGAAAAAACACACAAACAACTGTGGGTACTTGTTACATAATGTTGGAAGGCCAAGGATCCAAACAACTGATTTTTTTACAACCTGTCTGGACTTTCAAATGCCTGTAATAGAAAATTCCTAGTTTCAAAAATAAGACTGTGGTTTCCCTACTGATTCCTTGGTTTGTAACTGAGGAACTACATATGTGTTTGGACTAACTCACCAGAAAGTCTATTAGAAAGGAATGTACAGATTTAGTCCATGAAGGGTTGTATTATTATGTTAGATTTTAAAATACTAGAGTTCAAACTGTACTTTTTCTACTGTTTTTTAGACTTTATTATCCTGGCAGTATGGGGCATGCTGGCTGTAAGTGGAATTACGTTACAGATTCGAAGAGAGAGAGGACGACCGTTCTTCCCTCCCCACCCATACAAGTTATGGAAGCAAGAGAGAGAGCGCCGAGTGACAAACATTCTGGACCCTAGCTACCACATTCCTCCATTGAGAGAGAGGCTCTATGGCCGATTAACCCAGATCAAAGGGCTCTTCCAGAAGGAGCAGCCAGCTGGAGAGAGAACGCCTTTGCTTCTGTAGATGCCCAGGGGCTTGGTCAGTGTGCCTCAGCTTTGGAGTTCATGCCTGGAGTGGTTCAACAGTCTCTGGTGCAAGTCTAGTAAGAGATCAGGCATATATATCTGTTCTTTGCATATTATGGTGCCCTTATTGATATATGGTAAGGGTGTACTAGGGGATTAGGATGATTCTAAGAGAATGAGAAAGATGACCAAAAGGTTGGTGGTAGGGAGGCTTTTTCTTATTTCCAAATACTAGAGAAATTACCTTTTGGTTTACAAATCTATGATCAACTTATTCCATTAAATAGATACATTAAAAAAATTAAAAACTGATTCTTCTGCAGAGCCCTGGTGTTTCTTTTTATAACCCCTTGAAACAAGTCTCTCACCTGAGCCTGTCTAAACTTTCGGAGGGAGTTTATTATTGAGTCTTTATCTGTGACAGTATTTGGAGATTTAGGGATTTGATACTTAGGCCTTTGAATTTTAGAATACAAAAAGAGAAGCAAGCCAGACATGGTGGCTCACACCTGTAATCCCAATACTGGGAAGCCAAGGTGGGAGTATCGCTTGAGCCCAGGAGTTTGAGACTGACATGGGCAACATGACAAGACCCCATCTCTACAAAAAAATTAAAAAATTAGCCAGGCATGGTGGCACATGCCTACTCCCAGCTCCCAAGGAGACTGAGATGGGAGGATCCCTGGAGCCTTGAAGATTGAGGCTACAGTGAGCCTTGATTGTGTCACTGCACTCCAGCTTGGGTGACAGAGACCCTGTCTCAAAAAGAGAAATTAAAAAAAAAAACAAACTTATTTTCTTACTAAAAGCAGTCTGATTACTTAGTTGCATGCCCTTCTTAGTATCATATTATCCATATCATATTATCCAAAAGTTACCCTTTGTTTTTTTTTCAGTATTTTTTAAAATTTTTAAGTTGTGATAAAATACACATGAAATTTACCTTCTTATTCATGTTTAAGTGTACAATTCAGTAGGTTCCCTTTGTTTTTGCCTTTTATTGCTTAAAATGGTAATTGAAATAGCTAAATTATTATTTGAAAATAGGCCAATTTATATAGATAATAGAATTTTATAAGGGTGATTTATTTATATTCCAAATAATGGCCCCCTTTTTTTTTCAAGGCCTTTTCAAATAGTGTCAACAGGTGATCTTTAATTTAACTGCATTAGATGACATATGGATTATGTTTGTTTTTAGGAAATAACCCCCACCTTAATCTATATTGCCGACCAGGTGCGGTGGCTCAAACCTGTAATCCCAGCATTTTGGGAGGTCGAGGCGGGTGGATCACCTGGGGTCAGGAGTTCGAGACCAGCCTGGCCAACATAGTGGTCTCTACTATAGTATAGTAGAATATATACTACTACACCCTGTCTCTACTAAAAATACAAAAATTAGCTGGGTATTGTGGCAGGTGCCTGTAATCCCAGCTACTCGGGAGGCTGAGGCAGGAGAATCGCTTGAACCCAGGAGGCAGAGGTTGCAGTGAGCCAAGATCACGCCACTGCACTCCACCCTGGGCAACAGAGCGAGACTCCGTCTCAAAAAAAAAAAAGTCTGTATTGCCGTTAATAAGAAAACCTTAGAAAAATTTGTACTTCATAGTTCTTTCTGCTCAATTAGCTGTTAGCATTAGTGTAAAATATAGTTTTTAATAATTTCTGTACAAAGCCTTTGTACAGAAAGCCTTCATCCTTAAAGTGATGAGAATGGAGTCAAAAAGGATTCAGGTGTTTAGAGGAGCTGCTTTTCATTAGGACCTTGGAGAGTCCCCTCAGTTTTGACACCCTTGTTTCACCACAAGAAAGCACCCGACACCCTGGGTTGCATACTTACTACTCAGGGGCTTTCCCCTCAGCTTTCAGAGCACTGAATTATTGTGAGCTGGTGACTCTGCAGGCCTGAGTGGTATTAGGGTTGTGCAATGTTGTTGCATACACGTTTATGAGTTAACCACTATTTAAATGATGCTGCTTTTTAAAGTTTTTTCGAAGTACAATAGATTTTTGAAGTTTCAGGTAACTGGAAAAATCTTTAACTTTTGCTTTAAGTGTTTGGGGCAGGATAAAACAACATAGAAAATATAAAACAATTTTTGCTTTGAAAAATTCAGTGCAGGTGACCATTTACTGCTTATTCTGTAATCCTTACTGTCTATAATTAACTTCAGTAACACTGAAACTTGATGAAAAGTTTTAAAAAATTATTTACTGTAGGGACAAAGTTATATGGAATGTTTGTTATTTTCTATACCACCTGAATGCACTGCCAGAGAAGACTGTAAAGACAGAACACACTATTTTGGAGGGAGGATACTAATTGTTTAAAATTTTTCATCATTTGTGAATGATAAAAAGTTTGTATAGTTTTTATAATAAATCCCTATTTTGAAAAAAATGCTAAAAAGCCTCATTATTTTCATAAAATTTTTCAGATTATATTTGTACCACAGCAACAAGACATGATGAGTTTCATAGCTATAAAAGTTATTTAATGTGGGCAAACAATATAGTTCTTCATTTTTAAAAAATCACAAAGATAATAACAGGAAATGAAATCTGGGGCAATGTGTTAAAAGACTAATTTGGTGTTATTAGCACTTCAGGTGTGTCAGACTAAAGAAAAGTAGTAGTTAACAGGAAACTCTGTTGAACTGTTCTTTAAAATGTTTTCAGAAAGTTCTGATTAATCTGTTATAGGTTAGCTACCAGGTTGCCAAACCATACTAGGTATATTGTACCACAGGCCAGTTGAGTTTTCTGTAGCAGGTGAAATAGAAAACTGATTCCAACAAAGAAATTGCTAGAATATTAAACCTTCAAAGGACTTCAGAGGTCATGTTCACTGACCTCTTTAATACCTGAGGAAATTCTTAAGTTAATGATATGAAGTCAGAGAGTTATCAACTAACAGTGCTCAGACCAAAACTGGGATGCCTGACTCCCTATCCAAATGTGCTTTACACTCATCATGATGCAGATGTAAAACCAGGTATTTTCTGTTTTCTTCTGCTAATGAATTGATAGGATGTTTCTAATATAAGTATTGCTACGATCGTTCTTTTTGAAAATTATTAATTTTACACAGTGAAAGCATGTTTTTCCAAGTTAATTATCTGAAGTAATGGACCATTTATTTCAAATGATTGGTACATAATATTTAACATTTCCAATATCCATATCTCCACAATAGAAACTTGGTCCGAAGTTCACTCCTAGGTGATGTACTTAATACCTGTTAGTAACATTCATTCAAACCCAGAGTTATTGGTTCTAATTTCCTGAGAACAGGGCCTTGCCCTAGGGCACAGCCCCTCATTGCATCCCAGCCCTTGTTGGGAGGGCAGCTACCTATGGTTTGCTGATAGACTAAACTGTGTCCCCCAAACAAATTTATATGTTGAAGCCCTAACACCCAGTACCTCAGAATGTGACCTTATTTGGAGACAGGGCCTTTAAACAGGTTTCAAATTAAATTGAGACTATTAGGGTGGGTCCTAATCCAGTCTGACCAGTGTCTTTGTAAGAAGGGGAGATTAGGACACAGAAACACCAGGTGCATGTGCTCACAGGGGAAAGACCGTGTGAAGAGCAGTAAGAGGGGAGCCATCTGCAAGCAGAGGAAACCATCCCTGCTGCACCTTGATCATGGACTTCAGCCTCCAGAACTGTGAGAAACTATTTCTGTTGTTTAAGGCATTCAGTCAGTGGTATTCTGTTATGTCAAAAGAATACACATTACCCTGACTGTTGATTGAAATGCCTCTTGGCAATTTGGCCATTGTATTTGCAAGGACCACTCTTTATGAAATTGACACAAAGAGGGGCTTACGTTAGTGGGAACTCTGGACTTACCCAGGGACTATCATGTAATCATTACACTGGAGAGGTTGGCAGGTCTGGATCAAGCTTAAGATTTTTTTAAAAATTGTTATACAGGAGTGGCGTGGTGGCTCACGCCTGTAATCCCAGCACTTTGAGAGGCCAAGGTGGGCAGATCACTTGAAGTCAGGAGTTCAAGACCAGCCTGGCCAACATGGTGAAACCCCGTCTCTACTAAAAAATAATAAAAATAACGAGCCGGGCATGATGGCACATACCTGTCAGCTACTTGGGAGGCTGAGGAGGAAGAATCACTTGAACCCGGGGGGCGGAGGCTGCAGTGAACTGAGATCGCACTATTGCACGCCAGCCTAGGCGACAAAGCAAGACACTGTCTCAAAAAAATAAAAATTATATATATATGATAGTGAGGCTTTGACTTAGATCTCACATTCACTCATTAAATATTTGTTGAGTTCCTGGCCAGGCATTGCCTTGAGCACTAGGAAGATGGAAAACACAGGCATGGTCTTTGCTGTCTGGGACTGGAGTGTGAGACAGATACTAAAATAGTTACACAAGATGTGTAATATGCAATGAAAATGTATAATGGGATAGGGCTAGAAAGTGGGATGCCAAGGAAGGAGTCCTTGAGGAAGTGACATTCCAGCTGAAACTTGGAGGTTGAGTAGGAGTAGCCAAAACCAAGTATGTCCTGTGTAGGAGGGGGGGCGGTATTATTAACAGAAGCCTCAAGGCCTCCCCTTCTCATTGTAGAGAGCTATAAAACCAACACATGCCAATTGTAACCTTGGGTCTGCAACCTAAGTTTAACTCTTAAAACCAAGTTTTGTTAAATCTCACACTGACAATGCTGATAACAAGCTTATCTTCCCAGGTACAGAATAAGGATGAGACAAAATCAACCACTCTTCTGCCTACCCTGAGACAGATGAATAACTGAGTCTTTACTCCCTTTTTTCAGTTTATCTTATATGAAACATAGATTTACTGAGCGTTAATCAGAGTCTCACAAGAATGTAATCATTTGCCTCACTGCCTAACCCCTCTCCCTTTTCCCTCCTCGCTCTCTCCCCTAAATAATGAGTTTCCAAAACCCTCTTTAGAAAGCTCAGGTCACAGATGCTCATGTGGCTTGCGTTTTTTCTCTGGCATGTCTTTAAACTTTGGCTCAATAAACCTCTACTGATTTAAGACACTTGCCTCAGTCACTTTTTTTGGTTAACAGGTTTTCTGATTCACAAGAAACTTATAATGACCTCTGGAAAGACAGAGGTTGTAGGAAGAGGTTTACTCTGAATTGTAAATTTTTTAGTATGCTAAGATTTTTAACAGTGTACATTTATTTTTTCATTTAAAAACTAACAAAACATGAGCTAACAAACTTCTGGGAATTTGCACGCTAGAAATTACAATAAATAAAGTTATGTATATGGATGTTTACTGCATTATTTTGTATTAAACTTTGCAAACTAAATATCCATCAGTTGGGGGAACTGATGAATAAATTACAACTCCATAATGGTAGCTACAAAAATGCTTGATTTACAGGCATCAGAAACTGACTGGCTAATGCAAACAGTACAATTAGCTGGAAGAATACTGATGCTGTTTGCTTCAGGACATTTCCCCGTATGCATCTGATTTTTACATATTTGTAATTATATGGGTAATTTATGTTAAGCTTTTTAATGCATATTTAGGTACTTTTTTCTTCTTGTTGCTAGCATCTTCAAGCCATAGACTGTAATTAACTGTATTGAGTGAATATTGATATTTAACTATTCCCCTACTGTAGGATATTTAGGTTGAATCCAATTTGTATACTTTAACACTACCATAATGTAGCTTTGACCAGGGGTAGCAGTGGAGGAGAGAAATGGTAGGATTCTGATTTATCTGGAAGGAAGAGCCAACAACAGGATTTGCTGATGAATAGGATGCATGATATGAGAAAGTGGAGTCAAAGTTGCCACCAAGGTTTTTGGCCTTAGCAACTGCAAGGATGGAGTTGTCATCAAGCAGGATGGGAAAGAGTATGGAGGCGTTCTGGGAGGTTCGGAGTTTGGCTTTGGACATCTTAAGCTTAAAATTTCTCTCTGACAGTCACAGCTGCATGAATCCGGGGTGAGAGGTCTATGCTGGAACTGTGAATTTAGGAGCCATCAAGCATAGAGGTGGTATTTAGTCATGAGACTGGGTGAGATCACCAGTGAGTAGAGACACTGCACAGAATAGGTATAAGGACTAAGCCCAGTGGCTCTCTAATGTTAAGAGGTCAGCGAGAAGAAACAAAGGAGACTGAGGAGCAGCCAGAGAGGTTAAAGGAAAAAGTGTCTCCTCAAATTCCAATTAGAAATTATCATCTTCATCAGTATTTTACTAAAAAATGTTCTCCTATTTCACTCTGACAATGAAAAAAGGTAGTGACCACCAAAATTATGGATCTACGATTGTCCATTTTTCATTGAAGCAATTTATTTTTTTTTTTTGAGATGGAGTTTCACTATTATTGCCCAGGCTGGAGTGCAATGGTGAGATCTCGGCTCACTGCAACCTCTGCTTCCCAGGTTCAAGCGATTCTCCTGCCTCAGCCTCCCAAGTAGCTGAGATTACAGGCACCCACCACCATCCCTGGCTAACTTTTTGTATTTTTAGTAGAGACAGGGTTTACCATGTTGGCTAGGCTGGTCTTGAACTCCTGACCTCAACTGATCCACCCGTTTCGGCCTCCCCAAGTGCTGGGATTACAGGGAAGCAATTTATTTCTATAAAATTTTAGAAGTCACCTTGATATTAAAGAATATAAAATTAGAGCAGAAATTGTGAGGTTATAAATTGGTTTTTAAGAACTTTCTTATATAAAATAAAAATATAGTTGATAGATGATAAACAATAGATGTCTTAGTTTCCTAGGGTTACTCTAACAAATTACCACAGGCTGGGTGAATGAAAACAACAGAAATTTATTTCCTCACAGTTCTGGAGGCCAGAAGTCTGAAATCAAGCAGGCTTGGTCCTTTCTGGAGCCCGTGAAGAACCCATTCCATGCCTCTCTTGCAGCTTCTGGTGGTGGCTAGCAGTCCTTGCGTAACTTATTGCCTCTGTCCTCATGCTGCTATGTCTGTGTTTCATATCTCCTCCTCTCTTATTGTAACGACACTAGTCACTGGGTTTGGAGCCCACCCAAAATCCAGGGTAATTATATCCTGAGATCCCCTAATCACATCTGTAAAGACTATTTCCAAATATGGTCACCTTCCCAGGTGTATCAAGTTAGGACTTAGACTTACCTTCTAGGGGACATGATTCAACCTACTACAAATGGTAAGAAGTTCTGCAGGATCCACACTAAGAAGCTGCTAATTCCTAAGGAATACAGATAGAGGTCACTGCTAAGTAGTTTTGCACTAAGAAGAGACAAAAAACCTTAAAATTAAACCATATATAAGAATAAGGGTAAGCACTTTTCAAATTAAATTGGAGACCATACCAATTTTAATCATTCATCTTTAATAATAAAATAGGTTCCTATGCAGTACATACCTCAAACATAAACTTAAGGTTCTGTTTAACAACCAAAAAAAAATAGGATGGAAATGTGTCACTAAATAACAAAGTAAATGTCTTTAAACATGAAGACCTTAAATTCATATCCAAGCAAAAAGACGAAGAATAAGTTAACCCAACTTGTTTACAAAAATAATTATTTATCAAGTAAGCTTTTATAGTAGAGCTGCCTCAATGAACTGCCTCAGACTTAATCTCAATGGTGTAGCTTGAAATAGATTTCCTTTATTAGCAGGGATAAGAAGTATCTGAATGAATGTGTCATTAAATTAAGGAATACTTTCCCAAAAACAATAAAAAGTTTAAAAATAAAAACTGTCATTTATTTATAAAATATCAAATAAGGCCTCTGACTGAAAAAAGAAATCTATATAATGTTTGGGCCATTAGCCCTTTTCTATTCAATCAGTCTCATCCACCCCACTCACCCCAAACTTAAGATAAAAAAATTCTCAAGTGTAGTTTTGAATTTTACCAATATATGAAATTATACATAAAATTACCATATAAAGTAATATTTAACAAATTATATACTCAAAGTATAATTTTCCATTTGTCTTAGTTTTAATACATATTCAACATAAATGAGTACAATATATTTAACCATGTTTGACACTCTTCTTTTATCCCTTTTTAATACAATCACCACAACATAAGAAAATTTAGGTTTCAACTGATGTTAAAGCACATTTCTGTATCTGGTGGTTTTTAAAAAATTTACATATTATATATTTGACATTTTAAAAGACAACAGAAACAAATCCACAGATTACTCCACCTCTACCCCCACTTTCAGCTGAAAGGTTTTAAGAAAAATCTTGCAGGTTATGAGGACCAGATGGAGCTTAAAAACAGATCCGGAATTTTTTTTTTTTGAAATTTTATTTACTTTTTTTTTTTTTGTATCTCAAGAATACTTAAAGGAAAAAAAAAAGGGTTCTATGAGCCAGAGGAATTCCCAATTCACTTCGAAATTACCATACCTATCTTGCCATACCAAACATTTCAATTCTGTTAACTAAATGAACTACATAATATCCTTAAAAATCAGCCAGAGAAGAGAAAAACAAATCTCATCTTCATTATTGACTTTGAACCAAAACTTATTCTTTCAAAGGAGTAGTTTAACCTACTAAATATGTCTATTATAAGATCTTCTTTCTTAGAAAGTAGTATTCCTTCTTTTTCATTCCTGAAATGGTATTTCTTACACTTAAACAAGTTACGGACAATTGTTAGCTAAGTATCAGTTATGATAAATTGCTCAAATTAAATTATCTGTTTAAGGTACATATAACACATTCCTATAGCCTTTAAAACTGTATTTTCTTTCACAAAAATTTAAATAAATGTGAAAGTAGGCAATCACTAGAAGTCTCATGGTACATAAACTTTGCATCAACTTTGACGCCAAATAAGGATGAAATTTAGCGTACAAATCCTCCGTTCACAAAACAGTGGCAAAAATTTATATTTTTAAATTGGTATAATTTTATGCATTCTCAAACATTTATTGGGAATATTCAAGTTTACCTAATTAATCACCCAGAAAGCCAGCAGTACTGCCAAAAGCTCTTGGTATATTCAGTAGTCACTGTGAAAACTTTTCATTTCTTTACCATTTGGCAATGGCTCAGTTTCTATTTTCCAATTATGTTTTGGAATAAAGTCTATGACCATTAACTATGCATTTTTTGTTGCTATCTCATAGCCCGTGCACTGTACATATTTACAGAGAAAAAAATTAAGGATTGAATTTTCTGTCCATTCATTCATTCACTTATCTGACCATTTGGAGCCATGTAAGAAGCTCACAGACTCAGAAACTCTTCAGCTCTTCCTCAGACTCAAATCACTGTTGGTCACTAATGCTGACAAAGAAGTACTTTCCGACGCATCATCTTTCCTTAGGTTCAAAAATGATTCTCGAGTTATTTGAAGGATCTCTCTCAAGCCTTTGTTTTCTTGCTAAAAGGCAAGCAAAAACAAAGATGCAGTCACCATCTACAAGGTAGCTACAACATCACAAACATATGTTAGGAAAAACTAAACATATGAAGGTATAACAAATAAGCAAGTTCTGTAATTGGCATTAATCTACTCAATGATATATGCAGTTGGCAACTTGAATCTAAAGAACACTTATGCAGCTAGGAATCGTGTTCAACATCTTCCACCACTGCAAAGCCTTCTTACTTAAGCAGCTATAATTGTAAATAGAAGCTCAGAAATTGCCTTATTTTACAATCACATTAGAGATGAAGAAAATAACATCTAGATTTATTTTTATATAAACTCATAAAGCCAGTGAATAGGCTAGAATCTCCTAGTAATTTTTAGTATTTTTATTACTTTCCATGATAGCATGGAATGTAGGACAAGTTTAGCTCATTGCCATTTGAGAGCAGCAGGGTAGGGGTAGCTGATGATATTTTTCAAGAAGGAAAGTAAGTGACCAAATCTGGCACTGGTAAATAACTTTGCTTTCTGGCCTCCTTTTGGTTAGTTACTGTAAAAAAATTTGTAGACATTTAACAATAACCTTTCATAATTTGTTCTCTATCACTTTATCTTCAGTCTCACTTTCTAAATTTTAGTAGTCTAAAGCAGGTTCCCCGCCATGATTTCAAAATGAAGCTCTTAAGGCATAAAAGTCTATTGTACTGATTTCAGTTATTCAGAGACTGGTACTTTCACTGTCATAAAATAAAGGACAGATGACAAAGGTTTTTAGAATCCCCAGAAAAATAAGAGTGCCCCTAAATATTTGTGGATTAAAAAAAATTTCCCTGTATCACTATGATCTCTAATAGAATAAACAAAATTTTAAAAATGACTCAATTGAAGAAGTACATTCACTTCATAAGATAAGCAATATAGAATGAAACATCAATTTTCTACATTACTGGTATATTGTAAGTTACTAATAATCCTAGATTCTTGCATCACCACATAAATGGTCTTGCATAATATGCCCACATAGACAGCATCCAGGAGAACATTACCAGTACCCAAGAAGAGTAAATATATATTTAAAAATGGGATATATTTTCTGGCATAAATCTTTATATGGACAGTTTTCATCTACATTTGCAATGTAAAACTTACTTCAAGTTGAAATATTCGTTCTTGTTCCTTGCAACCCTGTTGCTCGTCAATTTCAATGGCTTTCCTCATTACTGCTGCCATTTCAGTTATCTGGTCAACATGTGCTTGCAGTTCCTGAAAAAGAGGGATGGGAGTTGGAAATCAGCAAAATACTTTTTTATTTTTGGATCCTCTCCTTTTTATAAAATCTGCAGTACCACTTAACATGAATATTCTTACATTGTCACTTAATATGAATAAAACAAATATTAACAATGAAGTTGGTTGACCACAGATGTGCTTTTGAAATCAAATTTGTTAGGACTAGAATTAAGAATAAGCAGCACAATATAACTAAACCTAGCAGCAAGAAAAATACTCATATTTTACATTCCTCTCACCACAATGATCAGCAACTTTTTCTTTTTTTTTGCACTTACATACACTATTGTTCAAAGTAACGGGAATGATAAAAATGACGGACGCATTCAATCTCTTTTCCTCCCTGAAGTCTTCAATGATTTAGAAATCTTTTCTGTATTGTTCAGGCCTATAAAGTTATCTCAATCCAATCTGTAACCTTTTCTAGGTCATAATCCTCTTTGAGAGCAGGAACTGCATCTTTACATCCACCTACTATCTAGTGTATGGTATATGATAAGTATTGAATAAAATGAGCACAATTCTGCTTTTCAGTATTAAAATATTAAATGGCCTTCTTTGCTAACTATTGAAAATATAGTATCAGTATAATACAGACATCCACATTTGTTAGGCGCAGCAAGTAGCATAAATTCTTCCAATCTCATTTTCTTATCTTGCACACCTATGATGTGCCAGTACTATGCTAAACAACAGGAATACAAAGACTGTCAAGACATGTCCCCTGATCTGAAGAAGCTTACAGTCTAGTGAAAGAGACAGACAAAAAAAGGTTTAAAATCAACAGAAACTCGAGAATAATCATTTTCTCAATGAACAGCTTCTATAGACCATTATTCACAGCAACTGAGAGATATTTTATCATATTAAGCCTAAGACTTAAATATAAAAGTGAATAACTCCCCAAATAAACAGTCTCTTCAGTAGTTGTGTATATATATATTTGTAAAAAGGATTTAACAGTACTCCAAGAAACCCACGGAACTAATAAGCTGGAAGAAATGACAAGGTAATATCTTTGGCAAAGCACATTTAATAACCTCTTAACCAACAAAAATGTAGGTCCTTTTCATGGGGAAACCTATACACTGCTAGTACTCAGCAAGAAGGTACTCTAAAAGGCTAATCTGTGCTGTCCAAAACAATGTTAAACTTAATTAAAATCAATACATTTTTAAAAATTAACAATTCAGTCCCTCAAACGCATTAGTGACACTGCAAGTGCTCAACAGCCACATGTGGCTACTGGCTTCCACACTGGACAGCACAGATAAAAAACATTCCAATCATTTCAGAAAGTTCTACTGGATAGTTTTGAATTAGATTATGGTAGGAAGAATGATATTAAGACAAGTATCTGTCATATTCTGCAAGTTAACCATTAAAATTCCTCCCATTGTCAAGGAAGCATAATATGTAAAAGCAGGTTAAGTACAGATCATTGCAGCTGCAAACTGAGTAAGGGTAATGAGTAAAAACTTTGAATACCAACAGCATCCTTAATTTATGATTTGGTCAGTCCTATGGCACTGACCTAAGTTAAAAAACTACATAGAAAGCAAGTATTTCTTTTTTTTTAGACAGAGTCTCGCTCTTGTTGGCCAGGCTGGAGTGCAATGGCACGACCTCGGCTCACTGCAACCTCCCACTCCCAGGTTCAAACAATTCTCTTGCTTCAGCCTCCCGAGCAGCTGGGATTACAGGCACCCGCTATCACGCCTGGCTAACTTTTTGTATTTTTAGTAGAGATGGGGTTTCACCATGTTGGCCAGGCTGGTCTCCAATTCCTGACGTCAGGTGATCCACCCACCTCAGCCTCCCAATTACAGGCATGAGCCACCATGCCTAGCTGAAGCAAGTATTTCTTTGCCTTTAAAATAGAAGGAAAAAAACTACTGATTTTTTCAGTACCAAGTCTAACAAAGCTCATCATGAGAAAAAACCCAATACTTCAAATAGGGCAGCACTTTTATAAAAGGCCAGGGTAATGGTTCACTTATTTAATTATAAAATCTTCAGAGAAGTATCACAGATTTTTTAACAAGCACAAGAGGCAAGATCTGTGCTTTCAAAACTGTCTGGAAGACAAGAAGTGTCACCAACATAACCCTTGAACTGTCTTGAAATGTCTTTCATTTCTAACTCCCTGTCTAGGTTTATTCCTCCTTTATTCAATAAAGACCTGCCACAAGTGAGTTAAAAAAAAATTAAGACACAATGGAGAGAGCACTACTATACTTAATCCTAACATCTAAACAAAGGCATTTTAATTTCATTTGCAAAATCAAAGGACTACAAACTATCCACAATCTGAATTAAAACATTTAATACTTTGACCTTATGAAATCAGTTTAAAATTAATGCCAAGAAAATATCTTTGATGTCCAGAAAGGAAATGACTGTTTCACAGCAACAACTAACAAGAGCAAATAAATAAAGCATTGGACTGAATAACCTATAAAACCTGCAAATATCTAACAGGCTGTACATGATACAATACACAGAAAATTAATGAGAGATTTAAAGCTTCTACACTGAACAGCATGGCTATTAAAGACACAACATTCTTTCAATAAATTTCATTTATTTGCTGATCTAATCTGGGAGGGAAATTCAATGTAAAAGAACTTTTAAAATGGACCCCCCTTCCATCCACACCCCAAAAGTTGACTGTTTATTTAGTGTACATTCTGATTTGCTTCCAAGTGCCTTCTCTCCAGTCCATGTTGAGGTGCTTCAAGGATGTGTCGAGATGCATCAAGGAAGAATCCTTCGGACTTGTTACGATGTACCATGTCAATCTGTAGTATAGAGTCATTATAATGTTAATACGGATATCATCCGTAATTTAAAAACTGAATGAGTGTTAGTTCATGCGTGTTAGCCAACTGTTTGAAATGTTTGCTTTTTTAAGATTTCCAAAAAGGCATCTGTTCAAAAATAACATGAAAATTAGTATTTGGGTAAAAATGAGCTCTCAAACTTTCTACTGATTTTTTAAGCATGTGCTCAAAAACTTCTAGTTAAGGGCAAAGTTCTGTATTATAACAGTCTCAAAAGGATCTCTTACTCCAATCCAAAATGCTGTTATGTGTAACTCTGTTTCTTAGCTCTAAATGTGTTGTAAAATTACTTTTGTGTTTAGGCATATCAGAGCACTAGTACCTAAACACACCCTACAATACCATACTTTTTGGGCTTTTATTATACAAGTTTCTCTGCCCACCCACCCACTTCTGCTTGTTTACCTACCTGCCCATAATTAATTCAAGGCTGGACTGAGACAGACTTTCTTCCCTTCCTTGATACCTTTCCAGATTTTCCTTATGACAGTTAATATTGCTCCCTCTAGCGTTCCAGTAACAATTCATCTACTTTGGGATTCATCACGCCCTACCTTATAGTAGATTGTTATGTTTGTGTCTGTATCTCCCACTATACTGAAAGCTTGTACATTCATCTTATTATTTCCCATAACTAACCCAGTGCCAGTATTAATGTTTGTTTAATTAAGTCGAAGTGTCTCCTTTTTGGGAAAAATCAAAATCACAAACATTAATATGTATTAGTGAGAATTAATAACAAATAACTGAATAGTCATTTTATGGGAGGCAAGGATCATCTGAACTTAGATGAAGAATTCAATCTACATAATAAAAAAGGATGGCTTACAGCTATCTTAGGAAATGTTTAACCTTACTAATTAATAAACCAGCTCTGGTGAATAGTAAAATCTAATATATTTTAGGAAACATTTGCTTCTGTCATAGTTGCTACCAGATGGGACCTGCAAGCTATAGTTATCCTATTCTAAGCACTTTTTTTGTAATGGTATTCTTCCCTTTAGATCTTTAACATTTTATTTTTAGGTTATAAAACATACAAACCTTTTAGAAATTCTCAAGATTACATTTATCTTACAAATAATATTAAGTCAACTCCTTTTAGTGCCTTTAAAAAGTCTTAGTTACTATAGTTATTATTATACCTTTAAATTTAAATGATTTTAGAATGGTCTCATTAACAATAGTTAAATTTTGTATTCAAAAGATCACCACTTAAACATCCCTGGATCGCCATTTGATTAGGAGATGAATAGCATAATTAGAAAACATTAAACACAAATTTTTAATTTAATTTATTATTTTACTGGTTGACACAAGAGGTACCTATCATTAGGTTTTCTAATATAATAAAGGCATATAAAGAGCTATTTGATAGGTATTTAATTCTAATAGAATTAATTACTAATAAGTTAAAAACACCTACAAGCACCAAAATGGAAGAAGTATTTTAAAGAATCTAAAATGTGTTTCAATAATAGAGAAATATGAAAATATGTCCTTTCCTATTTCTGTTGTAACAAATGGGGAAAAGAAGGCTCATAATCACTGTTTCTTAAATAATATTGGTAATAATAATATTCAGCTCACCATTATCTAATACAGGTAACAGTCTAGTTTCCACAATCTAGTTTAATATTTTTATTTCATATCGGCAACTAAAACTCAGTTTAAAATAAATATAAGTGAGAAAGGATTATTCTACTTGTCTTCATAGCAGTTGCCATAAAATATGCCATAAAATATGGGGACATACCAAAGGGAATAGACACAGGGATGACAAAGGGATGAACAGCAGGTAAAACACTAATTTCTAACTACTTCAGCTTTGTTTCTAAAAAATGATGTCAATTGGTATACAATACTGGGGCAAGGGAGCAAAATTTTACTATGTTGGTTCTTCTCCTGAACCCCATGTTTTTTCCATTATAATAAACAAGATCATTTATAGTCTGGATGAATTAGCCTTATTCAGAAAACAGTCTTAAGAAAAATCTACATTAAACTGCTTTCAGATTTTAAAAAAGGTTTCCATTATTTTTTGTTTTTGCAAGAGAAGTCAATACACAAATTTATTAGAAAAAATATTTCTTAAAAAAATTTCTGTTTTTTAAGAGACAGGGTATCACTCGGTTGTCTAGATGGGAGTGCAATGGCATGATCGTAGCTCACTGTAACCTCAAACTCCTGAGCTGAAGTGGTCTATCCACCTCAGCCTCCTGAGAAGCTAGGACTGCAGGCATGTGCTACCACACCCGGCTAATTTTTTTACTTTTTGAAGAGATGGAGTCATGCTACGTTGCCCAGGCTGGTCTTGAACTTCTGGCCTCAAGTGATCCTCCTGCCTTGGCCTCCCAAAGTGCTGGGATTATAGGCGTAAGCCACCATGCCCAGCGCTTTAAGAAATATTTCTTAAAAGTATATAGCCCTACAAAAATAATGTTGAATAGACCAGACTTACCTTTATATCCAAAATAAAATTTATTTTTCAACGTACAAATTAAAGTTTCTAAGAAACAGTGAGAGTTTATAAATCAAACAGAAAATGATATATAACAAGAAATGGAAAAATAAGAAAAAGGAGAAAATGTCAATTAAAAAGATGAAACATTCAACATCATGTTAAAATGCCATTACTAGATACCTGTGATTTTTTTCAAAAAAAATCTGAACACAGAATAATCAATCGTCTCTCTTTTCCATTTCAGGTCACATTTATAGAATGGATTACCTTGGAGTGCTGCTCTTTTAACTTCATTATTATACCCGGATCATCTTTTTTGCTAGCCATTAGCAATCTAAACATTTGTTCTCGGTACTTGCTCATTATAAGTTCCAAGGCCGACTGATGTTCTTCCAGAGATGTACGTAATTCTATCAAGAATAATATTGTATTTTATTCCAACTTGAGTTAAAAGTACACAAAATATTCTCTTCCACTAAGCAACTTATGAACAGGACATTTTAAAAAGAAAACACAATGCACAAAAATCTAGCCATATAACAATAAGAGACACCAAATGAAGTCCCGTATTAGTTTTTTGAATATTTTAAGCTTGTTTCTTGAGAATCATTTCAACAAAGATGTACTAAACAGCAATTAATATCGGCCAAGGCTCCCTCTATATTAAGGGCCACAGACCTCAAGAGTCTAGCAGAGAAAACAAGCATGTGGTAGGTGGCAGAGTGGAGTGTTAAGTCAAATAGATTTAAGAGATGTCTATGGGAAGAAACTGGTGGAAGCTTTGTAGAAGTACAGTGTGAGTTCCCTCAGTTGAAAAGTGAAGGAATGGACCTTCTAAGCAGGTAGGCATGAAAACAGATGACGTGTTTAGGAAGTGACTGGTGTTGGCAAGAGCAAAGAGTTCACAGTGAAGAAAGCTGTGGGAAGAAGATTTAAAAAAAAGGCTGGGGCCGGGCGCGGTGGCTCACGCCTGTAATCCCAGCACTTTGGGAGGCCGAGGCGGGCGGATCACGAGGTCAGGAGATCGAGACCATCCTGGCTAACACGGTGAAACCCCGTCTCTACTAAAAATACAAAAAATTAGCCGGGCGTGGTAGCGGGCGCCTGTAGTCCCAGCTACTCGGGAGGCTGAGGCAGGAGAATGGCGTGAACCCGGGAGGCGGAGCTTGCAGTGAGCCGAGATTGTGCCACTGCACTCCAGCCTGGGCGACAGAGCGAGACTTCGTCTCAAAAAAAAAAAAAGGCTGGGAAATGATTTTTAGGGACCCTGTAAAAGGTAATAAGTATATAATGAAAGTTCTTAGGCAAAAGAATTACATGATCAGACTGATTTTTGAAATATCAATCTGATGGTTATGTTGAAGACAGATTGGAAGGGGGAAGAGAGACTGGAATCAGGGAGATCAGTTTGGACATTTCAGGCAAGAGACTGAGCATCTAATCTGGGGGCCAATGCAGTGGAACTGCAGAGAATGAAGCTGGGTTATTTCATAGCTAACAACAGCAGTGCTAACTGGATATTAAGGGTGAGAATCTAAGAGGATGTCAACCAGGCATATGTGGGACAGGATAAAGAGCAATAAATACGATTTAGGAATATAGACTAGAAATGGGATTAATGTCAAAAAGTAACGTATCTTACCTTTGTTTTCTTGTTGCAATTCTCTGATTTGTCTGTTTTCTTGCTGGATTCCCATAACTAACGTGGACCGTGGCCGATGTCTCGCGACTTCATTAAGTTCTTGAATTTCTTCCTGATACTAATGGGGGAGAAAAACATGTGGGATGAAAATACCTGCAAATATATATATATATGATATATAAATATATCTGAAATATACATATAAAAAATCTGATAAGAGCTTAGTATCCAGAATATATAAAGAACACTTACAACTCAACAATGAAAATAACCCCATTTTTAAAAGTGGCAAAGGATTTGAATAAACATTTATCTAAAGAAGATATACAAATGGCCAATAAGCACATGAAAAGATACTTAATTAACCTAACTAGTCATTAGGAGAATGCAATTCAATATATCCCACGAGGATGACTGTAATGAAAAAGACAATAACAATTGTTGGAGAGGATGTGAAGAAACTGCAACCTTCCATACATTGTTGATGGAATGTAAAATGATGTAGTTCAGGGGTGTCCAATCTTTTGGCTTCCCTGGGCACATCGGAAGAAGAATTATCACGCTGCACATAAAATACACTAATGCTAACGATAGCTGATGAGCTTTTTAAAAAAAAAAAAAAAAAACTCATGTTTTAAGAAAGTTTGTGAATTTGTGCTGGGCCGCAATCAAAGCCATCCTGGGCCATATGCAGCCAGCAAGTCACAGGTCGGACAAGCTTGGCATAGCTGCTTTGGGAAACAATGTGGCAGATCCTCAAAAAATTTTAACAGAGTTATTATATGACCCATCCATTCTACTTCTACATATATACCCAAGAAAACTGAAAACGTATGTCCACACAGAAACTTGTACACAAATATTCATAGCAGCATATTCTTACCAGCCAAAAAAGTAAAATAATCCAAATGCCTATCAGCTGATGAATGGATAAGCACAATGTGCTGTATCCTTACAATGCAATATTATTTGGCAATAAACAGGAATGAAGTACTGATACATGCTATAACATAGATGAACCTTAAAAACATTATGTTAAGAAGCCAATCACAAAAAGCCGCATATTTTATCATTCCATTTATATGAAATGTCCAGGATAGGCAAATTCAAAGAGATAGAAATATTAGTGGTTGCCAGAGACTGAGGAAAGGGGAAACTAGAGAGAGACCACTGATGGATGTAAGGTTTTGTGGTGATGAAAATGTTCTGGAATCAGGTAGTGGTTATACTGCATAACCTGCAAATGTGTACTAAAATCCAATGAACTGTACCCTTCAAAAAAGTAAATTTTATGGTATGTGAATATCTTAATAGAACATGTACAAAAGAAATGCAAAAAGACTTTCCATTAAGAAAATGAGAATCTTATTTTAAAATTGCACTTATTTATTTTCAAGGCATTCTCATGAGACACTTAGTAACATATTCATTATAACACTCCTGGTTCTTAACTTCAGATGTCAAACTCCTTTTTTAACAACTCAATACCAGATATATGTTCACTGAAGTGCCTGAGTCTAGCTGGACAGTTGGTTAGGGATGCAGGTAAATCTGTTTAGGGCAACACAGTTGTAAAACCAAATAACTAAACTTGCTCCACTATTTCCAGTAGCTTTGTTAAAAATACTATCCCAGAATTGCTTCCTTTTACAAAATAGATGAGGAGATTTGGCTGTGAATATACATTTTCCCCCTCTGATTTCCATCATAATGTCAGAGATTTTATAATTTTCTTAAATGACTTGAAAATTTTTATCAGAAGAAGGTTAAAATAGTGTCTAAACTCCGTGGCCCATGGGAATATTCTGTTATACAATAGTAAAAATAGCAAGAAGAAAGCCCTTATGTATTCTTTAATTGGTAGCACTGAATGAAAAATAAGGTAGCAAGTATGGGTACAATAACTGCACAGAGTATAAATCACATATTACCTTGCATCATTTTCAAAAGCTATTTTGTTGTTAAACAGCATCACCTAAGTACTTTTATAAAGAAAAATATGAACATTTCTACATTATACAAGACAGAACAAAATGTGTACCAACATTAGTAAAAGGTATTATCTGGTCTTTGTCAAATGTTTCTAGACCTAACAAATTCATTTATTTTCTAAACTCAAATGTGCAACTCTGTCAGCAAAATAAGTGATCAAATCTAGGGTTTAGAAATATATGTCTAGGTATATCACCTGAACACGACAAAATTAAAGTAAACCTGAAACACACAAGTCAAGCTACTTTAAAATTTTAGAGAACGTTGAAAAAAATTAGATACTAATTAGCCAGCAATACATAAATGTCAATGACTGCTTTTGATAAATGGAATGAACAAGAAAGAAAAATCAAACCTGTTTCATGGCTTCTACTCGCTTGTTGAGAGCTGTGGTTTGCTCAATCAGAGATTCTGCTGCATCGTCATGATCTCTTAATCTTTCAACAAGAGCTTTAGCGTCGGCAAGTGCCTTCTCAATTGTGCAACTCATTTCTAAAGATATATCTATAATTAAAATTAAAATCAAGACTCAAAATAAAGTCAACATATCTCTTTATTTTAGTTTCATGTCAACACAGATATGCTTCTTAAGCCACATTTGTTACAGTATTGTTCACTGTCCAGGGAGGAAAAAACACCTAAGAACACTGTGGTTTTGCTTCTGTTAGGATACTACAAACTTGAAAGTAAATTTATACTATTACAAAAAAATTAGAACACAGTTAAAAGATTTGCAGACAGAACTAGAACGCATTTAAAACACTCTAAATTTACAGTGGGGAAAAAAGTACATGTCCAAGGAATATAATGTTATATAGAAATTTGCCCTTTATGAGGGCATTCCCTATCTTGTCACTTTTGAGGAAGATCATTTGGTTTACTGGTCAGTATTCTGGGGTCAATGACTGTCTGAAAACTTTGACTGTAAGAATGCTTCCTAACCTCTGCTTGGTCAGGTGACTTGACACACTGTTCACAAACACTGCTGACCAGCCAAAGTGGCCTCAATGTGTCATGCTACATTAAAGTCTCAACCTCTTCTTGGAAGAACTTCTGCTTCTTACATAAAGTTGCATTATAATTCTAACTCTTGCATCTTCCTTAAAGTGCAAAAAAAAGTTTTGACTTAGGACAAAACTGGTAATTACAGGAAACTTCTGATATGCTAAAATCAGTAAGCAATATGTTTAAGAGTAGCTGAAAGAAATATGAGACAAAACATGAAACAGTCAATTGTCAGCTTCTTCAACTGGTATGTAGAAACCTCAAACAAAATTTTAATAATTTTAAAGTCTCTTTCCAAACTTTAAGTTTCTCCTGAAACTTACCCTCCTTGAAATCTTTTATCTTCCTTTTTTTTTTTTTTTTTTTTTGAGACAGAGTCTCGCTTTGTCGCCCAGGCTGGCTGGAGTGCAGTGGCGTGATCTCGGCTCACTGCAAGCTCCACCTCCCAGGTTCACGCCATTTTCCTGCCTCAGCCTCCCGAGTAGCTGGGACTACAGGCACCTGCCACCACGCCTGGCTCATTTTTTTGTATTTTTAGTAGAGTCGGGGGTTTCACTGTGTTAGCCAGGATGGTCTCGATCTCCTGACCTCATGATCCGCCCACCTTGGCCTCCCAAAGGGCTGGGATTACATGTGTGAGCCACCGTGCCCGGCTGAAATCTTTTATCTTTCTACTAAGTTTTACCTAACTTTCAATATAAGTCATCCTTTCTTCAGGGTTTTCTCAAAAAATAAAATCACACTAAATTTCCAGGCCAGAAGCCACGTCTACAGAAGTTAAATTAAAATTTGGTGTAGATCCAAGTGAAGGGTTATAAACAAAGATTTTCATCAACTTTATTAAAACAGCAATTTGCCACAGAATTCAGGACTTTGTTATATACCACTGCCCTGGACTACAGATCTGTACCAACTAGTCCAATTAATGATTATCCCCTCCAATACAAAAAAAAAAAAAAAGCAACAAGTAGCAAAGAGAAAATTTAAATAACTCAACAGTATAAAATATTTCATAAAACACATCAGGCAATTTCAGAAGACTTTCTCCTGTTATTTAAATCGCCAATTTAGAAAATGTCCAATATATGATCAGACATTTCCAGAGAGCCTTAAGAAGTAAACAAGCTGGAAATTAATATAACTTCCGGCTCTCTAGAGAAAACCACCACAAGATTTGTCTTGTAAGATTCAGGAGGTTTAGATAAGGATACTTGAAAATATGAGGAGTAAAAGGGCCATTAAAGGAACCAATATTGTCTGATACTGGCTAATACCCAAAAGGACAACTACCCAAAATCTATCCGAAGATGCCGTTCTGAGAGAGGCATTAGTGCCCAACAATACCCCGTACTTCCTCTAAATTTCCAAAGGAAATTATCTAAAATTGTAGACAGACAACTTTCTTATTTGTTAAGAAAGTTAACATAAATGGGTTAAATGGACATCACTATAACTCCCATTAATCCCATTACTATAGAACATCGGATCCTTCTGAGTAAACTTTTAAAGCTGTCTGTAAAGCAACATTAAAAAAAAAAAAAAAAAAAAAGGACGGGCACTGACTTGTACTAAGAAAAATGAAATAACCAAAAAAATTGGTTTTATAGTAAAAATAATAGTTTATAACAGATGGTGAAAGTAATAAAAGACAAATAAAATGCAATAAGGTCCTATATATGATCAGATAGCTAAATAGCCCTCAATCTAGACAGTCTTCCTACATAATCATAAATCTTTTTGAGTACAAAAATAGTACCCTGTGTCCTGGGAGTATTAACAACACGACATCAAAACCCCACTGTCTATTATATTGTATACCTTGGGCTGGGCGCAGTGGCTCACACCTGTAATCCCAGCACTTTGGGAGGTTGAGGAGGGCAGATCACTTGAATTCAGGAGTTCAAGACCAGCCTGCCCAACATGGTGAAACACCGTCTCTACTAAAAATACAAAAATTAGCTGGGCGTGGTGGCACACACCTGTGATACCAGCTACTCAGGAAGCTGAGGCAAGAGAATTGCTTGAACTTGGGAGGCAGAGGTTGTAGTGAGCCAAAATTGCGCCACTGCACTACAGCCTGGGCAACAGGCTGTCTCAATAACTAACTAACTAAATAAATACAAAAATTAGCCGGGCCTGGTCGGGGGGTGCCTGTAATCCCAGCTATTTGGGAGGCTGAGGCAGGAGAATCACTTAAACCCAGTAGGCAGAGGTTGCAGTGAGCCATAGCACCACTGCACTCCAGCCTGGGCCTCAGAGTGAGGCTCCGTCTCAAAAAAAAAAAAAAAAAAATCGTATACCTTAATTCAGCAGCTAAGGTTTAGCTTCCCTGCCTCAGAGCAATTATAAACCTCAACTGAATTAATCAAAGCATCTTCAGAGGTTATTCTAGGTCTTTAAACCTCATGTTACCATGCATAGTAAATCCCTATTGCTAAAGGAAACCATCCAAAATTTCTATCATTTGAGTAATCATGAAATATTGCTACTCTCTCTTTTTCATATTACCATTCACTGGTGTAACAGTATTAATCCAGCAACCTTTACCTACTGCAAGGAAAATCTCATGATTGTGATTCCATAACTCAAGAAGTATTCAAGTCCAAAACAAAACTTTTGAATTTTCTAGTACCAAATCCTGACTTTACTGTTTGTTAATGGGTTTTATCTTAAAAACAAAAATCAGCAGTATCAGGCTTGATATGCAACAGGTACATCAGTCACTGTGATAAAATTCAATTTCTTACCAGAAGCCAGACTGATCAAATGACTTAACTGTGGTCCACTAAGATGGAGCAACTTACTGAAAGTAAATATATACATGAATAGGTGATATGCTTTTAGAATAATCCACTTCTCTGAAATGCTGCAAAGAAAAGAGGTTTCTCAGATATCCTTTTAAAAACAACGAATACAGGGCAGGTGCGGTGGCTCACGCCTGTAATCCCAGCACTTTGGGAGGCCGAGGCGGGTGGATCACGAGGTCAGGAGATCGAGACCATCCTGGCTAACACAGTGAAACTCCGTCTCTACTAAAAATACAAAAAAAAAAATTAGCCGGGCGTAGTGGCATGCGCCTGTAGTCTCAGCTACGCAGGAGGCTGAGGCAGGAGAATAGCGTGAACCCGGGAGGCGGAGCTTGCAGTGAGCCGAGATTGTGCCACTGCACCTCCAGCCTGGGTGACAGAACGGGACTCTGTCTCAAACAAACAAACAAACAAACAAAAACAACGAATACATTAACTACTTGATGGCTTGATGGTAGCTGCCTAATATAACTGCTATCATAAAGGTAGAAACAATATTGTAGATACCATAGAAATACCTTAAAGTTCGTTACTATAAGCGGGATGCTTTGACTAAATGTCCTTATGCAAAAGCCTCATATGAAACTGTAAAATAAACCCATGAAGAAGTTAAAAGACTCCATGATAGATACACAAAATTTGGCCTGTCAAATTTCAAAAGAACCATTGTGACCATCAAGTTGTAAGATCCATGAAGATAAAAACTGACACAATCAGAATGGCTACTTGATAGTACCACATAACACCTCAAACAGGGCCGGGCACGGTGGCTCACTCCTGTAATCCCAGTACTTTGGGAGGCTGAGGCAGGTGGATCACCTGAGGTCAGGAGTTCGAGACCAGCCTGACCAATAATGATGAAACCTCATCTCTACTAAAAATACAAAAATTAGCTGGGTGTGGTGGCATGCGCCTGTCATCCCAGCTACTCGGGAAGCTGAGACAGGAGAATCGCTTGAACCCGGGAGGCAGAGGTTGCAGTGAGCCAAGATCGCATCATTGCACTCCAGCCTGGGCAACAAGAGCAAAACTCCGTCTCAAACAAAAAAAAACCTCAAACAGATACTACTCCATGAAACATTTCATTTAAGTAGAAAAAAATGACCACAATATTAAACACGAATGGGAAAACTTACCTTGGATAGCATAGGATACTGGTTAATTCATGCTTCATTTGTAAATAAATTAATCTGGAAAAACTGTAGGCCAGGTGTGGTGGTGCACGCCTGTAACCCCAGCACTTTGGGAGGCTGAGGTGGGTGGATCACCTGAGGTCAGGAGTTCGCGACCAGCCTAACATGATGAAACCCCATCTCTACTGAATACAAAAAAATTAGCAGGGCGTGGTGGTGCAAGCCTGTAATCTGAGCTACTTGGGAGGCCAAGACAGGAGAATCGCTTGTACCTGGGAGGTGGAGGTTGCAGTGAGCTGAGATCGCGCCATTGCACTCCAGCCTGGGCAACAAAAGCGAAACTCCATCTCAAAATAAAAAAAGAAAAACTGTAATGGTGAATCAACGACTAAAACCATTCCTGAACAACTTTCTGAACATCTCTAAGAAGATTTTATGGAGTTGCCTCTCTCTATGGTTTAGAAATATTTATTATTTTTTTTTAAGTTTAGTTATTTTTAGAGGCGAGGTCTTGCCATCACCCAGGCTGGAACTCCTGGACTCCAAAGACCCTCCACTTCAGTCTCCTGAGTAGCTGAGACTATATAGGTGCATGCCACCATGCCAGGCAATATTCTTAAATATTCTAGTATGTTTACGTTATGAATACCTTAGAAGAGTACCCTACCGAAAAGACACAATATTCACAATGACTAAAATACTGTATTTTGTGTATTCTCCCAAGCGCATTCTAACTTGTCATCCAATAATATAAAAACATATTTAACTTCAATAGTTGAAACTTATACATTTCGATGATGTAACACTTTGCTTCTTTCTAAGAAACCTTGTCTTCATCATTCCCAGTCCTCAGGAAACCCCAGGCAGGAGTTTCCAACAAGATCTAACTCCAGGCACGTTGTAATCACATTTCCAAAAACTAAAGACAAAGAGAAAATCTTGAAAGCAGACAGAGAAAAATGACATATTACTCATAGAGAACAATTTGAATGGCTGTAGGCTTCCCAACAGAAATGAAGGCCAGTAAAAAGTAGAACAACACTTTCAAAATGCTGAAAGAACAGACCTATCAACCCAAAATTCTATATCCAGCAAAAATATGTTTCACATATGAAGGTGAAATAAAAGTCATTCTCAGCTGAAGAGAAAGAAGAACTTATTTCCAGTAGACTTATTATAAAGAATACTCTTCAGTTAGAAGCAAAGTGTTATCAGAAGGAAACTTAGAACATCAGGAACAAAGGAAGACCAACTGAAATTGTAAATATCTGGGTAAATATTTTCCTCTTAGTTCTTTTAAATGTCTAATGTTTAAAAACAAGAATTATAACATTTATCTAATGAGATTTTTAATTTATGCAGGCAAATATATAACTACAAGAAAAAGGGAGGAGGCTAAAAAGGCCTATACATTGATCAGATTTCTACATTTCACTTGAAGTTGTAAAAATATCAATTTTAAGTAGACTTAAAAATTTACATATATTGTAATTCCTAATAAATCCCTAAAATAACTGTACAGAGATAATAGTCAAAACTACAATAGATTAATTGAAATGAATTAAAAAGTGTTCAATAACCCAAAAGACAGAGAAAAGGCAAAACAAAGGAATATCAAAGGAACAAAAAGAAAACAAATGATAAGATGGCAGAACTAAATCCAAACATGTTAATAATTTCACTAAATAGAAATGTCCTCGACACTTATATTTAGATAAGATTAAGACAGATGATCAGAATTTTAAAAGAGGACCCAACTATGCATTGTTTATATAAAATTCACTTTAAATATGATATGGGTAGGTTAAAAATAAAAGGACAGGCCGGGCATAGTGGCTCACACCTGTAATCCCACCACCTTGAGAGGCCAAAATCGGAGGATTGCTTGAGCCCAGGAATTCAAGACCAGCCTGGGCAACATGGCAAAACCCTGTCTCTACAAAAAATTTAAAAATTAGCTGGGTGTGGTGGCACATGCCTGTAGTCCCAGCTACTCGGAACAGTGAGGGTGCAGTCAACCCTGGCTGTGCCACTGCACTCCTGCCTGGGTGACAAAGTGTGACCCTGCCTCCAAAAAAAAAGTTAAAAGGATGGAAAAGAGGATATACTGTACAAATATTAGTCAAAAGAAAACCAGAGGGCTAATAAGAACATGAAAACATGCTCAACATAACTAGCCATCACTGAAATGCAATTCAAAACCACAATGAGATATACCTACTAGGATGGCTATAATAGAAAAGATAGTAAGTGTTGGCTAGGATATAAAGAATGTGAAATGGTATAGCCACTTTGGAAAAGTCTGACAGTTCCTCAAAAGGTTAAACATGTGATCCAACAATTCCACTCCTAGGTACATACCAGGAAAATGAAAGTATGTCAATGCAAAAAATTGTACATGAATGTTCACAGCAATATTATTCAACTGATAAATGAATAAATATGATGTGTTCATACAGTGGAATACTTGGCAAAAAAAAAAAAAAGTAGGGGGGAATAATGTCCTGAAACAGGCTACAACATGGATGAAAACTGAAAAAATTATGCTCAGTGAAAGAAGTCAGTCACAAAGACAATGTATCACGCCATTTATATAGTGTCCAAAAGAGGCAAATCCACAGAGGCTGAAAGTAGATTAGTGGATGTCTAGGACTGAGGGATTAGGAAAAGGAAGGAGGAATGGGAAGTGACTGTTAATGAACATATGGTTTCTTTTTGCACGGGAAAAATGTTCTAAAATCAATTTTGGTGATGGTTACACAACTCTGAATATACTGAAAACCCTAAAAGTGTACACTTTAAATAGGTGAATAGTATGGTATGTGAATTACATATCTCAATAAAGGTGTTATATTTAAGAAAAGAGCTAGAGTGGCTATATAATATCAGACAAGGTCAGGTGCAGTGGCCCACGCCCATATAATCCCAGCACTTTGGGAGGCCAAGGCTGGCGGATCATGAAGCCAGGGGTTCCAGAACAGCCTGGGAAACATGGCCAAACCCCACCTCTACTAAAAATACAAAAAATTAACCGGGCGTGGTGGCACACACCTGCAGTCGCAGCTAGCTGGGAGGTGGAGGTAGGAGGATCACCTAAGCCCAGGAGGTTGAGGCTGCAGTGAGCCACAATCACGCCACTAAACTTTAGCCTGGGCAACAAAGTGAGACTTGCCTCAAAAAATAAATGAATATCAGACAAAGTAAACTTCAGAGAAAAGAAAATTACCAGGGACGGAGGAACATTACATGATGATAAAAAGCCCAATCACCAAGAAGACATAAGCATCCTAAATGTATATACAACTATAATTAAAGAGCTTCAAAATACAAATGCACTAACTCAAACAACTGAAGGGATATATAGGCATATCCACCCTTACTGCTGAAAAATTAAACATTCCTTTCTCAGTAACTGGCAGACTTTGTACATAAAAATCAGCAAGAATATAGACAAAATGAACAGCATCCACTAACTGGCTTGAATTGATATTTATGAAATGCTACAACCAACAACAGCAGAGTACACATTCTTTTTAAGTGCTCAAGACATTCATGAGGATAGACCACATCCTGGATCACAAAACAAACCTTAACAAATTTAAGAGAACTGTAATCATACAAATTATGCTTTTTTTTTTTTTTTTTTTTGAGACGGAGTTTCACTCTTGTTGCCCAGGCTGGAGTGCGATGGCACATTCTCGGCTCACTGCAACCTCTGCCTCCTGGGTTCAAGCGGTTCTCCTGCCTCAGCCTCCCAAGTAGCTAGGATTACAGGCTCATGCCACCATGTCCGGCTAATTTTTGTATTTTTAGTAGAGATGCAGTTTCACCACGTTGGCCAGGCTGGTCCTGAACGCCTGACCTCAGGTGATCTGCCCGCCTCGGCCTCCCAAAGTGCTGGTATTACAGGCGTGAGCCACCACGCCTAGCCAGTACAAATTATGCTCTCTGATTATAATGAAATTAAACTGAAGTAAGTAATTAAGAGATAACAAGAAAAATCTCCAAACATCTGGAAGTTAAACAATGTACTTCTATATAAGTCAAAAAGGAAGTTTCTGGAAATTAGAAGATACTTTGATCTAAATAAACATGAAAATACAAAATATCAAAAATTTTGGCATGTATGTAAAACTCTACTTTGAAGCAAATTTATAGCATTAAATGTTTATATTAGAAAATTAGAAAGATCTCAAATCAATTATGTAAGCCTCAACCTTTAGGAACCTGGAGAAGAAGAGCAAAATAAACCTAAAGTAAATAGAAGGAAATAATAAAGAGTAGAAATCAACGAAATTGAGAACAAGAAAGCAACAGAGAAAACCCAATGAAATAAAAAGCCAGTCCTTGGAAAAAAATAAAAATTGAAAAACCTCCTGAAAAATTAACCAAGAAAAAACGTCAGCAGACATAAATTACTAATGGAAAGAAGGGATATCAGGAAAGATGAGACATCACTACAGACCTCTAATTCCTTAAAAGGATAAGTGAACACAATAATAAATTCCATACACATGAATTGGATAATTTAAATGAAATGGACTAATTCCTCAAAAAACACAAACTACATAAAGTCACACAAGATGAAACAGACAACTATGAATAATTCTATTATAATTATTTTAAGAAACTGAATTTGTAATTAGAAATCTTCTGCAAAAAATCTCCAGACCTGGATGGCTTCAAGGACAAATTCTATCACACATTTAAAGAAGAAATAACACCAAGTATTATACAATCTCTTAAAAAAATAATAGAAAAGGAAATACTTGTAATTTTAATCTCATAAACTGATGTCAGTATTACTGATACCAAAACCAAAGAGAATACAAGAAAACCACAGACTAATATCCTTCATTAACATAAATAAAAAATCCTTAAGGAAATATTAGTAACTCAAATTCAGCAACTTATAATGAGAGTAATATACCCTGACCAATGGGAGTTTAGAGACAGGGCCATACAAAAATGGCCAATGGATTTTTGAAAAAGGTGCAAAGGCAAGTCAAAGGAGAAAGGTTGGCTTTTTTCAACAAATAGTGTTGGAAGAACTGGACATCTATATGCCAAAAGTTTAATCCCAACATAATTCCTACACTTAATACAAAAATTAACTCAAAATGGACCATAAGTCTAAATATAAAATTAAAAACAATAACACTTTCAGGAAAAAAATAAGAGAAAATCTTTGTGACCTGGGGTTAGGCAAAGGTTTTTGTAAACATGATACTAAAAGCATGATTCATAAAAGAAAAATTTGATAAACTGGACCTCATCAAAATCACAAACTTTTGCTCTGGGAAAGACACTGTTTAGAGAGTTTGAAAAGACAAGCTACAGGCTGGGAGAAAATATTTCAAATCACTTATCCAACAAAGGACTTGTATCTAGAATACATAAAAATCTCTCAAAACAATAAGAAAATAACCCAAATAAAAATGAATAAAAGACTTTACTAGTGAACCAAAAAGATATGGACAAATAAGAAACATGAAAAGATGTTCAACATCATTAGCCATTAGAGAAATGCAATTAGAACCATCATGAAACCTGTCCTCTTAAAATAACTATCTATTTCTGCATCAATACCACATTGCCTCAAATGTAACAGCTGTAAAATAAACTCTCCCTATCTAATATGTATAAGTCACTGTTTTCTTCTTTAAAATTGCTTCACCTATTTGCCTTCTCTCTAACCTAATTCTATCCAAATGGATCTCTAGAGTACCCTAGAGGAAAATCAAACTGTTACGTAATAATTTTAATTAATTCAAACTGTTGGTAGCTTTCTGAATCTGAGCAATAACTACCTTATACTGTCATTTGGGCAAGAGGACAAGTGTTATTCCCATTTTACCAATGAGAAAATAGACCCAGGAATTCCAAATCTAAAAAGCTGAGTGGCTCATGCCTGTAATCCCAGCACTTTGGGAGGCCAAGGCAGGTGGATCACGAGGTCAGGAGATCGAGACCAGCCTGACCAACGTGGTGAAACCCCGTCTGTACTAAAAATGCAAAAACTAGCCGGGTGTGGTGGCGCACGCCTGTAATCCCAGCTACTCTGGAGGCTGAGGCAGGAGAACTGCTTGAGCCCGGAAGGTGGAGGATGCAGTGAGCCGAGATCGCACCATTGCACTCCAGCCTGGGCGACAGAGCAAGATTCCATCACAAACAAACAAACAAACCAACAAAGCTGAATGACAGCACCACAAAGCAAGGAAAGCGCCAAACTAGTACCAAAAATAGAATTTCTGATCCCCAGTCTAGTGTCCTATTCCTAAGCCACACTGGATTCCCAGGGTCCTGTTTGCTTTTTACCTGTATAGAAATCATCTCAATCTCATCAGGTGGAAAACGAAAAAAAGTAAGTTCTCTGACCCTACCCCACACATGGAACATCCAAGATATTTTTTAAAATTTTCAAGCCAGCCATAGAAAAGAAATGGGAATGTATATGAAGACAGATTTTAAAGAATAAAAAAATTTCAAATATTTTCCAGACATAACAGCCTAGCAACCATTTTAATTAGGTGTCACAGTTAATTACAAGATCAATGAATATTTACTGATTGGCTTTTTAAAATTGTAATTAATATCCACTTTATGAAAAACACTCTCTCCTCTCCAGATTGCATAATGAAATACTACTATCAAAATCAACTACATTTAAAATTTGTTAACTATAAAAACCTACCTATTCAGGGAAAGGAATTATAAGCAGCAGGTAGCTCAAAGCATAATTTTTTTTAGCATTTCAGAAACACAGTGACAACAGTTTCTAAGAATTTGCATGTTCATTTCCTGTACGTGAAACCACACACACAAAAGTTTAAAATATTTTATAATATGCATTTACTTTATCACCTTTTTTGAAGACCATTGTGCTTCCCCTCTTTTTTGGCCAGGAAGTGGAGTGGGAGGAAGAAGACTGTTTTCCAAACTCTCTAACAAGTTTCAAATTTTAAAAAACAGACTACAGGAAAAAAGGAATATTCTAAACTTTTCGGCCTATTTTTATAGTGCCTATCTTAACTGGCCATAATACACGTACTTACATTATTTTCTATAGGCGGGTCCAAATTACAGGTGAATCTCTTTTTTTTTTTTAGCAAGTTAAAAATTTTTTTTTTCTTTTCTGCATTAGTCACATTCTCGCCCACTTTACCACCCAAAGACTTTTGCAGTCAGACTCCTGGCAGAAGGCTTAGAACATTCTGCTGCTGATAAAAGAGAAACCACCACCCACCCAAGACAGCAATTGCCAGCTGTTTACTTTTAGATTTTGGTTAAGAAAAATTTAAGGAAATTCAAGTCAAAATTTTCAAGCCAACCTCAGAAAATAAATAGGAATATAAATGAAATGTAAGAGAAATTAAAGACGAAAAAAATTTCAAATATTTTCTAGGTAATTAATAAAAGCCTAGCAACCATTTTAATTAGGCATCACATTAATTGTAAGATCAATGAATGTTTACTGATTGGACACTTCTGTTTCCCTTATCCGCAAATCCACTACTCCTACCACTACATCTACACAGAAATATTGTGGCTACTGATACACCACAGATGTGTCTTTAAATGTCAACAATCTAGTTTAAATTTTTTCATGTTCAGGTATGTGTCTCTAATATTAATTAGCACATAATATGAACTGACCCATATGGAAATAAAAAAACCAAAAGGTATAGTTATGGTTTTCATATAAACTTATAATCTTAAGAATGCAAGAAAGAACGCATATGTAATTTATATGCGTTTATATGTAAAAATAAGCATTTATAAAGGCACATCGCTGTATGTGAAAGCAAAGAAAATTTTCACTGTCCTTGAAAATAGTGGAATGAATACATGTTTGGAACTGTATAAAGACACTTTCTGAAGAAAATTAATTTTTAAACTTGGAAGAAAGATTTTGGAAGTAATGACACTGGAGGATTTTTTTAAAATTACACGTTCCCTTAGAATTGTGGCTGAATATAAGTTTCACATACATATGTTCAAAGAGTTGTGACAGTTCAAGAACTAACCTAATCTAAACCAGTTATTTCTAAACTACAGGCTAAGGAGTCAGTGGAAGAGTTGCCTGAATGCACATACTCCAAGCACTGTCTGTAGTCTAAAACATTTCTGCTCCATTTCTCAAATATAAATAGATACTGTAAAAATAAAATACAAAATCATTTAAAAGCATAGTAGTTTTCTGTCATTATACATAATTTCAACCAACAATTACTAAAAGTACAATTGCATGTGTATTAGAAGTACAGGGTTTCTCATAATCAAAATAGGTCAGGGGCCTTTAAGCTAATGTACAGAGTTCCTTCTGGCCCAAAATTCTATGATTTTAAAGGATGAAGAACTCTTACGGTGAATTCCTTAGAACTATTCCATTTCAATAAACATACATATGTATATATAAATAATGCTTGCTATGTGCCAAGTACCGGACTTTTTCTCAGAGATGAGTAAGACATGATTCCAGACAGACCCAGGTTCAAATTGGCAGGAGAGACAGAGACAGAAACAAATAATACAACCTAATAAATACTGCAGAAGAAAAGTTTCAAATGCGTTGGGAGCACAGCGGTATCAATGTCACCTGGGGGAGTCTGAGAAGACAATGATTTATGAATTGGGTTTTGACAGGTGGTAAAATAGAGGAAAGTAAACATCCTAGACATCCGCACGTACAAAAGTACAGAGCTGTCAAAGCGCATGGCATGTTTGGGGAAATAGCCAGTATAGTCTTGTATGGTAGGATATTAAAGCAGGACTAAAAGGTAAAATGGATTGGGGCAGACTGTAAAAGATCCTGAATGATGATGTGCTTAACAATTAGGATTTGATGCTGTCAGCAATACGGTTACTAAAAAGTTTAAGGAAAGGACAGTGATAAATATGTATTTCAGAATAACTCTATGGAAGGATTATAGTAGGGAAACCAGTGGAGGGCGGGGGGCAGAGGGGGCAACCGCACTAATTCTGGCGAAAAAAAAAATAATACAGTGCAGTGTTAAGTGGAAATGAAGAACCAAGGATGATTCCTGGTTTTCTAGTTCGGATAGCAGGACAGATACTGGAACCATTATCAGAGATGGGATAGAGAAGAAAGGCAGGAAGAGAACCAGAAAAGAGTAATACCCCTTGGAGAGCAGTTTCAAGAAACAAGTTATCTTCATTAAACGCTGCAAACAGGTGACTGAAAGGGTCCCCCGTCCGGTGGTGAGCCCGCAGGTGGGTAAGGCAGGATGAAAGCAGATACGGAAGGTGTGTCCACAGGGTTAGAGCCAAGGCTTTTCATTGAACTTTCCGCACCGCATCTCCATTTAAGAGGAGCTCGGAGTCGGGGGGCGCGGAGAGGAAGTCCGGCTCCCAGGAGCAGGGAGCCCGCGGCGGGAAGCGGACAGGGCCGGGCGCCGGTGGTTCAAGAGGCGCAAGGCACCGGCCCCGGCGAAGAACTGCCCCAGCAAAGGACGCCTCCGACTCGCCCACCCCTGCTCCCGTCCCTGGATTTAGTCCACTTACTCTGCTCTTAGTCCCTCGCAGCCTTCAGCTGTGGCGATACGGACTCAAACCCTCTACCAACCGGGACCTATGCACTCAAGGGAAGAGACTCCGCGGCCCCCTAATCCGCCTCCTCAGCAAGCAGACGCAGAATCGGACGGAGGCAGCGGACGGAAGGCCGGGAAGCCAGTGGCGTTCAACGCCATCACCGGCGGGGTAGACACCTCCGCCGACCGCCTCCGACCGGCGCTCCCGGAGAACTCCAGCCTCGCGAGATTTCCTTCCTCGCGTTACTGTGGGGTAGAACCGACCACTCTCCGCTTTGCCCCAGAAGGCAGGGCGGGGCCCTTCTATGTCCCTCCCTATTCCTCCCTTCCCAGGCTTTCGCTCGGCCTCTCGCAAAGTCTCGCGAGTTTTTCCAGGGGAAACCGGCCTGGGTGGAGAGACAGAGAAGGGGAGACCGGGTGGGTGGGCCGTACGCTTAGGGGGTCGTGGTTGGTACTTCGCTGTTGGGGAGGCTTTCAGGTCGCCCAGATCCTGCTTCCCAATGGGTGACTGGGAAAATTAGCGGGTGGAAAATCTCGAGGGGTGGAGGCTTTTTTTTTCCTCCTTGGCCCCGCCCTCTTCCTGTTCGGCGACTGGGACGCCTGGCCCTACGAGGGGGAAGGGAGGCTTGGCCGGGCTGTCGGAGAGCGCTGTGCGCACGCGCGCGCCCGAGTGTGTGAGTGTGCACGCGCACGCGCGCTCCTGCTCTTAGGAAGCCTGGGAAGGACCGGTGTGCTAGGAGATGATCGGGGAAAGCATAGTCCCCTGTCTGTGGCACCAGACACTCCCGACTGTGCGCTGACTCTCCCCGCCCAGCCAGCAGCCTTTTCCAGAGAGGCTGTGCTCCATAGCCTCTGTTCGTTTTCACTGCAGGACCAGGCACGAAAGTAAGCGAACCTCGATCCTGAGGTCTTCCCTATCCACTCACCTTGTATTTTCCACCCCCCACCCTCCAGCAAAATGGGTCTAGAAGGTTTCTCAAAGAGAGTTTTGCATGAAGGGGAGATGCGTCTTGAAAGCAAGAGGTGAAAATAGCTGGATCGTAAGAAATCAGTTCGTTTTGATTTAACACTTTGGCTTTGCTTGCCATGTGCTTTTCGAATGTGGATTGTCTATTCAGTATAAGATTTTGTTAGCGAAGCAGGGGAGTACCGTATGCTCTGTTTTAATAAGAAAAAGTTTTAAAAGTTTTAAATTTCCTTCTACACACCAGTGTGATGGTAACAACTAAGTTTTTCTGCTCTACCTGGTAAATTACTGTGATGTTTCAAAAGCTAAGGGGAGAGTGTGAAGTTGGGGTCCTTATCCTAAGGCGAAGACCTGATGTGCGGTTATCTTAGGAGATGTTTATCTTTGTTTTGGCCTTTTCTTTTGCTGTCACTCCTGTTTCCTGTTAATTCCGCACCCCTACCCGCCAGTCCCCCTTCAAACGTTTTTCTTGGAGGGAAGTGCAAAAATGCTGGCTTGGGGTTTATATGTGACTAATGTCAATTAGCAAGGATCATAAAGTTGTATTTCAAGAGTCTTTGTCACTTATGTTTCGTATATGTAAGGGAATCAAATACAATTAAATGTCAAAATGTTTCCCTCTGACAATTTTAAGTTCATTTTAAAAGCAAAACCAAAAATGCATGCACTGGTATTTTTGTCTGTGCCTGGTAGAGTGACAGCCTAATATGGTGTATTGATACCCTTGCTTTCTGGTCATGACCTCATTAAACTGTCCTTTGTTGGACAGATTTCTTTGAACATATTATTCATGTTCCCTACCAAGTCTTCTTGAGGGAAAGACAATCTTCTTGAGAAAATTAGAAAAAATGTAAGATGTTATGTACAAATATTTGGCTAATATGTTTTTCCCCTTACAGGTTAAAACAAAATGAAGATTTTTTCTGAATCTCATAAAACAGTGTTTGTTGTGGATCACTGCCCTTATATGGCAGAATCTTGCAGGCAGCATGTCGAGTTTGATATGCTGGTGAAGAATAGAACTCAAGGAATCATTCCTTTGGCCCCCATATCTAAATCATTGTGGACTTGCTCAGTAGAATCTTCCATGGAATATTGTAGAATAATGTATGATATATTTCCTTTCAAAAAGCTGGTGAGTGTGAAGTACAAACAAAATCATGATTTTGGGGATGTACTTAACTGCATAAATGAATTTTTATATGAATTTGCTATAGATAATGACGGTGTGTTTATTACTTAAAAATGTGGTACATAACGCTGCCCTTTGGGATTAATATATAATGGATATTTAATTGGGGCCAGTAATAATAACAGCTAACAATTATTGAGCACTTTACATGTGCCAGACATATTTCAAATTGCTTCATATTTATTAATTTCCGTAATTCTCATAACAGTCATGTTAGGTAGGAACTGTAGTTATTGAAGCAATATTCAAAGTATGTAACAACCAGTATAGAACACAGACTGACCATTGAGAGCTGCTGTCAAATTGTGCTGGCATGTAGCAGCTGACTGTCAGTCTTGTTTGTTGCTTCCCTGTTGTAGATCCGGAAACTGAGGTAAAGAGAAGAAACTTGTCCTGAGTCACATAGTTACGTAGAGGCAGAGCCAGAATTTGAACCTAAGCTGGCTGGCTGCTTGCAATTTTAGCAAATATATACTAAACTGCTGTATTGTTTGGCCATATTAGAAAGAAATACTTTTAAGAATGCTAAGTGGATATGGTTTATCAGTAAGAAGAGAAATGGATGATTGACAGAAATTACAGGTATTAAAGTTTAATCTTAGATTTCAGTATCTTAAATGTCTTATTTTGGGAAAGTCATTTGTTTAGCCACAAGTGGAAGACTTGCTTTCTGTCTTACTTGAAGCAGCCTAGGCTGGGACCTAGCCAATTCTTAGACTGAGGAAGGTAGGGCAGTAGAGTAAAGGTGTACATAGTCTGATATTATACATTCACATATATTCCAAATTAAAATATAAGCCCTTCTTAAAATTTGTGTGCATTCTGTGTATGATAAAAATATATAATGAGAGGGAATGTAACTGATTTAGAGCGCAGGCTTTGGTTCAGACCTTGGCATGGTTAACTACTAGCTGTGTGACTTTGATCATATTTCTTAATCTCTCCAAGCCTCAGTTTCCTCCCGTGTAAGTATAACACTTACTTCCTTGATGTAAGCTTTAAAAGAGATAAATCTACGTAAAGTGACTTGTAAAATATATCCCTGTCAGATAAGCCTTGGAAGAGAAGACCAATTATCAAACTTCTTGGGGGAGGAAGGAAAACTGGTATTTCATCGATATATAGGGAAAAAGATTATAGATTAGATCGTGTTGTCCAGAGTAAAGAAAGAAATCTAACCCTCTAGCCAAAAAGGAACATGGGTCAGAATCATCATTTGATAAGTTTTCCAAAATGTTCTTTGTCATTATCTTACCTGATAGCAGGTAATTTTAAATTTTCAAATTTGCATTTTACTTTAAAACTTAGCGTAAAGACCATATCCATTATTTTGGCTTTCAGTGCCCTATATGATCCAGCTCCTGCCTATTTCTCTGAGTTTGTCTCCTCTCCCACTGCCTGCTCTGACTTTCACCCTTTCCAGGGTATATGCTTAGATGCCTTTGCATTTGTTATTTGCTGTACCCAGATTGTCTATCCCTGACTTTACGGTGACTGGTTTTGGATTGCCTTCAGTTGCCACTTCTATGGAGAGTCCTTCTGTAACCACCCAATCTAAAGTAGCTAATTAACTTATTTTTCATAGCGTTTATCACTCTCTGAAATTATCTTGTTCATTTATTTGTTTGTATTCTTCCCACAGTGCCTTCTGTCCTAGTAGACTCCCCTCCCCTGACTTTCCCCACATTGTGAGTGACAGAACTTTTTTATTCATCACTCTATTCCCATATACTCAGTGCCAGCAATAGCACCTGGCATGTACTACACATTCTGTAACTATAAAAAGAAGAATGAATGAATCAGTGAAACAGTGTTAGAAATTGCATATTACTTGAAAATATGTTGGTGATTGAGTGAAATTAGAGTTGAATACTAATTGTTTCTTTGGAATCTATTAGGTGAATTTTATTGTGAGTGACTCTGGAGCACATGTTTTAAATTCTTGGACTCAAGAAGACCAAAATTTACAGGAGGTATGGTTAGATTTTGAGCTGTGGCCATTTGTAAATTATCTAAATGTGGTAATACTTTTTTAAAAAATGACTAATTTTTTAAATCACTCTAGGATTTGCATATAGTGTTAAAATGCCAAGTCATATGAAAACAGCTATCCCCATTCTAGGCTTTCCCTACACCCAGCACCCCCAAGCAAACTTCCATTTTTTAGTAGTTGTCATATTTACTTCCAGATTTATAAATAACATGTTTTTATTCCTGTTTATTGAGTTCTCTGTTTATTTATCTACTTATTTATTTATTTTGAGATGGAGTCTTGCTGTCACCCAGACTGGGGTGCATTGCGCCATCTCGGCTCACTGCAACCTCTCCCAGGTTCAATAGATTCACCTGCCTAAGCCCCCCGAGTAGCTGAGACTACAGGTGTGCGCCACCATGCCTGGCTAATTTTTGTATTTTTTAGTAGAAATAGGGTTTAGCCATGTTGGCCAGGCTGGTCTTGAACGTCTGACCTTCATATGTCTAATGCCTGTCCCCTTCCCTTGTGTTCTCAATATTAATATGTCAGAATTGTTGGTTATTTCAAAGTTTCATGTTGGCATTATAACATCTACGTAAAGTATTATTCACTGTTAAGCCAAGTAATATATATGGTTAGTTCTTTATATAGCTTTTTGTTTATTCCTGGAATTATTTATTATCTCCTTTTTCTCCCCTTCATGTGTTTTGTTTTCATAATATCCATTGCTGCTTTTTCTCATGCTTCTACAAAACTGCCCAATATTTTGATCATAAATGTGTTAGATAATTCAGCAGTTTGATTTTGTCCCCTGAGGAACTTCTTGGAGCACAGTCTTCTGCTCCAGTTTGAACTGGCTGCTTTCTAGGCCCACTGCACTCCTATCATCCTTCTCTCCCTATTTTTCAGATCCCATTTTTTTTCCTCTCTTTTTCTTTGTGTAATCTTTTGTTTTGGTAGAACATAACCTCCGGGATGCCTGTAGTTTACCTTGCCCTTTGCTGATACTTTGGGTGTAGAAATTCCGTGTTGGAAATAACTTTTTCCTCAAAATTTTGAGGGCATTATATACTCCACAAAATTATGTGTTTTATAGCCTCCAATGCTGAGAAGCCTAACACCATTTTTCTTTATAATTTCGCACTGAAAGCTGTTAGAATCTCAGTGGTGTGCCTTGGTGTTGATCTGTTCTCATCCATTGTGCTAGGCTTCATATTTTCCAGTACAGGGAAATTTCCCTGCATTGTTTCATTGATAATGTTCTTGTCTCTGTGTTCTGTGTCTTTCAGGAATATCCATTCCTAGGATGTTAGACCTCCTGCATTAAATTCCTTACTGTTTTTCTCACTGATCATCTCATTGTCAGTCATTCTGCTTTTTTGACGCTTTTAACCCTTGTATAGAACTCTCTATTTGATTGTACTTGTAATTTCCAAGAACTTTGACTTATACTCTTAACTATGTCTGTTTTTGTCATATCCTTTTCTTGTTTTATGGGTGTAATTTTACCTGCAGGTATTAACATTAGTTTATTTGATGTTTTCTTTTGTGCCTTCTGTGTTCTCACAGTTCTTTTTTTATGTTGAGGCTTTTCTTAAATGCCTGCTGATAGTTAGCTAGACAGTCTTATTTAAAAGCAAGGCACTAAATGGCAGATTAGAAAATCTACACGTTATGGAGTAGGTATTGCTGACTATATACTTCATTGTAGTTTTAGCCGATTGTTTGCTCTAGGGAACCTCCAAATATTGGAGTTGACAGATGGTCTCTCTGGGACTGTTCTTCTACTCTTTTATCTGTATGACAACTTGGTTGTCAGCTCTCTGGGAGACGGGAGAGGGTAAGTTATACCATTTCCTCTGTAGCATTAGCCATATTTCAGATGCACAGTAAGCCTCACATAGATAGTGGCTACTGTATTGGACAGCACAGATAGAGAACATTTCCATCATCGCAGTAAGTTCTATTGCGCAGTAGTGATTTAGTATCTTACCTTTACTCTCTTATGTGCTTTTGGTATCCATGTTTGATACCTTTCAGTTTCAGTTCTTCCAAAGAATGTGATTCTGTATCTTGTGGGGTAGGGGAGATGTAGTCACTTACACGGGTAGGGTGTAAGTAAGATCTGGGAGTCAAGTTGTTCCTTAAACTGACTTCAAGCTATTGACGTTTTTAGTATCTTGCCTTTCCCCGCTGTGTTTGGTAATTGGTGCCTCTAGTTCTTGAACTTCTCCTGGATTCTCCAGTTCTGAACTTCTCCTGGATTATTTTGCCTTTTACTTTCCATGGGCACTTAGATTTCTGCATATTCAGTCCTATTAAGTTCATCACCACTCCTTCATCCATTTTTATATATTCTTGTTGATGTCTCTCTTGTTCATTGTTGTCTCTTCTTCCACTCACTTCACACTTGTGGGTTTATGCTTTCTTTTTTGGTTTATGAGTGTTTTTTTTTTTTTTTTTTTTTTGAGACTGAGTTTCACTCTTGTTGCCCAGGCTGGAGTGCAGTGGCACGATCTCGGCTCACTGCAACCTCCACCTCCCAGGTTCAAGCAATTCTCCGGCCTCAGCTTCCCGAGCAGCTGGAATTACAGGCGCCTGCCACCACGTCCGGCTGATTTTTGTATTTTTAGTACAGATGAGGTTTCACCATGTTGGCCAGGCTGGTCTTGAACTCCTGACCTCAGGTGATCCACCCGCCTCAGCCACCCAAAGTGCTGGGATTACAGGTGTGAGCCACCACGCACAGCCCGGGTTTATGTTTTTTAGTAAGTAAAATCTTTTACTTCGATTTTAGTGGAGGAAGCAGAAATCAACTCATGCTCAACTAGTTAGGTTTATGTTTTAACATTATTTGTCTAAAGATACTGAGTTACTAGTAGCTTATGTTCTTTGCCATTATTTAGTTGGATAGAAGACTTCAGTCTACAAGGTCCTTCCCTGATGACTGTGAACAACATGAGAAACAAGGCTTTAGTGAAATAATTGAATACATTATTTGAATTATTTAATGCCAAAATTTTTTTGTTAACGGGTGCTATGCAGTGGTAACAATCCCATCCAAGGTGTTTTTATTATTTTTTGTTTGTTTTCTTTTTCTTTTTCTTTTATTTATTTTGAGACAGAGTCTCGCTCTGTTGCCCAGGCTGGAGTGCAGTGGCGCAATCTTGGCTCACTGCAACCTCTGCCTCCCGGGTTCAAGTGATTCTCCTGTCTCAGTCTCCCAAGTAACTGGGACTACAGGTGTGTGCCACCATGCCTGGCTAATTTTTTGTATTTTTCGTAGAGATGGGGTTTCACTGTGTTAGCCAGGATGGTCTTGATCTCCTAACCTCAAGCGATCTGCCTGCCTCGGCCTCCCAAAGGGCTGGGATTACAGGCATGAGCCACCGTACCCGGCTTCTTTTTCTGTTTTTTTTAAATTTTATTTTATTTTATAGTTCTCCGAGGTTAGTTTTAAATAGAATGCTTTTAAAGAAAATGTGTTTTATCATACTGTTTGGTCTTAAAATGTTTGTGATTAGTATTATATGTAAACAAAGCTAACCTTTCATTCTTTTGAGGTAATTCACTCAGTAGGCTTTGATTGGCTTGGCTTTGCACTAATATCATTCCAGAATGTTCTTAATATACTATTACCTGAAAAAACAATTTTAAGAATTCCATACGTTTCCACCTTACTTTTTTAAATACTGTGAAAGAAGTGTTTACCTTTTTCAAGAGGTACTGTGAAAGAAGTGTGAAGGCTTTCTAGTAGTGTATGAATAAAAATAAGTACATATCTGTGTAGATTTGTACCTACTGACTGCACCTCTGCAGTGCAGTAAAAGTGTGCATTTGATGGATAGGTATGCTAATCATAAAGGAATTATTACTTCTTTTGCTTTCCCGAGGTGAAGGTACACGATATCCCATTCATTGCTTTTAAATTTTGAATGGAGGGGAATCTCCATTTGTGAAAGCAACTATATAGCAAATCACTGGTGTTCAAGAATGTATAAAAGAATGTACATTTTGTATAAATTGTGTATAATCTTGTCTATATTTAATGTTTAGCTTTGGTTATCCATGTCACACCTTTTCCCTATGTTAAACCTTTCTATGTCTCTATGTCTATCTTGTGCCAGTACCACACTATCTTGGTTACCATTGTTTTGTAGTAAGTTTAAAAAATAGGAAGTGTGACTCTTCTTACCTTGTTCTTTTTGAAGATTGTTTTGGCCAGTCTGGGTCCCTTGCAATTCCATATGAATTTTAGAATCACCTTATCAATTACTAAAAAGAAGTTGGGGATTATGTTGACACTGTAGGTCAGTTTGGATAATATGGCCATCTTAACAATATTAACTCTTCCAATCCATGAGCATGGTATGTTTTTTCATTTTTTAGATCTTTAATTTCTTTCAACAATGTTTTGTTGTTTTCAGAGTATAAGTTTTATAGTTCTTGTTAAATTTATTTCTAAGTATTTTATTTTTGATGCTGTTTTAAGTGGGATTTTAAAAAATTTAGTCTTCAGATTATTATAAGTATATAGAAATACAATTGATTTTTGTGTATTAATCTTGTATACTACAGGTTTGCTGAACTTGTATATTAGTTATAATAGTTTTTTAGTGGATACCTTGGGATTTCGTAAATTCAGGATCATGTCATCTGCAACATAGAAAGAGTTTTACCTCTTTCTTTCCAATCTGGATTCTGTCCATCCTCTCTCTCTCTCTTCCTTCCTTCCCTTTTTCCTTCTTTCTTCCTTTCTCTTTCTTCCTTTCTTTCTTCCCTTTCTCTCTCCTTCCTTCCTTTCTTTCTTCTTTCCTTCCTTCCTTTCTTCCTTTCCGTCTTTCTGTCTTTCTTGTCTCTGTTTATCACCTAGGCCAGAGTTCAGTGGCTGAACTCCTGGGCTCAAGCGATGCTTCTGCCTCAGTCTTCTAAGTAGCTAGGACTATGGGTGTACACCACCCCACCTAGCTGATTTTTTAGTTTTTTTTTTTTTTTCTTTTTATAGAAACGGTATCTTGCTTTGTTGCCCAGCCTGGTCTTGAACTCTTGGCCTCAAGCAATTGTCCTGCCTTGGCTTCCCAAAGTACTGGGATTACAGGCATGAGCCACTGGGCTTGGCATGAATTTCTTTTATTTCTTTTTCTTTCCTATCACCTTGGCTAGAACTTCCAGTACAGTGTTGAATGGAAGTGATGAGAGTAAACATCTTTGTTACTGATAAGTAGGGAGAATTCATCCAGTCTTTCACCATTAAGTATGATGTTATCAGTAGGTTTTTCATAGGTGTCCTTTATCTTCTTGAGGAAGTTCCCTTCTGTTGCTAATTTTTTTAATTATGAAAAGGTTTTGGATCTTGTCAAGTGCTGTTTCTGTGTTTATTGAGATGATCATGTGATTTTTATTTTATTGATATATGATGTATTGTAATAATTGATATTTGCATATTAAATAAACTTTGCATTCCTAGAATAAATCCCACTTGTTCATGGTGTATAATTCTTTGTGTGTTACTGGATTTGGTTTGCTACTATTTTTTTAAGAATGTTCATGTCCATATATGTAAGATACATTGGTGTGTAGTTTTCTTTCTTGTGATATTTTTATCTGAATTGCACATACTCTTGTCAACATAATTGTTTTCCCTTTTACTTAGCTAATGGCAGCATTAGCCGCTGTTGGGCCTCCTAATCCTCGGGCAGATCCAGAGTGCTGCAGTATTCTGCATGGCCTTGTTGCAGCAGTGGAAACTCTCTGCAAAATTACTGAATACCAACATGAGGCTCGTACTCTACTCATGGAGAATGCAGAACGTGTTGGAAATAGAGGACGAATAATCTGTATTACTAATGCAAAAAGGTGAGGTGTTGATTATAGCAATTCTTTCACTGTGGGGATTTTAAAATCCTGTTGTAGTTTTTCAGAATACTAGAGATAGCATGTTTACATGTTTACGTTTAAGCATATTACAAGTGGCCTTTCTGATTTTTTTCTTTTTTTTTTTTTTTGCCTTTTAATATTGAGGCTGTGTTCCATTCTAAAATAAAGACTTATCTCATTGAAAACTGTTTAGATTGCCATCATGTAGGTAAATTTAACATCTTTTCTCACTGGTTTTTCAGCTAGTTGTTTAGTGGTATGACTTAGCACACTAAAGATAGTCCTTAGTGAAGTAACTTTAAATGTCTATAACACCATAATAAAGCGGAAGAGTGTTTTGAATTTCTTCTGTTACTGTTTATTCCTTTAAATTTGCTATATCTTTTTTATGCCATAGTGATAGTCATGTGCGAATGCTTGAAGACTGTGTCCAGGAAACGATTCATGAACATAACAAGCTTGCTGCAAATTCAGATCAGTGAGTATAATTCATAAATGAAATAAATATGTTCATGTGGATAGATATATGTTATAATTATTTCCAATAACTTGACTGGTAGCGTTTCCCTGAATTCTCTACTGACTCAACAAATTAGTCAAAAAATGTATGTTTGATCAGAAACTTTTTTTTCCATTTTCCCTTTCACTTTAATTTACTTTTCTCCCACAAGAAAGGTGATCAAAAGGATAAAATAATACATAAATTTATAATGTGTATTTGTTTTGATGGTTTTTTTCTCATAGTTGTGTTTCGAATTTGTAAAATGTGTTGGGTGTAGTGGCTTATGCCTGTTATCCCAGCACTTTGCGGGGCCGAAGTGGAGAGATAACCTGAGCTTAGGAGTTCAAGACCAGCCTGGGCAACATGGCAAAACCCTGTCTCTACAAAAAATATAAAAATTAGCCGGGCCTGGTGGCATGTGCCTGTAGTCCCAGCTACTCAGGCAGCTGAGGCAGGAAAATTGCTTGAGCCTGGGAGGCAGAGGTTGCATTGAACCGAGACTGTGCCACTACACTCCAGCCTGGGCGACAGAGCAAGACCATGTCTCAAAAAAATTTTTAATTTAATTTAATTTAAATTTAAATTTTTAAAAAATTGTTAAATGTGCAAGTTGTTAGTGGCGTTATTCAGTATGTACCACATCTAAACATAAGTGGTTGCATTGTGTGACTTTTTAAAAAAACTTTTTCTGTTTCTGAAAAGGAAAACAGTTTTTTTTCCTCTATACTCACATTAGTACTTTTGATCAAATGTGTGGGTTTTTCTTCCGCACCAATTCTCCAACTCTGTGAATACCAACTGTGTGTCCTACAATTCAATTATGACAATCCTTGGAATTAATACAGACCCCACAGATTAGTTATTGCAGACTCAGTTCCACAAGACTGTAACCCACTTAGACACAAATCTCGACTAGTGGTTCCCCACACTTTCGTCTGACTTGGCTACAAGTTAGGTGTTTCCACAACCCGCTCCTCATGTTCAATACTTTGTTCTGATGGGCTCACAGAACTCAGGGAAACACTTCAGTTTTCTGATTTATTATAAAGGATACAGATGCACAGACACATGAAGTGGGTGAGGTTGGAAGGATCCCAAGTGCATCAGGTTCTGTCCCTGTGGAGTTGGGGTGTACCACCCTCCCAGCACATGGATGTGTTTACCAACCTAGAAGCTCTCTGAGCCCCATACTTTAGGGATTTTTATGGAGGCTTCATGTAGGTGTGATTGATTATTAACTCAGTATCTAGCTTCTGTCCCCTCTCTGGAGGATAGCAGAGTGGGGCTGAATGCTGCTGAGCTTCTAATCATTGCTTGTTCTTTCTAGTGACCAGACCCCATTGGGGAGCTGTCCAGGATCCTACTAAAGTTGCCTCAGTAGAAGAAAAGATGCTCCTGTCATCCAGGAAATTCCAATGAACTTAAGAGCTATGTGTCAAGAACTGGGGTCAGAAACCAAATATTAGAGCAAAAGATGCTCCTAGCACCCCTGTCATTTAGGAAGTTACAAGGATTTTGGGAGCTCTGTGCCAGGAAGCATGAGCAGAGACCAATATGTATATTTGTGATTGTGTCACAGCTAGTAAAGACATGTTTGGAACTATTGCAATGTGGACTTTTTTAGAGTGATTATTAGTTTTCTTAGGTGCGGTCATATTGTTATGAGTAGGATTGTTCTCGCTAGGCGAAGCAGGCTGAAGTGTTCAGGACTACACGTCAAGCCCTCTGCAACTTACTCTCAATGGTTTAATTAAAAAGTGTACATCTACCTAGGTATAGTATATAGAGAAAGCAAATATAGCTAACAGTGACTCTAGGTGAAGGACATATGGTTGTTCATTGAATAGTACTTTTCTTTCAACTTTCCTGTGGGTCTGGAAATTTCAAAATAAAAAGTTGAGGGAAATTTTTAGCATTACCAATCCTATAACTTGGAAATAACTAATTATAGCTAATGGTTAGTATTGCCTGATTTTATCCTTAAGAAATATTAGTATAAGGGAAATTAATACACAATATATTCATTTTCGCTGTTGCAGTTATCTATTGAAAATTAGACTTAATTATAAGAGTTTTCTCTTTATCCTTCAGACACTCACAATTATTATTTTTTGCATTTAAATTAAATTTGTATACTCATTAAGTGTTCATACAGGTATAGCAATTACATATACTGCCTTTGTAATATTTAGTTTTTGGGTTAACAGTAATATCTGATTGTAGCAATATGATGTTTTAATATGTTAAGGTTTTAATAGTTTACCTGCTTGAATTCTTTACATACTATGTATTCTTAAATTTTAAGTCAAAAATTTCTCTTTAAGTCTCATGCAGATTCAAAAATGTGAGTTGGTCTTGATCCACACCTACCCAGTTGGTGAAGACAGCCTTGTATCTGATCGTTCTAAAAAAGAGGTGAGTGTTGAAATAATGAAAGAAAAGACCATTGTGGTTAATAATAATAAATACTGAGAAGGGTTATCATTAAAATGATCCATTGCCAATATTTTCTGCCAAGAAAATATTTTGAGTTTTCAAAGTAAACCTCTATGTCAAGACATCTAGGTTGGTTCTTTATGGTATAATTGTGGATTTTAAAGTGTTTCCTATTCTGCCTGCCTTGTCATGTTTGTTTATTTTATCAAAATGTGTTACAAACCATACATAGTTTGTATTGTTCCTAAAATTTTATTTATTTTAGTGATTATTTTTATTCTGTAAAAATCTTTTTCCTTATTAGAAAAGCAATACACTCTTTAACAAAAAATATATTCCAATAAAAAATTAATTTTACACATTCAGAGGGAAAAATCTTATTTTCCAACCTTGGTTTTACTTTTTAAATAAATTTGAATAATTTTAAAGGAATAGATGATCCTGTTGATTGTCAAATAGATCCACATCATAATATTCTCTATCAGTAATTTATGTTTAGAAATATAGATATATATCCTGGTTTTTCATTTTGCATTATTTAATATAAACATCGCTAGTATTACTTTCGTCCATGAATTTTTGTAGTTAAGTGGTATTTTTAGTCATTATTGCCATCATTGTGTTTTTAAGTGGTTTCCAGCATAAGCCTCTTTTTTATTAACTTTTTTCTGCCTCTTTTGATAATGTGGCAATGTTAGTTTTATTTTATGATAATGAAAATTTATTTGTAATTAATATTATTGCCCTGGAATGAGTAAGATTTTGTGTTATCTTGTTGTACACTACTTCTAGCTGCCTTATTTATTGGTGACAGAATGAAATTTTTGTGGCGATTTCCACATTCATTCTTTTAGTTTTATCTGCAGGGTTTTGTCCTCTCAACAAAATAAATTATTTTTTCTGCAGTGTACTTCAAATCATTTTTGCATATAGATAAAAAGACGTAAAAATTGTAAAGAAATGTATTTAAATATTTCACTCTAAATTTCAGGAGGACAGGGATTATGTCTGTTCACTGCTGTGTTCTATATACTCACAGTTTCTGGTGTCTAGCAAACTGATTAATACGTATGTGGTGAGTGAATGAATGCATGAGAATGTATTGCTAAAATAATTGTCATGGTTAATTTATGGATCCTTTTTTTCCAACTTCTAAAAAGTTAAAAATACTTAATTTTAATGGATTTATACTAAAATATTTAGCAGTAGGTTACAATGAATTAATATTTTGTGGATTATTTTTCTTGTATGTTTTTCTGTAGTTGTCCCCAGTTTTAACCAGTGAAGTTCATAGTGTTCGTGCAGGACGGCATCTTGCTACCAAATTGAATATTTTAGTACAGCAACATTTTGACTTGGCTTCAACTACTATTACAAATATTCCAATGAAGGTAGGCAGTTCTTTTTCCTGCTATTTTGAAAGCACTGCTTTGCTTTTTAAATGTTTGTTTGAGGCCAGGCGTGGTAGCTCATGCCTGTAATCCCAGCACTTTGGGAGGCTGAGATGGGAGGATCACTTGAGGCCAGGAGTTTGAGACCAGTCTGGTCAACATAGTACGATCCCATCTCAATATTAAAAAAATAAATAAATAATTGTTGGACATGTATTATTTATTTTAATTGAACCTTTACCTTTTCTCCCCATATCATATTTTCTATTTTGCTAGCCCACATTCAATGTCTTTGACCAGGTCAGTAAATACTGAAAAGCAACCAGAAAGGATCACAGAATAAAATGCTATATTTTTGTTTTCTAATAAGAACACGTTATGTGAGCTCTCTTAAAAAAAATGCTGTCATTGTTTTCATCAAAATATAATTTCTATTTTAAATTATTATTCTGTGATTCTTTTCTTGACAGCTGTGTTATTAGATTTTGCTTACTTTGTGTATTCTAGTGGATCTTTTATTCTCTATGTTTTTGTTGTTGCCCACCCAGTATAAAGGTGTTTATAGCTAATAGGTCTAACTAGGGGAAAATAGCTCATAGTTTTAAATTAGTTTATTACTCTCTAACTGAAAGACCATAGATGTGAGCTCTGTGATTTTACTGGTGGATTTTTTAAGGAATCTATTGCTAGCTGTTCATTTTCATTATATTAACATTATCATTAAGTTGTTTTAGGGCTAGCACAGTGCCTGGCCCATAGTAAGCTTCAAATGGGTTTTTACTGAGTGGAATGGAATTTAATTGTATTGATTATGTTTACAAATATAAGGTAGCCACTATATCTCAAAATTCAAATTTTTCTTACATTCCAGTTTCTATTTTCTGCCACTATATTATGAACAATAAATTGCATGAGAATTATAATCTTTTCATTGTTAATTTCTTAATGCCATTGGCTGGTTTTTCACTACAAATTTTAGGCTTACCCTGTAGAACCTTTTGGATGCAGAAGTAAATAACATAATAGGTACACTTTAATATATATAATGTCATGTGTTATAAGAAAAATACTCTGATAGCTTGCCTGTTAATTTTGATCATATTTGTGTGCTACTGGTGTGACTCTTCAATCTTTGTGTTTTTTGGTAAACAGATAATGTTGAAATTCCTATTTCCTATTACTGAAAACAAGTTACTAAACTTGTTTATTAGTTTGTATTTTATATAATTGATATTTGGTAATTCACTGTAGGTATTTAAAGATGCTATTTCCTCTTTTTAACAATGATTTCGCTTTAAATTTATGTAAATTATTTCAATTACATTATATTTGTATATTAAAAATATTGGCAAGACTGCATTTGGAGTAAAAAAAATTCAAAATTTCTGAGTTAGTCATCTTTGTTAATTCTGACATAATGTAAAAAAATCATTAAATACTTTATTACCTGTATATTGCCAGTTGTTTTTTAATGGAGTTTATGTTGCATGGAACACTTGCATCTTTAAATAGATTATCCCATTATTTTAGCTAATTATTATTGAATGTATTTGACCTCATTTTAAACAAAAAGCAAATGAATAATTAATAATTTTATTATTTTGAAAGCAAAACCAAGTTTTTTTAAATGTTTGAAATTTTACTTCAAGGAAGAACAGCATGCTAACACATCTGCCAATTATGATGTGGAGCTACTTCATCACAAAGATGCACATGTAGATTTCCTGAAAAGTGGTAAGAGACATTTGAAAGTATTATTTTGTATGATCTAACATATGAAAGCATATTACAGTAGCCCCCACATCCTCAGGGAAGACATTCCAAGACCCCCAGTGGATGCCTGAAATCTCAGATGGTCTCGAACCCTATACTGTATACACTGTTTTCTCCTATACATACATACCTATGATAAAATTTAATATATAAATTAGGCAAAGCAGGAGATCAATAACGATAAGAATGAAATTGAACAACTATAACAATATATTATAATGAAAGTTATATGAATGTAGTCTCTTGGTCTCTCTCCCTCTTTCTCAAAATATCTTATTATACTGTACTCATCGTTTTTGGGATGATGTGAGATGATAAAATACCTACATGATGAGATAAACTGAGATGAATGATACAGGTATTGTGACATAGCATTAGGCTACTATGGACCTTAAACACAAGCACTATGATACCTCGACAGTGGATCTGATAACCAAGAAGGCTGCTAATGGACTTGTAGTGTTTATAGCATATATATGCTGGACAAAGGAATGATTCACATCCCAGGCAGGACACAGTGGCATAGTGTGAGACTTCATCATGCTACTCAGAACAGCATGCAGTGTAAAACTTATGAATTGTTTATTTCTGGAATTTTGTATTTAATGTTTTTGGGCTGCAGGCCGGGGGTAGTGGCTCACACCTGTAATCCTAGCACTTTGGGAGGCTAAGGTGGGCAGATCACTTGAGGTCAGGAGTTCGAGACAAGCGTGGCCAACATGGCGAAGGCCCGTCTCTACTAAAAATTAAAAAATGAGCCAGGTGTGGTGGCGCGTACCTGTAGTCCTGGTTACGTGTGAGGCTCAAGCAGGAGAATCTCTTGAACCTGGGAGGCGGAGGTTGCAGTGAGCTGAGATCATGCCACTGCACCCCAACCTGGGCAACAGGGTGAGACTTCATCTCAAAAAATACATATATATCTTGGGGCTGCAGTTGACCACAGGTACTGAAACCACGGAAAGCGACACAGCAAAGTTGGGGGACTACTGTAACAGCTTTGAGAAGTTCTGCAGTACAAACCAGACTGACTAGTTCATCCCTGTGCAAACTTATCTGTCAGTATCACCTATTAATGGCAATGGAACTAGTGTCCTGTGGAATTTACTTCGGAAAAGACTGGGCTAATAGAACAAATACTGAGAAAGATAGCCATGGCTTTCTCAAACTCATTACAGTTTCATTTGCAGGCAAACAACCTTGAGGAAGGGAAAAGAATAGGAGCAAACTCGAAAGAGTGATAGACTTTCAACTTGGCCTAGAAATTAAATTTTGAAATTTAAATTAGTTTTTTTTCCTCTAAAAATTATTTCAATCCATAGATCTCATCTCCCAAACTGATTTCTGCAACTGTATTGGCTTGGTTTAGGGGAGAAGACTCTGGAGTTAGGAGATAAGTTTTAGCTAAAGCTTTGCCACCAACTGGCAAGTCCCATATGTTTCTAGATGTATGTTTGCGTGCTTATGAATGAAAGATGCTGGATTAGATGAGCTGTAGTATTCCATTCAATTCTAAAATACAATGAAAATTTTAAGATGTTGAAGGTCATTTTAAAAGCCTTTAAGCTTTGACATTTGGTTAAATTCTTTAGAATGTTTTCTAGTAAATTGATGCTGCCAGAGAAACGGTTGACTTTGATTATGTTGTATGCATCTTCTGAAGCATAATCATGAGCCAGTTGTGACATTTGTTACATTGTTACATTTGTTACATGTCTGAGGAATCTTAGAATAAACCTAACGAGCTGCTAACATGAAAGAAACTATTCTGATGCAGGGATATATAAACATTTAACAAAGGAATATAGAGAACTTGTTTTTGAAAATATATTACATGGAAATTGCTAAGAACCTGTGATGTGATATCAATTTTTAAAATGTTATTTTAAAAACTTACAAAAATGGGCCAGGCGCAGTGGCTCACACCTGTAATCCCAGCACTTTGGGAGGCTAAGGCAGGTAGATCACGAGGTCAAGAGATCATCCTGGCCAACATGGTGAAACCCCGTCTCTACTAGAAAATACAAAAAAATTAGTTGGGCATGGTGGCGCGCGCCTGTAGTCCCAGCTACTCGGGACGCTGAGGCAGGGGAATCGCTTGAACCCGGGAGGCAGAAGTTGCAGTTAGCTGAGATCATGCCACTGCACTTCAGCCTGGCAACAGAGCGAGACTCTGTCTCAAAAAAAAAAAAAGTGTCAAAAATATCCTTTGTAACACAAAATAGTTCTTTAAAATAGTTGTTGACTTGGCCTGTAGTTATATGCATTACATGTGGACACTATGTGTCAAAAGTTATTTTAACAATAGGAACAGAGTGCTGTGGGAGCACGGAGGAGGCTGCCTGTGGTTGTGCCAGTAAGAGTTAGGCAGGTTTTACTGAGGTGGTAACAGTGTAGCTAGGTCTTGGTGAGTAGGCTTATACTTTAGCCCAGATACCTTCCCTAAGTTCCAGATCTTTTTTTTTTTTTTTGAGACAGAGTCTCGCTCTGTCACCCAGGCTGGAGTGCAGTGACGCGATCTTGGCTTACTGCAAGCTCTGCCTCCTGGGTTCACGCCATTTTCCTGCCTCAGCCTCCCGAGTAGTTGGGACTACAGGTGTCCACCACCATGCCTGGCTAATATTTTGTGTTTTTAGTAGAGACGGGGTTTCACCGTGTTAGCCAGGATGGTCTTGATCTCCCGACCTCGTGATCCGCCCCCTCAGCCTCCCAAAGTGCTGGGATTACAGGTGTGAGTCACCGTGCCCGGCCCCTAAATTCCAGATCTTTATATTCTACTTCCTAATTGTATCTCTTAGATGTCTCTCAGTCACCTACACTTCAACATGCCCAAAACAACTTAGGAGCTTTGCCACCTGAACTAGTCTGTTTCCTTTTTCAGTGAATGGCCCTATTGTCTGTTCATTTATGTAAGGCAGAAAACCTCAGAATCATTTTTGAGACATCTAATCCATCATCACATTTTCTTGATTTTGTCTACTAATTTTTCTCACGTACATCAAAATCTCCATCTTAGCTACCAATAACATTTCCCTAATCCAGCCTTTTATTTCCTTACCTAGTATCTCACAGTAGCCTACTAAATGGCCTGTCCCTATCTACTCTTTACCCTCTAGCTACAGTAACTTTCAGAATGCTAATCCTGACCATGTTCTCATGACCTTAAACCCGCCCCGTGCCCATGCTTTTCTGTTGCCCTTAGGGAACAACAGAGCTGTTTAAATGTCTTACAAGGCCCTTCATTGTCTGGCCCCCTCCCCCTTTTTATTCTCATCTCAAAGCATACTGATCTTCTCTGTTTCAGCCACACAGATCTAATATTTTTCATGCTTCCTCCTGCCACAGTATCTTGGTATCCACTGTTCTTTTGCCTGAATAGTCTTTCCTCTATTTCTTCTTTTTTTTCTTTCTTTTTTTTTTAATCTGAGACAGAGTCTCACTTTGTGACTCAGACTGGAGTACAGTAGTGTGATCATAGCTCACTGCAGCATCGACCCCTCGGGCTACAAGCAGTCCTTCCACCTCAGCCTCCGGAGTAGCTGGGACTGCAGGTGCATACCACGAAGCCTGGCTAATTTTTGTATTTTTTCCATAGAGACAAGGTCTCACTATGTTGCCCAGGCTAGTTTCCTGACCTCCTAGCAATCCTCCCACTTAGGACTCACAAAGCACTGAAATTTTAGATGTGAGGCACTGCATCTGGTCCATTTCTTTAGTTAATTTCTACTCATACCCTTATAACTCAGACCAGTCTTCACTTCTCAAGGAAACTTCTCCTGGTGTTTTGGAATAGGACAAATCTCCCTCTACAGGCACTCATAGCACTGTAGATTTTCCTTCAAAGCCTTGTCAGCTTTATGGTTACACATTTCTTCATTATTATTAGATTAATATCTTCTTACGTATTTACTTTCCAGATCCCTTGGTTTGTGTTTCTTCTAACTAAACTTATTAGAATTCAGTATGGTTGTGCATTTTAGATTCCTTAAGCTTTTTCTGAGTACTTAACCATGTCATTTTATCATTTAATAGTGTGGGCAGGGAAGAGCAGTTGTAGATGCTTGAGATTTTTTAAATTCTTGCTATTGACTTTCAGTGCAATGACCTAAATGATTGATTAATGATGAATGTGGAGGAAAATTACTATTTATTTTAATCATAGATAATATCTTTGGTATTTGTCCAGGGGACCTCATAAAAAGATGTTGTCTCAGAGATATTTTCTCTTGGAGAGTTTAAACTCATTTGGAAATCTTGGTAAACAATTTGAAGCTTGTGATCTACTTGATAATGTTAGTGTTTCTCTGACATTTTTTCATTGTTGTTTTTAAGTGAACTTTTAATTTTAGAGTAGTTTCAGATTTACAGAAAAATTGTGAAGACAGTACAGAGTTCCGGTTACTCCATACCCAGTTTACTCTATTATTATTTTTTGCTTTTATTATTATTATTTTATTTATTTTTTTGATACAGAGTCTCACTCTGTTGCCTAGGCTGGAGTGCAGTGTCGTGATCTCAGCTCACCGCAACCTCTGCCGCCCAGGTTCAAGCGATTCTTCTGTCTCAGCCTCCCGAATAGCTGGAATTACAGGCACCTGCCACTGCGCCTGGCACATTTCTGTAGTTTTAGTAGGGACGGGGTTTCACCATCTTGGTCAGGCTGGTCTTGAACTCCTGACCTCGTGATCCACCTGCCTCAGCCTCCCAAAGTGCTGGGATTACAGGCATGAGCCACTGCACCCGGCCGCTTTTATTATTTTTTAAATTAAAACATAATTGTACATATTTATGGGATACAGTGTGATGTTTTGATACATGTATACAATGTGTAATGTCTCTGACATATTTTTAAAGGTGATTCACATCTAGGTGGCGGCAGTCGAGAAGGCTCGTTTAAAGAAACAATAACATTAAAGTGGTGTACACCAAGGACAAATAACATTGGTAGGTATTTAAGAATAACTGAAAAAGACTAAATCAAAAGGTTCTTAAGATATTATGTGGGGGTCCATTTATTCTGTTTTGCATTTTCGTTTTTCATTGTTTCAGGACTCAATGAACTCAGTGAACAAGTTTTTTTTTTCTTTCTTTTAATTGTGGGAATATTTCTTTATATTCTTTCAAATCAGTGTTTTCTTCTATTTCAGAATTACACTATTGTACTGGAGCTTATCGGATTTCACCTGTAGATGTAAATAGTAGACCTTCCTCCTGCCTTACTAATTTTCTTCTAAATGGTAACTTTAATTATTTAATGGTTTTGACTGAAATTATTTATATTATTTGAATTATTTATATTATTAAATTATTATTTGAGTGAAATTATTATTAAGAATATGAACTCTGGAAAGCTATATTCATCACTGTAGCTTTGCCATTTATTTGCCAAAGCTGTTTTAAACTTATGTAATTTGAAATACCCTTTAACAGTTTTTACTAACATTTAAAAGATGACTTTAGGTTTGGCTTTCAGGCTATTGCATCTAAGCAGGTTTTATTTAATAAAATTGTGAGAATTTTTATTTAAAAAATTTGACCTTCAGAGTCTAAATTGATTTGTTTTAGAAGCTATAATTAGAAAACAGATTTGAAGAATTAAATAGAAGCTAGAATAATATAGACCATTTATCTTGGCCCATTGAATTTTAAATCAAATCAAAGGTGGACTTACTTATATTTGAACATGATGCCTTTATCATAAATAAATATTATGTTTTTAATATTATACCATATGATTCTTACCTGTGACCTTAAATCTGTGGTTTCATTGTGTGAAATTTTTTTACAAGTCTTAATTATTTGATTCCAAATTAAAAGCTTCTCTGGTAATTCTTATGATCATCTCAGGTTTTGGAACTAGTGATCTAAAGAGTCAGTCTGTCTTTATCATAAGGTTATGTCATTCTTAGTTAAGCATAATTTGATTATCAGGCTAGGTGAAATTCAGATTAACATTTGGACATGTAGAATAGAAAGTAGTTATGATTACAGTGTGGATGAGGAACTGTTGTGTAAGTGAACTGAGACTGTGCCTTCTCCCCAGATGTTCTGTAGCATTAATAACCTGAGGATTATGGAGCAGTTGTCTCACTTTTCTTCTTGAGGTCCAGGAGAAAAATTCAATATGTACATGTAATTGGATGAACCATATAGCCAAACGTATTATGCCAGAGACCACTATAGTTGTTGTGAGAAACTGTATTAACTATGTAACCTTGGAGTAACTGAGATAAAGTTAAGGCTAGAATTCAGATTTTTAGGCATGGAAGAGTAGATACACTAAATTAGCAATGCTGGTTAAAATACGGGGATCAATAAATAAAATGAAAAAATCTAGACATAAATCTCAAGGAAATAAAGGAGAGCCCATTTGAGTTTCATTACTGATAGTGTAATCTTGTTTTTGACAGGTCGTTCTGTTTTATTGGAACAACCACGAAAGTCAGGTTCTAAAGTCATTAGTCATATGCTTAGTAGCCATGGAGGAGAGATTTTTTTGCACGTCCTTAGCAGTTCTCGATCCATTCTAGAAGATCCACCTTCAATTAGTGAAGGATGTGGAGGAAGAGTTACAGACTACCGGATTACAGTAAGACTCTAATATCTATAAATTTTAAGTTTTGAATCTGTCATCATTCAGCAAGTAGTTATCAAGTGCTCGTTAAATGCTAAGGTCTGTGGAAAAAAAGAGACTGGAAGAAGTTGATTATTATTTTAATTAGGTGAATTTCCTGCAATATTTGCTCAAAAATTCTATTTATCATTGTTTAATCTTATTGTATATTCAGTATATACTGAGATGTATCTGAATTGCAATGACACGCTGGAATTGTAGGAAATAATAAATTGATTTGAACTAATATTTTAGGTGAAACTTAATTTCTAGTAATTTAAATGGCAAACAGAAACCTGGAATATTTGGATTGCTGCTACTTTGAAATAACATAAACTTTTGTATTATTGGGAGGAACATAAAAGGAAATATATGTCCATTTTTGGTAGAAATTCTGTTCTAATCTTGATTTTTCATTCTCCCTCCTCTCTTTCCTATATGGTATTTCATAGCTATTTACTTCTTGAGGTGGTTGTAAAAACTAAGTGTGATTTATATATATGAATATGCTTTGTAAACCACAAACTGTTATATACTGTAAGTAACTTTTTAATTAGGATTTTTTAAAAAAACGTAATATTTAAATAAGGAGAAGCCTAATCAATATTTATTGTAGAAAATTTAGAGAATATAGATATCGTAAAAAAACACCCACACCTGTAAATTACCTGTAATTTCATCATTCACAGATAACTATTGTTGACATGTTTATGTTATGTCAAGGTAGTTTTTTTGTTTGTTTGTTTGTTTTGAGACAGAGTTTCGCTCTTGTTGCCCAGGTTAGAGTGCAGTGGCGCAATCTTGGCTCACTGCAACCTCTGCCTCCTGGGTTTAGGCGATTCTCCTGCCTCAGCTTCCCGAGTAGCTAAGATTATAGGCGCCTGCCACCATGCCCAGCTAATTTTTGTATTTTAGTAAAGATGGGGTTTCACCATGTTGGCCAGGCTGGTCTCGAACTCCTGACCTCAGGTGATCCACCTGTCTTGGCCTCCTGAAGTGTTGGGATTACAGGTGTGAGCCACCGTGCCCAACCTCAAGGTAGTTTTTAAATAAGCAAATGGGTCTTCTAATGTGATTAACTGACTCTTTTATCTGTGTGTGATAGAAAAGTTAAATTACAGAAGGGAAAAAAAAGTGTTTCTTGGTTTTTACAAAAGGTAGGGAAAACATACCATGAATGCATTTATGTTTGAGGCTTTCTTCATTTTCATCGTATAAAGGCTGATAGGTTTCAAGTTCAGAAAGGATAAAAAAGTAGTGGAGTTAAGGGATACTGTTAGAAAAAATGTTTTGTTGCACATCACAGGACAGAAGACATCAGGGAAACAGACTAGTACATGTAATCCATACTGAAACATTAGACATAGTTTCTAATTTTATCTTATTTGGTTATCATTAGGATTTTGGTGAATTTATGAGGGAAAACAGATTAACTCCTTTTCTAGACCCCAGATATAAAATCGATGGAAGTCTTGAGGTCCCTTTGGAACGAGCAAAAGATCAGTTAGAAAAACATACCCGTTACTGGCCTATGATCATTTCACAAACCACCATTTTTAACATGCAAGCGGTAAGTGTTAAGTAGCTTCAACTTTTCTTATAGATTAGTTATATATTCTTTATAGAAATCAATTAGACAATTTGTAATTTATACCATTTCTTAAGCAAAGAATGAAATATATGAGCTTGCTAAAGTTAAAGAATTAATAATTAAAAATTGAAGTGATAGTTATAGATTCCTTCACCATGATAATCTTTAAAATCCTTTTGAAAATCAAGTTCTGCCTAGATGTTTTGATATTTATTTTTCAAGACAGATTTTCTTTTTTCTTTAAAAAAATCTAACAGGTAGTTCCATTAGCCAGTGTTATTGTGAAAGAATCTCTGACAGAAGAAGATGTGTTAAACTGTCAAAAAACAATATACAACTTAGTTGATATGGAAAGAAAAAATGATCCTCTACCTATTTCCACAGTTGGTACAAGAGGAAAGGGCCCTAAAAGGTACATTTTTTTTTCTTTCTTATTTTATAGATCACATTTACTTGATACATATTGTTTCTCAAGATAACTTATTCCATATGTAAATTCTATTTGAGGACATGTTTATATATATATTTGAGATGAAATAATACAAAATCATAGAAATGGATATATTATAGCCTAGAATTTCACTGTTAAGTACCAAGTAAGAGGAAGGAAGTCCACATTTCATTATTTCTTTTTACTTTACCACTAGAAAGTGACACTTCAATATTATTTAAAGAGTATTTCCAAATCTTTGCTGCAGAGATGAACAATACCGTATCATGTGGAATGAATTAGAAACCCTTGTCAGAGCCCATATCAACAACTCAGAGAAACATCAAAGAGTCTTGGAATGTCTGATGGCATGCAGGAGCAAACCCCCAGAAGAGGAAGAACGAAAGAAACGAGGAAGAAAGAGGGAAGACAAAGAGGACAAGTCAGAGAAAGCAGTGAAAGATTATGAACAGGAAAAGTCTTGGCAAGACTCAGAGAGGTGACTTCTTGGCATTAATATAGCACCATGGTGCCTTTTGTTACATCACATTCTGCATAGAACACTTTCATATATTCAAACCTGATTTAATAGTAGTTCATTTAATACATGTTTATTCATTTTCATTACTGTAATTTTATCATTCTTAAAATCTAGAGGATCTTTCTTGGGCGCAAAAAAGTATGAATTTTTACTGTTGGGGCAAAGTTAGTGTTAGTTTTTCCTAATTAACTTCTGAAAATCATAATGCATGATGTTTGGTATCAGTATGTGCTTTACATGTTGTGAACTTCACAGACATAATTTTATTCCTCTGTTCACTAAATATTTACTGAATGCTTATGATGTGCCAGGCATTTGGCACAAGATCCCTACCCTTGAAGAACATACAGTGTGATGGTAGAGACAGACAAATTAGTGATTGCAGGCTGGGTGCGGTGGTTCACACCTGTAATCCCAGCACTTTGGGAGGCCGAGGCGGATGGATCACTTGAGGTCAGGAGTTTGAGACCAGCCTGGCCAACATGGCAAAATCCTGTCTCTACTTAAAAAAATACAAAAATTAGCTGGGTATGGGGGTGCATGCCTGTAATCTCAGCTACTCAAGTGGCTGAGGCACGAGAATCGCTTGAACCCGGGAGGCAGAGGTTGCTGTGAGCCGAGATTCCTCCACTGCACTCCAGCCTGGGCAATAGAGTAAGACTTTGTCTCAAAAAAAAAAAAGTGATTGCAGCAAAGTGTGGAAGGTGCTATTATAAAAATAGGCATAGGATGTCCTTGGAAGCACAGAAGAAGGGCATACAGTCTATTCTGAAAATGTTTCTTAATAGTATACTCTTTTCCTTTAGTTTGTGATTTATATTATGATGTCAACGTTAAATCTGAAAAACATAAAAGTAATAAAGGCTTATAAATAGAAATAGCGTATCCTCTGGCTATATCCTCTATCCGCTTGCCAGAAATCAGACCAACACCAGGTCACTTTTTTTAAAATTAATTAATTTTTATTTATTTTTTTGAGACAGAGTCTCGCTCTATCACCCAGGCTGGAATGCAGTGGCATGATCTCGACTCATTGCAGCCTCTGCCTCCTGGGTTCAAGTGATTCTCATGCCTTAGCCTCTCAGGTAGCTGGGATTATAGGTATGTGCCACCATGCCTAGCCAATTTTTTGTATTTGTAGTAGAAATGGAGTTTCACCATGTTGCCCAGGCTGGTCTCGATCTCCTGACCTCAGGCGATCTGCCCACCTTGGTCTCCCAAAGTGCTTGGGGTTACAGGCATGAGCCACTGCGACTGACGAAAAACACATCTTTTTATGATGGAAAATTTCAAACATATGTAGCAAAAGAACAGATAGTTACTCATCATCTACCTTCAATGATTAACAATTCATGGCAGATCTCATTTCATATATATCTTCATCCACTACCTTTACCACTACACCCATAGGAATATTTTGAAGCTAATTCTGGAAATCCTGTAATTGTATCCATTAATAATAGAATACTTTTATTCTCTTTGACTTTAGAAGCTCATGTTTTCCTTAGGGCTGCTGAGCTTCTGAAACAATACTGGCTCACCGTAAGAGGGAAAAAGTACTATCATTCAGGTCCCACTGAGCTTCAAGTACACTCTTGTATATTTTGCAAGTGTTTTTGTTCTCTGATGAAACTCTAAAAGTTTAGAGTTAAGTTTCTGATTTGCAGAACATAAATACATCTACACAATACATAGACTAGAGAATAAATGGGAATAAACTTATTAATCTTATTTGTAATTTGAAATTCAGTGTTATTTTGTTCCTATCTTTAAAAATCAGAATTGTGCAATTTCTTCTGAAGATCACATCATTTCCTACCTTTTAAATTTTAATTTAAGTATCTTCTTTTTTTTATATTTTACAGCTAATTCCTGAATTATTGCATTATTATTATGAAGGAAAAGGGAAACTTGTATTTAATTCATTAATTTCTGTTACCTGGTTTTAGATTGAGATTTTTGATTAGTCCCTAGGTTTATTTTATGAGATTAGCCATCTTTTATAAAGGTTGATATGCAAAGTTAGTTTAATTATTAGACCATTAGACTTCTAAAAATTTGAACTTTACATTTCATTATTTGTCCCTCTAAAAGATTAAAAGGAATCTTAGAGCGTGGAAAAGAAGAATTGGCTGAAGCTGAGATTATAAAAGATTCGCCTGATTCCCCAGAACCTCCAAACAAAAAACCCCTTGTTGAAATGGATGAAACTCCACAAGTGGAAAAATCAAAAGGTAAGGTACAGCTGTGGTAACTAGGTTTATAAAAAGTTTTCCAGGCCGGGTGTGGTGGCTTACCCCTGTAATCCCAGCACTTTGGGAGGCTGAGGCAAGCAGATCACCTGAGGTCAGGAATTATTCAAGACCAGCCTGGCCAGCATGGTGAAACCCCACCTCTAATAAAAATACAAAATTAGGCGGGCATGGTGGCACACACCTGTAATCCCAGCTACTCGGGAGGCTGAGGCTAGAGAGTCGCTTGCACCTGGGAGGCGGAGGTTGCAGTGAGCCAAGATCGCACCATTGCACTTCAGCCTGGGCAACAGAGCAAGACTCTGTTTCAGAAAAAAAAAAAATTTTCCAATGAAGCTCTGTTTTGTACAGTGTTATTTAATATTGTTGTGTATGTGAGGAAGAGTTCTTAAGTATTTGTGGGTGTTGTTTAGGACATTCTCTGTTTACAACCTGTATTAGTCCAGTCTTATGCTGCTAATAAAGATAAAAATACCCGAGACTGGGTAATTTTTAAAGGAAAGAGGTTTAATTGACTCACAGTTCCAGCATGGCTGGGAGGCCTCAGGAAACTTACAGGCATGGCAGAAGGAGAAGCAAACATGTCTTTCTTCACATGGCAGCAGCCAGGGGAAGGGCAGAGCAAAGGGAGAGGAAGCCCCTTATAAAACCATCAGATCTAGTGAGAACTCACTCACTATCACGAGAACAGCATGGAAATTTGGGTGGGGACACAGCCAAACCGTATCACAGCCTTAGAGAATACAGGCAGTAAATATATTTGTCAGTGTTAAAAACAAAAACAAGTAGTGTTATACTTTCATTAATGAAGCCTTTGGAAAATAAGCATATAAAGTTTGTGTTTTAAGAAATTTTAAATATGTAAACTTGAATCTGTTTATGTTCCTGATACTATAGTAAGAGCTGAGATATTGAATACAAACTCTTTTGACCCTAAACTCTTACGAAACCTAGAAATATGTAATATCACTCATTTATTGCTATATTAAAATGTGTTTGAGTTTCAGTGTAGTTATTATTATAAACAATATTTTCACTGTAAAGCCTCTTAATCTCTTATAGGCTAAAAAGTTTAATTTCCTCTTGAAGGAATTCTAGGCACCAAGGATATGATTTGGGATTGGCAGCTCCTGAAATCGTTCTAGGCCTTAGTTATCTTGAAGGCAAACTAGATTTAGTCTTTTTAGGATACATGTGTAATGGTATGCCATCATTAGACTACCTGATGTCCTGCCACTATGCCTCTCCTAAGGCAGTAGAACCAGCTTATGAATATTGGCAGCTCATCCTAGGGAGAAGGTAGGCTTGTTTGCTTTTTATATGCTTGTTATAGTGTATGTATATAGTGATACATGTTATATTCTTCAGTTCACTAGTTTCTTTGAAGCCAGAGATCACCCTTGAGGTGATCTTATTATATTTGCCTTTCAGGCATTTGCTAGTGGGCCCAGAAAATAATAGGATTTAAATAGATGTTTTTTGATATATTATTTCTCATATGACAAAATATACCACTCTTCATTAGGATGAGAAATTTAGGTCTACTCTAAACAGTGTTTCAGCATTGCTTGGTAAATAGAACTCTAAGGAGTATTACTGAGGCAGAGATTGCAGTGAGCCAAGATGCCACTGCACTCCAGCCCGGGCGACAGAGTAAGACTCCGTCACTAAAAAAAAAAAAAAAAAAATAGTATTATCTATACTGGGAAAAATTGCAAGCACCTAAAAGCCATATTAGTAGGAAAATGACTGAATAATGGTGTGTCCATAGGGTGGTATGTATTTATTTATTTATTTATTGAGATGGAGTCCACTCTTGTTGCCCAGGGTGGAGTGCAATGGCACGATCTCAGCCCAGTGCAGCCTCTGCCTCCTGGATTCAAGTGATTCTCCTGCCTCAGCATCCCGAGTAGCTCGGATTATAGGTGCCTGCCACCACACCCAGCTAATTTTTATATTTTTAGTAGAGACAGGGTTTCACCATGTTGGTCAGGCTGGTCTCGAACTCCTGACCTCAGGTGATTCGCCTGCCTCAGCCTCCCAAAGTGCTGGGATTACAGGCATGAGTCCCTGCGCCCAGCCCCCACAGGGTGGTATTTATATAACCCAAGAATAATTATTGAATGAATATGTAAATAAGTTTTTTTAAAGCAGGTTACATAAACATATGTACTGTGATCTCAGTTTTAAGTTTTCATACACATATGTACTAGCTTGTCACTTAGATGAAATATCAGCTATCATTAAATTAAATGGATCCCTGATGCTTTTCACCCTAGAAATATTATATGAAATAGCTCATATGAGAAGCAACTTGATTGCACATTACTGCCTTTCCTTGTAACTTTCTATTTGAGGCTGACATTTGAAAAGTGTTTTTTTCTTTCATTCTATTTTATGACCTAAATTGCATGTCTCTTCTGATCAGCAACTGATCTGGGCCTTTTATTATACCTCAGTTTTATCTGCTTTGGAAAATGACTTCCCAGGCCTCCCCAAAGTGAATTTTGTGCCTGCTGTATACACTATACTTAAGGCTGGGCTATTCCAAATGTGCCATCTAGATTTGGCAAACGTCTATTCAACTCTCTTTGTATGATGCAGTAACAAAAAAAAAAAAACCAAAATAACCATTTGTTGATATAGATTGGCACTGAAAAAAAGACTAAAATTTTTAGTTGTTAGAGCAGTGGCATTAGGATGATTTTATTTCCTCCTTTATGTGTTTTATTGTTTTCTAAATTTGTTCTCATGAACATGCATTAGTTTTATAATAACAAAACTAAGAATTTTAAAATATATATGACAATATTAGCTCTTTTTGATGTACAGTTCTGTGAGTTTAGACAATGCATACCGCCATCACAATCAGGGTACACAACAGTCTGTCACCCCAAAAGATTTCCTCGTATTGACCCTTTGTAGTCATCTTTCACTCTCCTCAATCCCTGTAGTCATCCTTCACTCTCCTCCTCAATCCCTGGTAACTACTGATACGTTTTCTCTTCCTATAATTGTGCTCCCTATAATTTTTCAGAATGTCTTATAAATGAAAGAAAATGTCATGCCACCTTTTGAGATTGGCTTTTTTCACATAGTATTATAATGACTAATTTTATAAGAAACTGCCAGCTTATTTTTCCAAAGTGGTGGCACCATTTTGCATTCCCACCACCAGTATGTGAGAGTTCTGGGTGTTCTGCATCCTTGTCCAGTTGCTGTTGTCAGGGTTACTGTTTGTTTTGTTTTTGTTTTTCATCCTATAAGGTATGTAGTGGTATTTCATTGGTGTTTTAATTTACATTTCTCTCATGATTAATGATGGTAAAACTCTTTTCCTTTGCTTATTTGTTGTCTGTTTGTCTTCTTGGGTGAAAGGTCCATTAAAATATTTTGTACATTATAAAATTGGGTTGTTTGTTTTCTTATTAGTGGATTTTGAGAGTTGTTTATTTATCTGGATACAAGTTCTGTGTTGGACAGGTGATTTGCAAGTATTTTCACCCAGTCTGTGGCTTGTTCTTCTCTTAAACAATGACTTTTGCACAACAGAAGCTTTTTATTTTGATGAAGTCAAATATATCCATTTTTGCTTTTATGATTATGCTTTAGGTGTTACATGTTAGAAATCTAACCCAGGGTCACAAAGGCTGATTTTCTTTTAGGAGTTCTGTAATTTTAGATTTACATTTAGGTCATGATCAATTTTTGAGTTATTTTCTATAAGGTACAAAGTATGGGTCAATATTAATCCTTTTGCCTACAATGTCCTAATGTTCCAGCAGCATTTATTGAAAAGACTATCCTTTCTTCATTGAAATATTGTACATTTATCAGAAATTAGTTGACTATGTATGTGGGAGTCTGCTTCTGGATTCTCTTTTATATTCTATTGGTTTATGTGGCCGTCCTTTCACCAATCCAGTACTGTCACAGTTACTTCAAATTAAGTCTTGTAATGAGGAAGTAAGAATCTTCTAACTTTTTTCTTCTTTTTCAAAATTGTTTTGGCTATTGTAATTCTTTTGCCTTATCATATTGTGCAGGAAAGAGTTAACATAGCAGGCCTGAGACTATTATAATTAGAAAAGCCTGCTTGCAGGTTTGGCTGTTGGCTGGCATCTGGGAACTTGGCTTTTGAGATATTGCCTAGATAATGAACTGAACACCTGCTTCCCTTCTGAAAGTCTGGAACTTTGGTCATTGTGGTTAGGCAGAGAATACCTACCTGATCAGCCCCCAGTAAAAACCCTGGACTCTACTCAAACAGGCTTTACTGGCAGAAATATTGCGCACATGTGGCTGCATGTTTGCCTATGGAGGTAGTATGCACTCTGCATAAACCTCATTGGAGAGAGTGAGCATGGGAAGCCTGCAAATGGATTCTGCCAGTCTCCACCTCATGTGTTCCTTCTGCTTACCGATCTGGCTGTGTCTCCTTACTGTAATGCTATAATCATTCTTAACCAGGAGTGTAACTTTACATTTAGTCATTTGAGTCCTTCCATCAATCACTGAACTAGTGGTTGCTCTTGGGGACCCTGAAACACATACATTTTAGAGTAAGAGGAAAATGATTGCCTTAATCGTGTAAAATGAACTACAGAATTAACTGCCTTAATTGTGTAAAATGAACAACAGAATTAAAGGTAAGTTTGGAAATTTGGAAATTTGGAAGTAATAAATTATTCTATCTTTTTTTTCTCTCTCCTTTTAAATATAACACTAGGGCCAGTGTCGTTATTATCCTTGTGGAGTAATAGAATCAATACTGCCAATTCCAGAAAACATCAGGAATTTGCTGGACGTTTGAACTCTGTTAATAACAGAGCTGAACTATATCAACATCTTAAAGAGGAAAATGGGTTTGTGTTATTTATTGTCAAAATTGGTTTTGTCAATTGCCTGTATAGTACCTTAACAAACATTGCTTATTTGTAATAATCAGCAATTTTTTATTACTAATATTATGAACTAATACATGTTCCCCATAAGCAGAAAAAATTAACCTCTTTGATTCTTGCTTGTAAAAGGCTTAGTTATATTGATTGTAACCCTGAAAGTATTTACTCCTTAGAGCATTTCTTTTTAATGCTTAATAAACATTATAGAGGGAAAAATCATACCACTTAGGATATAATGCCAGTCTCTGTAAAATAACAGAGGAAAATGTTTTCCTATTAAGGAATACAATATTAAGAATATTGATTATAGTAAAATAAATCTCAGATCTGATTATTTTGATTTTTTTTAATAAGAAATCCTCTTAATTTGTTGGTGGAAATACATTTATTTAGTGGGAAAGGAAATAAATTCTTGACGAAATTGTAGAGATTTTTTCCTTAGTTTTGCTTGGAAAGGGAGAGTGTGGTATAGTCAAACAAACAAACAAAAAAAAACAGTGGCCTTTGACTTGTAACCTTGGGAAAGTCACTTAGTCTCTCAAGGCCTCAATTTTCACTGTAAAATGAAGAAGTTAGCCTAGCTAGAGGAACCCTGATGTTAGTCCTTTCCTAAAATGCTGATGTTCTGTTCTGTGAATATATTATTTTAATTTTCATGTGAAAGGTAGATAATTAAGGAGACAAAATGTTAATGAATATTTATCTTATGAGCTCATTTTTTTCTTCCTATTTCAGGATGGAGACAACAGAAAATGGAAAAGCCAGCCGGCAGTGAAGAGTGACTTGAAGAACTAAATTTAGTATATTGCAAAAATATTTTGTGCGGAATTCGATATAAGTACTTTTACAGCAAGATTGTATAGTTATGTTGCCTGGACTGGTTTTTACATTTTTAAAATATTTCAGCTGTCGTTTTTGTACTAATTATAAAATTGGCACATAATTCAAAAATATACATTTGAGATGATTTGTCCTCCCAAATTATACAAGTTTATTTTATGGTATAAAGTGTTCTCTCTGGAAATGTTTTTAAAAAAATTCTTAGGCTTCTCTTTGCGAAATAAAACTATTAAAATATTTGAAATGCAAAACATTGGAGAATTACTTTAGAAGATACTTTAGTCACTTAATGACTGAAAACAACCTATAGGAATTTTTAAAAATTTGATGAGAGTTTAAGATTTGCAATACTTAATATAAAATTTTGCCTATTAAGCTGCATCATATATTGTGCTTTTCTAAAAAAGAACATTGTTTTTATTTTGTTTTAAGTTATTTTGCATATGTGTTCTTACCCATTTAAAAGTAGAGCTTTCAGGTAGGTTGTGTAATTTTATATTTACTAGTATTGGGTAGTTTTACTCTTTATATTTTTCTGTGAAATATTTTCCATCCATTTGCTTTTCTTATTGAAAGAGAAGCATAAAGGAAATTACTTCACAGATTTAGAAGAAAGAAAAGTTACTAGGTTGATTTTATCTCTGGATAGAATCTTAGTCTCATTTCTCAGAAATGTCATGGTTACATGTTATATGTTTCTTGGGCCTTTTTCCTGTGCTGCTTCATCTAGAAGTTTATAACATGTTACAAAAGGTAGGTTATTTCAATGTTAAATGCTAATTGTAAGTTTGCCATTTTTTTCCTTGAGTGTTTATTAGAGAAAGGAAGCTCTTTATACAGACTCAGTATTTTCTTTTTTTTTTTTTTTTGAGAGGAAGTCTCGCTCTGTCGCCCAGGCTGGAGTGCAGTGGCGCAATATTGGCTCACTGCAACTTCTGCCTCCCGAGTTCACACCATTCTCCTGCTTCAGCCTCCCAAGTAGCTGGGACCACAGGCGCCCACCACCACGCCTGGCTAATTTTTTGTATTTTTAGTAGAGACAGGGTTTCACCGTGTTAGCCAGGATAGTCTCAATCTCCTGACCTCATGATCTGCCTGCCTCGGCCTCCCAAAGTGCTGGGATTACAGGCCTGAGCCACTGCACCCGGCCCTCAGTATTTTCTATTGAAAAAAAAAAAAAAACTGGTCTTTACACAGGGGTTCAGCAGCCTTCCAGGTCAGCCTGGTGAAATTGACATTGCTCTCCTTTATCAACTCCTGTCTCATTCTCAGTCCTCTTCCCTCAGATAGAGCTCCTTTTACTCCATTCCACTGTGTTTAGATATACATTGACACAAACCATACACAGGCAGGGCCAGGCCTAATTAACATCTTAGACTTTCGGGGTTTAAGGAACCATAACCCAATAGCTAATTAATAGATCATATTTACTTTTCAGTGGGCTCTGACCTTTTATTTATTTATTTTTAAATTATACTTTAAGTTCTGGGATACACGTACAGAATGTGCAGGTTTGTTACATAGCTATACGTGTGCCATGGTGGTTTGCTGCACCCATCAACTCGTCATCTACATTAGGTATTTCTCCTTATCCTTCCCCTTGTTCCCCCACCCCCCGACAGGCCCCAGTGTGTGATGTTCCCCTTTCTGTGCCCATATGTTCTCATTGTTCAGCTCCTACTTATGAGTGAGAACATGCAGTATTTGGTTTTCTGTTCCTGTGTTAGTTTACTGAGAATGATGGTTTCCAGCTTCATCCATGTCCCTGCAAAGGACATGAACTCATCCCTTTTTATGGCTGCATAGTATTCCATGGTGTATATGTGCCACATTTTCTTTATCCAGTCTAACATTGATGAGCATTTGTATTGGTTCCAAGTCTTTGCTATTGTGAACAGTGCTGCAACGAACATACGTGTGCATGTGTCTTTATGGTAGAATGATATGTAATCCTTTGGGTATATACCCAGTAATGGGATTGCTGAGTCAAATGGTATTTCTGGTTCTAGATCCTTGAGGAATTGCCACACCGTCTTCCACAATGGTTGAACTAATTTACCCTCCCACCAACAGTGTAAAAGCGTTCCTATTTCTTCACATCCTCTCCAACATCTGTTGTTTCCTGACTTTTTAATGATTGCCATTCTAACTGGTGTGAGATGTGATCTCATTGTGGTTTTGATTTGCATTTCTCTAATGACCAGTGATGACGAGCTTTTTTTCATATGTTTGTTGGCCACAAATGTCTTCTTTTGTGAAGTGTCTATTCATATTCTTCGCCCACTTTTTGATGGGGTTGTTTTTTTCTTGTAAATTTGTTTTAAGTTCCTTGTACATTCTGTATATTAGCCCTTTGTTCGATGGATAGATTGCAAAAACTTTCTCCCATTCTGTAGGTTGCCTGTTCACTCTGATGATAGTTTCTTTTGCTGTGCAGAAGCTCTTTAGTTTAACTAGATCCCATTTGTCAATTTTGACTTTTGTTTCCATTGCTTTTGATGTTTTAGTCATGAAGTCTTTGCCCATGCCTATGTCCTGAATAGTATTGCCTTGGTTTTCCTCTTGGGTTTTTATGGTTTTAGTTCTTACATTTAAATCTTTAATCCATCTTGACTTCATTTTTGTATAAGGTGTAAGGAAGGGGTCCAGTTTCAGTTTTCTGCACATGGCTTGCCGGTTTTCCCAACATTGTTTATTAAATAGGGAATCCTTTCCTCATTGTTTGTTTGTGTCAGGTTTGTCAATGATCAGATGGTTGTAGATGGGTGGTGTTATTTTGGAGGCCTCTGTTCTATTTTGTTTGTCTATATATCTGTTTCGGTACCAGTACCATGCTGTTTTGGTTACTGTAGCCTTGTAATATAGTTTGAAGTCACATAGCATGATGCCTCCAGCTTTGTTCCTTTTACTTAGGATTGTCTTGGCTATACGGGCTCTTTTTTGGTTCCATATGAAATTTAAAGTAGTTTTTTTTTCTAAGTCTGTGAAGAAAATCAATGGTAGCTTGATGGGAATAGCATTGAATCTATAAATTACTTTGGGCAGTATGGCCATTTTCACGATATTGATTCTTCCTATCCATGAGCATGTAATGTTTTTCCATTTGTTTGTGTCCTCTCTTATTTCCTTGAGCAGTAGTTTGTAGTTCTTCTTGAAGAGGTCCTTCATGTCCCTTGTAAGTTGTATTCATAGGTAATTTATTCTCTTTGTAGAAATTGTGAATGGGAGTTTGCTCATGATTTGGCTTTCTGTTTGTCTGTTATTGGTGTATAGGAATGTTTGTGATTTTCACAACATTTATTTTGTATCCTGAGAGTTTGCTGAAGTTGCCTATCAGCTTAAGGAGTTTTTGGGCTGAGACGATGGGGTTTTTGAAATATACAATGATGTCATCTGCAAACAGAGATAATTTGACTTTCTCTCTTCCTATTTGAATACGCTTTATTTCTTTCTCTTGACTGATTGCCCTGCCAGAACTTCTAATACTTTGTTGAATAGGAGTGGTGAGAGAGGGCATCCTTGTCTTGTGCCGGATTTCAAAGGGAATGCTTTCAGCTTTTGCCCATTCAGTATGACATGGGCTGTGGGTTTGTCATAAATAGCCGTTATTACTTTGAGATAGGTTCCATCAATATCTACTTTATTGAGTGTTTTTAGCATGAAGGGGTGCTAAATTTTATCAAAGGCCTTCTCTGCATCTGTTGAAATAATCATGTGGTTTTTGTCATTGGTTCTGTTCATGTGATGGATTACATTTATTGATATGCGTATGTTGAACCAGCCTTGCATCCCAGGGATGAAGCCGACTTGATTATGGTGAATAAGCTTTTTAATGTGCTGCTGGATTCAGTTTGCCAGTGTTTTATTGAGGATTTTCACATCGATGCTTATCAGGGATATTGGCCTGAAATTTTCTTTTTTTGTTGTGTCCTTGCTGGGTTTTGGAATCAGGATGATGCTGGCCTCATAAAATGAGTTAGGGAGGAGTCCCTCTTTTTCTGTTGTTTGGAATAGTTTCAGAAAGAATGGTACCAGCTCCTCTCTGTACCTCTGGTAGGATTCAGCTGTGAATCCATCTGGTCCTGGGCTTTTTTTGGTTGGTAGGCTATTCATTACTGCCTTAATTTCAGAACTTATTATTGGTCTATTCAGGGATTCAACTTCTTCCTGGTTTAGTCTTGGGAGGGTGTATGTGTCTAGGAATTTTTCCAGTTTTTCTAGATTTTCTAGTTTATTTTGGTAGAGGTGTTTATAGTATTCTCTGATGGTAGTTTGTATTTCTGTAGGATCAGTGGTTCTTCTTTATCATTTTTTATTGTGTCTATTGGATTCTTCTCTCTTTTCTTCTTTATTAGTCTGGCTAGCGGTCTATTTTGTTAATCTTTTCCAAAAACCACCTCCTGGATTCACTGATTTTTTTGAAGGGTTTTTCATGTCTCTGTCTCCTTCAGTTCTGCTCTGATCTTAGTTACTTCTTGTCTTCTGCTAGCTTTTGAATTTGTTTGCTCTTGCTTCTATAGTTCTTTTAATTGTGATGTTAGGGTGTCAATTTTAGATCTTTCCCGCTTTCTCTTGTGGGCATTTAGTGCTTTAAATTTCCTTCCGAACACTGCTTTAGCTGTGTCCCGGAGATTCTGGTACATTGTGTCTTCGTTCTCATTGGTTTCAAAGAACTTATTTATTTCTGCCTTAATTTTGTTATGTACCCAGTAGTCATTCAGGAGCAAGTTGTTCAGTTTCCATGTAGCTGTGTGGTTTTGAGTGAGTTTCTTAATCCTGAGTTCTAATTTGCTTGCACTGTGGTCTGAGAGACTGTTTGTTATGATTTCCATTCTTTTGCATTTGCTGAGGAGTGTTTTACTTCCAATTATGTGGTCAGTTTTAGAATAAGTGTGATGTGGTGCTGAGAATAATGTATATTCTGTTGATTTGAGGTGGAGAGTCCTGTAGATGTCCATTAGGTCCACTTGGTCCAGAGCTGAGTTCAAGTCCTGAATATCCTTGTTAATTTTCTGTCTTGTTGATCTGTCTAATATTGACAGTGGGATGTTAAAGTCTCCAACTATTATTGTGTGGGAGTCTAAGTCTCTTTGTAGGTCTCTAAGAACTTGCTTTATAAATCTGAGTGCTCCTGTATTAGGTGCATATATATTTAGGATAGTTAGCCCTTCTTGTTGCATTGATCCCTTTACCACCATTATGTAGTGCCCTTCTTTTTCTTTGATCTTTGTTGGTTTGAAGTCTATTTTATCAGAGACTAGGATTGCAACCCCTGCTCTTTTTTTGCTTTCCATTTGCTTGGTAAATCTTCCTCCATCCCTTTATTTTGAGCCTATGTGTGTCTTTGCATGTGAGATAGGTCTCCTGAATACAGCACACTGATGGGTCCTGACTGTTTATCCAATTTGCCAGTCTGTGCCTTTTAATTGGGACAGTTAGCCCATTTACTTTTAAGGTTAATATTGTTATATGTGAATTTGATCTTGTCTTTATGATGCTAGCTGGTTATTTTGCCCATTAGTTGATGCAGTTTCTTCATAATGTTGATGGTCTTTACAATTTGGTTTGTTTTTACAGTGGCTGGTACCGGTTTTTCCTTTCCATATTTAGTGCTTCCTTCAGGATCTCTTGTAAGGCAGGCGTGCTCTACCAAATGGGAGACGATTTCTATGGCTGGATTTTGAACTGTGCCAGTAGCTTTCTATATTACTCCATGTTGTTGATTGTTAGGCTCTCCAACTAACAATTTTTTTTTTTTTTTTTTTTTGTGATGGAGTCTTGCTTTGTCGCCCAGGCTGGATTGCAGTGGCGCAATCTTAGCTCACTGCAAGCTCCACCTCCCAGGTTCACGCCATTCTCTTGCCTCAGCCTCCCGAGTAGCTGGGACTAGAGGCACCCACCACCGTGCCCGGCTAATTTTTTGTATTTTTAGTAGAGACAGGGTTTCACTGTGTTAGCCAGGATGGTCCCGATCTCCTGACCTCATGATCCGCCCGCCTCGGCCTCCCAAAGTGCTGGGATTACAGGCGTGAGCCACCACATCTGGCCTCTCCAGCTAACAATTCTACAGGCTTAACTAGATGTTCTTTGGGCACCCACTTCACCCTCCAGAGATGGTTCATATTGAGGATTTAACTAATCAAGAGACGTGGACGAAATGTAAATTAAAAAATATTTATCACTCATGGTTTTATTCCATTTTTTGCTGCTATAACAATATCACAGACTGGGTAAATTATAAAGGAAATAAAGTTATTTAGCTAAAAGTTCTAGAGGCTGGGAAGTCCAATATCATGGGGCCACTCCTGGTCAAGGCCCTTGTACTGTGTCATAACATGGCAGATGGGCAGGTGAGCATGAGAGACAGAGGAAATTGGGCCAAACTCCATTCTTTTATCAGGAACCCACCCCTGCAACAGTTAACCCAGTCCTGTGATAATGGCATTCATGTATCCATGAATGGGGGCTCTCATTGACTAATCATCTCTTAAAGATCCCACCTCTTCATACTGTTACAGTGGCCATGAAGTTTCCACATGAGTTTTGATAAGAACATGGAAACCATAGCACTCATCTATACTGGAATCTTAAGTCCAGACTTAATGATTGTGGGAATCAAAGTTACACTAACAGAGAATATATGTACTTTCAATTATATTAAAACATTCTACTGACTAAAAGTTATTTTTATAATGTAAGGCAAAATTTTTACAGCACTCTTGTTATCACATGGTATGTGTGACAAACGATTACACAGAATCATAAATACAATGAGATTTTACTCCAGAAAGTTCCAGTGTATTGGAATATTGTTCAAAATCACCATATGGACATGTGTAGCCATCATTACAACTTGCACAGAATTATTAATACATACATTGACATTAATGCTTTGGGTAATAATTAAGAATCAGCTTGAACAATACGCAGCTTGGTTTTGGAGGACTATCAATCATTTGAATTCTTCAGTACTGGCATTTACCGTGAACTAAGGTGCTCTTATCTGAGAGCAAAACAATTTACAGTACTTTAAGATTGTTTTATGAAGCAGTGAGTTATTTGCTTTGTTATTTCTGGCACATTTCAGTTAAAATCATTAGTGTAATTTCACGTATGTGGAGAACAAAAGCTTCCAAATGGTAATTTTGTTACAGAGGTGCTGCTAGATGTGAGCAAATCTAAAAATTTCCATATCATAAAGATGGGAAGCATTAGACTTAACTTAGGAAATTCCAGGATCTGAATTTATTCTTAAGAAGTTTGATTTCATTGAGATCTCTATTTCAGTGATTAAAATGAACATCTTAGATTGAATCATGAAATTACCATTTTTATATGCAAAGTATATTGAATATTTGCAATTTGTTATGGTACAATATGTATGTTTGTCTTTATATCCTGTCTGAATATTCAATAGAAACTAAATTTAGCAGCTGGTGTATATTGAAACAAGTTCCCCCTAGAGAAAGGTACAAATTTAATTTAGTGTTTAGTTAGAAATTTTCTTATTTGTAACATTTTAAATGAATTCCACAGCTGTTTTGAATCAGTTGAAAGTGAAAAGACCCAAAGGAGAAAAGGCGATATTAAGTGCCCCTTTAATTTCTTAGTAAGAAATAGGGTAGTAAACAATAAACTCTTTAGAAGATTAAAAAGAAAGTAGTGTCTTATTTTAAAATAGACAGTCACCTTAAGTTTATGTACTTACCAAGTTCAAGAACAGGCCTTGAGGATCAAGTTTAAAGGGACGGAAGAGAAAAAAAAAGGTCAAAGAGGTAGGCATAAAGTGCCACGGGAGCTGCAAAGATGTTCAGAAGCAGAATTAAAACAATGCATTTGGATATGCCAACCAAGATGCTGGTAATGACTTCCAAAAAGCCATTTCCATGGAATGGTGGGAATAGAAACAACTGCAGCAATTAAAATGTTACATGAATGAAGTTAAAAGTAGAGGATGGTGAATGTTGTCAGCTGTTTCAGAAATATGGTAACAAAAAATGCTCTTGCTTGTAGCTTGGTAGAAGAGAAATGAGAGAAGTTTTGTTATTTTTTGGTAGTCTTTTTATATCATCCAGTGTGTGGATTTTTAGAACAGTGGCATGAGCTTGTTTGTAAGTGAAAGGTAAAATACAACGAAGAGGTAAAGATTCCGTAATTCTTTGCCCATACATAGTAGAACATCAACCTATTCGTGTATTTATTATTGTTAAATTAATCATGCCTTTATGTGGAGGGTTGTAATGAATGCCTTGAATTGGTGGTTTATAGCACTTCTCACATTTGGAGATGGGCTTGTCAGTGGTGGAATTGCTGACTGTAATGGATGAATCATTACATGAATTGTTTATGGTAGTGGTGGCCTGGGTGACAAATTTATAATTGACTATCCAGGCTTTCAAGGGGAAATAACTGATGTAATTGATTATCTAGGCTTTCAAGGGGAAATAACTGATTAGAATTCACTGGGAGTATATTAATACAATTAACACAGAGGACAAATTATCGCTAATCTTTTGACAATCTGATGGTTGATTTTACCTAATTTCCATATTGATTAGTCCTATTTCTTGAACAGTAGTTGATGCATTTAGATTTCTGATGACATTATTTACTCTTCCTCTGACTAATGAGATCCATTTCATAATGAAATAGGGGTTGCTATTTTGGAGGTAGGAAAAATATCTGCTCTTGTTTCCATGCCAGGGATCACATTTTCTCTGTAAGCTTGATGTTGAGAAGACAGTGGTAACCCTCTCCATAACTGAGGGGAAGGTGGAACTTCACATTCCAGGATGGGTGGCTTTCGGGGCCTTAGCACATCCATTTCTTGGTCAGTGTTACTTGTTAGGGTTCTTCCTTGAAACACCAGGGACTGAGGAACAAGAAAAGTCTGACAACTCTTACAGAAATGGTAAGCTACACTTGCTGCTGCTGCTACCACAACTAGTAGACACGTACTTGCCAGCAAGGCCAGAAGAACATTTCTAATCCAGGGACTATTTTCTGTGTTCGATGAGGTCAGAATGCTGTTTCCAATTAACCCATTGTCTAGCTCCAGAGTAGGACAGATTCCACTATATGTGATGTTCTCAACTGTGCCAATTTTGTATTCCGGCAGCATAGCATATACAAAGTTTGGATGGACATTTCCGTCAGGCCTCCTTAGTTTAAACATTATTTCCTGGATTTCTTTGTTAGGACACCATTTCAGAGAACTGCTGTTGACTAACCATAAGGCCCTATTATACCAGGATATGATAGTAGACCCTGGTCTCAGGGTAATTAATACGATCTGTTCAGGGTTACTAGAGTTTAGATAGTGAGTTTAGCAAAAAATAAACCAATCCTCTCTCTCCTTTTAATGAATGAGTAGAAACTGTTTTTTGTGCGCAGAGTGTAAGTGTGGCAGGGACTACTTCTGGGTAGCTTCAGTTCAATGGTCAAAGGCATCTGAGCAACCAGACCCCTGGAATCAGTGGCACAGAGAATAAATTCCTGAGGGGAATATTGGAAATCCAGTTCTAGGGGATACCCATACAATATTTGATGAGTCATGTTAAATTGCAGCCAGCTTTCTGGGCCCGAAGGATACTCATTTACTGATTTTATTTCAAGTGTCAAGTGAGTTGAGTTGCCATCTTCGTGGTCATAAAATGTGTCAGGAGGGATCGGGAAATGAAATGTGTGCCCAACAGTTGCTGTTATCAATTGGATTGACTTAACAACTGTTGGAAATGTGTTGGGTTGACCTAGAAGAAGCAAACAAGAAATAAATTTCAACAAATACTACTCTTTATTTAAATGCTTAAGGTTGTCTTGATGGTTAACTTGTTTCCTCCCTTAGTTTTGCATAGGGCAGTAGGAACACTTCTATTGATCTCCTCTCTGTCTCCCTCTCTCTGTCTCTCTCTCTCTATATATATATACACACACACACACAAATATATATATACACACAAAGATGTGTATATACACATACACACAAAGATATTAGTATTACTAACTAATCAAATCTGGTTTAGGGGACTTCAGAAAAACAATATTTTGGCAAACAGCCTAAATTCTTAAACTGATTTTTTTTGTTTTTTGGTTGAAAGTTGAACAGGAAAAGTTTTTTGTTTTTTTTTTTTGAGATGGAGTCTCGCTCTGTCGCCCAGGCTGGAGTGCAGTGGCATGATCTTGGTCACTGCAAGCTCTGCCTCCCGAGTTCATGCCATTCTCCTGCCTCAGCCTCCCGAGTAGTTGGGACTACAGGTGCCCGCCACCACGCCCAGCTAATTTTTTTTTTTTTTTTGGTATTTTTAGTAGAGACGGGGTTTCACCGTGTTAGCCAGGATGGTCTCGATCTCCTGACCTCGTGATCTGCCCACCTCGGCCTCCCAAAGTGCTGGGATTACAGGCATGAGCCACCGCACCCGGCCCAGGAAAAGTTTTAAGAGCAGTACATATAAGTTAGATAATGGTACATGTAAGTTACATAATTGAACAGAATCATAGCAACAAACTAGTACTCCAATTTCAATTAACATTTAAATCTCAAACTACAAAACATTTCAAGCTCTGCATAGATACATTTTGGTGTTTTCTGAGGAAGATGAGATAACATCACAAAAATGGGGCTATGGTGCAATATAACAAAGGCAGGTGGCTTTAGATATTGTGGGGAGCATTAGGTTGGAAAGAAGAGTATCACGCTACTGAAAAAAACTCAATGAATCAAGAAGATAGAGTAGTGCAGTCACTTGATAAATAGACTATTTGAAAGTGACATCTAAGTACTGTTGCATATTTAATAGGATTGATTAACAATGTAAGTCGTAACTACTAGGGAGATCTGTTTCTACTGAATTTCAAACAGCATCAAGTTCCATCAGCCTTACCATTCCATGATGATAGAATTGCTTACCTGGGTGTGACATGGTCTCAGGTTTCTGAGATTCAGAATGCAGAGCACATGTTGTCAGCATCTATGTTACTTGAAGCCAGTCATATTTAGTGACAGGCAAACTGGTTGCACCTTGTGTAACTAATATTTCTGTAAACTTTGTAGTTACTCCAAAGGAACCCCTTTTTGTTGTTGTTGTTTTGTTTTGTTTTTGTTTTTTGAGACAGGGTCTCACTCTGTTGCCCAGGCTGGAGTGCAGTGGCACAGTCATGGCTCACTGCAGCCTCAACCTCCCAGGCTCAAGTGATCCTCCCACCTCAGCCTCCTGAGTAGTTGGGACTACAGTCATGCGCCACTACACCTGCTATTTTTGTTAATTTTTAAATTTTTGTTTGTTTTTGTAGAGACAGGCTCTCACTATGTTGCCCAGGCTGGTCGCAGTTTCATGGGCTCAAGCAATCTTCCTGCCTCAGCCTCCCAAAGTGCTAGGATTCAGGTGTGTGCCACCACACCTGGCCCTTAATTTAGACATTTAATTTAAACAAGGAAATCTCCCCCAAATTAAAGATCAATGAAAATTTCCATGGAAATTACCATACAAGTATATTTCGATTTGAAACAAATTCTAAAGCAATCACTCTGATATGAGTTAGCTAGTTCAGAGAAGAGAAGATGAGCAGAGATGATAGCTTGCATTTAATGAACCATGTGCCAGGCACTGTGCTAAGTACATACTTCATTTTATCTTCACAACAAATATATTAGAATAATTATCCTCAGTTTATAAATGATAGAAGTAATATACTAATGTGAATACCTAATATTACACATATAGTAAATTATACAGCTAGATTTCAAACCCTTTTCACTATAGATACTGAATTATTAATCATCATACTGCCTGTTTGCAGTATATCATGAGATAAATAAACTAAATGAAAGAGGATGGTTTTAACTTTAGTTGTAGAGTTTGAATCTGTTAGCAAGCATTTTTCTAACTCTGATGGTCTGTAAGACTGCAACAGGGCTGGGCACGGTGGCTCACGCCATAATCCCAGCACTCTGGGAGGCCGAGGCAGATGGATCACCTGAGGTCAGGAGTTTGAGACCACCCTGGCCAACATGGTGAAACCCCATCTCTACTAATAATACAAAAAAAATTAGCCAGGCGTGGTGGTGGATGCCTGTAATTCCAGCTACTCGGGAAGCTGAGGCAGGAGAATTGTTTGAACCCGGGAGGCAGAGGTTGCAGTGAGCCAAGATCACACCATTGCACTCCAGCCTGGGCAACAAGAGTGAAACTCCATCTCAAAAATAAAATAAAGACTGCAACAGATGAATGATTTAGGAATAATAATAACTGGACAGAGTAATGGCTTGAAGTTCCTTCCAGGTTTGTGAGTCTTTGATCAATCTATTGTAAACACAATACACATTAAATAATGTATATAAGGCATAAGATGGGTACTGTATTTTGTTATCGACTTTTCTTTTTTCTTTTGAGATGGAGTTTCGCACTTGTTGCCCAGGTTAGAGTGCAATGGGGCGATCTCAGCTCACTGCAACCTCTGCCTCCCGGGTTCAAGCGATTCTTCTGCCTGATCCTCCAGAGTAGCTGGGATTACAGGCACCTGCCACCACGCCTGGCTAATTTTTTGTACTTTTAGTAGAGATGGGGTTTCACCATGTTGGCCAGGCTGGTCTCAAACTCCTGACCTCAGGTGATCCTCCTGCCTTGGCCTCCCAGAGTGCTGGGATTACAGGTATGAAACACCACACCCGGCCTGTTGTTGACTTTTCTTACATGATATATTCTTAAAGTTTTTTCTTCCTAAAAACAACTCTATTCCTTGAAAAAGTTGGAAAATATAGACAAATATAGAGAAGAAAATCAAGCACATGTAATTTCATCACACGGTTACCACTAGGTTACTCTTTTAATTATTTAGTTGGTTGCTGCTTGTTAGTATAAATATTCTCTGAAAAATATGGCAAAGAGAAAACTCAACAACTCCCACAATCTTACCTTGTACCTTATTAAAGTCAGAGATAGTCCCGTATCTTGCTGTTAATACGTTTTTGGAGGTATGTGGGTAACTTATAACCATGTCAGTAGAATCCAAGTTAAGTACTGTATTGCCTGGCAAAATCTGGCTAGTTCTTGAGAATCCACTGAAAGCTAAATGTTCTGTGCCTGAGAACCAGTCACTAAGAATATGCATCGTAGTTTTTGAGCCCATATTTTCAGGTAACGCAAATGCATTTGAAAATTTAGACACCTCAGAAAGGGACAGTTCAGATAAGTCATGTAATTGAGTAAATGATGGGGTCTCCTTAGAATATGACTGAGTTTTCATAATCACATCACCGTCACACAATAAGCCTTTATCTACGAGTTTGCTGGTGAAACAATCAGTTTCCATGGGCAAAAGAGTTGAGTCAGATGTACTATTCCATACAAATTTTGTATTTATGCTTATGCCAGGAGCTGAAATTATTTCTGTAGGAATGATGAATGAATGAATCTGTTGAGAAACTTCAGGAGTGTCAGATGTGTGATTATGCTCATGAAGGTGCTGTTGACTTAGCTGATTTGACAGGAGTACTTGACTGAACTCAAGGGGAAAATGGGAGGCTGCCAGTGTCTCCCTTGCTGAAGCTGTAGGTGTCAAGAGACTGTCAGGTGAACGTACAGATTTTTCCCAGTGGACTGGAACAGAGCCACTCCATTTGCTGAGAAATGTTGTCATTGAAGACAGTACTTCTGAAGGCATGGCTATATCCTGCATTACTGAGGGCTTAAGAAAATGAGAGTACTTGGATAATCAAAGGAGAGCTTGTGAATACCGGGCTTGACTGATTCTGAGACAAGTTCGGGTAAAATAGTATGCTTTTGTATTTCTGTCCCATGGATTAGGGTGTGTCCTTTTAGTTCCCACTCTGGAGAGTCTAGTTTTTCTACTGACATTGACAGTGTAGAAGTTCTACCCTGAAGGAAGTCAAAATCTGTGAATGCAGTAGCCGTTAGTACCATCGAAGGAGTGACTTCAGGAAAAGCAGCAGAATATTCAAGGTTTGTAGTCAAGGACATTTCCTGTAGCGAATTCTGCAACACTGCTGTATGCTGTGGCCTTTTAGTCTTTGTGCACTTTTGGAATAAACTCCTTGCAGTATTTGGAATAAAGTTGGGATCAGGGATAGGAGTGATCTGTCTCAAGGCAGCACATAAGCTGGGAATTGGCGATGCCTCATCTTTGGGCATCCAGTGAGTCACTGAGGTGGGTAACAAAACAGAGAAAGGTTTGCTTAGCTTTGTAATGAGTTCAGTTGGCCCCATCGTTGAAGTGGGGATTGAGCTTAACTGCCTGGGTCTTCTTGTTTGAGACTTTTGAAGTAATCTCCAACCTTCAATTGTATATCCTAAAACTTGGGCAAGATACTTAGAGGAAGCTTGCTGTTGAAACACTTGCATTAGCTCTGGCAGTACTGTGGAAACCTTATATCCCATAGGCCAGTGGAATTGTACAAGGTCACCTTGTAAAGTGATGACATGCCTAGGATCTTCAGCCATCACTGGAAGATTCCACAGATGCTTGTTTATCTTGCTTCTGAATGGGCTCATCGTCACTGAAGAAGGATCTAAGTGGAAATAGTCGGCCAGCGTGTATACCAAAAAGAGACGCTCTTGGACACCAAGAGCTTCAGCAGCTGCTTTAAGAGTAATTTCAGCTATAATGGCAGAAAATTCCTTTGAACCTCCTTCGGCCCTAATGCTGAAGATTTAAAACAAAAACACAGCATGGATTACTGCTTGATTAGCAATCCCTTATTTTTATGTATTCCTTCAGAGTTTATGTGGTATTCTCACATACATCATCGCATTGCTACATCCAACAACTAGGAGGGAAGAGAGGGCAACTATTATTGTTCTTAGTTTATAGTTGAAGAAACTAAGGTTCAAAGTAGCTAAGTACCCGAAGACGTAGAGTAAGCACCTGATCTAAATCCAGGTATTCTAACTTCAGATGGGAAAGTAGGGGATTTCAATGGAACAGCTGTGGGTTTTGGAGTTTAAAAGTTTAAACTCCAATTTGTCGGTTAGACTGGCTACATTATTTTGAGGTATTTGACTGATCTGAGTCTCGGTTTCTTCAAATAAAAAAGAGGAATAGCACTTAACTTGCAGGGATGTTCTGAATCTTAATTGAGGTAAGACACTTTGCGAGTGAGCTGGCACACTGATGAGCCTTTCACTACCCTGGGCCTTTACTGTTCCTTTCTTTCCCTTCTCTTTCCCTCCCTCTGGCCTTCCCTATCCTTCCTTTCCTCATGTTCCTCCCTCTGTCCTTCCCTTCATTATTCCTTTTGTCCTTTCCTTCCCCATATCCCATATCCTTCCCTTCCTTTCAACTTTCTTTATCTCTCCCTCTGCTTTGCTTGTTATATTTCCTTTTTTTTTTTTTTTTTTTTTCTGGAGTCTGGCTGTGTCTCGAGGCTGGAGTGCAATAAGTGGTGCAATCTCAGCTCACTGCAATCTCCACCTGCTGGGTTCAAGCGATTCTCCTGCCTCAGCCTCTGGAGTAGTTGGGACTACAGGCACGCGCCACAACGCCCAGCTAATTTTTGTAATTTTAGTAGAGATGGGGTTTCACCATATTGGTCAGGCTGGTCTTGAACTCCTGACCTGAGGTGATCCACCCGCCTTGGCCTCCCAAAGTGCTGGGATTACAGGCATGAGCCACCGCTTTGTTACATTTCTTTATCTCTCATCTTTTTTGCAGCTAGACCAACAGCGGGTCCCCTCTCAGATACAAGTACTGGTCAGTGGCACCTGCAGTTACTGAATGTGCTCTTTTCAGTAACAGCCCATGGTGAGGCTGCAGTTCAGAGCTGGCGTTGGAAGCCAGCGGCTCTAGAAGAGTGTGGTTTGCTGAATGGAAACCAAAGTAGTAATTCTCACAGGACCAGAAAGGCTCTGAGGGTGGGACAGCCCGGTTGAAATGAGCAGTCATTTCAACCTATAATGCATTTCTGGCTAGCTAACTTTTTCAACTTTAGAAATCCATTGTGGGCCGGGTGCGGTGGCTCACACCTGTAATCCCAGCACTTTGGGAGGCCAAGGCGGGTGGGTCGCTTGAGGTCAGGAGTTCAAGGCAAGCCTGACCAACATGGTGAAACCCTATCTCTACTAAAAATACAAACAAATTAGCCGGGCATGGTGGCAGGCGCCTGTAATCCCAGCTACTTGGGAGGCTGAGGCAGGAGAATCACTTGAACCTGGGAGGTGGAGGTAGCAGTGAGCCGAGATCACGCTACTGCACTCCAGCCTGGGTGACAAAGCTTGGCTCCCTCTCAAAAAAAAAAGAAAGAAATCTATTATGGACATTACTTCATCCAGTTTTTGCCAACATCCTCCATCCAAATTAAAACAACTAAATTAGTTAAAGCTACTAATTTAGTCTCTATATGTTATATATGGTTCTGTTATTGCAGTCATACTTTTAAATATTTTTTATATTTTTTAAAATTTTTATTTATAAAATAAATTTATTAAAAAATATTTAAAATGTTATAAATGATAAAATATAATATAAAAAGGAATAGTAAAAATTTAAAATTTATTACAAAAATTTATAAAAATAAAATCCTTTCTTAATTTTTATATTTTACATTTCTGTGTACCCTACTGGAATACTACACTATGAGTTGCCTGACAGCAGCTTATTCATATTATCTTCAACTCCTATCTCAGGAGTCTTGTATAAGATGCTTAGGCACTCACCAAATTCTTATTGAATGAATGAGTGAGTCAATGAACAAAAGAACGAAAACAGATGGAATGACATATGTGAAAGTACTTTATAAATTGTGAATTGCTGTGTGGGAGTTAGTTATTATTGGCCTGATCTATAATTTTCACAATTTTGCATAAAAATTCTTTTAGAAGATAGAGGTAACTTTCTAGAGAGAAAACTTCAAAGTTTAGGTTGAGAGAGAGAGTAAATGACATGGTTATGTCTACATTTGAAAATAATTTGAGGAATATAAAAATACTTGAATGTGAATTGTTAGGCTATGTAGAACTGCCTTTTAACCTTTTAAAAATAGATAATACATGAACACAATATAAAAATTCAAAAGGTAAAATAGGAGATTCATTGCCCAATCTCCTAGTTTCTTTCACTTACGTTACCAGAATATTCAGATACGTTCTATGTTTTTATAGACGTATATGTATACAAGAAGCTGCCTTTCGAAAAAGAAAAAGAGAAAGGACTGTTTTCAGTTTTCAGCTAGTACATGGTCGATGAGTGTAAAACAAAATGATATGAGAAATAAAAACTTAGTTCTCCAATTTTCATTTACTTGGGAGTTGTTTTCCCATTCAAGGGATTATTGTAATAAGCTTTGTTTTAAGGTTTTATTGTTTAGCAACATTGTGAAAACATCTCTATGTCTTCTGTTCCTCATTCTTTTTTAAATACAAGATTTTATTTCTTCAAATCCTATCCTTGCTTTTTGACTACACTCATAAACTGAGCACTACACACAGCCACCCTGGTACTTACCCATTGGGAGAAGGAACCAAGCTTCCCCTCACCTCATTCCCAGCCAGCACATGAAGGGTAAAGATGAAAGCTGTTTGTGTTTGCTGAAAACAGAGAACCCCAGATACAAGCACCATGATTGGGTAATTTCCTCCCTCATCTTCTAAGGGCAGTCCTTGCAAGGTCTTGGTGGGAGAATGATATTCCAGCCATCTTGGCAGTTTGACATCATGAACTAGGGTAACCTGTTCAGGTATACACGAAACATAAAGTCTGAACTTGCCTTTAGGAAGAGGTTTGAAACTTGCTTGCTCTGTCTCTGTGGCAGCGCATTAATACTAAGAGTTAGCCAGGGCATGGTGGCTCACGCCTGTAATCCCAGCAGTTTGGGAGGCCGAGGCGGGCAGATCACAAGGTCAGGAGTTTGAGACCAGCCTGACCAACATGGTGAAACCCTGTCTCTACTAAAAATACAAAAATTAGCCAGGTGTGGTGGCATGCGCCTGTAATCCCAGCTACTCAGGAGGCTGAGGCAGGAAAATTGCTTGAACCCGGGAGGCGGAGGTTGCAGTGAGCCGAGATCATGCCACTGCACTCCAGCCTGGGCGACAGAGCAAGACTCCGTCTCAAAACAAATAAACAACAACAAGAAAACAAAAACAAACAAAAAAACCTAAGCGTTAAAGACCTCTGCGGAGGTACGAATGTCAAGTTTCCTCACAAACCCGTTTTTTTTTGTTGCTGTTGTTTGTTTTTTAAATCCCTAGAAACAGATATCTTTTTTCGTCTCAGGTTTATAAAGTCCTTATAAAAAAATACAAACTTTTACTAGAAACCACAAAATATCATTAGGCTCATTAAAATATTTGGCTAAGTATTTCTCTAAAAATTTTTTTTACCAAAACCTAACAACTACCTAATATAACTGACGATTAAGGTCTGTGTCTTAAAAATGCTATATTCTATTAAAGTATTAAGTTGCTCTTCCCAAACTGGGTTCCCCGTAATCAATTATTATTTATGAGCCTTTACAAATATTTTTATTTTCTCAGTTAATGCTCTGAGACACCAACATAAAAATTATTATGGGAGTAACTTGGAAAATTTGGGTTCTATTTATTTTAATATCTATAAGAACACAATGCTGAACAGATAGGTTAGAGATACATAGATGCTTACCTGAAACTGACTTATTTTCCCATGGAAGGCATAGGGAGATATTGGATAAGAGAGTAATTTTCCAATAATAGCAACCGTGTCTGGCACACCGTGATGAACTTGGATCTCTTCACATGAGTAGTGGGTAGTCACAGCTAGCATATTCACAAAGAAAGATGTCAGCACCAGCACAAGATATGGTATTGCTGAAACTCTTCTGATCCATTTCAGGGGCAAATGGGTGCCAGCGATGTCTGCCCCCATGCTTTTCCTACCAGTATCCATTGCCTCAGTATAGTTAGCTCTGCCTGGGTAACTGGATATCACTTTACTGAACCTTACACTGTTTAAAAACAAAAGCAAAAACATTTGAGCTCAATTAATTAGCACTTCTTGGGAGGAGGAAATAGATTTTATCTATCTTTGGAGCAATATTTAAAGTTTAGAATTCTTTTGTTTTCATATATCATTTGCATCAACTAATGGAGAGTTAAAATGAAAACCCCTACTACCTGCAAACATCACTGCTCTGTGGTGACTATGAAATGAGTAAGAGAAACCATAGATGCATTTTGACCTTGTGTCTGCCTTGCACTGCTCCTGTATCCAGCTCTACTTGGAGTTTAATATTGACTCTTAAGAGGACAAATTAATTAATGTAATAGTACATTGAAAATATAAAACAAACAACAACAAACAAAAGCCTTCTCAGCATTGGCCTTATTCCCATTTTTCCTCTGTGACCCTGTGATAGACATTAGAGGTTTCTGCCTTTCAGAAGCTTTTTTTTTTTTTTTTTTTTTTGAGATGGAGTCTCACTTTGTTGCCCAGGCTGGAGTGCAGTGGTGTGATCTCGGCTCACTGCAACCACTGCCTCCCGGGTTCAAGCAATTCTCCTGTCTCAGCCTCCCAAGTAGCTGGGACTACAGGCACACGCCACCACGCCCAGCTAATTTTTGTATTTTTAGTAGAGATGGCATTTCACCATATTGGTCAGGCTGGTCTTGAACTCCTGACCTCAGGTGATCCACCTGCCTTGGCCTCCCAAAGTGCTGGGATTACAGGTGTGAACCACCACACCTGGCCTAGAACCTTTTCATCTATGTTCCCTTTTCAGTAGTAACAGCCTTTCTTTGGGAAAATTTCCCTCTCCTACCTCATGATGAGCTGATAGCTGCCAATCAGTCACCCATCTCTTTGGTCAAAGGAGTAAGCAAATGATTCAGGCCTGCTCAATCATAATACTCAGCATCTCTTGCTAGGGGAAAAGACCCATTTGAGTAGGAGACCTGGGCTCAGCTCACCAGAGTCTTTTACTGTTTTCTGTGATTTTATATGGAGATGCTGGGGCATAAAATCTCTCACTTTCTCTCTGGTTGCTCTGATGTTGCCATGTTAACCTACACCATCACTACTACTATTACTACAATGATGACTATCACTACTGTCAGTACCTCTCTCTACTTCCTCGTACCTATCTCTATTTCCTCTGTCCACTCTATCCTAGCCCTCTCTCAGTCCACCAAGTCCAGCTTCGCTGGTTTCTGTTACTTGCTCTGAAAAAGCTCAGCGATACACAGGTACCCCTGAAAATGTCGAATAACCACTTGTTTCAAACAATTGTCAATTTATTTCCTCTTAGCTCCTGTATCCTCTATCAATAGGCTAAAAGCATTTATCCCTCGTAGTGAGCACAATTTTCAGACTTGCCAGCAGAGGGCGATAAAGAGACACTGCGGGAGGAAAGAGGCGCTCTTGGTTTCAGCCCACGTTGTGTGTGAACCGGTATATTCAGTGGCACTCTGCTGCAGCCACTCCTCTCCCTTGGTGATTTGTATGCAGCCCAGCCCAGGCCTAGTGAACCACTTCATCATGACGCTCCTGACAAGGACACTGGCATGTTCCAGACCTCACGTTGGCAGTGGCACCCCAACTCTCTCTGTGCACCTGCCCACCGGCCTTGGCTCATCTGTGCCCTGGAGGGCTGTTTCCTGCTGCCTGGTGGCTGTGGACCAGCTCTGGCGCAGGCAGCCCAGCTGACTTCTCTGTATAAAGTGGGCTTCATCCATACTTTCTCTAATGAAGTCTAAACCTCACCCGTGTGGGTGGACTTCCTCCAGGTTTTCCTTTCCTTGGGTACTCTCTTTCTCTCTTTTTTTCTTTTTTTTTGAGACGGAGTCTTGCTCTGTCGCCCAGGCTAGAGTGCAGTGGCGCGATCTCGGCTCACTGCAAGCTCCGCCTCCCAGGTTCACGCCATTCTCCTGGCTCAGCCTCCCCAGTAGCTGGGACTACAGGCGCCCGCCACCATGCCCGGCTAATTTTTTGTATTTTTAGCAGAGACGGGGTTTCACCGTGTTAGCCAGGATAGTCTCGATGTCCTGACCTCGTGATCCGCCCGCCTCGGCCTCCCAAAGTGCTGGGATTACAGGCGTGAGCCACTGAGCCCGGCCTCCTTGGGTACTCTCTTTTACCCCTAAGACACGCTTTCCAGTTTCTTTCCTTCCTTTCTTTCTCTCTTTCTCTCTCTCTCTCTTTCTTTCTTTCTCCCTTTCCCTTTTTCTCTTTCTCTTTCCCCTTCCTTCCTTCTTTCTCTCTCTCTCTTTCTTTCTCCCTCCTTCCTTCCTTCCTTCCTTCCTTCCTTCCTTCCTTCCTTCCTTCCTTCCTTCCTTCTCTTTCACCAGGTCTTACTCTGTCACGCAGGTTTGAATGCAGTGACTGTGATCATGGCTCACTGGAACCTCCACCTCCCAGGCCCAAGAGATCCTTCCACCTCAGCCTCCTGAGTAGCTGGCCCAGGAGATCCCAGGCCCAGGAGATCCTCCCACCACAGCCTCCTGAGTAGCTGGGACCACAGCCACCACACTTGGCTAATTTTTTAATTTTTGTAGAGACAGGGTCTTGCCATGTTGCCCAGACTGGTCTCGAACTCCTGGGCTCAAGTGATTCTCCCACCTCGGCCTCCCAAAATGCTGGGATTATAGGTGTGAGCCACTATGCCCAGCCACCAGTCCTCTCTCCATCTTTTTTAGTTACTCCCCTATCCTAGTTTAGCAATTTATATTCAACTTCTTCTGTTCAAGTTACTGAGTGGTTTCTGTCTCCTGATTGGACCCAGACAGATTAACCCTTACTCTTACCATTTCTTGACTCCTAGTTTCTGTGACCAGCTTGATTTTTGTCTTACTTTTATATCATCATCATCATCATCATCATCATATCTCTGAAGTGTGCAAAATGGGAGAAACAATGCCTGTCTTACCTAATGCTGCATATATGGGAGAGTTTGTGAATTATAGGGTGATATTTTATGTTTGCTGTATGTATTCCCGAACAACACTTCCTTATCTTTGCTGGATTTTCTTCCATCCCATCCTCTCTCTAAACATTCCCAGGAGGTTGGTGCTTGGCTTTTGCCTTCTCTCTGTACCTTGGCTTTCCCAATCTATTGCTTCATCCTAATCTCTTGCTTGAACTCTCCCCCTACTCCACCCTGCCCCCCGTCTCTCCTACTGTCATCACTTATTCTCCATGGTCTTCATGCTGGAAGATAATGACCTACATTTTTAACTTTACGGTCAAACTTTATTCATTCAACACACATGAGGGCCTATCATGGGCAAGACACAGTTGTAGGTGCTGAGCACAAAGAATTGAACAAGACAGGCAAAGCCCCTGCTCTTACGGAGTTTACATTCCACAATTTAACCCTACTCTGATCTTCCAGACTTCTCTCTCTACATTAACTTGTGCTCCAGGGGAAAGTGAATGTCTCAATGTTATTTTTCTGCCTTTCTACCAATTATCCCACCTGCAGCGACGTCCAGCCCCTCTGTCTACCCAAACCCTGTGTGTTTTCCAAGACCTTGTTTACATCCATCCATGAATCCTCAGTAGAAAACTCCAAAGCGCTTCTTACAGCAGTGATTCACAACTATTTCCAGTAGCAACATATCTGAGAGATAACACATGTTCTTTTTTTTTTTGAGACTGAGTCTCGCTCTGTCGCCCAGGCTGGAGTGCAGTGGCACGATCTCGGCTCACTGCAAGCTTCACCTTCCGGGTTCACGCCATTCTCCTGCCTCAGCCTCCCGAGTAGCTGGGACTACAGGCACCTGCCACCACACCCAGCTAATTTTTTTGTATTTTTAGTAGAGACGGGGCTTCACTGTGTTAGCCAGGACGGTCTTGATCTCCTGACCTCATGATCCACCCACCTCAGCCTCCCAAAGTGCTGGGATTACAGGCGTGAGCCACCACGCCCAGCCAACACATGTTCTTTTGTAACAGTGGCTCCATATGCATTGATTCTCAATGAGTAAAGGGAGATTTTTTACCAGAATCTCAGCACTTAGGCATGGAGAGCATGTATAGTTTCAAAGAATCTCTCCAGTGATTCTGGTATGTCTCCATAGAGGGTGTCCTTCCCTCTATGGAGTTCCTTCCTTCTTCTCCACACCCTGTTGAGAATCACTGGTATTGGTTATAGGTGTCAGAAACATGAGTCAATTGCCACCATTCTTCCTGGTGGCAATTGCAGGAGAATTAACAGAAGTAACTACCCTTGCTTGCTTGGCTTTCAAGAGGGAAACTGTTTTAGTACATTGGGGCGGCCATAACAAATTACCATAGACTAATTGGCTTATTAACAACAGAAGTTTTGTTTGTTTTGTTTTGTTTTGTTTTGTTTTGTTTTTGAAACAGGTTCTGACTCCGTTGCCCAGGCTGGAGTGCAGTGGCATGATCTCAGCTCACTGTAACCTCCACCCCCCATGTTCAAGCGATTCTCCTGCCTCAGCCTCCTGAGTAGCTGGGATTACAGGCATGTGCCACCACGCCCAGCGGAATTATTATATCTTTTATTCTTACACTGATGACGTAGCCTTTTGGGACCCCAGTTTAGATTCTTCCCTTTTGTGGGGACCTTAGGCTTTGTTTCTTGTCCCCCGTGTACCATGCAGCCATTTAAGTAGGGATGCAATCTTCCTGAGTGATCAGGAAGTCTCAAGGACAAAGCTTGCTTACCTCTTAAGGTGCCTGCCTTTTCTGGGTTTGGAGAGCTAAGTATTCTTGCTTTCTGCTGTCTCAAGAGTTTAAAAAGATACTTTTATCCAGCGTTTTATTTGTTTCTATTGGGAAAGTCATTTAGGGTATCTAATCTGCATTACTACTGAAAATGGAAAAGTCTGGTAAAATTCCAACTTGAATGCAATTATTTTTATCAATAGGGTTTCTTTTTTGACACAAAGAACCCAGTGACTAGAAAGCCTCCAAATTTGGATTCAGTTTAGCAGAGAGAGCAGAGGAGAATCTATTACAAGGTAGAGGGACTGTAGTTCTAGCTATTTTCTTTAGGCCTTTGTGGCTGCCAGGGCACCTAGAACCTGATTATTTGCTGGCTTTCAGAATTGACTACTCAAGATCTGTATCATTGACACTGAAATGTGAAATGTGAGTTTTGAAAGAGATTTGGATGAAACTCCCCCTAGTAACTTACTGTTTATAAACAAGTTATATGGAGTTAAGTGAGAGATCCACTCTGGGAGTGGTGAGTACTTGATACTAGATTGGATAATGTAAACTCCACTGATAGGTGTAGCCAGGTGTGCTGTACTAACACCCAGAGAAAACAGTTCTCCTTGCCTTACCTTTTTTCTTTTGACTTGCTCAGTTGTCTTGAGATCAATACAGATACTGTTTTCTGAGAACATTTCTGAAAAATAGTTTACTTTTTAAATTCATGTGAGCAAACTACTCTCAACGGCAATAGCAAGATGATAAACGCTGTGTTCTTAGAAAAAGGCAAATGACTATCTTCCTCTTTCTTCCACTCTAGGGACAATGAAGCCTGGTGTAGTGAGAGTTCCTGGAGCAAACCAACAAAATGAGGTACACTCCATGCTCTGCTTCTGCTGCCTGGAGCCCACATTGACCCAAGATTTCTTCCAGCTTAAAAATGCTACCATTTTAAAGAAAATGTGGCACATATACACCATGGAATACTATGCAGCCATAAAAAAGGATGAGTTGATGTCCTTTGCAGGGACATGGATGAAGCTGGAAACCATCATCTGCAGCAAACTAACACAGGAACAGAAAACCAAGCACTGCATGTTCTCACTCATAAGTGAGTTGAACAATGAGAACACATGGACACAGGGAGGGGAACATCACACTCCGGGACCTGTTGGGGGGTAGGGGGGAAAAGGGAGGGAGAGCATTAGGACAACTGCCTAATGTATGCAGGGCTTAAAACCTAGATGGTGGGTTGATAGGTACAACAAACAAACTGCCATGGCATATGTATACCTGTGTAACAAACCTGCATGTTCAGCACGTGTATCCTAGAACTTAAAGTTAAAAAAAAAAAAAAAGCTATCATTTCTCTGATGTACTGCAGGCTGCTAATAGAAACTTCCATGATCGTTCGGAAAGCAGTTAGGTGAATGTGGCTTCTCAATATATGGTAAGCAGCTCATGGCCAGTGACAAGACCATCTGCTTCCCCTACAAGTCTTGTTCAAGTAGGCAATCCACGATACTGGCCAAAAAGACACCGGTAAGCAGTTTAGAATGCCTGAGTAAAAGCTCCCACAAACAGCAGATTTTTCAACAATTTTATAAACATTTCTTGGCCGGGTACAGTGGCTCACGCCTGTAAACCCAACACTTTGGGAGACTGAGAGGCGGATGGATCACCTGAGGTCGGGAGCTCCAGACCAGCCTGACTAAGATGGAGAAACCCTGTCTCTACTAAAAATACAAAATTAGCCGGGTGTGGTGGTGCACGCTTGTAATCCCAGCTACTCAGGAGGCTGGGGCAGGAAAATCGCTCGAATCTGGGAGGCAGATGTTGCAGTGAGCTGAGATCACGCCATTGCACTCCAGCCTGCGCCACAGAGCATGACTCCATCTCAAAACCAACCAACCAACCAACCAACCAAACAAACAAAATTTCTTGAGTGCCCACTATGGTCTGGTTTTGTGTTGAGTGTTAGAGATAAAACAGTGGATGAGACCAATCCCCTCCCCACTTGCACAGCTCATAATCCTCTAGTGGAAGACGTAGACAAGAAAAGAGGCGATTCTGTTAGAGTTTGGCGAGTGCCAGGATAGGGGTGGTAGATGCTGCTACCTAAACCATCTCTGTGTCTACTTTACTGAAAGGATTACTGGCTGTCCACTGAGCTTTTTAGTCAAAATTATAATACACATCATAACAGCACATATAATATGGTATGCTGGAAATGAACCGCCATACATAAAAGAGGAGATTTGGAGGATGGGGGAGGGTGGCAAGAAATGATGTTGGAAAATTATAATTATTTGACTTTTTTTTAACCTTTCGGAGGGTTTTCAAACACATTATATCAAGAGAAGTTGTTTAATAAATGATACATTGGTACATTTTCCTGGCATGCAGAACACGTAGAAAAGAGTAGGGAAAGGAAATAAAGAACATTTTTCATTTGGAACTAAGAAATCAAATTTTAGTATTTTTTCATGGCCACGAAAGTCTTATTTTTAAAATTAAAATCCTTATGTAGAGAATATTTGACATCTTCATTGTGAGCTCTGAACATATCCCTTTTCTAATGCAGCCATGTAAGCGAATCAGACATTAATGGACCAAAAAGTTCATCAACACACAGGCTTGTCAATGAACAGGAATGGCACGAGCACCAGAATGTGTTGGTGTTTTCTCAGGAATAAGAGTTAAATAAAGCTCGACTCTGTCAGTGGCACACGGTGCCAGCACCCTGGCCCACAGACACTTCACAGTTTGGTAGTTCCTGCTTGTCAGCACCTGTGCTTCTCTGTGCTTCTTTGCTTGAGCTCTGGGCACAAAAGTGGAGTTTGATAGTTAAGTATTTTAGCAACTGTCTCCATGGTGACTGGGCCAGGAAATGAGCTTTGACCTGACTCTATTTTATGTATTGGGAGCCCGGCTCCAGGCCCTGAGCCTTCTTCTGCACCTTGCCTGGAGAAGCTGCAGCTGGCATCCTTCCCCTTGGGCCCTGGCCATCTGGCCCACTTGCCAGGGATTGTTTTCTCCACATCAGGAGATCTGGGCAACCACTCCCTTCTGAGAGGCAGCTGCGAGGGAGGGTGTGGGAGTGGAAAGCCTATTTTAAGTAGGGAATAATGGGAGACACAAGGCTTCCCAGGACAGCTTGGTGTGAAAAGAAAATTTTATTTCAGTTGTTTGATATCTTCAACGATATTCTTCTGTGCAGTATGTCTTTGTCAGTACTAGTTCTACCTGGAATGTTTATACTTATTCTCTCTTATTGAGAAAAACATCTTGATTCAGTTAAAAACATTCCATTATTTTAGAGGGCTAAGTTTTCAGTACTGGGCTCTTTGCCTCACATTGTCAGGTCACAAAGAGAAGTTGTCTTAGTGAATGGGACATTAAAGACTGTGTTTTGATGCATTCCAGGAAAATGAAATGCCATCTCCTGGGACATAGTCTGTGGGTGGGATGCTGTGTGGGAACCCTGCGCGCCAGTGACTGTTAGTATTGGTGGGAGTGAGTTAGGCATCCGGAGGGAGGAGGGATAGAACAGGAAAGAAGGTTAACTTGCCCTACCTTATTCATTTTGCTTAGGGCATAATCAGCACCATAGCAGATTCATCCAGAGGTAATTTTCCTAATCACCAGAAGGGGGACCTGGCTGACTATAGTCAGGTGATTGCATTTTTTTTTTTTGGGGGAGACTGAGGCAGGAGAATCGCTTGAACCTGGGAAGCAAAGGCTGCAGTGAGCTGAGATCACACTGCTGCACTCAGCCTGAGCAGCAGAGTGAGACTCTGTCTCAAAAAAAAAAAAAATGTTCTTAGTGGCATCTGGAATGGTGAATCCTTTCCAGAAGGATTTCAATTTGCTTTGTCCAGATCCATCAGAGAAATCACTATCTGTGGCAGCAATCGCCGTACAAAATGCATTTCTTAAATAATAAGACTTGAAATTCAAAATGCCTTCTTGATCCAAGGGCCGCAGAGTGAATGTTGCATCAGCAGGCAAGAAAATAACATTAATCTGCTTGTGCACCTCCAACACAGTTCTTGGGTGACCAGGTGCATTGTCAATAAGCAGTAATATTTTGAGAGTAATCTTATTTTTTTCTGAGCAGTAGGTCTCAATAGTGGGCTTAAAATATTCCATAAACCATGCTGCAGAAGATGTGCTGTTATCCAGGCTTTCTTGTTCCATTATTCAGAAATCACAGGCAGAATACATTTAGCATACTTCTTAAGGGCCCTAGCATGTTCAAAATGGTAAATGAGCATTGGCTTCAATTTAAAGTCACTAGCTGCATTAGCGTCTAACAAGACAATGCCTGTCCTTTGAAGCTTTGAAACTTTGAAGCCAGGCATTGACTTCTCCTCTCTAGCTCTGAAAGTCCCGGGATGGCATCTTCTTCCAATAGAAGGCTGTTTAATCTACATTGAAAATGTGTTATTTAGTGTAGCCATCTTCCATCAATGATCTTAACTAGATTTTTTTTTTTTTTTTTTGAGACAAGGTCTTGCTCTGTCGCCCAGGCTGGAGTGCAGTGGCACGATCTTGGCTCGCTGCAACCTCTGCTAACCAAGTTCAAGCGATTCTCCTGCCTCAGCCTCCTGAGTAGCTGGAATTACAGATGCCAGCCACTATGCCCAGCTAATTTTTGTATTTTTAGTAGAGAAGGGGTTTCGCCATGTTGGCCAGGGTGGTCTGGAACTCCTGACCTCAGGTGATCCACCTGCCTCGGCCTCCCAAAGTGCTGGGATTACAGGCGTTAGCCACCGTGCCTGGCTTAGCTAGATCTTCTGGATAAATTGCTACAGCCTCTCCATCAGCACTTGCTGCTTCAGCTCACACTTTTACATTATGGAGACAGCTTCTTTCCGTAAACCTCATAAATCAACAGCTGCCAGCTTCAGACTTTTCTTCTGCAGCTTCTTCACCTCTCTCAGCCTTTATAGAATTGAAAAGAATTAAGACCTTCACCTGAATTAGGCTTTGGCTTAAGGAAATGTGTTGGTTGGTTTGATCTTCTATCCAGACCACTAAAACTTTCTTCATATCAACAATGAGGCGACTGTATTGCTTTCTTATCATCGGTGTGTTCACTGGAGTAGAACGTTTAATTTCCATCAAGAACTTATTCTTTGCATTCACACCTTGGCTAACTGTCTAGCACAAGAGTCCTGGGTTATTATTATTTTTTTAAATCTATCTTAGCTTTCCACATGCCTTCCTCACTAAGCTTAATCATTTTTAGCTTTTGATTTAAAGTGAGAGACTTGAGACTCTTCCTTTCCTTTGAACACTGATAGGCCATTGTAGGTTTATTAATTGGCCTAATTTCAATATTGCTATGCCTCAGGAAACAGGGAAGCTAGAGGAGAGGGAGAGAAATGAGAGAATGGCTGATCAATGGAGCAGTCAGAATACACACAACATTCACTGATTAAGCTCACCGTCGTATAGGGGTCTCGTTCATGGCACCACAAAGCAATTCCAATAGTAACCATCAAAGATCACTGATCACACATCACCACAACAGATACAATAATTTTAAAGTTTGGGCCAGTTCAGTGGCTCATGCCTGTCATCCCAGCACTCTGGGAGGCCTAGGGAAGAGGACTGCTTGAGCCCAGGAGTTCGAAACCAGACTGGGCTATGTAGTGAGACAGCTCTAAAAATATATATTTTTTAGTTTGAAATATTATGAGACTTACTAAAATGTCAAACAGAGATAGAAAGTGAGCACATGCTGTCAGAAAAATGGTGCAGATAGATTTGCTTGATTGAGGTTGCCATAAACCTTCAATTTTTTTTTTTAAAACACAGTATCTGTGAAGTGTAATAAAGAGAGGTGACAATAGAACTAGGTACACCTGTACAACGTATTTGCTCCTGACTGCCTTAACCTAAGTTAGAAAATCATCTAACATGGCCAGTGCAGTGGCTCATGCCTGTAATCCCAGCACTTTGGGAGGCCGAGGCGGGCAGATCACCTGAGGTCAGGAGCTCAAGACCAGCCTGGCCAACAAGGGTGAAACCCCATCTCTACTAAAAATACAAAACTAGCTGGGTGTGGTGGCAGGTACCTGCAGTCCCAGCTACTTGGGAAGCTGAGGCACAAGAATTGCTTGAACCCAGGAGGTTGCAGTGAGGTGGGATTGCACCACTGCATTCCAGTCTGGGGGACGAAGCAAGACTCCATCACCAAAAAGTAAAAAAAGAAAATCATCTAAGACTCTCCTTTCCCCAAGTCACACACCTCTATCTTTCCCTCCTTTGGGCCCAGGGATCATATCAGCTGTCTTCTATTCTTCCACCTGGGCCTATTTTCTCTTGGGCCTTCTGCTGAACTGAATTCAGCTCTTCAACCTCTCTTCACATCTCTTCATTCCCTTTTCAGACACCCCCAAAAAACTCTTGACTTTAGAAAAATATTTGTAGTTTTTAGGAACTATATTGAAGTGAACACATGAGGGTAAAAATGAAAAAATGAAACCAAACATCAGAAAGTTACTAAATTTAAGAAAAGAAGAATGAAAGCGGAAAAGTATGTATCTGCAGTTCCCAAATGGGTGTGCAGTGAAATTTGTTTTGCTGGGCAGTAGTAAGCAGGCAGGAAAGTGTTTTGTATTCAAAGCTTGGAAACTCTGGCTTAAACCAAGTTGTATCAGTTTATTTGCTGCAGACCTTCTTTGATCCTTTAACATGCCAAAATAATTTTGAGTTTGCCTGAGGAATTTTAGGCCTTGGTGTTCCCAACTTCTCTGACCATGTTATGGCATGGTGATAATATTTCTTGCAGCGATAGCTGTCCTTGGCCAATTGTAGATGGGGTGGAACCTGGTCTGTCCTATGTGCAATTGTCTTCCACTTATACTCACTTATAGTATAGGAAATTCTTCTTCTAGGAATTGGCGCTATTCACTCTCCTCTCCCAATCCACTCCCCATTTCTGAGACTGGTTTTCCCTGCTTGTGTCAGCAAAACTTGTCCTTGGTCCCTTTCTCCTTTTGCCTGACAACATAAGTCAAAGAGGTGGAACAACAGCTGTTGTTAGGCCGCTGAGTCTCTAGTGGTTCAAGTGACAACATTTCCTCAAAGAAATTGGCTGTGTGGTAAATTTGTTTTTGTCTCTTCGGGGAGGGTCATCTCCAGGTCATTCCTGCACAGGTGATATATGGGGAACTGGAAACTATTAAGTAAGCCTGAAGGAGCTGCTGTGGAGTGTGCTGCACAGAGAAGAGCCATACACATACTATAGCTTGTGTTGGACAGGAGGACTCTTGCAAAGGATTCAACCAATAAATGACGCTCATCGAAAAAACTTCTGCTTCAAACTAAACAAATCCCAGGGTGAAAGTTTATGATCAGAGACTCTGAAGAGTATAAGCAGGGAAGTCCCATTAACTCACCAGGAATAAGGTGCAGGCATTTTCAATCAAAGGTAAACTTGGGGTTCTACAAATAGGATGACCTCAGTGAATATGATGGCTTTAAAAGCAGGGGACAAACCGAAAGGGACATATTGTCCGTAATGAGTATCTTTTTTCCTCTGGATTTCCATTTGTAAGCCTCACATACTGTTCCTTCCTTGGACTATTCTATCTGAAGTAGGACTGTCTACTGCAGGTACAACTGTAGTGATATGAACACCAGGCCACATATGTAACTGTATAAGAAATCTATGTTTATTTTCCTATAACGCAATCTAATTTTTGTTTGAGCCTCCATCCCTTCAATGTAGCAGAAATCCATCTGTCAATTTGGGGAGGTCCCCCACCCTTCCCAGGTTGCACCTAACTTCTGGAGGATGCAGAATTTTTGTCCCAGTGACAAAAAGTGGCACATGGGGGTATAGGGTTTGAGTCTGGTCTCTGGTCATTCTCCGGTCTAGGGCATTCACTGTGACGGCCAACACTAGAGTCACAAAAAAATCCCCCAACCCTCCAGCTCCCACGGGGCCCACCCCCTCAATATTAATCTCTGGATGCACCTCAAAATCATTTCTCTTCTGGGATATTCTTGCTTTATCTCTTTGATCCGGGAATCCACAGACTTGTCTGAAGCTTGAGTAATCCCCCCTTCTCATCTGACACTTGAATGGGTGAGGGAGGAAGGGAAGGGCCCTTCTCAGTGGTCACCTTCACATCTTTGTGCTCCTGACTTCTAACTCCTTCCTTCCCCCACGGCTGGGAAATCTCTGTGTAATCTTGCATGAGATTTCTTTCTCTCGCTTAACAAATAGGCTTCTAAATCTTACGTATGCCTGTATCTTTCCCATTCCCCATGGGGACCTGAGTTTTGGAGACTCAAAAGTCAAAAGAATCTCATTTGTTTCTCTACTTTCTGTTAACTTACACTGCCTGGAGGTAGTGGAACTCAGAATAGTCTATCTGAGAGACTTGAAAGATGGTAAGAATGAGATCAGAGAAAATATTACAGGAAAACAGTGACTAATGCTTCAAAAGTATGTCCTACCTCATAATTATTGATTAATTCCCTAAGAGAAGTGGCTGGGATGGCATTTGGAACAAAGACGAAACCTTTTGATATGTGCTAAATGGCATATAGAAGCTGTGATATAACACGTAGGAGATCTTAAGAAAAAATATTATTTGTAACAAATAGAAATTATTTAGGATATGCGCTAGATTATATGGAGGTCCCTCTCTCTCTACTGTGACTTGGCTGTAGAACTTGAGGCTCCTTGCTTCTCCTTCTAAGTACCGGCTTTCTCATTTATTAAGTGGTGATAATAACCCGGACTTCACAAGATTTTTGTGAGAATTAAATTCAATTAAATCATCAAGGAGATGCATGATAGCCATTTAGCAAATGCTTGTTTGTCCTTTTGCTCTTTCATCCATTCACATGTTTATCTTTTCTCATCAGATATGCACACCTTACTTCTCCATAGCAAGACCACAGCCACTGTTAATGAACCTTGTGTAATATGTATAATAGGTGGTTGGGTGGGTGTGGCTCCATCCTACCCACTTATCTCATCCGTTACAAATGTACACCCTAAGTAAAATCCATAAAGGTAAGCCTTGGGTTCACTATTCCCATAGAGCTGATGAAACAAATGCTTATGACTAAGACCACCCCATGGCCGTTAGTGGTTCCTAATGAATGAGTTTTGAGCAGAAACATTATCTTTAATGATAGCCTTTAAGCATGCACAGCACCTGCCTCCGCATCTCTCTAAGTGAACATTATCAGTGATGTTTTCTAGGCTTCACATACAGCATTGGAGGAGATAAAATCTTAGATCTAGAGTGGAATTCATAACTGCTATTTTTCTTTTTAAAATTGAGGTACAATTTTCACACAATAAAGTGCACAGGTCTTAAGTGTTCAATTTAGTGAGTTTTGACAATTCCACACAGCCATGTAACTGCTATCCAAAACAAAAATTTAACATTTTCATTACCCCAGACATTTCCTTATGCTCCTTTCTGGTCAACCCTCCCCCCAGCATGGCAGCATTTTTCAGTATGACAGCTCCCACATATTCTTAGGGGTGCTTTCTATTTTATTTAACATTGAAACTCTCACAACTGCCTTCTGTTGGAAGTAGGCTAATAATGAGAGCCAACACTTGCTAAGAAGAGATTTCATGCATCATCGCACTTAATATTCATAACTATCCTGTGAGGTAGGAACTATTATTTCTTCATTTAACAGATAAGGAAACTGAAGCTTAATGAGATAAAGTTGCTCATGGGTCAATGAGCTCTTCAGTAGCAGAGCTGGGATTTGAACTCAGATTGGTCTGATTCCAGAGCTTGACTTTGTAACCAATATGCTACTGTGCTAAGGAGCAGAGGCGCCTCAAGGTTTAGATAATGAGTGCGATTTTTCCCAGGTCTGGATTTTGTAAGAAAGGAAAAAAAGTATAAGTTGTTTATATATATGTGTGTGTGTGTGTATATATATATATATATATATACACATATATATACACACATATATATACTTATTCACAGTATAATCCCATTTCATTTAATATACTTATGAGACTTGTTCCCCTTTCATTAAATTGTGCCAGCAAGATTTTTACTAGTTGACTGTTAAGAACTGGTAATAGTAATAATGATCATCATAATGATGACTTTTATGAGAGCAACCATTTTTTAATACTTAACTATGTGTCAGGTGCTGTGTGAAACACTGCACCTAAATTTCCTTATTTAGTTCTCGTAATCACTATAATGGTAGTGTCTGTTACTAACATCTTTTTTTTTTTTTGAGACACAGTCTTGCTCTGTCACCCAGGCTGGAGTGCAGTGGCACAATCATGGCTCACTGCAACCTTGACCTCCTGGGCTCAAGTGATTCTCCCACCTTAGCCTCCCGAGTAGATGGAACCCACCATGCCCAGCTAATTTTTTAGTTTTGTAGAGATGGGGTCTCGCCATGTTGCCCAGGCTGATCTTGCACTCCGGGGCTCAAGCATTCCTCCCACCTCAGCCTCCCAAACTGCCGGGATTACAGGTGTGAGTCACTGCGCCCAGCCCATTTTTACAGGCTAAAAATGTGAGGCTTAGAGAGTCTGAGTGACTTGCGAAAGCTGCACAGCTAGAAAGTAGTGGAGCCGATTTTGAATCTTGGCAGTCTACCCAGAGAGCCTTTACTTTCAACCACTACATCCTCTTGATCCTCTGCGTATGCCCTCGGTCCTGTTGATAAAGAATGGTCTTGGTTCCTGCCTGAAACAGCTTTCATCAGAATTAAATATGTGTGTGTGAATTCTGCCAGCTGGCTCTTTTTTAGATAAGAGCCTTTTAGTTCCAAACACTTAGGTCCACCTGGGCTTTAGAACATGGGAAATAGCCAGGCTGGCCCTGGGCCAAGTTGTGAAGTAGAGGAAGTGTGTCTGGGACATTTTATCCTCCTCTGCACGTTGCCATACCCTCTAAAGATCCTATCAACCAAAGACTGCTCACCTTTCAATTCCTGGAGCCCAAGTCTTGCCAGAGGGACTGAGTCCTTCAGCTGTGGGCTTGTTGAGAGCCCTGCTTTTGCCCCTCCCTTGCTCCAGCCTGTGGTGGCTTTTCCCATTTATATCGAAGCCAGTTTCACTCTAGCTTTCCTGTCCAAGCCTGTGCTGATACCCTTAGGGAGGGAGGCTGGTAGAGGCTCTCCGGACATCCGAGGTTCTCTAGAAATAGGGCCTTTATCTATTTTTGGCAATCTCAGAGGTGTGTCTTCCAGTACTGATAGGAAAGGCAGGCAGGGCAACCTTACTGATAACAACAGCTCATCTGCAGATAGCATTGAATCTGTGTGCTGTGCTGTTCTGAGTGCTTTGTAATACATATTAGTTTATTTAATCCTCAGTACAGCTCCAGGCAGTGTGTTTGTCAAGGCCCCGGCAAGAGACAGGGGTCACACAGGTGGAATTCTGAAGAAAATTTAAGGAAGGGACTATTTACAGATGAGTAGGTAGATTTAAGTGAATCCATGAGGGATGGGGAGGCATACAGGAAACCAGCAGCAGTGGGCAGCTGTTCCCAGCCCTGGGCAGAAGGGGCAAGCCAAGGACCTCGTGTAACCGGAGCCTGATGAGGAGCTGCTGTAGGAAGGGCAGCTCTGCGGAGCTGTCTGTGTCTAGAGGGATGTGGCCAGAGCCCCAGTGGTGTGTGGGCAGGTGAGGAGTGAGGGAAACGCTGACTGCTCTCTCTTTCCTGTTTCCTTCCCGTTTCCCATTGGCTGAAACAACCAAAAGCCTGAGGTCAAGGGGTCAGTCCAGGTGATACAGGCTTGATGTGTCAGTCCCCAGAGGGCTCAGTACAGGGCCTAAAGGCACACCGAGAATAATCAGCCCATGAAGGAACTGAGGCACAGAGAGGCTGAGCCATGGGCCCACATTCAAGGAGCTGGGAAGTGGCAGAACCAGGATCTGAACTGAGGCTGATAAATCTGCTCTTAACCACTCCACCACACTGGCTCTAGCATTTTCTTTCACACTTACGTAGTGTCTTACAGTTTTCAGAGAGATATTGGTGCCAAAAGACCTGAGAAACTACTTTGGAAGGTGCCCCAGTCGTATTATTCCCATCGAATTGATTCTAGCCTGACTCTAGGATCAGACTTTGGTGTCACTATTAGGTAGAACTACTGGGATGAATGTAGTCCAATCTATGTAAGTTGTAAATTAAAAATAATATCATAAGTCCCCCACCGAGTGGAACTGTTTTGGCCAAGGGGACCCCAGAAAAGCCTTAAAAACTGAGTTGCCAGGCCAGGCTCAGTGGCTCACATCTATAATCCCAGCACTTTAGGAGGCTGTGGCAGGCGAATTGCTTGAGCTCAGGAGTTCGACACCAGCCTAGGCAACAAAGTGAGACCCCCGTCTCTACAAAAAATACAAAAATTAGCTGGGCGTGTTAGCACATGCCTATGGTCCTAGCTACTCGAGAGGCTGAGGTGGGAGGATAGCCCGAGCCTGGGAGACAGAGGTTGTAGTGAGCTGAAATCATGCCACTCACTCCACTGGGCACAGAGCCAGACCCCCTCTCAACAAACAAACAAACAAACCAACAAAGTTGCCAGCCATGATGGGACAGGCGGTCAGACACGCCTTGTTATGTCCCCTCTTTTTTGGAGGTTAAACAAAACAACTGACCAGCATTAATGTTAAAATAGAGATCGTAAGACTGACAGAACAGACTGTGGCAAGAAGATATTAAATTATAAACAAGACCTTAGGCCATGCCAGGCAAAGGTGAAGTCAGACACCACTACATTTAAAGAACAGACTATGTTCTAACTGCCACAGAGCTTTTTTCTTTTTCTCTAGCAGCTATACAAGCACTAGCCTCCAGATAAGCATTATTAAAACTATCAGTAGCTCCACCAGATGCTGACTAACTAACCCCTGGTCACTGTTCCACCAGCCATCACTGCAGCTCTGACTGGACAAGAGATTGATTTCAGTCAGTGATCTCCTGATAAGAAGACCACTGACCATGAACTTGGTCCTGGTTGGTTTACAGGGACTGTGTACTTGAATGCCTTCATGTCCTGAAATAACCTTTTGACATATAGAACCTGATTATAATACATTTAAATGTTAAGTCTCCACTCGAAGTAAACATGAGTTGAATGTTATATGTGTGTTTGTTCAATAGGCATGCCTCAGGACCAACTTCATGAATATTCATAGCTCCTCGTGTGACCTGTTGAATATGTATGTTTGTTTAGTCAATGGTTCAGCATAAAGCTTCTACTCCAACCCCTCCTTCTTTGAAGCACCTGTCTCTGGTCTTGGCCTAAGGCACATTTCCCAGCCTGTGGGATGGCCAGCCACCTTGCAGGCTGTAATTCTTTCTTTTCTTTTCTTTTTTTTTTTTAATTATACTTTAAGTTCTGGGGTACATGTGTGGAACGTGCAGGTTTGTTACATAGGTATACATGTGCCATGGTGGTTTGCTGCACCCATCAACCCATCATCTACATTAGGTATTTCTCCTAATGCTATCCCTCCCCTAGTCCCCTACACCCCGACAGGCCCCAGTGTGTGATGTTCCCCTCCCTGTGTCCATGTGTTCTCATTGTTCAGCTCCCACTTATGAGTGAGAACATACAGTGTTTGGTTTTCTGTTCTTGTGTTTGTTTGCTGAGAATGATGCTTTCCAGCTTCATCCATGTCCCTGCAAAGGACATGAACTCATCCTTTTTTATGGCTGCATAGTATTACATGGTGTATATGTGCCACATTTTCTTTATCCAGTCTATCATTGATGAGCATTTGGGTTGGTTCCAAGTCTTTGCTATTGTGAACAGTGCTGCAATGAACATATGTGTGCATGTGTCTTTATAGTAGAATGATTTGTAATCCTGTGGGTATATACCCAGTAATGGAATTGCTGGGTCAAATGGTATTTCTGGTTCTAGATCCTTGAGGAATTGCCACACTGTCTTCCACAAGTTGAACTAATTTACACTCCCACCAACAGTGTAAAAGCATTCCTATTTCTCCACATCCTCTCCAGCACCTGTTGTTTCCTGACTTTTAATGATTGCCATTCTAACTGGCATGAGATGGTATCTCATTGTGGTTTTGATTTGCATTTCTCTAATGACCAGTGATGATGAGCTTTTTTTCATATGTTTGTTGGCTGCATAAATTATCTTCTTTTGAAAAGTGTCTGTTCACATCCTTCACCCACTTTTTGATGGGGTTGTTTGTTTTTTTCTTGTAAATTTGTTTAAGTTCTTTGTAGATTCCGGATATTAGCAGGCTGTAATTCTTTACAAGAAATAGTCTCCTTTCTAAATTATAAATTACATGTTTTTTTAAGTTAACAAAACACATGTGTGTCTTAAAATTTTTCCCACCGGTGACAGAGATCCTAGTGATAGAGAAAAAGGCTTTATTCATCTGTTTAAAAGGTCCCTGTAAATAGTAGGCCCTAAACAGAAATTACTCATGATAGACACAGGTGACATTGGTAGGCCTTGGCCAGTTCAGTCAGTTGATAACTAAGATGGTCAAGTTGCTGAAACAGAAAGATCACAAACTAGCAAGTGTCGGAAAACTGCTGGTAAGACGGGGAGAATAATTTTGTTTCAAGTTAAGAAAAACTGACACTTGTGGTTTCCGTGTGAGAGGAGTCAGTACTCAGTTTGAGCAACTTCTGCAAAAAAAAAAAAAAAAAAAGGTACCCTCCTGGGCTCCTGGGTTGAATCCAATTGAGGCAAGCCAACTGATAAAAAATACAAGCATTGTGTGGAAAGGAGATACTAAAAAACACTCTTTTGTGAAAAAGTACAAACTTCAATCAAGATAAATAAAACCATTGGAATAAGCTCTTCTTATATTAAAGAAGTAAAGTCTTAAGATAGTCTTTTATGATTTATTATTTTATTTCTAATTAAGTTTTATAGTAATAAAACTTTATTTCTAAATAAAATCTTAATTAGAAATTAATGCTTAGCAAGCTTACTAAAGTACACTTTTTTTCCTCCTTTTTGAGACAGGGTCTTGCTCAATTTCCCAAGCTGGAGTGCAATGGTATGAACATAGCTCACTGCAGCCTCAACCTCCCAGGCTCAAACAATCCTCCCACTCCGGCCTCCTGAGTAGCTGGGACCATAGGCGTGTGCCACCCCACCTGGCTAATTAAATTTTTTTTTTTATATATAGAGACAGGGGCCTCACTAAGTTGCCCAGGCTGGTTTCAAACTCCTGGGCTCAAGCAGTCCTACCACCTCAGCCTACCAAAGTGTTGGAATTACAGATATCAGCCACCACACCCAGCTAAAGTACACCTTTAATGTTAGGCAGACAACAGTTTCTATGAAGAAAAAGGGTGAGAGAGCTGCATGTGGTGGCTCATGCCTGTAATCCCAGCTATTGGGGAGGCTGAAGTGGGAGGGTTGCTGGAGTCCAGGAATTTGAGGTTGCAGTGAGCTATGATAGTGCCACTGCACTCCAGCCTGGGCAACAGAGTGAGACCTTGTCTTTAAAAAAAGAAAAAGAAAAAGGGTGAACTTGGGAAGGAGAGTAGGATAGAGGAGATAGAAAAAAGAGATTAAAAGTATGCATTGTCTCTACTCTCTTACCTTGGGAGGTAAGGAAAAAAAACATGTCTGTTGGGGTCTGACAATACATTATCAGTTGTCCCTGAGTTCTGGTGGAAAGGCAAAGTTATCCTTAATGGGGGGATTATTTCTAAATTGCAGGCTGTAATTTTACAACAGTTCTCCCCTGTAGACTCATGTGCCTGCCAGAAAAGTAGGGCTTCCGTGAGGTATTCACCCAACTGCCCTTCTCTGGAATCTGGGGCCTACCTTTGGGAACTACATGTCTCCTGGCATCAATTCATCCTCAACAGGTAGCTACCCTCCCACCCCTGCAGCCCACACTCTTTCCTGTACTTTTCTTGATGTAATTGCCTGGACCCTCCCTGCCCTAGATAACTGGTGTCTCTTAGAGTGTCTCCAAATGTAAGAAACACACCTAGGCAGACAATTTTAAAGTAAGGGAGGTTTAGATTAGATTTTTAAAAAACAAGTATTTTTTAAAATTAATATTTGAATTTTTTGATTTAATATTAATTTCTGCTTGATCTCTGCAAATCATGAAATGCATGAAGGTAACTTCAACCAAGCCAGTGTGATGAGAAACTGACATCTTTACCAGAAAAGAAAATGTTGAAAGTAGTTTCAGGGCTGTCATATACCGAGTCATATCTTTTTAATGAAAATATTGTAATTATATTGTGAGAGTCATTGTATTTTATCTCATTTCATAATCTTATTGCTCTTACTCTCCCTCTCATCTCCAAAATCTCTCAAAAAATAACAAGTACTTTTATTGAATCATTACTATATGCCATAAGCAATGTAACTTCTTCACATGCATTGACTCATTAAATAATCATAAAAATCCTATGAGATAATAACCCTTTTCTTTCCAATTTATGGATGATAGAGGCTGGGTGTGGTGGCTCACACCTGTAATCCCAGCACTTTGGGAGTCCGAGGTGGGAGGATCACTTGAGCTCAGGAGTTCGAGACCAGCCTGGGCAAAATAGTGAGACCCTGTCTCTACAAAAAAAAATGTTTTAAAAATTAGCCAGACGTGGTGGTGCACACCTATAGTCCCAGCTACCCAGGAGGCTGAGGTGGGAGGGTCATTTGAACCCAGGAGTTTGAGGCTGCAGTGAGCTGTGATTGCCCTGCTGCACTCCAGCCTAGGTGACAGAGTAAGACGCTGTCAAAAAAAAATATATATATATATATATATATATTTATATATATGTGTGGTATAGTTATATATTATATATAAATATATATAGAGAGAGATGATGGAAATTAGGCTCAGAGAGGTTAACATTCCCAAGAATAGACAAACTAGTAAGAAGAGAACAGGGATTAGATCCCAGAGGGTTAGGCCGCTGGGCCCAAACACCCAACCACTAACTTCAACTGTGTCTGCAGATTTTTGATGAGTTACACTGCAGAAATGGGCAGCCTACTTCTCATCTTTGTTCTGATTCATGCTGCTTATAAACATGGCTGACAACCTAAGTCTTCATACACATGTCCTCTTCACTCCTGCCCTGTGTCCTAATTTCCTGTCATCTGTGTTCCTTATGTTCTCCTTGAGGTCCTCTCATGTGATGCCATAGTACTCTGAGCACTACGTCCAGGGAAGGTTGCTTCTCAGCTGGTTGGTGGATGCACTGCTGATCATCCTGCCTGTCTAGATATATGAATCTTTAGGAAATCTCATGTCAACCAGAGATAGAGGAAAATGGGAAGACTGGGTCTCCTGGATCTGATTATTCCCTGTAGATACTGGAAAAGGGACTAGCCTTCTAAGAAGAGCCACTTTGGATTTCTTATGAAGCTGTGGCCCTCAAAATTCTTGACCACTACCGTAGGAAATAGATTTCTGTTGCAACTTACAACACGTATATTTACATACAGAGAATTGAAAATAACATGTCATAAAACAACACTTACTTACTATGTAGAATGTACTCTGAAAGTTTCTATTCTGTTCTATTCTTTCTTTAAAAAAAATACTGGTCGAAATCCAGTAAATTGACTTCACAATTCACTGATGAGTCATGATTGGCAGCTTAAAAACACCATCATAGGCCAGGTGCGGTGGTTCATGCCTATAATCCCAGTACTTTGGGAGGCCAAGGCAGGAGGATCACTGAGGTCAGGAGTTCGAGACCAGCATGGCCAACATGGTGAAACCCCATCCCTACAAAAAATACAAAAATTAGCCAGGTGTGGTGGCACATGCCTGTAATCCCAGTTACTCGGGAGGCTGAGGCAGGAGAATCACTTGAACCTGGGTGGGGAAGGTTGCAGTGAGCCAAGACTGTGCCACTGCACTCCAGCCTAGGCAACAGAGTGAGACTCTGTCTCAAACAAACAAACCAAAAAAAAAAAAAAAACCCAAAAAACACTGCCATAAATAATTATTTCTAACTCAACATATGATGGTTTTTCATGAATAATAGATTTAGTGCAAAATATGAATTCATTTATTACATTTGAAAAGCTTTTTCAAATGATTAGTGCTTTCCTCTGTTCCATGTACTTGCTAGAGATCAGCATGGCCATCAGGGGGAGCAGCACGTGGGAAAGATGTTAATTAAGATTAGACATAAAGGCTGAGGTTGTGCTCTTATGTGAACACGTGATTATGGCCTTTACTCACATGTCAGCTAAGGTTACCCCTACAGTGCTGCTATAATCCTTTAAAACATGAAGATTTGGTTCCTCACATCTTGGGGTCAATAGGAACAATTTGCATATGGTCTGGGTTTTGGAGAATTGGTGTTTATTGGGTTAGGTATTATAATAGTATTGTGGTTATGGGTGATATTTAATGATGTCTGTAATTTAACTTAAAGATGAGGACAGGCAGGTAGAGAAGCAGCACAATAGCTCAGCAAGTGGTGGCTGCTGCAGATGCCGCGTCATCCCTCTCCTGCTTCACCAGTCCCCTCTTAACTAAAACTCCAGTTTCTGGGGATGGGTAAGACAGGGGAGGGGAGAATCTTCCACTCACTCACTGAGAGTTAGATGTCCAAAAAGCTGGTGTCAACGGTTCTGGTTCCAGGATAGATGGAGTAAGCGCACTGCTCCCTGTCTCTCCTATGGTGTGCAGCTATAAAATCTGAAAAGAACACTGGAACTAGCTCTCTGAGGACTCTGAAAAGTAAATAGAATCAGGCAGGTTGGGAACAAAGACTAGAATTCAAAGTAACATGAGACTGGCAGTGAGTTTACTTTTTTTTTTTTTTTTTTGAGACAGAGTCTCACTCTGTTGCCCAGGCTGGAGTGCAATGGCACCATCTCAGCTCATTGCAACCTCTGCCTCCCAGGTTCAAGTAATTCTCATGTCTCAGCCTCAGCCTCCCAAGCAGCTGAGATTACAGGTGTGCACCACCATGCCCAGCTAATTGTTGTTGTTGTTGTATTTTTAGTAGAGACAAGGTTTTGTCACGTTGGCCAGGCTGGTCTCGAACTCCCAGCCTCAAGTGATCCGCCCACCTCAGCCTTCCAAAGTGCTGGGATTACAGTCATGAGCCACGGCACTTGGGTGAGTTTACCTTTTTTTAAAAGAAAAAACTTTAATATTACCCAGCCTAGATTCAAGGCTGCCTGCAATCTGGAATTGAACATCAGTGTGGCCAGAGAGAGAGAGAGCTCCACGAGAAGCCTCTAGTTCGAGTTTGATGAGCAGGAAACAGGTTAGACAAAGGCAGAATCTGTAAAAGAAAACATTCGTCAATTAGACTCCATTACACTTAAAACTTTTGCTCTGTAAAGACATTACTAAGAGAATGGAAAGACAAAGTTCAAACAGTGAAAAATTTTATAAATCACACATTCAACAAAGGCTTTATATTCAGAAAATTGTAAAAACAAATAACCCAATTAAAAAACACGAGCAAGGCTGGGCGCAGTGGCTCACACCTGTAATCCCAGCACTTCGGGAGGCTGAGGCGGGCAGATCACTTGAGGTATGGAGTTCGAGACCAGCCTGGCCAACATGGCGAAACCCCGTCTCTACTAAAAATACAAAAATTAGCCAGGTGTGGTGGTATGCGCGTGTAATCCCAGCTATTTAAGAGGCCGAGGCAGGAGAATCGCTTGAACCCAGCACACGGACGCTGCAGTGAGCCTAGATCGTGCCACTGCACTCCAGCCTGGGTGATGGAGAGAGACTCTAATAACAACAACAACAAACCATGAGCAAAAGACTTGAACAGATCTACTTAAGAGGATATGCAGAAGACAAATAAGCACATGAAAAATGTCCATCTTTAGCCCTTAGGGAAATGCAAATTAGAACCACAATGAGGTATGACTATACACATATAAGAATGGCTGAAATTTAAAAAAAATAGTAATAATACCAAGTGCTGGCAAAGATGTGGGGCAATTAAAACTCTCAAACATTGCTAGTGAGAATGTAACATAGTATCCCCACTTTGGGTTTTCAGTTTCTTATAAAGTTAAGCAGTTACCATATGACACGGAAACACTGCTAATGGGTATATGGGTATATACCCTAGAAGAATACAACTATGTTCACATAAAAACTTACACATGAATGTTTATATCTGTTCCATTTATAATTGCCCCAAACTGGAAACAGGCCAACTATCTTTCAGTGGGTGAATGGATAAACTGTGTGGCATATGTATTTTGGAATACTAGTTCTGCGATACCTTGGAGAGATCTCAAAGGCATTACTCTGTGTAAAAGATGCCAGTCTTGGCTGGGCATAGTGGCTCACACCTGTAATCCCAGCACTTTGGGAGGCTGAGGCGGGTGGATCACCTGAGGTCAGGAGTTCAAGACCAGCCTGACCAACATGGTTAAACCTCGTCTCTACAAAAATACAAAAATTAGCCGGGCATGTTGCTGGGTGCCTGAAATCCCAGCTACTCGGGAGGCTGAGGCGGGAGAATCGCTTGAACTCGGGAGGCAGAGGTTGTAGTGAGCCGAGATTGTGCCACTGCACTACAGCCTGGATGACACAGCAAGACTCCATCTCAAAAAAAAAAAAAAAAGAAAGAAAAAAAAGATGCCAGTCTTAATAGGCTACATATTATATGATTGCATTTATAGCACATTCTCAAAAAGACAAACTTATAGTGACAGAGACCAATTCAGTGGTTTCCAGGAGTTACAGGTGCGAGGAGAGTGTGATTACACAGGGATTCTGTGAGAAAATTTTTTGGGGGCAATGGAACTATTGTATCCTGATTGTGATGGTGGTTACATGAATCTATACATGTATTAAAATTCATGGAACTGTATACCAAAAATATGAGTTTTATTGTATGTTGATTGAAAAATCAAAGTTCTAAAAGATGAGTCAAAATTGCTAAAATGTTAACAATTTTTAAATATAGAAAATGGGTAAAAGAATATTCATTGTACTCCTGCCTCTACTTTTCTGTATGTTTGAAATTTTTCAAAATGAAAAGTTAATTTAAAAAAGTTTAGTCAGAATAGTAGTTTACAGCACAGCATGACACATCAGACAGCTTCGATTTTTTTATTATTTAGGTTTAAGTTCTGCCTCTGCACCTAACTAGTTATACTAGCAAGTTAGTAAACCATCTAAGACCTCAGTTTCTGAATCTGTCAAATGGGGATAGCAATAGTATCTACCTCTTATGGCTTTTGTAAGGATTGAGTGACTAAATAGTTACTACATACATATAGTAGGTACTGATACATGTTATCCATTATTGTTTTATTATCTTCAACTGTGGATATAAATTGGAGGTTTAAACATTAATTCTTTGACAGATTTAATAAAAGTCTGTCTGATTCTTATTCTAGAACATAAGTCAAATATGACATAGAACATCACTGTTTTTCCACTATTATAGAAATTCTTTCCTTGATTTCCTTCCAGTCTCAGAAAAAGGAAAAGTTGATTAAGAAAGTACTTGGATACTACGTTGGGAATTGTTGTTTTCTAAGATCATTATTAATATGCTAGTATTCTAGAAAATCTTCAAGAGAAGAGAAGGTAGATTAAAATTAGTTTTAATATAATTTTAATTAATTCATTAAGTAATTTTTGAGATGAAATCTTGCTCTGTCACCCAAGCTAGAATGCAGTGGCACAATCTTGGTTCCCTGCAACCTCTGCCTCCCAGGTTTAGGCAATCATCCAACCTCAGCTTCCTGAGTAACTGGGGCCACAGGCACTTGCCACCACGCCTGGCTAATTTTTGCATTCTTTGTAGAGATGGGTTTTGCCGTGTAGCCCAGGCTGGTCTTAAACTCCTGGGCTCAAGTGATCCACCTGCCTCAGCTACCCAAAGTTCTGAGATTACAGGCATGAGCCACCATGCCCTGCCTTAACATAATTTTTAAAAAGGATAAACAATATACACATATTCTGATAGCTCCTGAATATTATGTAATCATTCTGTTTTTTATAAGAAAAAAATTATTTATACTCATCAAACTGAAGCCTATGAATCCATTATTGGTCCTGTGCAAGTTTCTAGATCAGATTAGTAAAGTAATGGTTTATGAATGACTAGAAAAGAAAGCTGTGATCATCAGAAACCAGCACAGATTAACAAAGAGCAAGTTCATTGTATTAATTTCATTCCCTTCTTTGAGGGGGTTACTACCTGGAAAGTGTGGACTAGTTCAAGGCATTTTGTGAAAGTCTTATGATATTCTTTTGGATATAATTGAAAAATATAGGCTGGTGCGGTGGCTTACGCCTGTAATCCCAGCACTTTGGGAGGGCAAGATGAGAGGATCACCTGAGGTCAGGAGTTTGAGACCAGCCTGACCAACATGGTGAAACCTCATCTCTACTAAAAATACAAAAATTAGCCAGGCATGGTGCCATGTGCCTGTAAGTCCCAGCTACTCAGGAGGCTGAGGTAGGAAAATTGCTTGAGCCCGGGAAGTGGAGGTTTCAGTGAGCCGAGACCACACCACTGCACTCCAGCCTGGGCAACAGAGCCAGACTCTGTCTCCAAAAAAAAAAAAAAAAGAAAAATTGAAAAATATAGACTAAATGAAATATAAGATCACGAATAAATGATGGTTCCCCAAACCAAGAGGGTTTCTTGGTTTTTCCCTTTGTCCTCCCCTATTCAACAATTTGATGATTTAAATAATTACACAGGAAGACACGCTTATAAAAATATCAGAAGATTCCATGAAGACCAAAGGACTGTGCGCAGTTGGATATCAGAAGCAGTTTTAAATTAATTCTTCATAACTGAAGGGTGAGATGAAGCAAGCAAAATAAAATTAATGAGAATAATCATTAAGATTTTGTTCTTATGTCCAGAAAATCAACTATATACATGTAATATGTAGTTTAACTACAATATATGTAAGTAAGACTTTGCAACTTTAGCTAAATATGAGTGTATTAGCTTCTTATTTCTGCTGTAACAAATAACCACACCCTTAGTGGCTTAAAGGAACATAAATTTATTCTCTGACAGTCCTGGAGGTCAGAGGCTAAATGGGCCAGCAGGGCTGCGTTCCCTCTGGAGGCTCTGGGGAGAATTGGTTTCCTTGCCTTTTCCAAATTCTAGAGACTGCTCACATTCCTTGGCCCATGGTCCTGCATTACTTCAGTGACCACTTCGATGGTCACATGTCCTTCTCTGAGTCTGACCTTCTTGCCTCCTTCTTGTAAGAATCCTTGTGATTATATTGACCCACCTAGATAATCCAGGATAATTTCCCCTTCTCAAGATACTTGATTTAACCACATCTGCGAGGTCTTTTTTTGCCATGTAAGTCAACATATTCACAGGCTCTAGGGATTAAGATGTGGACCTTAATAATGGTCCTTTGGGGAACCATTATTCAGCCTACTATAGTGAGTCAATAGTGTGATTGCCATGAAAGTTGTGGAATCATTTAATGCATTGATATTTTCAATGAAATATTATTTTGATAATATGTAATAAATAATATAGCAAACAATAAATATATTTATATAACATATATTTATAATAAATACAACATATTTATACAACATAATATTTTTATAACATATAATATATATTATATGTAATAAATATTACATATATAAATACAGTACTCAAATTATATATATAAATATAATACTCAAATAGATTATAATTTCACTCTACCCTTCCTTATCAGAGAATACTGAGATAATTATCTTCAGCTCTGGGCACTACACTTTAAATTATAATCATACTGAGATACAATCAGAGAAATATTATAAAAGGACATAAGGTGAAAAGAAAAGAAGTTGGGATGTGTACTGGAGAAAAAAGTTGGGTAAGTGTATGATAGCTACCTTCTTTCTTTGAAGGGTGAGCATATGGAATAAACATTAGTGTTGTTGTGACAAATTTTGATGGGGGTAAATCCGGAATTGCTGGAAACAGCAGGCAGATGATTTCAGCGGAATGGAAGAAAGAGCCGTCCAACCTGCAATGGGTTCCCTTGACAGCTATTGAGTTCTCTGTCACTGGAGACTCTGCACAGACTCCTTGTGATTTATTTTTAAAAAGTGAAAACACTTGGAGAGTACTAAGCCAGATCAAGGTCAACACCCCTCCCACATTTCAGGTTTTGTGATTCGAATGACTAAATGTTCCTGCTTCAGGGAAGGCAAGAGAAACAACCAGAGCAGCAGAGCCAGGCAGCAGATAAGGCCTTTGTAATGGGCTGAATGGGCTCTTTTGATGACTGACAGTTTTACGATGGAATAACTTCCTCTGTTTGTCCTATAATGAGTGTTTGTACCTTGAGTTTGCAGCAAACTCCTTGCCCTGTGAACATTTCCAGATGGATTTCAAAGAAAGGAAATGGTTTTGCTTAAGTGACAATCTAACAGAATTCCTGCGGATTAATTTTTTTTCCTTATTGTTTTTATCACAGGCAATAGGTAGCTATTTCTTTCAGGGCACTAAATCTAAAGTCTTATGATTTCAAGATAAAAGTTCACATTAATTTTATTTACACAGTCTGTGATTTCCTTCATGCCTAAACTTTATGTGAATTCTTTTATTTTGAATACAGAAATATGAACGTTATTATTCCAAAAACATCTTAACACCTTCTCATAGCAAGTGTTACTTTCCCAGGAAGTTGTCAATCTACTCACTTTCTATTTTACAAATAAGAGTTTTCCTCTCACTCTTTTTGGTTATTTTGCACATTTCCCTCTCTTTCTTAACCCTACCACTTTCTCTTACTGTTCCCTTTGCTTTGTCCTAGTTCATTGAGAACAAAAGGCATTAGACTGAGCGCTCACATATTTTCCACAGCAATCCTGTGAACATTCCCACTACTGCACCTATCATCTTCCTGCTCCTTCTATTTCAATGAAAGAAGTGTCCCTCCTTCTTGAAGGGTCAGTCCCATCATTTGCTCTCTGGATCCTCTTCCATTTCCAAGGACTTCACAAAAACTGTTCTTGGCAAGCTCATTAGTGACCTCCAAATTGCCTAATTCAAAGGACACTTTTCAGTTCTTATCTTAATTTATTGCTCAGTAGCATTTGATACAGTTTTATATTTTTAATCTCATCCTGTCTAGTGAGTTTCAGTTTTATATATCTCAGTTAATTTACAAACATTACCAATTGGATGTGTCAAGCATCTGGAACTTCAGTCGTTCAAAACTGGACTTTTATCTTCCGACTCTTCCAAGAAGAGCCAAACCTATTTCCCTCCTGTTTTCCACACCTCATTTAGTAGCCCTATCATTTTCCCCATTGTCCAACCCATATGCTGGAAGCCATCTTTGATTCTTTCTCTTCCTTCCCACCTCCATCCAATCCATCATTAAATCTTTTGATTCCACCTAATTTTAAGCAAGTCAGTTTCTTTTTCTACCACCACAGGCATTCATACCAATATTATTTTTTGCCTAGACTACTACATTAGCCTTCTCACTTGTGCACCTACATTAATTCTTGTTCTTTTGGGGTCCCTTCTTCACATAGCAGACAAAGCAATCTTGTGTCATATGTTGCTGAGCAGTAGGCCTGCAAGGTGTCCGTTAGACAAACAAGTACAGATGTCTAGGCAGTTGGATATACTTTGGGGTTCAAGTTGGAGTGGAAAATTTGTGAGTGAAGGTAGACTGAGAAGAGAGAGGTCCAATGTCTGAGCCCTGGGGCACTCTATTGTTTAAATGTTGAAAATATAAAAAAAGAACTAGCAAAAGAGACTGAGAAGTAGCGCAGTACAAGGAAAACCAGTAAGTGTGGTGTCCGTGGAAGCCAAGAAAATGTATCAAAGAGGAGGGAGCCATCAGCTGTACAAAATGCTGCCAGTAGGTCAAGTAAGATGAAGACACATAAATAACTGATCATTCCTTTAGCATCATGAAAGTCACAGGTGACCTTGACAAGAGCAGCTTCAGTGGATTAATGGGGCAGAGCCACAGAGTTTAAAAGAAAATGGGAAGGGAAAAACTAGAGACAGTAAATATACACAGTTCTTTGTGAGAGATTTTCTGTAAGGGGATTAGCTGGGGTTGGGGTGAGTTCATAACAGCAGGATGAGAGGCATAGAAAATGGCACAGATGCATTGGCAGGTGCTTGTGGAAATTCCGTTTTGATTGCTTCTATTTTTTCCTTGAAACAGGAAGCAAGACTATCAGCAGGTTGAGAGTAAGGATTGGGGAGAAGGTGTTGGCATTTGAGGAGGGGAGGGAGAAGGCATGAAGTAGTCATCTAACAGAAAGAATGGATTAAGAGAATGTATTATGACTCCCACACTCACTTGAGGTTCAGTAGTTATGAATTCAGAATGAGACTGGCCAGTGTGGTTTCACATTTTTCTCTAGTCATATGAGTCGGGGGTGCAGGAATAGAGTAGGCTGAACATTGGATTTAACCAGGGTTGGAGTTTATCAGGTGAATAATACAAAGAAGAAAAGGACAAAGAGAGTTGAAGATAGTGCATGGGAATGATTGTAATAATTAACTGTAATCCAACTGAGTTAGAAGGGAAAATAGGGCATGTGAGAGGCTGGTTACCACGTAATAGTGGTGAATCAATGGGATTATGGGGTTGAAGGCTGCTGGAGTTAGGGTATTTAGGGGGTGCAAGTAGAAAGATAGGATGTAGATGCTAGTAAGGGAGTAAGCTGCTTGAAAATGATATTGGGCCAGGTGCAATGGCTCATGCCTGTAATTCTGGCACTTTGGGAAGCTGAGGTGGGCGGATGGCTTGAACCTGGGAACTCAAGACCACCTGGGCAATACATGTACACTTCGTCTCTACAAAAAATTAGAAAAAAATTAGCCAGGCATGGTGGAGTGCACCTGTGGTCCCAGCTACTTGGGAGTCTGAGGTGAGAGGATCACCTGAACTCAGAAAGAGGAGGCTGCAGTGAGCTGTGATAGTGCCACTGTACTCCAGCCTGGATGAGAGAGTGAGCCCCTGTCTCACAAAAAGAAAGGAAGGAAGGGAGGGAGGGAAGGAAGGAAGGAAAAAGAAAAGAAAGAAAGAAAGAAAAGAGAAGAAAAGAAAGAAAGAGAAAGAAAGAAGGGAGGGGAAATATATATTATGGGTTGTAACTATTGGTAATTGGTAATGATGGATCAACCGCATGCTTATAGAGTGACGGGCTAAAGCAGAGAGGAGGAATTGGGATTAAGCGAAAGACCAGGTAGGTCATTTATATAGATATTGAAAGTATTATGAGTTGTGACCAGAAACGTGTTGGCAAGAGTAACAGTTAGCTAGGAGCTAAATCTGCAAGGAATTGAGGATGATTCAGGGGTCCATAGGTAACTGTGGCAAGGATGAACAATGTATATTTATAGTCTGATTACATCAAATATTCAAACCTGGGAGCCACAGGGCAGTAAAACTAAAAAAAAAATAATGCTAGAATGTAATAGATCTCATAGAATAGTACAAAGTGCTCTCAGAATACTTGTTAAATGGTTTGTTAAAATATGTATTGCTGGGCCTCACCCCTCAGAGTTTCTGCTACAGTAGTTCTGGGATGGGATCTGATAATTTGCATTTTTAACATATTCCCAGGTGACGCTCTGATGATGGTCCAGGAACCACACTTTGAGAGCCTGTGTGCTAGGAACATTCAGAAGGGGAAGGGGTTGCTTCTGGTTGGAGAGATCAAGGAAAGTTCCTGGAGAATATTTTTTATTTATTTCTCTGCATGTGGTTAGAAACAGTGGCTTGACATAATCAAATACCATACATTGACTAATTAGAAGAAAAGTTGTACTTTTATGTTGGGTTACATATTTCCTGGTTCTGCAAGTCAGAAGCATAGAGGAAATGTAGTTCCTTCATTTGTCTAAAACCTCACTGTCTGCTGCTGATTCTGATCAACGCACGGCTCCACCTGCTGGATGGCCAGGAAACGGCCACTTCAGTCACTTCTTTAAAATTTGATCCAGTGACAAAAAATGTAAACAATCTCTTGAGGTAAATGTCTACTCTCTTTTGAAGAAAATGTGTGATCTTTCAGATTTCACCTGGTGGTATGTGGTTTTGTGACCTTGTGGCTGTGGGGGGCTGGGGTTCCGAGGTCCACGTGATGTCCTCGTTCTGTGCTCAGGCCTCTCTGGCGCAATGTCTCTTGTCAGGTTGCTGCCCGTTCTGTTGGCACTCCTGGCTGAGGTCCACCAGAGGTTTAACGTATGTCTGGGTCACGTTCTCAGTTTGATGGAGCCCAGTGGTTCTCCTTGACTGACTTGGCAGTACCTTGCTCATTGTGGTCCCTTCTGAGTTTCTGCCCTGTTCTCTATCTGGCCCCTGGCCCAGTGGATGATGGGATCATCTCACCCTTTGCCACAGAATTGGGAGGGATTTGCTGCAGTGGCCCTGCGGCAACCCCACTGGGTCTCAGTTCGTGTGCCTTCACATTCTCACTCTCGGGACCAGCACTTTGGCTCCTATCTGAACCATATAGGAGCAGAGGTAAACCTGGGGACCTGGCTTTAACCTCCCTTTCTGCCCCATTACACCGAGTCACAGCTTTTTCTCTGACATGGCACCCCACTTGTCCGCATTAGTGTGAGGAGTGCCCAAGAGGCAGCCTCCCCTCCAAACCCTACTGGAAGCAGGACAAGACCCCTGTCCCCAGCATGGGCCTCAGCTGAGCTTTAAAGCCCCAGAGTGAGCAGGTCAGAGCATCGCACTTGGCCTCCTTGCTTCCTCTCTTGTCCTTTCTTTTACTCTATTTCATGCATTCTAAGATGCACTCTCCAACCCCCTCCATATTTTCACATCTTTGAAATGGGGTCTTAGAATTCCTGTCATGTCCTAGTTTAATTAGTTTAACAAAGAATGTTAATTAGTTTAACAAAGAATTAGTTAATTTGTTAATTAGTTTAACAAAGAATGTTTTTCTTTGTTGGTGGTATGGTGGTGCACCTTGTAATCAATGCTGTCTTAGACTCTATCAAATGCAGCATGTCTCCATTTCTCCTGTATCACATTTTCCTACCTTTCACTTTAGCCGCAGTGCTGAGTGCATTAATGGCACCAAAGGCACCTTCCCTACCCTGTGGCAGATGGTCTTTGTTATATGGGAGACAAAGAATTTAGTAAATTCTTTTGCCACCAGCCTGGATTTCTAGCTTACTGTCTTGATCAAGAAGCCCCCAAAAGTCCATTCTAGCCATTGTACAATAAGCCTGCAGGCTTGATATCTGAGGTAGAAACCTGATTTAAGGGGTTGGGAGGTATAAAATGGCTCCATTTAATACTTGCAAAATGAATACGATACCTGTTACACATTTAAAAATCAGAGCAAAAAATACTTTCATAAGGGTATTTGCTGATAGTGATGGCAACAGTTTCAAATATGTGGTCATCTCAATAAATTTTAATTGCTAATAATAACTAAATTTCTAAAATTAATTGGAAAGTATTAATATAGATTGAACTATCTTTAAATTCTTTATAATTGAAGTAAGCATTTGAAAATCAAAGCACATAAAATGTATTCATAATGGAAATATCTATTGCTTAGATATTCCAAATTCCATTTGGAAACCAGCTTTTCTCACTAAGGAATAGATATTATCTAGGATTGTCCCATTTTTATAAAATATATTATCTGTATAAATATACATAAATAACAAATGCTAAAAGGGGCCAGGCGCAGTGGCTCATGCCTGTAAATCCAGCACTTTGAAAAGCCAAGGCAGGTGGGCCACTTGAGGTCAGGAGTTCAAGACCAGCCTTGCCAACATAGTGAAACCTCGTCTCTACTAAAAATACAAAAGTTAGCCAAGTGTGGTGGCACACACCTGTTGTCCCAGCTACTCAGGAGGCTGATGTAGGAGAATCACTTGAACCCGGGAGATGGAGGTTGCAGTGAGCCAAGATCACACCACTGCACTCCAGCCTGGGCAACAGAGCGAGACTCCGTCTCAAATAATAATAATAATAATAATAATAATAATAATAATAAATGCTAGAAGAGTACACCATGATGATTAGAGCACTTATCTCTGGAAGGATAAATGGGAGTTTTTTCCCTCTAATTAATCTTTATTTTCTATTTTTCTACTAAAGCATGATTTATTTGTACATTATTTAAAAATTAGGCATAGTTACTACAATTAGGATTAACAATGAAAAGATAGATTTGAAAAAGAAAATTATGATTTAATTTCTGATTTATGGATGAGTCACCCAATTTATTTGGTCCTTAGTTTTTTCATTTCCACATTGGGAAAAAGATGATATTCATCTAGGTGTGGAGATGTTACCAAGTCTGGGAGTGTCCTGTTTGCAAAATCAATAGGAAAATTGAGTTCAAACAAAACAACAAAATAGAAAGAAAAGCACATACCTAAGATTAAACTCAAGAAGTTGGCTATTTCATAGGGCATGAATCATCCAGAGAGCTGCTTCAGTTCTCCACCTTGTTTTGCATTGTTAGTAAACACAAACAGAAACATCCACAAAATTAAGTGTTTTCATTTACCTACAAAATCTTAAATAATTTAAAAATATTAACTGAAGGTTATCTATAGAAATAGTCACCTTATTATTGCTATTTTACGGACATTAAAGATAATTAATTTTGTTGATTCAGTCATTTCTCATACTAGGATTGAGTAATATAAAGTTCATGATCATTGATTCCTTTCACTTCTCTCAGGCACACCCTCTACTCCTATAATACATCTTGGAGTATGCAGTATGTTGAATAAACCGATGAATAAGGAATTTCCTGTTCGTCTGGAATAGTCAAGTGTTATAGTGAGATACAAGAATTTTCATTTTAAAGTTAATGGCGACATTATAGAATGTCTTCCAGGAATATAGATTTGATCTTTAAACATAATTTGTTGCAAATTTACATGGTAATTTCCTCCAGATTACATGGAATTTAACAATATAAACTTTGGCATTGTCCCACATAGAGAACAGTTACATTTTCTGCTAATAAAGTCCAATTTGAGAAATTCCTCTGTTAACTCAGAATGAAGATAAAAAATCCAATGGTGGACAAGCTAAGTACACAGCTGGAAGCTCTTAGGGTGTTTTTCATTAAAAATTAGGAGATTGATAATAATTGAGAAAATACTCTTTATTTTCTTTGCCCAGAAATGTCACCAAAGAAACAAATTCTAGTAATTTAATTATATACCTCTCAGTCTTGCTTGCATTTACTCTTATCCTTCTTATTTTCAGACCTGTAATGACAGCATTTCCCCCCTTTCTTCACTGTACCTATTTGAGTACAGTTCAACTGAGTATGAAAGTAATTCTGAAAATTCTAAAAATTATTAAAATATGTGATAAGTGGCAAAGTTGTTCTAAGCAGTCCTTATTAGGTTAGGCTAAGATAATTTTGTTATTAGAATTTACATTTAACATTAATATTTACACAAGTCTGTGTCTTTATACATAGACCATGTTATTGAGAAGGGATTGTGATATGGAGGTTTTTTTCCTTGCTGGGCTTCAATGAGTGCAGGTGAGTTGAACATTGCCAATGAACAATAGGTAGTTGATGATAAGTGACATATGCTGATTTGATAATTACTACAATTTTCTGCTTTGTTTTGGCTTTGCAAACATTTCTTTATTATCCACATTACTACAGACTAACTTTAAAAAGGCATAAGACCAACTGTGTACCCTCAACGGCAATTTTTGCAAATATGACATGAACCCAAAATATACCATATATCTGATTAAAATTAATATGCAAATTTTGTCTGTAAAAATTCTTAGAAATTCATAATTTTGCCTTCTTTAGAAGTCATAAAACACATTTGCAAGTGTCATTATACTTATATTAAAAATACACTTCCAAAATAATATTCGATTATAAGATGTTCACACACACGAAGCAAACACTATGCATCTATTTCAATTTGGGATGAATAATGAAAACAGATAATAAAAAAATTGGCTTTTATAAGTAGAAAATACTGTTTACAGAAATGCTGAACCTTATTGCTTAGCTATTTTGTTGAGCTAATATATGTATATATATATATACACACATATATATACATATATACATATATATATACACATATATATATATATACATATATATATACATATATATATTTTGGAGAGAGGATCTTGCTCTGTCAGCACCCAGTCTGGAGTGCAGTGGTGCCTGGTCCCATCATAGCCCATTGCAGCCTCAAACACCTGGGCTCAAGCAATCCTTCTGCCCCTGCCCCCTGAGTAGCTGGGACTACAGGCACACGCCACCATGCCTGTCTAATTGAAAGAAAATTTTTTGTAGAGACAGGGTCTTGCTATGTTGCCCAGGCTGTTAATATATTTTGTGATTGAAAATATTTAACATTCTTCTATTTAATACAAATAACTCACCTACCTTTTCTGTAATTGATAGTCTCTACAATTAATAATTTTCTTAAAATATTATGTTTTGAGGGTTTTTTTGGCATGTATGACTTGGAGGACGTGTGTCATTATACTTATTGTTTATAAATGACCATGTATGGTTTGATTCTTTTTTTTCCCCCTCAGA